>NC_045593.1:14419460-15796564 GCF_009819795.1 Aythya fuligula | reverse complement strand
TACCTTTGGGGACAGAATGTTGATGACAAATAAGGATTGTTGATATGTCTATAAATTAGAGAAGGGTCAACTTCCTGTGTTGTGTCCACACATTAACAAATCTACCATAAAACATTTAAAAGCTTAAATTCATTGTACTATGGCCTATGACAATAATGAGCTTCTGCAAATGTAAAATCAGAAAAACAAATGGTTCTTCCTACTCACATCTGTAATATTTTAATAGGGAGAATAGGCAACTGCTAGTTATTACTGCACAAGACAGTTTTAACATCTGCTTGAGCTTTTTATGTTCACTAGCTGTTAGTTTCCATTCTGCTAGGAATTTTTTAAATTATGGGTTAGACTGACCATGTAACAGAATAACTTAATTTCATGCTGTGTTAAAGTTCAACCACAATCTTCTTTCAGAAGACAATTCTTACTGGGTGTGAAGCCCCCTTCTATCCTCCAGTTCTTTTACTGATTCCTTCTTTTAATGGGGAAAGGTCTGGATAATAACCAGTTTCATGGGTTTTGTCAGCAAGAGACAGGAAAAAAAGGTCAAGAGACACGCGAGGGCTTTTCCTGGTCTGATGCCTAATTGTAAAACATCACTGTTAGTAAGTATATTCTGCACATCTAACAGAAGTGTTATCATGTATAATTTTATTTTCAAGCTTGTGTTCACATATGAACAAAAGGTCTGATCTTTGCAGTATGACTACAGCTCTGACATAAAATTTGTCAAAACCTTCCCTAATTTGTCTTGTCAACTTTGACCCCATTTTCAAAACCTATAACAAATATATATTTTTTACCCCCTGTTCATGTTACATTCCAAACCATCTGTAGCTGGCAAACAAGGTTTAAAAATTATTTTCTCTACCCTTGACCATCTAAAACTGCTTTGCAGAAGTACAACCTAGAGAGTTCTAAAAAGTGGCAAGAGGTATGAATATAAAAACTAGCAATGTAGAATTCAGGTACATTTCCTTAGCAGGTGAGTAAAGCTGTGCAGAAAATTGGGTTGCAGCGTGCCGTGTTTCAAAGTTAAGTACAAGGGCTACATGCAGTTTTACAGTGTATGGAGAAAAAATAAAATTTACCTATTATCATTACAGGAAGCACACTTCATATGCCTGCCTATGTTCAGTTGAAGGGTACGATCTTTCCCAGGGGAATCTATCTCCAGGGAAAAGGAAACTAGAGAAAGCAAAATAGTGATGTTTCCTCTAACACTTTTTTTTTCCCTCACTCTCTTATCAACTTGGCTCTGGGGAGTCTGAACCTTGAATACTGAGTTCAGCTAACATTTCTTATTATATTTATAAAACTGGAGAAAAGGCTCTTATTTTAGAAGTCATAATGATGACTGAAATAATGGCTACAAGTTAACGTGTTAATTTTGCAAATAATACTTTAATATTTTAGGTCTGTTTTTGTTACTTCAGACATCATCTTTGGGGAATTTGGAGCGTCAAGTATTACTAACCCCATTTATGAAAGTGTGCTTGTTGTATTCAGAAAGAACCATGTATCATGGTAGTCTAGTGTAGCTGGTGTAATATTATATCCCCTAGATAGCTACACAGCAGTTGGATTATGCAAATCATTTTTTTAAATATAATTTCATTTCTTTTTTTAACAGATTTTTTTTAAGCCACCCCACACTAGTGATTTTGTTGGAACAATACTAATTGCAAGTGTCACTAAATGAGTATTTGAGCTGCACATCTTAGGTAAAGACCAGAGTGCCCAGATTCCAGATTTCCCAGTATTCAGATTCCTCCCTGTAAAGTTTTCCTGCAGAATTTGGAGGTTTACAAAAAAAAAGCATATATGTGTCTTTAGAGCAAAAAGCTTTTTTATTATTATTTTTTATTGCTACATATAATTAAACCCTACAAGAGAAGGAAGTGAATTACACTATATAATCTCTCTCTTATGCTCCGGACATCTTGCAGTCTACCTTAGAAATTATTTTGGTGCAATATAAACACACCTAGCAAACAAAGCACTTGGTGGTAAGGATAAGAAATCCACACCTGTATATCTGAGGGTGTTTCATTGTGGACTACCCCTAATGTGGTCTTGCAGACTGGATATTTATTTGTGGCTCTAATGTATTTTCTGGTTTAGTTTCAGAAGAATCCAAGTTTGTGTGTTCCAAGACTACTCTGCAACAGAAACCAAAGCATATCAAGTGAATAAAATGGCAACTCACTCCAAAAGCCAATTTCTGATTCAACCACAATTAAAAAGTAGGTTCAGGTTCCAATCTCCCTTTTTGAATGGACCATTATCACCCACTTTCTTTAAGGAACTGACACAATAGGATACATATTACTCATTATTGTAGGCAGGCCACTCAGGAGGACTACAAAGATATTACGAGGCTATGCAGGGAGAAAATTCGAAGGGATAAAGCCCAACTGGGTCAATGGCATCAACCCAAGGGTACTGATGGAGCTGGTGGAAGTGCTCACCAAGCCGCTTTCCATCATTTATCAGCAGTCCCGGCTACCTGGGGAGGTCCCAGTCAACTGGCAGCTAGCAAATGTGACGCCCATCTATAAGAAGGGCAGAAGGAGGATCCAGGAAACTACAGGCCTGTCAGTCTGACCTCAGTGCCAGGGAAGCTCGTGGAGCAGATCATCCTGAGTGCCATCACACAGCACTTACAGCACAACCAGGTGATCTGACCCAGGCAGCATGGGTTTTTTGAGCAGGCCCTGCTCAACTGTCCTGATCCCCTTCTAACCTTATTAGTGACCCTCTTAGTGGATGAGGAAAGTCTGTGAATATCTACCTAGACTTTAGTAAAAGCGTTTTATACTGCTTCCTACAGCATGTTGTGGAGAAACTGGCTGCTTATGGCTTGGATGGGCATATGGGTAAAAAACTGGCTGGGTGGTTAGGCCCAAAGACACTCTTCAATATCTTTATCAATTATCTGGACAAGGGAAGCAAGTGTACACTTGGCAAATTTACACATGACACCAAGTCAGGCACAAGTGTGGATCTGCTCAAGGTTAGGAAGGCTCTAGAGAGGGATCTGGATGGGCTGGACTTATTGGCCAAGGCCAAATGTATTGAGGATCAACAGGATTAATGCGAGTGCAGTAACCCCACACAATGCTACAGACTGGGAGAGACGCTGCCCAGTGAAAAAGCATCTGGGGGTATTGGTCAATGGCTGGCTGAATGTGAGCCAGCAGTGTGCTCAGGTGGCCAAGAAGGCCAACAGCATCCTGGCTTGGATCAGAAACAGCATGGCCAGCAGCACTAGGGAAGTGATTGTCCCCATGTTTGGCTCTAAGGAGGCCACACCTCGAGTACCGTGTTCAGTTTTGGGCCCCTCACTACAAGAAGGACATCGAGGTGCTTGAGTGCGTCCAGAGAAGGACCATGAAGCTGGTGAAGAGTCTAGAGAACAAGTCTTATGGGGAGCAGTTGAGGGAGCTGGGGTTGTTTAGCCTGGAGGAGGCTCAGGGGAGACCTTGTCTCTCTGCAACTACCTCAAAAGTTATAGTGGGCTGGGGGTCGCTTCTCCCAGGCAACAAGCAACAGGATGAAAGGAAGTGGCCTCAAGTTATGCCAGTGAAGGTTTAGGTTTAACATTAGGAAAAACATCTTCATTGAAAGGGTTGTGAGGCATTGGAACAGGGTGCCAAGGGAAGTGCTTGAGACACCATCTGTGGAGGTATTCAAAAGACATGTTGATGTTGTGTTTAGGGACACAGGTTAGTGGTGGACTTAGCAGTGCTTGGTTAATGATTGGACTCAATAATCTTAGTCTCTTCCAACCTAAATGATTCTAAAATTCCAGACCAAAGCAAGAGCTTTATTTTAGCAAGGTCTTTAACAAGGTTTCCCACAGTATCTAGGTTCATTAGTGTCATATAATTTGCATAGGTAGAATATTGACCAAGTGGAAAAGCGGCTGGTCCACCAGACTCAAATGGCTTGGACTGCAGAGCAAAGTCCAGCAACGGGTGAGGTATAAGTATCTCACAAAGGGGTCAGTGCTGAAGTCAATACTCTAACACTTTTATTACCGACCTGAACATTGGGAAGGAAAGCACTCTCAGCAAGCTCACAGATTTTAGCAAATTGCCGGAATAAATGATATACTAGAGTGCACAACTGCCAGAGGGACTTCAGCAAGATGTAGAAATGAATTACATGGAAGCTCGTTATGTTCAAAGGCAAATCCAAAGTGCGTTATTCAGGACAGAATAGCCCCATATGACAGTGTGGGCTGGGGTCTGCCTAGCTCAAAAACAGCTCTGCAAAAAAGGGTGAGATTGTCCCACTGAACAAATCAAACATGAACCTGCAGCACAACCTTGGAGCAAAGGCCAACTGCATATTGGGCTGCAGACTGATAAGCATACAGCCAGGAGGTAAAAGAAGTGGTTGTTTCCCTGTACTTCGTCCTTGTGAAACTGCATCTGGATTAGCATGGCGAGTACAAGAAACTACTGACAAACTGCACTGGGTCAAACCACGAACCATCATGCACATGACATACAAGGAGAAACACACAAAAGGAAAAAAAAAAAAAAAAAAAAAAAAAAAAAAAAAAAAAAAACATTTTGTCAGCCTTAGAAGGATAAGGAGAGAATGTGTTTTTTTCAACAGAAGGGTGGGGAAAAACCATTCTCAGAGGGGAACAGTAAAAGGATTAGGCTAAGTAATAAACACAATAAAGAAGAAAATGCTGGAACAGGGAAACAGGCTGTGGAATCTCCAGAGGCCCGTGTGATCTTCAGATCAAAGCCTGGAGCAATCTTATCTAAAACTGGATCTGTTTTGAGAAGAGGGTTGGACCAAATTATCGCTAGAGGATCCTTCCAATCTAAATTCCTCTGAAACTTCAATAATGCAACGATTTCTATTAAAAACAAACATCCAAGGTGTCTCACAGCCATGACAGACACTATAAACTGGGAAAGTTCTGCCAGGTAAACAGAAATTAGTGCCCTTCATGATCTCCTTTTGTTCTTGCTCAGTGCTTTGCCATGATCTGATCAGAACAGGTTTTCATATTGTGTTTGGTTCAGGCTACAGTAAATACATCTTAGGTGATAATAAGGACCTGCAGACAGAGGATAGAGTAAAATCTTCAAACTAGCAGTCAGATTAAGGAAAGGACATAGGTCATAGCTTTATTATTTGTCAGACTGCAAATCTACAGTGTGGGTACGTGCTCCCTAGGTGGGCTACTCAATCAAGGGGAGAGATTATCTCATGAATCAACCCTAGACCACAGCCTCAAAGGCCTCAAGTCTCAGCTTGACCAAAGCTTGAAGAAAGCATGAGAGCTACATGTCAGACTTGTGTAACTATACAGCTGAACAGACTATTAGATGGCTAACATTATCCATTTATCACTCACTTTGAAGGTAGATGCTTAAATCACCACAACAACCAGCTTGACCATCTTGTAGAAATAAGAACGGAATTGTATTAGATTCATCTTGCACTTCAGCCAATGGAAAATGAGGCACTCAGCCAAGCCAGTTTTTCAGGTTTTCTTTAAGGCAATAGAGCAGTTGATGTCAATGTGTTGCCTAAAGTTGTCTAAGCCTCTTCTAGAGTTGTCTAAGCCTCTTCTTACTAGAATAGGTTACAGACAAGTTTCTAAAGCCAGATGATGTCATTCATACCTCAGACATATTTCAAGAAAAATCCAAATTTAAAAAAGGCGGCAAAAGCATGTTTCACTATTATTCCTTTTCACTATACGCTTCAATCTCAACATCGTTGGGTGGATATTCTAACTCTCAGAAAGAACTTCAGATTACTTGCGTAATCAGGAAACGCAACAGGTGAGAAAAGAGACAGTTATCAATAAAGAAAAATAACTGACTTTTTATTAGCACTTCAACAATTACCTGGTGTTCCATGGTAAAGCACAGTTTTAAAGATAACACTGGTACCTCTGATCCAACTGTACATTTTGTCATCAAAGGAAAAAAAAAAGTCTTCCCATCGTTTTTTGTTTTTTTAAAGAAAATCTAAGTCTGATATTAAGTACTTAAAAGCAAAGACATGTTGCATACTACAGTTAGATACCCGAAGTTTGACAAAACAAAAATTAATGCTTTAGGATGTTATATCCCTTCAAATCCCTTTTTTACCTAGTTGTGAGGGAGAGAGGGGATCATTTCTTAACTCTCCCCTTTCTCACATTTCACTTTTTTTTCTTTTTTGCAGACCTAAAAGAAAAGTTGAATACAATGAAATTAAAGTGGTCATTCATGCTACCTTTATACATAGCTGCCACGATGTTTTAAATTACAAATTAATTTCAAGTATTTTCCTGCAGTATACAACACATTAATGCTTATGTGGTAATTTTTGTTTTCAAATTTTATACAGGAGATTTGCAAAAAGGGTAGCTTTCATATTCTGTTACATTTCTAATGCATTACCTGTTCAAAGTCTGCATTTTAAGTGATCTTCACATAAAAACAGAGGTAGCTACGTGGAAATACTATATTTTATACGAAGTCTCAATACATGGTGTAATAAAAAAAAACAACATTTGTTCTGTCAGTCAAGATGGATTAATTTCAAGACTTATTTGATAGCAGTTTGACTTTCCCAGATATTAATGCTTTTTAACACAAGTACAACTATTTGTTTACAGCCTTTGTCACCACGGACAGTTGCTACATCATTATGCAAACATGATAAATTTGTTTTATTAGGCAAATATTTGAGTTCCACTCAAGTACACTTAACATAATAAAAATAAAAGAGCAATCTATGTCATAATTTAATTCTTTGCTGAACTTATTGTGGGAATTTAAACAGTGCTTTCAATTGGATTAGGGAGAAGTCAAATAATCAAAACATTGGATTTTAAGTTTAGTATGTTTCTGTGCTGTCCAAACAATAGCTTATTTAGAAAAATTCTAATAAACTCCAGCATCTTAAATATGTTCAAAAGTGCCTTTTCCAGCATCACAAAAATGTTGATTAAGAAAGCATCACTAAAATTTAGAGTAGCAAATACATTTAGAAGTCTTAAGTGAATAAAAACTGAAACACTGTGGTCCAGATTCTGTGAACAGAACATCTATGCAGCATGTTCTGTGCAGAACTGGACCTTTTTTTATATAAAATTTAAAAATGCAACAACTGGAAAAGATGGATAATCTAGCAGCTGCTGAAAATGGTTAAGCAGTACAGGTGTACATTTCCTTGTCAGGCTTGAAGATCACTTGGTAGGTCCCTGAAATCCCATGTTTCATTTTACATAAGTGGACACTACGAAAATGTGGAACTGTATTTTAAAGGAAAGTAATTTTCCTAAAACGTTCCTCATCCACAGCATCCATATATCCCCAAAAGGAAGAGTTCCATTTTTTATAGAGATTTAATATACTATTATGTTTAGAGTCTCAAATCATGCAAGCGCTCATTTGTATCTGTTCACAGCTGTTTGTAATTTTGCTTTATATTTTGATGAAATAAACAGTTATTTTTGTTCATACTGGCCAAAGAACAGCTTTGATGATAAGACAGAATACAATTTTGGCACAGTAATTTTTAGTGAATTTCCATGACAGAAGTATAGACAGTTGGAAAGAGGAAGCCAATAACCATTTAAAGATGACAAAGAGTAATTACTTCCTGCTTCCAACAACTCAATGCTAACCTTAAAAAGCAGACTTTCATATTCTAATGCATTGTCTCATAGGAGGTTTAGTGTGAAGAGCTAATGTGCCTATTCTTTCATAACAACTTAAATCCCTGACTCAACTACATCTCCTAGGAGTCAATGCTGTGTTCTGCAAATGCTGACTGAATTTTGACAGTAAGAAATTCTTCTAACTCGTTTTCCATGACCTCTGTGACAAAACTGTAGTTGCAATTATGAGTTGAACATAAATCAGTATTTAGCTTTGATATGATTCCCTGACTTTGGCCTGCAGGGCATCACAAGTCTTCTTAGCATCTCCCAACAACATGGCAGTATTGGGTTTGTAGAAGATCGGATTGTCCACAGCTGCATAACCGACTCCCAAAGACCTCTTCATTACAATGACCTGCATATAAAGAGCTCATGTTTGATACAGGAAAATACAGACATCACCCTTGCTCAAATACAGAAGACAAAACCATTTTACTTCACTCACATTTGTGAATAAAGTACGTTCATCACGTTTTTTTTGACTGAAGTCATCAGTCTCTCTAAAGCACTCACCAATAATTATAGAATTATGAGCACTGCATCATATTTGCAGACTATTGACTGTTTTGTTGAACATCTGTTAGAAAAGCTTCTTATAGAAAATAGAATATAAAGAAGATCTTGTTAGCTTCTCCTATAAACCATATTTTTAAAAGCATACTCTCTATAGGTAGGCAGATGCTGACACAATCCAGTTAATCTCACCTGTTTGGACTTCCAGACCTCAAGAACTGGCATTCCAGCTATGATCGAGTTTGGATCTTCCTGAGCTGCTGAATTAACTGTATCATTCGCACCAATTACAAGGACCAAGTCAGTATCTGCAGCAAGAGAAAGAAAACAAAAATGAGAAAAAAAATTACGTGAAACCTGAGCACTGAGGCACTGGCGTACATGTTTGTGACAAATCTGATCTTTAGAGGCAGAAGAACCCACTGTGGTAAGTATTCTACAAACATTTACGAGGACTCCATTCACAAGTATTTTACAAACTTAATCAGGCAAGTTACATGTGAGAGCCCAAGTGTGCTACCAACTACCCCCAGCAAGCCTGTAAGAATCCAGAAACCCACTCTAACAAGTTCATTAGATGATTCTGCCATGCAAAGTTAAATCCTTCAATGTGACTTCATACATACATAGTACCAGCACTTTCAGGTTTCTTTGTGCCTGGCTTTTCCTTTAAATGTTCTTCTGAAAAATCTTTTACCAGCGACTTCCTGATTTTTAATTAAAGCTTTACTACATCAAATTTTCTATGCATCACTATTCTGACTTGCAAGATATGACAGGATCAAATCATCCACAGCATCTGACCTAAAAAGGTAGCTGCAGTTTTCCTGTATGGAGCAGTAACACAGAGGGGAATAAATAATAAAAAAGAAAAAAAGAAAAAAGAAAAAAAAAAAAAAAAAAAAAGACATAGCGTTTTCTCACATCCACAAGCAAGAAAAACAAAATAAAACTATTCTCTTAGTTCTGGAGGATATAAGTTCCACGAGCCTATTTATCCCTCCCCCTTCAATGCCTACTCTTTTTCTGTACTCCTCCATTCAACACTGATCTTTGCTTTACCTATCGGTACTCAGTTTTCTGCTTTTGAGTCGGGCTATTCTTTGTATTCCTCTACACTTACTTGCCACCAGCTGCGAAACCAGACAGGTTGCAAACGAAAGACCTCTGCTCACTGAGTGACTTTTTTCTATTTTTAAGATCTTTGTGCAACATAAAAACAATCACATGAAAATTGGCAAGAAAAATGAAATCTATTAGAAGCTCCTATCTTGCATGGTAACCTGGGAAGTCTTCATTGATCTCGTCCATTTCCAGAACAATATCGTAGGGAACACCAGCTTCTGCTAGGAGTACATTCAACTGGCCAGGCATACGGCCAGCCACAGGGTGAATACCAAACCTAAAAGAAAAGTAAGTCCAGTTCTATTAGTAAGTAGTGACCACTCTGTTTTACATAATAAAATTGCCACCTTTGACTTCAAAGGCCAAGAAGTTCTTCGAGTGTAAGTGCATGTGAATTAATAAAAGGAAACGGTTAAACCTTAAAAATACTAGTTTTCAAGGATAGCAGGGAACTAAATGGGTGGGAGTGGGAACAAGGCCCACTGATTTGACTCTTCACCTAGACAGCTGTTGTTCCTTTTCAGGAAAATTAGAAATGTAACTTCCACAACAGATATGCAAAAAGAATCTGCTGAGTTTCCAGTAAATCTGAAGAGGCTAGGAGATCATTTTCAACCCTTCTGTCATAAGACTCTAAGAAACTCATTGCACCTGCAAGAAGAGCAGCTTTGGAGAGCCTGCTGCACTGACAATGCCACACACACTTCTAGCAACAACGCAGAAGCAACTAGTGGTCACAAATGCTGGGAAACACATCACTGCAGGATGGAACAAGAATGTTAATCTTCCACCCAGCAGCAGCTTATAAAAACAAACTTGGTGGGTTTTCTTCAATTACTTTTGAAAGTAATAGGTCTATTTTACCATTTATTAGCTACAGCCACCAGCCTGAGCTCACACAACAAGCATTCACATCCACCTTCCAAGATGTACCATATTTAAAAACTTGTGACTGACCTCTTTGATTCTTTATGAACCCTGCTTTGTGCAAAAACAACCCTTGACATTGTTTGCATGTCCCTTACATTACTGAAAAGTGAAAGCATCACAAAGCGAACAAGCCAAAATACAACACTCTTCATGAAAAGTCTGAAAGACTGTGCAGTCTTCCTGAAATAAGAGCATTCCTACACCTAGAAATGTGCTTGGCAAATGACTTACTGAATCAGGTATCTCTAGAGCATGCCTAATGATCAGTAGCCTAACGCTGCAGTCCAACAGGAAACATAACAGGGACTCTATGCACAAGACAACACCTTGCTGAATTTGGGTAACATGCCACTTTCTTCTCATGATTCATCTTGGGAAGGGAAAAAAAAAGGAGGGGAAACAAGAAGTTAAGCAGCTCTACCAGCTTAAGCATAACGATTTGAGAAATGTTTTCTGAACAGCTTAAAACCAATATATAGGAAAACACATTGTTTGTGAGTTACTAAATATTCAGACAGATGCACAGAGCGGCAGGGGGGACGTTAAAGCATGTAAGACTACTGAACTGACAAAACTCAGAACAGAGGTGTTACACTGGTTAAGCTGCAAATCCCACAGATGTTTTTGTTAGAAGCAAATCTATTTCTTGTGGGCAGAGTGTATACTTCTACTCATTTACTGTCCCTAAATAAACTAAGTGTGTGACAGCAGACGCGATCTGCACTTTCTACCTTTCCAGTTCCAGAGCAATCAAGCATAATGCTGACTCAAGCACAGCAGAAGTGTCTGGGATGAATGTTGTATATAGATGAAGCTAAATGTTTAATACAGAAGCATGCATGTATTCTGGAATAGACAGAAAACACCCAGGAGAAAACTGTAAAATCTTGGATTTCTAAAGAAAAATTTCAGAACAGAAATCCAAGTGAGTCAGGAATGCAATAAAAGGACTTCAGACAGAATTCCTCAGAAAGAAATGAAAGACTGATAAATCAGCTTGCCATGTCTGAGGGATTGCCACATATTTCTATTTTCAACTCCACAGAGATGGAAGTGGATACCACATGACTGAGGGTCCACAAGTCAGAGTACAAATACATCCTTAAAAGGGCAACTGAATGCTCCATCAGCAACACAGCATTAACACAATGCAAAGATGAGACAACTGAAAATCCAGAAACAAAATTAAGGACATATGATTAATCCACATAATGCTAGATACACTGCAGCTTTAAGCTCCAGGTCAAAGAGTCAGCTTTAAAAGTCAGCTTTAAAAGGAACATTTCAAATAAATTAATAGAACAGAGTGTATTCAGCTAGCAAACGTTTGAGATCCTGATGCGAAGGATAATACCTAGAATCAGAGAAAGGACTGCAAATACACAGGACAAAACATTAACAGTTTATGTTTCAACCAATCTGTCAGTAATATAAGCCATGCGTAAGACATGCAGCTAGTCCTAAACTGTACCAAATTCAAACGCTTTTAGTACCCTAGGAGAACTTTTATTCTGAAGTATACTCTAGAAAAACCATCACTCCTCTGGCAATGAAAACAGATTTTCCAACAAAATTCTCTTTTGTTTCTAATAAAATGATTTGAGCTTCTTTGTGACCAAAGCTGCTTTGGCAATACACAAAACAAAATACTCGTGAGGTTTCTATTAAGTATTATATACATATACAATCTTATTTCATGAGCTGGAAAGCCAAAATTTAAGCTGCCAAGAGAATGAATTTCACCTTTCGCTTCACCATTCCTGGCAACAGGCAGAGAAAAACGAGAAAAGAAAGGGACAAATAATCTTCATTCAGGAAGAGTTATGGCATGAACGATCAGCAGTTGAAATCTTCTGACAGACTGTTTGAAACCACACACTGTGTATTCAGAAAGTTTGAAAAAGCTGCTCATACAAAAGCTTTTTGGACAAATATTGAAATTACTCCCAGAAATCTGTTTCTGAGAGCCTGTTAACCAAATATGACAGTAACAGCCAGTACCCCTTGAAAATTGACATGCAAGCATGTCAAAAAGAATCATTAAAAATATATGCTTATCTAAAGGCTTCTGTAATTTCCCAAGATATACACACAGCTGGAGTAAAATTACCTAGTCCAACTGAAAGCAGAATTCAGGTAAGCACAAAAAAAGAGATAGCTAAAATCCTTGATGGCTCAACAGCATGCCCAACAAAAGCCACATATCTTGCTCCTGACTCAAAGCAGCAGCAGTTCTTCAGAGCTACGTGCTCTACAGCAGAAACAATTTGTCACATGTGCTCTCCCAGATGTTCAAAATATGAATCACATTCGTATTTAAAAATTTAAAACATGAATGACTTTAAAAAAGAGATATGTTGTAAGGAAAATGTTTTGAAGTGGAAAAATTGCTAAGTTTCTTTAATATGCTTTTCATATAAAGTCACATAAAAACTCCCCTAGCTATTTTTTCTTGTAATCAGAGCAGAATCTCACACTCTTGATTTTCTGTGTATCTGGCATTAAGTTTTCGGTCTACACGTACTTTACCCAAAATAAAGATGCAAAATCATGTTGTGGCTGACTTGAAACTTTATTCTGGTAGTTCATGGAAACACAGGCCTACCAGGAATTTTCTATCTCAGCCCTGACTCAGACTGTATAACATGGGACCTGCTTATCGTGCCAGTTGTCAGATACACTGAAGTTAGCACACACCTCTGTGCTACTGACAGACTTCACACCTAACAGTATGGGTACCAGGCAAGAATATACAGCTTTTTTTCAGCCTCTTTCGGATAGCTTTTTAGCTTCAAGAAAGACAACACAGCACAACGAAAAAATGAGGGCATACAAGAAAAGCTTCAAAGTAACAGAAAGCAACATTTTCCTTTAAATTTATACTAAAGATCTAAAACCTCTCACACACATATGGCATATCTGGGACAGCTCTTTCTAGCACAGAAAGCATTTAAATTCATCACTATTGCACTGAAATTACTGAAAAACTCAAGATCGAAATCCCATTTTCTACAGTTTAAGTCAGCATCTCTCTTTATTACAACTGGCTAGATAACATTCTTGTAATTAATACTGAAAGAGCTAACATACCTAACCCAATGCAAAAGTGTTTCAAGATCACTTCATCACATAAAAAAGGATTCCTGCCATTATGCCAAAGCCGGACAGAGTGATTAAAGTATGTAACATCTGGCTGGTGCCTGATTTAGCTTGGTCAACATTTTAGAAGCTGTATATACAGAGAATAATTTGCCCAAGAGTTATGCCTCATCCTCTCTCACCGCCCACCATCAGCCATTCATTCACTTTACTTATCCTTTGACACAGGATTCCTTTATTTCTAGTACAGACAGCAATCTGTTATTCAAGGTAACAGGAGGCAACAAACAAAATCTAGATGAACAGAGGACTGCACCATTCAGACAGCACGCAGCTTAAATCCTGACATATTCTCACCTGCAGCGCCGCATGGCTTCAAAGTATCACAATATAATGCTCCGATCGCACATTATACACAAAGCACATAGCTAGCTCAGGTCTGATTACATGCCTCACGCAACAGATCACCCCAGAAACAGTACTTGAAAGGGACAAAGCTCAATGGATCTGCTGGAATCAGGTTAGCTAAATTGAAGCCGAATTGAATTACTTAATTTAACATATTAAATGAAGGCTGGTACTGGCTCTGTATTTCCAACCATTCCGGTGAGAGAGTTTATCACAGCAGCGGCAAGATCCATGGCATGGACCTGGTTCGGTGCAACAGACCTCCCAAGAACCCAACAGTAGGGAAGTCTGAAAAAGCATCACAAGCTGACATAAGAAAGTCACCCAGAGCTGAGCTGATGCGTTGATCACTGACATACCAAGAATACACCCTGAGAATCATGCAGCCAAGTTGCATCTTTGCAGAAGCAGATCAGGTACTGCAAGGTTTGATCATTCTCTCTAGCTACACTGATACAGCACTTGAGCTAACAGATCTGTGAGACATCATTTGTCCCTCCATCTGCAGCATTAATGACTCAGAGCTCACCCAGTTAATTTGACTACAAGAAACAGAGAACTGATGTATGCATACCCACTTAGTTTCTTCCTAGTGAGCATACTTCAGTTTCCTAGAAACTTGTGTTAACACAGACAATGCTGCCATTCAGCAATTTGACAGTAATCTCTCTCATGTACACCTGAGTTATGCAATGTCTAAAGGTTGATTAGGACAGCATCTTAACTGCTTATGCTTTACAATTCCAGCAGATTTTCTTGCATTACAAAAAGCAATGTTTTTAAATTTAAATAAGTAATTTTAGTAAATTGATTTTATTCGTTAAGTTACAAAGACACATGTAAGAGGTACCCATCCACATGTTCTATCACAAACACTTAGCACCACTAAATAAAAAAACAGAACCTTAAATACATTTGATTAGAGCTCAGCCAGAGGTAAAAAGAATTCAAAAATACAGATCCAACACTAAATCCATCCTGTCACATTTTCAAATATGTAAGAAACCCATAAGTGTTTCCATGTGTTTAAAAATACTCAGATTGTCCAGCACCAGAAGACAAATGAAAGTCCTGCAAGACATCTACCTATACATATTAGGTTTAAAAACATACAGCATTTTAACATCTAATCTAAAAGGGTGTTAAAGAAGTGATCTGTATTTTCCCCAACTATGAGAGGGAAAAGAAAACCATCATACCTTAATTATTAGTTAGTTTTTTAAAGTCCATACAAAGCATAATTTTAGAAGTCCTTTCAGCCTGGAATTGAATTTTTTCTCAATAGTACTATGCAGGAAATTAAAACACACTGACAGAAAAGGTCTTAGGAAAGAGATGCTATGGCAGAAGCTCAGCATTTTGGTATGGACATGAAACTTGTCAATTACCCATCTACATATGAGAATACATATAATTTTTAACTGTACTATAATACTACAGAAGAATTATATACTCTATATATGGAATTATTATACAATTATATAAAAGAAATCAGCATTTCACAACTACGGGCCTAGAATCAACACAGCATGTAGTTGAAGAAGTTTGTGAACATGAGAACTTCCCACAATTTACTCACTTGTAACTTTGCAGAAACAAAACTAGTCATAAAACAAGCACCTTTTCCCCCAAGTCCAATGAATTCTGGAGACTGTGAGATTTAGACTATAAAACGTTTTGTTGTTTTGGCCATCCATAACTAGGTAACACTATAATTGAGGCTCAGCAATATCCAGTTTTGTATGTGATCCTACTAATGCATTAAAGATGTGATCTACTTGCAATACCATCTCAAGTAAGTGATGATGTGATGTTAGCTATGTCAGCAATTTAATAGCTACAGCAGTATAAAATTTCAAACTCTCCTGTAATTGTGAATTCAAGCCCTAGTCATAAAAGGTTACACATCATTTTATACAATCTGTGCTCTTCACTGAGAATGCTAGGGCTATAAGCATAGTTATTTAAAACAACAGTGTCTCTGGATCAGTCATGAGCCATGAAGGAAAAAAGACCATATGACAGATGCAATTTTTCTTGGCACAGTATGGGCATTACAAATTGATGACAATCGTATGTCCATGCTGGCACTCTTCCACAGTGGATGTGTGAGAGTGTCACTACATCTGGATGGTGAGTATACTTAGGGTCCCGAGGCGCTCCAGCCCTACTGAAACCAGAGGGACAGCAGCTGTACTCAATGAACACCGTGGGAGCTCCGCAAAGTGATGAAAGGACTAAATTACCACAAACTGTAAATACAGATTTATTTCATTAAAATGCTAGGTAACCACTGCAGTGATCCCTTCCTGAAATTAACTCATGTCAAGTATAAGCCAGTTATTTCAAGGATTCATTCATGTTTCTCCCCTGCAAAGCCACCATAAAAAGGCAAAACCAACAATCTTATAAAAAAAAAAAAAAAAAAAAAAAGCTCCCCCACACAGAAGCTCTAAAAGGAAAACCAAAAGCATATGACACTGTCATCACATCAGACAAGAAGGTTCATCTAGGTTCTTTTGTTGCACAATTAACAGGTCTTCAAAAATTTTAATGCAATTTGGACACACATTCAGCTTTTTGCTAAACATGGAAAAATAAGGAGTGAAGATAGCTGCTCCAGGAAGTAGATACATGACCATGCATCTCACTTTTCACATATCCAAGCAAAAATACCTCAGCAGAGCAATTTAATACGCAGAATTGCAATGCTGGATACAAACTAACAAATATCTGTTGCTAAAACGTACAACAGCACAACGCATGCTGTAAAACACTACAAAGACCTATATGCAGCTTTTCAATGAGTTTGAAAAAATAGTGAAAGAAGAAAAACAAAACCGAAAAATCCCACTAATTGCTGGAGTATAGATTCCAGAGGAGAGTCACCGTCTAAATGAAATAAACACGTGGAATGCAGAGAATGAGTATGGCTAACCAGCATCTGTCCAAATATCTTGTTTCAAACGAAAGCTGACCCTTGACTAATTTTAAGATATTATGTTACCATAATTAGAAAATACTTTCCCAAACAATTAAGAAGGGAGGAACGATGCTAGCTTTTCAGTATTTTCAATGCCTCTAAGTATTTCAGTATTTTCTAAGTATTCAGTATTTTCAATACCTCTAAGGTCTACAAAAAAAAAAAAAAAATTGAGGGAGAAAAGGACTTGAGGCCAGTACTAGCACCTAAGAATTCTCTCTCAGCAGTGCAGCAGAATGAAGTAAAATAAATAAAATCTGGTAGTGGCCACGTGCTCCTCCAGTAATCCTTCCATGCAATACTCAATAGACTCTAATTACAGTGTCACTTGCAATTGCAAAAACTTAACAGGAACACAAAAAACTACGTCTAAGATGCTTAAGGGATTACAGTATCTGTCATGGGAGAAAGGCTGAGAAAGCTGGGATCTTTTAACCTGGAGAAGAAAAGGCTCAGGGTGGTATCACTGTGTAAGCACCTAATAGAGAAGAGCAAAGACACCACTGAGGAGAATCTGGTTTTGTTATCCAGTGAAAGGACAAGAGGCAATGGTCAAGAACTGAAATACAAGGAATTCCATTTAAACCTCAGAAAAACAAATTGTTTTACTCTTTCCCAGACAGGCTGTTAAGTCTCCAACCCTGGAGACTGAACACTCAAACACAACTGGACAAGATACTAAGCAACCTGCAACCTAAGCTGACTCTGCCTTTAACAAGTGTATTGCTTGAACTAGATAATCTCCAGAGGTCTATGACTCGAACCATCCTGCAATTCTGTGAAGGTTCAGGTTACATTAAAATAGTAATAGAAGTTTATACACCTTCCTGGTTTAACTGGCTGCCTTGTGAACAAGTGAGACTGTAGAAACCTTAGAATTGTGGTGTGAGAAGAGACACTACAGCCTTGAAGCAGGCAAAGGGAAAAATCAGACAGCATATCTTATGGAAGTCCTGCTGCAAATGTAAGAACACGTGGATTGATCTATGAGGATTCTGGAGGAATCTGGATATCTATGTATAACTGAGGGACTGTCTGCAGCACGTTTTAGTCCAAACATGGGGCTTTAAGCATCTGCAAGACACTTTTTAACAGTATGCACTGACCATCTTTAGCTATCCCAGAGCACAGAAAGTGTTAGCAGAAGAGTACAGAAGACAGACTTCCTTTTTTTTTTTTTTTTTTTTTTTAATTTAAGAAGGGCATCTATCTAAACATGCCCGTCAGAATTGGATTTTACTGTCGCTATTATTTACTACTGCTGCTGAGTAATCGTAAGCATTGCTACCATTAACTCAAGTCAGTTATCCAACGAAAGAAATAAATCCTGTATTCTTGGTGCACAGGCCACTCTACCCGATCTACTCTTCCACTTCACATAAGACTGACACAAGCGAAAGCAGTGTCTCCATACTGCAGAAGACCCACATTTCCTTCTGAGGATCCTCCGCTACTCCCACTGCAGCCCTTCAGCTATTCCCCAACAGTTTCACAACCACAGGGATGAATTCCCTTAGGAAATTATTTCCTAATATAGAGCCCAGCATAAGAATGATTGCTGAAAGAAAAATTAACCAAAACACACACTTGCTGAGGATTTTAATGGAATGAAAAGAACTATAATGCTTTTCATCACAGGAAGTACTTACCTGACATTTTTCCCTTGTTCTCTCAACATCTTCACAAGATCAGCTATAGGGTACTGAGCTTTTGCTGCACACAGACCATAACCTGAAAGAAGAATTCCAATGTTTTAAGTTGTTTTCCTATTTCAGTGTAGATAGAATAGTTACAGGGAGTAAGCATACCTTCCACACAAACAGCAGCTGTCTACTCATATCATATACTATAAAAAATATGTTTTAGTTAATATATAATTAAAATTGTATATTTATACACAAACATATGTGAACGCATGTATCTCAGATACTCACATACTGATCAGGCTACCACTCCCTAGGAATGTAATTCACCTCATCTTTTTGGTCTCCTGACCACTAATAGTATAGTAGTTTGACCAGCCAAACTACAAAGTAACTTGTTTTGCTTTCTCTGAAATGTGTTCCCTGCTCTATCAGAAAAGGACAACTTTGTTTCTTGCATTCTTCCCATTCCATTGCAAAAAATATGATTTCCATGATTTAACACAACAGTGCCATTCAGTTGAAGAGAACATCTTCAACCACTCTTCATCTGATCTCTCCTAACAGGAAATATACTATTGAACCGTATGAACCTATGGCCAACACATAAGTTTAACAGAACTCATGGTTTTGGTTTTCAGGTTTTTTCCTATGTGAATTCCAGTATTTGTTGAATACTATCTTAGATTTAGATGTTTTCCTGCAGGTTTTCCAACAAAAACAATGCAGAATTAAGCAAGTATTTAATAAGCACAAATACTCTCAATAATGTAAATGATAGCTTATTATTAATTTTCTTACTGGTACCAATGGTACCTTGGAAACTTACATCACAACAACTGTACACAAAATTAACTGTAAGCATAGTTTACAAAAGACAGCCTCTGTCCTTATGAATTTAAAAACTACATAAATAGGACAAAGTGGGAAGAGATGCGCACACAGAAAAGTGAAGTGACATACATGTGATTACACAGAGGAATGATGACTAACCTGGGAACAAAAGCATCTCTCACAACTCCAGACAACACTGCAGTTTTTTGTTTTGGGGTGTTTGTTTTAATAATACATCCTCTCAATATCTTGCTCTATAAGTCAAGAGTGTCTTACCTGGAGTAATAATAATGCTATTAGCTTCCTTTATCATTTCAATTGCATTGTCCACATTGATTTCTGTGTGGGTTCCAGTAATTTCCATGGGCTTCCCACCAGCTGTTGATGTGGTGCCATAGCCCCCTAGAATCACATTTGCAAGGGAACGGTTCATAGCCTGAAAGACAAGAGGTTTTTGATCAGATAAGATGAAATGGAAAAATAAAGCAGAGGAGACATCCACAAAGGAAACGTCTGGAAGTATTAAAACCTTCCTAACAATAGTCTTTATCTGTTGGTTTTGCCTGCTGACTACTCAAAGTTCTTAAAACAGGCTCCTTGAAACAGAGACACAGATTACAATGATAATAGCCAAACAATAGCTTCTAACACGTAATACTACACAGATAATGACAGATAAACAGCATTTTCCCAAGGCAAAGAACAACACAAAACACACAAAAGACAGCTACATCGAATGTTGGTCTCTTTCTGTGATTAAAATGAAGGTATAAAAATACATATTTGATGACAGAAATTTTATATACATACATATAATTTTTGCAAAGTATTTCTCTAATTCTTGAGCAATTCAAGATGTAAGCACAGAACTACTGCATGGAAACCACATGGCTCTTACAGGTAGTACAGAAGCAAAGCTCCTACAGGATCACAACAGAAAAGAACAGGACAAAGCTAAGCAGCCACACAAAACTAACCAAATGCTAATTGAAAACAAATTTGAATGAACTAAAGGGGGCCATTAACTTACTGGCAGAGTACCAAGGGGGAACAAGAGATCTTAAACTAGGAGCTTTAAGAGAAGAACACATCCTGAAAATTCGGCTCTGTAGATACACAGCCAGGAAAAGCCACTGGCTAAATGCTTTCACTGGCATGTCTCCTTGTGAGCATGGTCCCAAAGCAATATCTGGAAGTAGGCAAAACTTGTAATAGCAATAAACAAAACTTCAGAAGCAGGGAAGGAACAGGCATAAATTTCTTTTTTAATTAAACATGTGTGTCATTCACCTGCTGTGCTAGCTCATAAATCACAGCAGATTTTAAGAATGGATCTGGAGAGACACACATACAAGTGAAAGAAAACACCCACACAAAAGTATGCTTCCAAGTCCATTTTCCACTGATATTTAATATCATGCAACTCCACGTTTTTTTCCTATAGCCTGAGAAGATGTGCCACTGTGAAATTCAGCATCTAGCAAATAAGCACAGCAAAGATGTTAGAAGAACTTTTGTTTATTCTGATACAGATACTGTAAGGATGGCGCACTGTAGGGCCTAAACGCAAGTTTTGTGAAATCTGCATTTTTGTACAGACTGCAGTAGTTTTATCCTTTAAGAACACACTGCCTTTGATGTGTATCAAAACACTAAACTTTAAAACAGGAGAAGAGACAAGTTATAGCAGTTGTATCTGGTAAACAGTCTAGGCAGAAGAATACATTTTTTAGACATTGCACACTGTAAGTCTGCAAGAAGCTAAGCACTTTCAAGTCTTACTTAAACCAAAAGACAACAGTAAGACCAAGACAAAGTAAAAAAAAAAAAAAAAAAATGTTCAAGTATTAGAAATCTGAGAAACTACACAAAGCATGCATGAGATTGTAGCACCCTTGCCTGGCTTCAGAACTACAGCCACAGAAGGCTTCAAAATGAGTGAAGACCTCATTAAATAAAATTAACGAAAGCAGCTAAGACCTACCCAGCATAGGGACAGTATGCTGTCTTCCACAGCCTCCTTCACCCTCTTTACTGCCACAAACATACACAAATAAAGAGCAAGCTTCATCACTGCTGTTATTCAAAGATAACCCAATTACCAGAAGAAAACCCTTTCTGCTGCATATACATATACAGGTGATGCTGCCTGAGGCTTCCAGCCCAGGTAAAACCAAGCCCTTGATCCCTGATCCCTTACACGCTCACTGTGCCCCCATAAACAGCACAGCTAGTACATGTGAGGAGGCAGCATACAATCTGTAAGACTAACACAGTCTGTGCCTTTTCTTGCTCTGTTTCATCACCTCGGCTAATGGTTCCTCTCCTACCTGAAGCATCTTCCCCATCCCTAAGCATACTGATTCTAATACTATAATTGCAATCATCAAGTATTCACTCTGAAAAAAACAGGGAGAAAGAAGTGTTAATACAATCAAATGTTCTGTAAAAAGGCATGTTGCATTAGTGCTTTGAAAGAACCAAAATCCACAAGATGAGTGAACAGTACAGGCCTTTGCTTTTTTGTTTGAAAGTTACTTTGTCCTCAACTCACCCTAATAATAGGCACAAAAGGAGAATGGTTGGAAAAATCAGTCAGTAAAATATGAGTGAAAAATTTTAAGGGATTATCTGAATACATGTTGGCCAGTTTTATTAACCCATGTAAAAGCTGTAAGGGATTATCTGGATAGGTTTTGGATAATTAAGCTACAGTTTTATCACAAAAAGGCAATTGGAAATGTAAAAGGAAGCTTTCAGCCATTGTTTCCACAAATACCTGCACGTCTGCACTAGATGAGTTCCAATACATATCCTGTTTTGTATGGAAGTCATACTGGAGGTTAAAAAAAGGTAGGAAGAAACTGCACTGCTTCATTAGCACAGGTTACAACACCCTGAAGAAGAGACCTCTGTTGGAACCACTGGAACTCAGAAGCATTTTTTCTTCCTGAAACCCAGCTTGAAGAAGGCAATGATAATGAATCCCTTGATTATAACAAGGCTTTAGAAGTAATGATTTCCATTAAAGGAAGCAAAGCACAAAAGAAAAATGCTGGGAGAGAAACAAGTTATTCTGTGTATTGTACAGAAGTTATACAAACTGATTTTAATTTTACTGGCTGATCAACTTTAATTGTCTAAGCTTATGTGAAACAGCACAAGACTTCTTCAGTATTATCTGAAAAACTAACCTTCCTGAGTGTTAAGAAATACACAGAGGAAAAACCCCTCTGTCACTGCATAACTGTTCTGTTAATTAAATCCCTAGGCTTCTTATTTACCTACATTAACCCCAAACAACATCAGCAAGTATCTCAAAATTCCAAGTACTGAAAGGAGCTAGCAGTAAAAGACAGAAAAGGGGCAGTAAGAGAAAAATTAAGCTGTAGAGAGACTGTGCCTGTGGGGAAATATATACCCAATAGATCGTATTTTCACCAAACCTAAAGGATCTGATCTTTAAAGAGATCAGATCTTTAAACTTTTCACAACTCTGTTGCCTCATAAGCATCATCTTTCTACTGATACAGCCTAACTTGCTGATTGTATATATATCACCAATTTAGGTGAACAGCTTTTGGTTTTTGTTTGTTTTTTGTTTTGTTTTTTTAAGTCTCTGTCATGGAAAGTACAAAGAAGAGAGATAAAGGAAAACAAAGAGGACTTTTTAGTAAATGATCCCCCAAAAAAGGAAGTCTATTATTAATAGCACAGTATGATTACATGAAGAGTTAAAGCTCAAGGTTGCTCTGACACACACATTAGTATCAGCAATCAACTTATGCAAGGTTGCTGCCACCCTGTGGTACTTCACAGTAACTATTTTCTGAAGAAACTTCAAGCACTCTGTCCCACACACAAAAAAAAAAAAAAAAAATTACTCTCTAACCAAATCAAACTTTTTTTTAAAAAAGGAAGTCACTATGTAAAGTATCTCCTCCTGCTGATAATTTAAACTAAATTTAAAGTTTAACAACACTGCAAAGTAACATAACTAAAAAGACAGTTGAGCACGAGCAATCATACCTATTTAAGATTCAAACCCCAAATGTGCAAGTCCAATGCAAAGGCTTTCCTTAGTTCTGAGGTGGGTCTCTCTCCAAATTAAGACGTATGACTTACATCAAGTCCAGGAGCTTCAATTAACAATTCTAGCTTCTAGTACTTTGAAGTCTGGTCTTCCGATTGCTAATCTTTCTAGCAAACATTCTGAATAAGGTTTTCCAGTACTTGGAAAACAAGCACAATTTCTGCTCACTTACCACACACATGATGTAAGAGAGGATGGCCCCAGAGGAGCCAATGAGTGCACCAACAATAGTCAGCAAGTTGTTGTTCAGTAGGAAACCCTCAGCACACAAGGCCCATCCAGAATAACTGTTCAGGACAGTAATAACTACAGGCATGTCAGCACCTCCAATGGCTGCTGTTAAAGTGACACCCTGGAAAAGGAAAGACAATGCATACTTCCAGTATAAGCTATGACGAAAAAGAACATGCAGAAAGGACAGTCTGCCTGAAGCATTAAAAAAATAAATACTAAGTTACTTAACAAAGAATCCAAGTATTTTTTATGTCAGAGACACCAAGGAGCAGGAGAGGAAGGCACTCCATTGTCCTGATCTGTGTTTATTTGCATATTTCTACACATAAAATCAACTGACCAGTTCCATGGCTTTTTTTTAGGAATTAACTTTCCAAAAGTCTTTTAAATGGAAAGGTTCCATTAAGTCATAGCTGCAAAAAGTAATTAGATGTATCAATGCCAGTTCTTCAGAACATTTCTGTTTTACAGCTAGATTTAGGAAAGTCAGTTCAACTTGCTACTGAAAAGTCAACATATAGGCACTGTGTAGGATGATAGTGACTCAGAATGGTAAAATGTAATTGTTAAGAGTAGACTTGAGAAGATGAAAAACAAGCTTGTTATTTGCTTTGCCTTCTGTAATTACCCAACTTACCATTATGGCTGAGAGAGCTGACACTGAACCTAGGCAAGTAATTCCCGTAGTATAACTAGGATCAATCATGTATGGAACCATTCCACCAATGCTGGCAGCCAGCAACCCTGCATTCAATGCATGTCGACCAGGCAAAAGCAGTGGTGCAGAATTCAGGATACCTGCAATCAAATGCATGTTCAGAAATTGAAACATACATGTAGGACAATCTGTCTCTAGCCCCGAAGACTGAATACCTCAACAAAAGAAAAAAGGAGGGAGGGGTAAGGGGAGAAAAGACAAAAGTTAGTAGAAACTGAGACCTTGTACTGACTCAGTATTGTAATGCATTCAGGTGTATTCTAGATTCTCAAATATTCCTGTTTAAGCTCATTTTATTTCCCAATCTTTCTTCAGTGCTTCAGAATAACTTACCTAATCTAAATATCCTTTTCTCTCAAAAAAGCCTTCATTATGTTGTTTGTTTGGTTTTGATTTTTCAACTTACATTCTGGCCCCAAGACTTCACATGCTATTGTGAAGCTCTGTAATAGGAAGTCTCTAGCTATAACTTCTTAGTACAGGTATTATCAGACTCTCAAAATGTGTGTGCTTACAAAAACATGACTACACAGATAAACCCCAAACATAAAAATACTCCTGCTAGAAATGCTTTAATTTCACCTCAGTCACACAGAATTCCCATAGCTTCCTACGTTGGCAGAGGCTTTACTAGAAAAAAGGGTTCTGTGATTCAGCTTAAAAAGACAAACATCCTTATTTTCACCTTAGGGGGTTGGGGGTTTTTTTGTTTGTTTATTTTAAATAACACAGCAAAGAGTCAGAATAATACAAGTTTATCCATTATTATCCATTAATTTTCATTTACATAATTAGATGCCAAGTATCTCATTTAAATTTATGAGAATTCAGGGGAAAGAATGAACTGCTAGTCTCAGGACTTGAAGACAAAGGCTGTGACCTACTACCTCTATTTCAGTAGGATGGTGTAGAATGGCTTATCATTATGATGCTGATCTGAAAACGGAAGGGGAAAAAAACGTGGGCTAAAATAGGCAGTGAAGCTCACCAAGGATGTGCACACATATCACTGGGGAGCGTGGAGGTGAGGGCAAAGATGAAGAAGTGGAACAAAATCAAGAATAAATGATTACTACTTAGCAGAAATACATACTACTGACAAATCCTTCAAAAGATTATTAGAGAAGACAGCTTTCCATCAATGTCATGCTTCCTCCTTCAATGGTGGTCTGAAACACTGAAGAAAGCAAACAGATGTTTCCCAAAGGAACTACTGCAAGGCTATAACAGGATTAGTAATAGGAAGCTCTTCTCTTTTCTGGAAGTTATTAGAACAGACACTATCTGTCTCTCAAAAGCTGCGTGCTTACATAATGAAAAATACATGTAATATGTATTTTTGTAAAATGAAACCTTCAGGTGCCTAAGAATCAAGAGTTAGTGTGTGTTTACCCACATTTACTAAAACATTAAGAGGCATGGAGTATGGAATTTGTGTGGTAGGTAAATAGTAAATCAGATGGTTTAAAGTAAGACAGTCTTAACTGACACTGCAAAACTATCTACCTAATGAAGCCTGAATGATGCTAAGAACAAAACTTCACAAATATTACTAGCGTTCAAAAAGTCCAGCAACACAAGGGTTTCAGTTAAAGTATCTGTACAGGAAGATGAAGTTGCAATCATAAGACTTCAATAAAATAAAGAAAATGTCAGGTACAGTGTCTCAATAACTCTATGGCAACACTTCTAGATGAGATGAATTGAGAGAAGCTTATTACCACTATTAATTACCAAGTCAGATATGTCCAAGCACTGAAGACAAACCTTTCATAAATAAAGCTGTACACAAGCAGGACCAGAATTAATTAGAAAACAGTACAGCCACAAGAATTAAATATATAAAATTTCACCTGATGCAAAACCCAAGGTTTCTTTCCAATTACATAGCAGTCTACAGGCAGAGCTAAACCCTGGCAGAGGGGGCAAGGGGGAGAGGTAGGCAAGCCTTTAATACTTAGTTCTGAACAAAAAGATCTCACCTTGCAGCTTTCCATAAGCAATAAGAGAGCCACTGAAAGTCACTCCTCCAATGTATGTGCCAAGGTACGCCACAATCTTGGTGAGGTTTGCAGCTGGATCAGTAGCGAAGTGAGGATACTCTATCATGTATTCTGCTACACAGGTGAGCACAGCAGCCAAACCAACCAAGCTATGGAAAGCGGCCACTAGCTGAGGCAGATCTGTAATCTGGATGCGTTTAGCAATTGTCAAACCTATTAAAGAGTTGAAGACAGAAGGGAAGACTTAGAAGAACATATCCAATCTATGCAGCTAGAAATTGATACACCATGGTTCACTATGCAATGCATACATGCAAATACACACCTGCTCTAATGGAAAAATATGTTCTACATTAGAAATTGCTGAGTAGCAGAAGGCTGTAAATGTGCAATAAGGACATGATACAAATTAGGGAGATGACTAAAGTACTTTTTGTTCTGATAAGCCCAATTAAACATTAAGAAATTCAACATTTTTTGGTGAATAAAGCACAATTTGAAAAAGGGAATTTGGTAGTATTCAGTAAGCAGCTGAACTTGGCAAGTAAGTATGAACTTGGGCAAGTTCATCTGCTTCTTTATGTCCAGATTCCACAACATAGGTGTACTCCTGCTTTTCCACCAGTCTCCCTATTCTTTCTCATCTCTCGATGCATTAATAATAAATGCCCTGGGACTTGTAATTTTTCATTCACATACTTGCAAAATAACATAAACAAGCCATAAATTAGTCTATTGACCAAGTTTTAGTAGCAGAGGGACCGCACAGATGGCCTCTGAGCAGAGCCCAGCAGCTGCCCCTTGTTAGGTATGAGCCAGCTCCAGTCAGCTCCAAAAAGGACCCAGCTTTTGTCCAGAGCTGAGCCAGAGAGTGATTCTGGTTGCATCTCTGGGAGAGCAGATTTGAGAAAGGAAAATAGGAAAAAATGCAGCTGGGAGAGAGAAGTGTGAAAATGTAGGGAGAAACAACCCTGCGGACACCCCCGCCTAGGGGGAACCTGTGGTGGAGCAGTCTGCCCCAACAGATGGACCCCGTGGTATGGAGCTGTGTGGGAGCAGTGCTTGAAGAGCTGCTGCCTGTGGGCAGCCCCCACAGGCTCAGTTCAGGAAGGACGGCATCCATGGGAGGGAACCCATGGGGAGCAGGGGCAGACAGGGACCATGAAGAAGTGGCAGAAACAAAGTGTTAAGGAACAACCGAAGCCCCCATTCCCCTGCACCACTCAGAGGGAGGAAGTAGAAAAGGGTAAACAGGGGGCAAAGGTGTTTGTAGCTTGCTTTTATTTTCTCAGTGCTCTAATCTGTTAGTAATAAGCAATAAATTACATAAGTCTCCCTATATTGACTCTATTCTGCCTGCAACAATAACTGGTGAGTGATCTCCTTCTGCTTATCTCAACCTTTGAGCCCTTCTTCATCGTATTTGCTCCCCTGTTCTTTTGTGGAGGGGAAGTGAGAGATCAGAGTGGTGGAGTATATCTAGCCATTGGTGTGAAACCACCACAGTACATCAATTCATCTGTGACCTGTACAATGTTTTGTATCTACAGCTTGCATAAATGCATGCACGGAACATATATTCATTAGTTTATAGTATAATACACATACCTATGGTACCACCGAGTGCCATTGCACCTGACATCTGAGCCAACAATTCAGGTGAGGGTTTAAGGCCTCCAAGAGTTGCTGCTAAACCTCCTGCAACACCAATCATACCCAAAGCATTTCCAAGACGAGCTGTTCCTTGCGTGGACAGACCAGCCAGGGCACCAACACAGCATAAGCCTGAGCCCAGATACATCATCTTTAAAACAGGAAAAGCATGATAAGAATATATGAAGTAAAGGCATGTAGTGCAAAGCTGATGTCAAAAGCTTTCTGATTATTACACAATACGGTTTTCTCCAGAATGTGTGTAAGTCACCAGGTGAGTTGCTCTTAATTGAAGTAAAAATCAAAGGCATGACTGTGAGAAATTGTTGTAAGAGATGTGATTTTGACCATTTAAAATGTGATCTTTATTAAAACTTTTTCCCCATTTTATGAGCTTAGTTTATCTTCACCATGAATATTAAACTCAAGTCAATCCAACTTTCCTCATCAGTTCAGAAGCAAGTTTTTCTTCAGTACTACTCCATAGCTGAACTGTCCCATTCGTCACAGGAATGCTTTCAGAATTTGCTCACAGTGCCCCTGAACTCCTGCTTTTGTAAAGAATAAGCAAACTTAAATGAACTGAGCTACACGTAATCTGTCTAGATAAGTAAAAAAATGCAGCATATTACAAGCACCCAGAATAAAACCATGCTTGAGTTTACTTTTTTCTTCCAAGCATAAAAGAAAATACAAATTGATTTATTTTTATTATTGAAACAAATGCAAACAAAAGCCTACCATAAAAGATTCTATAGGTACTATCTCTGCATATCCCTCTGTGTTAGAAGAAGTACAGCCAAAAGCACGACAGACACCAGCAGAGTCAGATCATGCTCCTCTATTTTATTGCCCGAATAGCCTAACTTTTATAGTGAACTTAACAGGGGCGGACAGTGTTTCACACAAGATTATTGGTCAAAAGCACTCAGACAAACAACTATAAGAAAACAACCCCACCTGCAAGAAAACAACCCCCTTGTGATTAGCAGTCAAGAAAACAACCCCCTTTGTGATTAGCAGTCACGTAGATCTTGTCCTTGAAGCCAGCTGCTGGTAACAATATTTTTCTGAATTCCTCAACTGGGCGACGTGGGAACACTGTCATGGGAACTTCTCATAGTTGCCCTGGTAGCTTGGTTTGCTCAGCTACAGCAGGCCATGGGATTTGCTAAGGCCTACTCCTGGTTGCTTAAAGCAAGCTCAGATCGAGCAATTGTTCCACGGACTCATGTCCATGCCCTTTGTGCCAATTCCCAACACCTCTGTGCTGAAATTTCATTCCTTACAGACATCATACTTCCTTTAATTGTCATTCCAAGTTGAACTTTTAGAAACATTTAAACCAAAGACTGATTTCTACAGTCACTATAACATTTAAGGTATAACTTAGAAAAACTATCCAATAAATAACAAAGTATCTGCGGGTTCTTGAGTTTAAAAAAAAAATGAAGCTTTTAACATAGATTCAGTATTTGGGGTATGACTGCAAGCTTAAAGTTAATCAACGTTAGCTTGGCCTTGTGGGAATACAAACCTGATGAAAACATGGTAGCTGATTTGCTATTTACACCTCAATAGAGTAAGCAGTAAAGAAGCACACCACATTGTGAATAGTGGGCTGAGTGCCGCAAGGTTTGTCTTCTTACCTGTTCAATACTATAGCCACCATTGAGAGCAGCTCCATAACCTCCTACAAATACAGCACCAGGAAGCAGGTACAAGTAGTTGTACTCAGGAGGATCGGTGGGACGTTTGAACATATCCAGCATTCTCTGTGTAACTAGAAACCCACCTAGCCAAAAAAGAAAGCAACAAGTTCACAAAAATAAAGTCTGAAATTAAGCACGTGCCAAGCTAAGAGATATTTCGCTGAACTATTATTACCACACAAAGCTAGTAACTGACACCAACAAACCTTCTGGAAAGCTAGTAAGCTGGAAGACCACAAAGCTAGAATCAGGGTGAGATGTTGCTTTCTTTTTTTAACCTTTGGAGGGAATTCCTAAAAAGATGAGTTTGAAAGCCTGGAGGACTTGCTCTTACTCCATACTGTCTGCTGATTATAAAGTACAGTCTGGTTTATGATTCTGCTCTTTTCCCTTTCTATTCTAGCAAAAAAGGTATTTTTTTTTTTTTTTTTTTAAGTCACACGCTTTATCTTCATATCTTTTCATTATGAAGCTGGGACTTCTAAAGATAAAGCAAACAGAATTTCATTCTATTCCAGTGGTATATTTTGCAAGTGGAAAAAGGAATTCGAGGTTAAATGCAATACCATCTGAAGGCATACAGGAAAATATATTGCATATAGTCATCACACAAAGAATACCGAAGAATACTGTAAAAGAAAAATATACATTTAAATGCTTCCTTAAAAAAAAAAAAAAAAAAAGAGAGAGAGAGGTTACTTACATGGCATACAAGCCAGAAACACTAGCTACCATGAAATTTTATTTTTTTTCTCCTTTATGGATGTTCTTAGACATTATTCCCAGAATAATATTTCTCAAGTCTATTCACTTAAAAATCTAAAAGAAATAAAAGAATTACAAAAGTACTTTAAGTTATCCTTAAAAAAAGGCTAACATTCATACCTGCAATATTGACTGAAGAGATAAAGGCTGAAAGCACTGCTAGACTTTGAGGAGCATTTTCAGGGAGATAGTTTCCACCCATCAATACCAGCCCACCAACCGCTGTTAGTCCTGTTTAAAAAAAGAAAAAAAAAAATGTTACTGAACCTTAAAAGGTCCTGTATCTAAAGAAAGCTTTCCTCTAGCTGTGAAACTGATACCAGTCAACTGAAATTTTGATCTTTTAATCAAAAAATCTTGATCTTTTTCACTAATACAAACATGTTTCGAAAGAAAACAATTAGTACACAAATGTAGTTTTAATGTACAGTACTTCAAGCACAGAGTCAGCCTTTGAACACTGGTTCAATAAAGAAACTGCTTTTAGTGGTCAAAAAAGATCAGGCTTCTAGCCTGTCACAAAGGTACAGACAGCCTCTCTTCCTCTCCTTATCTAAAATTTTTATGATGTTATCAGTCTTACAGATCACTGTTAGAATTTCCCCCCACACACCTCCAAAGAACGTATTTTGAGGAGAGGAAATAAAAAAAGAAAAGCAAGAAACATTAAAGACAAGTTATATTCAGGTCAATACTTTGGACACAAGTGAGAAAAAGTGTGTTGTATGACAGAAGAGACTGCAGCACTCCTGAGTGAAACAAACTTCAAAGCGAACAGTTTAAGAACAGGAAGTTTGTTAAAAAGATTAAAAAAAAAAAATACACAGCACCACATTTGCCTTTCTTTTGAAAAAACACTCTTGGAAATAAGTTATCCTTGCAACTGATGGAAGTAGAGATGCTCTTTGCCATTTTAAAAGACAAATCAACAGACATTTGTCTAAAGCTCACATAAAAGGAGCTGTGCCTCCTTCAAGTAGAGAACAAGCAGCTGTATGACTGTTACTTACCTGAGATAGCATTAGTCACTGACATAAGTGGAGAGTGAAGAGCAGGAGTCACACCCCATACTGTATGGTACCCCACTATTCCAGCTAGGCCAAACGTCGTCACCATTTGCGTGAAAGCAGTATTAGGAGCTACAATGCCCAGTCCTAACATGCTAGCCAAGCCTAGAAGAAAAGCAGAGGAAAATTATTTTACAACTTTTGGATAGTTTCCTGCATTTAAACTTATGGGTATTTAAGTCTCACATAATACATTAAAGATTGAAGATTTTTGATTCCACTGCAAAGTATAGACAATTCCTAGCAAGAGTGCTTCAACAATTTAAATGTTTTACTGATATTTTAAAAAGAAAGACAAAACACATATACATACACACCGCATGAGTCAGCGCTGTTTGAAATGTTAATACTTTTGCTTAGATTTCTAAAATGTTATTCTCCTCTCAAAAGCAATTACAGAGCACTGATTTTGTGCTAGGATACATCAGCCTGGTCTCTGAGCTAGTTATTAAATTCCATAAGTAAAACGAGGAGTCACTTAAAAATACTAATTAAATGAGGAACAGTCTACACTGATTCTCCAACTCCAGAAATTGCCTACCTGCTGTGTATACAGAAGCACTAGTCATAGTTTTTCTAAAAGGTGTAATAGTAGCTGCTTTTTCCGCTTCCAGCTCTGCTACAGTCTTCTGCTTCACAGGAGCTCCTTGAGGAATGTTATTTGGTGGTGGTGCTGGGAAAATCACCTTGCCATCCTGACAAGAGATATTTACAGTTATCCCTAACGTAGCAAATGCTTTAGAGTTAGAAGAGCATACTATTTTTAATCCTGTAACTCAGTGAAGTCTTAACACCCTAGAGCATCTTCCATTTTATGCGTCAGAAGTTTACAAGGCTGAAGGAATAGTAGTACATCCTGACTAAATTAACCACACTGGTTCGCACAATTATCTGACACGATTTAATGCTGGGGTCCAAGTGCACCAGGTAAAAGCACAGCACCTGGCTTGAAAGCAGGACCCAAGACAAGGAGGGAAGTTCTCTTAAATGGAAAACACTTTTTCAAAATAAAATGGGGGCTTGGAAAAAGCAAGTTCTACTACAGATCAGAACTGTAATCAGTCTGCCCAGACCTCATAAAGGTTCCAGGCATGTGTCTCACTTTTTTTTTTTTTTTTTTTGTGTTCCCAGGTCTCTGAAGGAGTACCTACTGGACCTGAAGACTGTACACACCTACTCGGTGGTCTATAGATCTGAAGTCAACATAAGCCTCCTCCAGAGTAGATATTTAAAAGCATTAAAACATCTTGGTAACGTTATCCAACAAAACTCAACAAAAATTAGTACCTCTTGTTACCTAATAAAAATGGAAGTGTTCTGAATACTGTCATTGCACAAGGAAAGCCCATACTGGCCCACGCCCAAAGCTTGTATTTTATTATTTCTTAGTAGAACTTAAACTATCCTGCATATTCTAGTTCCCCTTTTTTTTCCTGAAGTTACTCTTATATAAACAGAAACATGTATTTATGTATTAAAAAAAATAGTAGTAATAAAGGAGGAATGTTTTTATGGGCCTGTAGTAGTATTTCTAAACTGTTTTAAATAACTACTTTTTATCACATGAAAACAACATCAACATTTAGTATTTTTCTCTTTTTCAACAATAGACATAGGTATTTGTTTCACCATGGTAAGAAGACAGAACCAAAAGGTTTCCCTTCACAAAAAAGGACAGAGGAATTTTCAATTGAACATAGACACAATTGTTCACAACGTCCACCGAAGCACCTCTGAAGTCTGTCAGCATGCAGTTATCTTTGAATACATTTTAAGGAGACAGCAATAATAAACGTGAAAATATTAAAATAATTAAAATTATTTTAAAATATTAAAATAATTAAACTATTAAAATAATTAAAATATTAAAATAAAGTACCTGCAAGTTAAAAAGGGAGTATTTATTGACTTACCTTCATTACTACAGTTCCTCTAATTACATGATCCAGAGTGCCGTAATCAAACTGATCTTTTGGATCAAAGTAGAAGTTCTCTTTGTCAGGACTAATAGCCTTTAGTAGTTTGATAATGTTATTGGAATATAGAGTACTGGCCTGAGTAGCCATTCTGCTAGGCAGGTCTGTGTAGCCAATGTGTGTAACACCCTGAAAAAGATTCAAGTAAAATATAAGGACCAGTCTTTCAGTGTTCTGAAAAAGCAGCATCTCCTCCAATACATCCTTCTGGAAATATGTATCCGAACAGTTTCATTTTTCTCTGTTACCTGCTCTCTAACAGAATTAGCTGAGAGAGGGTTACTTACAACAGTTAGAAAATTCAACACGATCAAAGCCAACACATTAAATGTTATTAGCAACAAGCCAATATGACAAAGTCATACTGGTACAAGAGATTAACTTCTCCAAATTAATACTGTTCTTTCAGAACTTAGCTTGTCTTAAAGCAACCAGGTAAAAGATTATCCTGCTCAGTGCTTGGCACCTTCTCAATCCTTCCTGAGGGCAATTTTCCTGGAGGCAATTTTCTATACCACAAATGAGTAAAAGGAGCTTCCTCAGAGCTAGCTAGCTGTCCAAGAAGTATGCTCAGGTTCACACTTATGTAGAAATATAACACAATATATCCACACTGCTCACAGAACAAGTGTGAGTACACCTGGCTGTCAGACTCTTGAGCTTTTAGAAGATGTTGGAAATTGAGGCTGGCATACACCCCTCATGCTCTAGCAGATTCATGTTAAAACACTGCTCCTGCAGCTCACAGCTAAGAACTGTGCATACTTCTAGGAGCTCCAGCTTCTTGATGTAATGCTGTAGGACACTGCTAATAGTTCTGCACTGCTGCTCTTTTCCACAGCTCCACACTATATGCAGGGCTAATATGCCTCTGACTAAAAGCACTCCACATAAATTCTTCAAACAAGTATTTGTTTATTTCTGTTCTACGCACTCTAAGTTCAGTTTTTAAATAGAGACACCAAAAGTCTTGAAAACCACAAATAAAATGTATGACTCACAATATATGCGTACAGCCCTGTTTATATTAATGACAACCATGGTAGCAATATGTTCTAGAGGCTTCCCTAGAGTACAGTACTACTGGCATTATGCCCTTTCATTCACAGAATCAGAGAATGGTCTGGGTTGAAACGACCTTAAAGATAACCTAATTCCAACCCCGCTGCCATCAGCAGAAACAGCTCCCATCAGACCACGTTGCTCAAAGCCCCATCCAGCCTGGCCTTGAACACTTCCAGAGATGGGGCATCCACAGCTTCTGTGAGCAACCTGTTCCAGTGCCTCACCACTCTAAGTAAGAATTTCTTCCTAATATCCAATCTAAATCTACACTTCTTTAGTTTAAAACCATCACTCCTTGTCCCATCACTCCACTCCCTGACACAAAGTCCCTCCCCAGCCTTTCTGTAGGTCCCCTTTATGTACTGAAAGACCACTACAAGGTCTCCCCGGAGCCTCCTCTTCTCCAGGCTGAACAACCCCAACTCCTTCAGCCTGTCTTCACAACAGAGGTGCTTGAGCCCTCTGACCATCCTCATGGCCCTCATCTAAACTCATTCTATTAGGTTCATGTCCTTCTTGTGCTGGAGGCCACAGAGCTGGACACAGGACTCCACATGTATGTTACCAAATAACAACCTGGGAAATCTGCTACTTTGAACAGATTTCAGTAACCACTAATAGATTTCTCACATGTACTAAAAATAAAACCTATGAAATGAAAACAAGCACTCAACTGAGTCAATAAATACTGGAGCAAAAACAAAGTAGTTAGTCTGGCGCAGGTCAAAATTGCATAATCTAATGCTACTTCTGGTTTGGTTAACGAGTGGTTTGGATACTCTAGGGGAGATACAGTCATGTTGGCGAGGCTGATGACATATCAAGATGACACCCTTTTGAAGCTTAAGCTGCATTGAGCTAAGCCAGAGACTGCACTGAAGTACACACTGATACAGTCTGAACCTATTTAGTTGTACCTGTGACATGGATTATAACCTCCAGTTGTGGGAGGTGATGAGCAAGTCAAAGAATCTCTTGCTACTGATGTCTCTTTAGGTAGACCAAGAAACTCAGACCACACTCAGCTCAGCAGAAACAAATCACTGAACTGGAAGTCTAAGAAAAAACGCTTCCTTACTTACCAGCCTACCTAATACTACAAAAAGGTATTTGTTTCTGTATAATAATTTGAAGATTTTTAAAAAGAGATGACTTGCAACCAAATGCAAGTCTAAAGGATTATTTTAGTCCAAACAGACAAAATGGTTACTCGTTTTCAGCATACGATTTATAAAATCCTATCTTCAAATTAAGTATGAATGTGAATTCATGCAAACTGAGAACAATGTGCAGACCAAAATGCTTACCTTATGAACATACAGTTCTCCAGGCTTTGTAGTCTCAATGTTTCCTCCTGCTTCTGCAGCTAAATCCACAACAACTGAACCTTCCTTCATCGATTCAATCATATCTTTCTTAAACAAGACAGGTGCTCTTTTACCTGTCAAGACAGGACAAAGCAAGTTAAAAAATACAGCTTTTTTTCTGCAGACAGTTTGTGGAGAAAAAAGGTCACTTTAAATACAGATGTTTATGAGGAAAGAGGTACATACACAGAAAGCATCTAACACTTCTGTTTCAACAGCAGACACGGCGCCAAAACATGCAAACTTACACAAGCAGTAAGAAAAACTAGCATATTTCGTGTAAAACATACCTGGAATAAGTGCTGTAGTGATGATAATATCAACGTCTTGGCACTGTTTGGCAAAGAGTTTCATTTCAGCTTCAATAAATTCTTTGGACATTTCTTTAGCATAACCACCTTGGCCCTCTCCAGCTTCCTTAATGTCTACTTCCAAAGGCTCTGCACCAAGAGACTTGAACTGTTCCAGAGCTGCAGCTCTAGAGAGAGAAAATTGGGGGGTGGGTGGAGGAAAACACTGCATTTTCAGAAGTAGCTCGATCCACCATAAATTTTAGGATCTTTTTAGTGGTAGTCTTCAGACATGAAATCCAGAGCTTATCCTAGTACTAAGGAGACTAGGACTGAAGTCCTCAATTTTCTGCGTCTAGTGAAAGAAGTGTTTGCCTAAGTAATTTTAGGTCCCTAATGATGAGCCTCGGATAAGGAATGTAGGCAGCATTACAGGCGGGTTTCCTGTACAGTCAGTGGAGTGTCTCCAAGAAGCAGAAGAGCTGGGAACTTAGCTGTTTTGACTACATCTGCTCACCCAGTTCTGTTGCCTTGACTAGGTAAGTCTAGAGCCCTAACTTAGATGACTAAGGTAGGTGACTAATAAACACCATAGTTTGTGGCCCTGTCTTTAATCTGTGAAATGTGAAATACCAGTAAGTCTGGCTTTCACAGAGAGAATTGTTTTGAAACAGTTATTTGTACACTATTATGATGCAACGTAAATTACAGTTTTACCGTTAAAAACATATTATATCACAGTAAATAACATAATCCCAGTGAGGTGAAGATTCACAACATGCAGAGGATTTACCACAAAAATTCTCACACAATGAGATAAAAATATACAGGATGCTTAAAATTGGAATTAAAAGAAAAATATGAAATGCTTTAAACAAATTTTGTTCTTTTTATGACATACAGTTTTTCTGACAAACTAGAGTGAAAGTTTTTTTTAATAATGCACATCATAAATCTGGAGCATATTCATTTTTATTCTTTCATGTCAGATACAGCACTAGATGCTACTTCTGCATAAAAACAAACACAAGCAAGTAATTTAATGTAGATATAGTATCAACTATGGACAAATATAAGTCCACTTAACTGAAAAAAAAATTAATCACATTTGCATTCTCTGTATCAATAAGAATGCTAGTCTGTAATTTTCCCAGTCTATTACTCTAAAAATGGCCACTGGACAAAATAATACTTCTGAACATAAAAGAGATCCCCCAAGAAATCAGCACCTAAAGCAGCTTCAGATGCAGTTCCTGCTCCTTCACCTTGAGTTTCATAAATAAAATAACTTAATCTTTTTCTTTCCTTCAGCAGGCTGAAAGAAGTTCACCTCAAAAAAGTTCCTGGAGAGGTTCCCTCTGGGATCAGGAGAGTAGAGGGGAATGACAGTATGCAGCTATGAACCTGGATCAAAGCAAGCTATAAATGAGAGCACAGAGAGTCTTTCTTTACTCTTCTTCCCTGCAACCCAAAAAAACAGACAGATGCAATTCTGGACAAAGGCCCCACCTTTATCATTTTCATAAAGTGATTTTTTTATATGCATATAGTTATGAATGATTTAATAAGATCTTTGTAAAGTTTCAATGTTTTGGGGAATAAAAATTGAAGATATTAGGCAGGAAAAAAAAGGTAAGAAGGTAATTGTGATTCAGTGCAGAAAGTGTTTTCACAGGACTACTGCTGCAAACAACCTTAGCCAAAAACCATTTCAGATTGCTATTTCTTTTTTCACACACCCACCTTGTATCAAATCCACGAACCACTGCACCCATCGATTTTGCTGCTCCTGCAGAAGCCAGGCCAGCAACTCCTCCTCCAATGATCAAGACCTAGAACAACACCATTATCCTGCTTTGAGCATAAGCTAAAAGTAAAGCTGATTAGATAAACAGCAATGTTGTACCACTTTCACAACAGCAGATAAACCTCATCATAAACAGTCATTTAAGTGAGTTAACATAGGACACAAAACCCAGAATGACTGAAATTGCCCTATAAAAGTAACAGTTTAAAAGCTCTTAACTTCATTTATCTAAGAGCCAACTCATCTGTAGCTAATAGTTTATGGAAGCAGATATGGGTTTTCCCCTTAATTTCTCTCACTTTTTTTTTTAATCTTTACTTTCATTTCTCTTCATCCTAATCCAACTGCATGCAATTCCTTCAAGCGAAGCAACCCCTTCAAGCACAGCCTTCAACACATCAGAAATTCCAGCATCTCTGACTTTTCCTAACTGCTTCCTTGCCTTCCCCTTTTCCACCCAGAAAAAAAAAAGTATACATATATAAATTAAATAAATAAATAAATACATAAATAAAAGCATCCATGTATACCTAGTCTGAAGTTTAAAAGTAAGCAAACTTAAAACTCCAGTTACTTTATTCTTCCCCCGAGAAAACACTATGGGTAGTCAACAAAAATCCATATGGGAATACTAATGCATATTTCTGCAGTCTACAGAACTAGCCCCAAAGAAGCCTTGAACAGTTTTCAGAAGTGGTTAACTGTGATCAGGAACTCACATATTCCCCTGGCACAATATCTGTTTAATTGCACTTACCTTGGCCGGAGGAACTTTACCAGCAGCTGTGATCTGACCCGTGAAAAACCGACCAAAGTGATTTGCTGCCAGTACAACAGCCTTGTAGCTGTCAAGCAAGGAAGAAAACAGTCAGTATTTTCCCTGGCTCAGCACAATTCCACTCATGACAGCCATCAAAAAGATGCACATTTGACTAGAGCATACACGGCATGAAACAGGTTTACTGTTTTGCTCTTGGGCCCAAGTTTAACAGTCTTTCCATCTTTGCTCATGTTTATTGCCCTTTTTTTTAAAAAAAAAAAAAAAAATGATGCAATGCATTTTCAGAGAGGACTTTTGGACTGCAGAATACTGGATGTCCACAACTATTCACTATCTCAAATAAAATTTTCAATGAATAATAATGAATAATACATAACTTGCCAAAAGCTAACTGTTTTTCTGTGATGCTACTTTCAAAGGCTACAACCCAAGGTTCATTAGGGAAGGAACCATGCACACGCATTTGCAAAACCCAGAGTAATTTTGTAGAGAGCTCACTTAAACAAGCACACATTCAGGGGAAAAAAAAAAAAAAAAAAAAGGACAGCTAACTCTTCAGATTTATATGGCTTAGGGCAAGGTGCTCAACTTTATTTCTTTTGCCCATCTGCTTTCATGGCCTTCCTGGAATGGGTGACTGGACACCAAGTTAACATCACAGCAGCTGTCTGAAAATGCAGATTACTATGCAATTATGTTTCTTATTAATAAAAAGTAAGTTTCATACCCAGCAATGTTGGCCATGGAGCTAAGTGCATCATATCCCTGAGCAATGGTGACCCGTGGAACCTGATCCATAGCCAGGACGGTAGTTTTTTTTTCTGCAAGTTTTTTCAGGAGGTCTGGATTTTGTGCTGGGTAGATAAAACTAATCAGGGTAGCCGATGTCTTGAAAAGGTCTGCTTCATGTACACCTAGAGCCGGGTTATGTATAGGAGCCCTAACCTGAAGAAAGAAAGAAGTTTCCAAATTAATCAGTGGAAATAAGTCAGTGCACACTCCACTTCCTTTCTACAGCTTGTAGTCTGTTCATTTCCACCCACAAAATACACAAGGAAGGAAGCATATCAAAGGCTGTTTGCACAAATAAACTGAGTAACTGCATTTATTAGATGCATTCCATATATTAGAATTAGCTCCATGTAGGTGGCTGACAAAGCAATAATAGTCACACTTTCTGAAAGATCTCACAGCTTCTAACCAGCAGTTACTGGCTTTCATGACAGATGGTTTTCATGACAGACAGCTGTCTCAAAAACAGCCATCTGCAAACAAAATGAGTACTGAACATAGGTGAACATTACTCTACAGGGTAAGAATCACTAACCAATTTTGCAATGCACTACCACAAACAGGGCATTACAAGCATGAACCCCAGCAAATACCCATTTTGATCTATATTTAAGTTTTCAATGTTTTTTTATTTTTATTTTTATTTTTTATAAACAAACCAACTAAAAATGGTTGTTCACAAACTAACTCACGGAAACTCTGTATTCAACCCTAACAGAATAACTTGAGGAAAAAAAAAAAAAAAAGAAAAAAAAACACTTAAAGGAAGCCTCAACATCAAGAAGGCGGCACATTTTTTTCCCGTCAGAACACAGAATAACCTAATAGCTATCAAGCAACTTCGCTTTTAGCAGTCTTCCCTGATCAACTCCAATTACTCTAATTACAAGTACTTTTGAAACACACTGTTGCTGCACAATTTTTGGATGTCTGATTGAGAAAACTTAGAAACCTGCACCTTCAAAATTCCAAGCAACATTCCCTGAAGAATAACCTGGAGTTATGTGTTGCTAATCTTGGATTAGAAGTTTCTTATGGATCTTGTCTGATTAGTGTCCTGAACTAGACTAGTCTACCTTTCTCTAGAAAACAAATCCTCCAAGGTAGTTAAAAACTTGACAAGAAATTATCCTCAAATTTTTCAATGCTGTTGTTTACTAGTTAAGTACTATAGCTGCACACATGAGCTATAAATAAAAAGACTAAATTAAAGCAGAACTTAGAATGAAACAACAAAAAAAAAAAAAATGAAGGAACTTATTACTGAACTTTCAGTTGACTACTGGAAAAATTTGACCTATGTGTCTCTCCAAATAGAATGTAAGACAAATATATAAATAAAGCAATTACTTTGACAACCAAATCAGAAGCCAGGACTTCCTTGGTCCCCTGGATCTTTGCTCCAACTTCTCTGTAATGGTCATCAGAAAATTTGGAGGCTTCTCCAGCACCAGATTCCACCACAACATTGAAGCCTTGCTTAATCAAGGCTTGAACTCCAGCCGGTGATAGAGCCACTCTCTTCTCATTCTCAAATATCTCCTTGGGGACACCTACAGTCAGCTGTTTATAAGGAATTCCTGTAGGAGGCGGTAAGATAAGATAGCATTAGTTGCACTGAAGATTATTGAATTTATATTAACGATGCTCCCCAGTGTTGTACAGAGTCATGCACATGTCACATTTAATAATTCTCTTCAGGGAAACGGAAGAATTACTGTTTCTAGCAGTGCAGTTTACATTTCTTCAAATTATGCCATCTTTCTACATGCCCGTTCTCTCAGGTGTCAGCAGAGAAGCACAATCATCCACACAAGCACTAACAAGGGTTTACTGCAGTTCATACACATCTGATTTCATACAACTCTGGTTGTATAAATCAGAACAACAAACATACAATATAAGGTATTTTGGTGATAACACATTCAATCTGTTATAAGATGAATTTAAATTCCTCTCTAGTCACTTTAACTTTACTATGAAGAAATACAGAGATGAGTTTTAGTAGCAGAACTACGTTTTAAATAAACATCAGTTCTAAATGTCTATCAAAACCATATTACAGTTCTTAGGTCACTGCTAATGAATGTATCAAACATACCACAAAAGCAGATTGAAAGGCACTATTACATTAATGTACATCTCTAAAGGTTGCTAGAGAAAATGAAAAAATTAAGAGTTTTTTGAAATAGTGTAAGAATAATGAAATACCAGACTACTGGTTTGTTTATTTATACTTCTCTTTAATTTTATCTCCTTGCCTGAAGTTCTTCCAAGTTCTATTAAATAACACCAGGAAACCACAGAAGCTTCAATTTGCCAGTTTTAGCTTTGAATCACAGAATGGTTTGGGTTAGAAGGGACCTTAAAGATCACCCAGTTCCAACATCCCACACCTCCCACCAGAACAGGCTGCCAAAAGCCCCATCCTGCCTGGCCTTGAGCACCTCCAGGGACGGGGCATCCACAGCTTCTCCGGGCAGCCTGTGCCAGGGCCTCACCACACTGAGTAAAGAACATTTTCCCAACACCTAATCTAAATCTATTCCCCCTTGTCCCATCACTCCACTCCCTGACAGAGTCCCTCCTCAGCTTTCCTGTAACCCCCTTTAGGTACTGAAACACCTCTTCAGGGACTCCCCAGAGCCTTTTCTTCTCCAGACTGAACAACCCCAGCTCCCTCAGCCTGTCTACACAGTAGAGGTGCTCCAGCCCTCTTGTCATCCTCATGGCTCTCTTTGGACCTGCTCTTACAGCTCCACATCCTTCTTGTGCTGGGGGCCCCAGCGCCGGACGCAGCACTCCAGGTGGAGCCTCACAAGGGCAGAGGGGCACAATCCCCTGCTGCCAGCCACGCTGCTTTTGGTGCAGCCCAGGACTCAGTTGGCTTTCTGGGCTGCAAGAGCACATGGGCTCATACTGAGCTTCTCATCAGCCAACATCCCCAAGTCCATCAGGGTTTCTCTCAAACTTAACGTTTCAAGTTACAAACATCTAACTTTGTTCTTTGTAGTCCTCCAGTCTGATAGTTAAACTCTGATCCAGCCAAGTGTTTAAATACATTTATAAATAGAGTCTCAGGCAGAATAATCACATATCACACTGCCACGTTGCCCCAGTTACACTAGACAGCATGCACACAGGCCCAGTTCTGCAACATCTTTCACTCATGTGTACGCAGAATTTAAATCTGGATTCTGACATTTACATGAAAGGCCTACACTGCATACGTGTTCTTGAAAAATAGCGTGAGCCACTTAAGCAGTCACTCGTATTAAAGGTCAAGCAAACAAACAACAATGAAGAAGCAAACAAAAAAAAGGGTGATAGGCCTATTTTAAATTGCAAGTTTGCGTTTTAATTGGCCACCAATACTCTGCATTTTGCTATAAAAACTGTGCAAGACTAGGAATGTGTTGCACATTTTAGGAAGGCCTCCTTTTCATTTTTTGTTTGACTGCGATAGAAACAAGTAAAACAAAATCAAAGTCATATCATACTATGAGACCTTTACGGAAATTAATTATTTTGATATTTTTAAAATCTAAGCCTATCTATGAAATAAAACTGGGACTGAACTGTGCATAAAGCTGAACATCTGAAAATTTTAGATTAACTACTCTCAAGATACTATCAATTTGATTGAAAATACAATAGAAAGAGTTGCTAAGAGCTGGTACTTAAATATTTACCTGTACTTGTCATCCATTAGAAAAAAAATAAATTAAACACAACCAATAAGAAGGCAGCATGAAAGATAACGAAAGAACTACTTATTATAATTACTTTTTATTTTAGCTTTCTCTTTAAATTTCACTAATAAAACTGTAAGACAAGTGTTTTGCTATTTATTATGTTGGAGAATGTTTAAAAATTTTTAAGGCAAAAATCAATTTTTAAAAAAAATGCTATAAAGGAAAAGTAATACGAAGTACGAGAATGCACATCTAGAACAACAGACTCACAAAGACAACAATGCCTGGCAAAGACTTGCTTCATCAGCACACGCATCTAAACAGCACTGTGCAACTAAGGGCATCCTAATCACAGCATCACTAGATATTTGCAAACTATGGTAACTTTCTGTCAGTCATGCAGATTACATTATCATTTGAAGGGAACTTTCCCCTTATTTCTTCTCAGTACTGCACAATGAAGTCCCATTTATGACTTTCACGAAATCAACTCAATGCAAATGAATTCTGTTGTCTTTTAAAAGCAGAAATGAAACCAAAATGACTGAGGTTTGTTGGAGTGAGAGATGAGCCATAATTTCAAGAAAGAAGTATCTCCAGGACTAGAAGCAAAAAGCTTTTCAAGAAGCACTGAGAAAATAAAAACTAGGGTGCTACACATTTGCATTCTCCTCTTGGAAGTTTTTTGCAGTGGACAAATACAGAGAGAGAAAGAAATGAACTAGAGCACATACAGGAAATAAAAGGATGGCTGAAAATTTAAATGTGCGCAGCACTCGATGAAAGCTTACTTCCCAGAATATATTTCTATCCACGAAGGCCCAATTTTTTATGAAAAATGACATTTTGACTTATTTTTGTTCACTTGCTTTTGTGTGGAGTGCCAGAGCAGAAGAGCTAACAGCTACAAAGGACGTGAATATGTACTGTGTGCCAAATGTGTTTTCTCATTTCCTTCTTTCACATTATTGTGTTGCATGCAATAAAAACGTGAAGTTTTTTTTGTTGTTGTAGTTTTGTTGGGTTTTGTTTTTTTAATATAGAAAGCATTTGTACCTCCTCTACTAAGCAGAATGATTGGAAACCAACACTGAGGACTATGTCCTCTTCCAGTGCTTTGGGAAATCAAGAAGAACATTCAACAACTCTCATTGATCTATCCTCTTTTCTCCTCTGTCCCACTGCCAAACGTCTAGCAACCAGAACTCAAGTGAAAAGTGAAGCAAACAGGTGTCAGTTTGCCAGCCTTTACCCAGACCAGTTAAAAGACACTTTTTAAGGACACTACTCTGAGCTATCAGATCACTGAACACAAAAATGGAGCAGATGTCTACAATTTCAAAGCAAAGATCTATATTGAAACTTCAAGAGAGGATATGACGAATACTAGGTTTGAAGGAAGCTAAACCATTAACACAGATTTGGTTCGTTGAATCCAGCAGTTTCAGTTATAAAACTGGGACCCTGATTTAGTTTTTAACCTGAGAAAGCACATCTGCTAACTTGTCTTGGGTTTGAAATTGAATGAGTGAAGCTTCCAAGTTGCATTTTTAGGCCCCCACATTGGATAATCTCTTTACAGAGTGCCTTGACTATGTCTTAGTAACTTACTGCTTTATGACATCAAGAACATTTCTCAAAAACAGACCTCAAACACAGACCAATTTACACATACCTTGACCACTTTGAGTCACATGAAGACTTCAAATGTGCTGTTCATCCAGTAAGAGATACCCAGTACTTTTTCTGATATAAAGAATCAACACAAAAAGGATTTTGCTTCTATCAAACGTAGAATCATTAAATTTCACAGGCCTTAGAATATTAGCATTAAACATATGTAAATTAGAATTTAGAAAAAATGAGAATACTGAAATTTTAAGTAAGACACTCATTATTATGCTTTCTCACCCCCCTTAAAATAATCTCCACAGTGTAAGAAGAACAGTGGAAAGCACAGTCTTGAACTTTGGGTAAACACAATACATGCAGGTAATCTAGATCTCCAAGCTTCAGAAATCAAACAATTAAGAAGTATTATAAAAGCAATCTTTTCCACTTAGCTTCCATTCACAAACTGGGTATTTAAAGAAGATCCTAAATTAAAGCTAACAAGAAAACCCAGAATATTTTATGCAGAAAACATGAGAAAAATACTTTTTTTTTTTTTATCTCCTTAATCTGATTTCATGAAGTACCTTGTAGCAAAGTAGGATCAACAAATATCACCGACTGACTCAGACAAAACAGAAGGGAGAAATAAGCTACATTTTCTGGAACAGGAAAAAAGGATATGAAACCTGCCTAACTGCTAAATTACTCTAACAATAGCTTTAAATAAACCATCTCACCTGTTCTGAAGATGAGGACAAATTCAGCAGAACAGCAATATGATGTAGGCAAAAAAAAAAAAAAAGAATGATAAAGAAGATTAAACAAACACCTGAGCCCTGCCCTTACATGAGGAGAAGAGGTACACAGTTTATGAATAACATACAGATTAGCTTTAAAATTAATTGTCAACGAACTGTTATAGGTTTAAAGTCCTGCAAGATTTAGAAAAAAATATGAAAGAAGCATCTAAACAGAAAGGGCATTACAAATCCCAAGGTAGAGGGGGTTGAAAGTCACGTATCTGTGGACAAGCCCATCTGGATGCATAATAAGAAACTTCAGTTGGTCACTCTGTAAGCACCTATTAGCATGGTCTAGGAAAGCTTTGCATCTGTTTCTGAAGAACCTGATATTGGCAACTGGTTGACAGATTATTGGAATACTTGTTTATTCCTGTATGAAAACACTTATGATTTTAAGAAAGGAAAAAAATAGCAGCAACAGAAGCAGCTGTAAGAAACGTATCCATCCTCCAAGTTTACTTCTCAACTGGCTCCAAATCTCTTCACTGTGCAGGGAACTGTTATTCCTGTACTTACGACATCCTGGACTAAATGAAGGCTTATTTGAGATCATGGAAGTAATAACTACAGGCTTAAGAAGAAACACAGCACCGCTAGTCTTTTTGAAAAACTTGGTTTTCGTAATCTTACAGTGATTTCACCGAGCATCACTTTAAGCAATTTCCTAAAACAAAGAATAAAATGTATTTATTTTATACACTGTTGAATTTTGATTCAAAAACACTTAAGTATACAAAGGCAGCACTACTGTTACTGATTTGTCACTCAATTACTGCTTTATCCTTGATTTGTCCTCTGCTGAATGACAAATCTCAGGTTACCAAAATGAACCATAAGGACAGCTTAATTATCAACCAGAAGACTTATGGAACTTAATAGCTGTTCAATACTGAGAATTATATCGCATGAATATAAATACTACTCTCCCTTAAACAAAGGCTTCCACATGAGAGATTGGAAAGGACAGCATTGAATGCTTAAACATACTACACTAACAAGATTTATCCCTTCCTGTAGAAAAGTTTATGAAAATCAATTCATAAAAACAAGTAAAAAATATATATATACACATACAGACACAGTGATTTTGGAAAAAAAAAAAAAAAAAAAAAAAAAACAGAAGAGATCCTTCGGTTTCATGACCAAATTTGCAGTCAAAGCCAAACACAAGAAGTGATTACAAATCCAAACAACAAGAGCACTTACCTGGGATATTTGAGAAAGAACTTTGAACCTAGTTCCCCACATCCCAGGTTAACATGCTCAACTAAAGGATAATTTGCAATATCAAGACAGACAACTGTTTCTTTCTCTCGGATAATAAACACGGGGAAAAAAAATAGAAAAAAAATCACGGGATATCAAAACAATGCCCTGATCAGTTTTCACAGAACCTAGCTCCCTGGGCTGTCAGTCAAATAAATTCAAAAAAGAAGATTCTGAAATTCAAAGAAATTTCTCCATGCAACTTTGGCAAAAAGTCATGTGACAGATTATTAGAAGTTGTCAGAATAAGCAAACAACGCTCTTCTCCCACCACATTTCTTCAGAATCCCTGAACACCATGTCATTGACTTGTAAGGACCCCAAAACAGACCAGCCACTAATGCAGTTTGGCAGAAATTGTACATGATAAAGGTGTTTCTAAGTTATATGTTATGTGCTGTGTTTTCTCAGACATTTCAGTTCACAAACACTGCTGCTTTTCTAGACCTCAAGAAGATCTACTAACGTGGCATCTACTGTGCATCACATGTACTTTTTTTTTTTTTTTTTTTTACACAGGATAACTACAACCAGATACAGTCATGCTTTCAGATACTCTCTTTGTGAGGCAAGTACTTTCTACTGCATGCACACAAAGCAAAACTCAGGGGGAAGTCAGGCTTTTAGCTAAGAAAAGATTTAAGTACTACCCTCAAGCAAAATAAGCATCAGCAGGAGTTCTGACCACCTACCTGTAAAGAATATTTGGATCCATGTTATGCATAACAAAGACAAATACCTTCTGCATAAGCTCTGTAAACTAGCATAAAATTGGTAGCTTATTTTGAAAGCTTATTATAGCTTATTATGAAGTTTTGAAGTTTATTATATTGTAGCTTATTATGAAGTTTTGTCAACTTCAGCTGACTCAAGTAAGGTACAGATATGATTTAAGGATGTTCTTTTTAAGATTGTAAAATAGACCGTATAAGACTGTCCTAGCCCATCCAAAAGAAAAAAAAAAAAAAATCAAGCTATCTTTCCCTGTTAAAATAAGAGATTATTTACAACAGTTTAATCAACTTACCTGGCTTTGGAGTTGCCTGAGACCAGAGCGCCTGGTGGGTTCTAAACATCCGCAAGCATGGCACTTTTGCTGAATGCACCTTAGGTGGTAAGACATTGCCGAAAACAGGAGTGGAGCACCCACTAACAGCAAAGCGCAGGAGGCTCGTCATTTCGCCCAGACCTCCCGGCAGACTCCTTGCCACGTATGGAATCCCTGCTGCGCGTGTGGAAACAGAGCAGCACCAGTTACTGATGATAGCAGGCAGCAGGTATGTAAACTGGGCAGCCTGAGCCCCTGCGGCTGCCACCAGCCAGGCGCGGGTGCTTTCTCCCTACCTCCTCGCCGCAGCCAGAGGACAAAGCCCGCTGTTTGTCAGAGCGGGGCGGCTGGGCACAGCTAGGAAATTAACACAAAGAGGAGGGCACCCATGGCTCCCCAGGAGCAGCCCCAGCACCCCGCAGCTCCCCGGGAGGCGACCCAGGGCCCTGACAGGACTCCCGCAGGGGGTCGGTGAGGGCGTCCCGGGGCCAGCGGGCGAAGAGGGCTCCTCGCCCGCCTGTGCGGGGGGAAGGAGGCAGCAGGGCAAGGCGACGAGGCACGGCCCGGGGCTGGCAAGGCACCGTCCCCGCTATTTATAGCCCGCCGCCCCGCTGACCTTGGGCAGGCCGCTCGCCCCCCGCCGCCACCACAGCGCCCGGCGGCCATGGCGCCCGGCCGAGCCGCGCCGCCTCCCCCTTCCTTCCCCTTCCTCTCCCCGAGCCCCTCAGCCAGGACCGGCCGCCGCCGTCCTCCCTTCCTCCCCTTCCCTCCCCGTCCTGTCCTTTCTTTCCTTTCCCTTCCTTTCCCTTCCCTTCCCTTCCCTTCCCTTCCCTCCCCGGCAGCCGCTCCGCCACCGCCCCCCCCTCACCACAACGCGGCTCCCCACGGCGCGGGGCCGGCTCCCCGCTCTGCGCCCCGAGCCCCCCTTATCCCCGCTGCGGCCCCGGCCCTGGCCCCGGCCCCGGCACCGCCGCACCCACCGGCTGTGCCGCCGGCGCCGGCCCCGCCGCGGCACTGACCGACCTTGGGGCGAGGCGAGGCGGCGGGGCCGGGACGGGGGCGGAGCGGGGAGGGGGCGGGAGGGGGACGGGGAAGGCGGGGGGGGGGGGTCCCGGCCGCCGCCGCCGCCGCCATGGCGGAAGGGGCGGCCCCTTGTGAGGGGAGGGTTGGCGGCCGGGGGGGCGAGGGGAGAGCGGGGAAGGGGAGGCCCCCGGTGAGGTGAATCGGGGAAAAAGGAGCCCGGAGCGTGGTGCTCGGGTGCTGGCGCGGGGGCTGTTGGTGTAATTTGTAACTGCAAGGTGCGGGATTAGGGCTGGGGCTGATTTACGGCTGCGGGCAGAGCGCTCCCCTCAGGCTGTCCCCTGGTGTCAGGCGGTGAATTACGGCTGGAAGTGAAGCGAGGCAAGGAGAGCGTGAGGCTCCCGGGGTGGAGAGGAGGATGCCGAGCGCTGGTTGTTCGGGAGACAGCCGCTTTTAAAGGCGTTTGTGAGGAGGATTCGGCTCGGAGCTCTGCCCACGGGCTGCCGGGTCCTCGGTGTTTGGGGCTCGGAAACCGGGGGCAGCAGCATACCTCAGTAATATAAATATATTAAATGTAAATTAAATATATTAATGTAAGTTATAAATGTATCGATGTAAATTATAAATGTATCGATGTAACTTATAAACGTATCGACATAAAACAAATACATTAATACAAATTATATTAATCTTAGTTAAATATATTAGTATTGGTTTAATATATTTAATATTAAATATATTAATATTAGTTAAATGCATCAATATTAATATAAAGCAAACACTATATTTCTAATTATTAGAGCACATTTAGTTTTAAAACACAGCAGCAGTCCCTCCTCCCTTCTTCTCCCCAGGTAGAAACATGTTGTCACCCCTAAAAAAAAAAAAATGCGTTCTGAATAGTGATGAAGTTGCATTTTGTGGTTTCCCAGCACCAAGTACTGCAGGTCTGTGCAGGATTGCTTCTGAATTAAGTTTCAGGCTGTTAGGTAATGTGCTTAGGACAAAGCAGGTAACTCCTCTGATGGATATTTATAAGCAGCCATAGCTGCACTTGTTGAAAGTTTTAATCCAGTAGGATATACCTTGCTAATTTAGATATGCCAGATTTTCAGATTGTTCTCAATAGCTGAAGTAATCAACGCGACTTCAGTTACTCAGGCCAGAATGTTGTAAGGAGAACTTTAGGCATTGTCTAAAGGGGTTGACTACTGCAGGTAATATTTGGGGATTGTGATTTTTGGACTTAACCACCTGAAAATACTTTTTTTTTTTTTTGATGTCTACATTAGGAAGGAGAAATTAGTCTCCCAGTCAAACACAACTATTCTCGTGCAAACTTCAGTTGTGCATCTGTAGTAACAAGATGGATCTGGGATCACATTCCACTCTACACCGTAAGTAGTTGCCAAACAATCACTATATTAAAATAACATGGAGGGTTTGCAAATTAGAAAGAACTCACATTTATGACCAAAGATGAAATTGTCTGGCATAATAATGATAACCTGAGGCATTTAATTCATTATAGGTATATACACTGAAAAAGAGATGTGCTTTTTTGAAAGATTAGTGTCTCAAAAAGTGGTCACAGGATATCCTGATGATTTTCTTAGAGCTTCTGCATCCTTAACCAATGATTGAGAATCTCTGCTTCTTTTTTCGTGTTGATGTAAGCTTTTCATTCTCCTCATGGTAAAATAAGGTTTATAAATGCAACCAGATGTCACAATATAGACTTTAAAACCAGGACTGAAATAATATAATATATATATATATATATATATATTGATTTTGTTATTTTAGCAGCTACATTGTGATCTTCCAAGTTTTGATAATACAGCTCAAATTTAGTTTTAATAATTGCTTACACAAGTGAAGTCTTTTACTTTTCTGAAAACTCATTAGTCTCCTATATTTCCTCTCATTTCAGTTGTGTAGTTTAGATTATTTAGTTTACCAGTCTTCACTTTCAGCAGTAGCTGCATAGGAACAGTTTTCCCATGAGCCCAATTAATTCTAACTGTGTCACCTTTATAATCTGGCCAACTTTGTCTTACTAAGAGTCAGTCCATTACATGCCACAGGAATATAAAAAATCTGCACTAAATTTTGTATTCTGTAGCCTTTATTAGTAATTTTAGAATAGTAAAATGTAAAACTTTGTAAATGTTTTTCCTGCTTATTATTACAATAGTCATATTTTCAAAAAAAAAAAAATACCGGACAGCACTGTTCCAATTTCATACAGCGTTTCATACACGCCTGCCTATTTTTCCTCCTCTCATGAGTCATCAGCGGAGTTTGAGCCAACAACACACAAGCGTTTGGCTTGGGCTTTGGAAATAACAGGTGGAAAGGTCGGCACAGGCCAGGCTGTTCTGGGAGACAAACCGCAAATATCACCGGCACGGTCAGCTGAGGTGGAACTCAGCTGAGTGTGGAAGCAGGTTGGGCTCTGGGTTTCGCAAAGCAAGGAGAGCAGGACTCTGCCAGGGCAGAACAAAAAACGGCGAATTGAGTTGCGAATGGAGGTGTGAGTTGAATCATTTTGAGGTGATTAGCAAAATGGGCAGTCTCCTATAGTAGGTTTATGTTAGTGGAGGGCTTTAGAAGTTGTATGCGAGCATTTAATGAGAAATCTCGTGTATAGATCGTGCGTGAAAATACATTATCACTTGAAAATACGTTATCACTGATAACGTATGTTTTAACACGGTTGGTGTTAAAAAAAACTGCAGTAGCATTGTCTCGTGGGAGGCTTAGCCGTGGGATTACACTTACACCGCGGTTCAGCCCGCAGTTTGTGCCCCCTTTTTTTTTTTTTTTTTTGGGGGGGGGGAGTGGGGGCCGGCACCGCACCGCACCTGAGGCAGCGGGCGGCGCTGCGGGGCCGGGCCGAGGCGGGGCGAGGCCGCGGCGGCGTTGCCATGGCGACGGGCGGGCGGGCGGCCGGCAGGGGGCGCTGCGAGCGGGGCTCAAACTGAAAGTGGAGGCTGGGGCCGCGGCCAGGCGGGACCCGGCCGCCTCCTCCTCCTCCTCCCTCCCTCCTTCCCTGCCTCCCTCCCGGCCTCGCTGCCTCCCGGCCTCCCTCCCGCGACCGCTCGGAGCCGCCCCGGCCCCAGCATGGCGGAGCACTTCGACCGCACTCCCGGCGCCGGCCGGGATCGGGGCCGCGGAGGCGCGGCGGACGGCGGCGGCGGCGGCGCGGCCTGCCCGGGGGGCGACGGCTCCCCCGGCTCGGAGGCGGCCGAGGCGCTGCCGACCAAAGCGGGCGGCCCCCCGCAGCAGGAGGGCCTGCGGCCTCCCAAGACGGCAGCGCCGGGCAGCGGTGGCGCAGGTAAGGCAGGTGGGCCCCCCTCTGCACCCCTACCCCCACCCCGCCCGGCCGCTGCCCCCCTGGGCTCCGGGGGCGGTGGTCGTGTGTGTGCCTGCGGCTTCCCCTTCTCCCTCCCTCCCGGTGCGTTTTGTCCGTGTGGTAATCCGGCCGCGGCTGGGCCCAGCCCTCCCCGTGCTGGAGATCCCCTGGCTCCGGCCTAGAGGGTTGCCAGCGCGTAAATACAAGCCTGCGGTAGCGCAGAGCCCTGTTTGTCGGCCGCCTTTTTTTATATATATACATATATATATATATATTTTTTTTTTTTTCGGGTACGTGTCGGGGTCCCTTTTCGATAAACAAACGAGCTAATCTGTAAAGGCTGTAATCTATCTTTAGAAAATGTGCAAAACGTGGTTTAAAAACACGGTTTCATTGATTATTTTTTTTTTTTGGCAAATTACGCACTAGATGGACAATAGCTAGGTGTCTTTGGGGAGTGTATTAAAATTAGTGGTGCCTGCTATTTATTGACCTTTAAAGTCTTGCTTTTGCATTTAAAATTATGAAAAACCCTCAACAAAAACAAGCAAGGAAACCATTGATTTACTGCTCGGGTTAGCTCACTTAAAAAATGTGTTGGGGGGCGGTCTCTCTTTCTTCTCTCTCTCTCCTCTCCTCCTCTGTTCCTCTTTCTCTTCTCTTTCTCTCTTCCATCACTTCCACATGAACATTTGTTCACTTTCTATAATGTGGAAAGGCATCTAGAGTTTCCAAAAGCCAAAACTATTCATGTTTAAGATAATCAACTAAAATGGCGTCTAAATAACAATACAAGGTATGTTTGAAATTATATACTGTGATTAATGTTGAAAAAATACGTATTCTTTGTGTGCTCTGTGAGAATGCATACCAACTAAACAATGTCTAAGAAAGGCTGTTAATAAACACTTTTCAGAACACCTGCAACAAACAAGAATTCCATTTGAATCACAAGATAAAGCTTCAGTTCCTGATTCTGGACCAGAAATGGCTAAACCTCAGGTGGCTGTGGCTCCTGTGGTAGTATCAAAGCTGTCGGTTAAAGCACCTGAGTTTTATCCGTCAGGATACAACATGAACTTCACTCAGAACTTTGTGGTAAGTATTTATCTTTTCTTCTTAGTGTATTTTAATTTACTTATTTTCAATTTAACATTTTTTTTTCTCGAGATATTATCTAAGAAATTCAAAAGATTCAGATAATAACCTTTAGACATAAAGCTGGAATATTAATTGACAGTGGGGTGAATATTATGGTGACTCTGAGAGCCTTTAGTGTGGGAAGTTTTGCTCACTACAGATAACCACATTCCTTGTTGATTACTCCAAGCGTTGACTTCACCAACATCTGAATAAGCAATCTTCTCGGAGACTGACTCTGTTGCATTTACATCTACAATGTATTTTAAGTAAAGGCTTAGCTGCGTTTTTGTGCTGATTTCTCAGGATTTTGAAGTACGTGTGGGAAGAAGAGCTTTAACTTAAGCTTTTACAAATATGCTTCCACTTCTACAAATAGAATCAAATGATAATAAACAATTACACTGAAACAACTAGATTTTGAGTAACTAACACAAAAATAATTGATTTGAATCTTAAGTATAGTGTTTGATTTTTTTAAAAATTTTTTTTTCCTCCTTGCCAGCAAAATCATATTATCTGATGTTAACAGCTTTGCCAGCCCGCTGAATAAAATTACTGTCCTGGATAATACAAGTCCATGCCCATATACAACTGTAAAAAAAAAAAAAAAAAAAAAAAAAAAAAACATGAACATGCTTCGTGTTAAATGAATAATTATTACTTTGCCCCAGTACATTACATGTTCTCTGTAAATACTGGTTTTCAGTTTCAAGATTAAAAAATGCCATCTAGAATGGTATACATTTGCATGTGTGTAATCACAGGCTCCAGAGACCAGCAATGAATGTTGCTTTTCAGGTGCTTTGCAAAAACACACAAGCATGTGGGAGCTCCTCGTTGCTATGTTGTAAGAATATATTATAAATATGTGTGACTCAGCTATTAATAAAAATAACTCCAAAGTGCCAGCAAAACTTAGGCTTTTATTTGGATGTATTTGGTATATTGCAGGGACCTTAATTTAATCAGTGTATACTAGGCATGGAATAGTGATGTTTTTGACCACCAGTTTTAAATTGGAATAAAAACAAGTTACAAGAAACTTCTGTTTCTTCAACTTTGTATTTCTTAGCTTTCACTTGTAATGTTCCCTGGAGTTTTTAAATGCAAAAGCTCACATTTTTCTTACAAAATACACAGTGCTTTTGCTATTTATCAAACATGTATTATTTAAAAAATAATTCATTAATTCCTTGTGTGATAGTGCATTATTGTAATTACTATATGTGTCTATATAATATTCAGTTCATCTCCAGTTAGGTCATACTCAAAACTGTCAATTGCTATTCAAGATGCTCCAAGACCTGTTAGAAATTTCAGGAAATTCTGAAGAATTCTGAAGAATTTCCTGTAGAATGTAGAATTCCTGTGGAATTCTCTGTATACAGCTGTCAGTAGCATAGGAAGATCTGGACGTCTGCAGTAGAATTGGTGACTGGATTCAGATTTGGATTGCCAGTAGGAAATGTCAGACTTGTTCTTTGGACAGGGTATATGACAACAATACATCCTTCCATCCATCAGAAGGGCATAACGTCCACATGTCATAGTTCTAGTAGTAAAATTTGTGTTCCCTTGGTTGGAAGCTTTTTTTTTTTTTTTTTTTTTTTTTTACCCTTATTCTTCTACTTCAAAAGATTTCCAGTTAGAGGGTAAGCAGCCTCAGTGGCTGGTTTATTCATTTAGCCAAGCCTAAGAGTGTCACTTAACCTCATACATTAACTAAAATATGCAGCCTCATACATACAGCATTCTTTGTACTTAGTTTTTCAACATCATTGTAAACTTGATGAGAATATATAATCTGAAGGAGGAAAAGCTTGTTCCTAAGAAGTCTGAAGAGAAATCAAATCAATGATAACTTATTGGTAACTAAGTTCCTAAGTGGAAACATTTTGAGTACTTCTCAGGTATAAGTCAGTGTTATTTGGCACAGTAGCTGAAACAGCCTGAGAGCAGCTCATGAATCTTTTCTATATACTTTCTGATTTTTACTTTTATGTAAACCAGATGGTACTACTTATTTAGCCTGTCCATTCTTACGGCTTTAAATTCATGAACTGACTCTTAGTAGAAAAGAGACAAACCAACAACTTTCAAGTTAGCGTCTCTTTCTTTTTTGTTGTGCGTAATCCAGGGTCTAGTCCTATAGCTATCAAACATAAAAGAGAGGGATTAGGCAGTGTTGGCCTGACTGAGAAATCATTGAAATTAATGGAAAATTTCTAGTTGACTTTCATGGCTTTGAATCATAAATTTGTAATGAATGTGTAAACTTATAGCCTTTTGTTCGCTAACTACTGTTTAAAAATAACCAGGAGGAATTTGCTTTGTTTTCCATTAGTTGGTACAGTACATGGTGCTGTATTCTCTGTTAAATCTTAAAATCTGACGATGAGAAATATAAGTGACTTATTTTTAGAAGTTACTGAACTAAATCTAGTTTTTAAAGTATGGAACATTATTAATTTAGCAGTATACAACATACATTAACATTTTAATTACTTGTTTTTCCTTCAGTTTATTCTGTTCCCAGCATAGTTACTGAAACTTGGGCTGTCTTTGGAATTGTGTATTTAATATAAGTAGATGAATGTGGTGTTGAGTTTAACATCTTAAATTCAGAATGCGAGAAGGAACATGAATACAGGGACACCAATTTACCCTTTCCAAAACAAGGACATTCTTTTCTGAGACTACATTCTTTACAGTGAGGATGAGAAGATACTTTCTCTGCTGAACAAGAGTGTATTACCAACCTGGTGGATGTCAGAACAAGCAGATGCTTTTTCCAGCTACAGCAATTACTATTCCTGCAACCTGGCTGCAGAATTTCAAAACAGCTTGTTTGCAGAGTAGGTAGTTTTTGTAGGTGACTAAGCTGCACTAATTAGACAATAATGTCATGTTCATGTGGAACAAAATAGTTTTACTTTGTACAGTACTTTTTTCTGGGCTGTTTGATTTCTTTTAGAGGAACAGAATACTAGCAAATTATAAAGAGGCCTATTAGCTTTTACTCCCTGGTTCCTTAAGCACCAAATGGCTAGAGTCGTAAAATACCCAAGGTTGGAAAGGTTCTCCCAAGTTCATCTAGACCAATTGCCAGCTTAAAGCAAAGCAAACTTGTGTCAAGTTGTTCAAGGCTTTATCCTCATGTATAGTAACAACTAGCCACCCTTTCCTTAAAAACATATTTTTATACTGTTTCTGGTGTGCAATTTTAAGTAACATTGTCTTCAGTGTCATCCATTGGTCAAATACTCTACTGAGTAAAACATCACAAGAATGTGATGAGAAACTTTCTAGTTTCTCTTCTGTTATTTTCACATGTGCCTCATTAGTTTAAGTTGCATGCCCTTATGACATGGGGTCTCTGAATAATTTTGAAAATTATGCACTTTCCCCACACGTTCCTCACAGGTCCTGAAATTAATGTCAGTACTTGATTTTTAGCAATATGTGTCTGTATTTCTCCATAGTGCATGTACAGGGCTTTGATTTTTTGCAGGTCCATGTTGCTTCTCAGTCTCTCCTCTACTGTGGCATTTTGAAGCCAGAAAGTAAAGGGCATCTGCTCACTAAGGGGGGTGGGGAGAAAGAGAATAGAATGATAAACATAATATATGTAAGTCCACTAAAGAAAGGAAGTCTTATTGCTTTACCTCAAAGTTTCATTATAGTGTATATATTTTAAATTCTTTTCTTGTTAAATAGCAAGCAGTTGAGAACACTGATATTCTGACTGTTACCCTCATGTCCTGAATCAGGCTCCTGCTTGGACATCTGAAATGTCATATGAGATGCTCACAATCCCTTGGGTAGTGTGACAAAGTGAATTATTTGTGTGTGTTATTGCTAGTTATGTCACAAAGTATGTTGCTTCCTATGCTATTCCTCTCATGTACTTGCACTGTAATCATCCTAGAACAGTACTGAACTTTAGTGTTACATGCATTCACTTTTGAATGGGCAAAATTATCAGTCTTTTCTTCCATCACTGGGAGCATAAACACTGATAAAGTGCTATTGTGTTAGCCCTCCTCTTTCTTTAGGGAACAGGTATGTTTACTGTCTGCACTTCAACCTCAATATCTGCGAATCAATGCAATACCACTGAAATAATTTTATTTCATGTCATGTAATCTTTCATCCATTGCTAGAAGATATGCTTTGATAACTTCAGAAGATCAGTTTTCCTGACTTAATTTTGTGCATGGGAATGCTATATTCTATTTGTTATATTTCTGTAATTTCTTTCCCTCCTGCATATTTTGGAGCACTTTAGCACTTTCTGTAAGTGCAAAACATTTTGTTTCCTATTTCAATTTTTTTCCTTCTACGATTTGTTTATCTACAGCCCCGTGTGTGTGCATATGAAGTGTTTTTAATCTTAGTTGAATAGTTCTATTCATAACAGGTATACATGTACTTACTCGTGAGTTTGTTAGTTAATCTTACACTCACTTTGACAAACTGTTTAATTCTTATTTTTAAAAATATCTATATAATTGTCTGGGAGACCCTAATCTCTATAAAAGTTTGTGACTTAGTTCTTAAGTTGACAGGACTACAGCAGCTTTTTGATGCACTGAAGTTTATGCTCTCTAAAAACGTCTTTGTGAACCATGTACTAAAGACCACTGTGAAGCATGCATGCAAAACATCAGGAGTTATTCCTATCTAAGAGCTGTATGGTTACTTCTGGAGCTGGTAAGCATAACAACTTCATCTTAGGTTCTTAAATGTTGGTATGCTTCTTCACTGCTGTAGGATTCTTCCTATGAAGATGGATATGAAGGCTATCTGACTTTGGCAGAATATGTACAAGACTTCCTAAACCAACTCACTGAGCAGCCAGGTTGTTTTGAAACTGAAATAGAACAGTTTGCTGAAACACTGAATGGCTGGGTTACTACTGATGAAGCTTTGCAAGAACTTGTTGAGCTCATCTATCAGCAGGTAGCCTATGTATTCTGTCTTATACCATGGATAGCATAACTCTTGTTACCTAGTGTCCAAGAATAGGCATGGTATTATTAGTTGTTATATAATTGTATCTATATAGCATTTTGTAGCATAATATACATGTAATATAGCATTTATAGCATATATGTAACATAACATTTGTAGCATAATGGTGTGAATTGTCTTTCTCTTTAGACTGAAACATATAGCAAAAGATTATGCTGGACAGATTGAAATGGTAGCTCAGTTGTGGGAAGCTTGCCTCATTGACAAGTTTCACCAGTTATCTCAGTTGCCTTTGCTCTGTATTTGAATCTCCCAGGTCATATAGTAGGATTGAAACTGTGTCACTTAATTTAAAGAGTTACACTTGAATTGCTGTATTTTTGTAGTACAGATAGAAAGATGACTCTTAAGCCATGTCCGAGTTCCATGTTTTTGTTTTTTTCCTACAAAAAGGAATAATGCTTAGATGGCTTTTATTCCTTGACATTTAAAAAACATAGCTAGATACCTATTGTACACATCTCCCTTCAGGAAATGTTTCTTCACTGACAGGCTTTGTTCTTCATTGCTGGTCTGATGGTAACTGGGTCCAGTCCCATTGATGGCCAGGGAAATGAGGACAGAGACCTTAAACTGAACTCTGTACTAATTGGGGGAGCCACTGGAAAGAACAGCTTAATCTGTGTTGCTAAGCAAATGAGCTGCTGTTTCTGTCTTTTGGGCTTGCTGCACAGAACAAAGTCACACTTGCACTTGCTATTTATTACGCTGGATGTCTCTCACTTTCCTGGGTTGGTTGCTTTCAAACTCTTCCTTGAAGGATGTGAACAGCTCTTTTATTCACCTTTTAAGTGCAGGTACTTGCTGAACTTTCTTTTTTCTTATTGTGGAAATAATCTGGGGTATGTAGAAGCAGCATGACTGGTTGGTTATCATACAGGACTGTAGAGTCTTCAGTTTCTTATTATCATACAGCTGCCAAACCTGTACTGTGTCTGGCAGCATCATTTTCCCTATATTTGGATACATGGAGGGTAGTGATAAAAGACTACAGCATTCAGTATAACTTTACTGAAAGAAAAAACAGGAATTTATCCCACTTACAAATTTTTGTATGCATTAAATAAATTGACTCAACATTTAATGCAAATCTTTAATGTTACCTCTTCCTCTCTCTCCCTGTTTAAAACAGGTCCAGTGTTGGGGTTGGCTGTACCTTCCTTAACTGAGAAGCACTAAGTGTAAACAATCTGAAATTCAACAGTTTATGTGGAAAGTGAAACTCAGCTCAATATTAAAAAAAAATAAAAAATAAAAAAAAAAGCTGTCCTAGTATCCAAAACATAAGATTTTAGTTTTTTTAGGAGGTGATAGCGTTTGAGTGTCAGTCAAGTCTGCTTTATTATTTTTCTGTCTTAAGCTTCTGCTCACGTATTTGTGTTTCTTACTCGTAGCCTATCATAAAACTTTAATTGCAGTAGCCACAGTGTGTTTTTAAGCATCTGCCTTAGTGATATTAATTTAACCTAGTTGTGCAGATTTACAGATGCTATACTTGTGAAGGAAAAATGCTAAAGTGAAAGAAAAAAAAGCCTGTGCAGTCTTCCCTTTTTTTGGGTGCCAGGTATCTCAAGCTGTCTGTAAAGAGTAACCATCTACTTCCCCCATTCTTCCTAATCCTTTTAAGTATTTATTTTTCCTTGTCATGTTTTTGAATTCTTTCTCTGGGTATCCACTACTGCCAAGCATAGATTCTAGTATAGATAGCGCTCAAACTGAATGAACATGGGTTTTTTGTTTATTTTATTTTAATCACTTACTGCTCTTTGAGAGAGAGTGTGTCCTTGAAAAAGCATCTTAATGCCCTTAATTGACTTCCGTATAAATATAAACAACTTGTAAGTGATTTTCAGACACTCTTTGGTATAAGCTGCAATGGAGAAGTAGAGTTGAGGACACGTGGTGTAATGGCAGTTGTTTTCTTAAAGCCACATTATCACAGTAATACACTTCTGTGTGCCGAAATGCATGTAGCAAAGTGTTCATGAGATATGAAAGTTAACATGAAAAACAGTAGTTATTAATCTTCTACTCCTCAGTGATCTAGTCAACCATTGTTAAACACCATTTTCTAAAATGCTTTTTAATACATTTCCCGATAACCTAATCATTACTTGTACAAATAATTTATTATTTTCACTTTTATTTCGGAAGGCAACATCTGTCCCAAATTTTTCCTACATGGGAGCACGGTTGTGTAATTACCTATCTCACCATCTAACGATTAGTCCACAAAGTGGGAACTTCCGACAGTTATTACTTCAAAGGTCAGTATCTGCATGTCACTTTAAACGTATTACTTTCTGAGGTTTCCTGTCTTCCTCTTTTGTGTATAACTCTTAAATTACATAGCATAGAGGAAGTACATATTTAGAATAGAAGTTTATATTTAGGGTTATTAAATCCTCAGGTACGTACTGCATATGGAATACATACATGTATTTATTTTTTTAATATGAAAATAATGCTCAGTTCAGGTTCTGTAGTCTCTTCTGAACTCAGTATGTTAGGCTGATACCAAATTACAAGGTACATTTCAAAGCTAGTCAACTTCAAAAGTATCCTAAATGTACATATGTCCTTGTCCTTTGACTCATGCTAGACTTAATTATTCTGTGTTTTTTTTTTTTTTCTTTAATTACTTTTCTGGCTGGAGATCCAGAGGGAAGTTCATTAGATCAGCTAAGTGACTTTACACATGTGAAATAGATACATAAAATGCAGGAGGATAAACTTCCACAGATTTTAGAATTTTGAGGTCTTGCAGTTTAATGATTAAGGCTTCATAGATGATAAAAAATACAGTGTTTTTAAATAGATATATTTCCTTTTAAATCTTACTGCATTACATTTGAAGGAGTAGTACAGTTTTACCTCAGGAGTCTTTACAAATTATCCTTTTACCTTTAAGGACTTCTGGCTTTATAAGCTTCAGATTTACTTTTAAAGTTTCACTTAGTCCATATATGTTTAGGAAAAAATCATAAGTTGAAAAGATATTCCAAATGAATTTGTTAATCAGGAACAATACTCTACAGAGAAGCTGAAAATACTTATTTTTTAACTTGTTCCAAAGCAGATGGGCCTTTTCTACCTCCAAACAACACTACAAATTATCACTTTTTATCTTGTCGTGTTATCTACACTTCTTACCTGAAAAACAGCATGAAGGAAATCCCTGCTAATATTGGATTACCTGATTCCTGATTTTGAAGCTAATCCAATAGATAATGTTCTAGCACCCTGAAGCTGTAATATTAACGTAGTTTATTGTTTTGCTGCTAATATGGATGGAATTGGGGTGTGGATAAAAAGGCCAACCACTGAAAACCACTCTTTCTTTCTAAGCCCACATCTTTACTTAAAATTTGGTATTTCAACTCCTTATATTTTTCAGTTTCCTAGATACTTATTAATCTGTTGCGTAAGCATTGAGAATAAATGGGAGATTGTCTTGTTCTCCTTTTGTTTTTGAACTGATATGCAAACCTGCATATTTTTGACACCATTGTTGAAGACTGAAAATACTACATAACTATCCTGTTATCTTAAACTATATTATTAAATGTGTTCAATTTTTTTTAAATGTTGGTTTGTAACTAAATAATGCACAGCTGTTGCTTAAAATTGCTGGATAAAGAATTTATCACATAAGTGTAAAGGCATCTGTGGCAATGTGGGAAGCACCTTGAAACAGGAAAATATCATTTATGACTTTATTTCTGTTAACATTTAGCTGCCTTTGTTAAGCTTATTGCACCCATGTTATACTATGTGTATTTTTACATCTCGGATATCTCAGTGTTTGAAAACACAATCTTGTAATCATACCTATTCACCTATTGCATCCACAGTCTTGTAAAGCCCTCTCATGTCCTTCACAAATCATACTTCCCAGAATTCAGCATTTAACGATTTTAACACAATTCATAAGTTCTTAGCATTCTACTAAATAAGTAGCACGTTGTATGTGTTGGGATGTCAACAGATGATAACAATACAATTTTGTTTCAATTTTTCAGGTGTCGAACAGAGTTTGAAAACAGAGATGAAGCCGCAAAAGGAGATGAAGATACTCGAAAACAATTTCATGCCTTTGTGCTGTTCTTAGCTGAACTTTATCTTAACCTAGAGGTAAGAAGAAAGTTGTGTGTCAAATGGTTCTTTGTTAATTTTTTGTTGTGTTTAACTAAATGCTGAAATGGAGTATCATTTGAGGCATTGCTTTTTTAATGTAGAGGTGAATAAGTCAAAGACCTTGAGGAAAATTTTAATTATAGTTGTGCATCAAAGAAACAAATAAGCAAAAGTAGACAAGATCATTAAAAGAGAAATGTAAAAAGATACTCTTAAAAAATTATAAGAATTCCCTAAATGAACCAACCGTAAACCACCTTTTCCAAAATTTGTGTCTGGTCACATATTTTCTCTGTTGGAAAAACTGGAATGATGTTTTTAGTATTTTCTTTTGGCTTGCAAAACCATTGGATTACTTCACTTAACCAATGTAAGAAATGTTACAACTTGCAGAAGCAGATCAAAATCAATAAGCCATGTAATTCAATATTTAGCCACTAACCAGAGCTATTGTAAAATACTTGAGGAAGGTGTGGGAATCTTTAAGATGAGCAATTAAAAATTGAGACCTTTAATGGGATTTCTTCTTAAAATTGAGTCTTTGGCTCATGCATGAAGCATGTAATCTTGTATTAAGATCAGGTTTTTGTATCTATGATGTATGTGTACACATTTTTTGTATATCAAAAAAAAATCATACCTGTGAGTTCAACAAATTCAGCAGCTTCTGAATAATTTTTTTTTTTGACTGGATTATTTAAATATTGTAATCTGTTTGGACACTATAAAAAAATATGTCATGAGGAAATAAAATAATTCTCCAACTCTTTCATGTTTATACGTAAGTGGGCCTTGAAATACACTTTTCACTTACTGAAATTAAAAGGAAGCTTTCTAAAGGGCATGGAAGGAGAGGAGCTTGCCTGGTTTTGTGAAGTATATCCTCTATTTATAATCTATTTTCTGTAATTATAAAGTATATATGCCTTTTAGAAGCACACCACTCAACAGCTGTAGAGAGTGCCTAATGTAATAGAGGGAAAAAACAATTCGGGTTATTTGCCAGGCATTTTGCGGCCATTCTTAGCAATTTATTGACAAAGAAACACAATGCTAGAAGTGCATTGTTACAATTTTGTCAGATTTCTAAGAATGTTACTCAGTCTGTGTTCTAAAATAGTTGCAGTACTTGATATGGTCTTCCATCTGAAGAGTTCAACTATGTTAATCACCAACTAAATCATAAAGTATTTAAAAGAGAAAATGTGGCAATTTCTGAAACTTGAATCTTTTAACTGTTTTTTGATCTGATTCTATGATTTTTTGTTTTTTGATGTTTTGCAGATTAAAGGAACAAAGGGTCAGGTAACACGAGCAGAAATTCTTCAAGAAGGCCTTCGAGAATTACTAAATGCACTTTTCTCCAATCCTGTGGACAATAATTTGATATGTGCAGTGAAACTGCTGAAGGTGAGGCAGTTGTTCTGAAAGAAGAAAAAAATAATCAAGTTCTGTAGTTGAGGGGGAGAATCTGGTACTACTTATTTATGTAATTATATGTCAATCATGGTGTAGTTCAAACACAAATAGTAAGTTATTTTGCTTTTTCTTCATCTGGGATAACTAAAAACAGTGCATCACATGTAGTCATGTCATAATGATTCCTGCTGGTGAAATGGGGGGGGGTATAACAAAAAAAAAAAAAAAGACTGCAGGAAGTGGGGGGCTAATCTCATGAAAGCCTATTTCTTTCTGCCACATACCACAGTGGATTTCTAGGTTGCAAATATGAGATCCAGGCTAAGAGAGGTAGCCCCATCGCACAGTTCCTTTTATAGGTCAATGCTATAGTGTGTCGTTATTAGCTGTTCTTAAATAACATGATAAAGAGAGGTTTCTAATTGTGGGTAATTAGAAATTCAGAATTGGTAAGGTAAAAAGAGAGAGGGTAGTTTCCTTTCTTGGTCAGCACGAACATTATTGGAGTTAAGCAGCTGTCATTCTTGAATGTCCCTGTTATCATATTCTTCCATGCACTGGGAATGCTTTAACCAAGTGCCTCAAAAGAGAAACGAGCAGTGCATAAAGTCAGTGGGATGCGCTTCTGTAAACACAAAGTGCAGGTGACGTGTCTTCTGGAAGTATTTCTTGTCAGAACGATAAGAATTTTGGTTATCTAAAAAAAATGCTTGAAGGTTGGGAAGAGAAAGTGGATAACTGAAAAATAATACTTTAAAATGCCATAATAGATAAGGAAATGTATGCATAGAGCATTATATTTCTTTTTGAGATGATGGATGTACCATCTTCCTTTTGGTAATGGTAGGGGAGACAAAGCTGCAACAGAGAAAACGTTTGTAGGATTTTATGCACTACATTATTAGTAACACAATTACTTTTTTCATTGCAAACTTGAACAAACAAAAAAGTAAAGTACTACTGTAGAAGTAAAGTGTGAGGCCATATACAATAGCAGTGGAACTGAAGCAAAGGCAAAGGAGCAAGTAATCCTTTCAGCTCTCCTTTTCCAACTTGTGTTGTAGGAAAAAACAGTAACCAACTCAAATGAATTGTGAGCATTGGGGTATATTTTCTGTTTTGAAAGATGCTGAGAAGTTAGGGTCTATCATTTTCAAAAGTTCTTTGCAGCAAAAGGTTCTGTCCCACTTCCTACTGTATCATTTGCATCATTACCACAGTATAAATAGGTATTTCTCTTTCATAATGAAAACAAGTTTCTTTTGTCATTGCTTTTACTTTTCCTTAAAAAAAAAAAAAAAAAAAACTATACAGGGAGAAGCTTGCTTTCACAAGCCCTAGTAATATTCATACTTGGGAAAACACAGTTTATTTTAGGAATGAAGGTCAAAGTATATGCTCCTTTTCCAGAATTTTGTTTCAGTATTTTTGTTGCTGGTTTGTTTTTTTTTTTTTCCTTGTTCCTTCCCTGTCCTCCCACTCTATGGTTTTTCAGACTCTTCTCTTAAATTCTTCTCTTAAGTTCTTGTGGCTTCTTTTAATACAGTGAATAGGGAAGAGAGCTTTTATATCTTCCTTAAAACAAATGTTTGAATGTTGAAAACATTGAAACAAATTTTGAATGTTTAAGCTGGTGGCTTCATAGCAAGTATGAAGCTGTATTCACTGAGCACATTCACTCCTGCAGCTGATCCTTATGTTCTGTGTGTCACTACTGCAGTAATATATTTTTCCTGATATATTTTCTTCTTCATATAGAACCATTTAGGTTGGAAAAGGCCCTTAAGACCACCACATCCAACCATGAATGCAACCCTAAGCAGTAGACACAAAGTCTACCACTAAACCATGTTGCTAATTGTCACGTTTGCATGTCTCTTAAATACCTTCAGGGTTTTAAACCACCACTCCATCTCTTCCCTGGAAAAGCTCTGGTGGATACCAGAGCTTTTTACCTGTTTGCTCTGCAATGTGGTGTTTGTTTTTTTTTTTTTTTATATTAAACCTTCTTGATACTATTATCTAGTTATCTAGGATCAAGGCAGGACCCTTCGAGAAATCTGGAAATATGAAATAAGAGCTAAGATACTTGATTTTCTGTTGCATCTCATCATATAAGGGAATAAAATGCCATCCCAAGCATTTTGGATTCAGTGATACTTACACTGAGTAGACCAGAAATTGCTAGAGGTACCTTACTGTACATAGTCTTAAATAGACTATTTGACAAGGTCAATTTTATTCTATTTAGTGACAAGATTTAGGAGATTGGCAGGTTCAACCTTCATATAGTTGGACAATCTTGCATGTTACAAATTGTCAACATAAGAGTTTCTGTAACAACTTGTTAATTTTTTCTATGATTTGCTTTAAATAAAAAAAAAAAGATGAGTGCTCATCCGTTGTCTTTAGTTAACAGGCTCAGTTTTAGAAGATGCCTGGAAAGAAAAAGGAAAGAATGACATGAATGAAGTGATCCAACGAATTGAAAATGTTGTGTTGGATGCAAACTGTAGCAGGTGAGAAGATAAATTTGTTCGACATGTAGAATAGTTTAAAAAAAAATAAAGAATACTGAACATGTCCAAAACACACATTTACCGGCCTAAAAAACTTACATTCACAGAAAGTGATGTAAGTATCACTTTGCATCTAATAAACAATTTTTTTTTCAACTACAGGTGTTTGTTTATTTTGTTTTGGTTTTGTTTTTTTGCCTTAACAGAGGTGATTAATGACCTTTTGGTCTTAATCTCCAGTAAGTGGTTTAGGCTCTCAGAGCAAGTGTAAATATAATAGTTGTGATATCTCCTAGTTTATACTTTTAAATCATACTTAAATATATCTTAAATATGGTAGTTAAATTGCTGTAATTGTAGGGGTGAAATAGATTTTTTTTTTGCTGAAAAACATGCTGTTCTGGTAGGGTCTTACTACTGGTTGCAAACAGTAAAGGAAAACTGATTTTTTTTTTTTTTTTTTTTTTTTTTTACCTTTCTCAATGAGAACTCTTCTCCATGGACTTCCTTAGAAGAAGAAAACAATTTCTCTTATTTCAGGGAAAAATAGAAGATGATATTTAATGTATTGGAGAGATTAGTTTGCCTGTTGACTACAGAAATTCAGTGTGATTCAGAGAGGTAAAGTCAGGACTATAAATTAGATGTTTGAATATCTATAAATTAGATGTTTGAAAAATTCCCCACTACTATCCTTTTATAAGAAAAGGATTTGTTCCTCAAGTTGTGCTGCAGACTTGGTATCTTGATAAAAACTAGAGCTGTTTTATATTTCATATGGACAACCTACATCAACATGGAGGAAATGGAGAGTGAGTGTTTCATAATTGACCCATGGAGCATCTAGACTTGCAGAAAAAAAGACTGTAACTCAAAATTACCTGCAGACTGGACCAAGTGTTTTATTCCTTTTGGGGCTTCTTCTGTGATGTAACTGTCTAGAATTTGTAGGATAAGAGAAGCCATTTTATTGCTTAGCAGGAAAACATTCTAACTTCTGTATTGCTTCCCTTTATTTTAGAGATGTGAAACGTATGCTTTTGAAACTAGTAGAACTGCGATCAAGTAACTGGGGAAGAGTTCTTGGAACTTCTTCACATACAGAAGCCACCCCTGAAAATGACCCGAACTATTTTATGGTAAGAAAGTACTGACACTTTGGTTCTTTAATGTTAATTTAACTTGATCCATATACATTAATATTGCTGAAAACATATTTTGCTGATAACGCATCTGTAGTATATTTCATATTGCTGAAAACTAGAAAAAAACTACAAAAAGATGCTTCTCTGAATGCATACAATTTACTGTATAACTTTTATTCTTAGAATGAGCCAACATTTTACACTTCCGATGGCATTCCTTTCACTGCTGCTGATCCAGGTACATCATAGGCTTAATATATGTCTTCTCTAAAAAAATATAATTAAGTTTATGCCCTTCTGAAGTATACCTTAAGTTGTTTGTAAGATATCTGAAACTCATAGAATTTAAAAGGCAAAATAACATATGAATTTCTGACTTTCAAGTGTGCAATGCATGCCTTACTCAGGGTTAAAGAATGTAAGTGTTTGAAATGGAGGATATGTATTTGAGTTCATACAGTTCATATAGAAGAATTTGTGCCATAGTCCTCAGCACCTAGTCTCTCCACAAGCCAATAAAACTTCAAGTGGTCCTTTGTCAGTTGTTGGAAATGTAGAATCGTAATTAGGCTGGAAAAAAGCTTCCAAATCAAGTCCAATAGTCAACCTGGCCTACCAAGTAGCATCACTAAACCATGCTCCTTAGTAACAAGCAGAAGGGTTTGTTTCTTTGTTTGGTTTCTATCATCTGGGCACAACACGGCATGATGTTTCAGATGAAGGTATCTGTGACTACCTTTGCAGTTCTGTGGGATCATGGGTATCTTTCTTATTCTTAAAGGTTGGTTGATGTCCTGAAAAAACACTGTAGTACTAGGTTTTTCTGTATTATGTTTTCTGCCTTTTATGGCTTCATTACGTAGGCTACTTTCAGATTGTATAGATCAATGTTAATTTAGAGGACTATCCCTATTATATATGCTACTCAGTCTCATTTTTACTATGCCAGATTACCAAGAAAAATATCAAGAGCTGCTTGAAAGAGAAGATTTCTGCCCAGATAATGAAGAAAACGGAACAGATTTGCCAGGAGCTGACTATCTGTATGTTTTCTTTTAGATACTAGTTATTTTTTCTGCAAACTTAAGAATCCAATCTTGACAAAAATGAAACCATAATAATACAATTTTTGTTTAGCCCTACAATAGAAGTTAAATGTTTGTTAAGGTGTACATTGTTATCACACAAGTTTGTAACAAACTTTTATTCAATTGGTAACGAAACTTCAGCATTTCCACACAGGTACAAACTTTTTTTAATGTAGAGAAGAATATTGCAAGCAGAACACAGCAAGAGCTTCAAGTATCAGAAAATGAGGCAACCTGTATTCAGTTCACTGATGACTATATATCCTACCTAAAGGTGACCACAAAATTTTCAAAGGGGAAGCTGCTAAATTTTTCTACTTAGGATAAATAGCATTCCCCCATGAAATGGCTGTTCAGTATTTTTTGTAGAACAAGAAAAGCAACCTAATAGCAAAGGGAGAAGCAGTAGATAGGAATACGGTCTGATTTTCTAACACTGGCTTATAAGAATTTAAAATTTAAACCAGTAGGAGGAATGTGGTCTAAAGTAAATTGCTCTGAGTTTTTTATCTATCTGCTTAAAGCAGGACTTTCACATTAGGATTTGATACCTAAAAGTATTTTCGGTGTTGTTGTGTGTGCTAACAGGACTGGCCTGGATCAATATTTTTGTTAATAAATTAAAAGACTAAGATGGCAGCTAGCTGAGGCTAGTTGCAGAAGCTGTGGAAGGTAAATTAGAGATGTCATGAGGAATGAACAGGCTCATATTGAGGAAAAAATACCCATTTGAACTGCTGTGCTTAGAAGACCAAGTTAAGTGCAAAATGGAAAGACAGCATTTTAAAAAAAGAAAAAAGAGTATTTGAAGAGTGGCCCGTGGAAGACAGAGTTAGCCTTCCTGCAAAGTGACTATGGAACCTTTGTTTAAAGCTTAAGAAAAGCTTAGCCAAATACGTTCTGATCCTCTGTCAGCTATTTCTTGTGGCTGTCATCAGGGAAAAGGGTTCTGTGTCGAGTCCCTTTGCAAGTCTACAGTCCTACAAGTAAGGAGGAACAAATAAATATCTTAACTGCTTATTTAATGCACAATGCTCAAGAAAAAATAATTTCCTTAATTATACATTTCTTTTTGGCACTTACTGCAGTTTTGTGTGAAACAATTACGGCCACAGTGCAGATAAATCATGCTAATTCCCTTGTTAGGAACACAGGCACAGAAAATAATTTGGGCACCTGAAACAAAGGCACACTTACTGAGGGTCTATTTCTTTCTTTATAAGGGTGTTTAGAATTACATACCCTATCGTGTTCTAGCTACAACTCCATTGTCCTCATTTATAGTGGTGCATTGTCCTCATTTATAGTGGTGAAGACACCAGTTGGACCTACAGGGAAAAAAATGATGTGCAAGTTACTTAGCTGTGGGAAGGAGCAAAGCTGTTATGTGATCCCCATCACATCTCAGCTTTATTTTGAAACTCTTTGGTAGCCTCCCCTCTGTGCAGTACTGATTATTGTTAGCAGGATCAAGCCTTTTCTCTGGTCCAAATGTAAGAGATCTTCTTTTTATTAAAAAAAAAAAAAAAGAAAGACTGCCATATAATAGGAGGTAATATAATGCAGATCCAAAAGGGGAATGAATTAAGGTTGCCTTCTTCTGAGTATCAACAGGTAGGATAATGTATTTTTTTGACTCATGTGTGACCAAGACAGTTGATTCTGTATTTGAACTAGGATGAACTAACCAAAAATTATGTTAATCAAGCTTTCTGGGGGGGGGAAAAAAAAAAAAAAAAAAAAAAAAAAAAAAAAAAAAAAAAAACAGTGCAAAAACATCATTAAGTTTTGGAAATAAGTTGTTTTGCATTGCATTGTTGTTTTTTCTGTAATCTAAAAAACTCTTAACTGCTGGAGAGCATTAGACTGTCTAAAATGGTGACAAACATTATTGTGATTTGTATATGCCTGTGCTTTGCATTCTTGGGTTGTTTTTGTAGCCCTGATTTTGGTTTTCCCTCTTCAATCCCTTCTAGTAAATAGTTAGCTACTATTTTTGAAGGTCTGCTTTATATTTCTCATCTACATCAATATCTCACCTATTTACTGTTGCATAAAGTATGTACTTAATCTTATTTTTGTGTTTTTTTGTAGGTATTTTGATGACATTGATGATGAGATGGATCCAGAAATTGAAGAAGCATATGAAAAATTCTGTCTAGAATCGGAACATGAGAGAAAAGAGTGAGATGTTAAACATAAATCTTAGTTTATTAAAGCAGTTTAGGCATGGTTAGAATACATGGGGATATAAAACTTGTAACATTTGTACCAAAATAAGGAAGTTGAGTTTCTCCAAGTACTAAAGATACACAATTTCCATTTTGTTAAACAGAATCTGCCAAAAATTGTAAACTTATGTCCTGTATCTTAAAATGTTGTGTATATATCATAGTTTATTTTATGTACAGGTATATGAACAATGTTTTGGCTGCAATAAAAATTGATTTAAAAAGTGTCATAATGGAAATTAAAGTTTAACTAAAGGGGATCTGTCCCATATTTCCCTTTTTGGGAGAAGGGGGAAGAATAACGTGATCTAACTTTAATTGCTTGCTTGCTGGTTCTAGTATACATTAGGAGTTATTCATCCTTTTTGCCATATACAAGCTATCTTTTTTTTTTCTGCTAAGGAGAGTATGGTCCAAATATGGCTTACCTGTTCTGTAGATCATGAGAATTGGTTTGTTAAGGTTTTGTATCGTGTGGGTTATTTTGTGGCTTCTTTCTTTCTCTTCTTCCTCTCCCCAAACCCATTGGGGTGAGGTCTGGACATTTTTTCCTGGAATAAACATGTGATATGTTGATATTGTGAAAAAGCAAGCAGTATTTTGAAAGTCAGGTGCTTTCAAGACATGTGGTTCAGATAAGCTTATTTTCAACTTCTACATGCAAAAATGATCCTTTAAATAATTTGCTGTGTTCTTCAAGATTACCTGAATATAGTTATAGTTTAACCCATGCTCCTCAAAAGTATGTGCAGTGCTCAATATATTTTTGAATGTATCTAACATGTCTAACCTTCTGGAAACCCTTGTAACTTTTTCCATTCTAATTATTTTGTATAATTTGTCCTAATTTTGTAGTTTGAATACATTCGTATATTTCAAATATGTTAACATTCTGAAGCCAACTACTCTTCTTTGACCCAATATAATCACGTTAGTGTCCCTAGGATATTCCATTGCTGTTGGTGTTGCCAAACTCAGTTGTACTGTTTCCTGTTATCTGTTACTGGTTAGACTAAGTAGAACCCCCTTGCAAAATAAAAAAATAAAAATAAAAAATAAAAAAAAAAATCCCAAAAAGTAGCTACTGTAAAGAACATGTTGTAAATATGCATGTAAATAATTCTGTTAATATTTCACTGTACTACGTTTGGTTAAATAACTTGTGTGTCTGCTAATACAGTGAGCACTGACTGTTTTCTGGATGTTAAAACATTCGTTTAGGTTGGAGTTTTTGGAAAATAAAATTTAACTAGCTTTGTTTCCTTTGGTATATTTTCATTCTTTTGCCTTTTTTTTTTAAAAGAGGTTTTGGTCCATTCATCTTCTCATTTTCCTACCTCTAACACTCCTTTTTTCTTTAAAGTATACAGATACAGAGAAGATTATCTTTCAATATAGATCGGACACACAACATCCATAAAATGACAATACTAGTCATAATATTTATATTAGCACTGGATGAAAATCCAGAAACAATAGAAGTATAAATTAAATAATTTTCAGATAGAGAATGTCTGTGTGAAGTATCTGACTTTAAGTTGTGCATAATTTTCTTACAAAATTTTTAATTCAAATGTAGGTCAGTTTTCTTCGTTACTTCACAAGTATCTTGTAGAAAACAGATTGCTGAAAATGGAAAATCTCGATAGTATGACCACAGAACAAGGATTCACCCATGCATGATAGTAAGTTAAGTGTCTTCAAGGGGCTCTGCCTTTTATGTTTACTTTTACATTTCTTGTTTAGTGTCTTTCTATCAAAAGTAGCAGTCTGACTCTAGATGTATCTAGATGATAGAATCACAGAATATCCCAAGTTGGGAGGGACCCCTAAGGATCCATCAAGTCCAACTCCTGAAACATCCTGTGAGCTTTTGGGGACAGTTAATCTTAGATGTAGATGTAAGAAAGAAATATTGTAAGTCATCCTGTATAAAAATGTTTGAATTAGGAGTTGTATATTTTAAACAATTCAGATCAAGTTTTGCAAAATAGGCTTTTCCTATTTTTCCAGCAAAACTATTTAAAAAACTATTTAAAGCTCTGTTTTGGGATGTTGATTCAAAACAGTGGAGAAGTTGGTGTTCTATGTGCACATGAACATTTGTAAGAGCTGTAGACTTGCATTGCAGTAAGGAGAAAATGGTTTTAACTCTCCTCTATTGATTAAGAAAAACAAGATCCTGTTTGCTTTAAACCTTTTAACTATCTTTCCTATTTGTCTTGAATCTCACAGGAGACTAATACAAATTAGTGAGGATGGAATGAGATGAGGAAACGAATGAAGCAGCTTTTGTTTTGTAACAATCACTTTTTGCAGCTTGTCTGCCCACTTTTAACTGCTCTTCTGTGTATCACAGAGGTGAGTCTGGGGGGTTTAGGGATGATTTCAACTACACTAGCATTTTCAAGTTAGTGGTGCACTGTGCTATGGTGCTTTTCATTTATTGGTCTGATGAAAAACCCTTTGAAAAGATATTTTCTTTTTATTTTTTTTTTCTTCATAATGGCAAGCCCATGAAGTCAGAAAAACAGGGCAATTAAACTTCAGGGGAGAAGTTAAGCCAACTTTTTAAACACTAGTTCTGCAAAGAAAGACTGCATTTGAGTTCATGCATGTGACTAAGCAGTTAGTTTCACACATCATGAAAAGTATGCACGATATTTGCCACTATTGACAAATCAATTGTGAGTTAAAAATGATTAATATGAGAATCTCACTTTGCTTAGTCACTTCATGCTGGGCTGAAAGATGGGTCACTTTGCATGCTGTTTGTTTTTAAATGAGTTACATATTCAGAAACCTTTACTCAGTAATTTCCTTTCACGTCTGCTAAGAGCTTTTGCTACTAACCTACTTTTTTATTAGGAAAAACATGATCAGTAGTTTTTTGAATATTGGTTTTAAGTGTAATTGTAGCACTACAGACAGAAGTAACTGGCTTAGTTACATCAGATAGCACAGATTATGTATAGTTAGGATTTTTTTTAAGCAGCATCCATTATGGCACTGAGCTTTAGTGACAGGTGCTCCAGATTGTGATACTTGTTTTTATTTCTCTCATCTCTAAATGTTCTGCCTTTCTCTCCTTTCTACACGGAACTCATTTACGCAATTAGCAAGTTCAAGTTTGCAACTTCGCTTCTCTTTAACACAATTATAGTTCTAATTATCCATGTTATGTGCATGGTTCCTACTAGTTGATTTAAGTACAGAAAAATGCCATTTCAGCCAAACGTTGAGAACATTACTGTATGTGTATGTAAATATATTCCTGAATTGCTTCTGTCACCTCTACTTCAGTCTACTTGACCTGCTTCCACAGCTAGCTTCCAAGTTTAGGGTTCCTACCTTAGCACTGAAATTGCCAGAGAAAAAATATGCATCTTCCATAAATAAAAAAAATAGAGCAGAGAACTAATATTATTTGTGTTTTAAATGATTGAATACAAATAATTAAAAGCTCAACCAGGACTAGAATCTGCATTTCTGAGCCCTAGTCCAGTTCTATCTCTATCAAGTCTTATACTTGCTTACTTTAAAACCAGTTATCTTTACACTACTAGATTTTACAATAAAGGGGATAAAAATAATTCATAATCTAAAAATATACTCTGAAACTTGCTTGAGGCAAGTATAGTGCAGAAAAATAGTAATTAAAAACAGAACCAGATTTATTTCGGTGCACTCTTATTTCTGTAGCCACTTGACTGGAAGCTGACCTTCCCTCTGTAACTGCTTTTTCAGCAGAGGATGAAAATTTGTCCTTTATGCAATTCCACGGTCGCACATTGATCTAAGAAACATGTACTTTCAAAGGTAAGGAATTATTTTTACAGCAAGATGAACCATGTGATCTAGAGTGCCATTTTATGGCAAAGGATCTTGAATTACGTTTACTTAGTGCTTTAACCAGGCATTGGTAATGAATTGTCCTTTAACTGCAAACTGTCATTCTATTTAAAATAGCTTTGATTAAACTGTAAAGGTGGGTGGTGGTGGTAATGTATGTATCTTCCAAAAAGGCAAACTAAATTATAAATTGTCCTTTGGGATATTAATCTGTCAAATCTTTATTCAGCTAGGGCTGCTGAGATCCCACTACAAGTAAGTACATGGATTAGATTTCAGTATATGTATGTAGAACAGCAGTCACAAGAGAAATAATTCATTTGTAATCTGTCTTTGGGCTATGTTGTAGATCGGCAACCTGCCTCCTCAATCCACCCAAGCCGCCTCCTCACTTTCCAGAGATGTTAACATGTGGAGGAAATCAATTAATGAATTACTCAGCCGCTTACAGGCCGAAGGGGCAAGGGCAAGGACGAACACCAGCAGGTACTGCTGCAACAGCTCCCCAGGCAGCTGTCCTCGGTGCAAACACAGGTGTCGAAAGACGCCTGTCTTAAAGTAGCACAGTTACCAGTAAGCAGTCAGGGCATCCACACTGCTAATTTTCATTTCTGGATTTTAACCCACGTCATTCTCTCCCCTCGTTATCGAAAGCCACGACTTCAAGCAGCAATAAGCTCTGTTTGTAGAGCTACCCGTTGCCATTCTCCTGTTATGTGCCTGCTTTCCTCACAGCCCCCCTGCCAAGCCGGCGCCTCAGGAACGCCGCCACAAACACAGCGGGCGTGGCGGCCGCAAGCGGGAACCGCACGAAGGGGCTGTTACCTCCAAACAGCCATATTAAAAAATAAATAAATAAATACATAAATACATAAATACATAAATAAAGAGTTCAAGCGGTGGTGCACGCTGAGGGAGCTGGGCGGCCCTGCCCTGCCTTTCCCGCCCGGCGGGCCGCCCGCCCTCGGTCGCCATGGCGGCGCGGGGCCTGATGGCGCTGCTCGGGGACGGCTCCGTGGAGCTGCGCGGCGCGGGGGGCGGCCGCCTGTTGCTGTCGCCTTGCGGCTCCGAGTACCTGTACGAGGAGGCGCTGCCCCCGGCCGCACACCCCCTGCAGCCGGCAGAGACCTGCCGCCGACGGGTCGCCTTCGTCCTCAGCGCCCACAGGGTACGTGGCGGCCGGGGAGGGGAGGGGAGCGGGCCGGGAGGCGCCTCCGCGAGGAGCGGGGCATTGCACAGCCCTCCTAAGGGCTCGGTGTGCGAACGCCTCCAGAGATCCTGTGATGGCACTGTTTGCTTTTGTCTTCGTCTTTAATTAGGAACAAGTTGCACGAGCTCTGCATTTCCGGAACAAGTTTTCCCCTCGGCCGTACTTACCTTCAAGCCTTATATCCCCGGAAAGAAAGACTGTAAGTGTTACACACACAGCGCTTCTGTAAACTGAGCTGCCCTGGAAGTCTGACAAAGTGGGCTTACAGAATTGCACACGCGTGTGTACGAGTACAGACCTTGAAAACTGACAGTGCACAGTTTGGTTCACGCATTTGTCATCTCACTTGGAATACTGCTGTTTCAATTTACAGTTTTAAATCTTGCTTAGTTTTTTGTCCTTAGTCCTGCATATCCTTAGCAGCTGAACAGTACAGATTTCACCCGGTCTTAGTAAGACTAAAACCCAGATATTTCATATTCTTTAAAAGACTGATGAAACACCTGGATTGGACTGGCATTCCATTAGCAGCACGCTTTGTGCTAATGTTTATTTGTTAAACATTGACTATCAGCACATACTTACAGCAGTCAGGCCTTAACAGCCCTATCATGTATACACTATGCATGTACATAGAGCTGATGCTCTGCTATGTGCAGTAGTGGGTAACCTCCCACCTTCTGGTTCAGGATCTTCTCATGGCTGAGTTTCTAGACAGTTCCTAACCATACTTTACACCTGCACTACCTGCTTCAGGATGCTGAGGAGTAACTTTTGAAAGCCACAGTAAGTGGCTTTTTTGCTGGGCTCTTGTCCTCTTGGTTTAGCCACAACTGCTTTCCTTAAAGCAAGAATGGTGTTTCTGTAGCTTCTGATGTTGTACTCCCTTGCTGACCAGTAATTTACATTCAGCTTGTTTTTCTGTGCCCTCTACTTTCCACCAGTGCCGATATTTTCAAGGCCTTTGCTGTTTGTCACACTTAAGCTGTACAGTATAGCAAGAGATACCAGCTGTCAAGTTCCAAGTACACACAGCGAGGTCTCATAACAAGGTGGTCACGAGCCTAACAAGCCATTCTGGGACCTGGAACAAGTTATCTTAAGGCACAGTTAGCATAAGGTCTGTGACCTGTTACTAGCAGTGATGATACTATTTTTACAGGGCTGCTGCATACAAAAATGCATCTACAGTTACACTGTATTACTTCACTTATGCATAAATTCAAACAAATGCCATTCACTTAGGCTCTGTTTGGCCATGCTGACCATCTGTATCTTTAGGAGGCTTGACAAGGGGGATCCTGTCAGTTAAGTGGACTGCTTAGAGCTGTACGTAGTTTTGAACATGCAGATTTAATCATAAATGTATTCAGCAGTAGTTGTATGTTTTGTTGTGTTTGTTGTTTTTTTTTTTATGTTGTTTGTTTTGTTTTTAATGTCTAGTTAATTTCCTAGAAATTTGGAGTATGTGATATCAAAGAGTATGTTACCAGTCAGTCATTACACCAGTATCTCATTCCTGGTGGAAATAGTCAGGTCAGAGCCCATCCTTCTGTATGTAAAGTTAGGATTTCTTTTCTTCATTTAAATCACACCATTTATCTCCACTAAATAGTTATCTGCAGCCTTACTGAGCAGTCCCTTGAATGTTTTTAGGGTCCTTTTGCAAGTCTTTATGGTCAATTTTCATTTTTAGCCAGCCCTAAATACCTTTGGCAGATATTTTCACTTTGCTAATGCACTCGTGTTGCCATGTTTCATTTTATTGGACTCTGGGCAGAAGTATGATCCTGGTTTGGTTTTACAATCAGTGCTGTGGTTTAACCTGGCAGGCGCCTCAGCACAATACTGCTGCTTGCTCACTGTCCCTGCCCCCAGTGGGATAAGAAAGAAAATCAGGGTGAAAAACAAAGTAAAACCTATGGGTTGAGGTAAAGACAGCTTAATAGGAAAGAAATGAATGAATGAATACGCAAAACTCACGCATAATGCTGTTGCTCGCCACCTGCTGGCCGATGCCCAGACAGTCCCCAAGCAGTCATGTTGTCCCTGTTCCCCCCACCCTAGCTGACTCCCCCTGTCTTATTGTTCAGCATGAAGCCAGGCTGTGTGGGACACCGCTTTGGCTAGCCTGGGCTGGCTGTCCTGTGTGTCCCCTCCAGCTCCTGGTCCCTGAGTCCCCTTGCTGACAGGGCTGCACGAGGAGCTGAAATGTCCTGGGCTCTGTGAAATTACCTCTCTGCAGCAACTAACACATTGGTGTGTTATCAGCATTATTCTCATCCTAAATCGAAAGCACAGCATCACGACAGCTACAATGAACAAATTAACTCTGTCCCAGCTGAAACAGCAAACAGTCAGGTGGGACAAAGCTGATTAAACTGAATGAATACTCTTCTGCTAAGAGAGTTTTTCAGGCCTTATTTGAAGTGGGTATGCATTTCTTTGTTCATGTAGGATCCAGTACTTTACCTGGAGTCTCCAAATGAGAGCAGAGTAAGAGTATTTCCTGTGCAGTGATCAGGCATAATGACAATGCAAATAAATACATGTCCTTTTAGGGCAGAACATTTGTAGGTGCCTAGAAAAACACTCTCTATCTTGAGTTTTTTGTTTTATTTTGTTTTGTTTCTTTCAGAATGTGATTGGTGCATTTTCTAAATTCAGCTATATTTATTTAGCTAATATGTATTTATTTAGCTATATGTATTTAGCTATACCACCTCTTTGGTTAAAGCTATAACCTGAGGAGTGAGGTAGATGCAGTGTTTGTTTGGAGCAATTTGTAGAGAATCAGCTGCTTCATTTAAGAACATATTACATCTGCCATTGCACATGGTACATTTTGCATATGCCATGGTACATTATATGCCATTTTACAGGCTTAATTTTATAAATAGTAGAATTCAGACTACATTGCATTTCAGTGTACACAGTTTTAATGTGGACTTTGCATGAATTCCACTGATAACAGATATGATCAGTATAATGATATTGATCATTTCCTGATCTTGAGCTTTATCTTCAGTGTTTCTTAACAAGCTTGAAATAGCTGTCAGTGGGCAGTTATGCCTGGTCAGTTGGCCATGCATCTTTCTGGTTTATGAATGGGTATTAAATTATAAGCATATTGCTAGAAATAATCCTGTTAGAACAGGAGGAAAATGATTTGAATGATAGATATTCTGAGTTCACGTGTGCAAATAAATACAGACTAATGTTTCATGCCATACATCAGCATGCAGAAGACATGAATTATTTCAAAAAACTCACAATCCCTCCATTGTAATTTCTGGCAAGCATGTAAGTTTTATTTTGAAGCATATTTCAACCCTTTTTCTTGTATTAGATTCTTTTCAGTGATGTCTTAGAAGTTAGATGGCCTGACCCTGTTACGGCTGACCTGACAAGATGTATGAAGAATGGCAATGTGAAGATATCATCATTAGATGGTTATGCCCACCTTTACCTGTCAGGATTGCAGAAAGAATTTACTGTGGAGTTCTTATGCAAAGTCAGCCAACCATCTGCAGCATATTCACATTCCTCTCAAAAGAACAGCAACTATCAAAATGAAGATCAGTATGGAAAATCAAGTAAAAATTCTCTTCCAGAAACGTCATCAAGACAAACGAAAGCAGAATATAGAAAGAATGAACATGGCAGTGCTGAAGGAAAATACAGAGAACCAACCAAACCAAAGGACCAAAAAGACAGAGATAGAGTTCCTATGTTTTACACAAACTGTTCTTATGAATACACATGGGTTACACAGTGTTGGTCTGTTTCCTCGTACCCAGAAGAATGGAAATACCCTTTGTCTTTGGCATTAATGTGCTATAACTTACATACTGTTAAGACTGAAATGAAAACATGTGAGGGAAATGACCATACATCTATAGGAGCAGATGTTTTAATAGACCCCAAAGCATGTTCAACAGTATCTCGTTTGCCTACAGCTTTGCCACTAAGCTGCAGAGCACCACATTTACACAGGTAATTTAAACTGTTTGCATTTTAGTTGTTAACATATGTCTACAATTCTGAACTTCAACCTTTAGCAAAATAACTGAAATCTAACTGTAAGAAATAAAAAATATCATCATAACCTATTTTGTTATCACCTTCTTGAAATATGAAATTTGTGAAACCAACATTCTTTATCCTACTGTCAAAAAATAAAAACTCATTAGTCCAGAGGAAAAAAACAAACAAACAAACAAACAAAAAATATTTCTGATATGCTATGTAAATGAAAAAGAGAGTACTGAAAAAGAACACCGTGCTGGGATTAGAGTTTCTGTTTTTGTTTCGGTTCTGAATAGATGATACTTCTGAAGTGGGACAATGACATATATTCTTTGTCAGCCCTGCTAAAAATAGTTGAAAAAATAATTGTAGGTTTGAGAAAATAAATTTGGTAACTAGGAACTAGTTACTAGTTAGATATCCTAGGAACTAGAGGACATTGGAAATACATGGCCTATTTTCTTTTGAGTAGTTGTGCATGCATCTGTTTTGGTATAGAGAAATATTTTTGTTTAGGATACAGAAATAATTACCAGCCAAGAAAAAAAAAAAAAAAAAAAAAAAAGAAAACACATTCAATCTTACTGAAGCTCTTATTGTATTTTATACAGGTGGAGTTTCTGTGACTTTTTTCTACAAAAGAAGGAAGAGTCTGGAATGTATTCATACCCTCAGCTAATTGAAATTGTATGGTGCGAAGGTATTTTTTATAGGTATGTAGGAAGTCATGCATTTCATTTTTGAAAGACTTCATTTGTATGGGAATTAAACTTCAAGATAAAATGTCTTACTTTGTCCCTTTACCATTCCTTTAGAGGATGGATACAATCTTTATGGAAGATTCTATTAATGGCTGCCATTTGTTTGTTCTTAGAGCTTAAAGACAGAGCTTAAAATTTGCTTCTCATTCTCTAATACATTGTAGTTCCAGGTCTGAAAGCAGGTATGCCTGAAACAAAGATTTTGAAATCATACTTAAGGCTTTTAAAGAAGTGGTCAGATTTCTTAAGAGACTTAAGTAGAGAACTGTAACTTCCACAGACTTCATTGACAATTATAGTGCCTTTTTTTTTGTTGTTGTTTTGGCAAATTACATCACTTCTATTGATGCTAAAGATTTCACGTTTAGAAATGCTTGTCTTGGTGACCTGTGTAATTCCCATGTTACAAGCAGCTAAACTCTACTGTGGATTTTCCTGGAAAATCAGCTTGCCTGTATGTTTTGGTTTGTTTGTATTTAAATAAGAATTTTGTAAAGTAGGCTCTGCAAATCTGTTATACAAACTTTGAAAGGGCCACAGTCACTATCAGCATTCAAAAGTTTTTGATAAAAATATAATCAGTCTTTAAAGCTTTCATCTTTCTCCCATACGCTCTGTGTTTTTTTTTTTTCAGTTGATTGCCTAAATTTTTATCTAATCTGAACAAAATTTTTGTCAGTGTTTTCAGTTATATATAATAATAAACTTATTTATTTGGAAGTATGGTGAGTAGCCATACTTAGTCTTACAAGGCCCAGTAATATTTAAAGTCCCATTACTGAAGTTTAGGCATCTGACCACATGGTGCAGAACTGAGCCATTAAATAAGCGTAATGCTCCAAGATCACAAGAAAAAGACTGGCAATCTTAAACAAAACAAAACAAAAACCAGAAACAAAAACAAAAAAACACAGGTGCAGCAGAAATGAAGACTTTGGTTGTTTAGGAAGCATTCATTTCTACAGCTTTTTTTTTTTTTTTTTTTTTTTTTTCTGTGCACACCTGTGAGGGCTGGTCCCCTGAAAATAATATCTTTTCCTTCTTTTGCATTGGTATATTTTGTGTTCAGTGGAATGGGCATTGAACATCTTTTGTGAGATACCTACCTCAACACAAGGCTTTCCTTCTGAACATGCTAATCCTGTCCCCACCTCCACCCTGCAAAAGTGGCTTGGTAATGCTAATAATCGAAAAAATAATTGGTGTGCCCTACTGTTTGTGAAACAGTATAAAGTTTTTCCTTTGAGAGTTGTTGAAAATATGTTTAGTGCTTTATTCTGTACTGTCTAGTGATACAGCATTTTAAATACTTGTTAAAAGTCTTCTTATTTCTCTTAGATTTATCCATGGCAAAAGAAACATTGCAGAAATTTATCCTGGTGATGAATCATTTTTCAAGTCTGAAGGAGCTTTTTTGGGAAACTACTTCGTGCATTATGCAATCCAGAAAGGAACAAACAAGGTAGGAATAAAACTGTTTAAAAATATGTTCAGAATTCCTTCAATTTAGCAGCTGTGTTTTAAGACATTTGGATATGTAGTCTAAAGTCAAGACCCCTTATTCAGGTGATTCTACTTTGCTTTCAAGTGATTAGTTTTTTTAGCATCGCTGTTATTCCACTTCTCTTTCTTAACTTTATTTTTTTTTCTTTTAAGTTTATTGAGTTGTGTGTGCTAATTTCAATGTTTTTTTCTTGAATATTTGTATTTTTAAAGCAGTATAAAGGATCAATGCTGCACCTTTTGAACCTGGCCTCTAACTTGTAGTAAAACTTAGTTACTCAGTAATGAACGATACTCTCTGATAAAATAACCTATTGGTCCATGCTGAGTGTATGAAAACTGTGAATGTGTCTGAGACTTAAGGGATGGATACAACTGCATTTTTTGTTTGTGTGTTTGTTTTAGCTTTTAAAGGAGATACCTGTCTTCTGCGATGAATTTAAATGTGGTTAGAGTTGTCTGGGAGGTCAGAAATTTCATCTCTTTCAAGATTATAAATAGTTTTGTCATGTTACAGTACCTATAAATAACTACTGTTTCTTCTGCTGTTTACTGCAGAGAGAAGAGAAGATGTATTCAGTAAACAGTCTTCCTCCTGATGTACCAGGAAGTCCATACTCTATATCCTCCATCATTACTCAGGCAACCAAGTAACTTATTTTTCTCCTTCATTGTTGTTATATTAACTCCTCTAACTGTGAAAGGACAGTAATTAAACTTACATGTGATACTTATTATTACATATGAAAATTAAGCAAATTTATTATATCACTGGTGGCATCTGTAACTTACAGAACAAAGATCACAGCTGTGTAGGAGATACTAAAGTAAGGACAAAATTCTTAATATTTAATATGTTTTTTCCTCAGAATGCTTCAGTACTGCTACAAGACAAAACTATCATTAATTCATAACTATCATCTCTGCTGCTGGAAGATGGTATGTAGCTGAAAATTTATAAATTTTCCCATGTTACAAAGATGACTGAATGTGCTATAGGGAGTAGGACCAATTCTAGAGGGAAAAATCTTAAGCAAAGATGAAAAGGTATATAACTGAGAACCATCACCACAGACTGTTAAGGTAAATTGGTGAAGCAGAAAACAGTGAATTGCATGATAAAGAGAGCTGCTTATGGTCTAGAAAAACATGAAAATTTGGGAGAGATACAACCAGCGGTGACATTTCCTCTTTTTTATGTCCTTGTTTGGTTCTAGGTACCTGAGACAGACGGACGGGAAATGTTGCCTGTTTTGCTGGATGAAAAGGTTATTCCCAGCATTGGAAGACTTCTTGTATACTCAGACTATAAAGTCCATGCTACTTTTACGGATGGAATCACCTTGAATATGGTTTGGGATTTCAGCTCTGGCTGTAGAAAGATTCAGGTAACTTATGGTTTATACACTACTCTTAAAACTCTTCATTAAAAAGTGTTATTAGGAAACTAATGGGGTAAGTAAATCAAGAGTTTTTCTGTCTATAAAATACAAACTGAGCTCTTTTGATAGAGTTGTGATTCAAAGCAGTTTTCTGCCATGGCTTGCTCTCAAGCTAGTATAATAGGCATAGAACTACACAGCACATAAAGACAGCAAAATGTATTGTGAGTATTTTACCCAGAAACTGAGGAGGAAAAATATTTTAGTGTATAATTCATGCCTAAAAAATAAAATTGTATCCTTTTAAAAAGTCACTCATATCAGTGTAAGAAGGGGGTGTTTCTTTGGTGGTGGTGGTGCTGGTGTTATTTCAAAATATCTATAATTGAGCAACTGAATAGTGAAAAATTGCTCAGGAGTAGCCTTGTGGATATGGAATTACATATTTTTTTAAATATTTTTTTTAATCTACTGAATATTGAAGTAAAAAGATTATGTTGACTTTTGCACTACAAAGTGGTGAAAATGGCAATGGTGGTAAAATGGCACTACAGAGAAAATTATGTCAGAGCGGAATTTAAAGTTGACTGCTGAGACTTTTGGCTTCCATCTCTTTGCTTTTACCCTATGGTGACTAGACACAAAAAGATGTTCCTGAGGATATGTGTACTATAAACAATAAAAGTGTGATACTTAGCCTCTTAAAAGATATTGTAACTTTATGATGTGAGCCAGCTCAAATCTGTACGCTCATTAATGATAAACGTAGGAAGAAACTAAAGTACTACAGGTTTGGAGACATCCCTACACATTATTGGAAATATCTCAAACAACACAAAAAACAGTATTTTCTATGCCAGGTTTTCCTTTTTTTCCCCCCATATCTGTGATAGCAGAATATAAGCAACTTATAGCAAAACACAAACTTTAACTGTTTAAAGTGGAGTGTTCACAGATAATTTAATTTTTAAATTAGCAAATGTTATTCACTTGCTTTTTTTTCTTTTCTTTAAAGCAGAAAATTAATACTATTTTTTTTTTCCCTTCTAAGGTAAATGAAAATGTAGGTTGGTGTAAGCTAACTACTCCTGATGGGGTACAGCAGCTAATAAAAATAAGTCATCCTGGAATCTATGAAAGGTATAAGTAGTTTAAATAATTTATAAGTAAAGAACTCTAAGCAAACCCTTTTATATGTAGAAATGTTTTTTTACTGGAAATGTATCAGAGGAAAAAAAAAAAGCCCAAATACATAATGATAAAAAACACATATCTGGCTAAGATTCAGGAACTGTATGACTCAGGATCACTGCATTCAGTCATTCCAGTATAATTGTTATGGAAATGTAATGTCTTTAAAAAAAATAAAATCAGCCAACCTCAAACTAGAGCTCCAACTTGGCACTTAAATCAGTGAGTAAGCAAAAAAAAAAATCTTTGTGCTGTATAAAGCTGGCATCTAGAGCTGAAAAGCACTTTATCCAATTTTTGCTTTATTACAGATATTGACCTCTGCCTACAGACTGCTTTCTCTAATCTGCTTGCTCTAATTGCAGTCTTATTATGCAAATCATCAGAAGCTTACTCTGCTGCATTTCAGCAAGCAGATATGCACACACAAAAAATAACATTTGGACACTATTCATTTCAAATCAGATGGCTTTGTTATAATTTTCTGTGACTGTATAGATTTAAATATGAAGGATATTCTTTTTTAAAAATGTGAATCCAAAAAGGGCAAAGAAACATAGAGAAAAGGCTAGACTTTTAGTCATGTTTTTTGCTGAATCCAGATTCATTGCTTAATGCTTTTTTTTGTTTGTTTGTTTCTATCTTGAATTAACGGTGTGTTTCTCATCTAAATAACTTTTTTTTCATGTTAACAGATACATCACAACAGTAATAGAATGGTGCAGAAGTTTGAATGAAAGCAAAGAGACTCCTGAACATACCGCACACTCTGTAACTGAAGAAAATTGGTACTCATTTTTATTCTAAATAATGTTGAAAATAAAACTCAAAAAGACTATAAACTCTGAATTTTATAGACAGCATTTCCTAAGGATCCAAAAAGAAAACTGTAAATCCTTTTATTTTGTGTGACTTCATATTTCTCTGTTGGAACTTAAAATGTACAGTAAGTTGAATTCTAGGTGAAGTTTATTTTATGTTGCTTCTGCCTCCCCTAAAAATAGAATTATGGTGACCTTGCCAAATATTACTATAAGATTAATGTTATAGAAATAATATCTTGCAAAGTGAAAATGAGAAACTAAACTAAGAAAGGCGACTTTTAACAGAACGGCAAGCTGTCCAAAATAGTACTTTGAACTTTTAAATGACACCTGGATCTGTTACGTATTTGTCCTTCTTAATAAATGCTACTGACCAAAGGTCTAGTGACATCATGTAGTTACATAATCAGATATTACAAATGTGATACATGAATCTGATTACAGATTCACTTATCACATTATAGCAGATGCAGTAGATGGAGTAGATGGTGAAACAAAAATGTTATCTATATATACACACATAAATATACAGCAAAGAGTCTATTTTTAGAGCTGAGCCTTGATTTTTAGAAACAAATGATTAACAAATGCAGCCATTAGCTAGTAGTATGAAAAAAAACGCTTTTTTTAACTTAGAGTTCTCTTTCTAATTTTCTGTATTTCTGAGAATTGAAATTAAAATCTGGTGTACAAAAGTACAGTTGAGAAGCTTTTTAGATACTATTATAAAAATCTTTATTTTCTTGGACAGGTCTGCTGATGCTGAGCTTGAAAAAATACAGAGATTTAACTGTATCCTTTTGAAAGCTGTGAAGATTTTTACTTTGATATTCTGTTGTTCATCTGTGTATTCAGACCTGCATTTTCAGAACATCAGAAGCTCTCTATTCTGTTCTCACCTGCTTTTTCCTGCTTTACCTGATTCTTAAAAGCACCTTTTTAAGTCACTGTTTTCTCATTAATCTTGTTCAATTCCTTTACAACAGCACTAGCAATAAGAACAGAGTACAAAACATAATAAAAACATTAACAAAATAGGGAATTCCCATAATGAGTATTGCAGTTCACCATTTATTATATGTAATATATATGCTATTAATAGATTATATATTAATTCCACTAAAACCATCTGCTAATCTGTTCTTGAAAGAGGGATGGTACAATTGCCTTTTGGCATGTTGTTACAGTAAAATACTGTCTTATTTATCACCTACCTCAGGATTGTCCAACCAGCTCACAAAGTATGCAGTGCTGCAGTGCTTTTTTTTTTTTTTTTTTTAAAGGCAGTGTAAAACTCTCTTTATGCTGACTTTTAATTTTATTAGGATGAAAAAACATACACGCTATGAAACTTTGCAATGTAACATCAGTTTCCTTTAAATTAACTATTCGGCAAATAGAAGCCTTAGTTAAAGACATTTTCTAGAAACATTAGCATTTTTTAGCTTTATGTAATTACTGTGGTATGAAATGTGAGCCTCTGTAATGGAGAATCATGATTATGATACGGCAAAGCGTTTTTCTCGTTATTAGGAGGAAGGCTTTGAATTTTTCTTGACAAACTCATGCTAGATATATTGGATAATAGCAATGTTCCAGAAAGGACAGCAGCTGCAAAAACCAATCCATCTACAATTGCTGTTGGAAAAACAGAAAATAGAACTGATACTGAAGAACTCAATGAAGGGTGCATCTTGGAGGCTTTGGAAAAAACATCTAAAATAATTCAAGATATTGAATCTCTGCTTGCTGCTTCTGGAAAGTGAAAATCTGTAATACGTTGTATCCTCCAAGGAGTTGTCCCAGCTATGTCTGACGAGGCTTTGAAGTATAAGAGGGATGAAGGATGAGAAGGCAGCAATTAAATGCCTTGCCAGACAAATTACATGTGTAATTTGTTATTGTAATACCACAGTTGTATAATGTGGATAGGCAAAAATTAGGGGCCAAATAGTGGGGCATCACTGGGTAAATGAGAGATCTGATGTGACATTGCTACGTCTGAGTGTATGAATGTCTGTTCAAGTTGTGTAGCTTTGTAGAGGTTTGTGTGACCAACCTGGTTAGAACTTGCCAGGGTAACTTGGGGGGAGGCATTTTAACGGTAAAAACATGCTTTTGTCCAGAAACTGACACCAAGTATTAAAGTCACCCCAATGACTCCATATTGAATAAAGTTGCCCAAAAGATTTATACCTATTGTTTTCTAATAAAAGGCATGGTTTTAGTCAGTACTGTTGTGGTTTTTTTTGTTGTTGTTTTATGCGCGGTCAGTCACTAGCCTTTCAGCATTAGGTTTTTGTTTGTTTTGTTGTTTTTGTTGTTGTTTTACTCAGTCTCATCAGGAATACTCAAAAACCAGTCAGTAACCACTCTGGGTTTCTCTGCAGCCCCAGTTCCCACTCCCTTCACCCCAGTGCGGGGCTGGCTGAGGAGGAAGAAGAAAAAGAGGATGTGATATATGGAGTAAGGAGGAAGGTTAATTGGGAAAAGTCTCATCACCACAAATTTTAGTAAGCCCTTATCAATCAAATTTGATGTATGTGATGACTGTAATCCAGTGAATTTTACTTTTCTGAATCTGGATGAGTTAAAGCAGAGGAAAGAAAACCAATATTGAATTGCACTTGGGAGGAAAGGGAAAAGATCCTGGGACTACTAACAATCCCGTGCTTAATTCCTTGTATTACATTCCTTGTACAGAGAATAATCCAAGGAATGCAGTAGTTTATCGCAATCCAGGTGGAAAGTCCTCAAGAAGACAGAGTCTTTCTTATGGTTCAATTGGCCTTGGCCAAATTTGAAGCCAAGACAAGTATTAATGACATTCAAAAGAAGAGGAGGGAGTGTGATCTATGGAGTAATAATTTGTGTCAAGAAGATGGTTGATGTTAATAAAGAAGGGGGAGATGTGGGAGTCTGGCCATGGGGGTCGGCAAGCCCCATGGTTGGTGGTAACATCAGACTCTTAGCAATGAGACCATCAGGAATGTAAGAGTTTAGAGGGCGCAAAGAAGGGTGATTCAGGAGAGGCCATGCCTTCTGGGGTTGCTTGTTCTGCAGCTTTTAAGGCATGGAAGTTGCTGGGGGTTTGCTGTTGCTGGGCAAAGTTGTTTGACCGATGGAAAGTTGTTGGAAAAGGATTGCTGCAGGGCGAAGGGTGTTAGAGGGGAGCCCGTCCTCAAGATGGAAAGGCAACACGATGTGATGAAAAAAGGAATGAAAAGGAACAGGCTGGCAGAAAGGAGACCAGGACAGGAACAGGCACACTGATCGCCTCATGAAGATAGGTTCAGCCAAACTCAGCAAACTGCTCAGAGAGGCTCGCACAGAAAGTCGCTGGAAACAGGCACTGGAGCTGGGAAGAAGCTCAAGCTGAGACAAGTGGAGCCACACACACAACTGACCCTCTGGTAAGTAGCTGTGCATTATGAGGAATCACACATCCTTAGGAACATGGACAGTCCTGGTAACCTTGCAGCTTATTTCCTTTATTAACAACCAGACAGTTTATGATCCTGAAATATGGGACCAAATTGATATCAAGGTGTGGGACCTACTAAAAACGACAAGGTTGTGGTGGGATTGCTTGGCACTGGGGAGCAGTCTCTGGGGCCTTACAGAGCCCTGTGGGGCCACAGTCAGACGTGTGGGTTGCCAGGCTGTGAGGGAGCTGTGGGCTCAGCCACCGATCCTCCTGCTGCACCATCGGCCCCCGCCACTACTGCCACTGCAGGCCTTCGCTGTTCCCACGACTACCCCTGGAATTCTCTGGTGTTAGTAATCAAGAAAAGGAATGGAAAATGAAGACCATTATATGGTCTGAGAGAAACCAGTGAAGTCACGGAAGATATGGGAGCACTTCAACTGGGATTACCAACCCCAACAGTGCTCCCCCAGTCATGGACATTAATAGCAACAGACTTAAAGGATTGTTTGTTAAACACTTGCCTTTTAAAACTTTGCCATGCTTATGTTTCAACTGATACCTTTTCTGACTGTACATATGTACAGGCGTACTGGGGTTTCTTATGAATACGTAAGAGCAATGTTCTGTATTTTTAGAAGGTTTGATGTTCGTGTGTGCGTGTTGGTAGAGCATAGACTCCCCGCGCACTCAGCGCTGTTTAATTGCCTTTTATAAATATGACTAAGTTCAGACTGAGTTGTAGCTTCGTTTGCGACAGAGGAGAAGGAGAAACAGAAGGAGGAGAAGGAGGAGGAGGAGGAGGAGGAGGAAGAGGAAGAGGAGGGCGCCGCGCTCCCAGCCTGCTCCTCGGCCGCGCATGCCCGCGGGCCCGGCGGCGGCCCGGCGCCCGCCTCCGCTTCTCCTCATGAGGCGGAGGCGGGACGGGGCGCCGGGGGCTGCCGGCGGCCGCCGCTCCTCAGGTGGGCGCCGGGGCCGGCGGGAGGCTGGGGCTGCTCCTCGCCGCCCCGAGGCGGGTTGGGGGGTCCCGGTGTGCCGAGGGGGCCCCGCGGGCAGCTGCCGGCCTTTCGGAGGGGGCGTCCCCGGAGGGAGCTGCGGTGTCTGCGGGCGGCTCGTCAGGCGTGACCGCCGGGAAGGCAGCGGGAGCCGCCCGGGCTCCCAGTTTGGCGTCCGTCAGGCTCCTAACTGCGGGGTTTTTGCCCTAAAGGTGGCTGCATTCGTGTTCCCTGAGGGCCGAGGAGAGGTCTGCGGGGAAGCTGTGGCTGCTCTGCCGGGAAACAAAAGGGTGCCCCCACCTCCGGGCAGCCCTCTGGCTTGGCTTGTCGTCCTCCCTCACCCCCAGTCCCCTTACACAGCACGGCAGTGCTTTAGTCTTAAATTGGGTTAGCTGTTTATGGCCCAAATGGCATAGTTGTAATTAATTAGGGTAATAAATAAACCGTACTTTTTTTTATTATTATTATTATTTTTGATGCCGGATGACAAATGAAATTTTCCCCTGCTGTCTTGCACTGCGGTTTGTCTCCAGCTGCTGCATACTTTTGGGATATTCCCTTCAACTCTTTCCTTCCCCTCAAATTCCTCTCAGCTCCAAAGTGCTGTTGGAGGAGCAGGGATGCATGTTGGTAGCTTGGGAGGGCTCTTTGCGAGCACTTTGACTTATGGTCCCTGAAAGAAACAATTTAATTAAAAAGTGCTCATTCCTCGTTTTGTGTTTTCTTGCTTGCTCACTTCTTTGCTTGTTTGTTTGTTTCCTCCTTTGTTGCTTTCTTCCTTCTTTGTTGCTTTTAATTCAGTTCGTTCCTCAGTATCGTGGTGGAATTCTGCAGATGTCTTGTGAGCTTTTGTCTGTTTTCCTCTTTGACCTGCTCCAACCCTCTGAGCCCTATCATCCACTATAATTATCAGACGCAAAATATTTGCATTATTAGTCCTTCGCAGATCATTCTGTGCTCATACCTGCTTTTCCAGGAGGTAACACGTTAGCAGTTTGAGCATGTGTCTTAAAGGGTAATACTATTTTATGAAGTTTTTCATATAGATTAATATCCGCTATTAAATTATATTCTTGAGGAGATTATGGAATTCTAGGGGATCACTGTGATCTTTTGACTTCTTGTATAAAACAGACAATAGAACTTTAGACATTTAATTCCTATTTGCATTCATGTATTTCATTAAATTGTAGCAAAAAATTTTGGAGAGCAATAACATTTCTAAATGCTACTTTTAGCCATTGGATTTTTATTTTGCTCTTATGCCAGGAGGTTGAAGGCATTTTAGTGTCAGGTGTTTCCCTGAACGCATATTTGCAGCTTTAATATAAATATCTTATTGCGTCAGTAATTTACAAAGACAACTATATATTTGTTGAAATTAGTTTTTTAATGTTTCCATAAAAGAAATCAAATATATCTGTAAAATTTAATTTGGGGAGTATAGACAGATTATACTAAATGCTGTATCCCATATAAAAATGTCATGAGCAATGACAGCTCGAAACAGTGGTACTAGATCAACTGTCATGTGCATGTGTTTCGTGTAGACCCACCCTAAATCTTCAGCATGTTAGCTGGACTGACCACGCATAGACTTTATTTAATTTATTGATTTATTTGATTTATTTAGGCACAGAAAAAACTGCATTTTGTCTTCCCTGCACTGGATTGGACTGGATTCAGCAAGCGGAGTACACTCAACTCTAAGGCATAGACCACATTTTCTACTGGAATAAAGCAACTGCAATGGGAAAAAATGTATTCTCCTAGTTCCATGGTAAGTTTGGCTCCGAATATCAATGTGTTTTTTTAAGGCTATGTTGCTACATCAGTTCTCACCAGATTGTATTCTTTGTATTCTAACACAGATTTTATGATAATTTTAAATAAAATCCAATCTGTCATGGTGCCTTTGTAAAAGAAACATTTTTTGAGGATATTGTGATTTGTTCCTTGAAAAATAATTTATTCATAAATATGCAGTATATTGTAAATCACTCCTCAAAAAATGACAGTTCCAGTGTTTCAGGAAATATTTTGTATATTTATTCAGAAGAGGCGCAGTCATGGTTAACAGGCTCTAAACTTGACCCACTTCTTTTCATGTGTGTGCAAAGACCATGTATTATTCATGCTTTCTTTTCTCTTTTTAACCTTTTCCAAATAAATCCTTCAGTGACTTTTTTTTTCTGTAAAGATTAATGCCAGTAGTCATGTCTTGTGGATAATTTTACAATAAATAGGCATGTAAATAAGCCAGAAAAAAACATTTTATATTTTCTGGGGCTTATGATTAATAATGATTAAAATTCTAAAATACTGTCAATCGATGTTGTTAGAAGTGTTCATTTATAAAGAAGGTCTGATACATTCTGAAAACGCATATTTAGAATAAAAATGTACCTGGTATAACTACTAAGAAAGGAATTATCAAGATTTAATGTATTGCAAAGATATAGCAGTGTCTTAGGATGCAGGCTTTGAAACTGCTCTATCACAGAACCACAGAGCAGTTTGGGTTGGAAAGGCACTTAAAGATCACCCAGTTCCAAAGCCCTGCCATGGGCAGGGACACCTACCAGCAGACCAGGTTGCTCAAAGCCCCATCCAGCCTGGCCTTGAGCACTGCCAGGGATGGGGCTACACAGAAGTAGAGAACATTATAGTAGTTGGATAGTTAGAATTGATACTGTGCTTTAAAGTCTGCTTTTCGGTGCCTGTTTAACAACACAAAGCTAGGGAATACATCAATTATATGTGGATATACATGTATGTTTCTTTTTTCTTTTTCTTTTTTTTTTTTTTATTTAGTGTTATTATTAAAATGAGTGCTCTGTCTTTATAACCCAGGTGTGTTGTAGTTGCTTCTTTGGTGAGGTCCTTTTGGACCTCAGATTCCTTTTGAAATTTCTTTTGAGGTGTCAACCATTTTTTTAAGGTCAGGGTAATTATTCCCAGAAATAATCTTGTGCAAGTGGGTTTCATAACAATTACATAAGCATAAATATTGTTTAAGGACTTTTAAGTGATTATTAATACTTATAGCAATGCCTTTATTTTCAACTTATAGTGGTCAGCTCTTGAAAGCTAAAATGATGGGGATTAGTTCTTTTATAAGTTCTGCAGAAAGAGCTGTTCTGAAGGTAACGTGACAAATAATAGAGGAGTCCTAGAAGTATCCGTAGAGTTTGCTGCTGGAATGCTAAGGAGGTAGAGGAAAAGCATACGTAGTTTCACTCTGTAAGAAGTTAGTTTTGGTTACCTCTGCTTGATTGAAAGGTGTTGTCTTTTTGTGTTTATTGTCAACAGTGAGGATATTACAGTGTTTCTGGAGTTCTTAATGCTTATTCTAATCGCGAATCTTATTTACCCTGGAATAAACAAGGAATAGCTCAGAGAGGTGTACCATGGCAATAATAAATATGTTTACAAACTATGAAAGATATTGAAAATATAGATTAGAAATTTGTTTTTAACTGTTCTGGCATATTTGAGATTTTTTGAGCATAAATTCCAAGGATACTTGAAACTGATGTTTTTTGTCCTATTGTTATAGCGGAACGGATTTAATTTGATGAATATCATGAATTTAAGGCCAGGAGGAATCTTGAAAGATATTCAGTGTCTTATCATAGACACAGCTCAAGTTATTTTGTGAAACTGCATTTCAAAAAGCGGAGTTAGAGCTTTTTGTGTTACGAAGGTGTGTGTGCTGATTGGAACAGGACAAGCATTTTAATTCAGAGTTGTCACCTAAATGAACTTGATTAAAATAAAAGCTTCCGTAGGAATATTAAATGCAAACATTGTTTTCTTGTGCTTATTTGTAGCTGTGATGACAAATGCTTTCTACTAATGACTTTTTTCTTCAATACTTTTTTCTTTCTGACATTTGCAGAACTGAAGATACGTGGGACAATGCACAGTGTATATCCTGATGACATTTTGTGTGCTGTGACGTGGTCTTTGCCATGGCGTCTGAGACTGAAAAGGCCCATGCTCTCCTCCAAACTTTCAGCACAGCTTCAGTTATTTCTAGTCTAGGTTTGGGAGTATTCTGCTTTGTTGCAGACAAGCTTCTGCAGTTTTCCTTCATTCAGCAAAACGACTGGCTCCGAGCCTTCTCTGATAATGCAGTGCATGGTATACTAGGAATGTGGTCCTGGGCGATAGTGATCGGACTCAGGAAGAAAAGCGACTTCACGGAAGTCACCCTGGCTGGCTTCCTTGCCTCCGTCATCGATGTGGACCACTTCTTCCTTGCTGGCTCCCTGTCATTAAAGGTAAGTGAATAGATGGGTGGCAGCTTAATTTTATTGTTCATCTACCGTATCCTAAACAACAACAACAAAATGATACTTTAATTAGATGCATTTTAAAAAGATATATGGGAATTCATATTTTTATAAAATTGTTATGATTTTAAAATGAAGAAATACCACATCCCCTGTTAAGTTCTACCCCTTACGAGGCTCTGAAAAAGTTCTGAAAGCCTCTTTCCATGGTATCCTATGGTTATGCAAATATGGTTGTTTGGTTATCCAAATTAACATTTAACTGCTGCCATGCACGCTTTGTGTATGAAGTGGATTATTCCATTTCTGTGTACAGTAAGGAGTAGAAATCTAGAAAACAGATCATCCAGCTGATGTTTTGTTTCATTCAACCACTCATACTGAGCAGTAGGAGGTTTGTTTTTAGTCAACTCTATAAACATGTCTCCCACAAACCAGCAATATGTATATAGCATGTTCACCTTTAAAAAGAAAAAATAATCTGAGATTGTCCTTAAATATAGTTGGTTGTAAAAGAAATCAAGCAAGTGTCAAACTTGTTAATAAAAGGAAAAATGTGAATTGGCTCCTGCTAAGGAATATATGTGAATATATGCCTAACAGACAGTTTGCAGAACTGCCTTTATCAGTACCATTTATCAGTACAATGAGTTTACTAGGTTGTGGTGTTTTTTCTCAGGGGTTCTCCTGTGTTTTTGGTGTGTTGTGTGCCCACTCCCCTGCTGACACACGTACATATATCCCTGTGTGCTCCAACCACCTGTTCTCAGCTTCCCCTGAAACAACACTCTCTTCTGCAGGCTCTCCAAAACATTTGCTCCGTCCACAAGCTCTGGCTGTACCAGCTCATGGTCCCCACCCCTAGAGCCATGCCACTCTGCTTGTAACCAGGCATTGCTATGGTGTTGCTAGCACATATATGCATAGGTGCTACTTTGTACAGAAGGGGAAACTTTTATTTATTCAACCAGAGCATAAGTTGTTCCATGGTGTCCTGTTCTTTCTTCTCCTGCTTGCTCAGACTAGTGTTAAGCTGTTTACATGGATGACAGAGGACATAATTCTTAGGACACAGAGGCAGGAGAGGAAGGAAAGAGGTGGAGAGGAAATTGCTGTTCTTTGCAATCCTTTAAATAAAGAACTACAATCCAAAATGTTTTACCTTTTCTTAAAAAATGGACGAGAGAGATATATGCAAGAAACATTGTTTATAGTTGAGATGTAAAAAAATCAGACTTCCAGTGGGAAAACAGGTTTTTTATTTGTGTACAGTATCAGTATTTATTGTAAATAAAAGATGTTTTCCTACTGGTAAGTTTGATGGACCTTCTGATATGATCAGTTCTATTCCTCTTTGACAAAGAGGATGTTTTCACAGCATCACAGGGTGGCTGAGGTTGGAAGGTGCCTCTGGAGGCCACCTGGTCTGACCCCTGCCCAGGCAGGGACACTGACAGGGTGCCCAGGTCCGTGTCCAGGTGAATTTTTAGGAAGGAGAGTCCACAGCCTCTCTGGGCAGCCTGTGCCCAGGCTCCATCACCTGCACAGCACAGAGGTGCTTCCTGATGTTCAGAGGGAGCCTCCTGTGCTCCACTTTTTTCCTATTGCCTCTGTTTTTGTCATCCTGGCACTGAGCCCCACTGAAAGAGTCTGGCTCTCTTCTCTCCTCACCCTTCCTTCAGCTATTTTTAGACCTTGATGGGTGAGATCTGCCCCCTTCAGCCTTTTCTGCTCCAGGCAGAGCAGCCCCAGATTTCTCAGCCTTTCCTCCAGCGGGGAAGGCTCCTTCAGTCCCTTAGTTACCATGGTGGCCCTTCATCGGACGAGGTTTTCCATAGCTCCACCTCTCCCTTGTGCTGGGGGGCCTGGAGCTGGGCACGATACCCAGAGGTGGCCTTACGAGTGCTGAGGAGAGGGGGCGAATCGCTTCACTCTGCCTGCTGGCAGCGCTCCTCGGTGCAGCCCAGGACACCTCCGGCCTTCTCTGCGGCACGGGCACGCTGCTGGCTGCTGCTCAGCTCCCTTCCACAAGGACACCCGGGGCCTGCCCTGCAGAGCTGCTTTCTGCGCCGGCTGTACCCACCCAGCAGGTGCTGGTGCCTGGGGTGGTGCTTCCCTAGGTACCCCTGCTCCTCCCCTCTCCTGTACTTTTTGCAGGTGGAAATGCCATAAAATTAGAGAACTAGATAAAGAAAAGGAAAGTTTGCTTAATGAGTCCTGTAATGGCGACGTTTTAGTACAGCATTTAAACATAATTATTCTCACATTTATTCTTTATTTTAAAATCGTAAGCACAAGTAATGAGGGACTAAAAACTTATAAAAAAAACATTAAAATGTTCTTGCAACTTTTTCTGGTACTCATCACGGGTATTTCTTCTCAATGACGACTAGATGGCGCCCTTCATCAGTGCGAGTTGAGAAAATCGGGCGTTGTGTTGTGGGACTGGGAGGTGACCTGCCTCCTTGCTGCCCGCAGCGAGGCAAGGTTAAATATGCTCACACTTTCTGTGATGGAGAATGTTTGTGTAGGCTGCCCCTTGTGTCCCAAACAAAGGTAACTATTGGAATTATATCAGTTAATTTCTTCCTGTGTTTTTTCAGTTTCCAAGCAGCTATATGTATTTTTTTTTTTCTAGTATTGAACCTAAATTACCGATGTTGATGGTTAGATCTCGTTTTCTTTAATACCCGTGTAGAAAAGATGTCCGGTTGCTGTGCTCTCTTCATTTTTATTTTTATTTTTTTTTAAATTAGGAATACAAGTGCAGCATGCAGAAGAGTAGCCCTTGAGTAGCCACACTTATAAGGAGAAGGCAAGATGCCCAAAGGCCCTGTCAAAGTCCCTTGCCTACCTAACTCCACTCTCCTCCGTATGTTAATTGGGTTAATAAGGGATATTTACCTGTAAACTGTGTCCTGTGTAGGTTTCTAAATCAGGGATGTAGATCTGTAACGGTGTGATTTTTGCAACTTGAATAGACATTCTGCTTTACAATAAGTCTCTTAACTAAGTAACTCACTGAGTAAAGGCTGGAGGACCTGGATTTATGATTTCTAAATGTCCTGCCATTTTTCTGGTCTCCTCTGGATTGCCTCTTGCTTAAATTGTCTTTAAAGGGCCCTGTCCCAAACCACATACAGTATTTTAACAAAAATAGCCTAAATTTGAGCTAAGTTGTTTGTTTAATTCTTTTCGCTTACAAATACATACAATTTTGTCTTTTTTTAAACAGCATAAAAATCCTGCTATGGGTTTTGTGTCTTCTTGCAATGCCAGCAGTCTTTTTAGTTTGTGATCTAACCTAATCCCCATAAACTTCTCTGCTGTGTTGTTGCCTGGCTAGCTAGACCTGATTTTAATGTGTGATTTTTTCTTTCCTCAGCTTAATATGATGCGACTTTTGGTTTCGTGTCGTAATTTCAGACTGTTGCCTGTATGATTTATTACTTACTACCTTTTTACTGCTTATTTGTTAGTCCCAGTCTCATTCTCCCTTACCAGATTGCAGGACTGAGAGTAACTGTTTTACGAGACTACAGCGTTTGTTGCTTATGCAACTGAGAAACTAATAAATTAAGAAATCTAATTAACTAACCACTCCACTGTTACTAATTTATAACAGTAGTACTTTTTACATAGCTATACACAATTAATTATCATGCTCTTAATCACAACTATTAAATCTGATGATAGGTTACTTTATTGAAGTAGCTCTTCAGTGCAGCACAAGGCAGTTTTGCCATTACTGCAGGTTGCTACCTATAGACTCCTCCGCTTGTTCCTGCTGACACTGCTTGTTGCTTGGACTATTTGGCTAGTGGGCAGCTTTTCACAATTTCATCATTATTTTTTCTGGAGTATTCAGGGTAAATAGTCACCTGCGGTCCTTACATTTACTCTGACAAATACTTGTGTACCGAGCAGCATGTGATCTAACCTTTTGCCCACATTATTTTTGGCAATAAATATGAAGTCTACAAAGAATTTGCTGGTTGGAATTTGTACCTCTGTGTATTCCAGATTTGCACGCAAATGTATAAAGTCTATGAACCAGTGCTCAGCCTCACTGACTCAGGAAGTTTCTGCAGCCTGCAGTTGCTTTCAGCTTGGCTGATAAACGAGAGTGGCGTGAAGGGTTGGATATGGTACAGGTGTGTCTTCAATGACAAGAGTCCCCCAGGCCTGTAGTCCATCCACCTGGGGATGTTGTACTTTTTGTGGGGTGTTTGGATATTGTAAGGCAGGAAAGGAATATACTATTTTTTTTTTTTTAAAGATCTCATCATGATTTCTAAAGGGTGAGCAATTTGGTAGGAGAAAGAATGTAATCGCTTATGTTGCCAAACAGAACTACATCTTCCTCTCTTGGGCTTGGCAACTTAAGGATGTGAATGTTGATCTAGTTACAGAATGTAAAAGAGAAAACAGGCCATCCTTTCAGAACTTGGGCAACAGCATTTTGGAAGCCTGATGACAGTACTGCAATTACAAAAATATATATGTTTTAGCTTCTTGCTGACAGTAACACAAATCTGATTGTCTTTGTAGGGTAGGTGATAGACAGTTTCACCATCACAAGATTTTCTACCTTTAATCCCTGAACAATACGCTCATATGAAACAAAAACAGATTTGCTGAAAATGTACCCATTGCAGCAACTTAAAGGAGTTGGGTTTATACCTCTAAAGTTGTTGCAGTTTCATCATTGTTGTTTTTTTTTTTATTTGTGATCTTTTTAGTCCTGTCACCTAAACAGGACTAAGCTTAGTCACTACCTTGTGACCTAAGAGTCACAAACAAGCATGTGGGAATCTAATGGAGCAAAGCTTAGGCAAGTGAAATATATGTAACTTCAGTATTTTTTGCTGAATTGGAAATTTCTGGCTTGACAGCATTTAACAGAGAACAGTACGACTTCACAGGTATTAACAAAAGTATAATTTTTGAGAGTAAATGCCAATGAAGCACATTAGATGTTCCAAGTGTATCGTATGGTTGGTCTCCTTCCCACTGTTGTGAAATTAAATATATATAATCAGTGCAGCACACTGTGCGGGTTCCTGTTTGCTGTGTGACTGGATGACAAACAGCATACCTCATCCCTCTCGCTTCCTCTCCTGCTGCTAGTACTGCTCAGTAGGGTGCATGATTCATGTCACAAAATAGAGAAAAGCCTGTCCCAGCACCCTCAGCCCTGCTGCTGACAGGACAGCACGGAGCTCTGACACATCTGGGTGTTCGTATGGTTGGCTTTGAATAGCCACAGCGGGAAGGAATGGTATGTTTATCTTTGCACTTCCACTCAGCCCCTTGGTAATACACCTCTAAACATCCATGAAACCTTTTTTTTGCTTGTCATGATTGTAGCCATTGCCAATTATATTTTTCTTCTCTGCAGGCTGCTCTGAATCTTCCGCAGAGACCACTTCTCCACTGTTCTACTGTGATTCCTGTTGTGGCTCTGACATTAAAGTTTATTATGCACCTTTTCAGGCTTAAAGACTCATGGTGCTTTCTTCCTTGGATGTTGTTCATATCCTGGACTTCTCATCATGTTCGTGATGGGATTCGTCATGGCCTCTGGATCTGTCCATTTGGAAAAACTCCTCCTTTGCCATATTGGCTGTATGTGGCAATAACAGCATCTTTACCTCATCTGTGTTCATTTATTATGTATTTGACAGGCACTAGAGAATTAATGTCTATAAAACATGGGATTCACATTGATGTGTAAGGATGATAGGTCTGAAGTTTTTCGTATTAGCAGTTGAAATGAGCTGTGTTTGTCACTGATATGGTTTCCTTATGTTCCCTGTTAATTCCAAGTTAGGCATTTGAAGCCTGTGAAGCCAGTTACAGCTCCCATGTCGATTCGTTGTGGTCACAGAAACCTACTCCATAAATGCTAATAATTTCATATTTATACATTCCCCTTGAAAAATATGTGGTCATTATCATTCATGTATAGCTAACTTATTTATGAAGCTCTTGGTCTCTCTGTAGTAACTATGTTACACTTCGCTGTCATCGTGCCATTCACCTGATCACCATTCACTCCAGATTTGGATTCTGGCTACATTTTGTCTGGACAGCATTTGTATAGCACTTTAAAAACATGAAGTACTATATAGATGCTAAGTATTATAGCGTAGTAGTGTGTGCCACTTCTGAAAAACATCAGTTAGCCTTTTGAGGTGATTTATTTGTTTTTCTGCTGGACTCTTGTATTCAGTAGTTTTTTTTTAAATGCTTTTTTTTACTTCAAAAAGTGAAGCTGTGAATCTGCACCTCGTTCAACACGAACTGCCATAATACAGTGTTTACACTAAATTCTGTTCTTCTGTAGTTGCTTGATACTCAGTTTGCAGACAATTAGACAACGGAAAGAAGACAGTTTGATTACAATGTTATGTGTGTCAACAAGAGTGCTTGATTTAAAATACATTAATTATGAATATTTAATTTGGAACTAAGGAATTCTAGTAAATATTTAAGGACTGTTTAAAGGCAAACTTGCTAATTACAATAATGTGTAAGCTTTACAGAAGATTCTGGAAGGTATAAGAAAATAAAAATTGCTTAAAATGTGAGTTTGGTCTTACTACTGTACATACATAGCATTTTTCCTGAAGTGCAACATCATCCTTACTGCAAAATAAAATGCATTATTATTACACTGAAATCGAAATTTCAGGGAAAAAAAAAAAGTTTCAGAAAAAGTCACAAAGTAAAAGTTTAGTTCTCGTCTAGTTTTTGGTGTACAACCTCAGCGAGTTTGCTGGTGGCACCAAGCTGTGTGGTGTGGTCGACAAGCTGGAGGGCGGGGATGCCATCCAGAGGGACCTGGGCAGGCCTGAGAGGTGGGGCTGTGGGAACCTCAGTGAGGTTCAATAAGGCCAAGGGCAAGGTCCTGCACCTGGGCCAGGGCAATCCCAAGCACCAGTACAGGCTGGGCAGAGGATGGATTGAGGGCAGCCATGAGGAGAAGGACCTGGGGGTGTTGGTTGAAGAAAAGCTCAGCGTGAGCTGGCAATGTGAGCTTGCAGCCCAGAAAACCAACCCTGTCCTGGGCTGCACCAAGAGCAGTAAGGACAGAAGGCTGAGCAAGGTGATTCACCGTCTCGTTGTACTCATGAGGCCCCACCTGGAGTCCTGCACGCAGCTCTGGGGCCCCCAGCACAAGAAGGACATGGGGCTGTTGGAGCGAGTCCAGAGGAGGGCCAGGAGGATGAGCAGGGGGCTGGAGCACCTCTCCTGTGAGGACAGGCTGAGGGGCGAGGGGTTGCTTTTGGTTTTGTTTCACTGAGCTCCATTGCCTGCTAAGGAGATGGGGTATTAATTTCCCCGGTTGTTGATGAATAGCTGAAAAAGGGAAGTAATTCCATGGAAAAGCATAGATAGGCTATCAGGTGCTGAACTTACCAAACAGTGCAAAGATCAGGTGATGTGTTTATGTTTAGCATTACTTAAATTATACTACATTTACGTTAGTAAATACATATTAGTAAAAAGTACTAAAAATAAGAAACTATAACCTGTGATGACTGGCTTAATGGGTACCAGGGACCTTCTGTGCAAAGTTGTAAAGGTTCTCTGCAGCACACTCAGCAATGCATGGAAAATGTTACACCATCTCGAACTGTGCCTTCCCTCAACAAGAATAGTCTGCCTGTTTGTAATGTGTTTTGAACTACAGGTTGGGAAATGCCAGTAATAAAAATCTTTTGTGCAAGAGTACAAGTCACTGTAGAAAGTTATATATTCTTGTTTCATAATATATGCGTAGAGTTTTGGGCTTTATCCAGATTTGTTTCAGAGTTAAATGTGCATAGGAATAACGTGGAAAATTAACACTTTCTCATTTTTAGATTCTCATTTAATATTTTTGGTAACTATATCCCCCATCAGTCCTTCAGACTGGTACTGTACCATAAGATGCTTGATTCTTACTTGAAGTGATTTCTCTTTCTAGCTGTGTTTAAAGGTCGGATAATGGGGTACTCCTTCAGTACTTTAAAAATGCACATACTCTTCTTCTGCATTTCTAGCAGTTCTACCAAAGAAATGAATATATTGAGGAAAGCAGCAAGCACCTGTCACGTGTGACTTCTGTCAGTCCCTCTCCAGACAGGCACCTTAATCTTGTGCCTCTTCCTGACATTTAGACAACTTTATCTCAGGCCATGGACAGCTTTTTAAGGTAAAGTGACGCCCAGTTTGTGGGTAGCCAGGTTAAAGAAAAAAAGAAGTCAAATATTTGTTTCAGCCCACGTCACCTAGGAGATGCACCTCCCTATTACAAATGAACTGCCTAACATTTTCTTACCAGTGCATTTCAACTGCATTGATTTTTCCAGCTATGCAGTGATATTTGCCATGTGTAGAAAAAACATAGCAAAAATAAACCAACCCTAAAAATGTATCTTAATGAATTTGTGCTTTACTGCAGCGTCACACTTGAATTAATATGAAATACAAAAAGTATGTGAATTACACACAAAAAAATTGTTTACTCAAGGTAGTAACTTCATGCACAATGTGCAATACATATCACTAAAATACTACTGTTAATTCATACATTTCATATACCAATTGAAACTATTTCCACATATTTTCAAGTCTCACAACTTAAAGTCGAAGGAAGTGGTTGTGCTGATTTTAATGGATTGCGGTCTTAAAAAGTAGGTTCTTATAATTGCCAAGTTAAAAATGTTTGAATGTTTGAATCCCCAGTTCCCCCCTTCCCCCCCCAAAAAAAAAAAAGTAAGATAAAATTTATTTTAATTGCATGTTGGCCTTAACAGAAGGAAAGAATGCATTTTCTATCAATTTATATTCTAGTTCAGAATGTAATCTGTATTTTGACATAACTACAGGTGCTTTTTTTTCTGCAGTGAAGTACATTGTATTAATGATCGTCTGCCTTTAACCAGATATTGATAAGTGAATTATTCATAATTGATGCCATTCTCCAAGGAAAATGTTGGTGAGTTTGAATTAAATTGAAATAATTTTATTTTTTGTGGTCAGCCTATTGATAGTGGCTTATTATTGGATGGACATTTCCTCTGCTAATGGAAATAAAGTTCCAGAAAGAGACTTAGAGGGAAGGGGTTAAAATTTAATCTAAGGAATTGTTAGTACAATGTTCATTTTGAATACAGATATATATATATATCTACTCCATCAGCCCCTCTCACAATGAAGCAAAGTGATGAAATGCAGCAGAAGAGCACATTTCAGTTTAACTATTTGAGATGATCTAAGTTCTGTCACTTATGCAAATTTATTCACAGCAGTAGAAATTTGTACTGTAAGCACTGCATAGTGTGGGCTTTAATCAACTGGCAATTTGAGTCCACAAGTTAGGATTTGTTTCCCTGCTGCGGGCAGACCTTGCTTTGAAGCAAAGAAGTGCTGTCGGGGTGAAGTACCCTTTGCATTCATTAGAGAAACAGTAGTAAGATTTTCCTCAAAACACTAAATTGGTACCCTCAATTCTGTGTTCTCTACATTGAAATGTACATTTGAATGTTGCACCGTAGAACCGCTTCCTGTTGTTTATAACAGAAGAGTAACATTAAAGGTAAATTGTACTGGTATTTATGTGTATCACACATCTTTCCTTTGATGCTTATGTAATCACTTTCTATTTCTGTAACCTAAATTTGTATTTAATTTTCCTGGGGGAAGGAGGAGTGTTTGAATGTATAGGAGACCCAGACATCCTGCCACTTAGCAAAAAAAGCTTTTATGTTAAGCAATGTTAAGGAAATCTTCAGAATATTGAGAAGCAATTAAAAGAAATTTTACTGTATTCCTTTTGACAGCAGTGTTAAATGGATTGCATTTTGTAAAAACATGTGTTTAATCAAAACCAGATGACTGAAAACATTTGTATTGAGCAATCTGTGGAAGTGAATTTGAACACCGCAGCTACGGCAGGGGTATCTCCCCACGTCGGGCTTTATGCTGTGTTGCCACATCCACCACAGAAACAACTCCTTTGCCCAAGGAGTATTAGCATTCTTCTTGGAGCCTTCCTCATGCTTCCAAGTAAACCTGATCTTACTTTGATCTTAGACATTCTTCGCCTTCAGAATGCACAGCATTCGGTAAAGATTCCTGAAGAGGCGTGGGGTAGTTTCCTTAATCTGCTCACTGCTCATTTGTAACAAGTTTTTCAATAGCCTAAGTTGGCAGCTGTGAGTTTCAGTGCAGGAGCTGTGGTACAGAAACAAAGCCAAAGATGTCAGACATAATGATGTCAGAAGGAATTTCCAGCATCCACAATGTTCAGGGTCACTTTGTCATTTACGTCAGCAGACTGTTCAGTCCCGCAAGAACACTTCAAAAGTTTGTAATGCTGCTGGTTTCACATTCACATTTCAATTTAAATTGCTGATAGCCAAAACCAGCTTCTTTTCATGTATTCCTGCCAACAACTTAGAAGGAAATCTTATCAGGACCCCTCTTAAAATGCGAAATGTTCTGCGACAAAGGAGTACCGTAAGATTCAAGTAATAAGGCTCCATCAATGTAACCTCAATAAATAACCTATTTGTTCGTTTAACTATAATGGATAGAACCAAGCATTCAGTTGTACCCTGGGTCTTACTGTGGATTCATGGGTAGGGCTTGGGGGGTTCTGGTACAGAATACTCTAGCTAGCAAAACCTTTCAGCATTAGCTGTTTTTGTTTCATTAGTCCTCAGAGAGACAGGTCTCCTCTTCTTCTAGACACATGTTGAGGTGAAAGTTTGAATGATTTGCAAGTATGTTCGGGTGGAGGTTTTGTATGTCTTGTGCATCAAACGCAAATAAGCAACTAAATGCATGCTACAACTTCATACCATAAAAATGTATGCACATAATTCATTTGTACATTACTTCCCCACAGTAAGAACAATTCAACATGCTTTTACATCCTAGCTATCTGTTGGGCAACAACGTAGATCCATCTCACAGCAAACCACCACGGACTGCCCTTATATCCGCGTGGGGCCAGCCAGGCCGTGCAGTGGTGCACAGATCACCGTGGAGCTCTTCCCACAAGAGACCTCTACTGGCGCACAGGGTTGCACTCCTTGTGCCATGGTTTGCCCTAACCCGGTGGCAGCTGACTGAAATGGGAGCAGAGGCAGGTAGCTCTGCTGCAGGCAAGGTGAGATGAACCCCACGTTCCCCTTTAGGTACCTTCTAACCCTTCTATGATGCCAACACAGAAGCTGCAGTAGGCCTGGTGGCCGTTCGTCTCAGCAGTGGGCAGAAGGGCAGGTGCGTGCTTGTCCAGAAAGTTATGTTCAACACTTGAGAGTGAGAAGTGAGGACAGTGGAGGAGGATAAAGGCCAGAAATGTATTTGTTTGTGGTTTGAACAGGAAAACACTGATGAAAAGCCAGAACACAAAACACCAAAGGCAGAGTTGCTTTGCACTGTTTTTTTCTCCATCCAGTTGTTCTGCCCCTCCAGCTTGCAGAAGCACTGCCCTTCCAGTCAGCCTGCTTGCGTTGCCACACAGAGTGCACATGCCCTGGGCCTCCGTGAAGGATCACAGAAACACTCGGGTTGGAAAAGACCTCCAGGACCACCTTGCCTGACCTTTACCCTAGCACTGAGCCGTCCCTGAGCAATGAACAGGTGAGAGGTTTCAAGTGCAGAGGTGAGGGTGAGTTACATGATCGCAGCTGAACGCTCTGCTGCTGAGCTGCTGATGGCACCTGACACCGGTGGTGCGGGGGAAGCATCTCAAAAGCAGCAGTATTGATCGAGGTAGAGAACAGGCTATTTCCCTGGCACCGATGACGTTTTCTTAGGCAAGGATATCATGCCAGTTTCCCTGGCAGAAGTTACTTTATTGATGGAGATAAAAGCTTTAGTTTTCAGCTCAGATTCCAGCCAGTATGGCAAACTGCCATCATTACTTCTAGAGAGGTAATGAGCACAGATTTACTCTGGGTAATGAGAACAGCTTCTACTAAAATCTCTGAAATATATATTGTATCCAGGCTTGAAAAAATGTGGCAGAATAATTTGTATGTAAGACATTGTTTGGAAACACTCTCCTATCACATTTTCAAAGGGAATTTGGTATTTCTGCTTACTTCTGTCCCAAAGAAACACATACTTGCTGGCATTTGGGGAATAAATTAATGGCCTACTTAAAGGAGAAGGCGATGGCTTGCAGAGGTAAACGGAGGAGAAAGTGTTTTACCAAGCTGTTTGTTTATCACCTGCTTGGCCTGGTTTTCTGTTGTGCCATGAGAGTGGCTGTGAGGTTTGTTGTGTTACTCAGGCCTTCTGGAGGAGGTAGCTGCTAGGCTTTCAGAATCAAAACAGGCAACAGAAGTGTCCCGTGACATGCACGAAATACATTTTAATGCTATTAGGTGTTACATCCCTTCGCAATTTATCAAAGCAAAACTTCTTGCCTGACACTCGTTTTCTTCCCTCTACTATTCCTATCTCCACAAGTCACCTGCTGGTAACATTTAGCACAGATACCTTTATCTCACAAGTGCTTCGTAGTGTTGCTTAATCTCACTAGATCCTTAATTAAGCTTGTATATATATATATAAAACAAACAAAAAACAAAACAAACAAAACCCAAACAAACAGGGAAGCTGGGCCAGATAAGTGTGTTCAAAGAGAAATTCTTCAAAGCTGAAGAAGTAGAGCTGATTGGGGAATGCTGGGATGAAATGTAGTTTTTCAAAAAAAAAAGACAGCTCCAGAGAGGAGCTCGTTTCAAACCTGGCAATTTCTAGCAGGGAATTTCACGGTTAAAAGACACAGCAGTCACGTCCAGCTAGCCGGCCTGAAACGATGAAACAGTTTGGGTTTTAGAACTACAGAAAGAGAGCAGGTTATTGCAAACCACTTTCCAAAGCCAGCAAACAGGCTTTGGAATAGCGATGAGGAACTAAGGCAATAAATTCACTTGCCAAAGTAAACCTCCTTCCTGCCCCAAGTACAAACGTACAACGGCGTTGTTCCATCCAAGTGTCTGAGGGGCTGGAAACCATCGGGTAATCGGAGAAGAGGGAGCAAAGGGACTGTGGTGGTGAGCAGGGCTCCCGGCAGGGCACACAGCCCGTACCCGCTGCACAGCCCCGTCCTTGCCCCGGCGTTATGCCAGGGGTGGGCTGGAGCCCGCGGCCGGGGGTGCCTGAGGGCAGAGACACAGCGTGGGGCAGTGTTTGCTTGCCTGACTTCCAGTGGTCAGCGTAACCTGGGAGAGGTTTCAGTGCAAAGTCGATGGTGTGTCTTTCCAATTCGGGGGTCAAATTGTATTCTGACAGCCCTGTGCAGCCCCAAGTAGTTATCTGGGAGATGGGTTTGCTTCGCTGTGCCCATTTAACAGCATCACCTTTGTTGTAAGTGAGGAATATATGGTGGTGGTGGCCACGTTTCTTGAAGTGAAACGCAAAAAAAGAAAAAAAAAAAAGCCAAATCCAGCAAACAAGAAACAAAACTCTTCCTGGTATTAGTGAGTAAGAACTGCAGAAGCAGGTGTATCATTAACAACATCCTTATTAATAATGTATTTGTTCTGGGTAGTGCAGGAAGGTTTCAATCACTCGTCTGTTGTGTAACTATGACACAATCCCTTACCAAGGAGTCTCCAATCTAAATAGTTTGTTTTACATCTTGTAGGTAATATTTAACTATAAAAATGTAAATGAAAAGAGAGGAAATGGTCCTGGTCTTGTTTTGCTTCAGGTAATAGACTTGCAAATTATATATTATATATTTTTTCCAAAATGTTAGCATTTTCCATTTCTCTTGGACTGGTGAAACTCATGCACCTGGTCATCCAGAAAGAGAGCTGCCAAACCTGCCCCACACAATTGATTTTTTTTCTTAATTTCTCTTAAAAAAAAATAAAAATCTCAAGTAGAATTTTGCACCAAAGTTTTTTGTGCCCTTTATAAGAAGGGGAACTTAAAATCAAAAAATGCAGGGCAAGCAGGTTTTTGGATGAAGGCTCCTCACTCAGTGGAGCCCCATCTCCACCAAGCTGCCTGGCAGCTTTGACGCAGGATAAGCATTGTGAGGAAATTCATGCACGGACCTGGGGTAAAAACACAGCACTCTGGCTCATGCTCTGCACAGAGCCACGATCAGGGCCCCAGCACCCTTCAGAAAGGGAAGGTCCTTCACCAAAGCAACCCTCTCCTGTCTGAACTCTGGCTGTGAGAAGCATAAACGAAGTCGTGAAGCTCTTTTTCCTCTTCTCCAGCTTCCATACTTACGCTGAGCACAGGTAAAGTGTGCATTTGATCCTGTGGATGCATAACCAAGCACACCACGCCATGGCCCCAGAGCTGCGAGGGACTCTGTTACCTGGCAGGCAGGAGACCACGAGAGGCAGCCCAAAATCCTTGGTGCCAGCTCAGTAACGAAGATGTAATGTGGGCGTGATGGCTTACAAGGCAAAATTTAATTTCCCGGTACAACCAGTGGCTGCAAGAGATCATAGTTCAGGGTTGATAGTGACTTCACAAGCCATGCTAACAGTCAGTGAATTTGGGTTAGAAAAGAGGGAAAATCACATTTATTCCCCATAGAATTGTTGCAAGTCTGTTGATCCTCACGCTTTGATGCAACATCTGTCGTGCACTCCTCTCAGCCCCTGTTAGTATAACCTCGTGCCGTGGCTGTGTTTGCGTTTGCCCCTGCGTAAGTCTCCTGTGACCATAAACATGTTTTTAGCCAACACATAAGACCAGAACATCTGTATTTATTTATGTTTGTGGAAAAGAGCAACAACCTTTTTTTAAAAACTTGATTTGACTATTTTCCATTGAACGTTTGTCACTTGTGTTATGCCCCTACACATACAACGTTGGGGTTTAAAAGATAGGGACATGCAGGTAGATTAGGGAAATCCAGGTAGACTGAAAAACAGTCTCAAGCTCCTTCAGGCTCAGGAGAAGTAGGTTAGAAAAAAAGCATCATGCTGAACCAGACCGCTGGTCAGATATTGTCTCTACAGGCATGCATTTTCACCGATGGTGTGTTTGCGCGCAGTCCCTCCCACAGTCTGTTTTGTGCATTTCGGAATCCAAATTAACAGACTCATTGTCTCGTCAAAAAGCCAGTTAAGGCCTACGATGAAAAATATGCCAACAAAACTTAGGAACACCTGGCCTTTGGTACTCAGCCTTGTCATGAGAAGCCCTTTGGGAAACAGAGTTGGGAAAAGTGTGTGGAAAACTGATGTAAACTTTGCATTTTGGGCTTGGTTTGGGAGAATGAACTAAGCTATGTAGCCAATAAAATCTTTTAAAAAAAGAACCTCTATAGGAAAGCATGCAGAATTGGTTCTATCAAGAAACACAAATACCAATATTCTTACTTCCCATTTTATATCTCAGCATCAGGTTGTCACCTGAATAAAGCAGCAGCCAGCCATGGAAAACCTCCACTGTCCGTTCTTCTTAGTGCATGCGGGGCCTCTCAGAGCCTCTCTCACATGGTCTTCCTCTGCAGTAAGACTGGCTTGTAAAGGGCAGAGAGGTTGAGAGGGGAAGTGTTGTAGCTGCTAGCCTGAGACAGGGACTTCACAACTTCCACAACTTCCTGAGGACTTACTTTGCACTTTTTTTTTTTTTTTCCCTGACCTGGGAGATTAATAACATCCTCTGTTTCTCCCTCTGTCCATTTTTCCAGTGAAATAGGTCATTTGTCTCAACCTCCATAACAGGATGTTAACTTCTAAAGTCACATTGGAGATATGGAAAGGCTTTAATGTGGACATCCCCAGGCGATGGAAACACTCTGCTGGCAGCCAAACCGTCCAGTCCACTGGCAACGATGGACTGAATTTAGGACTCTGGCAGTCCTAAAGAAAGTTTGTGAGGTGAATCCTGGGCTCTGCTCATGCTTTCTCCATGCTGTTTCCATTGGGGAAGAGAGATGCTACCACAGTAAGAGCTAAAATCCAGTAAAGGCACCTGCAGTTAAATGCCTGGCTGTTGCAGAGTATCTGTGGGGTCAGCTGCTTCAGATGCAATACCTGTAAGGGACATTTTATTGAAACAGACAGTAGAAAAAAGGAGGCGTTTCTCTGCACTTTTGGCACTGGAAACAGAGCTGGCACCACACCTTCGTCTTCCTGGTGTGGAGAGCCTGAAGCCTCCTCCCCAGCACAAAAGCCTGCATTATTCCACTGAGCTCTGCTTCCACCCCAGTCTATAATAACCTACTGCTCAGGAGGCCGCTGAGGGAGCAGGGGATCCAGGCTCAGACCCTCACCCCTAGGTGCCAGGCAGTGGCAGAGGCTGGGACAAGTGCCCTCATCTCCCCCCGCCGGGGCTGCAACTCCTGCACGGTGTCCTGAGCCCCAGCAGGGCAGTGAGAAGGAGGCACGGCAGCATGCGGGGACATCGGCCTGCGGGGAGGGACTGGGTGCTCCAGTGTCTCCTCGAGGTGCTTCTCTTTTCCTTCTGTCTGTGTGAGGCGTGGTCTAGAATCGGGGCTGTCTGAAGAGATCGTGGTTTGGGATTTTGTTACCTACACAAGCAATTGGAGATATCTCTAGGAAGTCCAAAGTATGATTGTAAATTATGTTCTCTGTTCATTCATGATTTAAGCCCTTCTAGGAAAAAAAAAACAGTTACTGCAAGTTGATTATTGTGAGCCTCATCAGTGTAATAGGAAGCGCTGAAGTAACAGAGTCTAAGTCCATTACTTCTACCAGTAAGCCGAGAGCAAAGGCTCAAGTTAAGTCTTGCTGAAGACAGCAATGGTCCAAAGTTGTTTTAACAGGATTTATCCTGATTTAACAAACGGAATTGGAGGTTTTGTTCTTTGCCAGTAATCAGCACTTCTGTTGGAAGTCTGGCTCCAGAGACTGGAGGCTGTCAGGCCTCGGTGCCCTGGTGCACGCTGCACAGGACTTCTTGGATTGGGGTGCAGGTACACGGGCAGGGCAGAAGCTTGTGTCTGCTGTTCCCCGTGCCGTACCTTTCACTGCAGAAAGTTGTTCAAGGGCAAGCAGGGGGTGAAAGAAGGGCCATCTACTCCTGCCTGTGCCTGTGTAATTGGAGAAAGGTGTGAGACACCTCACAGTGCATTTTAGCATGGAGAAAGTCGCAGTCCAAAAATTCAAGGCTTTGCTCTCAGGCGTAGCTTTTCCAGCATTCAAAGTAGAACAAATTCAAGACAGAAGTTTAAAAATGACTAGAGCAAGAATTTGCTTTGTTTCCCAGGGCAGAGGAATGACTGCCTTCTCATTTGCAATACTTCTGCCTGCAGGTTAGAGCTTTCAGTTGAGGTTTGAATTCAGTCCAGGTGAATATGTCAATAAAAGCCTTCACGTTCCTCCAGCCGTAATTGCAACTAATGCCATTGTCAACTATGTCAGTGCAATTCTGGGAAAAGAATTTCTGGCTACCTTGTTCTTTCTCTGTATGCTGGACGGCTGCCTGTGTGTTTAAGTGGAGTCATAGCACAATATTTGCCATTGTTTCCTGGCTTTATTTTTATTTTGAATTTCTCAATGTCATAAAATGGAGTTATTTTCTCAGTTTACTTTTTGCCCTGTTCTAATAGGTGTAACATTCTAAATTGTTGGCACATTACACAGCCTCCATAAAGTGGAAATCATGTTCCAGGTCTGCCATAATCATCGTTTCCTTGCTGTACTTTCCCATTGAACTGAACATGCATTCATTTTGTTATGGAGCTGTAAATGTCACTGTGAACTCTGAAGGCACAGAAGATGTAAAACTTGAGCTAAAATTGAGTAATCTGACTGCAGAAGTGAGTTGCATTCAGCATGCCATAGCATTTTGTCAGCAGCAGGGAAATGAATGCCTGCAGGTATCCACGTTTGTTCTGTTTGTGTGACACAGGATGTGTGTGTGTGTCTGAGCAGCCACCTGGGAACACTGCATTTCTCGCATGGGGTACTTTGGTTTTTCTATGTATTTTTCTATGTTTTTTATGTATGTCTGAGCAGCCACCTGGGAACACTGCATTTCTCACACGGGGTGCTTTGGTTTTTCCCCCACCCCATCGCTGCTTCAGCTCGGCATGCTCTTACTGGACTGAAAATTTTGCGGTCTGCACCAGGCGTTTAAAACTGCATCTGGAGAACCTGTGCGAAGCATTTGTCAGAGCAAAATACTTGGTGTCAGTACCCTCACGGACACAAAGCACCCAGTTTTGAGGAGATAAAACCCCATTAGTACTGATGGAAGCCATTTCTTTAGTTCTTCAGTAACACCTGTTTTATTCAGCCTATTCCTCTTTGTGCTACGTTGAAGTATATTAACACTGCTAATAGCCTTGTCCTTACCTAAGTTCATATTAATTAAGGTGCTGTGAGCTGTCTTAGCTTTGCTAGTGGCAGTTTAGACTTTTTAACAGATTTTTCACTGTAATTAAATGCCAGCAATGAGTCAGCTTGTTGATTTCAACACAAACGACTTCCCCGAAATCATACGTGAAGTGGCACACATTATCTTCTCCTCTTAACACAGTAGAGCCTCATTTGAATGTGTAGTACTCTGCAGGTGCCTTATTCTCTTATCCTGGTAGATAACAGTGTCAAGCAGGAACCAAGAGCTACGAAGTAAAGCTGTAATAGCCGGTCAGTTTGATCGCACGATAGTAATTTATTATGAGGCTGAACTGTAAAACTGGTGTGGGGACAGTGCAAGCATAGATTAAAGTCACTGAGGCTAGCAATTTATTATATCTTGTGCTCTGGAAATTTAGGAATGGTAAGAACTGCTGTAATGAGCCAGAGCAAAGGTGAGCCTGGCTGAAGAGTCCATGGACTTCTTGAGCTGATTCTTCAGGTTCGGTCTTAGAAAAAGTCCCAGCAGACAGCCTGCGTGGCACTGGCAGTGGTGGAAGGTGGCAAAATATGGAAACCACCTGCTGCTGGTGCACTCTCTCAGCTCAGGGAGACACCACACGGTAATCCTTCCAAGCATTAGAAAATGTGAACCTGTGACCTATGTCATCTGTAGCAGGAAATTTCAGGTGTTATTTTCCCCAGAGTTTTTCCCCTGCATGAATCAGGAAAACCTTCTTTGATGCCATTCACAGACCAATTATAGATATTATCAGCCTCCAAATACAAAACTTTACTTTTTTTTTTTTCCCATGGAGAGCCATACATTTGTTCAGATTGAGTGTTCCTCTAATGTCACAGAGAATGATTGACATGGCTGCAGAAATGAGAGTTATGAGACAATGAAGGGTGATACACCAGGTATACCATTCCCAGCTGTCTTTTGCCAAAAAAACATTCCTGTCTCTTTCATGAACAGCATGGCTGCTGCCCTACCAGCAGGTTGGAAGGGGGCTAAGGCATGCTGAATAGCACGGCCCTTGTTTAGGGTCTCTCACCAGCTGAAAACACGAGACTCGAACACAAAGCTGGTGCATGGCAAGCGGCTCTGTGGGGCTGAGCCTGTTTACAGTGCAGCGGGTTTGGCCTGTGTGGTCGCGTGTTTAGCTTTCACACAAAGGCAATATCTAATAACAAAGGTGCTTGTTTTTTTGTCCTCCTGATTTAATCCTGCAAATGTTGGTTTCCGAGGCATTTCTATAAGCAGCACTTCTACTGCTGAAAAGCCTCCTCAGCGAGGAGGGCTTGGGGGATGCAGCGGTGAGGCAGAGCGGCCTCAGTGCTGCCGCGTACGCAGAGCCTCCTCTCCCACCTGTCCGAGACTTCCCCGTGTAAGCAGGGAAGAAGGGGTAAGAAGAGGAGGCCACCTGAAGCCCGCTGTGCTGCAGAGGACGGAGCCGACTTCGAGCTGCTGCCCAGGGTGGGGCTTGCGATCACGTTCTTCCCCAGCAGCCAGGAGGTCGGGCCACAAGATATTTCCTGTAACTCGCTGCCGGCTCCCTCAGCGCACCCCGGCTCCTGGGAGGAATGGATGTGAACTTAGTCACTGTTCTTGCTCTCCTAACAGTCGCGGTTAGTCGGACGTCTGAGAGTAAGTACCACTGTGCTTTATCTCTTTCTATGTTTTAATTTCCTAAAAGTAAAAGGAAAAAGAAAAAAAAAATCCCAAGGTGTGTCTACCTGGAATTGTGTCTCCTTAAGTCTCTGCAGCTCTGCAAGGGATCAAAGATGATAGCTTAAAGGTCTGTGCTGTAGCATGGGAAGGTTTTAAAACTGAAAGCTGGCTCTCCTAACCCGCGTAGAACAACTGGAGTTTGTTTCCCTGGAATAAGTTTCACCTGAGCATTCCTTCGTGTTCCCTTAACAGTTGTGGGGACTTTGTCATTCTGCAAAATGGCTTAAATGAGGAAAAGCCGTGTGGGTAATCTGTCATAGCAAATACTGTCAGGAACACTGCAGCTGAGAAATTTTCATTGCTGAAGGTGTAAGACCGTTAAAGCAGTAATTTCCGACAGAACACGTAATAAAATTTTACTGTTTGTTTAAAGGTATCTCTCCAGTTCAGCTGTGATTTCCTACTTTCTGAGCTTCTTGAGAGGCAATATGCTAGAAAATCACTTGTTCTTTTTCCTTTTATGTTCACATGTCCTTGGTGGCAAAGATTTCAAAATGCTTGTAAAGACTTACTTCACATAACCAATTTCTCATACGCAGAGAAGAGGTTTTCACAGCTTTGCTTCGCATTCACTGCGCATCTCAAAGATCCATGAGATCTCCTAATGCTTGCTCTTTTCTTCCTGTATTTCCATCAAAATAACTTTCCAAACAGATTAGCCAGTGCTGTGCTTGAATTCATACTGTTTCTTTGTAATTTACTACTGTAAAATAAGCTGTGTTCTCAGAGAAGATGACTCAAATTCTGGAGAACTTCATCCTTTGCAATTTCTTGCAAATATCACTTGCACTTTCCTAATTTTCCACTGGTTACAGTAGGAGTGGGAAATGCTGAGTTCCCTGGTGATTTAGAGAACACATGGACAAAATGTGCCTTAACTTTTTGTCCCATTAAAATGGCCACTGCACCTGCTGGCCTGAGAAGACTGTGTGAGTTCCTTTCCATTAGATTTATGATCTGGCCAGTCAGCAAGGTCTTGCACAACAGCAACGGCATGTACACACACACACACACAGGTCAAAGTAAAGGTTTTCTTAGCGCTCATTCTGTCACACTGAACTACCTGGGGTAGGGGAAATACCTTCATCGTAAAATTTACCTTACACAAACATGTTCCACGTTTACCAACAAGATTCGAACAGCAGAGCCCGCAATAAAAAAGGCAGAACTGCATCTGGTTGTATGGGTATGGGCACGCCCTACCCTCATCTGAACCAGCACTCGGCTTCCGCTGGCCATTATGCATATGTTCATTTCAGTGGCACGGTACAGAGGCATGAATAAGTTTTGGGCTGCTACATGCCGATTTGCAGAAGTTTCCTTTGCTCGTGGCTGTGGATTGGTCGCTGTTGAACAGACGCCAGGTAAGCCATCTGGTGGCCAAATTACACCCAGCCGCAGGCAGGAACGTGTCTGCCAGGCACTGCCAGAAAACGAGCAGAGCAAGACTGTTTTGAAGTGTGGCAGGAAGGGTTTGCTGGAAGTTTTTTTGTTTTTGTTTTTGTTTTTTTTTTCCCTTAACTTCATTAAAAAAAAAAAAAAAAAAAAGGCAATTTTGCTTTGGAAAAAAAACACACACATAAAAAAACAACAACAAAAAAAACCCACTATATTCTCCTATCCACTCATTGCTTTCAGCATGATGGCTTTACAGTGTCAGACACTGTCACACCTGCTGTGGCAGTCATGAGAGGCTAAGCAGCAGGTTGGATAAGGAACTTATTTCAAAGGTGGTTGATCTGAATTTCAGATTGAGAAGACATTTCTCTTTTGAAAACTCCCACATATATTCAATTTTGAAGATATTTAGACAGAAACTTGATAATTCTTACATAATAAAAGCATCCAAAATGAGTGCTAAATGCTGCAGGGTTGGAATAACAAGTAAATAAGATTGTCTGGGTATTCCTGATGCAGTTAGCTGGAGTTATTCCAGTCAAGTCATTCTAGTAATGCTGGTCTGGTCAGCATGAGGGTCATCTGTGCAGTGTGGGAGATGGGTTTCTTCTCATTAAACTGCATTTCTTCATAGAAAAGTAAGAGATGTATGTTAATACGACAACTTCTTGTTGCATTGCAATGTGCAAGGCATTACATGTTTTTTTTATTTGCTAAGAAAAGTAGGAATTTCACCTTCTGGTAAGGCACTAGATAATAGTGTTTCTTTGACCACACCAGTATGTGGCCAGAAACATAGTGCTTGCCAATTTTCATCCTGCATCAAGGATGCTGCGTGGGAATAGAAAGCTTCCACACTGATGGTGATTTGATGGACCAAGACATATTTGCAAATCATGGCCTGCGTGGCACACCCATCTGTCAGCCTCCAGTCAGCCCTCCTGGCTTGAAACTGGCCATATTAACAACAATTAACAGCAGAGCAGAAAAGGCATCACTAAATGACTTCATTTATATTTATTCTAGGCCAGAAAATTGTATGTTATGGTTTATATTTTATTAAATATTATTTTCACCACTTTGGCAGATATAGCTTAGAATCCCTTCTAAATCTTTTCTTTGTCTCTTTTTCAGTTCTGTACTTCAGGTTTGTGTATTCTCATACAATCAGAATAGAAGGAAGGGTTTAATCAGGCACAGTTCAGCATCCAAGTTCCCCTCTCAGTGCCAGCTGTTGAGCAACCTTCGTGTTTTAACAGAGCACAACTACGCCGCATTTGCCAAGGATTCTAGCAACCTGCTTTGTTCACTTGCCAAGCAGGATCAGAGCCTTCTTCATAATGAAATAGTTACTGACCTGCTTTGTGTTAAGCTAGGAAGACATGCTTTAAGGTACTGAACTCTTAAATCAGCCCCAAGTTTGTTTTAGATGAAAGAAACATTTTCTGGCAGCTTCATTAGCAAACGAGTACTAAATGATCTGCCTTACAGAAGTTAGTATAAAGTGTAGGTGTTCTGAGAGAAATCTTCCTTCTGAGGGCTGAGCCTGGATTTTATGGTCATAAATCAACAGCACTGGATTAAGGTGGGAAATTTATCTACGGGAACGGCTGTATTGAGACTAGAGCATTTTAATACTTATCATGGTCTGACTAATCAAGACATTAATCCAGTTAATCAATGCAAGGGCTTTTTGTGCATATGTACAAAGCCTACTTTGTAACCACAGAAGAATTCCATTAGGAAACACTAATGACTGCTGCTGATAATCCCAGCAGTGCCGAAGTTGTGCAATCAGTGCAGGGCTGCATCAACGCATGATGAATTTGAGACACTTTAGCAGCAGATCTCACATTTCGGTTTAGACATGGAAAGAGCCCCAGGTTCCCAGATTTCACCATGCAAGATAAGCTGCCTGTCTGAACACAGGGCACGTTGGAAGAACCTGTTCTGGTTAACAACTGTGTGCATCTTTGCAGGACTCCCTTGGTCTGTGCAAGTGCAAGACCTTCCTATCGGGTATTTGAGGTGGGGACCAGAAATGTCTTTCCCACTGTTCCCACCTACAGCCCAGCATTTCTGTTGTGCTTGGTTAAACGGAGCAAAAAGGCGCAGGGGTAGGGAATGCCATGGCTCCATCACTCACTACCTATTTCTATGTGGCTTCATCTCCTTAACAGGCTGCCCAGGGAGGTTGTGGAGTCTCCTCTGGAGATATTCAAGGCCCATCTGGACACCCACCTGGGCAGCCTGCTCTAGGGAACCTGCTTTGGCAGGGGGGTTGGACCCGATGATCTCTTGAGGTCCCTTCCAACCCCTACAGTTCTGTGATTCCATAATTCCTCTTTTTTTCTCCACCTGGTCCCCTTCAGCTAAAATATGAGACAATGACCTGTCCTGCTGTGATAGATTTCCTACAGAAGAGCCTGGCTGAGCCAATGGCTGCTGTGTTTCTCCTCCCCAGTGTCTACCCACAGGGGAACATTTATGTAGCCCTGCCTGCCTAAAAACTGCAGCCAGAGACCAGCAGAATAGCCATCTGCTACTGATGCTGTATTCCGCAGGAAGTCCCTTCACCAGGCACTACAATTTCTTGTAAGTGGGAAAGATCTAGGGTAATCAGCCCAAAACTGGAGAAATGTTCATGGCTGCTCCAGAAAGGGAGCAGGAAGCAGTAACATTTCTTGCCTGAACTCTAGACAGCATGGCCTTCCTCAACTGCTATCCTGTGGCTCTTGGGTTTGAGAATGATGACCAAAGAAATTAAAGCAGAAATGATGAAAAAAGTTTCTACATACTGAGTTTGGCAGGGTAGAGGATAAGAAATGGAAGCTAAGACAAGGCTGTCCTTTCTCTCCAGTGCTTCTGAAGTCGGTAAAGCTATCCATAGCATGTTAAATAAATCCAGCATAATGAAAAGATTAGTAATAGTGTATTCCACAAGCCACAGTGGCAAAGTATGTATCCGTAAAGGAGGTCCTTCCTAGGCATCCTTGAGAGAGAAGGCTGGGTGAGTGAGGGTGTTTTCCAGTTACTCGTTTGCCCTGTGCAAGGGTGCTTAACTTGCTCCAGTGGAATTTTCCACAGGATTTGAAGTATTAGAGGCTACCCCAAAGTAGGACACAAAACATTTAAATAGCAGTGGATCTTTCCTAGGTGAGTGTTACCAAGGAATAAACACCAAAGCGAGTAATATCACCTGCTGAAATAACAGCAGAGCTGAAATAACAGCAGAGTGATCCCTGAGTGGACCTGTCTCAAGATGATTGCTAAGCTTGTTGATCCTGTCAGCTGCTCCTTCAGTGTCCTCATTAAAGAGGCTCAGTGTCACACAACAGGTCTAAACAGTTTTTGGTAAGCAGCCGTGGATTTCTCATTGTGTCACTGGGCCACTGAGACAAGTGAAATGGGCAGCACTGAAAAAATCTCTTACAGTGACAAAGGGCAATAAAAGACCTGGCCAACATCTGTGTTGAAACACAGTTCTTTTCTTTTAACCACTGTGCTGACCACTGATTAACAACTAATGAGCCTGACCTAATTGCTGAAGCCCAAACATATTTCTGGTATTGGGTTGGGCTGAATTCATTAGCTTTGCTTATTACCACCTAGTTCCTTCCCACTTATGGGATCAGAGCACAGTTATGTTAATAAATCATACCAGTGCTCCAGAACAACAGGTCCCTTTCCTGGGGCTTGGGGGAGATACAGGAGTTCCTTGACTCACTGCCCTGACTGTTCTTTAATTTCTATTAAACTTAATTTCTATTAAATTCTAATTAATTTCTATTTGCCATATTGTAACTGTGCACTCATGTACAGAACAACAATAACATAAAAAATCACATTTTATTTAAAAGTGATAGCTTATTTTTTTGTTGAAGAGCAGTGAAGTTGGAGCAGACTGGAGTTCCTCAGGGTCAATAGCCATACAAGCCTATGAAAGCAAGACTGCCGCCCTAAGCATACACCTCCAACAAAAAGTTACTAGCAGGTTCTCAGTCTCTGTAAGACAGGGAAATAAGCACCACCTCATTCACACTCTACTACAAAATTGCAGTCTGTTTTCTGTCCGTGTATTCACCAGTTTAATTGGAGTCTGTTGTGTGTTCTCACATGTTGAGGCATATTTTTTTGCATAGCTGCATGATTTAGAGAGGATTAATGCTCCAGTCCAAAGACTGAATGAGCATCAGGCAACTGAATTCATTCTAAAATTGCTAAATTTTAATTAGCAATTAATTTTGTTAATTTTTATTTAATTTCCTCATATGCTTATACAGCTCATACAGCTATAAAAGTACATCAAAAATAATTTATTAATTTTCGGTTATAAAGTGTGCGAAGGACAGTTCAATACAATCCAGATCAAGGAAACAAAGCAAGTGATGCTGGTAAGTCCATGAAGTGAATGTGGGCAAACAATGGTAGCCATGCAGCAGGGAGGACAGCTGCCTCACCCTAAAACCTTCTGTAGTATCTGGTGATTCTGCCCAAGGCTGGCGGTGCTGGCCTTGCAATGCTTTTAGTTTACTAGACCTCAGAGAAGCACAGGACTGGACCTCAGATAACATTCAAGATACTATTGCCCTTCCCTGAGCTTTTTTTCCTATGTAATTTTTCTGCAAGGAACCAACTGGCAACAATGAACACTCATATTTCAGTCACTAACAGTCATAAACCCTCAGAAAAAAATAAACTTAGTGGTGCTGTGAGAGTTGAATTCCCATTTGCAAACATGAATTAATTGGCTTCATGAATAGCATGCTGTTTTCTCTCTTCTCAAGAGAGAAAAGAAAAGGACATCAGGGAAATAATACATGTAACATACAATACTTAATTAGTCCTTCTGCACCATACAATTATTTATAGCCTCCTCTCTGGGTTGCCGAGGAGGTGACTATCAGAGCAGCTGCTGCCTTTCACCCTCCCTTCTGACTGCGCAGTCCCAGGTCTCTGTCAGCTACCCCACCGGGTACTAAAACATCCTGCAAGCTGCAGCAGGTAGCGTGACTGGCCTTCAGTGAATTTTACTATATTGCTAGCTGCTTTAGCTCCCTGCTGCAGCTCTGCCAGCCTTCCCTGTTATTCTAGCTCTCAGAGAGAATTCTTGTGAGAAGCAGGTCACACAGTCTTCATAGGGGAAATTTTGTGAAGAGCCTTCTATTTTCTTGTTTACAGCAACCACTGAAAATGGATTCTCTCACTTATTCTTATCTATTCACTTCAAGGCTGAATGGTTACTTAAGAAACAGCATGACTCTTTTCATGGCCAGGAAAAAAATAAAATCAAATAGGAAGATTCCTTCCCTACCTTACACAGATTGATTCATTGGCTGGGACAGAGAAGTCCTTGTTGTGCTCACTTTGAAACATGGGTTTGATCCCAAGACTCTCACATCCGAGAAAAATCCCTCAACCACATAGCTCAGCTTGTACTTGAACTCTCGGAGGGAATCCCTTTAGAAGGTGTACACCTGTGTTAGCAATGAAGAAAAACAAACAGCAATGTGTGACTATTTGTTACAAAAAAATCTTGAGTTAGCATCTGATTTTTAACCTCTAGTCTTTTTTTTTTTTTTTAAGATGGTATTTATCAAGCAGAAAAAAAATCTGCAGATCATTCCCTAGCAGAGACACATTCAGTCATGAACCCACAAGCCCCAGGGGAAAAAGACAACACAAAATCCAGCAATAGCATTAATAATTTCAAAGACAAACGATAATGAGGCTGATTCAAGATCTCAGGACGAGAGAGGAGGGTAAAAAGGAAGAATGCAATAAAACATTTTTTGCTGTGAGGGTGGTCAGACACTAGAAGAGGTTCTCCAGAGAGGTTGTGGAGTGTCCATTTGTGGAGATGCTCAGAGCTCAATTAGGCACAGTCCTGGGCTATCTGCTCCAGCTGATGCTGCTTCAGCAGGAAAGCTGGGTCAGATGGTCTCAGGAAGACACTCTCAACCTCAACTAGCATGTGACTCTGTGAAGTTAAGCTGTGGGTTGTCCCTTCATGTCTAAGCCATTTCTAACTTTGTTATTACTCTTTTTAGCTTTGTTTCCCGGGGCCTTTAACTGTTGCACGAAAATTTCAGATGAAATTCCCAAAGGAATTCTCCCCAGAGTGGAGAGGTTTGAGATCCAGAAAGCTGATGGCCTGTGTCACCTAGAAGCTGTTATGTAAGAAATGTTTTGGGTGCTTCACTGTGAGAGGGGTACTGTCAAATTGAAACCTGTTAGGCATCATTTTAACAAGTAGAATCTTAGTTTGCTTACAGAAATTCATTGAAACATAAGACTGTGTGTGATCTAAGAATCGTCCATTGTTGTGCTGTTTGAACTTAAGGCTGCTAAAATTTAATTTCCTTTTCAATAAAAATATTGATCTTTATTCAGCCTGCACTAACTTTGACACGTGCTTCATTTTCAGCATTGAAAAAGGACTTAGGCACCTTAGGTTCTCTGATTTATCTATTTTTATTATTTTTGTATTACTAGTCCTGATCCCCTACAAACCCTGCCTAAACTCAATAGTTGGCTTTACTTTTGCACATAAGCAATTTCAATTATTTTACTTTTTTATTATTATTATTTTGGCTGGTACAATATTACAATGTTTGGGTTAAACTGGCAGTTTTGTATGTAATACTGGAAATTTTTCATTTCTAGACCATTTCCATGATGATCACAATAGTAATAATAAAGTGATCTACATACTTTTTTTTTTTTTTTTTTTTCAGTAGAAATGTAGGGTTTTGTACTGTGGTTCTGTTCAGAGTGACTGAAGCAGGAAAGTTTTTTCAGACTTTGGAAGACAGTGTAATCATGTAAACCTTTGGTACTACCAGTTTCCATATCTGAAAACAGACAAAAGGAAATGGACATACTATAGAATATAAGATTAAGCATGTTTCATGATGCTTTTGTAGGTGAATGATAAGTATGATATTTATTTATTTATTCTTCATTTTTTTCTTTGATGACTGATTTCTGCTCTGGCAGTCTCTACATAGGAGACAGAAAGTTCTGTGTGAGCCCACAGATTAAAAGAGTTAAAAAATGGATGAAGAAGAAGAAGCACAAGATTGCTGGGAAAAAAACTCATGGGAGAAAACAGAGAAGAAGCAAAAATAATAAAAAAAGCGAGAAGCAGCAGTAACATGATGAAGCAAGTCCCATGATGAAGATACCTGTGGCATACAGCACTCTGAACAGACACCAAACTACATCAATGAAGGATGATTATAGTATTAAAATAGCCTTCCAAATATCTATGTTCTAGAGACAGCAGTGGCAAAAAATCATCACATGTATACAACAATGATGCTGGGCCAATTCCCAACAAAATGACTTGATGTTCCTGACAATGTCTTGCAGCATGTGCTCTGCTGTACCTCCTTGATTTATGGGTATACTTAAATCCCCCTCCTTTTAACACTGCTTTCACAGCTACCTCCCTGTGATTTTTATTTAATATGCCAACAATCCTTCTCATTGTTTTATTTATCCCACTCCCAATCTTTGCTCCGTTTCTTCCCAGTTTGCAATCATTTTTGTGCAATACCTTTGTGCTGCTGCCTCTTTTGTTTCTACTCTTCTAGTCACAAATATGGACTTTTTTCTTTTTTTCCTACGTAATTTTACAGATGCCTTTCCAGATCCTAGTTTAGTTAGTGTTGGCCAAAACCATGGATCTTTTGCCTACTCCAAACACTCTCTGCTGTCAGTGATTATTATCGCTGGAAATACTGGAATGCCATTGAACCAAGCCTGGTCATCAGACTCAGCATGTGGTGTCCAAAGCCGTGCAGAAAAGAGCCTTGATTGATGTTGTGCATTTCTTTCTCCCTTCTTCATGGCATTTGATGAAGTAGTTCCTCAGAGTTATCTCCTGTATTTGTTTTGTAATTCTTATGTCTAACTATACCGCAGACATGGGAGGATGCAAGGCAGATGACAGTAGGTAGAAGCAGCTGCTTCTGAGTTCCCTAAAGAAAAAGAGGAACATCTGTAGCAAGGCCACTAGAGAACAGGTAGCGCACTCCCACAGACACACAGCTGATGAAAGAAACTCCTTCCAAAGCACATAAAGGAAAACAAGAAACATAATTGTCATCTCCGATAAGCCAACGGTGCCCTAACAGGGATGAGGCAACACTTCTTCTAGCTTCTAGGGAATACTGCGTGTGCTGCTTACACTGGCACAGCTCCATCCTCTGCCTGCTGCGATGCCACGTCGGAAGCAGGCTGCCACAAGCAGGAGTCGCAGTTGTTCTGGCTGGGCATGCACAGGAGCTCTTCCTCCTGACTGCCTTGTACAGCAGTGCATTAGTGTCTTGTGTGTTGGACAGGGTCCAAACCTCATGGGCCCAGGCTAGCAGAGCACCAAGAACACTGAAACGCATTCCACTGTGCTATTAGCTCCCAGCAGCTCTGTTCACTTTCTTCCTTGTGCTCTGCTATTAATTCCAGATTTTATCTTCATGCCTCCCTCTTGTGTCACAGACATCCAGGTGTGTCTGTGATGGCATCTCAGCTCCTCGTAGCTTTCTCACAGATGCAGCCAGTGGCTTTTGAGCCTACTGAGTGTACCCTAAATATTGAGACTGAAACAATACTGACTGTACCCTAACTTCCATGCCTATTTTATCGGGGATATTCAACATATTCAGAAAAGCAGCAAAGTGTATTTTTGTAGTTTTTAATAACTGGAATTACTACAATGTTGTAAGACCCAGATGGATCTGCAACTCAAATGCTATTAAAATATTTGCCTTTACTGAACCTACTTTAAAAGAGTGTGATATTTTTGTTTACGTCTTCCAGCTCTTCATACTGTATGTTGTCTCCTATTAGTTTCTCCTGGATCCAGTAGATTAAATTGAAAGATTAGGAGAAGATAGAGGCCATCTATCTCCAGCTGCCAAATGTGTTTTGATTTTGTGTTCCTGTGCATTCTTTTGGGAACTGAATTAGGAATAGAGTCTAGCAGTCGATCTGAAAAAATGTCTTCCCCAGTATTGGTATATCAAGTATCAAAACAGCACTTTGAAGACCTACTCTGTGGTACAGCTTCATTTATCCCTGAACCCTGACACACAAACACTGAATACAAAAAAGAAAATTCTCCAGTTTCCAAACCTTCACTTAGGTGACCTCACACACTCTGTACCTGAGCATTACTTTTGACCTTTACTATTTTGTACTTGGCAACAAAATGAAATCAATACTTTTTTTCTGTTGTTATCTCAACATCTTGTTTTGCAGAAGGGATTATTACAGCACATGACTTTGTTTTAAAAAAAAAAAAAAAAAAAGTGATAGCAATGGGTTTAGGCAACCAAAGATGCAGTCAGCTGCTTCTGAAAACCTCACTGAGCATTTTAGTGACTTAGAAGCCTAGTTTCCATTGAATTCCATCCCAATTTGGCCCATGATTCATTTCACATTCTTGAAAATTCCAATAAATTTACTCCATTTCAAGAAACAGCTTTAATATTTGGTTGTTTGATTTATTGTAAGAGTCATCAACTCTTAAAATATTAGCCCAATATGATCATCTCTATCTCTCCAGGAGGCTTTAGAAAAACCAGTCACAGATAGGATTGCCTAACAACTATGAAACAGAAGCAAAGAATTCTCCATTAACACCAGTGACAGGACCCGCGGGAACGGGGTTAAGCTGAGGCAGGGGAAATTTAGGCTGGACGTCAGGAGGGGGTTCTTCACAGAGAGGGTGGTTGCACACTGGAACAGGCTCCCCAGGGAAGTGGTCACTGCACCGAGCCTGTCTGAATTTAAGAAGAGATTGGACTGTGAACTTAGGCACATGGTCTGAACTTTTGGGTAGACCTGTGCGGTGTCAAGAGTTGGACTTGATGATCCTTAAGGGTCCCTTCCAACTCAGGATATTCTATGATTCTATGATTCTATGAATTTGTCAGGTCTATTTAGACAAAACCAGAGTCCTAAAGTTGTTACCGTGACTTGAAACCAGAAGTAAAGGAGAATCATCAGACAGCAAACACATTTCTCTCAAAGCACTTGGTTTAGGAGATTCCACTCACTTCTGCATAAGTGAGAAATGGTAAGAGAGACTCAAATTCAAACTCACCTTCTGTCAAAACGGGCTCAAATGATGCATGGGTTTTATGGAAGGAAAAGGATGTTTGTCCTCTCACCACCAGTGTCTGAGCTTCAAGGTTGTTCTGAATTATTCTGGGTTTCTTTGGTAATTGCATCTTTAGCGAGTGGACCTTTTTTCCCTTTCTCAGGTTACAAGTTCCATGGTTACAGAGGTGCAGCAATCCTTCTGGCACACAAATACACCAAACGCTGTCTCTGTTATGCTGTCCACTGAAAATATCACTGGGCAGATTTGCAAAGTTCTTCAGCCATGGAAGGGGAACAACATGCACTCTCATAAGACGCGGTGCAAACGGTGGCAATCCCATGTCTGGAGCATGACTCGGTTAAAGGACTATAACCTTAATTACCTAAGATCTGGAACAAGATCCATCAACAAATTTATTGTTATTTACTGCAATCTTTCTGAGAAATCAACATAAACCAATTGTCATCAATTCCATTGCAACAGCTGTATAGGCAGACCTTTCTTGCAAACAGTATCTGTAAGTATTCCCTGACATTACACTCAGGGACAGGAAAATTGGATCTGAAGCCTCTTGAAGCTGAAGAAAAAGAGTAATGCTCTTGATAACAATGACAGAAGAAATTGTAGCTACTAATCAGAAGTAGTAAATCTTAGGGTACAAAATGCTTACTAGGGCTACAAAAACCCTTACTAGGGCTACTAAATTAGTTATTGAAACAGTCAGCAAGAGGAGGTAATCTGAAGTTGATGTAGATTTAAATTAGTATCTGGAGCATCCTTAGAAGACAAATACATCACTTTTTTCAGCATAGGTTAGATACCTGGTCCCTGAACTTAACTCCAAATGATAATGAAAAAAAAACTAGGACTGCATTGTGTCTTTAGACTGTTTTAAAATTCAGAAAATCCAGCAACTGGCTGTTACATTTCAACTTTTAGCTTTCCTTCATCAGCTGCAGGGTGTAATCTGTAAATGTGTTTTGATATGGGCACAGTAGGAGAACATGGTTATAATTCTGTTGGCTACAGGTGGTTCATTCATTTGTAGTATTTTTAAATTTCACTATTTTGCACACACATTATTTCAGATTAATAGCAATGATTTCGTGCATGCCTATGCCATACTGTCTTCAACAACATAGAAAGTTAATGAGAAAGACTGGAAACGAGGCAGTAAATGTGGATCATCCCTTGGTCAGATATGTGAAGATGTAAAAAAACTCAGAAGATTGCTATTTACACTTGCATATATTGTTGGGTACATTAAAAAAAAAAAAATAAAATCTGCTTTTACCATTCTGGAAGCAGATAGGACGGTTATCAAAAAGAAAGCATGATGTGACTGCAGGCAGACAGATGAGCACAGTTGAGCTGTCAGGGAGCAGCAAGGGCAGGCTGCCGGGCGAGGGCAGGCGAGCCAGAAGCCAAACGTGACACCAAGGCCGGCCGGGCAGTGGCCTTGCTGACAAGGGCACACTCTCACGGCACACGAACAGGAAAGCAAAACAGATCCAGGGACAGCCACCGGGGTCAGCAGGGAAGGCTGCCGCAGTGAGGCAGGTCCAAGGCGAAGCTGGGCGTCATGTCCATGGCCAGGAGCATCCCGGGAGGGAGCTGGGCATGTGCACCCACAGAGCTCCCGAGTTGTGAGGCAGCTCTGGAGTTTTGGGGAGGCTTCCTGCTGCTCCCTGCCTCACAGCCCTCCCCGCTGCGTCTGACCCGGCTGAGGAGGACACGCTGCATGGCGGCTGGCCACACAGAGACACCAGGGACCCCAGCGTGTAGGGAAGGGGCTGTAAAAGCCCCATGTCCTGCGCTTCCACCCCGACATCAGGCCCTGCAAATTGAGGACCAGACGGCTTGCTTCCTCTCTTCCTGAGCAGGTGCGGCTCTCCACGCCAGCACAAAGTACCACACCGTGAGGAGCAATTCTGGCACATGGTGAGGGCTGCCATTAGGAGCCCATTTTGAAGTCTGGAAGAAGGAGACTATTTTTTTCTCTGGTAGGAAGGAAAAAGAAGGAGGAATTGAAGTTTTAGAGACCCGGGGCAGAAGTTCAACTCTTCCAATGGAGCAGAAAAAAAAATTAAATTTTCCATCAGGAAGTCTGTTTGGTCTGCAGGCATGGAAGATGCGGTGTGTCTGTAGGATGTAACCATGCCATGGCTTGTTTAGTTTGCATTTTGTCACTGTGTTTTTTCAGGATTGCACAGGGAACTGGCTAGCACAGTGCTTGACGTGAACTTATCAGCAGCGTGCAGAGTTAACAACTGCAAACAAAACTCCCGATTTCTCAGTAGCATTTCCCAATTTTATGAAGAGTTCCGTGACAAATCCATGACCACACACGGCGCTGCACGATGACAGGCTCAAATCAGAGTGAGCAGGGCAGGAGCTAAGGCTTTCCATGGGGGCTTCCCCCTTCCTTTTGCACTGCTTTTAAAGCCTGTAAATAACCTATTCGTGTTGCCCTGATGCTGTGTGAGGTGAGGGGGCCGTTGTCCCTGCCAGCTGCAGCCACCAGATGCCACAGGAGCTGCCCAGGGAGGGCACCCCTGCGGCTCTCCTGGCTGTAAAACCGGCCCCGGGACCGGACCACCGAGCCCTCCTGTCCCCCGGGGCTGTGCCCGTGCGAGGTGCGCGGGTCCCTGAGGCGACCCTGGACACACGCCGCAAAATGGCGGCGGGGCCGGGCCGGGCCGGGCCGTGCCGCCCGTTGCTAGGCAACCGGCGGCCTCCTCGCCTCGCCGGGCCCCGGCGGCCGCCCTACTCTCACCCGCGGTCGGCCGCGCGCTCCCATTGGCTGCCCCCGCGCGGCGCTCGGCTCCCATTGCTCCGCCGCCGCCCGTGCCGCGTCCTCATTGGCGCGCCGCCCTCTGGCCACGCCGCGTCACTTTCTCACACCATTCCCCCCCGCCTCCTCCGGCGGCCCCGGCGCGCTCGGGGGGCGGGCCCCGGGGCGGTGGCGGCGCTCGTGATTGGCTGGCGGGAGCTGCCACTCAGCGCGAGGGCCGGAGCCCGGGCCGCGGGGCCGTTTAAAGGGGCCGCGCGCCGGCTGCCGCCGTTTCCTCTGGCCGGGCGGGCGGCACCGGGCAGCGGGCAGCGGGTACCGGGCAGCGGCAGCCACAGCCACAGCCATCGCCATCGCCTCGCGCAGGTGAGCGGCCGTGGGGCCGGGGGGCGGCCGTGCGCGGCCACGGGGCGAGGCGCCGGTACCGGCACCGGGAGCGCGCGGCCGGTAACGGCCTCACCTCAGGAGTCACCTCAGGAGCGGCCGTGCCCGAGGGGGCCTGAGGGGAAGGCGCGGGGAGCTGGGGGCCGGCCGCTTCTCACGGGTAACCGGTGATGGGAGCAGAGGGAAGGGGCTCAAGCTGCACCGGGGAGGTTCAGGTTGGAAATGAGGAGATGTTTATTCCCAGAAGGAGCAGCCAGGCATCAAAATGGGCTGCCCAGGGAGGTGGCGGGGTCCCCGTCCCTGGGGGTGCTTAAGGAAAGGTTGGACGTGGTGCCTGGGGACATGGCTCAGTGGGTGACATTGGTGGTAGGGGCTGGTTGGAGCAGGTGGTCTCGGATCCCTTCCGACCCCAGCGATGCTGTGGCACTGTGAATAAAGGAGGGTGAACGCTGCCGGTTGTTGCGGGAGAACGCGTCTCTGCGTCTGGCAACGCCAAGGGGAAAGTTGTGTCTGGCTGGTGCTGCTCATTCATTCCCTGCGGAGCCCCAAGGGGGTGCGAAACAAAGCAGGTTCCTCGTTGCCTTACAGCGAAGCATCTCCAGCTCTCGGTTTTTAAAAGAAGTAGTGCTTTTGGGTAACGTTTCACTCTAACTATTGGACCAGGGGAACAAAAGGCTGCTTGTCTCAGGGCAGACAACTTCCATCATAACAAGTGACTTTCCGAAGGTGCTACACGTCCCATTTTCTTAAGTGACCAGAGTGGGCGTGTAAAGCAGCGTTGTACACTGTGGTGTAACCTGACAGCCCTGGCTGCTGCTACACCGGACGTATTTGGTGAGAATACATCAGAAATTACCTCCCTTTAGTTGTCTTCCACAAAAAGCTCTTGGGCAAGGGAACTGTGGCAAGCAGCATGTAATTAAATGCTGGTGTTGATCCGCAGGTCCTGTAACTGGCCAGCACTGAAGCAGAGTGCTTTCCTCAGAGCTCACCAATGATGCGAATCCCTCTGGCATACTGAGCTGTGCTCAGAATAAACACCCAATTAAAAGCCATTGTTCTGGGGCTGTGGCATGGCAAGCCCATGATATGCCTTCATCTCATCTTGTGTGCTCATATGTAACTTAATTAAAACTGCAATCTCTGCTGCCTGGTAACCAGCGATGGGATGCGTGGCAATGGCACGGAGCTGTGCCGGGGAGGCTCGGGATGGGCGTGAGGAACAATTTCTTTGCCATGAGGGTGGCCGAGCACTGGGACGGGCTTCCTAGGGAGGTGGCTGGTGCCTGTCAGGGACACCTGGATAACAACACCCTCAGCATGCACTCGATAACTTTTGGCTAGCCCTGGCGTGGCCAGGCACTGGGGCTCAGTCATCCTTCTAGGTCCCTTCCAACTGAGATGCTCTGTCCTAAACTTAACCATCGCAGCCTCTCGCCAGCAGGATCGTGCCGGGCTCTGGGGTGTCACCATGACCGTGTCAGCGCCCCCACAGCTGGCTGTGCCATGCAGAGAGAGGAAGGGGTGCCTGTGCCATGGCATGCTGCTCCCCGAGCGGCTTTCTGTCCCTGGGCAGCTCGTGGCTGGCGCTGCTGGCGTTCATTCACCCTCCCCTCCTCACCGACGTGAGGCTGAAATGCAGCTCGGGGGGCTGCGAGCAGCACCCCCAGAAAGCCACGAAGCCCACAGCATGCCTGGGTGCCGCTCTGGGCGTCCTGTCTCTTATTAAAAAACAAATAAATAAAAAAATTAAAGCAGGGATGCGGGCGGGACGCGTGGCGCTGCCCGCAGCAGGGGCACGGGGCCGCCCGGGGTCACGCCGCGCGCGCTCCCGCGGCGCTGGGGACGGGAGCGGGTGCGCGCACGGCGGCCCCCCCCCCCCCCCCCCCCCAACTCCTGCGCATGCGCCCTGGCCGTCAGCCGCCGGCCATGGGATTCCGCTGCGTGTGAGGGACGGGAGCGGGGCGGCGGGGACGGGGCGGGACGGGACGGGACGGGACGGGAGGAGAAGGGGAAATAAAGGAGGGGAGGGCAGCGGCTGCCCCGCCGTGCGGCACCGGGGGGGTCCCGGTAACCTTGAGGCGGGTACGGGGGGGCGGCCGGCGGCGGCTGAGGGCCCGCCCCGCTGCCCGGGGGAGGAGCGCAGGGCCCGGGGTGCCCCTGGGGCGGGCAGAGCGGAGCCCGGCGTCGCTGTGGCACTTGTGGAGCGCCAAGGTAGAAGCGGGTTGGGAAGGCTGTGGCCTGTGTGTCGGCCGGGTTTATTCCTGAGTTGGGTGGTTCGTGGTCAGCAGCGGTTTGAAAAGCGGTGCAGTGTGCCCAGCCTGCTCCTGTAGGATCGCGGCTCTGCTGGCACGTGGAAATAGGGTAATGGACAGGCTCGTTTCTCAGACGCTGAGCACTGCCATGGGTTTCGCTGCGCTGAAATAATTGATACTTAGTGATCGAGGCTTAAGCTAAATGTACCCGTCTCCAGTGCTGAGAATGAATTTTCAGTTAAAAGAACTTAATACAAAATGTTATACAATTGATAATGACGTTTTCGGTATTCTCAGACCAAAATCTCCAAGACTAGCCTTTTACAAATGAACTCATAAAATACCTAAAAATTATCCTTTTCCGTATACCCGCAGAAATTTAAAGTATATACACAGTAGGTCTCTAGAAACAGATGTGTATAAACGAGTTGTTTTTATGTTTTCCTTTTTTTCTTTTCTTTCCTTAAAGATCTGCCACAATGCCTGGGTCTCTTCCAGTGAACGTTGAATCCTGTTGGCCTAAAGATGTGGGAATTGTTGCACTAGAAATATATTTTCCCTCTCAGTATGTTGACCAGACAGAGCTGGAGAAGTATGATGGTGTGGATGCCGGCAAGTACACCATTGGGTTAGGCCAGTCGAAGATGGGGTTCTGCTCTGACCGTGAAGATATCAATTCCCTCAGCTTGACTGTGGTTCAGAAGCTTATGGAGAGGAACAGCCTCTCCTATGATTGTATTGGGAGATTAGAAGTTGGAACGGAGACAATAATTGATAAATCCAAATCTGTAAAGACTGTCCTGATGCAACTTTTTGAAGAATCTGGTAATACAGATGTAGAAGGAATCGACACCACGAATGCATGCTATGGAGGCACTGCTGCTCTTTTTAATGCGGTTAATTGGATTGAGTCCAGTTCTTGGGATGGTAAGTTCAGGGTATTTTCCTGCAAATTTACATCATTCTCTGTTGTTGGTTAATCTCTTATAATTACAGTGTCTATGCCTAACTGTATAAAATCCAGAGGATAAACTATATTAATTCTTTCTGAAGTCTTAAACACGCTGGGCATTTGCCACTAGTTAATTGCATGCAGAAGATGACAGCATGGATAATCATCACTGGTCTTTTCCTGCGAAATTCGGTAGCTGACAGGAAAGTGAAATGGTTTGAAGTAACCAAATCCCAAAAGTTGCTGATGGGTAGCAAAATCTAGATTCTTGGCTAACTCACATTGTTACTTTGGTGTTTTTACAGGGCGTTATGCACTTGTTGTCGCTGGAGACATTGCTGTGTATGCCGCTGGAAACGCCAGGCCAACAGGGGGAGCTGGTGCTGTTGCTATGCTCATTGGCCCAAATGCTCCTTTGATTTTTGAGAGAGGTGAGTCCTGTGAGAAAACAAACACCATTCAGCCAGATACTCGATCCATTCTGAAGCCTGCCCCCTGTTTCTCTGGGTTGCTGGAGGGCTGGATTAACCCCCACTAATGTCAGAAGGTTGTCTCCTTTTGGCTACCTTGGCCAAGTCCCCCTATAGTACACAGCAAGAACCAATTAGAGGTGCTTCCATCTGTTTTGTACTAGGAGATTCTCCTGTAAAGTTGACAAAGTGTGGGCTAGAACTGAATAACAAAGCACTGCACTCTATTTTCAAGAAGAAATGACTTGTTAATGTGTTTGTGATGCTCAAGCCTACTGTACTTGAGTTGCAGGCAGTTGAGAACTGTGTGAAACATTACCTAGAAGGGCTTGAAGTGCTAAGAAAACCTGTCTGTCTGGGACCAAATATTCGCTACTTTCCACATTTGTGAAGTGATGTATTCAAACTGACTCACAGAAGCTGAATAGAATAATTTTCAATGTTGTCATATTCTCTCCATCAGGACTGCGTGGAACCCACATGCAGCATGCCTATGACTTCTATAAGCCAGACATGGTCTCCGAATACCCTGTTGTTGATGGCAAACTGTCTATACAGTGCTACCTCAGTGCGTTAGATCGCTGCTATACTGTCTATCGCAACAAAATCCACGCCCAGTGGCAAAAGGGTATGTAGCCACAAATACTGGAACGTATAATTACACAAACAGCGTGTTTTCAGGTTTTAGCATCCAATCTAAAGACTAGAGTACTGCCTCCCTTTTTGTGCTTGTGTTTTCTGAGGTGGTTGAAATGTTTGCTCTTCCCCCTAAAGAAACACGTTATTTCTGTACTGTTATAACTGAGTATCTGATGATCAATAAGGAGTAGTCTCTTCAGGCTTTTGTTGCGGCAATATAAATACCTTGCTTCAGAGTGTGTTGTTTTTCCCTCCCCCAAGGCTCTTAAAAAATATTGAGGTTAATATTTAAATACAAAGTGATGATATTTTATCCTCCCATGTTTAGTAGTTGCTTCACCCCTATTAAGAAGGATAGATTTGAAGATTAAATAGATCAAGCAGAGTATTTCTTATTTCAAAATGCTCAGTAGAAATACTGAGTTTCTGTTAAGCTTATAGCTTTTTCTGCCAGAAGAATAAACATTGCTTAATGGTGCACAAGATCAGGAAGAAATTAATTTTTAAACAGAAGTTTTGTCAGCGTTTTAAATGAGTTTGCCAGGAAGAGTTAGTCTTGAGGTGTTTTTTGTATGCTGACATGTTATGATGACTAAGTCGTGCCATCCCCCTGTTTTACTTTAATAGCTGAAGTGAGTACAAGTAATAAGTTGTGTTACAACTTTTCTGCCAATTCCAGAAGGAACAGACAGACGTTTCACCTTGAATGACTTTGGATTCATGATCTTTCATTCTCCCTACTGTAAACTGGTGCAGAAGAGTGTGGCTAGACTGCTGCTGAATGACTTTCTCAGTGACCAGAACCCAGAGACAGCAAGTGGCATTTTCAGTGGGCTGGAAGCTTTCAGGTGAGAACGATTGCTGTCTTACTTGTTCAGATAGTCTTAATTTGGCAAACAAGCAAGATATTCTTCGTTTTCCTCTACCTATTACTGACCACTTTTTTTTTTTTTTCTTGCATTTATTTATTTTTTGTAATAGGGATATAAAACTTGAAGATACATATTTTGACAGAGATGTAGAAAAAGCTTTTATGAAAGCTAGTGCAGAGCTCTTCAATCAGAAAACCAAAGCTTCATTACTTGTGTCCAATCAGAATGGAAATATGTATACCCCTTCAGTCTACGGTTGCCTTGCCTCTCTTCTAGCCCAGTAAGTATAAAATTGGAAAACCAACCTCATAGCTTTTTATATGTAAGCACATAAAATGTTACAAAACTATTCCGCATACACAACTAGTTCAAGTGACAAGTGGATTCAAAGTTTGTGTCAGAAGCTAATCTAAAACACTGCTTACTGCCTTTCTAAGTAGGATCTTACTTGTAAGGTGGTGTACCTTTTCCCAACCTTCTCTCCCCTAACCTCCCCAAAAGACACTGCCATAGTAGGAAACAGAACCAGAATGCTTTCTCTGTTTCCCTGTAATAATAAAAGGAAAGTAATACATGTATTTACTGAACTTTTTTTTTTTTTTTTTCCCCATCACTGAGACTTAAAGCATGCTAAATATGAATTAAACCACTCATCTTGGGTCTCTTGTATTGTTACTTTGCATTCCAAGATGTGATGTTTCATTTTAGGCTTTAGGACACTTAGGAATGAAAATTGGCCACCTTCTAGATGATCATATTCTGGGCATTTCTTTGCTCTTTGTTTTTGCGTAGGCAGCCTTGAAAATCATCTCATAACAGCAGTGTTTGAAATATTGCTCTAAAAAGCCCTCATTTATGCGCATAGCATGCTAAATGTGCCGTTGTAGTTGATACAATCTGATGTCTGCTTTTTCTAAGCTAGCTGCACTTTCTGGTTATTTAAAACTGGCATCTTGACTTAATTCTCAGCATAAAAGATTGTTGTTTGGTTTGCAGGTACTCTCCAGAGCATCTTGCAGGACAGAGAATTAGTGTGTTCTCATATGGCTCTGGTTTTGCTGCTACTCTGTATTCCATCAGAGTTACACAGGATGCCACTCCTGGTGAGTGAAACGAAGAGATGCTAATTAACTCCCTTGCACAGCTCACCTCTAAAAGCTTTGCTACATTACCCATCAGCCTAAGTAAACCTGTAGAACAGTGCTTAATGACAGTAACATTAAAGATGTTCCACCTCCAGGATATGTTTTAAGTAACTCTTTAGGCAAATAGATAATATTTTTCAAATGCTACAAGTGTTTTTCTCAAGTAAATGGGAGTATTAATACCTGACTAGAAACTTTGCTTCTATAATGCAGAATATTTTGAATAGTCTTGCTATGCTAACATGCTAGTGTGCAGCTTTTGGCACTGGTGCAAATGGTACATGATGGGTTTATGTTGTAGGTTCTGCACTGGACAAAATAACTGCCAGCCTTTCTGATCTTAAAACAAGACTTGACTCAAGAAAATGTATTGCACCTGATGTCTTTGTTGAAAACATGAAGATCAGACAGGAAACTCATCACTTGGGTAAGAGCTTCATAAGCGTGTATCATAGAACCGTAATCATAGAATTGCAGAACGGTTTGGGTTGGAAGGGATCTTAAAGGTCATCTGATTCCAGCTCCCCTGCCATGGGCAGGGACACCTCCACTAGGTCAGAATGCCCTGTGCCCTGATCATCTTCATGGCCCTCCTCTGGACTTGCTCCAATAGGTCCATGTTGGTCCATGTCCTTTGTATGTTGGGGGCCCTAGAGCTAAACACAGTACTCTGGTATTCCAGTATTCCTAATCCTACAGCAAAATACTTAATTTGCACAGCTGTAATGATTTGGTTGTGTAACGAAGAGGATGTCCAACTCTTTCTACTTCCTTATAGCTTGTAAAGTGCTTTCCTGTAGCTCGTATTCATTGAAATGAAATGAAATGAAACCAAATGATATAATTTTTCCTGTCTTAGTACTTCTAAACTACAACATGTAAAGGCCAGTGTTGAATCAAACTCTCACCAGGAACCAACTAACAGGATGTGTTTATTTTTTTTTATTTTTATTTTTGCAGCCAACTATATTCCACAGTGTTCTGTAGAAGATCTCTTTGAGGGAACATGGTACCTTGTGCGTGTGGATGAAAAACACAGAAGAACTTATGCACGACGCCCAATCATGGGTGATGGACCTCTGGAGGCAGGAGTTGAAGTTGTCCACCCAGGCATTGTTCATGAGGTGAACACTGTGCGCTCTTTTAAAGTTTGATGTAAATGGTGGAACGGTTTATGTGGTTGTCTTAGCATGTGCATGTATGGTAAAAGATGAAGAGATTTAACAAATTATTTTAAGTGCTTTGTTAAAATATGTAACATACAAGCCAGAAGTTTAAAAAAAAATAATGGATTTTTTTAAAGTACATTTCATCATAACAAGAATGAAACTGCACAAGAATGAAACAAGAAGAAACTGGCTGTTTTCACATGATCGCTTTGCATGAAGCATGACGGATGTGAATGACTTAAAACCAAGCCGTCCAGTGTAGCATGAATGTTGTTTGAGAGTTGGACTAGCCATGAAGTATTGAATGTACATGAACTAGAAAACTGTATTTAATGTCTTTTTTCCCTTCTTCTTAGCACATCCCAAGCCCTGCTAAGAAAGTGCCAAGAATCCCTGCAACAACAGAATCTGAAGGCGTTACTGTTGCCATTTCCAATGGGGAGCATTAAGATACCTCTGTGAGGTGGGGAATGGAAAAGGTGTGAGGGTAGGGTGAAAGAAAGGATTACAGTAGTACTGAAGTTGCATTGTACAGTAGTACTTACTTGGGGATGAAAAACCTTCAAACTCCTTGAAAGGATTTGTCTTAATGCAGTGTACTGATATTTATAGTATTTTCAGGACACTAAAATCATTAATATACTGGAGATAATAGGACTTGCTAGGGGCTTTGTGGATTCTTTAACATGTCTGAATTTTTTTAATTGCTGAGTAGTAGCTGCAGTCTATTACAAGGTCTTTATACATAGGAAAAAAAAGTGAATCTTCTGCTTGCTTCTTCCACGTAAAATGGCTTGAAACCTACACTTAAATTCTACTTGTATGCAAAAGTGCGTGGCAAAATAGTCCAAGCTTTTAATGTTAGGGTTCTCAGTGCCTTGACAGAAAGCAGTCAGTCTTCTGAATTCTGCACTTCTCTTGCCCTTTATCACCTTCCCTTTCTTCTCCCAGTCTACCTCTCCTCACCCCCTTTGCTTTGGAAAAGATACAGAACCAAGTAATGTTCATCACTGGAATAAAATCACTCTCCCCTATCAAAATAGTGGATCAAGGACCACAAGGCTGACAGTAACTAACAATGTTAGTTACCATGAGGTTCCACCTAAAACCCACTTTGTGCATTTTTTTTACCTGCCTTATAAATCACATTAGCCTGGGAGGACAGAGGAATGACAAGGGAGGTAGACTGTTGTTCTTCTAAAGAACAAAAAGAGGTATATTTCTTGGACTTACTGATTTGGCACTTTTCAGGATTATTTAACTATAACAAGTATTTAAAGCAGCAGAATTTTCAAATAAAACTTTTAGACATTATGGAGCTGTTTTAATTGGCAAACTAAGAAAGGGAGGAGGATCATTTTGTCTGGAACTCTGGCCTCTCACTGTTCTTTATATAATACATTTCTAAGAGACTATTTCTAACTTTGGATTTGGCTTTGTACTTTGAAGTCCTTCTCACTATTGGTGATGTCCTAGGAGTGGGGTCTTTTCTTTCTTTTTTTTTTTTTTTCCCCCAGTATGCAAGCTATCCATTTTTGCAAGTGGTAGATACACAGTTCTAATGGGGATTCCATTCTGGTAGCTTTTTAAAGCCCAGATTGGTAATGAACTATGACATGAGCCTTGTAAGCTTGTATTATATATTTAATTGAGCTAATGTACAGAATGATGTTTTGTTGAATTTTATTTCTTTGCTAATTCTGCAAAGCTACACTATCTCATATAAAGTAGCAAGAAATGATTCATCTGTTTAAATCATGATCTTTTTTTGTGTAACAAAGTGTTTGTATTATCTGTCACTCAGTAGGATTTGGTAACTTGCTGTATTTGTACAGTCAAGCCTTGGTGAAATAGATGTTTATTATAAATTGATGGATACTAATCTGTTTGTTCTGCTGAAAGTTACGGAGCAATGATGCATGAAGATAGTGTTTGCAAGCATTTTGGTTTAGGTTGCCCTCATGAAACTTGTATTGGCACCAGAAAAAAAATTGCCATGGAACAAAGTCCATTGCTGGCAGTGGACAAGCCAAGAATTGAGCTACTGGCGCAGAAAGTTAACCACAGACCCTCACTGTCTGTGTGGCTGATCCTTTATTAAAATAAAGTTTGAGATATTTGAAACCTGCTGGAGTAGTGCTGACTTGTTGGGTTTTCAGGATGCCTTTTATCTTTAACAGGAAAGGGGAAACTGACCTTGTGAAAAGCCAGAGTGTGGGGGTCGCAAGCTGTGTGGGCCTCCTGGATCTTTCTCCTTGATATCATTCCATTACACAAATGGAAAGAAAGGGTTGTCGAGGCTGGTGGGAAATCACTATTTTAGGGCTGTGTTTCAAGATAACTTAAATGCTTTTGTATGGAAACTTTTTGTAGTGGAGGAATTCATTCCCAGCTTATATAATAGAACCAATATTATTACTATCTTAGGAACAACGGTATCACTTTATCTCCTCACATACACAGTGAAAGGGGATCAGTACTTGCTTTGTGCTTACCTGGATCGTGTTGAGCACAGTTTTCCATGGGTGGCTTTTCAGAGTCATTCTGTTGCTCATTTATATTAATTACTCTTTTCAAGGTCAATGGATCATCTCATTGGTCCTAATAATAGATAAGGCATCCTGCCTTTAAATTTGAGGACACCAGCTGTACCTCTCCAAACCTTGCATTGGTTTACCTGTCTTAACTAAAACCATACAGGCTCTGCCTGTCAGCATGGGCATTTCAGCTGTGTGTGTTCAAGAGGACAGCTAGTACCCATTTACATTGGAGCTGCTGGTTTTGCTGATCAAAATGCCTGATTAAAGCTGAAGGTAGGAGTACCTACGTCTTGGTGACACTCAGAAAAATTGGAATTGTCTGGTTTCCAACTTAATGAATATCAAAATCATTTTTTCACCAGCCTCTGTTGCCAAACTACTATGGCAGAAATTAGTACAAGCCTGAAATACTCAGTGTGAAAACACACCTTAGTATCCACAGCGCTCAGCTTACCCTGGGATGCCCAATGCTAAAGTGAGAATTTAAAAGTACTTGAGTTTTGGAGTATGCTTATGTTTGTTTCTTTATTGGAGCACAACTGGGTTCTAAACGGCTGTAGACTGTGAGAACCATACAAATACTGGAACATGTCAGAAGGTTAGATGGCAGCCCAGCCAGTTATGCACTGAAAATTGCAGCCACATGTGCAGGGTTAGAGTAGCATATCTGAATTTGCCTTTCTGAATTTGACAAATCAAGAACCATCGTCAACAACAGCCTCGTCCTTTCTATAATTATTTTTTTTTCTTTTTTAAAGCTCTAATTACATTTTATGTTTAATTTGCTGAATAATTTTTAAGAAGATGATTTTTTTTTTATTATTTTTTTTTTAAGAATTTACAGTTGTTTGCAGATTGACTGTTCTCTGTGAAAACTGTTCTGATCTGCAGTGGTAGAGTTGTGTCAAGCTAAGGTAATTTTTTGAGAAGTCAATTGTAATGTGTGTGCTTAGAGATCTCCCAGGCATCTTAAGGGCAGTAGTATTTGATCTTTATTAAAAGATCACTCCTGCTATTTATCCCATGCCTATTTTACGTGAGTTCTTGCACTGGCTAGACCATGTCTCTGCAGCAAAGGGAAAACCAAGCGCATTAGAGCTCTGCATTTGAGCACTTGAAGTTTGAACTGAGAAATACAAAGGAGATGAGGCATATTTGGTTTACTTAAAAGTTACAAAAAATGTTAACACCAAATCTTGTGAAAAGTGAATAAAACCCTTTGTTAAGTGTGCAGAGTGTGCCCGCAGTGCAGTTTACAAAATAGAACACAGCTTCGATGTGTACTTTATCCCACTGTAAGAGTTGATTCCTTTCTTGAAGTCTTGTTCTTTAGGATCTGGACAGGACATTATAGGGACGCATTCAAGCGCCCTTTTCTTCTGTACTTTGTGTAAAACAATTCTGTAGACGCCTGTTATTGAGCTGCGCGCATCTCTTCCCCGGTTATTTTGAATGTGTTCTTCTGTGATTCCCAGATCTTTAAGAGTGTTTTTCACTTCAATTTCTTCCTCTTTGAGCGTACTGATCTCAGACAAATACTTTGGATCCAGTTTAAATGGCTGTAAAGGCTTAGGGTATTGTATCCCCTGCATCCATTCACTGTTCATAATAAGTTTGACAGAGTATCGTTCTGTTGGTACTGGCTGAAGGACTCCTTTTATCAGTTTCTGGCAAGGCTCTGAGAGGGAGGCAGGCAAGCTGTATGTCCCTTCAAGAATGCACTTTTTCAGTTTGGCCACTGTATCTGCTCGAAATGGCATGATACCTGTCATCATGAAGTACAACAGGATTCCTAGCGCCCAGATGTCGACATAAACGCCGACGTAGTTTTCATCTCGGAAGAGTTCAGGGGCAGCATAAGGAGGGGAACCGCAGAAAGTATTTAAAGTTTCATCTCTTTTACTGATGGTGCTGAATCCAAAGTCTCCCACCTTAACACAGGTGTTACTGGTGTAGAAAACGTTTTCTGCTTTTAAGTCCCGGTGAATGATATTATTCTCATGCTATAGAACAAGAAGAAAATACAGTATTAGCTTGTTCATAGGGAAGTTCCCAAGTGACTACCCCCTATCATTGATTAATTGCCACACAGGGGAAAGAATTGCCTATCTCAGACAAAGTGAGAAGTATGCATTACTAGCAAATTGAAAAGCTAAAATTGTTAACTAAGTCTAACAATTCTCTACTGCTAAGGAAGCAGCACAGTACCTGGAGGAGACGGAAAGAAGGATGTCATTTTAGAAAATTTGTTAACAAGAGATTGCTGTCCTTAAAAATATTTTTATTAAGTAGATTTGTGATGGCATTGTGGCTATCCCTGCATGTATAGATACCTTCATGTGCAAAATGTTTTATTTTTTCAGGGTTCAGAACACTTTTGAAATTACTACATTTCTGTAATGACGTAAGTAACAAAAACAATTTATTTTTAAATGATGCCATTTTTGCATCTGTTCTGAGCACACGGACTTGTGAACAGAAAGCTTGTAGTTCATGAAAATCATAAAGGGAATGTGAACAGACAAAATAAGAAAGCTGCTATAATTCTGTTGTGTGATCCAATATCCTGTGAATAACTGGTCATGGCAAGAGAAAAGGATCACAAACTTGTGCCTTGGAATATTTCACACCCTTATAGGACACTGAGTTCAGTGGTGTCTTCTAGTTTTAGAAATCTATAGTAAATAGACTGCAACTTGTACCTTTTTTCATCAGAAATGCCAGTAGCTGCCAAGCACTCAAATCGAATTTGCTCTGCTGAGTGGACACAGACCTGTCTTGATTAGGTAAGGGCTTAACTTCATCGCTGAAATAACTAGGAAGAATGGAAGTGCTTTTTGCTCTTTACCCTTAGAGGTGAGAAGCTGCACATGGATCTGGAGGCAATAGGGAAATCCTTCAATATCCCCTTCTGTGTCCCACACTTCTAAAACTGTCATTAGTAACAACCAGGGGATCCTCAGTCCTCATCTACGAGGGATGAGATGGGATACAGGTATCCTGAATTTAATAGATTAGCAAAAGTAACATGTTTTTAGCAGAAGATTGTGTGCATGAGTGAAGAGGTTGGCCAAGTTGGTAGTCTGGGTTTAATGCTAAGAAATAGATGTGATCTTTAAAGTAAGGTCTGGTGTCTTTGGATAAGGTGTTGAAGCTAATCCATCATTTAAAGAACATCTCATCATTCTGTCAAAATACATTTAAAAAAAAGACATATTCTTTATATATTCTGTAAGCAGTTTGCAGCATGTTTTTAGATGCCTGACCTGGAAATAAATACCCTTGCCTGTGATGACTTGGCTTTCAAAGCCCAAGCGAGTTACGTGGCAGGAGAGGAGGCACCAGAGGGCACCCTGTGCCAACCTTAACAAGTCTTAGGTTTACTTCTCAAATACAGAAGAGTTTTCTATTGTTTTTGTGCTGTAGTTACTAAGCAAGGTTCCGAGGAGGTTGTACTGGGAGTAGTTAATTACCCTCTTCTGCCCTTGTAGGATGCTTTGTGTTCTACAAATTGCATCATTCTAAATCCAGTTGCAGTAATGAAGACTAGGCAAGAGGAAGTGACTTGCTAGGGGTTAAGATCACAGATTGTACCTAAGTGAGGACCAGGAATTAACTGTCTTAATTGCCAGTCTCCCACATTCATTAATAAGCAAGTTGGGTGTTTGCAATACCTAGCACACTTTCTCTGGAATGCTTTCTGCCTGCAGAAGAGTGATGCTAAGTTTTGAAATATCTGGAGGGAAGAAACTGAGCTTTGTTACATGGTACCTACGGCAACATAGGAGAATGCTGTTACTAAATACATGGTTCTACCCACCAAATGCTCTTATTTCATTTTCCTCCCAAAAGCTGTCAACAGAGGGGCAATAACTTGGGGTGGATGTGAAAGTTCTCTTGGGTATATTTCATAGAATCACAGAATATCCTGAGTTGGAAGGGACCCTAAAGGATCATCAAACCCCACTCCTGGCTCCACACAGGACTACACCAAAGTCAGACCCCGTGTCTGAGAGCGCTGTCCAAAGACTTCTTGAACTCTGTCAGGCTCGGTGCCATGCCCACTGCCCTGGGGAGCCTGTCCCAGTGCCCGACCACCCTCTGGGTGCAGACCCTTTCCCTAACCCCCAGCCTGACCCTCCCCTGTCCCAGCTCCATGCCGTTCCCTCGGGTCCTGTCGCTGTCCCCAGAGAGCAGAGCTCAGCGCCTGCTCCTCCGCTCCCCTCGTGAGGGAGCTGCAGGCCGCCATGAGGCCTCCCCTCAGCCTGCTCTGCTCAGGGCTGAGCAAACCAAGGGACCTCAGCTGCTCCTCAAGCATCTTGTCCTTCAGATCCTTCACCTTCTCCATAGCCCTTGTTTGGATGCTTTCTAATAGTTTTCTGTCCTTCTTATATTGTGGTATCCCAAACCACACGCAGTTCTGGAGGCAGCACAGAGCAGGACAATCCCTTCCTTTAACCAGCTAGCAGTGACATGCCTGATGTACCCCAGGGTACAGCTGGCCCTCCTGGCTGCCAGGGTATACAGAACTTTAGGACAGCTCTTCTCTAGTTTGTTTTTTTTTTTTGCTGTTCAGAGATACAGGCCTGAAATATTGGTAACAGTAAACCTACTACTTGGAAAAACAAAAGGTATATCCACAAATTCTGCCAAGTAGTAAGGAACAGCGTGCCTGTGGAAGAGCAACTTACCATGTGCTTCACAGCAGAGACAATCTGGGAGAAGATAATTTTACACTCTGTTTCTAATAGCTTCCCTTCTGTAGTGATTTTAGTGAAGAGCTCCCCACCTCCTGCATACTCCATCACCAGGTGCAGTTTTGAGAGCGTCTCCACCACTTCATACAGTCTGATGATATTTGGGTGGTGCAGTTTTTCCATGTTGGATATCTCACGAGACAGCAAACGTTGAGTCTTCTGGTCTAGTTTTGTCTTGTCCAAAATCTTAATAGCTACTTTCTCTGAAAAGAAAAATGCTTTTCCGTGTTAACCCAACAAGTGCAAACGGTAACACTCTGTGTGTACAATAGTGTTTGGTTATGTAACTGCAGTGAAATTTCGCCTATGATGAATACAAGATAAGCTACAGCAGCCTCCTAAGCCCTGTCATCCTTCACACACACCCATGTTCCTTTCTGATCTCCAGCATCCTACTCACAGCTGGTATAGCTAGAGGCTGGGAGCGTACTGCAAGTGCTAATCAAATCATCTGCTGTGTTCCATGGCTATCAAGCTAGTATGTGTCTGATGACCACGATTACATCATCTATGTCAGGTGCCTAACCTAGGCGTTGCAGCTTTCAGAACAGAAGTCTGGCCCCGAGTCAGAGAGATGGGAAGCTGGTATTGCTGCTCTCTGCTGCCTGGAAAGAAGTGGGCAGCTGCGAGTCTCATCCTGGTGTTACAGTGACCAGTGGGTATGCTGCCTTCCTGGGACACAGACTGATCCTGCAAAGCCCCTAGGACTGGGTGGATAATGTGTCTCCCTCCTCAGCTTGCTGCTCACTATGATGTTAAAGTCTGTGCTCTCGCTTTTCGATATTAGCTCAGTGCTGTTCAGATGAATTAGGTGTGTTACGCACAAGAGCCTGATTCTTCCAGACTAATGGAGGTGTTGAATTTAGGTGGCTTGTTTCATAGCTGACACAATACTCAGAGGTAATTTAGGGACTTTGAATATAGCCCTGCAAGCTTGTAACAGAAAGATGTGTTTAAGTTGGTGTGACTTACAGAACGGTGGCCTAATGTCTTATCCCATATCCCCACAAATTCTCAGTTACCAAAATCAGTGTTGCAGAGGTTTGTCTTTCTCAGGATAGCTGAGCCAGTTTTTCCAACGTGTTCATGCATGAGTAGTTCTTGGTACTGCACAGAATACAGGAAAAGTACAATTTTATGTCTGTATACCACAGTGGGCCATGAATTCACACCACAGATAGACTTTACACTAGGGAAGTAAACAAAACAGTGAAGTAGAGTAAACTGCAGGGATCCTGTAAGACAGCAAATGTGTCTTGTGCTGTCCTGGTAATGCAAAGCCGTGGTTAAGTTCTGTGTGTTTCTGGAGCTTATCTGCAGTGAAGCCGGGGTCACAAAACACTCATACACATACGCAGCTGCACTGTATCAACAGGGAAGCTCCAACAGATCAATCAGAATTGCCCTTAGGTTTCTGTCTTAAACGGGTGGGCCATGCCTCTCGCAGTTGGTACCTGAAGGATTACTCTGGTTACGATAGGTTTACAGTGCCTTTGTGTAACTTAGCAAGACAGCAAAATTAAACTGGAGCAGGGCAGGTAAAACAACTGTCTGTTCTTGGAAAGAAGCACTTCTAGCCGACCATTCACAGATTTAGACTAATAACTTTTATTGAATCTTTTAGAAAAGAACTTCACCTTGCTTTCTAGCACACAGGGGCAAATAAAAAAAAAAATCTGTATTGCTTATTTGTTGCTTTAAGAGAAGAGTGACAAGGAAGGAAAACAAAAAATGTTTTAGAATCCTCTTCTTACACCACCACGTATCAGGACCAAGGTCATTTAAATCTACATCATTGCATTTATGTATGCGTGATATTTAAGAAAACCAGATGGCCTCAGTTGTAAAACAAAACAAAACAAAACAAAACAAAAAAACTTATTTTCCTTCTTAAACTGCCTCAAAAACAAACAAGCAAAAAACAAAAAAACAAACAAGAAAAACAAAACAGAACAAAAAACCAAACTTGGTTTACAAATCATCTATTATCCTTGCATGGTAGCAGTTCAAACAGAAGGGCATTTTCAGTAGGCAATTTATTTACCAAAATTAAATTAAAAAAAAATTAAATACTTATACTATTTAAATAAAAAAATACTATTTAAATAAAAAAAAATAAATACTGAAATTAATTAGCAAAAGATTTTGATTGATCATATGCAGGGTATATTGAGGTTTTGAAAAGACCTATCTGAAATCTCAGTGAAGAACAGAGATTAAACGAAGGTTGAGAAATTATTTCAGGAAGAAGTGGTGTATGCTATGCTGGCAAAAGGAAACAAAAACAGAACTGACCTGAAATAGCTTAAAAACAAAGTAGGTGACTGGCTAGTCCTGCCCTTGCAATTGCTGCTTCACAGCAGACAAACTTTTTAACAGCTGTAAGTTTGGGGTGTTCTCAGTTGTATACATTCAGCTCTGCTCTCATACATGTGAAATAAAGATCACAGAGTGATTAGGAATCTAACTGTCCTCAACAAGCAACTCAGCAGGCATCTGGAGAAAATCCCTGCCAAAATTCAGGTTAATAACATGGGCAAGGCTCCTGAAAAAAAAAAAAAAAAAAGCACAAAAGATTTTCCTGCATCTGCTAAGCAAGCAAGACAACCCTTGTGAGAGAAACAAGGTTCTTCGTCAAGTACAGTCCTGCAGTTTTTTCCTGTCTTGGAAACTTTTCTAGGTATCCTGCTGGAACAGAACTCACAGGCTACAGAACAGCACACGTGTAACTACTTGCTACAAAAGCTGATTTTAGTAAAGAACAAAATGGTTTCCTTTCCCAATATGGGGTGAACTGTCAGGAGGAGGAAGATGCTTGGAACCTGCCACTGCAACAATTTCTGAACACCTGAATGTTCCCCCGCCAAATACACATGCCTGTCCCTACCTCAGGAACCCAAACAGCAGTCTTAATAATGAAGCCTGTTTAATTTACATCTCAACCAAGAAAAAGACTTGTACTCATTAGCACTGTGCGGACACATCAGCTCATTAACAACACAACAGTGCACAGCTGTTGGAAAAAAATAACTCCTCTTCCAAAGGGTGTGCATGTGTGCGTGCCTGTGCACGGGTGTGTGCATGCACACGTTCCTGGTCTCCCATCCCTACAGTGTATTCTGTGAGGACACTTGGATGTGCACAAGTCGATGGGGCCGGATGGGATCCACCCAAGGGTACTGAGGGAACTGGCAGAGGAGCTGGCCAAGCCACTGTCCATCATTTATCAGCAGTCCTGGCGATCGGGGGAGGTCCCAGTTGACTGGCGGCTAGCAAATGTGACGCCCATCTACAAGAAGGGCCGGAGGGCTGACCCGGGAAACTACAGGCCTGTCAGTTTGACCTCAGTGCCAGGGAAGCTCATGGAGCAGATCCTCCTGAGAGTCATCACGCAGCACTTTCAGGGCAAGCAGGCGATCAGGCCCAGTCAGCATGGGTTTATGAAAGGCAGGTCCTGCTTGACGAACCTGATCTCCTTCTATGACAAAGTGACGCGCTGGGTGGATGAGGGAAAGGCTGTGGATGTGGTCTACCTTGACTTCAGCAAGGCTTTTGACACCGTCTCCCACAGCATTCTCCTCAAGAAACTGGCTGCTCTTGGCTTGGACTGGCGCACGCTTCGTTGGGTTAGAAACTGGCTGGATAGCCAGGCCCAAAGAGTCGTGGTGAATGGAGCCAAGTCCAGTTGGAGGCCAGTCACTAGTGGCGTCCCCCAGGGCTCGGTGCTGGGGCCGGTCCTCTTTAATATCTTCATCGATGATCTGGACGAGGGCATCGAGTGCACCCTCAGTAAGTTCGCAGATGACACCAAGTTAGGTGCGTGTGTCGATCTGCTTGAGGGTAGGAAAGCTCTGCAGGAGGATCTGGATAGGCTGCACTGATGGGCTGAGGCCAACTGCATGAAGTTCAACAAGGCCAAGTGCCGGGTCCTGCACCTGGGGCGCAATAACCCCAAGCAGAGCTACAGGCTGGGAGAGGAATGGTTGGAGAGCTGCCAGGCAGAGAAGGACCTTGGAGTGATGGTGGATAGTCGGCTGAATATGAGCCAGCAGTGTGCTCAGGTGGCCAAGAAGGCCAACGGCATCTTGGCTTGTATCAGGAACAGTGTGACCAGCAGGGCTAGGGAGGTGATTGTCCCCCTGTACTCAGCTCTGGTGAGGCCGCACCTCGAGTACTGTGTTCAGTTTTGGGTCCCTCGCTACAAGAAGGACATGGAGGTGCTCGAGCGGGTGCAGAGAAGGGCGACGAAGCTGGTGAGGGGCCTGGAGAACAAGTCCTACGAGGAGCGGCTGAGGGAGCTGGGCTTGTTCAGCCTGGAGAAGAGGAGGCTCAGGGGCGACCTTATCGCTCTTTTTAGGTACCTCAAGGGAGGCTGTAGCAAGGTGGGGGTTGGTCTGTTCTCCCACGTGCCTGGTGACAGGACGAGGGGGAATGGGCTTAAGTTGCGCCAGGGGAGTTTTAGGTTAGATGTTAGGAAGAACTTCTTCACTGAAAGGGTTGTGAGGCACTGGAACAGGCTGCCCAGGGAAGTGGTGGAGTCACCATCCCTGGAAGTCTTCAAAAGACGTTTAGATGTAGAGCTTAGGGAAATGGTTTAGTGGGGACTGTTAGTGTTAGGTCAGAGGTTGGACTCGATGATCTTGAGGTCTCTTCCAGCCTGGAAATTCTGCGATTCTGTGACAAATGAGCTCGCAGGCAGAGATGAGCAAGAAGGGTATTTCCCCATTATCCCTTCTTCCTCAAGAGCACTGCAAACTTAGTATCAAAAAATTAAATCTTTGCCCAGTGAACATTATAACCCAAAAAGCTACTAACAACAAAAGAAAAATAATTTTAGAGATTTCTGGTGAAAAGCAAGCTTCTCAAGGGAGAAAAAAGAAATGTCTTCAGTTTTGGTATTTAGTTTGCTCAATCTCACTCTGCTCACTGAAGTTCAGAAATTTCCAATCAGCCCTACACACATTCTAAAGCAACCTAAGTTCAACAGGTGAAAGGTTTATCCAGCTCCGATTTATCTTTCCATCAGTGTTCCTCCTGTGCACGGTGCAGGAGCAGCATTTCCGTCAGCAGCAGGCAGAAGCAGCTTTCTCAGGAAGGAAAAAAATCACTGAGCATAAACCAAACAACTCGCTATGGGCCAAGTACAATGGTGATGCCTCCCTGAAAAAAGCAAACCAAAAAAAGCCACACCCAGATAAACCAACCCTTAGCCTTAAGCAGGCTTGAATTTTGGGGAAAAAATACCACCAGTTGTCCACTTTGCTCCCAGTGCAACAAGAGTATTGTAACTGGGCTAAACGTGAGCTTCCAGACCTCTGCATCTTGCCTGAAGGAGGTGGTCAGCAAAAATAACAACTGATAACAAGGAATGAGGGCTTTGGGGAATACCTTGTTCTCTCAGCCTTAAGGTGATGCAGGGAAGGAGAAACAATTGAATTGAAAAGGAAAGACAGAACAGAAGATATTAATGTACATGGGGAAAACGAGAACAGTTTCTAATATTGTCACTGCAGAATAAACTGGGTAGCTGAAGACAAGTTCTGAGTTATACCTGTAACTGAAATGTTTGCTGCAGCTACCTTGCTTTTCTAGCTCCCCCAAGAAGCAGCTTATGCAGTACATTTCTGTACTTAGAAAAACAATTGGCAGTTCAACACAGCTTTCTATCCAGGTTTGGCTGTAGCAAAGCTTGTCCTCCTGCGTCTGCTCAGCCCGCACCTACATACCCTGTCCCAGCTTCCTATATGAATGCACTACCTGCAAAAGTCAGCAAAAACAACACTTCTCACCAAAACTACTGTTACTGAGTGAAAGCCTCAGCCATGCCAGTAAATTTTGCTGTGAAACAATGGAAGCCTTGCTCAGTGGGGCTGTGGGCAGCCCTGAGCCCGGCAGGGCTGACAGCAGGAGGAGTGTTTGCAGGAAGGAGGTGCGGCACTGTGAGGATAACTCCCCCAAATGCACAGACAACTTCGCCACTCTGATAAAATGTTTCTGTCTGCCTGTCATGGATAAAGGCTGCTCCAAGCTAAGCGTTCACCCCTGTGCCTGCTTACAGAGCCACACAACCAAAAAGGCACGTACAACCTGCATGTGTATTTAAGGCTCAGGCAGCATCTTCTTCCCGAAAAGGCCCATCTGTGTACACACAGAACTAGGGCACACAGAAACCACGACCCACACAGCAGTGCCTACCTTTGGTCAGGGAATGAATTCCAAGTTTCACCTGTGAGAAATTCCCACTTCCTATTTCTCCTCTGACTCGATAGAAGCCAATTCTCTTTCCCAAGGTTAATTCTTTCACCACTTTTTCATTCTGGGACATATCCTGCATCAGTTTCTCAAATGGGGTCAGCCTCTGCTGGCTGCCCTCTTCGTCTCCTCCACAGCACTCCTCACGCCCGTAGTCCTCTCCGCTGTCCTCACGATTCCACCTGGCATAGCGGTGTTTCCCAAGACCTCCTCCATTCACATATCCTGTTGTCATAGTCTGTAGGGTGATCACTTCCCCATTTAACAAAACGCCTCAATAAGCAGTTTAATGAAGTGAAATAATTCTCATGAATATACAATCCCACATGTAATAGACACGGTGACAAACAGAAGGAAAAAAAAAAAAAAAAAAAAAAAAGCTGCTTATCAAAAGTCCAAAGACGAGTCTGGAAATACCTTAAAAACAAATCATCTGTAGTTACATGTTGCAATTTTGTCCAAAACTGGGGACAAAATTTGAAGCTATTTATGTCCATCTCCCACTAACAGATTTACCGTGTCAGGATCTCCCATCTACAAGGTAAAAGAGGCTTTGCAATTAAAACAGTAAGCTTTGTGCACAACAGTGGCGAGTTGCTCACGTTCTATATAGTACCTTTGACACAAATGCAAAATATTTGACACAAATTTTCAGGCTTTAGCTCGCTGCTTTGAAAACTAACTTGATAGAAAAAGGTCAAACAAATAGCTGATTAACTGCCCTGAATAAACCCAGATGCTTCCAGTTCATTTTGAATAGCTGACCTTAAGAGCGTAGCTCTTGACTCTGGTACCAGTCCAAAAGCTGAACGCAGGGTTTTATTTTGATTCATTCTTCAGCCTGCGAGCTTGTCACCGTGCCTTGGAAATGACTGCCTCGAAACCTTGCTGTAAATAGGCTGTTGCTCCTCTGTTTCCTTCCCATTGCTGGTTTAACAAAGCAACTGATCTTGGAAGATGACAGGAGAAGCATAATCTGTGCACCAGGCAAAAGAAATGCTGCGCCTCAGTATCACCGGAGTCACATGGCAGGACAATACAGGATTAGGTAACTGCAATGTCACTTTAACCCGCCTTTATTTAGATGAGCTTTCTTTAACGCCTTGAGCCTTCTCAAATTTTTGCCAGACGCATGGTGTTCCTAAGCAGACAGATGAAGAAAGTCATTAAAACCTTTACATAACAGCCATGCACCTCACTGAACGACAGCACACCGTGCATCATTTTACCAGTTTAACTCAATTTGTTTGGCAGCACACGTAAAGATGCCCTTACCCTGAATGCACAAGCCACCACTTATCTTTAAAACAGTACAGCATTTTTTTCTCCTTTACCCTTGAAAAATAGGAGTTGATCAGCAATTGCTAATCATGCAAACACATCCTTTTGGGGTAGGGAGCTGGGCCTGACGGCTCTGCAGCATTGCCAGCAGTGGCAAAGCTTGCCTCTCCTGCTCCCAGCCTGCAGCATAGCATGAGCGATGGGCACAGGAGACACCCCACTGCTGTCGTACAAGGATTGATGGGGCTCGGAGGGAGCATTGCACCAGTAATTCCACATGTGGAGCACCTACGGCACCACGATGAAAGAGGATCTGCGACAGTGCGAGGTGGAGCTGGTCTCCAAACCCCGACAGGAGGAGGAGAGGCCCAAGGCACCACAGAAGGGTAAAGAAAAAGGAAGCTGACGTCTGTCATTAAATGGGACCTAGAGCAGCAAGAAAGCATTCGCCTGCTCCTGTTACACAGCACTCTGCGGCGAAGACTGGAAAGAGTGTCTCTGCTTCAAGCTCGCCACCCTGAAATGCAGGCACGTGGTGTCCCCTCACCTTCCCATGCTCTGGCTGCAAGGACAAAGAGCCTCCGGGCTGCTCCTCGCCTTCAGAGCACCCTTCAGAGGGCTCTCCTCCCCGAGGTGAAGGATGCTGCTTGCTGCCTGCCTGGCCCTGCAACACGCTTACCCCTGGCAGAGCTCGCAACTGCAGCAGAGCAAGAAGTGTGTGTTTTGTGATGTGCCTTCGGACTCCTCTTACTCTTTTTCAAAGATTTGGCTCCTGTTTGAAGGTTACAGCTGCAAGAGAGAAGGCCGTTTTCATGGCTGACGATAAATGTGTAAAATAGTAATATATAATCAGTTTGGTCTGGGGCCATGGAAAGCTGTCAGATCACCAGAAATGAGTGCAGAGAAAAAGGCTGGGAAGCAAGCAGCCTGTGAACATTGCTCAAACTCCACAGCAGAGCATTCCAGTATATTGATACTGAATTCTCTAGGTCTAAGCAGAGTCTAAACCCTGACAAACGCTGTGTGGATGCAATCACTATGGGCCAAAGCCTGAAAATGTCAGTAAAGCAGAGACAGAGGAAAATGAACGAAGCACCGGGGATCTCCCATCCGCCCAGCCTCCTGTAGCACCACAGCTGGCCTCGGACTTTGTTATCTGGCACCAGGGAAGAAACACAGTATGTATTTGTTCTCGTTTTCCGTCTGGGGAAAGGACAACTTCTTGTCAGATCACCTGAATTCCGGCCTACAGCTGTTTTCTGTTCCAACCTGTTCCATTTCACAATTTGAGACAATTTTAGGTAACAAAAAACTTGTTTGTTGAACCTCAACCACGTTTCACGGTTGTAATTGTGGACAGTACTCTGTCAGAGCAAGGCTTCTGGAAACAACTAGTCGAATGCATACCACAGTGACCGAAATTTTAGGAAGTCTGAAGAAGGATACTCTGGAGAGCTGAGTCTCATGAATGTCAGCCTATTCAGCATTAGAAGTCACGCCGCTAAAGACCACGTTCTGCAAAAATCGTCAGGGCCTTTGCAATTAACTGGCTGTATGGCAAGGGCTGAGTGCTCAGGAAGGATTTCCTTCAAACAGGCCCACACCATCGCTCCTGAGTGCACTTAGCAAGGGCAAAGAGAAGGCAGCCAGCATGGCCTACGTGAAAGTTCAGTACCAGAGCAGCAGAAAAACTGCCAGGGAATGCCAGGACCTTGTGAGACGGGGTGTTAAGAGAAGGGCAAACCGCGTTAAGGCATTAGCACGTGGCTCTTCCAGAACCTGCCCCTGCCAAATTCTTGCCGGGGCCCAGCATGCTCCGTTTTAGAGCACTGCCCATCATCGATCTCCCTTCCAGGCGTCCCACTATCAGCCTGGCAATCTCCTGGCACGTAGTCAACTGGCTGGGTTTCCCCTGTCTTTTAAGATGAGCTATTTTGGTATTCCTGGAGTTGGCAGAATATATGCCATCTATTTCTGGCCTAGGTTCCTTCCTGTGACCCAAACCAGTAAAAATCCACCCTGACACCATAGAAAAGGGCACTGTCTGTAAAAGAAAACAGTAGTTCCAGGAGAGGAGAAATAAACTAGGAAATCAGAAGTAATTCAAATAAAATTAAGGACAATTATTAAACTTTTTTGTCTCCAGTATGGCTGTAAAACCTTATTATATATCTGCCCAAATTATTCATTACTCAAAAAGTAAAACAAGCAAAAAGAAAACAAACAACCAAACTGAACAACACTCTAGGAAAAGCAACACAAGCTGTAGTGAATAAGACTTATCAAGCCTTTAAAACATGTCCCAACGCTGCTTGTTTGACCTTGTAACTCAAATATTTCCAGGTACCGATGTTCTGGTGCTATTCTAAGACGTGCTAAATGCCCTCAGACTTCAGCTGAAGGCTCACTTTAAATTCTGCATCACAGACATAAGGAAATTTGGAATGAAAAGGAAAAGAATAAAACAAAAAAGATCAGTGGAGATACTGATCCTGAAGTCCTACCTCACCAGGTAAATAAAAGTGACCTGTTTTTAAGGAGCTTTGAATGGGACACATGGAAGAGTACCAGCAGCTAGAACAGAGCTACCAGCACCACGCTTTGCAACTTGCTCTCTTTTATTACGCCTGTCTTTTGCAAAAGCAATAAAAATTCAGATTTGTATACTTAAACAGCTGCAGCTCCTATTTCAATGAATGTGAAAGAAGGCACATAGGATGGTCTCCTACCGCTCGAGTCCTGAGAGTAACAGTTTGATTTTTATACGAGGATGCTACTGGAGATTGTAATACATTCACTGGAGTTCCCTTTTCAGCCCCTCTGCTTACTGCTCTGAGGACAGCGAGATTTTGGAGGTATTTTCTTAGGGCAGGGGATTAGCTCAATTTGTTCGACTTCCCCTGAAGCACAGCTCGTCTCCTTTGTACATTCTACATACTGCAAGCCAACCCTGGAACTGAACTGAATTTAAAGTAGCAGGGCTTTTTTTTAAGTTAGAAAATACTGATCCTTCTCTTTTACTATAGCTTTGAGAGTTCAGTAATTGCAAGAAAATACCAGCAATCTGAGACATTCGTATGTTCAGAAGACCTACCTTCTGTAAAAGACGAGAGAGCCCTGCAGGACGGTTGACAAGACCTGTGTCACAGACCAAACACAACACAAAAGCCCTCCTGTGCAGCCACACAGCGTGCTCATTTATACAGGAGAAGCTCCAGCTCCACTTCTGTACCTCAGCTCAGGTAATATTGGTTCAGCGCAGGGCTGCTGTGGCCAGAGGAAATCAGTGTTTGTTCAAGGTTTGTCCTAAGCACATTTTTGGGGGAGTTGAATAAGCAGCACCCTCAGTGTTAGTTCTGTGAACACCAGCAAACAGAGTGACTATATGAAATGCACACCTCGGAGCTGCGTATGGGTAGCAAAAAATACTCAGAACACACAAGATAGCACAGCTACAGACTAAACTTGGATTCGTACAGTCCCAGCTGAGGCAGGAAGAAGTGCAAACAGTGCTCAACACTGACTGTGGAGAGCCTCCAGAAAACAGCTCTCTTTCAGTCCCGGTCCACATGCCACTGATTTCAGTGCATACTAGAATTACTACTGTTTTTTAGTGAAGCATTCAGCTTGGCAATTATTGTTCATGAAAAAATAGACATGAACAACAACATATCTTTTAACCTTACAAGTACCCTTACCTAAAGCACGACCTTGTTTTTCCACTCATGGAAGATTACCACACACAGCAGCCCAGGCCAATGCAATATAAAATATAAACATTCACAGCAGAATGTGCATAAGCTTAATTTTCTTTTTCACTTAATTGAAAGCCTATTTCTCTAATGCGAGATAAACACCTCCACATTTTAAGACAATGACCGTGAGGTGCATTGCAGTGAGGGACAGCGCTCCGTTACCTCTTTCAGTGTGGTTTAGGTTGTGACAGAGCACTGGGGTACCACGATATGAGTGACTACTTTTAAGCAGATCCTCCAGTGGTCTGAAGCAGCACACGGCGAGCAGGCACCTGCAGCTCCTCCAGCCGGGCAGCGCTGCCACAACCTGCAGACACCGGGCAACTCCCAGCCACCCTGGCAGGCTGCACCGGCACAAAGGCAAAGCAATCTGCATGTCTTAGGGGCACCAGACACAAAAATGCAGACACAAAAAGGGAAGGCTAACAACAAAATTGAAGAACAAGGACTATTATTTGTCCTACTGCAGAGTAATTGATGAAACAGAACACAGGCATCTTCAATGCCTTCCCTGTAAAACCCAGCTTGATGGCTGCAGCACTGACAGAGGAAGCAGAAGAGATGATAAATGCTTGTTCTGCAACCGACTCCTTCACCTCAACAAAGCGCCTGTCTGTTCCATGTGTTGATGCTAAGCCAGGCAAACCAGAAATCCTGCTGTAAAAATAATAAAATAAAACAAACACCTAGGAACACAGCGACTCCACCCACACCTTCCCTTATAATTGTGACAAAGAGCAGAAGACAATGCACTTTGCAACCTGTTTATAAGTTTAACCAGCCCGAGCCCTGCGTGCCCAAAGCAGGGTTTGAGGGGCTGGAGGGATGTGGAGCCACCATCTGCCTGTGCTACAGACATGGGAGCAAGGGCATTACTCGATGTTCCTGCCAAAAAGCCAGAGTGGTGAAATCTAGTTCAGCTGACGTTGCTGTGCTCTGATCTGGCATTACTGCAGCAGGTACAGACACTTCAGAACACCTTTGTCTAAAGCGAGAAAAAAGCCAAGGTAAGGACAGAAAGTACAGCAAAGAAATGATCCCTCAGACACGGCAGCTCACTGCCAGAACAAACTGGAAGAGACTTTGCAATTTTATTTACTTCTTCAGTTACCACTACCAAAACCAGGCCTCAGACTAACACTGCCCCTACAGCCAGAGCCAGAGGGCACACACGTGGTGCTGAGTCCCCCCGCCTGGCCAGGATTCAGACCACCCAGTGTGAGAGACACTGAGTGCCTGAGCAGCAAATCCAGCCTCTCTGGCCCTTGTCACAAACAAGCAGAAATGCGCTGTGAGAGGACAACAGTGGGCAAAGCCTCCCTGAGGGGCTCACAGCCCTGAGAAGGGAGGCTAATGCTGTGCCACGTGGGGGAAGGCGCCCATCAGAGGACAGTCAGCATTTCAGTAAAAGAGCAGCCGAAGACAGGATCCTAGTTTTATTTCCCACTGGGAAAAAGGAAAAGCTGTGGTGATGAAAATGGAACAGAACAATCTTCTCTTCTTGGTTCACGCGAGGATTCATTTTATGAAATAAGCCAGTTTAAGGAAAACATAAGCATTTGTTGCACAATTGCTTTAAAACCCATCTGTTTCCACAGGCATGCTCAATCCTGCAGGCAGAGATACGTCTGCAGGCCCCTGCAACCTCTGCAGCCAGCCTCTCTCCACCCTCCCCTGCTCTCCCCATTCCCCCAAAATGTTGTAGGCACCTTATGCTTGATTGAGTGCCTGCCAAGCTCCTCAGAAAGGCTGAAAATCTCATCTTTGGGTTGAAACCATGCTCCTTATGGGACGGACCCTTAAAGAAAAGCACAGATGCTGTGTCTCACTAAGGAGAGCATCAGACAGACCCCGCACCCCATAACATCCACACTGGCAGCTGAGGGGTGTCCGCCAGCATCATGATGGGTATTGCCAACTCACCTATCTACTTCCTTGAGCAGGGCAGCAAGCAAGATTTGGGGCACGGAGCCCCCAGGCTGGGAGGCAGCCCCCTGGTTCCTGTGGAGCTGGTGTGTGGCCGCCAGCAAAACGAGAATAAATGCACCATGGTCAATGCAACAAGAACTGTACTAAGCTAATACATGAAGGCCTGTGAAGTAGAAGCTAAAACATGGGGAAAAAAGGAAAAAATCCCTTTTATCCTTCTGCTGCATTGCATGATAAACAGCTAGAGACAGAATTAATTAATCTTTGAGTTGCAAATAAACTTGCATTAAAAACAAAGACAAAAAAGGAAATTATTAGTAGAACCCATTGATTTCCCAGGCCTTTGAAATACATGGGAGGAATTAATTTGAAGTCTGACTGTATTTTGAAATAAAATTTAACCTGGCCAGTCTCTTTCACTTCCTTCCCTGAGGTACAACGTAAATTGGTCATGGAAATGTTCTTCCAAAATAAAAAAGGCTTCCAACCTGTTCTCTGAGGCAACAAATGCAACGGAAGTCTTTATCGGCCTTTTAAACAGCAGGACAAAATTTAAATCTATTTCAATTACATCACTAAAAATGAATTTGACTTGTATGCTTGCAGTGAAGAAAATGAATTCTCTGGTAAAAGAAAGCTATGGCAAACAGAAGTAAGAAGCAGACAGTTCTTTGTGTGCCATTGAAATCACAAAAGAAATCAGTCTTACTGCAAGAAAATGGTGGCATCTTTATGCAGATACACACTGCTCAGCAGATGGCCTGCAATAAAGTGGTACTGCAGCTACTTGCAGGAAAGAGAAACACGGAATGCGTTTCCATATGGGTGAAAATAGACAGTGCTCTATTTTATATTGTCTACCACAGTTTTCTTTCACTATTCACCAGGTATACAATAGATGGGCCCTAACAACTGCAAATAACTCATTACCTCTTTTAAAATCATCAAGTTTAGTTACATCTATATATATATGTACTCCCCGGAAGTACTTATTAGTAAAAGATTGAGTATGCAGAAAGTAAATTTTAAATGAATCTGGGCAGAAGATAAGCAGTGGCTCTTGTTTTCCAAGGAGCTACATGGAAAGACAAACTCTGTACTATCTGACATTTCCATTTTTTCCGAGTAAAGTCTGAGACACTGAGGGGATGCACCCTGAATCAGCATTAACAAGCTGGTGCGTTGCAGTAATTGTATGACTGAACTTGACTAAAGGAAGGTGTAGATGTACACGCACAGTACTCACGTAGCAGTGGCAGATGTCGAGGAGAAATGGGTCACTGCCATGAAGACTGTCTGCTCGATGTTACCAGTGCTGGAGAAGGTTCCCTGAAAGCATCTTTGCAACTGCTCTGTCCTTGCCAGTTTCAAAGGTCTCCAAGTGACAGCAGTGCTGAGGACTTTCAGAACATTTGGTGAGAAAAAAAAAAATCTACATAGGAAGACACATATCTGTACTTTTTATCTAATTTTTATCTACTCTATTGCCTTCCGTCTGCCCTCCCTGAACCCTGCAGGAGCACAGCCACGAGGGGTACAGCCACAGGCTCACTAGACTCTACCATGCTGAAGCTGCAGCTAACTTCTGGAAACTGCCCAGTGCAGCGTAAGCATTCACAACCCAGCAAGAAGCTTAGCAGGAACTGTTTTGATCTTGCCTGACACCTTACAGGTTTAAGGTGCTAGCCTCTCAGTATCAAAGAGGTGTTTCCCGCTAGTGAATGCCCTGCACTGAAGTACAATTAGAAGTGAAATCAGCATGGGTGTTTCTGAAACTGGGATCGTCAGAAAACAGTCTTGTTACAGTCAGCAGCATCCTAAGAACATCCTACTGCCAAGTGAACTGTTCTTTCTGCTGTGACGCACATTAAGGATCCTAAGCAAGGGACGTTAATCCAAGCAAGATGGAACACGGCTCTACATTTTATTCTTTTGCAAGAATAAAATTTTTATCCTTCTTGTTGCAGTGTTGCAACTAAATACTTAGGCATGCATCCCCACATCCGGCTAAAATAAGCTTTGGTTTAGTTTTGCATTTAAGTTTGCCTGGTTTTGGAGCCCTGAGAAGTTTATAACATTGCCTCTTACAGCAACATTTCCAAACACAGCAACATGGGCAGAGCAGCCTGTACCCAACACCTTGCAGCAGCTGCCCTGTCCTGCTGCCAGGACAGCAGAGGTCCATGGGCAGGCACAGACCAAAACCCCTCTGACTGGGAGGGGTTCTGCAGAAGGGGAACACCTCAGATGCCCAAGCAATTCACAGCTTGCTGCTGATCCACTGTCAGAGACATGCAAAAAAGTTGCTACCTCCCAAATCCCTAACACTGTCCTGCCTTTCATAACAAATTTCAACAGCAAAACTTTCCTGACTTGAAAGAGACAACATTAACATTATACATTTTGCTATATTTAATTTAATTAGCTAACCTTATGGAGATTTGCTGCATATCTGTGTTGGAACACAGATTATTACTGTATTTGTCAAACCAAAGACTTGTGTCAATTTGGTCCCATAAGAAAGAGTAGCACAAATCTGAGTAGTCAGCAGCATTAGGAAAACAGTTCTTTCCAATTTCCAATTTATTTATTTATTTATTTTACTTTTCCAATTAGGAAACCATTTTTTTTTTTTTCTAATTAAATACACTGGCAAAGAAACTGTTGTTCCAGAGATTTCTGGCATTGCTAAATATATATCATGTGGCGTTTGAACTACCATACAAAAGATCATAAAATTTACCACAAAGAGGACTATAAAACATCTTCAAAAGTTACAAAAGATGACACCCATTAAACAAACAAACAAACAAACAAAAAACATATTCTACATGCAAGTTTGGGGACAAGATTTTGACAAGCTTGCAAAAATAAAAATTAGGATTCCAACACATTAGGATTTCCAATTGTTGAAAAATTAATTCCAACTCTGTGGTATTACACAGATACAAATTATGCTCCATGGTTTCAAGAAGCAGAGGGTCACTGATAAATAAACAAACAAACAAAAGCCAAGATATGCAAAACTAGAACATAACTAACTTTAGAACAGCTTTAAACCATATTCTTCCCTGCAAACACCCATTCCCCCAGTGCAGACTCTTACTTGACATTTTACAGATTCAAAACCACCACTCACAACGCATGATCCTAAATACCAGATTTAGGAAAAAATCTACAGGTAAGACACTCCAATTCCTTACCTTACTTCAATTTCCTCCCTGCAGGAATTGGCAGGAAAATTGTAGGTAAGTATCCAGAAATTAATCCGGCAGTAGAGGCACAATCATGTAGCTGCCAAAGAATTTATAAACTATTCCTATTTTACTGAAATTCTGAGAGACCAATCTGTTTTTATATAGACCATAATATAGCGCCTCCAGCATTTCATTCACTGCCCACTGTCCTGGATTTGCTTAATGCTCTGTCCCTTCAGAGCAACCTTCTACCAACACAGGAAAAAGTCAGCTGCTTGAGAGTAGCACAACTCAATGAAAGTGGAAAAAACTCTAGTTTCATTTTACACTGTAAGGGGGGGGAAACAACAACAGAAAATCTAGTGGAACTAGCTGCTAATAACTGCTTAAAAAAAAAAAAAAAAAAAAAAAAAAAAAAGGAAAAGAAAATGTACGAAGTCAGAATATTGTAAGAGTCTACTACTTCAGTGGTGATAATTGCTTCTGCAATTTATCATAATTAAACCAGGAAGTAAATAAAATCTATGGGATTGGATTTTTGTCAAGGCACTTAGGAATGAAACTGCCATTTCATTCCTAATGATGTGCATGGAATTGCATGCTCACAGGAAAATATACTGAGGAAAAAAAGCTGACCTTAAATTTATAATGACACTTTTCCCCAGTGCTAAAGGCAGCACTCAGAGCATCGCCTGCAGTTCAGATGACCTCTCATTAAACCATGCGGAGTCAAACGAACCCATTAGGCTTTCTAAAACTGCTTTGCAGATGGAGGGAAGCGTAAACAAGAGATAGGAGAGGAGAGTCTGTCCAGCCTCCACTGACCCAGCCGGCTGATGCGGCGAGGCCAGCCAGGCAAAACAGGATGAGAAATGCTCAGCGTCACACCAAAGCCTGGCGGTGGGCAGCTGGCAGCCCAGAAGGCCTCAACCCCTATATTGGGCCTCGTGGCTTGGCTTGGTGCTGGTCAGGACAGTGGCCCGGGCCTGGTCAGGGCCTCACCTGATGGACACACCAGCCCTGGGCAGCTCTCACCCTTCTGCCACCAGGATCATTGCAAAAATGTGTGGTGAAGAAGGGCAAAGTCACGGCCAGTGCTTGACTAAACCTTGAAGGGGGTGTGTTGGAAGCACTCCTGCAGTGAGCTGCTCAGGGTAGACGTAACACGGCGTTTAATTTTGCCTGGTAACACATCACACGTGAACAGTCAACACCGCCTTGAGACAGAACGGCCTTTTCTGATGGCACAAAACAGAAATGCAAAGAGATTGTTCTCATAACCTCTCAGTCACAGGCCTGGCATGAGCAAACAGCTTCCCATCACCATTTACTGGCTCCAGAAATAATTCTGTCCATTTTTGTTTCTCATTTTTTAAACCTGGCAGTACCTCTGGCCTCTCAGAATACCAAAACACATCATTCACCACACTGATCACGACAGTACTAACACCAAAAGTGAGAGGACCATTACTCTGAAAGGCTGCTCCCATCTCAAAGACAGCTTCAGGCCCATATCCTGCCGCCCTGCACTCTCCAGAGCTCCCAGATTTTGCTTAAACATGCTACAGAATTAGATGCTTACATACTTTCCAGGCACAGTTAAATTAAAACCAAAGCAAAAAGACAACCTGTCCTTCCACATCGTGCTCAACTCTTGCTCATAAAATAATTAGATGTGCACATAGACCTAACTCACTATTCACTCTAGGCAATGTCACATTTCTGCTTACTGCTCCTGACATTCCTTTAAAGCTTGGTGCTTTTCGTATTTTTCCATTGCAACAAAACAAACAAAACAAAAAAGGGTATTAAGTTGCTGTTGGCATGTAAAGTTCACTCTGGAGAAGTAAACAGGTTGAGCCTGTGGCTTTAGTGAGTTGTTAGCATGTGCCCAAGACACACAGAGAGAAGACTGCAAAGTTTCATAAGCTGTGGGAAATGGACCTGAAACATTACAGCTGAGATGCAGAGGATTGAGTCTCATTTCTGACGAAAGTGGGATTTGTTCACTTTTTCCATTTTAATATAAACATACAGTTCTTCATCAATTAAAGGAGGCCTGGCAATACGTTTGCTAATTCTGAACTTCTTCAGTTACACTACTAAATTTAAGAAATAATTCTGAGCATTATTTGAGAAGTCCTATAATACTATTAATACAGACTCAAAACCTTTATGCCAGGTCTTCTAACATGGCCAAATGAAGCTGAGTTCTTTTCCTTCAGCCCATATGAGATTTCCAGTTCCAGGAAGGTTTTATTTCAATTATTGTTTCATAGTAGGTTAGATTTTACTTCCAATTTCTGAAATACCAACTGAAGAGAGAAAAATAATGGAAACAGAGGCATGTTTTCATCCTTCCTCAAACAGTTTCTCCAGGTCACCTAGCGGTTGCATTCCAGGGTTCAGATAAAACATAGACTCCCTTTGAGCATCTCCATATCCATTCTGTACTGAAATGTATTTATCAATCCCCAACATAGCACAACACACTCATATTTAACACATAGGAAACATACGCTGGCAGACATAAAACTTACCTACAAATACAAACGGGGTCAGAGTACAAACCAGATTTAAAATTCAGGAGGCCTTGGCAGACGTCCCATGTTCAAAGCACTGACATCCCATACATACACCATGTTGTATATACTGCTGAGAGGACCAGCAGACAGCAAAACCAAAAACAAGCTCTCAGTGCAAAAGCTGCCAAATTTAGGGAGTCTTCAAACAGGACTTCTGAAGGATTAGACGTACGCAGAACTGCATTGCAACTAACTGTTGTGTCGGTATTTACCAGGTAAAGCTCAGGTCTCTGGTAGAAAATGACTCTGATAGGAGCAAGGGACTGGTTTCCTTTTTCAGGCTGTAGCAGTCAGATGCCATTCCGTGTGCATGGTGTGCAGACAGACTACCAGTCACAACATCACGGCAGCCGCTGAGTCTGCCAGCCTTCAGAGCACGGACACACGCACTGAGTACTTCCTCCAAAAGTAGTTCTGGCTTTCTCAGCGTTTCTCCTTACATTTTCAGATAGTTATGCTTGTCTCTGAGGTATCCTGAAGGGTAGCAGTAAAAGAGACAGAAGAAAGCCTCTTTCAGTGGGTGTACACACACATCAGAAAAACGCAGTCTCAGTTATGGGCACCAGTGAAACAAAAGCTGTACAGGTCAGACACCAGCGTGTGACTTCAGGGGCTCTCACTTGCTTTTCTTTTCCCTGTTCTATAGCCTTGAATTCCTTCCTCTGAAGGAAGCAATTTCTGAAACAACACATTATCAAGGAAGCTACATTCTTCTTGTGAGTTAGTGATGCACTTGCTCCCCTTTTAGCCTTCGCTGATAGCAATATTTTTCCCTACGAATGGTGGAAGCAGCAATGTCCCACGACAGGCGCTTCTTTGCAAATGTCCTGTACTGCCTCAGACATCTGTTAGGTGGAGCTGACAAAAACAATTCATTTTCTTTAGAGAAGTTATTCCACATCAGGACAAAACCAGCTTTCGTATGCTTTTAGATGAAACAAAACCTACAAGAAGCAGATTGAAAGAACTCCTGTGAGGAAGCTCTGCTCCTGGAGCACCTGCTCAGACTTCGGCTGTGCGTGTTCGAAACCCCTTGGGGAGCCCTGAGGAAGGGTCTCAGGCCCAGCCTTGCCATCGCACAGCAGAGCACTGTAACTACACGGCTATCCCACAGGCGTGCCCTGAAAACCACAACTGCAATTAAAGCAAGTTGCTGTGGGGATGGGGCAGGACAATTCACCCACTGCAATGCAGTCCTGTATGGCGTTTCTGTGATACCGTGCATGCACCAGACTATCACCCCCTCACGTGAAGGAAAGTCACAAAAAGGTTTCTCAGCATCAGGCTTATGGGAATAGCTCTCTGCAAGACACCCAGATGAGAAAATGTGGTATTTAGTAAGAATTAAACCTCAGTTACCATGTGTTTCTTTTGACCTCAGAGACTGGAAAGTTTTGGTAAACTCCAATCCACATTCCCACGTGTATTCAGCACGTATCACTTGGTGGCTGTGCTTTCATGTGAAGCGTAGGGCTAGGTTTGAACTCCAGACCTTTCATTTTTCTGCCAAACACGTCCTCAGGAGGTCATCAAATCCTGGGTCACCAGAGACCAAGAACACCAAAGAGGATGGACGATATAAGCTGTGTCTGGGAAACCAGCCAAGCCCGGCTCTTACTGATGATCCGGCTCTTTGATTGTGATGGGGATCCTGCAGCTCTTTTTTTCCACTTAGCAAGACATCAGCTGCTTCAAGCAGCATCAACCAGCCAAAAGGGGTCTGGGACAGCAGAGAACATGGAGGGGAGGGAGGGGGAATCAAAGAAAAATATGCAAGAAGGCCTTGAAATAAAATACTTTTGAAAAATCTTCATTACTGATGTAAGAACCTGCCAGCATTAATTACAACTAAACTGCTTTCAAGAGAAACCTCCACCAAATGGAGCTGATTACACTTCAAATTAAGATAAAAACCAGTCATTTATATACTGCAGAAGAGCAGACACTTTTTAGCACTGCTTCTGAAACGCTCTCCTTTGATTTCCTTTCAAATCTGATCCTGCCAGAATCCGAACGTTTTTCAGGACATCACTACTGTGCCAGCCTAAGGGGAGCTCTCCGTGTGCATCCCCAGCCTCTGGATGACACCTGCCTAAATACAGCTCTGGTGATAAGACAACACAGTCCTTAAGGACAGGAGAGCAGCTGTGCTCTCCCCTTGCTGCGTGCAGTGGCACAGATAAAGGGAGCCCGTGCTGCAGGTGGCTCCTGCCAAGCAGGAGGATGCCAAGCATACAGCCGCACGGGTCGGCAATGCCTGCGTTCGGTGTGGTGGTGCAGACGTGCAGTGCACCACCATGCTATGGTGGTGCATACACACAAACATGCTATGGACCAGGAAATAAATGGCAAGCTGTTGGTGAACCCCTTGCTGCTTTACCATCAGTCCTGGGAACTCTCCCCTGCGCAGAAGGCTGGACACGTGGCGTGGCTGATCATCCCTGCAGCACCTACGTCCAGAATTTAAGAAAAAGCTCTGATCAGTGCTCTTCCCTAATTCACACCCACCGCTTGCCTCTGTGCTGTAAGTTGGGGCAGGGGCAATCATTGCCACTAGTGTATGTCTCTATATTTCCAAATGTCAAATACAAATTATAAAGAAGAAAAATGTGTTTGTACATACATGTAAACAATGAATGCAGTCACTTGAGAAATACTGAAATTACCTCAATCATCAGCTAATACGGTGCTCCAAGAGAAGCTCAGCTGTAACTGGGTGATAGATAGTCGCCTGAAGAATAGGTATTTCCAAATATGTTACAATAAAGCTGATCTGGGATTATAAACTCAGACCTCCAGGTCTGCTGTGACATTTAGCAGCCTACCATCATCCAGAAGGGTAGAAATAACACTGATACATAAGAAATAATCTTATGTTTTCTAACTTGCAAAAGAATAGAAAGCTGAAGCTAGATTATGCCCTCAAAGGGTTGTGGTTATGGCTCAGTGTCCGGGTGGAGGTCCTCGGGGGCTTGGCACTGCACCAAAAGCATCACGGCCAGCAGGGCAAGGGAGGTGATTCTCCCCCTCTGCTCTGTTCTTGTGAGACCCACCTAGAGCACAGAGGAGGCCACGAGGATGATCAGAGGGCTGGAGCACCTCTCCTGTGAAGAAAAGCTGAGAGAGCTGGGGTTGTTCAGCCTGGAGAAGAGGAGGCTCTGGGGACACCTCACAGCGGCCTTCCAGTGCCTACAGGGGCCTACAGGAAAGCTGGGGAGGGACTTTTTGTTGGGAGGTGGGGTGATAGGATAACCACCAGAGCATTAACTGCTGCCAGATTCAGAAAAAATAAAAACATTCTTTCAACTACGCCATACAGACAACTGCACTAAATATGGCCCTATTTTGGAATAGAGGGCTGACATTTTACATAAATGCAGAGTCTCTAAGAAGCCACCCTGCATGTAAAACTGGGCCTGGGTACCTTGACTTCGTGAAAGTTATCATAGACACTGAAGGTCACAAGCACATCGCAGTGAACTGTTGGAAAAACTATGGCAGTAATAACGTAATAACTTCAAAATTAAAAAAGAGGCATATGTAACCGAGAATCAGCCCAAACGAGGAGTAGTTCTGAATTCTTTAGCGCCAGCTCAGTTTCCAAGCACGTCCTGCTTTGCAGGCAATACTCACATTTTTTCACTTCCTTCCAGATTAAATACTTTCTCATTTCACAACAAATGTTTTAAGATTTGTGACAGCATTGCCTCTTATTGTTGCACAGCATAATAACTGGTTTATCTTAAAGAGGGATTAAAGAGTTCTTAAACTATTCATCCGCTTGCTAAATCATGAATGACATCGTAACTTAGAACAATAATTTATTAGAAACCCCTGACAGATCCTGAGTTTGGGAAGCTAAGCCAAGCAGATACTTCTATTACAGCAACAAATTGCTCCATGGTTTAACTCTGTGTCTTTCCTAGAAGACTGGATGTGCATCACCTTGACTCCGGACATTACGTTAGAAGGTAATGAAGAGCATTTAAACCAGCTGTTATCTAGCAGCTCAGTATTGATGATCTAATTTGGAAACTGGATTAAACTGCATGGATTAGCACACCGCTGTACAGCTGCATGGATTTAAAGGTTGTCACGACAACCAGTAGAAAATGTATCCCCCTAATCCTCTCTGAGCAGATCTGTCTCCATGCAGCATTAACAAGATTTATCACCACCACAGACATACTTACAGTTATTTTATTGCAGAGATCTAGATAGGTATAATCTCTAACTCTCTCTGCAGCTTAAAATACCAATTCACAACCACAAGGAAAGAGAGGCTCAGATTATGAATGATTTCTGGAAGCAGTGAAATGTCCTCAGATGTTATCTGGAATGTATAATTTCTTAAAACAGATTAGTGTTTTTCAATTAATTTTCAAGGGTACTGAGTACACAAGCACGTATTTCTGTTATCAACATAACAAAGTGACTATTATCCCATGCTTCCTACCTCAGGTAGAGTCCTCTCATGTTTAAAGCGTAGCAAGAGACTCAAAAATACCTATTTCAAAGTTATCTTTCTCAATACCTTCCCTGCTGCAGAGAGAAAAGTCTTTGGTATTATGCTTCAGGAAAGAAAGTCAGGAGATGAACTGCCTGCTTGCAGAATTATTTTTTCTGTGTAATCATAATAAAATACAAGGAAGAAAAGAAAAGAAAAGAAAAGAAAAGAAAAGAAAAGAAAAGAAAAGAAAAGAAAAGAAAAGAAAAGAAAAGAAAAGAAAAGAAAAGAAAAGAAAAGAAAAGAAAAGAAAAGAAAAGAAAAGAAAAGAAAAGAAAAGAAAAGAAAAGAAAAGAAAAGAAAAGGCCATTTACCTATTTTAAAGGAGCAGTCAGAGGCTGAGGTGATTAACATCTGCAGTTAGTGTCCTAAAGCAACACAGTGCAGAGTGCTACCTACTCACAAAGGACTAGCTTTTCCCAAACACACAGAGGAGCCAGCATGGAGATTTTGCCATTGCCAGCTGAGAGTTTCAAAGGATGGAGTTTCTTGCCTGCTGCACAGTAAAAATTAGGAAGAGAAGCAAGCACTCCCAATTCCTGGGGCTCTGGAATAGTGCCTGGGGCCAGGACTGCCCATGCAAAAGTTGTGTGTGTGTTTCCACACAGCTAATCCCATTGCTTGTCAGTACGGTTCAGATTCATGTGCTCTCTTTTGTCATCTTCCCCACCCCAGTGTAAATTTGTCTCCAAAAAAAGCAAGCAAACAAACAAAAAATCCAAATCCATGCCAAAGAGCACATTTTGAACATATATCTTACAACCATCTGTCATTCATGCTTTCCATAAACAAAGCACCACAGCTGACACAATGCAGTATCTGCTCAGGTCAGTGCCCTGAACCTCACAGAGTGGGAACTCGCAATGCACGCACTGCAAAGAGCATCCTCCTGAGAAGTTCGACCTAAAGGATGCAGAGAAAAGTCCTTTTCAGCAAAGTGCTAGTTTATGAGTTCATTGTAATGCTGCTACACTATGAACCAGTTATTTTCTGGTGCTATTTTTTCTTTCTTCAAAGCAGAATGACTATATCAAAACGTGTTACAATAAATGATTTGTACTTGCAGTAGTGCAGGACCTGTGTGGAGATCAGCTGTGTTAATTTACAATGTCTCTTGGAACATCTTCATAAGACTAAGCTAAGGACCTCACAACCAGAGAATGTTTTTAAAAACACTCTATAACTTGCAATTTTTAAAACAAGTCTCAAAAGATCCCCAAGAAGTAACTGAAAGAATAGAAAAAATAAGCACATTCAGGTGTATTTGTAGCATACAATATCACAGATTAGAAAGGAGATATAAGTTGAATAAAGGCTCCAGAAGAAGGATGATAATATTTAAGTGGTCAGAAACAAATACACTGAAGAAAATTATTCTCTCTCACTTATAGCAATAGGATTGCTCAGCCTGTTGAACTATTTTAGACTGAGAAAATGTTTGCAAAGAAGTTACCCAGAGCAAGAAAAAATGCTTTACAAAAATGGTGAGAAGAAAAAAATACAAAACTAATTTTCCTTCTCTCTGGTAATGTTAGAAGCAGAGGTGTAATAGGGACTGACAAAACACAGTTGTGTATTTAGCATAGGACACTTTGCAACAGAAGTCTAATCTTGCTTTTAATTTACTTTATTATTATAATTACTTTACATACACACACTCTTTTCTCTCCCTGAAAATGAGTACTCTTTTTCATTTTACTGTATTTTCCTTCTTGTATTTTCCTTCTTACCTGGGGGGGGGGGGGGGGGGAGGGGAGGGGGTAATCTAAACATGCTCTAACACACAGACACCTCTGATTTTAGGAACTCTGCACCTCAGGAGCCAGCTTCAACACCTGCCTACGTCCTGAAGGGGGCAAGACCTGAAGGGGGAGAGCCCTGAAGGCACAAACTTCCCGTGACACATGCTGATTGATGTCCGTCACCCCTTGTGCCGGCCCCTCCACCAAACAACGCCCCCAGCCGCAGACCCCGCCGCACGCCCTGCCTGGCAGCCCCTAGCTTCCCCGGCAGGAACAACCCCTTTCCGCCGCCCGGCTCCTCCCGCAGCCCCAGCAGGGACCAGGTTTCCCCTCAGGCGGCTCCAGCGGCCGGGAGAGGCTCCCTGAGGCTCCCCGCCTGAGGGGGACGGGGCCATCCCCGCTGCCCGCCTCAGCGCGCCCGCCATTTTCTGCCGTCAGGCGGCCCGCCATTTACCTGCCTCCCTCGGGCAGCCCAAACCTTGGACAGCTCCGGGCCTCGAGGCGGGCAGGGGCTGCTCCCTCGGCACCCCGCAGGTCCGGGGGGGACGGGCAGGCTCTGTCCGGTGCCTCCGTCGGGTGACAGCTTCACCTCGGCGAGACGAGGGGCGGCGGGGGCTGGGTGCCCGGCTGGCAGCCCCCGGTGCGTGAGGGGCACCCCCAGGAGGTGGAGGGGGCAGCTTCGGGTCTCGCGGTGGGACAGGTTTCTTCCTCACAGGAGGCGGCCAGCCTTCATTTGAAGGACGTGGAAACGGGCTCAAGCGTTTTATGGATGACAAGGAGCCTTTAACAAATTAGAAAACCTGGCTGGCAAAACGTAACGCGGAGCTGCACAGGCATTCCTTGCTGCGTGCAAAAGCCCCGTCACGGTGTGAGCACAGGCAGAGTCCCAGCGTTGTCCCCAAGCCACTAAACTGCGTTGGGTTGAGCTGGTGAATCGGAAAAAAAAGGCTCCGTCTTCTGTTAGAGCAGCCTGAAGCGGCGACCACTTGAGAAAATAACTGCTACAAGAGAAATGGTACCTCCAAGGTACAAAATATTTGCACTTCCTTTAACAGGTTACTTTCATTTTTAAAACTATTCAGCAAAGCACTAGTTTAAGGACAAACTTGTTAGAAACAACAACAACAAATTAACTCCATGTTGCAGGCAACTATTTATCACCCAGTTACAGCTGCGCTTCTCCTGGAGCACAGTATTAGTGATGAGCTTTCTTCAGCTCAAGAAAAGTGGTTTTCCTAAACAACTAATCCTTTCTTCCAGATAATAATTCAGCAGCTCTCAAACTATCAATCAGCCCCCTTTTCCTCTCCCCACCCTCATTTCAGAAACAGTTTTTGGCTTTTCATGAATATTACATATAAATCTGGAAGATTACCTCTAACCTGAGTCTGCATTTAAAGTTCACATTGTCTGTCCAAACACACCACACATGTTCCTGTTCATTCCCTTTTCCATTTCTCACTGCCTAGACCCCCCCATTGCTTTATCCCATTAATTTAATTCTACAGAAATTCAGCTGTTCGCTCTGCAAGCCAAGACATGCTGCAGACTGCAGGCAGCAAGTTCCACAGTTCCGTAGATAGACTGTAGCAAAGCGGCCATTACAGAGAGCAGCCAGAACTTCTCGCTCCCCAGATCTTCCCTCTAACCACTATAGGTCTACAAGGGGAAATGCTTTCCAATGGAGTTACTGAAAAAAACCTTTCACCCTGTTCCTGAGGCTGTCCCCAGCCTCAAATCCAAGCCCTTGACGCAGCATGGCCTCAGCTCACACCCCCAGGCATTGCAAGGCAACCTCTGCCTTGCCAAACACCTGTGAGAGGAACTCCATAGCTACAAATACCAGTTAGGATCTATGACTGGTTTTGTCCTGCATAGAGAAAGCGTAAAACAGCATCCCTCTTCCCTCCTCCACTGAAGGTGGACCTGCAGGATTGCTCCTGCCCCTGCCACGCTCCCACCTGGGCTCAGCAGCACTCTGGATGAAGGCAGCACTGGGCACAACTGAGCATGCTTGCTCTACTAACTCACAAGCCATTGTTGAAAATGGGAGATAAAACAAAACAAATCAAAAACCAACCGAACAAAAAACCAACCAAACAACCAAACAAAAGTGCTTGCTAAGCTACAGCCCTGTTGCCAGTACCACCTAATATCTGTAGTTTTGTTAAGACATGCAGACAGACAGTTCCTTTAATTCCACAGATACAGATATTGTGTCCATATGCACAACTTTACAGATACCTAAAACAAACAGATATGCAGCAAAGCAAGCAGGCCTGTCCCCTGCATGTTATCAAAAAGCCAAGTATAAATACAATAACCGATTTCCACTTGCATGATTAGCATTGTGCCACATTCTTCCCTTAGCACAGAAGATACTACTTGCAACTCAGGAAACAAAACACATCATTAAAAAAGAATGCAAGTTACATTAATCAAATTGTTTGAAATTTTAATTGAAATTTGTGTTTGTTTTGCAACAGTTTCTCAAGAAGTACGATGAAACACATTAATAATTTTGAATGAGACTGAAAAGCACAAGCTTGAGGAAATAATTCTGCCTTTGGAGACGACTGAATAGAAAACTTGGTTTTAACTAAGATCTACGGGATTACTAAGTGCATTAGGGAACTTCCTTGCAATAATTCCTCCATTCAGTTAAGGCTTTAAAAAGTTTTTCAGAAGTATGGAACAAGGCAAAAACTGGGAATCAGAAGTCCTTAGTATGGCTGAACACAGAGCCAGACCAATATTTCCTACACAAACTTAACTTCATAGTAATGAGCTACTAAACTTATTAAAATGGGATTGATTCTTATCACCGGGATCTGGCACTGTAATCGCCAGTCACTAAATTGTTTCTTGTTTACTGGATGAAGCAAATAATGCAACATTTCATGGTTGGTATTATTTTATTGTCTAATATTGATTAAAATGTTTACACTCCTACTTTTCAATCCACAGCTTAGCACTCATACCTATGGCTTTTACTTTTATTTTTAGCACAACATCTTTGTGTCAAGTGTCAGAATTCCATTTCAAAAAAATCCCCATAACCAGGAACCTGATACCATATAGACAAGTCTTCTCTATACTTTTTTAAACAAATTCATTTTCAAAAATGAAGATTTATAAAAGAAGAATCTGCTGGTAGCTTTCTTCCAGCTCATGTTTACCACAGATTCTATCGAGCTTTTCCATTTTAAGATGTTCATTTTAGAGCGTCTTATTGCCACTAAGTGGAATCTGTTTCCTCCCTCAGCACCCCCCCCCCAATTCTAAATTAAATGCAAAAAAATCAGTAGCTGACAATTTTAAGCAAAAATATAAAGCACTATAACATTACCTACATTGCCTTTTTACTGAACTAGGTTCTTGAACACTTTAGAAGCTTTGTGGAAATTTAACCAGTCACTGTTGAAAAGGCACAGGATTTTTGTGCTCTCAGACCTCCAGCAAAAACAGCTTTCCCCCATACTGAATGTTCAGAAGTTCCAGCTTGATGTAAAGCTTCTCACATTAAAGAAATGCAGGGACTGCTGTTGGATACAGTACTGCGTTTGGATGGCAGTCTGCCCAGAAAATTCACAGGTATCTGAGTGGTCATTTATACTAGAACCCACCAGATTTTACTAACTCTTCTGCCACAGACACCCTGCAAATCTGTAAAAAGAGTTTGCTTCTACTGAAGAGGAAAAGAGGTGAAGTTACTCTTACATATACCCAGGGATGGTATAACAGCAAGACAAGCTATTCATTATTAAAATCATCACAAAGCTGTCCATTTCTGCGGTAGTTCCTGTTCCGTGGTATTAGATGAATGACAGTTATTCTTCACATATGACAGAAGTGTAGTTGTATATGAAGAAAGCTAACTTTGGTCCACTTGTCCAGCTTGCCAAGGACAGCATATTGGAAAGATGACCACTGACAGTTCAAAAAACAATGTAAAAGTTAACAAAAATAATTTGGTATTTCACTCTTAAACCTGCACGCAGTTAATTGACCTAGTCATCCACCTTTTCAGTCTTCATGTCCACTAATTGTTGAGCTTTTAAGTCTTCAGCTTGTTCATGATCCCCCTTATCTGCATCATCTACGTGACTAGGTTCTTTTTCTTCTGCTTCTCCTTGATCAACACTTTCGTATTCTACTTGTTCAAGGTCTGTTCCATCTATAAGTTCTGCTTGTACTTCTTCCATCTGTATTTGATTTACATGCTCAACATGCAACTGCTCCACATGAACTTCAGCACCATGGTCAGTCTGAATGTGCTCAACCTCCAAGTAACTAATTTGCACCTGTTCTTGTAGTTCATCCAACTGTGCGCCTTTCACTTGATTGTCCTGTATGAGATCCTGGTGCATCTGTTCCACAGTCACCTGTGCAGGATCCACTTGGACCTGAATTACTGGTAGGACATGGACTTGTTCCACTTGTTCTATTATAGTCATTGATGTCACCGGTTCAGCTTCCACTGGAAGAACCTCTTCTGTCATTAGTTCTGAAATATTGTGCATCTCTTTGAGATGCCTTCTCAGCTCACCGCCTTGCATGAACCACAAATCACACAGGGTACAGTGGTTGGGTTTTTCACCAGTGTGTATCACCAAGTGATCTTTAAATTGATCCCAGCTGTTAAACACGCTGTTACAAACCTGAAACAAAAGACAGAGCATGTTAAACAGTGCCAACAGAAATATGACAAAGCATGCTGCCTATTCCAGTCCATGGCTTCAAACAGCATAGCTTCTTGCTACGTAGATTTAAAACACACACACACATATACGTTAGAGGTAAAAGCTGAGAAGTCAGTTCCAGATGAACAGAGCACCTATTATTACTTGAGAAAGCGTGACAGTTTGAGTTGTGCATATACAGGATAGCTACTGAATTTATGAGCCAGTACAACATTTGAAAGATTTCTTATTTCAAACTTACGTGAAATTCACATACAGAAGCAGGCACCAGTAGTTCTGTGTCTGTTGCTAGAATTTGGGGTGGAAAGCTATTTGTGTAATAGTACAGCACGATGAAAGTGTAATACAAACTGTTCTGTTACTGAAGTTCTATATGCAGCTCTACTAGCCTACTTTTCCTCATCACCTTTATTTTCTTCACAGAATTATGAGGTTTAACTGGCTAGACTAAACTCTGCCATTGTGCCTTTTCAAAATAAATAAATAAATAAATATCAGTGTATGAAAATGTCTTAGAGCTCCATCTCTGTTAGACTTGTCCAGCTAAAAGTACTGCGAAGACTGCAGACACAATATATTCACAGAACACTAGAACACACTTTATTCCCTTCAGCTGGTACTGAGGTGTGTAGCCCGAGAACAATACGCAAGGACACTGTAGAAATTGCCTGTAGAAATGTGCCTGTGGGGGAAAGTAGGACAGAGTCACACTTGGACTACAGAAACAGGGTCTGGAGTCTTTGGCCATGCAAGTGTTCACACTGGCATAAAGAAACAAAGAACATGTTTCAACACTCCTTCACTGCTGGCAAGTATTTTAGAAAGAAAACATTCCATCTCTTATTTTTTGGCGACAGCACAGAAGGATAATGGATTATCTGACACGGATTAACTCAAGGAACAGGTCTGTAAAATGGACCTGAAAAAACAGCTGTTGAAGTCTATTAAAAACAGGTTTGTGTTGTTACTACCAGGCTTTCTTCTCCCCAGGCTCATGCTTTAGTAAGAGAGAAAGTTGGACAGCACACATTCAAAATACTAACCTTATAAATAAGCGCTTAAACTTACTTTGTGATATATAAAGATAATAACTATTAGTAATGTCCAGGTACATAATTACTGATAGCCTAATTTAGTCCTCTAGACATACACTCAAAAGTAACAAAAATAGTCATCAAGCAAGTGCAATTTTTTTTTTCCTTTCTTCAGGGAGCCGAGATTTTATGCACTGAACACTATTCAAACTTAATTCTAAACAGGGAAGAATTCAAGAAAAACTTCTCCAGGAATTACTGTAATTGCTGTGGGCTGAACCCACATTCAGCTACTAATCCATATTCACAACATCTGTGAGAGGACATGGTATCAATTAATAAACAGAAAGCTACAACACAGTGAAATTGGTCAAAATTGGTTAAACCAAAGGGTCACAACAAAACAGTATGTTCAGCCTGAGGCTACTAGGTACGACTGCATTACCCAGTAACTCTCATGATCAAAGCTGTCTTATCTTTAATTTATAGGTACACTCACAAGAGTTAATTTCAGACTAGGATAAAAGCTGAATAATACAATGGCAACAGTCAAACTTCCAATTCAATGATGTGACACACAGAATTCATCCATTCATCTCCTGCAGCATTCGCTGCTTTCTATGAATGAGATCTATCTCTTTCGGAAGAAATAAAGCCCACGTCCAGAAGTTTTCTTTACTATACAACCCAAATAAACTTAAAACCAGAGTAAATTAAATAGGGTGAGAGTCTTAAGGGTAGTGGGTGTGGTAGGGTGAAGAAATGTGTTCTTAATTGAGACTGGAGCAGCAAAACAGCAAAAAATCTGCTACAGCCAACCTCAGTTTTCATGTTTCTAGCCTTTAAAAGCTGACTTTTAAGAGTCATGTAAAATTCTGAAAACCTTTTTGAATCCCAGTTATATATATTATCTATTTACAGCATTTATATTTGCTTAAAAGACATTACAGATTGTCATCATAATATGGAATGACTTTACAGACAAAGTCAACATACTGGGTACCAAACAGCAGAATAATAAAATAGGAAAAAAAATAGTACTTTGTATTTTGGACTTTAGTGAAGCATGTTCACAAGCAGGATAGGCCTATGTCAGTGCATCAAGAACCTTGAAAAGGAAGCAGAAAGATTAACAAAGTATTATGAAAATCCATACCAGTAATTCCACATTTTAAATGGAACTACTGAAATATAAAAATTTAACTGAGTGCTGTGGCTGAATGCGATCCTCATATTTGTTTACGTGGTTCTTGGAGGCGTGAGCCCACTCTTGCTGCCTTTCCTGCTTAGTACTCCCACACTCCCTCAGCATGGGAAGGAGGCACCTGGCCTCCAACTCTCCGACTTCCATTACCCACCTGACATTCATACAGCTTCTTTCTTCCCTTTTTAGCTCCAGCTCCAGACTGACAGGCCGCCAAGTGACATTTGAGCGTGCTGTTCCTAGCAAAACGTTCGTGGCAGTTTGGACATTCGAAGGGTTTTTCACCTATTAAGACAGACAGGGATTTATAACAGCATAAAATCAAACAGTTTTCTGTCAGCTCTCCCTTCTTCCCCTCTTGCTGATAGACATGCTGTAAAGGCTTGGCCAACTGGATTATTCTACAGAAAAAGAGAAAGACACTCTGTGTACACTTCATTTATATAAATAAAAGGGCAAAGTCTTAATGTGGAATCATAATTCTCATTTAGAAAGAGACAATCTGACATAACTGCTGGTGCTAATTAAAGTCTGTTTAGGTTTTTATGGAAGTTAGATCACTAGCCTGTCAAAATATCTTAATGAAATAGCAGCTATTCCTGTCTTTTCACCTGATAATATTCAAAGACTCAACATTAGAAATTATACGAAGTCACACAATAAAGAAAGTATTTAAAAAAATACAATGTTTTATTTTCAAGAACAGTAACAGCTTATGCTGAAGAGCTAAAACTAAGCTCCAGAAACAAGGTGGCACAGATTAACTATGAAGTAACAGTGTATCGGCATTTAACAAAAAGCAGAAACCAAATCAAACCAAAAATGAAAAAGAGTGAAGCAAAGAGGGACATGGCATAGATGGGCACAAGCAAGACAAAAATTCCGTTCTGTTCGGTCACTTCATTTCAAACCTGGTACCAAAAAGAGGAGCGTTTTCCACTGGGAAGCCAGCTAAGGACAGCAAGCAGGGGAGGATGAAAACAGGCTCTGTTTTCTCCTTTTATCCAGAGTAGTATATTGCTATTACTGACATCAAGCAGAACAAAGAAAAAGTGGTGTCTGTTTACTAATTTCATTATGCATAAACACAATGAAATTCAAGGAAATGAAAATACAAAAAAAAAACCTCAGAACAGCATGTTTCTTCTGACTGCCTGATAATTAATCTGTGAAGGTACTGGCAACAACCTAACTATTGAAACAAACTGCTTAATAAACACCAAAAGAGGCTGAGACGTTTCAGTGAATAATGTAAGAGTTTTTTCTATCTGGATTAAGATTTAAAGCCTACATTTTCATGAAGACAGTAGTTACTGACTGGGATGGAAAGTCAATAAACCCACGTTTTCAGAAATAAAGATATTCAGAAGCGCCTAACTCGGTTTTCAACAGAAATCCACAAGTAGCCTATAATTCTTGCTTCCACACTCAAAGTCTACAGAAAAAAAAATTAAATGTGTGAATATTCCCCTTAATGATTACCAAAGGCTATGATTTTGGAGACTGTTGTATGGCAAAGAAGATAAAGGAGCACAGAACTCACAGCACAAAACTTCACCAGCCCTGCCATATGGCCACATTTAAATAGTTACTTGGTGTCAGCCACCCCCCAGTCAAGGACAGATTTATTCTTCGCTTACTCAAATTCTTCAGTAATCTTCCACACATAGTGACAAAAGCATCTGACAGTGACAATTCAATGACAGTGGTGGCAATACCCAAGAGCCAAAAGAAGTGTGACTCTGTGCACTGCACAAATCAGCACAGTGACCCAGGCTGCACAGCTCGGGGGCGATGGAAAGAAAGCACAAGCACCATCCTGCCAGCCCAGCTACCCCCAGAGACACACTGGCAGTGCTGCAGGAGCAGAGCTCCTCTATGAGAGACGACAGCCTGCTGCCATCCAGCTGTGAGCTTAGCCCCATCTAACTGTGATTTTATGGATTTTATGAAGAGTTTTTTTTTTTTTTTTCTCCTCTGGATCTGATGATCGTCTTTTTTCAGTGTATGAGAAAGAATGAAATTTCCCTTGCCAATCTTAAGTAACTCAGGACAGGAACTGTCGGGAAGGAGACGGCCCAAAATAAATGTTTTTAACCCAAGGCCCCAAATAAACATTTTTAACCCAAAGGAATTTCTAACAACTAACACTGTGATTTCTATTTGCCTAATATATAAGAAATCCCATCCCTGTATATAAGAAATACACACACATAATACATATATATCTGTGAGAAATTCATCCCTGCACATAAAGCTACCACATCATTATTAAAATATGTTTAGAGAGAAACAGTAGTTCCCCCCCACCCACAAGTGCACCAAAAACAGATATTTATCAAATGAACTCCACAATTATATATTCGAGGTATGCAAACGGAGTCCATTTGTTAACTTCTATGGAAGATGTTATTTGCAGTTTAAAGTGAGCTTCCTGTAAAGCATATTTTAAATTTACCACAGAATGGCAAAGACCATGGTTAATTTTTTCTTAAGAAGTCTGTATAATCTGTATACAAATTATGTTAATTACAGGATTTCCAGACATGTCAGACATCATGGCTGCTTGGAGCACAAAACTCCTTAATTTCCATCTTCACTCATGTGAGCACATGCAGCCTCCATAAAAAGCCTATCTTTGAGAAATATTTAGCAGTCAAAATTCCCAGGGAAATTGTGGGAAATCAAAGCTGTTCAGCATCTCTTTCTGGTAGGGGATATAAACTTTGCAAAAACAAAACAAAACAAAAAAACAAGGTTAGACAAGAATATCGAGAGCAGTAGCTTCCTTTTAAGATTGACTTCGGTATGAGGAAATGGCTCTACATGTGCAAGACTAGAGTTACATGTATTAAATTCAGTGGGCATACATTAATTACAGTCTTGCAGAATTTGTCCTGTGAGTTACTTCCAACTGGCAATTGAAATCTCATTATCATGCAAGAAAAAAAAAAAAAAAAAGAATCGTTACATCACATCAAAAAATCTCCCTTTTTATAAATTCTAGAGATGACTTTGTTAATATTTTCAGAGATACATGACATGAATTTCTTTTGCACTTGCTACTTTAATGTTATTGCTGGTGTTGTAGCAGCAGGACAAGATAGTTTGTAGTACATTTTCTCCATGGGCTCGTTATTTTATTTTAGTATTCATCTAATGTTTAGAATTAAGAATTTAGAAAGTCTTTGGCTCAGTGGGAGTTTTTCCACTGACCTTAGGAAAGCACAGTTATATGGTAGTATCAGGTTTGATTTTAAGCTTCAGACTTTCAAAATGGGAAACCAAAAGTAATTAAATTCCACGAGTACTGCTTGTATCAATACGTATTGATACGGTCCTCTGGGTCTCCTGTGATATGCTGTTACTTTGTGTCCCAAATTCTGTCACAACAGCAATTCCCACATGAAGACAGCAGAGTAAACAAAATAATCTACCAAAAACCTCTCTGAAAATACTTTCCTGATGTAGTTTGTAGCTGTCTTAGCTATGCCAAAGCAAACACTCCCTACTTTATAGGGAATAAGGATTTGATAAAGACTTTTTACAAATGCAACTCTGAAGGGGCTATTTGGAGTAGGCTGGGTACAGTGTCATTCATGCATCAATACACACCTGCCCCTGGTACAGAGGGGTTCCAATTAAAAGGCTTTAACAAGATAAAAAGATAGGGGCTGCTCCTCTGCATTAAATCTTACTGATGCCTCATGACTGACATATTAAACAAAACCACCTGGATATCAGACCGTATTTTATATGGTCCTTACATATAAATACTTTGTAGGTATGATAATTAATATAATTATTTATATATACGTTATATATAAAGTCATCTACAAAATGCTCAGTATCTGTACAGATAGTACAGACTTCTCACACTATAAAGGAAGACCGAAGGAGGCACAAGCAATTTTGTGCTCAAAAGATGCTATCCAGATGTCAAAAAGGCAGATTTTACAGTAATGGAAGTCTACTATAGCCAGTAGAAACGTTTTGCTATGTTACTTAACATGCAAACAAAACTGAATCACAGATGTCAAGACCAAGGATGAAACTGTCATAAGAGGCTATTTCACACTGACAAGCTCACAGTTCAGATCTTATTACAACAGAAAATTTTAACCAGGAGAATTGTGAAAATAAAAGTAGCTACGCAGTTTGGTACATTTGAAGTAAGCATGCCTTATGAAATAATTCTTAGAACAATGTTTAATACACTCAAGAGAAGCTTCATTACGGTTTTCCAGTTCTGGGAGCATATTTTTAACCACTTAAAAAAAACCAAACAACTCAATACTTCACAGTTTATACCAATAGGAAAAAACATCAGTATAGAATCATCAATGCAATTCTATGATTCTTTGATTTTAGTTGTAACTAGAAGCTAAGTATTTCTAGCACTTGTGTGTTCTCTTCAGCGTAAGCTCTACTTCCTACAAACAAGCAAAACCCCAAAATGGCCAAAGCCACAAGTACGTGACTACAGCAGCACTCTTACCTGTGTGCTTCCGGAGGTGCTCTTTAAAATGTCCAAAGTGGTCAAATTGTTTATCACAGTACTGGCATATATGTATTTTTTTGCCAGGTCTTTGCTTCTTGCTGGCACCACCTTCATCGAGGTGGTAACAGGTGACATGCTGTTTCAAAGCACTCTCTCGTAGGTACCTTTTATTGCATATGTCACACTTGTAACTCTCAGTAGAGTGTGTTTTCATGTGTTCCTTAAAATGGTAAAACAATTTAAACGAACGGTTACATTTCTCACAGTGGAATAAATTGTTCACGTGTGACAGCTGAAGTTCCACAATTTCAATACCTTCTACCTGTTTGCATGAGGGATCAGTTGCACTGTCATCTTCTTCTTTGATCTGGCATTTTTGCTCTCCCTGACGATACTTGCTGGTGATATCTGCCAAAAGAGCCAAAGCAGATTCATCTGTTGTACCCGTTGTCTGTATGTACTTTATGGATTGCTCTGCAGAAGCTACTTCTTCAAGCGTCTCGACGCTATCATCTTCCATTTCAATTGTCCCTTCAGTAATCTCAACCTCAATTTCAACTGGATCTGATTCTGCAGATGGCAGTGTTTCTGTGATAACGTTTGAAGTTTCAGCTATCTTCCACTTTTTTGGTTTATTTTTAGCTTGGGTTTGATTTGATTCTAAGGGTGATGAATTTTCTTTGTTCCTGTAAAGCATTTGCATAAACAAGGTTAAGATCCACAAACACGTAACAAATCCTGCCTGATACTGAGCTTCTGCATTAAACATGTTCTAGCTGTTTTTAAGAAACTCGATGCACATGACCTGCGTGCATTTTAGAAGATAATTTGTCCTTACTCTATACTCATTAGTCCTGTAAAACAGCAAGTTTGGAGCTATGGAGACTTTCACATTGGGCAACTAAAATGTTTTAAGTAGCTCTGCTTTGAGCAATACACAATGCATCGATAAAACGACCAGTTAGCCTAATGGCACAGGTTTATCTGAGCAACTTTGGAAATTCTGCACTTGAGAACTTTCACAAAGGGAGAGTTCTTCTGCCTGCCTACTCAGAAATAATATTCAAGTCCTTCCTATGCTATTCACTGCTTAAGCTCTGGTGACTGACTTAGGTTCCTAGAAACCACTGTAGGTGTGACCTTACGCAATGATTATCATAACAGCTAGTACTTCAGAAAAGCACACAGGCTAAAAAAAAAAACACAAAAAACAACAACAATTACAACAAATACTCACTTGGATGTGGAAAGAGTACTCTAATTTAATTTTCTGGTCTTACACAACCCCCCCCTTCCCAGCTCAGTTCCTCTTACCCCTGCACCATACACACACAACCTCCTTCCTCTGAGATGTCAGGGATAGCATCCCATTGTGATCTATGGAGTAATAATTCGTGTCAAGAAGACGGTTGATATTAATAAAGAAGGGGGAGATGTGGGAGTGTGGCCACGGGGGTTGGCAAGCCCCATGGTTGGTGATAACATCAGAGTCAACAATGAGGCCATCAGGAATGTAAAAAAGTTTAGAGGGCACAAAGAAGGGTGATTCAGGAGCCATGCCGTCTGGGGTTGCTTGTTCTGCAGCCCTTAAGGCATGGAAGTTGCTGGGGGTTTGCTGTTGCTGTTATATGCAAAGTTGTTTGACCAATGGAAAGTTGTTGGAAAAGGACTGCTGTGGTGAGAAGGGTGTAAGAGAGGAGCCTGTCCTTGAGATGAAAAGACAACACGATGTAATGAAGTTATGTCATCAATAAAGGAGTAGAGAAAAGGAATGAAAAGGAACAAGCTAGCAGAACAGGGACCAGGACAGGAACAGGCACATTGATTGCCTCATGAAGATAGGTTCGGCCAGACTCAGCAAACCGCTCAGAGAAGCTCGTACAGAAAGTTGCTGGAAATGGGCGCACCGGAGCTGGGATGAAGCTCGAGCTGAGAGAAGTGGACCCATGCACACAGCTGCCCTCTGGTAAGCAGCTGCACATTATGGGGAATCATGCGTCCCTAGGAACAAAGACTGTCCTGGTAACCTTACAGCTTATTCCCTTTATTAACAATCAGACAGTTTATGATCCTGAAACATGGGACCAAACTGAGGTCCAGGTGTGGGACTCTGCTACTAAAGGTTGGATTGCTCAGCACCTGGGAGCAGTCTCTGGGGCCTTACAGAGCCCTGTGGGTTGCCAGGCAGTGAGGGAGCTGTGGGCTCAGCCACCGATCCTGCTGCTGCACCAGCAGCCCCTCTGCTGCTACAGCCATCGAAGACCTTTGCTGCTCCGCCCCCTGGTGACCTGGACGTGCCTTTTGACCCAGGCCCATTGGCCTTGAAAAGGAGATGGAAATGTTTTCCTTCGATCCGGGAAGAACAGGATACGTAAGGCCTGAAGGCCGAGTTGCTTAACAACTTAAAGCAAGACATATTGTTCCCACGACTAGCCCTGGAATTCTGTGGTGCTTGTAATCAAGAAAAGGAACGCAAAATGGGGACTGTTATAAGTCATGGAAGATATGGGAGCACTTCAACCAGCATTACCAACTCCAACTATGCTCCCCCAGACGTGGACATTAATAGTGATAGACTTAAAGGATTGTTTGTTCTGATTGTACATATGTAGAGGCATACACATGTATAGGTGTACTGAGGTTTAGTATGCAAAAGCAATGTTTTGTGTATTTAGAAAGTTTGATGCTTGTGTATGTGTGTTGGTAGAGCACAGACTCCCTGCACACCCAGCGCCGTTTACCTGCCTTTTATAAATATTACTAAATTCAGATTGAGTTGAGACTTCATATATAACTTGGATTTTTTAGTAATAGGTGAGGTGAGGTTTCCTTCAGTATCTGCATGTCATATGTCAGAAATATGCACCTAATGACTATGCAGGACAGAGCTTAGCAAATTACACCTTACAATATTCAGATACAGGAAGACAAAACATCTAAACTTATAGCTTCATTTACTCTAGATTTCTGAAATGTAAAAGTTGGTAAGTTACTTTGCACGTTACTGCAAAGAGCTCCAGGATCACGTAGCAAAAGAATAATATGCTCAGCAGACTATCATCCTTGAGCAGCTGGCGTGAAAGTCTGAACTTTAATACACACTTACAGCACTTTAAACACAAATGCACTTTAATGAATAACAGCTGGTTGTTTTCTTTCTAGTCTAGGTTATGTGATGTTCATCTCTTTGATATTAATAAATATCGATCGGGCAAGGGGCTTGCTCAATTACCATTTATTTCTACTTTGGCTGAAGTTTCTGAAGCTTAACCTGAAAGCTTAAGTTAGAGCTCAAACTGTGACACTGTATTATAATTCCTCCCACTCCTACCATTGAGGAGAAGAGACTGATAGTGGTACTTAAGCTTGTTTGTTTTTGTCAAGAAAACAAAAAAAAAGGCAATGAAAACAAACAAAAAATCAATAATAAAAACAGCCTTTCAATATATTAACAATGGAAATAACTAAGAATAGACTAGCTTGCATATGTTAAACTTTTTTTTCTTTGTATCATAAGAATTAGAGTTTACTGGCGTTGGATAACCAAAAAACTGCACAACATAATGCAACACTGGGAAATGCTTGCATGCTGGACAGTTTACTTTGATGGGCTGATCCAAATCCTGGTTCAACAGTTCCACTGGTGTACACTGACTGAAACAGATACCATTTAGAACAAACTTCTTCAATTTCAAGTTTCTTTTCAATTTTGTCAGGCAGACATAAAGGTCTGCTTTTTTTTCCTGAACAGAAGAAAAGTTATCCTGATGGTATTATGCTAACCTCAAAAATGTCAAATCAAAAGTGTTGGTGGGGTTGAAGAGCAGGACCAGAAATGCAACCTCTTATCTCTTCTTTTAAAAAATTGTGTTTTTTTGCTCTGCTGCCAATCCCCAGACTAAGCGCTGGGTAAGTTCTTTTGAAAAAATCAATGTTGATATTGGAAACCAAGTTTCTAGTGTACCATGGAGTTTTTTGTGTCCCCCCCTCGGCTTCTAGGGGAATGCTAACTGGCTTCTAGGGGAACTCTGGGCTGAGGCATTCCCCTTGGCCAACACTGTTTATGGGAAGATAAAGAGGAACCTTATCCCTGATGCAAGGACCTTTCAGTCAGTTTAGAAGAGAAAGCCATGATAACCATGAGACCCCTCCCCCTGCTTCATGCTGAAACAGCTGAGCATCCGGAAGGAATGATAACATGACAGCACTTTGTGAAAGGGAATGACAGGGAAGAAAACAGCAGGGTGGGAACATCACCTGCTTTTCTCAGGTTGTAGTTTTGCAATGAAGCACAGTTATCAGACTGGGTAAGATGTGCCACAGCAACATTCAATTAAGTATTTATCCAGCATAAAACTGATTACACCAACCATATTTACTCAAGAATTTTGATAGGTTAGTTTTGCATCAGGGAGCTTTAAGATCACTACCCATTCTCTCAGAAACAGCAGGAAGCTGAGTGAAATCAAAATACTAACACAAACTTATAGCATGATCTAATTACCTAAATCACTGCATACGTGCCTCTCAATCAGATGGGGTCAAATAGCCCAAAGACCTGGTACTAGTTCCACGATGACACAGCCATACAATGCTATTGAGCTCCAGCCCAAAGAACGAGACATTCCTTTTGCAGCCTTTGTTACTCTGACCCCTATCGTGTAATTGAAAAGTAAATGGCCCCAAACAAGTTTTCGAAGTTCCAGGATAAGAGCAGCACTGCAGAATACCAGCAGACAGCTCTAGTAAAATGATTCTTAAGACTACATTTCAGTGTTGGGAAGAAAAAGAGGCTTATGTGTTTACCTGACTTCAAGTGCTTTGATTGCTTCTAGCATCTGTAGATACTCAGCTGCTTTCCAAACATCATTTGCTTCTTCTTCACCTTGCACCATTAGTTTTGCTGTATAGGTGAATTCTATTAGGTGACGAAATGCCATGTTACTTACACCTGTTTGGAAGCAAGAAAAGCAAGTTAACAATGCCTCAGTGCCTCAATCTGATGAATCTTGCACACTTGGCCTGCTCACCATTTTGCTCATGATACTTTAGCTGCCAGTTTCATGAAGACAACACCCTTGAAAAGCTCATGTCGGAATAACAAGTCTGCTATAGAAACATGGAAACAACTATGGAATCATGCCATAACAAAGGTAAAAGTAAAGGAAAGATAAGAGGGGCAAAAAGCTGTTTGTGTGGAATAGTAAAAAGTACATAAAGTACAATATTTAAAGTACAATTTATATATTTATTTAGCATTTAAAGTACAATAAAAAGTACATATTTAAAGCATATTTAGAGCATCTCTCTTTCTCAAAAGACCTCTGACCAGCAGATGATTGTTCCAGGAAATCGCTCCTGGCCTACAGGCAAGTATTACTCTGTGTCTATCTGTTCTTGCATCCCAGCTAAGGTAGGAGTGTGATGGTTGGACCAGGTGATCTTGGAGGTCTTTTCCAACCTTAATGATTCTACGATTCAGCCTGCACCAAGGACACCACATCCATTTCCAGTTCCAGCACACAGCTCTGAAAGTTTTTATCTGCATGAACCAGATTACCTTCAATCTCCACCAAGGGCTCCTGAGTGAAATCTTGGAAGAATTTGTAGAAGAACTGGCTACAGGCAGCAAGAACAGCCTTATGAGCTTTGAAATGGTGACCTGTGAAAACAGATAAGAAATTTTAGTTTAGGATGACACCTTCCTTACTTATTGCAGAATGAGAGCAGATGCACAAGAGAGAACAGCGGTAAAACCTAGTCTACAAGTCTACTCTAGCAGAATACAGTCACTTAACGTGTCTCCATGTAACATGAGATGCTGCTGCAGCTAGCCTTCCACATCTCATGCGACCCTTGCTGAAGGCAAACCAAAGTCAGAGAACTTGCTCACTTCAGCTTGTTTCTCTTTTCAGATACTTAATTTATGGCAAGTCCTTGTGCAAACTTTTTTCGTGAATGTCTTAGGTGCAGCTCTCAGATTTCATCCAAATTCTCTGTGCTTTTTGGCATTCCTACGTACGGATCTATTTTGTCACCATTTCAGCTAGCTTAAACACCCCTGCAGAACAGAAGCAGTTCTGATCTGATCGTTCTCTTTTCCAGACTCTGTAGTCCCCATCACTGTGTTGTCTTCTCCTTGGTGCAGGCATATACACATTTATAAGGCCCCATGAGATCAGGATAAGAGAAGCAATGTAGATTAGAACTATGCAGCTGCACCAAAAAGCTTTGAGCCCAACAAAAACACTTGGTAATACAAATAGATATGGTAATACTAGAGCAGGAGCAAACATTCAGGCTAAGCTTTGTGCAAGAAGTGCCAGTGAAATAACAGTGATTCCATAATAGTAATCTCTTCTCCATTCCTTTTTTCTAATCCAGGCTCTACACAATCCCTTTTCTTCGAGCGAGTTCTGGCTATCTTTTTAAGGGTCAAGCAGCACTCCTTTAGTTGAGTCCATTCTACTGGACACTGCCTATCTTCTCCAAAGTGCTCATCCATTCTAAGACATGTTTCAGGTTAGAAGCAATCTTGTATCTACCAGACACCATCTTTTATAAGCACTTATATCTCCAGCTTCCTTTTAGACTAATATTTACAACTCTAAAACACAGGAACAGAAAAGCGAATTATTCTTCCCTATTTTAAGAATACATTAAAAATAATATGCAGATACTAGAGAAGCAAGGTGGCAATCTTATTTCAAGCTTTTTTTTAAAACCATATTTGTACAAGTTCTCTGCAGTCAGATTTAGTCAAAACAGTCTGATTTAGTCAAAAAAGCATCTTTAAAATGTTTTGGAAATATTTTGGGTGACATTAAATATAGTACAGCAGTTGCAGAGTAGGATAATATCTGAAAATATTTAGCCACTTGTTTGGAAAAACAGAAGCATGATTACTAATCACTGCTGGAGATGCCGTTCACCCCAAGACTTTAAAAGAAAGTCTGCGTGCAACTCACAGACCAGTACTGAACCGAGAATTTGTAAACAGGCCCCTTTGACAGCTGAGCCAAGACCAACCCAAGAGCTTCCCAGCACAGCTTTCATAATTTTTTGTATACTAGCTGGTCCACAGGCCTATACATACCATCCACAATCAGAGTGATGTCTGTGAACTGGTCCTGCTCACGTTGTTCGTTCAGTCTGTCCAAAATAACTTTATAGTGCTCTGGGAATTCCTGGATACATTCCATCGTTTCTTCGGCTTCCATGGCAGAAGGACTAGTCTGCAAGAGACGTGTAGCAGAATAATAACACTGCACCGCTCAGTAAATGCTATGCACAGTCAGGTTAGTACACAAATGTGAACTAATTGGCACATTTCAGGGACTACAAAGCCACCAGAAACACCAAACTGGTAACATGTTTGCCTGATTTTAGCTAAAAGGTAGAAAACAATAGGGTTAATGAAGTAGAGTATGGCCTTATTTATATTTAACAAAGTACAACTGAACTGTGTATCTCTTTATTCTATATATTTAACAAGGACCCACCTCCCTCAAAGCAAATAATGCAGGGATATAACATCTGTACGGCTAACTATTTAACAGCATCTCCTCGGCATAACACCAGAATCTTTACACAGCCACTTCCTGCAGCTCTACCGATCCACTTGGTGGAAGAACCGTTCTCAAAAAATCCTTATTTAAGTAAGTCACAGTTGGTATCTACTGAACACAAGATGTTTACTTCCTTTAAGAAAGGATGCAGTAAGGCAGCGCTTTACAGCTTCTGCGTACACAGAGCTGCCTTGTATTTAAAGTGTTGCCACACCCAAGAACAAGAAGCTTCTTATTCACCCAGCCTACTTACACTTCTCCCCCTGCATGGTGAAATATCCGCTGCCAGCCCTTCCAATGAGACACGTGGGCTTGTAATACAATGGCCCTTCCTCCCTTACTGATACAATAAATGTAGCCGTGAGTGGGAGTTGAGGAGGTTATCAGACCTGAAGAGGTTAAGCAAAACACTGTGCCTGTGGAGACGAGGCAGCAGATGCTAGTCTGCTTCTTATGCAAAAGAACCGCTGGAGAGAGTCCAAGCGCTTCAATGAAAGCATATCACAAATTATCTCTAGGCAAAACGACTTCAGGTCTGTGCAGCAGCCCTCCTCTTCAACTCCCACGTTCACATGGCTCTCATGCTGAGAATGCCTCAGAAAAAAGTAAAGACATTTCAAAGCAACGTTAGCACAGAAAGTTCAATTTCACAGTCTAACTCACTTTGAAATACACGTGGTATCTGAGAGAAGACAGTGATTAGACTTGAATGAGCTTCAAAGGAATTTGGGAAATACCTTTCACTGTATTGTTATGCTTAGCAGGGTCAGAAGGAAGAAAGTTAGAAGAGCAGTTAGTATCTCTGAATACAGAGGTGGAAATTTTTGGTGTGACAAGGAAGCAGGTATCTTTAGAGTGCTGGAAGAAACTAAACAGGAGGTGCTCCCTGACTTCCAGTGCAGATTTGGTTGATTGGAATTTTAAAGTCCTGAGTGCAAACCTGTCCTTGTGTGCACCAGCTACCTCTGATCGGATGCCGACAGGCATGCGAACGCCACCGTGTGGCTCCCTAGGGTCGGCTTTCCTTCCAACAGTGCATTCTGGTAATACGGGGTTCAACAGGAGAGAGGAAAATAATTACCCAGTTATGATGAAAGCAGGCGTTATTTTATTATGACTAACATATCAAGCAAATAAATTTGTCACATTTGTATTTTAAGCAAAGGACACTCTTCCTTGCATCTCAGAAACCATACCAAAAAGATGATAGAAAGTGAAAGGGAAAGAGGGACAAAAGTGAATGCTTCTGGAGGTCTAGTTCTGCTTGCTAGCAGTGCTTTTTAAAGGGGACACTGAAACTCGTATCAGACTCTTGAAGGGAACAGAGAAGGTCAGCCTGCTGGGAAAGCGAAGTGGAAGGGAAGGATGCTGCTGCCTCCATCTCACTTCATCTGTAATGAGCCTGAGACGGATGACAAGCAGCTCCCACCTTTCCTGTCATCTGGTATTCAATGGGAATTGAATACCACATGGGAAGCTGACAGCCATTACGTCACTGTTGAATTCTTCTTGCTTGTTTTTGAGAAATCATTCAGTGATGGATGACTTGCAGTTAAAGACTTAATTCCTTAAAAGTTAAGGCAAACCAACTTTTGACCCTCAAATATCATGGCATCATACCCTCCTACCAAACCTAAGAGTTTGTTTTAAAAAATTGAGTGTTTCTCAGAACACTAAAACAAACAAACATTAAAAACATACGACTTACATAAATTTATTGTCCTGAACTACCACAGAGCTCCGCAATATATTGCAAAAAAAAGCCCAGTGTAACTCTGTGTGTTCAAAGCCCTGTATACGTTCACTGAGGTGACGAATACCATGGAGCAAGAGGTGGGAGGTACAGGAGGTACAGCTCCCTGAAAGGAAGGTGTGGGGAGCAGGGGGTCGGCCTCTTCTCACAGATAACTAGTGATAGGACCAGAGCCTCAAGCTGCACCAGGGCAGGTTCAGGTTGGAAATAGGAGACATTGCTGCACAGGAGCAGTCAGGCACTGGGACGGGCTGCCCAGGGAGGTGGTGGAGTCCCCGTCCCTGGGGGTGCTCAGGAGAGGCTGGACATGGTGCCTGGGGACGCGGCTCAGTGGGTGCTGTTGGTGGCAGGGGGTGGTTGCAGCAGGTGTCCTGTGAGGGCTTCCCAACCCTAAGGCCCCTACCCCCAGGCAAAGCAAGTCGGAGGAGGCAGGCAGCAGCGGCCCCACATGATGGTTATGCACCAGCTCACAGGTGGTGGAAACCCGTCTACTTCTGCTTCCTACACAATTTTTACGACAGTTTTTTTTCCTTTTTTTTCCTTTTTTTGTTGTTGTTGTAGGGCTCGGTACCGCGCTAACCCCGTTCCCCGCTCACGCCTCACACCCCCGTGCCAGGCGCAGCCCTCACACACCCGCCCCGCTTTTATCACTGCACTCCCGCTCCCCCCGTCCCCTTTTTCCCCCTTTTTTCCCCCATTTTGCCCCATTTTCCCCACAGGCCGCGGCCCGCCCGCCACACCCGCATCCCGTCCCGGGCGGCTCCCTCAGGCGCGGCCCCGCCCCCGCCCCCCTCACCCCCCTCAGGCACCGCCGCCATCGCGGCCCCTTCCCCGCCCCGACCGCCTCCCTCCCATTGGCGGGCGCCGCCGCCACTCAACGCAACCCCAGCCAATAGCAGCGCAGCGGCACGGCCCGCCCCCCGCCGAGGAGAGCCAATCAGCGCGCGCCGAGTCCCAGGAGCGGGAGAAGCCGGAAGGCCTACCCAGCGCCCGCCGCCCGCCGCGCCCGGCGGCCCCGCCACAGCCCCGGGCGGCCGCCCGCGGGCACGGGCACGGCGCGGGGCGGCCCCGGGAGGGGGAGCGGGGCCGGCGCGGGGCCGGGCGGCGCGGTGTGGGCGCCGCCGCCTGGTTACCCGTCGTTACGTCATCAAAGCGCGCATTAAATCGATCCCCTTTTAACGGCCGGCCGGCCGGGTCGCGGCCCGGCGGCGGCGGGGGCCCCGCGGGGTGGGGAGGCGGCGCGGGCCGGTACTCACCGCCTGCAGCGCTCAGCCCCGCCGCGCCCGCGCCGCCGCCGCCGCTTCCTGCTGCCCGGCACGCTGCTAAGCGGGGCGGGCGCCGGCCAATCGCGACTCGCATTCCCGGCCTGCACCGCGCGGCGGAAGTGACGCTGCCGTCACCTTTCACACAGCGGGGCGCGCGGCTGGGCGGCGGGAGGGGGAGGGAGGGGGGGGAAGGGAGGCTGGGCGGCGCGGTGCATGCTGGGAGATGTAGTCCCAGGGGAGGGGGGAGCCGCCATCACGCGCTGCCTGCAGGGCCGGCTCCCAGCCCAGCCCCTGCCGGCACCGCCGCTGCCCCGCGTCCACGAGCACCGCGCCCAGCCCCTCCTGAGCACCCCCAGGGACGGGGACCCCGCCACCTCCCTGGGCAGCCCATTTTGATGCCTGGCTGCTCCTTCTGAGAATAAACATCTCCTCATTTCCAACCTGAACCTCCCCGGTGCAGCTTGAGCCCCTTCCCTCCAGTCCTGTCACTCGTTATCTGTGAGCAGAGGCTGGCCCCCAGCTCCCCGCGCCTTCCCCTCAGGCCACTGCAGAGAGCAATGAGGTCTGCCCTGAGCCTCCTCTTCCCCAGACTGAACACCCCCAGCTCCCTCAGCTGCTCCTCATGAAGGGAAAGCGCAATTAAATGGGGTGAAGGGCAGCCACCCATCCCCCACAAGTGCCATCAGCCCCGCAATGAGCCCCCCACGCTGCCACCCCAGCAGAGGGGCTGCAGTGCTCTCCCCTGCCATAGAGCACCCTGGGGTGCCAGAGCACTGCCAACACGCTCCCTGCTACGCAGCACTTCATGTCACGGTGTGCGTGACCCTGTGCTGCCCACCATAGCATCCCACAAGCCAGGAACGGGGCCGTCTCACCTCCGTCCCCACTGGCATGAGTCTCACTGAGCCCACCACCATGCTGAGGGCAGGAGCAGCACACAGGTCTTCCTGTGTCATTTAAACTGAGCAGTGACATGGATGAAGGCAGCATGGAAAGCAGGTCCAAGCCATGCTTTCGCTGGTGCCAGCTCCAACACTGTAACACCACTGAGCACAAGGGAAGTGGCTGAGCAGCATCCCACACAGCCAGCAGAGCTGCTGCATGCCCTTGTTATCCCTACGTTCGTGCACAGGCTCTGGACTGCACCCTGGGAGGGAAGGCGAGGGAGTGTTGCTGGCAGCGAGCATCCCCTCTGCTGCCACAGCTGAATGTGGGCACCGTGAGGCCCCAAGTTCTCCTCTAGGACGTCATCACCAGCGGCATCTGAAGCCAGCCAGACTTTGTGTGCTGCCAGCAGGTGAAAATGTATTCCTCCACATAAAACAACACTCGCATTTAGGATGTCCAAACAGACACTTTGACATCCCTATGAAAGCCTTTATGTCAATCATAGCTGTAATGGCTGAATGTTCTTATGGGCTTGCCCACATTATTCCCGTGAATGAATTTGTTTTATGACCTTCTCCTGCACTTTTCCCTAGTGCCAAATCTATGCGATTTGCTTCACCATATTCATCCTCCACTAGAAGGGTAAATGCTTATGAAGTTAACACATCTGTTCAGCATAGAAATCCTACCACATCAAACAAAATGTAAGTAATAGCCATTCTGTCAAGTTCAAATTTAGTTTTATAGTCTCTCTCTCTCTCTCTCCTTTTATTTATTTATTTTTTTTTAAATATATAAACTCCTAGGTGCCTGTGCAGTGTTTTATAATGCAATCATACAGAACAAATTTGAGTTTTATCGATACTGGTAGTTTGTAATGCAATACAAATAACTTTGAAGTAAAATTTATGTTCCTTTTATTTCCTCATGCTATTGCCCAATGGATTTGCTAATATAATAATATATATTTTTTCTTGTGTTGTTAGGTCTGTTCGGACTATTGTTTTCAGTCTAGAAGAAATTTCATTTCTAGAAGAATGACACAGCCATTCTTTTCTGGTATATGGGAGTACATTAGGAAAGCTGATTCCTCATGCATTTACACCTTCACTTTGAACAACTTTAAAACTAATTTTGGTTGAAGTACTGTATCTTCAATAGTTTGAACTTAAAATATTGCTGAAATTACTACTATAGGACCAAACCACTACACAGTAATTAAAAATCATTTATTTTTTCAGTACCTTCTACCTGTCCAGACAAGGTTGATGCTTTTTTTTTTGCCTTTTTTTTTTTTTCCTGACCATTTGCTTTTTTTTTTTCCAAAGCATCTTCTGCAGTGTTTCTTTCCTACTTTTTTTCCTATGGCTTTACCCTTTTAATTGTTCTGTCAGATTACATGGAAGCTTTTGAATGAACAATTTATATGTATATATTTCTAATATCTTTTGAAATATGAAATTAGACTGACCAAGGTGTAACTTTCCCGATTCTCATTTTTCTCTCTTAGAGGTGTGTCTGGTGTTTGCCTAGCATACCTCTAGGATTTTGGAGAGCTATGTATGTTAATGTGTGCTCTTGCTGCCTTCTCTCTCCTGTCTGTGTGGGGACACCCTCTGTCAGGCTGGCTAAGCCCATCAGTATGCAGCTGCAGGGTTGTCTGGAGATGGTGACACCCGTCCTGGCACAGGGAAGTGTAACAGCACGGGGAGCACCACCTGTAAAATTCAGGCAGCAGCAAGCCCTACGTGGGACTTTGACTGGAACCACAGCTGGATGGCACAACCTGTGATCCCCTAGTGGCCAGGGATGTCTCCACCATCGTCTTCTTCCTCCCAGGACTGAGTGAGTGACACGTTCTTTTAGGTAATGCCCCGAGCCTAGGTTATGACTGTACCGTGAACCGAAAAGAAAGGATTTGACCCGGTCTGCAGAGGGTCTGGCCAGGTGACTGAAAAAAAAGGTGACTCTGTAACTGAGAGTTCTAGAAACTCTGTGCAACTGCAGGCTTTGCTAAGTGCTAGAAAATGTAGACAACAAGCTATGCTGATTGTCAATTTATTTCTTCTGTAATATAAATCTCTAATTATAACCAGAACTGTGTGGCCTGTCCTCATTCTGCTAAGGATCTGTAAAGAATCTGTCCGTCCTCCATAGTGTTGGGTGACAAGTTGTAAATCTCAAAAAAAAAAAAAAAAAGGTTTATAGTGTGTTAAACAAACATGAGAATGATCTTTATCCATATCCCTAGTTCAATCTGTATTAGCCACTTCTATGACTAAAAAAATCTCTCTCTTTTTTTTTTTTTTCTTTCTTTTTTTTTTTTTTTTTCCTTGAATCACCTCAGTGACACTCTGGAAAAATCTGTGTTCATTAAGATAGCCTGATAAGCCTTCTGGACACAACATTCCACTGAGTTTGGGCATCATACTGAAGCATAGATGTTCTCCAGCTCAGGACTTTTAACAGCAGTCTTGAAGAAGGCAGAGGACATTCAGCCAGACTGAGTGTTGGCAGCCTTTCTCAGGGAGATCTGTAAAGTAGCAAACAGAGAAAAATGAATACTAAACTAATTATAGAAAATGTGAATTTTCCTTTTTTAAGGTAGAAGTCTGAATCATGTACTTTCATTATTTAATTAAAAAACCCTCTTGTCTGAAGAAGTAAAGGAATTAATAAACTGCAGATGGTGAGACCAAGAATTCAGAAGGTGTACTGATGTGCCAGATTAAGTAAATAACTATTTTCCAGAAGCAGTTGATTCAGATTATAAAAAAAGGCCAAAAGGGACCATTAGATTATCTAGTCCAAAGCTGTCTACCCAGCAGCCTGACCTATACTCAGCATGCCGGAGAGCCCTGTCTGGCTCCTCAAATGTTTGTGAAAATTGCTTAGTGCATTCATACACACCCAGATATACTACCACAATGTCCTGATCATGACTAAATGATTCATCCAGGGAGAGAAGGAGTTCAGATAGCTCTAATGTGGCCTTTTCTGTTCTCTTATATTTAAAAAGCCTTATGAAATAACTGCTTAGTCCTGTAATGATAGCAATCACGTGTAAGAAATCTTTTCTACGTTAGAAGACTCAGCATGTTTCCATTGCACAATGTCTTGTTCCGTGCATAAAGGGGCTTTAATGTCATGCCTAGAGCAAGGCAGATGTATGCTGTTACGCAAGAGAAAAACATGTCTGTAGAACCTCTCTGATAAGTATGCATAGTGAGACAATACCAGCGACTGAATATTGTAAAGGAAAATAAATACGGGCTGTGCCTCAGACAGAATGATAAAGGGCTCTTCTGATAATTCTTCTCACTCCATTAGTGTCTCAAGAGCAAAGGGAAGATGTAAGGAGCTAATGAAAATCAAAATTATAGCGATAATTGTAAAATGTAATACTTAAAAACTGTAACATGCTGAATTGTGAACTGATACTAAAAATCCTTAAGCTGTGCATCTGTGACACAAGGATATTGGCTTATTCCTTTGTTATCTTTATGTTTTCAGAGGAAATGCACAGCTAGGACAGGATGTGCATTTATGTCTGCCGCCTTACAAGCTCCATGCCAAAACTGGCCTACTGCCTGTAAGTTTCATACTTTTGTAACCTCAGGAAAGTTAGCTGACTAGTGAAATCAGGGAGAACAGTGTCTGGTGAATGCTGCGAGAGAGGATCATTGAGTTCTTTTAATCCTAATATTTTCTTTTAAATTATTTTGAATTTCTGGAAGAAAGAACAAATCTAAGAATTGAAGGGCTTACCAGATCCATAAACCATGGTGACTTGACTTTTGCAGAATTACGAGAAGCGTTCCTACAAGGATTGTATAGTGGTTTAATGCTTAAGTAACAGTAGATGTTAAGTACTTTCTGATTTTTTCCTTTCATCACAGCATATAAATTCAACAGTGTTGGCTGTCAGTGTTTGGCTGGGAAACCTCTATAGAAAAGTGTTTTTTAAAATAAAAAGTTAAAATGTTACCTGTGTTTGTTCATTAAGAAAATGTAATCCATTTTTGTATAAGTGCACCATGAGTAGAAATAACATACAAACACATTGTTTATAAGGATATTGTGTATATACTACATCTTCACTTGTAACCCAGATTTTCACAAAGAAATCTTACATAACCTGATTTGCAAAAAGTGGTTTTGTTTTGTGTTTATTTGTTAAGCAACAGTGAACATCAGGAAGTGAAACATGGTCATTTTCTCCTACTATTTAATGATCCATGGAAATCTAAAGAGTTTGCAAAGGATAAAAGCTAAACTGGCAGAAAATTTTCTGACCTAGTCCACTTTCAGTTCTGCTCTTCCCTGTATTATACATGCAAGAATATTAACAGATAGTTTTAGATTACTTCTCCTTTCAGGCCACATCATCTTCCTATAAAACTGTAGACCTCTGGACCATGTTATTGCTGAGGAGAAATAAAGTCTGACTGATATGTTCATCTATTGTTAACCATAGATGAAAATTTACTGTGGAACTTGGAGGCAATCAGGGCAACATCCCACATGCAATTAAGATGGATAATACTCAGTGCAATAAAAAATGAGAAAGCAGACAACCTAGAAATAATTCTTCCTGGTATCTAGGGGAGAATCTTCAATAACGTTTTTCATTCTAGCACAGCATTCCACCCATCCATGCGAGACCAGGTGTGCTACGTGTCACGTTGACTGTAACTGTGCCATCTACAACAGCAGCTTAAGTACTCCATTTGCAGGCGCACAGATGGAGCAGACATCAAACTACATGTGCTGCTGAAAAAGCACCCGTTCTGTCATTTTAGTTCCTAATATCAGCTTCATGTACAATCCACACTGCAGTGCCACAATGATTTGCCTGAATGGTGGAGACTGAAGCCCTATATTCAGTTTCAGGAGAACTAGATGTCTGAAATCCTGCCTGATCCCTTAAACAGGTATTTCGTAACTTACCTCAAGCACAGATCTGTGTTAAACAATCAACAGAAATTTCATCATTAACCTAAAGCATTTGCAAGCATCACGAACTCGTTGCAATGAAAAAGGGAATGCAACTAAAAATCATTTACTGTTAATTATTACTATTATTGCAGTCATAGGATCACTTATGCATTTAACTTTCTGGTCTGCCTCTCCTTCTGAATGCCTTCTAGCTGTGTTGGAGAGAATGGTCTACAGTAAAAATCTACATGATTTTTAAAGTGCAGCAAGTGTTTTTCACTTCACATTCTTATTTTGTTTCCTCTTCATGAGTTCTTACAGGAAGTCTGGCAAAGACTGTGATGCAGGATCAGCACAAAACCCTGCTTTGTTTTTCTGCTTTTTGTTGTTGTTGCTGACAAGCAAATGTTCAGAGAAATGCAGTTTACAGTCTAGAAGGCTGGATTAAACCATTGGTCAAAGATGGGTGTGGGAGCTGCTAAACTGTTACACCAAGAAACACTGATTCTGGGCTCTACTGGGAATACAATCACCTCTTTAACTTTAATCCCTGTAAAACTACCTTTGAGACTGTTATGTGCCTCATATTTAAATAATAGTTAGTAAATAATATCAGGGCTATGAGATTAGTATTTCTGAACAAGTCTTGCTGCCAAGAGACTGCCAGAAAAAAGAGAAAGCAATCCAAAAACCTGAACATCAGCTAAGGGCAGCTAGAGATGAGGACTTAACAAAATAAAATTGGGACACATCTCTCCTTGTAGTGCTGCAAGAGTCCTTACAGATCTGGGGCCACAAACGAACAGCCATGCAAACCTCTACTGACTGGAGAGATGTTGAGGCATGCTGTGATGACTACTTCTAGTCAGATCAAGGACTCGGTTACTTTTCAAGTTCCACAAGTTGAGCCAATGATTTTGGAACTGGATAGTGAGGAGACTCAAAAGTGAGTAATGTTGTTGCTGCCTGTAGTTAGATGTACGATATGAAGCCTGTTCAGTGTGAATTCTTAGACAAGTCAAAAAACTCATCCAAGTGTGTGTGAACATTTGAAATAGAGACAATTCCACTGAAGCAACCCAGAGGGGCTGCTAGTGAATTTTGCAGGGCAGATTTTTTTTTATGTCTTTTTGATTCTGAGTGATGTGGCATAGTCTGATTGCTTGTGCAGGTACTTCCAAAGGTGGTGTCCTCGGGCAAGATGTCATTGTATCTTCTTTGGTACTCTCCCTTCTCTTCCTTTCAAACACTGTTATTTCCTCTGTGCTGTGCTGCATACTGTGGCCTTTATGCTGGAATGCCATTGCAGTTCTCTTTTTCTAACTCTTCCCACAACAGCCCAAAACATAGGAAACCAAAGCCATAGGAAAAATAGTAAGACTGCCAATGTAGGGATAAAATGTTTGTAAGGTGTAATAGCCCCCAATGTTTGCAGGAGGCCCATTGCCAATATACTACAGAAATAGCATTCTGTAGGCAGAATTTTACTTTGCCTTCATGGTTAGATTCAAGAACTGTACCTGTGAGAAGTAAATTATAGGACTGTAATGTCACAAGTTTGGGGACTTCAGGTATATACGAGTTTCATCCAAAATATGCACAAGATAAGTGTATGGTACTTAATTATAATTTTCAGAACAAATGTGAAATCTTCAAGAGAATAGTTGTGGATGCTGCATCCCTGGATGTGGTCAAGGCCAGGCTGAATGGGGCCTTGGGCAACCTGGTCTGGTGGGAGGTGTCCCTGCCCATGGCAGGGGGTTGGAACTGGGTTGTCCTTAAGGTCCCTTCCAACCAAACCATTCTGTGATTCTGTGATAATAGGAAATACATGCAAATCTAAAGCTGGTGGTAGTATTACTATCTGATTTATTTATTTATTTATTTTTTCCTCACCATTTTATATGAATTTATGAAGCTATTCCAGTCTATTAAATAAAATGGCATTTAACACTTCTATGCAGCATTCTCATTACATTCTGAGTGTGGGATGCAAATACCAAATAACTATATATCAGTAAATGGTAATGTAGCTGCTGAAATACTATTTGCTGAATGCAAAACTTGTAAAGCCAGTATAATTTTCTTATCAGAAATTAAATCTAGGCAGGGACTGAGTTTTAGTCACTATGGCTTTCTCTCAATAATAGCACTGATGACAACTGGAAAGGTGTTACCTTAAGAGAGTTGATACAAGTCCTCTCATATTCACTGGTGTTTACTGATCTAAATTGAAGATTTGGCTCTTCCAGATTTCCATCAGCTTTCAGAAACAGAGGCAGGTGTTTAGTCTGTTCAGAATTTGATTGCTGCAAGCAGATGCAGCTCTCCCTCTACTTCCATATAACATTTGTTCAATAAAACAGTTCAGACCTTCCACCAGGCTTTAGAAGGTCAGCATTGCTTTACAGTATTTATTTATGTACAGAGACCAATAGAACTATTACATTTGGAGCTTATTTTGGTTCTAGGAAACCCTCTTTTTGTGAAAATAGTTTTTACTCATGGTGGGAGTAGAAGAGTAGATGGCTATCAATTTCAGCTCCTTGAATGCTGTAACTGTAAAGTGTACTCTGTTAAGTGAAGACTCACTTAGATGTATCCATTTTTATATTTCATCTTCAAATTGCTTCAGCAGTTCACAGACAACAAGCTACTGAGAGTGCTTTGATGCTGAAATTGCAGCTGCTTTTGAATTTCCAAGATGGACAGGACAGGAATAAGTGGTTGGTTCAGTCAGTTATGCCTTCAGTACTGGTGCTACTGGCACACTCGCATACTCTTGCCCTAGGAAGGGCACACAAGATTTTTTCACAGTTCAGCATATAATATCTGAGAAGAATTATCATCAGCAATCAATCTGCTATATCATGTATTTGAAGCCATAATTATTTCTTTTAGTTTGTCAAACTCCATTTTATGTATAATGATCTCCATCTTACACTCAGCTATCTGAACCTACCCCTAGGCTCTCTTAACATCTGTTGCAGATCATGATGTTGGCAGCCACTGCTATATATCAGGAAAATAAGGCAACACAGAGCCACAAAAAGGAATTTGACTGAAAATACGTCATCATTTTTTTCATCACAATTCAACAGATCTTGAAAAAAAACTTTTGCATACAAAATCCCCCCTCATTCATTGGCTGGACTCAGTTTTCACTTCAGTTTTCATGTATTTTACAACAGGTTAGCAAAAAGCAGCTTTGAATTTCCTGTAAGGTTCACAGTATGTTGTCACTGAAGCCTATGCACTGTGCTGTTATAGTTTCCATTCTGCAGCTAAGGTTCAGTGCAGTGAGCTATGCTTGGGTGACCTGTTATAAATCATTAACAAGAACTTGTTTTTATGGGTATTTCTGGTGAGAGACCTTTACGGTCACCTGGAATGAACTGCTGTGAATTTAGCAGATGAATCATTTTCTTCCACATCTCCTGAGGAGAGTTATTGGGTATAAAGACATTAATAGGAGTTGTCTGTATTGCTGATCTTCTAAAGCTATAATTACAGCTACACCCTCTTTAAGGCCTGCTCTGTTAATGTGAAAAGAACTGTCTGAATACAGCAAAATCAGAAGGGTTGTTTAATGTGTTGAACTCGTGAACTCATATTCATTAGTCTAGATCTTTAATCGCTTTAGTTCTGCACAGACTCAGTGCCCAGTACTGGAAAGCCTAAAGCTGCCTGCTGAATCCCAGGTGCAAGTGCGTCATCCCTGTGGAAATCACTGTGGGATCACAGGGATCACTCTGTGGGATATGAGATCCACGTAGGAGATCTGTACAGCCAGCTTCGGGCACTGTGTGATTATGTTTGTTTTTTGTGGTTTACTGTCTACCACACCAGGAGCCTAAGCAGAACCAAACCAGTTTTCTTCTGTAGATCACAAGACTGCTAAGAATTACTAAATATGCTAAAGCACTCAACAGTGTAGAAGATTTCCTATACCTATGATCTCAACCACTTCTTCTTAATGACTTCTTCGGTACGTACTGTTAGGTAATTTTTTCATCCTCAGACAATATGATGACCACTGGTCTTAGGTCCACTAAGGTGGTGTGGAACTTGTAGGCTGACACAGTTATTGCAGGATAAATGCAGAAAGGAAACAGAGCCAACAAGGAATTGAGAATATACGTAGGTTTCAGCCATAGGGTCAGTTTGCACTTGTAATGTGTGCAATGATTATAACTGAGGACATGTCTGATGGAAAAAATGATTTTCCTTGTTAATTGCAGTGTGAGATGGGTTAAAGTAGAGAAAGAGACTGCATTATTAAAATGGAATTTCCAAGAAGGAAAACAAAAACATCTATTTAAAAAATTGGAGCTTCTTTTAGACCCATTGTGTTTTTAAACAGACAGCTGCATTTATCAGCTGTTCCTTAGTTCACTGAAGCAAACTCCAGGACTATGTGTCTGAAGCAACATCTTTTGTTGCTTCCTTTGAATTCTGTCAAGTATGCATTTGGCTATCTTGCACTGCTCTGGCAGAAGACCAATATTGCACTGCCATCCCTCTTTCCGGAGTTACTTTAACTAATGAGCTTGTGGTTCCAATTATTTTGCTGAATCTATTTTATTGTAACATATATTCTTAATTTTCACTTATATTAACCTTTATTTACATAATTTAAACAAAGTTTAAAGTTAAGCATTAAGTCAATGGCTTGTCTTTGTTGTAATTTATTCCTCTATAAAGTATGAGTAAGTTCACTGACTTGACGTATTTACAATGTTATAAAATGAGACTACATACAAGAATAATCAGTGGAGACTTAACAATCTGCCAATGGACTTTGAATTCCCTGTTTGTGACATCCTTCAGTCCCAAGAGCAAAGACACTGAAGTCTTGAGGTCTTGTGACAGAATTTGTGCTGGATCCACGTTCTGCCTCTGTTCTCTCGTTATTTGCACACGTTGCAAATCACTGCAGCAGACTTTACCAGAGTGTCGTTGCCAACAGCCTCATAATTACATGTCCATCTGAGATTTTTTTTTTCAGAAATATGTATGATACCAATTACCAGTCTAGATGACAGAAATCATAAATATCAGTTAATTTCCAAATTTCCTTCACATTGGCATTTTGGTGCTGTGATGCTTTGAGAAGTTTGATACATGTCAAAAAGTGTACTGTTTGTGCTCAACATGAAGGGAAGAGGGCTGTTATTTCCACCAGAACCATTTTTCCCCCCTGCTAGGAAAGAAAGTGAGTAGTAAAAGGATGATAATTATAAAAATTATTTTTGAAACTGAAGACTTGTCCAAATTAGAGCTGATAGACTCTCACTGCCTCCTGCAGTGATACTGGAACATTCTCAACAACTAAGAAAATACTTGTAGAGGAAATGAAAATTAAGATTTAGGACAATTATTTCATTAGAAGCTATGTGTAAAGGGCTACAGGAGCCTTCCAATTCAAGGGGGCAGGCTGTAAGAAACTGAATGTTTAGAATTTTATACTGTAAATTTTACAATTATTTATTTAAAAAATGTGGAAGTGGATTTTTTTTTTCCCCACTCAGAAAGGGTAATGCTTCAGACAGATGTTTAAACATATTTAGGAAGTCATTTATTTCTAAAACAACTGAATTAGAACCACCTATACCCACAGCCAACATAATGTTAGTTACCACTTGCTTTAAGATGGACAAGCTTTCTTGCTCAGGAAATCTTGAAGCAGAGCACCAGTCTTAGGTAGGGTGAATGCTGTAGGGCAAGATGCTTTATGGCTTATGACTATGAATGTGGTTAAGGCCTTCTTCTCAATATTACAAGGGTTGTAATAGCTATCACATAATGTAATACTAAATAATGTAATAAACAGTAATCATCAGCACAGTAATAGTTGGTATCAGAACTGCTGCTTCTCATCTCTCTGTAAGGGAACTGAGGGCCTGCAGGTGTCTCTGCATACTATTTGGGAGCAAATACTAACTTTTCAGCAGTGACCATTGTGGATTTCCATCCTCAGCAGGAAGTCGGCTGATTTATAAGCCAGCTGTTTCAGTTCACTGTGTCTGGACCCTTTATTCCTCAGCAGTCCTGAGCTGTGAGTCTCAGCAGTGCTCAGTGGTATAACATATAGCTTGTAGGCTCAGCACTGGTTAATTAAGCATTGTGCACGTCCCTCTGCATAGCTGCAGAAGAAACGGGAATGGAATACTGCTCTTTATTTCTGCCTGTGTTGCAGTAACTGGTAAGACACCAATTATCAGTTACTACTGAGCTGTATCTTACTCCCCTTCCAGTCAGTAGAGCCTTTCTTTTTAGCTGCTTCAGTGCTCATTTAGGAATTGACAGACCTGATGCATACCAAATAACTTCCAGCAAACCCTGTAGGGCTTTATTAGCACTGAAAAGCGACAACTTATCTTGAGGCAGCAGGCCCAGCAAATAATCTGTTGCTTGCAACAGCACAGGACATCGTCACAGCTCTGGGGGCTTGATTCCAGCTATGAGGCCTGGCAGAGTACACAGAGATTCACTTCACCAACAACATAAGCAACATGAGCACGTCCCATTTCAAACAAGCAAACAAACCAGTCCCTGTCAGACATCTGTTTCTGCTTTCTTCACTGTGTCCTCAGAGACTATGGAATAAAACTTCAGATCTTTGTCCTTCTTTCCACTGGCTTGAGTGCAGCACATCTTGGTGATAAACCCTGAGGTCAGCAGTTCTGTTCCTTGTACCCAACGAGACTTTCGACCAGAAGCACGAAGCTTGTCTGTGCAAGGGACAGAGTCCCAGCCACAGAGCTAAGCAGTGTGAATCTCACCACCTTAAACTCTGCAGGCACACTACTTTTAAACACCAATTTATCCATAAACATCCATAAACATGTACTTTGAAGGAAATCCATCCCAAGGAAATTGCTGTCAAAGTAAAACACCTCATGCATAAACAGTTCCCTCCCTGGGGAAGGGAAAACATCTTCACACAAATGTCCTCAGGCACCTCAGTGATGACAATGCGGAAAGCAAACCTAGCAGAGATGTGGCTGCCACCACATGGAGCTTCATGGCTTTCGTGCATCTACATTGCTTTAAATGTCTGGAGATCTGGACTTTAACCTCTGGCATAAGCTGACAAACGGGCAGATTCTCCCCAAGTTTTAGTGCCAGCTGACGTAACCCAGAGCAGCTGTGCCAGAGGAGCTCTGCAGCGCACAGGCGCTCAGCCTTGGCACACCACCCTCTAAGCAACCACGAGATAAAGCATAAGTGCAAAAACCTGCTAGCTCAGCATTTTTGTGAATGGAGAAGTACCTTCCCCCTCTGGCTGTGTTCACAAAATAAGGACTCGTTGGCCCACCCCTCCCTTCTGGCTGTACCACTGCCTCCAGCTCTGGGGTGACCGGTGCTTGGCACGACCCGAAATTCAGCCCTCGTGCCTGGCACTCCTTGCCATTCTGCCTGACAAAACGCTTCTGTTCGCAACTAGTTAACCCAGAAATATTTTGGCCACTTTTGCTGGAGGGGTTTGCTTCGCTTGCAAGGTCGCTCAGAGTGAGCTCCCTGAACTTTGAACTGTGTCTGCACAGCGAGATAAACAAGAGCAGTATAAATACTGCAGCCCTGCTCCCCACCACGCTTTCCTCCGCGGCGCAGCGGAGCGGCGCTGCCAAGGCGAGTGGGGAGGAAGGGGTAAGTCTGCTGTTTTCGCTTCGACTAGAGTGCCGGGACTTCAGATTTGGCAGGGTGTCCGCTTGTTTCCCCGGCTGAAAAGGCCGGCTGTGGAAATTTCCATTGGAAAACAAAAAGTGAAGGGAAGTGTTAAGTGGGAGCGCAGCTCCTGATTGGAGGCTGCAGAGGCAGAGCAGCATCGCCAGATGCCCCAGGAGCTTCGCGCTCTCCTAGCAGAGCCCTGTCAAGGTGGACAGTGTCCCAGATGTGTGGGAAGAGTGAACAGCTGGCTCTGCTGATGCTTCTTGGGCCAGTATCTCATCCTCAAAGTGCTGTACCCCAAAACGATTTTGGTACAACTGCAGGCAGGGAACGTGGGGACAGCGGGATTTCTCAACATGATGCTGGCACTGCAGCAGCTGGCTCTTGTTTGAAAAGATCAGTAATTAAAAGTTTGGTGTTATTTATTTATTTCTGAATATGACAAGATTGGTGAAAAGCCTACCCTTTATCAGAATTTACTGTGTCCAAAACATCCTGTATTTACTATCAAACTCTGATGTGAGTGCTGGAATCACAATATTCCACAGCCTCGGATGTGTTTGGGAGCAGTTTTAAAACTTTATTTGGGACTTTTCTGCACACATTAACCCCAAATTATTATGTTATTGGAATAGAAGGATAACTACAGAATTTCTTGTATGTTTTGATTCTCATAAACATTAAATGGACGTAGTGTGGGCAGGAGTTTTTGTAAGATAGGGCAAATCTGAAACTTGAGTTTTCATTTCCTGCTTTTGCAAAATTGTTTCTATTCCTGTATCCTTTAGAGATTTTTCAACGGGATCCAAATGCTACAAGCTGACTTTTAAAAAACTTTGTCTTTTTTCTTTTCTTTTCTTTTCTTTTCTTTTCTTTTCTTTTCTTTTCTTTTCTTTTCTTTTCTTTTCTTTTCTTTTCTTTTCTTTTCTTTTCTTTTCTTTTCTTTTCTTTTCTTTTCTTTTCTTTTCTTTTCTTTTCTTTTCTCTTCTTTTCTCTTCTTTGCTTTTCTTTCCCTTTCCTTTTCCTTTTCCTTTTCCTTTTCCTTTTCCTTTTCCTTTTCCTTTTCCTTTTCCTTTTCCTTTTCCTTTTCCTTTTCCTTTTCCTTTTCCTTTTTTCCTTTTCCTTTTCCTTTTTTCCTTTTTTCCTTTTCCTTTTCCTTTTCCTTTTCCTTTTCCTTTTCCTTTTCCTTTTCCTTTTCCTTTTCCTTTTTTTCCTTTTCCTTTTCCTTTTTTCCTTTTCCTTTTCCTTTTTTCCTGCCAGGAACTGTAATGCTTGCTATGTATCAAAATACTCTGGTGGTGCAATTTCTTTTAAGTCAGTGGACTTGCTGTTGAGTAGGTTGGATTCACACCCAAATCTGGAGTAAACTGGTCTGGATTTTTACTGGTGTAAACTGGCTCAGCACCACTGATTTCAAAAAACAGGAAATGAGGCTGTTCAGTAGCATTAAAATAAATTGCAGTTATTCTGAACAATTTTTCAACAACAACAAAAAATTACTTACTTAATTACTTAAAAAAATACTTAATATAGGAGAACTCAATTGCAAAACAAAAGAAATATGATTAAGGAGTCAACAGTAGTTCAATTTTATGCCCTTTTACTTTATTTATTTATTTATTTTAACTAAACAATGCAATGAGTATCCTGCTGTGTTCTGTTGTGGGAATTTCAGTGTCTGAACTTCGTTTAGGCATTGATCTCATTTTGTTTATTTTCTCTCTTTTCAGATAAAGCCCAGCCATGTGGGCAGGGCTGGGGCTAGTTCTGGTTCTCTGTCTCCTCCCAGGAGGAGGGACAGAGACCCAGAACTGCCAGGAGCCCCCTGAATGGCGGGTCGGGGAGGAGAACCCGATGCTGAACTCTAGGGGCTCGGTGACGGTGGTGGCTCTCCTCCAGGCTAGCTGATACCTGTGCCTGCTGCAGGCTTCCAGGTGAGCGTAAATCTCTTTCCCATCTTTTGTTAAAACATGAGTGGTAGATTTTTTAAAGCCATCTGAGGATAATGCATGTGCCCAACTACAGATGCACTCAGTGAACACTAGCTTCCTCAGAAGCCCCGGCAATCCCAGCTGGTGTGTGTGCCCTAGTGTAGGAGCGCTCTGCACCGGTGGCAAAGATTCTTCAGCTCTTAGCGTCATCCTGACTAACAGATCGTGTTCTCCAGATGGTATTTACAGCATCAGATCAGATCAATTTGACATCAGTGAAACCCAAAACACACAGAAAGCCAACAGAAACAGTTCCTCAAGAGAGATGCTTCAGCTAGGAGCAGATAATTAATATAGTAGGATGCTGAAGCCAAGAAACATAATTCTCTGACTTGGCTAGAACATCTGAAACAGTCCAGTTATCACTCATTTTTTATGTAAAATCTGTAGGGGGAATGGCAAATCAAAATGCACGTTTTTAATGTTCTTTCACAGCCTCTGTTCAGAGGTTCTAGATACAAAAAATAAAACATAAAAAAGAAAAATCCAGAAGATACAGTAAGAACTGGCCTTGCAAAAAATGATGAAGCATTTAAGGGAATCTGTTATATTTTCATACAAGTCCTGAGATGTTGGTGTGTGCTGGTTTCTTGAACCTACCTCAGTAGAAATAACTAGGTAGCATGACAGTAACAGGAGCAAGGAAATAACTTTAAGTTGACCCAAACAGGAATTACATAGAACCCTTGTCTTGGATTCATTTAGTGGTTGTGAAATCAGTTTGGCTTAAAAATTCATACTTCTGGTTTCACGGCTTGATTTTGATCACTGTAATAACATATGCGTTTTCCCCTATAGGCTGCTTAAGTTCATATTATGATAGTCTTTGCAAATTTTTCAAGAGCTGGATTTTTAAACTGAGAAATTTCTACCTCCATCGAAGTCAAAAATGAGCTTTGTGGTTGGCTTTCAAGGTAGCTGGACTTGATTCCATGCATTTTAGAAAAGCTGTATTCTTTCAAGTTCTAGAGTACCTCCTGGAAATGAAAAAATTAAAATGTTTTATATATATATATGGAGTGATCCTGATCGAATGAACAAAAACACTGTACAGCAAGAAAGGAGCTTTCTGTACTAGGTAGCAAGGCAGAAGGGGTTTGTGATGGAACAGAAAAAGAGGAAGACTGATTCCTGCCAGACAGGCTTTAAACACACTCTATAGAGCCATTTTTTCAATCCTGTTATTGTAACATCCCTTTTCTGACTATCACATCTGGCTGCTGTACAAACCTATTTTATTATAAAGGTTTGCTTTCTTGATTTTTCATCTTCCTGATATATTCACTTTGTGCATTCTTTAACCACCTATGTGACCCAAAGCTCAGCGTTTGAATACAGACATCTCGTAAGCTATCTTTGTTAGACCATGAAGAGTGTGAAAGAGCTGCAATAAAAATATCACTGAATTCATCTGAAAACAGATGTTGCCTTTCTTAGCTTTCTAAGCTCTTATAGAGTCTGGCTTGGTGATAGCATAGAGTCATACTGTCATTTAGATTGGAAAAGACCTTCAGGATCATTAAGTCCAAAGACATAGTGGATAGCTGTGGCAAATAGCAGGGATGTTTTAATGATGTTCGATTGTTGCTGTCGTGGTTTAACCCAGCTGGCAGCTAAACACCACGCAGCCGTTCGCTCACCCTCCCCCCTCCCTCTCTGGGACGGGGGAGAGAAATGGAAAGTGAAGCCCGTGAGTTGAGATAAAGACAGTTTAATAAGACAGGAAAATAATAATAACAAAATAATAATAACAATAATAATAATAATGTTACAATGGTGATAATAGGAAAGTAATAATAATATGTACAAACAAGTGATGCACAATGCAATTGCTCACCACCCGCTGACCGATGCCCAGCCTAACCCCGAGCAGTCCGGCCCCCTCCCCCCGGCTAGCCACCCCTATATATTGTTTAGCATGACGTCAGATGGTATGGAATACCCCTTTGGCTAGTTCGGGTCACCTGTCCTGGGTTTGTCCCCTCCCAGCTCTTACTGCACCCCCAGCCTGCCTGTTGGCAGGACAGAGCAAAAGTCTGAGGTGTCCTTGGCTTGGTGTAAGCACTGCTCTGCAACAATTAAAACATCGGGGTGTTATCAGCACTCTTCTCATCCTAAGCCAAAACACAGCATTCCACCAGCTACTAGGAAGAAAATTAATTCTGTTCTAACTAAAACCAGGACAGTTGCCATTAAAGCTCAGAGGAAAAAACATTTGCTGTAATGCAAGGAACATGGAGGACATTAACTTTTGTTGATGTGGCAAATAACTTATGTCTGGAAGCATGCATACATTTGAGAATAATCTTTTTGCATTGCAAAGCAAAATAAAACAAAACAAAACAAACAAACAAATAAATAAATAAAACAACCAACCAAACAGAAAAACCCAATACAATTGATTTATGGTCTTGCTTCTTCACATTCTCCTCTAGACTGGAGGACCTGCGAGTGAAGCTAGAGAATGAAGGACTTGTCAATATCTCGTATGTGGTTGTCAACCATCAAGGAGCTTATTCCCAGATGAAATTTCACCTACTGAAAGAAAGTGTTTCAGAGTATATTGCTGTCTACCAACAAGATGAACATCAAGCTGATGTGTGGACCACCTTAAATGGAAACAAAGATGATTTTCTCATCTATGACAGGTCTGTGTTTAAAAGGAAAAACAGGAAAATATTTGCACATATTTAGATTAATGCTTTGTAAATCTCTATATTAATTCATTAAAATAATCTCCTAACAAAAATGTTATAATCTAAGTTGCACTGAGTAAAGCACTTGAACTTTTGCTGGGAAAAGGAAGCTATGAAAGAAAAGTCTGCTTTTGCCTAAGTGAGTTTGGGATAAGTACATTCTTCTTCATAATTATTCTTCATAATTAATTGCATAAAATTAATCACTATTAATTTTAGATTAATATAGTTGAGTGCAGAATTTGATGATTCTGATGTTAAGCTGTTTTTATTCTCTGACAACTTCATTACATCCATATATTTGAAACTAGAATCAAGCCAGAAAAGCTACTTGAGCTACCTGACTTCTCACAAAAACATTGTGACTGAAGTTGCTGAAGGCGTCACAGGGACATGTATCTTTTGGCAGAACTAGTAATAATTATTTAATTGAAGTCCTGATTTTCCAGTTTTGAAGTGATGGAAATTATTTGAAAAGTCCTGCAGTTAAGATGTCCATCTCAGTTACTATTATGCTAGTGTAAAGAACATTCTCAGTTCATACTGAAGCATAATGAAGTTTGTTAGGGAAATAGAAAGTTATTTCACCTTTTTTTTGGTCCTTCTTGTTCTTGGGTAACATGATGAAATTAGGCATCAAATGCAAATTAGGGAGCAAATAAACCCCAGTATGGAAGGTTGATGTTGTATGACAGACAAACAGAATGTCATCCGTGGAGGGTCCCCAAAGCTGATACCTGGCCCACGTTTAAAGGTTGAACAATTCTGTGCTGTCAACATGTAGGATACACCTACACTGGCACTTCTAATTGATTTGGCAATAGTTTGTCTGTGATCCATTTTGGTTCTAGGAATTTTTGTCCTGCCAATCTGTCGTCCTAGATGTGTACTGCAAACATGTAGGGAGCTCAGGCTGGAGGAACTGCTGTTGACATTGCAGGTGGGGCGCATAAGAAGGTGCCCTTGTGTACAGCTTGCACATTTATTCCAGCTGGTCAAGGACATACCAGAACATTACAGTACAGACATGGGGCAAACACGCACTGTAAAAATTCCCTCATGCACACCAGATCACTAATGGAGATAGATCACAATGCTCATTCCCATAAAAAACAAACAAACAAACAAACAAAACGTTAAGTTGCATTAGGGAAAGGTTCTGCACCCAGAGGGTGGTCGGGCACTGGGACAGGCTCCCCAGGACAGTGATCAGAGCACTGAGCTGCTGGAGTTCAAGGAGTGTTTGGACAACACTCTCAGACATTTGGTTTGTTTTTTGGGTGGTCCTGTATGGAGCCAGGAGTGGGACTTGATGAGATGTGTGGGTCCCTGCCAACTCTGATATTCTGTGGTTCTTTGTACACAATAACCTTGTGGTGATCTGTACCAGTATGCAAACAGGCCTCCTCGTTAGTAAAACAGGTCTTGCTAACGTGTACCTTTGGTAACCTGGGTGCAGCTGAAGCCGAGTTTTCTGCCCGTGGAGTTGTTATGTCAGTCAGAAATCAGGCTTCACACTACAACTGATGCGGCTGAGCAGACAGGTATTTGTAAGGCAGATGCTGGTTTTTACTGTAAGTTTCTTGGAGGAAATTGCTCTCTGTTGGTCTGTACATTGTGGGTGGACTGACATGAATAAAATAAGGTATGTTAAAAAAAAATATTTAATTTTATTTGTGTATGTTTCTGCATACGTAACCATGAAGTTCTTTCTCTTCTTAGATGCGGCCGCCTAGTGTACCACCTGGGTCTTCCCTATTCCTTCCTGTCTTTCAACTACGTAGAAGAAGCTATTAAGATTGCGTACTGTGAAAACAAGTGTGGAAACTGCTCTTACACGGTATTTTCTAGTTTAATTCTTCATATACTAAGAAAGGAAACTGGATTTGAGCAGTACTTACATTTTTTTTTCAGTGTGATTAATCTCAAAAGACATCATTTTGAATCTAGATATTTCGTGGGTCTAACAGAGAACATTTACATATTTTTGAAAATGAATTAGATGTAATTTAGAATAGACTGATTATTTAAATTCCTGCCCTTGACCTAAATGCAAATCATTTTCAGAAATCTAAATACAACTTTGTGTGGTAATCCTGTTTCTGGAGCTAGTGAGCATTTAGATACTATTTTTGGGGACAGGTAGGTAATTAAATAGTATTTTGGGGGGAAACATGACAGCCAAATGTGAGCTGGTGTAAGTTACTATTCCTTTTAGTTTATATTTGAATGTATACAACATACAATAATATATTGTATAGAAGTAAATGTATGCAGTATACAATAGTTAATTTTAAAAACTGGTAATACAATGTGACAATTATTACTATTATGAAAGAAAAAGGGTAGCTTTGTTTTACATGTAACTAGGGATCAGAAATACTTCACGGATTACCAAGAAACGTGCATACATAGTCATGAACGTTGGACAAGAATCATTGTTTTGGTTTCTATCATACAGCTTTCCAGCTGAATGTAGGCCTCAGGCAGGTTGGATGTGGGAATATTTTTATTAGCAATTATGTAAACCATATTTTCTAAAATTTAATGTTAAGAGGCCTGTCCAGCTTTCAGTGTTGTAAAACAAGGTTTCTTTTGATACATTCACATATTTTTTTTTTCTTTTTTTTTTTTTATCCCTCTTGGTTAGCCTTAGGGGGGACAATTGAAAGTTTTAAAATGCTAAACACCACATATGGTGTTCAGAAGGCACACAGCACCTTTGTGCCTGGCTCACGTTCAGCCCCTAGTGCTTACACAAATAATCACAGTTGGAATCATGCAGTCTGATAAACACAACAATTTGGGAATTGAAATAGGACACAAAAAGTATGTGACAGAAAATCTTCCCTGCCCTATTACACTGAGTTACAGCCAACCAGGCAGCAGTGACACATGAATGTGCTTTAATCTTCAGATGGAGAAACCATTTTGAACAACTTTGCCAGCTGCAATGTTCTTATTTAAAGAAAGCTTTCATGTTCAGCAACTGGACATATATTGCTGACTGGTTTATCTATTTTTATGGAAACATCTTTCACAACCCCACTCTCAGTGGTATGAGATTGGTTTTCATAGCTGCTCCACTGGCGTGCTTACCTGTGCCTGAGGTGTCCAACCACAGAACCACAGTGGCAGTTAAGCTAGGGATGTGGGTGATACGGGGGATTTTTGTGCTTCCAACAAATCTTGGAGGCAGATGTTTCTTTCCAGTTTTTCTTTTGTAATTGCATCACGGAGGGTGTGGTAGACTCTGCTCTTGAAGCCAACATGTTTGGATTTCCCCTCCCCACCCACCTCCAGAGGTTACAGAGAGAACTTTTTTGGATAGTCTTTGTATTTTCTTGATTTTGTTGGAAGCTGGAATGTTAAATGCGTTGTTCTTTTCTGCAAGGAAATATAGATGGTAGCTCACCCCTTACATTACTCCATGAGTTTTTCAAAACTACTTATAAACAGCAGTTTAAAATATCTCATTGGTTGGGTTCTAAGTACTGCAAAAATACTTATATGATTAATATTTACAAGTAGTTTAATTAAATACAATGCTTTGTTTAAACTTATGTTTTGCAGGAACCTGATATTGATGCAACATGCGAAAACATCACGAAAAAAGCAGATGAAAAGCTAGCAGAGGTAGAGCCCAAACCAAGTGGTCAACACTCAAATCACAACCACCAACTGCACAGGCACAGACACCACCACCACCGCCATTCCAAAAATCAGAACCATCAGGCTCCTTCTGAAACTCAAAGACATCACCCTCACAGCGGTCGGCGTCACAGAGTTTTTGACCATAACATACATGATCAGACAGGTAGCCATGAACAGGTAGAAATTGTTCCTCCAGGAGAAGGTGTGGAAATTCTTAGACAAGATACAAAACTATGAAAAAAAGGGAAAACCAGCTGTAAAAACCAGTTAACCTGAAATTGGCAGACAGCATCGTCAGACTCAACATCTAGTAGCTGATGTTGTCATTGTCGACACCTTTTGTTTGAAGAGCTAGGAAATTCTGTCACTTGACAGTGTCGCGGAGCACTTCCAAATTCTTGCAGGTGACACGGCCAGCTGTTAGCAGAGGACATCACTGAATCCTGACAGTGACGTCTGCTCACTGCTGCCTGAGAGTCACCAGCAGCAGGAGCAAGTGAAACTAGCGACACCTGACAGTGACAGGAAAGGGCAGGAAACTGAGCATGAAAAACAAACTAAGCACCTTAAAAATGCAAGGAAGTCCTATTGCCTAAATTTATTTAATTGCAGCAGTGGAAAAAAATAATAGATTAATAGAGAAGTATTTCCATTACTCCCAAATGAAAATTAGACCACGACAGGTGACAGGAGTGTAGAGTTAAGGTTTTGCAAAGAGCAGTGCTCTTGGAATTACATAATACCTGTCAAACTCCATCAACAAAAAATTCATTAATATAAAGGAATTTAATTAACCCAGAGTTTGTTTTTCAGTTGCATGTGGGAGGTGTCGGCATTCTCGATTAATTTGTCTTCCTTGTTTCTCTTCTAACATTCTGCTTGCATTTGTGAGGACAGGAACATAAACTATGACCTAGGGGTTCCTGTCTGATGTTTTGCAATCAAGAATAGAAGAAAAGCAAAACAGACACTTTAATCTTTTTTTTTTTTTCCTTTTTTTTTTTAATTAAGATAGAATATACTCAAAAGCTTTTTCTGACCTGGGGATACAAATTATGTACAAGAAAAGCTTATTTCTAAACAGTGTGCCAAAATAACTTTTTATCTCAAGTGTAAGATACGAGCAACAACTGAATTATTTTAAAATCACAAAATCACATGTATGCTTTACGTTTGTGGGTTAGGTGCAGTATCAGGATCCACCGATGCATTCTACTACAGTTTGTAAAATCCCACTGAATGATTAATAAGGTCATGTCTGAAGTGAGAAGTGTTAACAATTCTTTGTGTGGAATCGATATTTTTAACAGAAAGGGACAGAACAAACTCAGTCTTGGTTTAATGTTTATCTTTGTTTATGACAGTACTGAATTTGTTAAATCTGTATTGATTAGCAAGGTAATATACCACTGACATTTGTGTAATTTCTCTGTTTGTAGCTTAGCTTTCTCTAATTTTGATTAACCAAGTTGAATTACAGATACAGTTGTGTAAAGGATTCCTGGATGAAGAAAGGAAAGCTGCTTTGAAAGCATACACCATAACTAATGATGATTTAATAGGAAAACTCTTACTCCTACGAAACCTGAATCTTTTTATGGTGAATGCTAATTAGCAAGAAAGTAGTATGGATATAAACAGAATGCCTACTTTTGGAATATATGGAAAGAGAATTTTCAATAAAAAGTATTCAGTATTTCTTCATGTGTTGTTTTTACTTTCACTTTACTTTTTTGGTTTGAAATACACTGTTTCTCATCATTTGTACTACTGAAGTGCTTCATGCTATTTATTCAAAACCGCCTCCGTTTGAAGTGCAAGTCCTGGCCTTTATTAAGACGTTGCTCTAAGTCTCTTATGGTATTTCGGAGAATTTCAATTTCCTTGTTTTTCTCCTCCTGGAGATGCTGCAGCTTCTGCAAAAATGCAAGAAAAGTCTTTGTTCATAAACATCAGGTGGGATTATTACCTGCAATACGCTATTGCTAATACAAAATATTAGAATATCTTTCTCAGTATTTCTTATCACAACATTACAAAGATGACTTCCCCAAAATCCTGTTTCTGTGACATCACAAAATTCCCAGCCTACAAAGACAATAATGCATATATAATTTGTATCAGTTATTGATGTCATTACTACCTTAAGTTCCAAAGTTAAAAATTCTGTATTAAAACCACTTCACGTGTAGGCTTTTGTTGTTGTTCATGTCAAAGGTATTAAGGTAAACTCTATCTATACCAACATCAGCGCAAAAGACATGAAATTAATTGTCTAGAGGTGGGAGAGATGTGTTGGAGAGAGTGAAGATGGGCCCTGTAAGACATGGAACTCTTTTTTTCCCAAATAAAGATGTATTGTGGAACAAACAGAACACAGTAACACCCCAGAGAACAACTGTTTGAATATGCAGATTAGAGGCTATTAAAGTACATACCCTTCGATAGATACTTTGTGGCAAGACAGAAGCATCTGAAAATGACTTTGTTGTTTTATTCTGGACTCTTGCCAATTTAGCATTGAACTGAAAGAATCAGGACATTATAAACATTAACAACCCAGCAAAAGGGGAAAAAAAAGCATGTTAATACAAGGATATATATATATATATGTATATATATGCAGGAGGAGAAAATGAACGGATGCTAAAAAATTCTGAAACCATCCCCCTTCCCTCATGTTCCAAGGATAACTCAGCCCAAACACTTTCACACCTTGCTTTTTTTTTTTTTTAAATACGTGAAAGGTTTAAAGTATTTACATAATTTTTCTGCAGTGAGGACAGTGTCTTAAAACTTGAGCCATGAAATACATGTTGAATTCCATTACTCAAACCTCTGCAGGATTAGAAGTTTTAAAACTCTTGGACATTTATTTAAAAAATAAAATTAAAATAATTAATAAAATAATAAACCACCTTCCAAGCATTTAGAAATACAAAAGATTAAGAATAAATATAAAGTATTAATTTTTATAGCTCAAAAAAATAGCAAAATTTTCAAGTAATTTAAACCAAGAACACCTCGAACTTCACTCTCCATGTGTATCAGGCAGGACTAGGTTTCAGAGCAGAAACTACTCAGATACCATTACAGAAGAGAACATGTGCCACTGATCTTTGTAAAGATGATCACAAGTTTCATAGGTTCCGTCACGTTAGTTTATGTACTAACTATGAGATTTTTCACTACACAGTCTTCTAAGTTTACCCAATGCATAACTGATCTTTAACTCAGAATAAAACATACCTCTATCTGCAGTTTAATTATTTCATTCTGCTTCTCTTCATCTTGGGTTTTCAGCTGCCTAGTTAGCTCTAGTATTTCCAGTTCTTTTTTCTCTATTTGTTCTCTAAACTCCACCTCTTGTGCTTCAGCTAATAACACAGTAACACCAAATATGATGACTAAATTATAGAATATGATTAGATGTAAAAAATAAAAACAGCATTTCCAAATATTAGAACTTCGTATTTCACAGGAAAACAATTTCAGTCAAACAAAATACACATCAAAGCTATGTGGAAGCCATCCTGTCCCATGAAAGTGAGACGAAGTCTCCTTAAAGAAGCATTCTGTAGATCACATTCTACAAAGACTTTACTTACCTTTTTTTAAGCTAAGTGGATAACCAAAAAATCCTACTTTTTCAAGGCTATGTCAGTAATGAAAAGAATATTAATACTGCAATCAGGTGTTTCTTTTTGCAGAATTATTTATCTGCAAAAAAAGGTATGATGTCATGCTCTTATTGAGCTGGAACACCCCCTCACAGCAGTCTAGCTCACACTTCAGTAATTTTCCACATAGCACTTAACCCAAAATTTCATGCCTTCAGATATTCAGTCAAAGTTCACAGTGTCTGTTCTACCTTTTTTGGAATTTCTGTTCATCTTACATTGCTGTAGTATTACCCTACTGCCATTCTCTAAGGGGAGACCTTGTACCCTGATTACCTTAAAGGAGGTTGTAACAAGGTGGGGATCAGGCTCTTCTCCCAGGCACAAAGTGATAAGATGAGGTGAAATGGCCTGAAGTTGCACCAGGGGAGGTTTAGGTTGTGTATTAGGGGAAATCTCTGAAAGGGTTGTGCAGCACTGGAACAGGCTGCCCAGGGAAATGGTTGAGTAATAGAGGTAGAACTTAGTAGCGTGGTTTAGAGGTGGACTTGCCAGTACTAGAATAAAGGTCGGACTAGGTGATTTTAGAGGTCTTTTCCAGCCTGAATGATTCTATGATTCTATGATTCTGTTCTCTTGAGCCAAGATCAAATTCATTTCAACACTATCCTTTTCTAGCTTTCAGGTGTCATTGTTTTGTCAGTATGACATCTGTACTCTAAGTAGAAACTGTTTTCCAGTGTTTTCCATGAAGAAGTTGAATTCTTGCATTTGTGCTAGAAGGAGTATAGCTCTTTATGGTTCTTACAGGTTACAACATGGTTTACCCAACTATATAGCATTTAGTCTTGAGAGAACTTACATTTTTTTCTTATGTTGCAGTTCAACTGTGTTATTTCTAATTTGTGGGCTTCTTCTTTGTTTTGAATTTCTACCATAAGTTTCTCAATCTGATCTTTATATTCCTGTGAATGTAAAAAGCTTCATAAAAATCTTCAGGTTTCTGTGCTTGCTTAGAAAGCCTTCTGCAAAGCACAACATTCACATCAAAATGCACAGTACTCTATAATTCAGTACTTGTTTTATGTTGCACCTGTTCAATTCTAAAATTCCAGTTACTTCTTAAAGAACCTGGTGGAAGTCTACAGATGAAAGATGCAGCAATTTTCATTTTACTACAGCTACCAGTTAAAATAAAATTATAAATTTCACTTATGAGGAGAAAAGGCAAATGCAGATGTGGTATTCCTTTCCCCAGTCTAGGATATGAGGTGGTGCTGCAGTTAGTTAAGTGACTACATTTTTACCTTACTGGATTTTTGAATGTAGGACTATATAACAGAAATGGTATTTAAAGTATGCAAGGTTGTTAATATTGCTTATTCCAAGGATTTTAGGATTGTAGGACTTTACACTGGTAGCAGTGGAAACATCAGTGGTATGAGTGGTCATGATGTTGGTAGCACTGATACTCAAGTGAACAGTTTGAGCACGCCTGTTTTAAGTTTGCTCTAATGAGAAATACTCTGTAACTGGAAAGAAATTGATTGTATTTGTAGAGGCGCTTACTCCAAAGCTCTTGTCAGAGCCTTCAGCACGGTAGGTAGACACTGACCAAAGCAATTCTTTAAGTCACTTACAAAGGCAGTTACTATTTGGTGGTAATAGCATATACAGGGTGGTCAAGTAAGTGACTTCAGAACATCACTAGATGTGCATTTATACATAAAAGACATGTATAATCATAGTTTGCTTGTGTCTTTTTGAAAGCATTATTTATTCTCAAATTGTCACGATAACAGCTCTATTGGTGTAAAAGTTTAATATACATTTATGACTAGTGTAAACACAGGCAAAGAAAACTGGCAATAAGATCATTAATCCTATACAGATAAGAGATACACAATCATAGCATAGAGATAGCACACAGCATGTGGTTAGCCCTGCTTATGTTACCTCCTTTCTAAACCAGAGAGGGAAAGATAAAAGTACTTGTATTTATTATGAGGTAACTTGTATTTATTATGAGGGACCTATTCTTTTTACAGCATTTACTCCCAAAGAAACAGAGAAAGAGAGATTACTATTCCTCTGACTGAATTCCTCTGATCATTTGTAACAAACCTGTTCACAAGCTTTTAATTTCTCTTCCAAAATGTGAATGTTTTCCTTCAGTCTATCATTTTCATCTAAACAATAAATAAACAAATAAGAATAATATACTAAAAGGTACATTTTGACAGTTATTAGCATGAAAGCAGAATAAATAAATTAATTGAAATTTTTTTTAGTTGCCTGAACTTTACAAAAATTTACATATTCTAGACTTGATAATTTTAATTTACAGAGCTACATAATCTCAGCCTCCACTTTTTTTTTGAATAAGAAAATTCATAATTTAACCATAATATTTGTTTGGTATTTGAACTGTAATTTCTCTTCTGATTCTGCAGTCAAGAAAACCTACATGTATATGCAAAGTTAACTGGCTCACAAAACAAATTACTATAAGGTCCACAGCACTTTCAAGTTAGGAGATGTAACTTTTTAAGGACTTGTTTCTCAAAGCAACAACTCAGTTAATGTGTGTAAGCTCTTATAAAGACTGTCTGCAATGACAATAATTATGCACACTGGAAAGCAGCATCTCAAAAACAGAATTCAGAAAAAGCAGTTACTGCTTTCTTGATACGTACAATCCATTTTGAGTATTAAAAACAGCCATATACTTCTAAATCTTAGAAGTTTACTAATACTTACGCTAAATTTCCTTGAACACACAATGGGTATAAAATAGAGTATAGGCTGTAGAATTAAACTGTGATATAAAGATACTTTAATATATGATGTGTATAAAAATATAACAAATATTTCTCTATTTACCTTTAAAACAACAGTGAGTAATTGTTGAGTATTTCTGGATAACAGCCTGATTTTAATGACATTAAGTTGAGGATTAAGACTGGTTTTACAAAGCACATTGGTAGAAAAAACAAAAAACACATAAATGCTTAAAGGAACTATAGTTTAGTGATCAAATAATACTTTCTCAAATTTTCTAAAATTTTCTGTGCTGTGCTGAAAAAAAAATTAAATCCTAATAAAATTAATTAAATTAATTAAAGATCTCACTGAAACAGAACTTCTTTTATGGGTGGATTCTAAGTAGAATAATAGCAGTAGACATGTATTAAGTACATAGACCACCAAAATCTGCACAGGATTGATTTTAGATACACTTTGTTTCATCCCTGAAATGAAACACAGCCAGTGAATTTCTCTCTCTGAAAAAGAGAAAAGATGCCTCTGAACTTCTCTCTCTGAAAAAAAAAACACCACGTGAATATAAAAAAACTGTAAATGTTTACTTATTTTAATTTACTGCACAGAATATATAAGAACATTTTTGCTTTTACCTTTCACGTTACAGTGGTTTTCAAGAGTTTGTGTTAGACCCTTGATCACATTCTGTAAGGTAGTACATTCTAGAAGAAATGAGAAATCCAGTAGTTTTAAATAACTTCCTCACCACTTTAATTTTGGAATTCATTATAGCAATTGTAAAAGAATAATAAACAGCAGGTTTAGGTAACATTTTAAAAACACTATAAAAATGTAAGAGAAAAACATTTTTAGTAACAGACTTTTTAAGCATAAATCCTTCTGTTTGGTCTTCTGAGAATATTCAATTCACTTTTTTTTTTTTTTTTTTTTTTTTTTTTTTTTTTTTTTTTGAATAGTAGGAAAAATATACTGCTTTACCCACTGTAATGGTGATTTAAACTCTTCTTAAATAATCAGTGTTGTCTTTCTGTTTGTGAGTTAACCTTGTTTAATTCATACGACTTTTAAGAAGGACATTTTTGCACAAGTAACTTACAGGATGTAATATTTCAAAGCTTACTTGCACTATATAAATCAGTTTAGAAATTCATAGCCTTCTGTTAACAGACCACAAGAATTCAGAAAAAGTAAAGAAGCTATACACAGATTGGGCATTTAAAATAATAATTTAAATGCAAATTACTTCATAGTTGAGATTTTTCTTATTTAGCAATCTTGTCATCCCATGTATCTGCTGTCTTAGGTGAACTTCAGCCAAAACAATGGTATGCTAAAGGAAAGCCTGTTGAGCATTTTGTAGGCAGCTGCTTAAACAGCAAACATTGGGAATGTATAGGAATTACTGTACATTTGGGGAAAAAAATACAGTGAACACAGTGTATAGGATAGGGGTTTGAGAAATTATAATAAGCCAGTTATTATTGGATAGATATGTGAATTTCCAAATACTGTATCAAGCACTCTGATAATCTCCATTAAATTCCACAATCTATAAAGGGGGAAAGAGAACACTGGAGATCTCTGATACACAACATTATCTGCAAATAAATGTTTTAATAAAGGAAGTTTAAAAGCAAAATAAATTGCTTTTCTACATTGAATTAGTTTTGTCTGCTGCAGTGTTTTAGTTCTTAAATGTTGCTGAAGATACAGTTCCAGGGTGTCTAATGTTTAATTGCTTAACAGTTAATGACATTTATTAAACATTTTCCTATCTTAATACGACAAGGAAGACACCATTTAGCTTATAGAAGCTGGCTAAATAGTAATTTTAAGGCTGTTAATTATGTTTTACATACAATGAGCATTACAAATTGATAAAAAGTACATAAAGGTATGAAAACTAACAGCAAGCTTACAAAAAATGAGTTGCATACTTAACAGCAGTAAAAATGAACATGAAAAAATCCATTGTGGGCTCTGAGAGATGGTGCTTTCCTAAAATGTCCTTTGTAATTATTTTTCTTGCATTTGTCCTCCTATCACATGAATAGTCATTATTGCTAAAATATATATTCTTCAGAACAGGAACATTTAACTGTCAATGGAGGAGACCTAGCCTCTATCAAACATTTTTCTGACCTCCACTCTGAAAATGTGGCCATTTCAAATTCAGTCAAGCTGTTGACTTCAGAAAATCTCTTTGTATGTGCTCCCTATGAGACCATTTACAACTTGGTACTAAATTTTCAAGACTCAAATCGACACCCCCAAAAGTGAACAAGATGTCTCCTATTATACCTCCTAAGAGGTAACTGCTGCTCTGTAATAAAAGCTGATGTCAGCCTCTCCGTTCTGTAACCATGTTGTTTCCTTCTGTTGGTAATTAAAGATGCTTTACTGTAATGAAGAAGGCAGAGACTGGGTAAGACATTGTGAAAGAAACAGATGCAGATGGGAGGAGCAGGACACAGCAGTGCTAGGTGTGCCTTGGAAGACAGATAACAGAACCGTGAGTCAAGAAGCAACTAATGGTGAAGAGGAGTGGCAGCTGCCAAGAGAAGAAGGGCAGTAGTGGTAAGATGACAAACACACAATGAAACACACAGTAAAGTGAGGTGGATAAACAGGAAACTCAGCACAGGATAAAGGCAGGACAAAAGAAATCAGGCTTAAAGGATAATGTGAGTCCAACCACTCACATCAACCTTTCTTAATTCTATCATATCTGAACTATGAATGCTCGTAATCACAATTGGTCTTGAATGCATGTGTAGGCATACAGTTGCTTCCCAGAAAGAGGAGGTGGAGAGAATAGGGAGTGATATAGTGATCTGGGGATAAAACACTACCATCATCTTTTTAGCTATAGAAAATCAAAATCTTATCATGAATGAGACAGGATGCTGTATGAAAAGGAAGGACCATATGCACTACCTGTAACATAACATTAATTTTCATTAAATACTATTTTTATCTCTTCTGTTCCTCGTAACCTTATCAGTAAAACGCCAAAACTTTCAAAGACTGGGAACACAAAAACTGAGGTTGCTTAGTCGTGAAACTTTGCTTCCCGTTTTCAGAGTACCACTGCATTTCTGAAGTTGCTTTTAATTCCCGCAGCTGATAATGTGTGCTAAGTAACAGTTCCTTGTCTCACCAAGCCAAAGGTCTGTTGACAATTGTACATCCTATAGTTAAAGAATATGTCACAAATAATGGACTAAAGATGATGAATTATGATTCCAGCTCCAAGATTCAATTTTCCACTCAGACCTTTTGACCTTCTAACCTACTCCCCCATCGCGTGCTTTTCGCTCAGCCGAGTGACAGCCGCCGCCATTCTCCTGTTCAATTCCTCCAGCAAGGCGGTAGAGGGAGCAGGAGCAGCACAGAAACATTGCCTGCTCTCAGTTCCTGCGCTAGGTAACACCGTACCAACAGCATTTGCAGAAAAATCCTATTCAAAATCTGAAGCTCTAGGTCATCATGCCCATTTGTACCGACACACTCTATCACAAATTTTCTCCCCTTTGAAAATGCAGGAGATAAACTCAAATGCTTGTAATTCTTACACAAATTGTAAACATCTATGCATTTGTGTAAACAAGGGTACAGCAGGTAGTCTTACAATGAAGAACAGGCATTCACGTGCAAGCCACTCTTTTGTCTAGTCCCAAGAATATTTCCTTATCTTTATTATTTTTAAAAGATAAATATTGACAAATTCCTTCAGTCATTATAGTTGTGACTGGACAGAATTAGTGGGCACCTGGTTTTGCTTGCCTGCATTAAGGAAGGAAAAACAAAATTTGGCTAAATGGTTGCAGCTTTGTCGATCACTGGTATTAGCATCTGTTATGGATTCTGCGTGGCTCCTTCACTGTAAAGAACACTCCCTACATTCAGAAAGACTACAGACCAAAGGTTAAAGAAACCTAACAGATCTTTTTCCAAGTTTAATTTATAATTCATTGCACTGACTTCCATCTGAACTTAGAACTGAATAGAATATTTGCTTTTTTTCTTATAGAGCAAATGCATCAATTACTTTTCCCCCCCCCCCCCCCCCCCCCCCCCCCCTTTAACACCTTCAAAACACTAGTCAACGAATATTTAATCCCAAAGATGCTAAGAAAATATGTCATCCCTGTTACTTGGAAGCAATATCTACAGCTACTGAGCAAGTCCTGCAAGAAATATTTGAAAAAAGTGAAGTAATCAGTGGCCAAACTAAACAAAAACAAACCCAAAACACTGTTTCAGTCAAAATAGAACCACCTTAAGCTTTCTGTGGAAACAATGTGATTGCTTTCTTTTAAAAACTATGATATATTTTTGTTCAGAACTGTAGTCTGCACCACAGGACTCCATTTAGTCAGCACTGAAAACACTTTGGAGGAGAAAACAAAAATGTCTTTAGTGTATCTGCAAGGATTTACACTACACAAAAACTGTAGTCCTGAATCTCACTTATGCTGAATCTAGCAAAGAGCACATTAAGACAAAGCAAAGCCTATTTATTATCTTTCAGACAATGTATATACTTGCCAAGTTGCTCATCTTTTTGTACCTTATATTTCGTTAGTGTCCCCCTTGCCTTCAGTAGCACTCGTCTCCCCCTTGAGTTTTGTACATTTTCTTTCTTCCTTTGCATATCCCACTCTTCTTGTACCTTAAGGATTTCCAAAGAGACTTCTGGTAATCAAGTATTTCATGGAGCCCTCAGGCTCTCACTGATACTTGTTGGAGATTTCTTGGGGCATGAAATGTGATTCTCATTTCTGTTTCTCATACTAACAAAGGGTTCTTCAGCAAGAATAAAATTCCACTTCCTGCACCCCACCAGCACTAGCAGCCACAACTCCTTGAGGGTAGGCAGAACAAGAGCCTTCCCTTCCACGCTGCTCTTGCTCTCTGCTCCTTTGCTGAAAGCAGCATGTTTATTTGGAATCATATGTGAACCATTCACCAGCATGTGGTCTCTCATGTTTTTCCTTAGCTGTTCTGCGAATTGCTTTGTGGTCTACTGTTAAGCCTTATAGTCTAAGGCTGAGTTGTTTATCTGTCCTACAAGTTCATTTGCTCTTGTGTTACATTTGTAGTAAGATGAACGTAAGAATGTTATTCAACTTGAGAATGTACATGCATTAAGAATGCATGTTGACGTTGTTCATTAAAAAATTGATGCAGCTGTCCAGACCCAGCTAATTCAGCTTTTGGACCAACTCTTCCACAGATACTCTTGGGAGATGTGGCTAAGCTGGGTTCTGGGAAGTGGCTTGGGACATGAGGCTAGAAGAAATCTTTTTTTCCATGCCACAGCTGGCCCTATCATTATATAAAAGCCATTCTCACAGCGAGGCTTTGTTAGGATAACTCTTGCCAGAGTAAGAACGGAAGTATCAATGCTGCTTTTGGTCTCATGCATCTTCTTCAGTGCTGCACAGGACTCCTTTATATCTCCATGAATAATAACAAATGGTTTTTAATGCCACAGTGCTTTGACTTTCAAAAAAGTTCTGCAAAGAATCAAACTATTTGACACAGCACTTTCAGTGTTCTGATTCTGATTATACAGTATGATACTAATTTAATCATAAATCTGTCTTCTGAAGGTTGAATGTTACAGGAGAATTTGATAAAGGTACAAAGTTTATTACTATCTTTTTTTTTTTTTAAAAAAAAAAAAAAAGCAAAATGCCTTGGAAATATTTTATAATTATTCTAATTTTTAATTACTAAAAAAGCTGTAATGACCTTTTGAAATACTTTTAACATTACAATCACTGCTGATCTCCATTAACACGGCAGCTGTTGTTTGTCTGTGAAACTGTTTCCTGATCACCTTTAACGAATGCAGTTTGAAAATGTTACTTATATAAATTCTTCAAGTATTGTGGTGTGCTAGAGTTCTATCGGAATACCTTATTAACCTAAAAAATTGGCTATATTAATTACATTAATTTCTAGATATATATTTGCCCTTGGCATCTTTCATTTATCTTATCACCAAGTAACTTTCAGAAATACTTCTTGGATGTCCCACTTTGTTCCAAGTTCCCCCTTTTTGATTTTTCCTTTACTGCTGCTAGTAGTTTTGTAATCTTTTAGACAAGAATTCTCGGCTTCCAGAAATTCTGTTCCTTCAGAATTCAATATCCTACAACTTGTTGTAGTACAACTACTACAACATGAGTATCATTGAGATGTGTTGTTGTTGCCTTTTTTTTCGCTCTTCCATCTGCTGCTAAACAGCTCGAGGTCACACTCCTCAGTTTTTTTGGGCATAACTATCTCCTCAAATCATTTAACTCAGTGAAATATCTCAGTGATGTGAGGCACCACTATTTAAGAAGCCCAAATCTCTCTTCTGAATTCCGTCTGTTTTCAGTCAACTCTGCTTACAGTGTCCTTGCTGCAGTCTTCACAGCTGCTCTGACGTCATGCATTTTCTCTTGTGCATTCTCTGCTATCTTTCATACCACAGGTTTATGGAAAGACTAAATTGTTTTTATCAACATTTTCCTTCCCCTCTTTAAAATCTCTTTTGTGTAAAAAAATCTTTTGTGTAAAAACTCAGCTCTTTGTTTTCATCAATAATGAAGCTTCTTGGTCTGTTTCTGAATGATTATCCTTCGTTGTCTTTTGTGATTAACAGAAAAACAAATGAGTCTAATGAGTCAGACCAAAGTTCCACTATCTCCTTTCTTAGTACCCAGTAGAAGACACTTCAGGTAAGAATAAAAAGCTGGACAGACACTACCAAAATGTATCCTCTCATCTTCCAAGAAACATAAATAAGGAAGACCAGAGTGAGAGGTACTGTCTTTGTGTTAAATACTTTGGGAGTCTTGGGGAGGTTCTTGCTGGCTGGAAGCTAGCTAATGTTATACCCATCTACAAAAAGAGGTGATTCTCCTGCTATATTTAGTGCTGGTGCAACTTCACCTTGAATATGGGGTGCAGTTCTGGTCTCTGCAATATATAAATGATGTTAAGGTCCTTGAAAGGCATCCAGAGGAGGGCAACAAAGCTGCTAACAGGGCTGAGGAGAGGCTGAGGACACTTGCGTTGTCTAGTTTAGTGAAAAGGAGGCTCAGAGGTGACCTTGTTGCTTTCAGCAGAGGAGATGAAAAGAGAGTGTTGATCTCTTCTCTGATTATAGGATGAGTGGGAATGGCATGAAGCTGCACCAGGGAGGTTCAGACTGGACATGAGAAACAAATACTTTACCCTGAGGGTGGTCAGGCACTGAACAGCTTTCCTAGAAAGGTGGTTGGTGCCCCACACCTGTCAGTGTTCAACTGACATTTCAATAATACCCTCACCAATATGTTTTAACTTCAGTTAGCCCTGAAGTGGTTAGGCAGTTTGATCTTTGAAGGTCCATTCCAACTGAACTATTCTATTCTGTTCTATTATATACTAATAAACATGATAAAGTTTTTTTTTACATTATTTTTTTGTAATCTTTTTGGACTAACATATGCTTCTGATATCCACAAGCTTCTATGGGAATTCAACAACACAATTTTGTAATGTGTGGATTTTTTGTAATTCTGTTTGCTTTAAATCAATCAACCAGTTTGATTTCCATCAAGTTCTTATCACAATCATTACCTAGTCTTTTTCTCTACGTCATGATTTTACAGCTATCAGTCATACCAGATGTATTTTTTTTCACTTCAGGGTGGAAAGATATCAATGAACTTGTGTTTTTCTTCAGATGTTCCCTAAGTGTGGCCATGCGTGTGTGGGCCCCAAAAACATCCTTCCCCAACTCTCTCCTTGGTGTTTGGTTGGGCTCAGGGCCAGCTCACTGACCCTGATAAAAGCTGTTTCAAGAAAGTTAGAAGATAACTTGGAAATAGCCACCCCTCCTTCACTTGGAGCTGCTTTTAAGCTATGGCTCTTGCCGTTTGTTAAACTTGAGCTAAGTCACAGCTGTGTTGCAGATGTGCCTGTGCCTGTACCACATACCCCATTGACCTCTGCACTGGGTGCAGTCTGCTTTGATTTCAGACCTGCCTCATCACCATGAATCCACTGGGGATGATAAGAACATATTTGGCCCCTATGTACTTTTTTCAGTACTGTGGAATTTTGTCTGACCTTGGCAGCCAGCATCATGCCAGCTGGCCTGCCCTGCATAGGTATGATGGGACTGCGTCCCTGCTGTTGAGCATCCTGTCTCTGTGAGTCTTGATACATGATTGGTTCCCAGCTCCCTGTCCCTTGCTCCTCCCTGACAATAAAAAACCTTTCTGACTTCTCTGTTATTTTTTCTAGTTCTGATATATCCATTTTAACACGTGGGGATGTGAACATTATATGAAAATCGCGGACTTTAAAGGGACACAGTGTTACTTCCATAATCATGCCTACCACTACTTTTGCTTATGTGACTACGGATATTTTCAGAGAACTGTCCACAAGTACACCAAGATCTTTTTCCTGAGAAGTAGTCAGCTAGAGCCAGCTGCTGTTTATATATGAAGCCTCCCATATGCACTGCTACTGATTTTCACCTCCTCATTTTATCACCTTGTCATTCTTTATCACGAGAGTCTCATTGTAAATGAACAGATTAGTATCACCATCAAACTTCACTTACTCACTCGAAAGTTTTTTCAATTCATTTGTGAATACGTTGAATTACTTGTGTCCCAGCAAAAGTCTGAGTGAACCTACTGGCAACCTCACTTCGGTGCTCAACTAAGTTTACTTCTACCCTGTTTCCTAAGTTTTATCAAGTTAATCTGTCAGATACCAAAGCTCTACAAAAAAATGCACCTTTCAGCAACTCTATGAACTACAGAAGAAACCACAAAGCCTTCACAGCATAAAATCAATGCTGAATACTAAATATTATTTCTCTTTTTGTCAAATACCCATCTAAAAAGATATACTTCTAGAAAAGAAGTATTAAAAAAATCTTAATTTAATAGTTTTCACTTTAATTACTCCTTTATTTGACAGCTGTTTTATTGTGACATAGATGCTCAAAATTTCCACATGTAAAACAGTAAAAAGCCATTTCATTAATTAGCTTCAATGGAACAGTTTGAATCTTTTTAATATTGATATAAAATTTTATTTTTATTTTGGGAAGTCAAATAAATGTCTAGGTAAAACAAACATTCATATACCACCGATGCTGAAGGTCCTTAAAACAGCCCAGAATTAATTTAAGTAAGCAATAGTCAAAGAGGAATACTAAACTTTAATAACCATGTCAGGATGGTAGAAAATGTATTCCAGCCCCCAAAACTGGGTTATCCTAAACAAACCAAATCACAGAAACAACCAAGAAAAATAATTCCTCATGTTATCTCAGAGGCCCACCAGTCTGACATCCCATCTCTAATTACAAGCAAACTGACATTTCAGAAGACAGTGGAACAGGCTTTCAAGAACACATCTGGCTCATTTTTCAGTTGGCAAAACACTTCTGTCAACCAGGTGAAACAAGACATTTGCCATATTGAAAACAATGGAACAGCTCAGACAGACACATGGTAATGTCAATGATGATCTTACTTTTCCCAAATGTTGACCCTATTGTTCTACACAGATATTCGAGCTGCTCGTGGATTAACACAAGTCGCAGTTCTAACACTTTAAGTAGGACTGCTGGTGTTAGTTTGCTTAGGAATGCTGGCAATTGTAAACTGCAGCTGTTCATAAGAAGCTCTAAAGACCTGTATGGAAGTAAAAGGTAAGCATTTGGGATCAATAACATCATCAGGTGTCTCAAGTTCAGGTGACCCTTTTCCTCCTTCCCTGTTTCTTTGGAAAAAGAAGTAACACAATCAACAGAAAAAAATATCATACCTATTTCATAGGTATTGCATTTGCTTAAAAATCCAATAAAGTGGGTGGATACTAAAATCAAGCAGAAAACAGTTACTTTAATGCAGTTCTCAAAAGATATTTGTGAATTAAATTTATCTGTTTTGAGAAAATGAGGTGGATTCCATTATGTTACACAAGATTAAGCATTACTATTTTTCATGCAGTATCTTAGATCCGTGCAACTATGTTTTTGTATTTCATATACCTGAAAATAACAGAAATATTTATCAGAACTTCCTGAATACAAGCAAAAACAGACTTCTTAAAAAACCAACAAACAAAAATCAACCCAGAAACTTACCTTCTTTTACCGATTCCTCCTTTGATTGGCTTAATGATAGCAACCTGTTAGATTTTTCCAGCTGAAGAACCAGTAGATTGTTTGCTTCATTAATTTCTGATATTTTCTAGAAAATTGGAAAAAGACTAATGTTACATTAATATCTTTTGATATAAGTTTTTAATTTTGAGTTTTAAGCAGATATAAAAATTAACATTGACACAGTACTGCAGTCAAAAGCCTGTGTTATTTGACTTTCTGGAAATTTCATCATTTAATGTAATGGCTTGGGTTGAACTGGGCCTTTGAAGATCAGCCAGTCCAACTCTCTTGCAATGGGCAGGGACATCTTTTACTAAATTAGGTTGCTTTGAGACTTGCAATGATGGAGCATACACAACCTCTTTGGGCAACTTGTTCCAATGTCTTATGCTTCTCATTGTAAAAAAATTTGTCCTTAAATCCAACCTAACTTTACCCTCTTTCAGTTTAAAACTGTTGCCCCTTGTATTGTCACTACAGGCTCAGGTACATGTAAAAAGTCTTTCTCCATCTTTCTGATAAGCTTCCTTTATATACTGAAAGGCCACTGTAAGGTCTCCCTGGCACCTTCTCTTTTCCAGGCTGAACAATCCCAACTCCCTCAGCCTGTCCTCATTGGAGAGGTGCTGCAGCCTTCTGATTGTCCTTGTGGACCTCCTCTGGAATTGGTCCAACAGGTCTGTGTCCTTCTTCTGCTAGGAACCCCAGAGCTGAACACAAGACTCCAGATGGGGTCTCATGAGAGCAGAGCAGAGGGCAACAATCACCACTCTTGCCCTCGTGGTCATGCTGCTTTTGATGCAGCCCAGGATACAGCTGGCTTTCCGGGCTGCAAGTGCACATTGCTGGCTCAGTTTTTTATCCACCAGTATCCCCAGTTCCTTCTTGATGGGACTGCTCACAATCAATTAATCACACAGTCACCCAGGTGCAGGACCTTGCTCCTGGCATTGTTGAACTTCATGGCATTCACGTTTTAGACTTGAAAGACCATGCAGTTGATTCTGCTGAACTAAGAACACTACCTACTTCACTACTTATAAGCTAGTTCTTTCTTCTGAATTCTGTAGTCTATATTCTACATTATTCATCAGTAAGTTTCTGTCTACTGTTTTGCATAAGAGACTGCTGATGCCTTCACTGAGCACCAAAGTGAGTAATGTGTGTGAATGGGAATTGGTATAATATATTTTTTCTATGAGAAAAATATTTCAGGTGCCCAACCTATATTATCTCTAGTATGGACTTGCTGAACAGGATCAATTACTGGAGAGCTGGTCAATGTGGGTCTAACAAGAATTACAGTACCAATTTTTCTCAGTGGATCAATCTCCTAAAAACTGACAAATAGAGAGCTCAATGCATACGGAATACAAGAACAGATGTTCCTGTTATAGTAATGATATTTTTCTAGAAAAAAAAGAACAATTTCTGAAAGGAAAGTCCAGCAAAGCTCTGTAATACTGGTATCACCAATAGATGTTTTTGTTACAAAAAGATATTCTGCATTTCTCCTGAGAAGCCAAAGTTGGCCTCGGCACCATTAGAAAAGGAGGCTTCTCAGATTTGGCAGACTTTGCAGAGAGATCTCTCAAACCAGAGAGCTGAGCAATGACCAGCTGCATGAATCTGAACGAGACCAACTGCCGAATTCTGCACCTAGGATGGGGCAACCCTGGCTGTATGTACAGACTGGAGAAAAAGTTTGGAGAGCAGCCCCACTGAAACAGATCTGGGGATTGTAGTTGAGGATGAGTTGGTTTGTTCCTCCTAGAGAAGAGGAGACTAAGGGGAGGCCTCATGGCAGCCTGCAGCTCCCTCACGAGGGGAGCGGAGGGGCAGGCGCTGAGCTCTGCTCTCTGGGGACAGCGAAAGGACCCAAGGGAACGGCATGGAGCTGGGACAGGGGAGGGTCAGGCTGGGGCTTAGGGAAAGGCTCTGCACGCAGAGGGTGGTCAGGCACTGGGACAGGCTCCCCAGGGCAGTGGGCACAGCACTGAGCTGCTGGAGGTCAAGAAGCATCTGGATAATACTCTCAGACACATGGTCTGATTTCTAGTTTGTGCTGTGTGGAGCAAGAAGTGGGACTCCATGATTCTTGTGGGTCCCTTCCAACTCAGGATATTCTGTCATTCTATGATTCTATTAAATCACTCTTATCACTCTGGGATACTGTCCATCCAAACACCTTCCAAACAGAAGTATTGGTATTACAAGGCATATTAGTTAGCTGAAACCACTTTAAGGAAACTTTCAAATGATAAGCTTATTAAAACATCACAAAATATTTGTAAATAGGGATTTCATTTTCTAAAATTATTTTTTAATTTTCTCACTTACCTTTTCTATCTCTGAGAAGTTGTCTACAAGTTTATCAAGATTCACCACACTGATTTTCTTCATGGCTGCGATTCATTTATATCTGGAAGACTTCATCCAGTGATCAATGTACATATAAAAATAGATCTATGAATGTATATATTTCCTATTTACACTATATCAAATGATTTCATATGCACAAAGGTAAGGAGAAGAGAGAATACCTTTTTAAAATTAAAACTATTTTTCCGTATTAATCAAAACTTCAACTAACCTGAGCTGAGGCATTTCTAAGAAATTAAATGAATACCAGAAAACCCAAGGCAAATCTATCAAACTGTTAGATGACATCATAGAATTTGGATTTTTTTTTGCTGTGATTCAGAAATAAATCTGAATCTGCTCCAGAGACATGATGACACTGTTTTACCTAAAAATATCAGCAATCTGCACATAGGATGCTTTTAAAACATATGACCTACTTTTTTTTATATATACTGCTAAAACAGATTGGTTATCCTATTCTCACTTTAAAGAGCAGGAAACTGAATCAATTGAAACAATTACTCATTCTCCACTATGGGTAATTTAGAGGCAACAGATGAATTTCTGTTAATGTTGCTTAACTTAAAAAATGTTTCTTAAGTAAATGAGCTTTTATGAGGCTCACATTGATGCAAGATACAGACCTTTTAACTGTGTACATGTTCTAACTATTGAGGCTTCAAGTTACATACATCTTTTCTTATAAAAAATTGCATGAATACCAGTGATGAGACACTGCTGCAAATACACCTTACTGTATGAATAAAAATACAATCTTTTGAGGCACATCCATGTAATCCCAGATTCTTAACACAATTCCTATTTTTGCTAGCAACTCTACTTACAGAATCTTCAGCATGCATTTGCAAGATGAATCTGAAAGAGAAAATATGAGCATTTCAAAAAATATTAAAAATATCTTTGAACATCAGGCTTCATCAGATAATGATTCCAATACCAGATACAGCATGTATTCTGGACAAAACAATCAATTCTGTGTGGAAGGGTAAAAAATGTCTTTTTACAAATAGTAAAAAAATCAAATGAGGGAGCTGAACTAGAAGACAGAATGTGTGCATTACCCAGAAACTGAAGAGATTTCCAGACAGATGTACTTACAATGAAGTTATGCTGAAATATACATGTAAACGAACAAGTGCTGACCAAGAACCAAATGGAATTTTCTCATTCATTCAATATTTACAGTTCTTTACAGTTCTTTACATTCAATATTTACAGTTCTTGCAGCTTTAGCAAACAGTACAATAAAGACATGAGCTTTGTATGTTTAATAATTTTGTCTTGTATCCATCATTTCCTTTACTTAGCATTAGAAGGACCAATGCTAATTTGTCAGGTGAAGATAATGAGCTTTTCAAAAAATCAATGTTTTTTAAGAATATGCCTAATATTAAAGAACTAAGTTAAATAAATAATTTTCTTCAAAGTTAGCAATCTTAATGACCTGTAGCTGTTATTATAATGCAATGAATTGTTAAAATGGAGCTTGAAATATTTATTTAAGATATTCAATTTTGTAAAGCAATTAAGTATGTAAATAATTTATTAGTTGATAATCTAAATGTAGACTATGAAAACCCCGATCTTTCGAGTCCTTATCATGGACAGTATCTTAAATGATTTTCTGTTTCACTGTCCCATCTCATCATGTTCTTAAAGCTCTATTTTGCCCTCTAAATTTTGACTGAGGATGGAAGCTCAGAGAGCTGCCACATTGCATGCTGTTTTGTTTGTGTGTTTCCCTATTCCATGGCATCATTTGTTTATGTAGAAGGCAGGATGTGCTCAGCACTCAGCAATGTTAGGCAACAGTGCCACTGGGAATACAACTCCTGCTGAAAAAAAACAATAAATTAAAAATAATATGATGTATTATTAATGTTTTATTTTTCCAGCAGGAAAATTCATCACTTTTTGCGTAATTATTGCTACATATGTTATGTTCTCTAAAATAACTTTTGTGAATTCCCTATTTTTATTTTACTATATGGAGAACTAAAGCATTAACATGTATTTTCAGCAGTCATAAAAACGATGCCTATTTTTAATCTCCACCCCCTCATCTCTCACTGTTGTTTTTTAAGTATTGCTTCTGACAGTTTTGGAGGTTTCATTTTTGTTTTGTGTAACAGTGAAACCTGTATTTGTAACTGAAAAACCCCGAGAAACTTTGATTTTTTCACAGCACACCTCAGCTGAATGTGATAGTTACCCAGTAGATCGCCTCACCATTTTCCTGACCTCCACCCAACCCTTCTTTAGGATAGGCACCTGACATTCCCATGCTTTATTACTCACTCTTTGGGGACCCTCTGGGGATGTACAACACAGTAGGCAGACCAAAGTGACTGGTACCCAGGTAGCCCCCAGAAGCAGGGCAAATCCCACCGTCCCAAATGATTTCACAGAGCCCTTACCATGAGGTGGAGGTAAGGGCCCCTGTGCCCCACCGGCCCTGCCTGTCCCCCCCAGCAACCCCACAGCCTGTGGGCAGCCTGTGCCCCGAGTCTGAGTGAGGTCCTTTGAGGGGGCTCAGGTCCTAATCAAAAGACACCAGTAGCTTCTTCCAGCGTGCCCTGCCACCACACCTCACCCCATGTCCCCTCACGGCTGCCTGCAGCTTTTCCCTCAGCAGGCTGAGGTGAGGAGCATGGCGGCCTGTGGCCCTGTGGGCGTGAGGCTGGCTCTGGGAGCAGGGCTGCTTCCACCCCCCTCAGCCGTGTGGTAGCTGGGGGAGTGGGGCAAGGGGGTGCCTTTGTCATGACAGCACCCCAGGGGCAGTGACTCTACCCCTCTGTTTCCCCCCCAAAATAAACGTAACCCGAACACCTCAGCAGAGCACCTGTCAAGGCCCTGATTTTGCTGCCTGGGCAGTGCATGAGTTATCTCATCAAATGGCTCCTGACATCAACATTAACGTTAGGTGAGGGGGGATTCCACGTCTGAATATTCCTATGAACAGAGGTGAATAGACTTTCGATGGAAGCAGGTCTGTGAGTGACAGAGAGATCGATTGATTCCCGTTATCTCCAGTTTCCAAGTATTTACACTGTGCCTGTAGCTATGGTTACCAAGCAGTGATACTCTCCTTGCAGATCACTCCTTTTTCTGAGGTAAAGGGCTTCTGAGTAAAGTTTCCATGATAGCCATGTTAGTGGAGAACCATGCCACAGGGCCCATGGAGGTCGAGCTGGAGCTCACTGCAGCAGTCAGGACATTATCTGCTCTGTAGGAAGGCTGCTATTTGGGGCCATGGTGTGTAGGTGCTGCTGCCATGCTCGTAGTGATGGAAGGTTGTGCTGCTGCTTTGGGTAGGCCGGGAAACTGCAGGATCTGCTTACAACTGAGACAGAGCAAGTTACTCTTTTATTTATTTGTTTGTTCGTTTGTTTCTGTGATGGATATTGATAACAAATCCAGTTAGGATTACCCTGTCCTAGTATGATTTGTATTCTGACAAGATGTTTTTGTTTGTTTTTTTGTTTGAAAGTAGACACATAGGAATGAAAGAGACCCACCGGGTTACTGAAGACCATCCCTGTGAAATCAAGAGGCAACCAAGCCCTGTAGTTACACAGGAAAACTGAACAACTCCCCCTCCAGCTTCTTCTCACCTTATTAGGTATAAAATGCTTATTTTCCAGGCTAATGTTCAGTTGATGACTGAGACATACCAACATCTCTATAATTCCTGTAGGAGCATCTGTATATTCTTCTTTGTATCTTGCCTTACCATGGAAACAAACTGTGCTGAGGCAGTGGGGACTCTTCAGCAGGGGGGCTCATAGCAGTAAATGTTGTAATTGTAGAACAGGCTCATTAGCTAGAGACCTTTACTGAAAGCATCACAGGAAAGCATTAACTATCTTGTCATTAAAATGATCACAACTAGGTTTCAGGGTTAGTAGTGCTGGGTGACTATTTGTCTTCACAGAATAATTTAGTTTGGAAGGGACTTCTAGATCTTGCCTGGTTCGAAATCCTTCTCTGAGCAGGGCCAGCTTCAAAGCCAGACGGAATTGCTGATGACTTATCAAGTTCAGTTTGGAATATCTTCAAGGAGGAGATTATTTTATGATTTAAGCTTCTTGAAGATAAATTGTTTTAGAAGCTTGGACTTAGACAGAAGTAATTGTTAATTTACTTAATTGGCTTTGATTTTTTCAGCATCATGCTGTAAAATTAAGTACCTATATACATTTGCATACTAGAATAAGTGGACTTGCTCTCAGAAATGCTAAATAAGTCTCAGGTGGTATGGTTTTATTTGTATCAGAGAAGAAAGACATTACATCTTCGGTGCCTGTTGATGCTGTCCTCAAGACCAGAACTGCTTGTCTGTGTAACTCAGATAGCTCTGGGAGCGTGCAGAATCCTTTATGTCTGAAAACATCCAGAGAGGTAACAGCCTACCAGTCATGGTCACAAGTACTATCTGTAGGCAACAACATGATCAGAGTGTGTGAGGGTTGCTGTCCACTGGCGTATACACACAGTCAAAATGATGAAAATCATTTTTGTGCATAGAAGATCTGTGGCTGAGATAGATACAAGACGGTAAAGCGCAGTGCCCTCAAAGTCATAGACTAGACTTGGAACTCTAGGTGCGTCATGATGACAAGTATTGATACTGAAAGGGGAACTCCTGTCATTTCCCGGTAAATTTCTGTGATGTTTGTGCTTTCTAGCTCACCTTTCCTGCTTCACTGACCAATTTCCACGAAATCTGTTATACGCCTCCCATTGTACTTGAAAACTGCAGCACCCTCAAAAGCCTGTTCTAAAGGGTAGGCACTTAAAGAAAAAAAAAACAAAACAAGTTTAATAAAGTTATATGTTTGAGAAGACTAGATCAATGCTTTAATCAAAGTGAAATGTCACAAGCCATAAGTGCTCTTCTCAGACCTGCAAAAAGGTGCAGAATCACTGTTGATTGCTCTAAAGATTTTTAAAAAAACAACCCACAGTCCTAAGTGTTGAGGATTTTAAAGCACAGTAAACCACGAAGTACTGCACAGTCTGTTTTTAGAGTTAATTATTTAGTGGTGGTTTTATTTTATTGATCACATTCAAAGGAAGACAGGAAATGAAGACTGAAATCCAACTCTCATTAGAAGGCAAAAATGTTACACTGTGGTCATTTCCAATAACGTGACTCTATATGTCCATACATGAAAACATCATAGAATCATAGATTAGGACATTCCAAGTTGGAAGAGACCCACAAGGATCATTGTGTCCCACTCCTAGCTCCACACAACACAAACTAGAAATCAGAAATCAAACTAGAAACCGCTGCCTGACCTCCAGCAGCTCGGTGCTGTGCCCACTGCCCTGGGGAGCCTGTCCCAGTGCCTGACCACCCTCTGCGTGCAGAGCCTTTCCCTAAGCCCCAGCCTGACCCTCCCCTGTCCCAGCTCCATGCCGTTCCCTTGGGTCCTTTCACTGTCCCCAGAGAGCAGAGGTCAGCGCCTGCCCCTCCGCTCCCCTCGTGAGGGAGCTGCAGGCCGCCATGAGGCCTCCCCTCAGCCTGCTCTGCTCTGGGCTGAGCAAACCAAGGGACCTCAGCTGCTCCTCAAGCATCTTGTCCTTCAGATCCTTCACCTTCTCCATAGCCCTTGTTTGGATGCTTTCTAATAGTTTTCTGTCCTTCTTATATTGTGGTGTCCCAAACCACATGCAGTTCTGGAGGCAGCACAGAGCAGGACAATCCCTTCCCTTGACCAGCTAGCAGTGCTGTGTTTGATGCATCCCAGGGTACAGCTGGCCCTTTTGTCTGCCAGGGCATCCTGTTGAGTCTTATTTAATTTGCCATCAAACAGAATCTCTGGGAAGATGATTACTGGATAGAAAAGCAGAAAACAGACTCAGGGAAAAAAGATGACGAAGTCTGACACAGAAATACACAAAACAACAACAAAAAAAATAAGTTGGAGGGGAAACATGTAAGTTTTAATAAGTTTAGAAGACAGCAAATATTCTTTTGTTTTAGCTTTTAAAATAGTGCTGTTAAACTAGTAAGTAGTTTAATATTGCAAACATCCAAAATATGAGTTTGTCTAGAATTCATTCTGCTTTTTGCCTTTTCATAGGGTAGTAACTTTGCTAGCAAGAAAGTTCAAGAGTCTGGTGGTCACTGAAAAATGTGTAACATCTACTGCCTATTAGGCAGGTAGGGAGATTTTTTATTTTATTTTATTTTTTTTTGTGACAGAAATTATCATGTAGCTGGGCCATGCTATATTAATACAGTGCAGTCTACAAACAGTTTCTAATAGTGGTAAACACAAATGCATTTTGCTGCAATCATGAGCATCCCCATAGGAGAAACTTTTCTGTGTCAAAGACCCAAGACATGTCAGTCCCATCCATGTTTCCTATTCATTTTCTCAGCAACAGCAGCATCTGTATACATTTAAAACGCCATTAGCAGGTTTAGGCCTACATGATTTTTTTTACTGTTCTTTATGCTATTATTACATGGTTTTTTAACACCCAACCCTATTACCTCAGCCATACCAGAGGAATGTGCCACCTGCAGTTAAAATAACAACAGTGACAGCACTTACCAGAATTAAGCTTTGCAATATTCCCCTTATGCTGAAGAAAGAGCACGTGGAAGAGCAGGTTCTACAACATCAAGCTGCAGAGTAGCTTAATAAGACAGAAGAGGAAATTTTACTACCATGTATCTTGGCCAGCAGGATACTGTTTGCTATGTTGTTTTACTCTTGAAATAAGGATTTATTTTTCCAGTTTAGGTGAAAGCTGTCTGTCAAGCTTCATTTTTAGTACAGAAGCACCCAATTCTGTTTTGTCCTCCCAAATATTCTATGTTACTCCAAAGGATGAAAACATGCAAATATGGACAAATATATATTTATTTAGTGCATTAAGGTACTAGAACTCATTTAAATATGGATAACTCAATGTACAGGAATGCCAGTGAATAAGTCCATTTCAGTAGGGGACCAAACTAAATGCCTCTACACCAATGCACCTACCATGGGAAATAAGCAAGAGGAACAGGAGTCTTTAGCCCAGTCTCAGGGCTACTGTATCATGAGCCTCGGATGTGGTGGGGTGGCTCTCATGATCAGAGTGAAATGGATGGCTACAGGCTCATCAGAAGACATAGGCAGGGAAGGAGAGGAGGTGGGGTAGCCTTCTACAGTAGGAAAGATCTTGATTGCTTGGAACTTAGTTATGGTGATGAAAAGGTTGAGTGTTCCTGGGTAAGGCTCAGGGGAAAGGCCAACAAAGAGATATAGTTGTAAGATTATGCTATAGACCACCCATGATGAAGAAGCAGATGAAATATTTTGTAAGCAGCCAGGAGAAGTGTCATGATCCCTAGCCCTTCTTTTAATCAGAGACTTCAACTTCCCAGACATCTGCTGGAAATACAATACAGTGGAGAAAAAGCAGACTAGGAGATTTCTGGAATGTGTGGATGATAAATTCTTGATGCAGGTGGTGAGGGAACCAACTAGGCAAGGTACACCATTTGGCCTACTTGACCTATATTTTGTTAACAGTGTATGTATTGTGGGAGATGATGTGATGGTTGGAAGCTGTTGTGGGCACAGCAATCACAATATGGTGGAGTTCTTTATCCTTGGAGAAGCAAGGAGGGCAGTCAGCAGAACTGCTACTTTGGATTTTTGGAGGACAGATTCTGTCTGGTTGACAAAGTCCTTTGGGAGACGGTTCTAAAGAGCAAAATAGTGCAGGAAAGCTGAAAGTTTTGCAAGAATGAAATCTTGAGGGTGCAGGAGCAGGCCATCCCTATGTGCCAAAAAACATGCTCGTGGGGAAGAAGACCAGGCTGGCTGAACAGAGAGCTTCTTCTGAAACTCAGGAAGAAAAGGAGAGGTTAAGACCTTTGGAAGAAGGGGCAGACAACTCAGGAGGACTGCAGAGATGTTGTGAAGTTATGCAGGGAGAAAATTAGAAGGGCCAAAGCCCAGCTAGATCTTAATTTGGCTACTGCAGAAAAAGACAGTGAAAAATGTTTTTATAAATACATAAAGAACAAAAGGAGGACCAAGATGAATCTCCATTCTTTATTGGAAATGGGAGAAACTTGGTGATTAGAGATGAGGAAAAGGCTGAGGTACTTAATGCCTTCTTTGCCTCAGTCTTTATTAGGGAGGCCCAGTCAGTGTGGGTTTATTAAAGTCGAGTCCTGCTCAGCTGACCTGATCCCCTTCTGTGGTAAGACAACATGTTTAGAGGATGAGGGAAAGTCTGTGGCTGTTACTGGGACTTTAGCAAGGTATTTGATGATGTTTCTCACAGCACTCTCTTGGAGAACCTGACTGCTCATGGCTTGGATGAATGTATTGTTTGCTGGGTAAAAACCTGGCTGGGTGGTGGGCCAAAAAGGTTGTTGTAAATGAAGTTAAATCTGTTTGACAGCAAAACTGGTGTTCCCCAGGCTCAGTATCAGGGGCAGTTCTGTTTGATGTTTTTATCAGTGATCTTGATGAGGCAATTGAGTGCACTCTCATTAAGTTTGTAGACAACATCAAGTTAGGCAGGAGTGTTGACTTGCTTGAAGGTAGGAAGGCTCTGCAAGGGGACCTGTATGGGCTGGATTGATGGGCTATATCCAGTTGTATGACATTCAACAAGGCTAAGTGCCCAGTGCTGCAGTATGCTGGGGAAGAGTGGCTGGAAAGCTGCCCAGCAGAAAAGGATCTGGGGGTGTTGGCTGATATCCAGCTGAACATGAGCCAGCAGTGTGCTCAGGTGGCCAAGAAAGCAAAAGGCATCCTGTCCTGCATCAGAAACAGTGTGGCCAGCAGGGCTAGGGAAGTGATTGTCCCCCTGTACGTGGCACTGGTGAGACCACACCTCCAGTTTTGAGCCTCTAACCACAGGAAGGACACTGAATTGCTGGAATGCATTCTGAGAAGAACAATGACGCTGGTGAAAGGACTAGAAAACAAGACATGAGGAGTGGCTGGGGGAACTGAAACTGTTTAGCCTGGAGAAAAGGATGCTGAGGAGAGACCTCATGGCTCTCTACTGATACCTGAAAGGGGGCTGTAGCAAGGTGGTTGTCAGTCTTTTTTCTCAGGTGACAAGTGATAGGATGAGATGAAACAATCTCAAGTTGTGTTAGGCTTATATTAGATGTCAGTAAGGATTTCTTCATGGCAAGGGTGGTTAGGCATTGGAATAGGCTGCCCGAGGCGGTGGTTGAGTCACCATCCCTGGAGATATTTCAGAGATGTGTGGATGTGGCGCTATGGGACAAGGTTAGGACTTGGTAGGTCAGAATGGTAGTTGGACTAGATGATCTTGAAGGTCTTTTCCAACCTAAATGATTCTCTGTTTCTATGATTCTATGTTACCATCACTCATGCATGTTTGCTACTTAAGTCCTGAATGGGACTTATTAGGAAAGAGAAAAAAGATTATGTATGCGACCTTATCTTTCCTCATAATTGGAGACATCAAATAACATAAAAGGCCACTTAGTTTCAGCATGTTCTGGAGCTATTATTTTGTTCAGAAGCAGATAAAATAAGGTACTATGTTCTTCCACAAAGTGTTTTTTTTTCCTCCATACTTGTGTCTTTTCACTTGGCAACAGATGACCTAATCCTTCCTTTATAACTTCATTGAAAAAATAATGGTAATGCATGAAAAAAAAAGAGAGACAGAGAAAAAGGTAAACACTAGGTGAACTGGAAATGAAATCTCCTAAGATGTATGTCATTCTGTGCCTCTGTAAAAACCTTTGTTTTAGTAGCCTCCAGAAGGAGTCATTAGGGTCAGATATAAAATCACGCAATCTTTTTTATTAGCGGTATCGCATGCTTGACTTTAAAAGGTTTTAGTCTGCCTTCTGAAATAACTTTCTAAGCAATTGTGACTGTGGATGGAAATCCAGCTCACTGTATCATGCTGTCTGCAAATCTTAGTCTGGAATAACCAGTGTTTGTCTGCAGCATAACTTTTAATAAAATATTTAGCCATATGGTATTGAAGATAGACAACATGTTCCAGCACTTTGCTGCACAGACAGACTGGTACGTGCTGTTTCCAAGGGGAAAAAGCCCCTCACATGTCATTAGAGCCTAAGAGACTTTTACAGTCATTTAGCTTGTCAGAACAATATTTTTGTTTTAAAAGTCTCAACCATCACCCAAGCAGGACTGAAAACATTACTGTGTAGCACAGCGTATTTGGTCTTTGTCTGACACAGATGCTCATTTATGCTGATTCCGTTTAAATTCTCTCAAATACATAAGTACATACCAAAACCCAAAGAGAAAGGACATACCGAGACTGAATGACTGAATATACTAATACAAAATTTTAATTGCTGTTACAGGGTAGAAAATGTCTATCTGTACACAGGTTCAAATTCTTTTGAACTGAGCTTAAAAGTTGCTCTTCAGTAATCAAATGTTCTTCATTATTGTGTCAATACCATCAGCTTTGAGCCAATTTCTGATAGAACATAATCAGCAGAAACACATTTTTTACTGAATATTTTTTTAAATAAAACTTGAAGTCACTAAAACAATTGCTTTACTTTTTATTTATTTATCTATCTATTTATTCATTTATGTATTTATTTATTTATTTTTGGGTCTAGAGATCTTTACTTTTGATAGAGCAGCCATGTCAGCATTCCAACCACGCCAAAGCTCTCTCCTGCAAGCTGCTGTGCAAGCTTAGAAAAAGACAGTTTTTGCTTGGAAGCATTTAACAGATAGATATTCTATCCAGTTTGAATAGGATATGACAAAGAAGACTGATGAACTTTAGGGTTGAACAGCAACAGAGAACAGCAAGAGAGAAAGAAGGATGAATTCAAGAAAAATATTTTTTTTTTTTCCACTGAAACCCTAACCTAGTCTGCATTTCTTTGCTTTCTCATTTACATAAGATTGATCTTTCTGTTGACATACCAATGAGCCAAACTGTTACAATTTTAAACACATTCATAGCAATTATTTTATAATTTATTTGTGATTCTAGGTCTCTTTTAAAGTAATACTGAACTTCTCCTGGCCTAATTTTCGTATATTCCTAAAAAATAAAGGTGGTAGTGAGTGTTTGAACCACATGGATGTGTTTGTATAGGTCAGATTGGCAAGGAGAATAGTTTCTTAAATACATGTAAAACACCATTTTCCAAGATGATTAAATCTGGTCTAATTAATCCTATCCAAAGGAGTCCAATTAGAGAGTATTCTTGTTCGAGCCTGCTTTGTTTCTTCCCAACAACCCTCCTCCTCCCCCCACTATTAGCCTTTCTTCTGTTGAAATTAAACACTGGGGGAAGTCCTGCGAGAAAAAAATGCATGTGCATGAAGCATCATTTACTACACCGTGGAAGTAGGAAGACAACTTGTATTGACACCTATGCATCTGTTTTGTTGTATTTGTGTTTGTGACAGTGCTCGGCTATCAATACCAGGCTAAAAGCATTCATTGTGCATCTGAGCAGTAATTTAATACTCACTGAGGAAATTCAGAACATTGTTGTAATTGATTGATTGGTGGAGATCAACTAATTAATTGTAATCATACTCCAGAAATAAATCGCGAAGTTGTTATTTACACTATAGAAGCAACAGACTTTGTGTCCCTGGAACTTTTCATAAAATACATCACTCTTTGGCTGGCCTGATGTTGGAATCTGACTACTATGACAAACTCTATGAACTACACTTAAGCAAAATTTTGCATTTTTAAATTCTCTGTGTTTACAAATCTAATTGCAGTTCACACAGATTCTTCTCCAGAGTTGCACATTCTTCCATTAAAATCCCTTGTCTGTGGCTCAGGAAATTTCACTTAGAAGTTTTCATGGCATTTTCAAGGCACTAGAAAACCTTTCTGATAAAAAAGTAAAAAAAAAAAAAAAAAAAAGTAAAAAAAAAAAAGTGTGGGGAGCCATGAAAGAATTCCAAAACATAAGCAAAAATTTAACTTAAGGAATTCCACACTGCTAGGCTACAGAGAGAGGGCAGAGTGATGATAATGATCTTAACTCTGGGTATCAAACTTACGGTCCATTGTTGGGTTGGACCCACTTATTTAGTAGCACACTTTTGCTAGGAATCATGTTGGTAGCTTTCCAGGCTTGTGCCTTACTCTTCCAAGTAAAGTACATTTAGCTGGCTCACAGAATTAGTTCCTGAAGAAGTTTTCCATTCAGAAGGGCAAGGTTGCTATTTCCTTTGTTTGTAATTCAAGATTGTAGCAGTGTATGCGCTACAGGGATAGCTGCTGTGAAATAGATCAGGAAATTTAATTTCTTTCTTAGTATGAGAAAGTGACCCAACACTGTATGATTCTGCACTTAATATCTTTCTGGTATAATACCATAAGGGTTCATACGCAATACAAGTGAAAAAATATGCAAAATATATATTCTCTTAATTTTAGTACTGAAAAAAAAAAGAGTATGAGGAAGCAGTTGCCTGGCATGTGTAGGCCTCAGGTGTCTCTTAGTGAACAGATTTTATTTTCTTGAGCTCAAAAGCAGAACAAAGATGGTAGTGGAAGTGTCGTTTATAGCATCTGTGACTGGAGGCTAAAGAAAGTTGTCAGCTCTTCAACTTCACTTTTACTCCCACTCCCTAAGGATGAGCTTCTGCAGACTTCTTTCCTTCCAGTTGGAAGGAGGGGAGTTCATCTATGTTCTCTCACAATTTGAAACATGCTGTGGAAGGATTCTCTGAATTCCCTATTTCAGGAAGCTGATATATAATCAATCTGCTAAATTTCATGTATTAGGATTAAGAAGCTTTTATTATGAAAAAGAAATACTGAAGCCTGTAGGAAAAAAATTAAACCTGTAAAAAATTGTGTCAATTTACCAGATGCATTGATTTTTATAGTTGCATCTGCTTTTCATTTCAACTACTGACTACAGTTGTCATCCACACCACTCCTACAGCTCCACCTACAACTAATTACCCTTGCATTGCTGACTCCTTTTGGCTGCTGCTCTGTTGGATGTGATTCTTAAACACCACTGTTATTGTGTTTCCTCCCTTCTATCTGCTTCTGAACTTTCTCTAGTTTTCTAGTAGTCCTGATTAGAGAAGGTGAGGAAATATTTACTCAACACAGTTATTCCAGAGTTCTTGAGCAATATACAAATCATAGAAATTGATTTGGGCTACTTTTTGGGTGGGGAGTGAATGCTGAGCACAAGGAACAGGGAATGAACAGAGAGGAGTGGCGGAGTAAGGCCAGAGTTCAGCAGGCAGAACTGCAGCACTTAGGTGCATCAGAAAGCATGACTGGGAGCCTGTTGGTGGAGGAAACACTCAGAGCTTAGATATGAGTCCAGAGAGGTGCGGGATGAGGTCACGAGGTGAGGAGGAAACAAACTAGGTGAGGTATAATAAATAAGCACCTAGGAACAAGGATGGTGAAATTGTTAGCATGAGACAAAACAGGTAAGGTGAGTCTTGAATAGTTGCCACTTAGTAGTAAATTGTGTGTAGTCGTGGCCGAGTGGTTAAGGCGATGGACTAGAAATCCATTGGGGTCTCCCCGCGCAGGTTCGAATCCTGCCGACTACGGCTGGAGCTGAAGAGCTCTGTGCAATTTTATGGATCACTGGAAGTAAGGCACCAATATTAGAAAGAACTTAACTTCTTCACGGTGAGGGTGACGGAGCAGTGGGACAGGCTGCCCAGGGGAGGTTGTGGAGTCTCCTTCTCTGGACATATTCAAGGCCCATCTGGACGCCTACCTGGGCAACCTGCTCTGAGGAACCTGCTTTGGCAGGGGGGTTGGACCCGATGATCTCTCAAGGTCCCTTCCAACCCCTACAATTCTGTGATACTTGGATCTTGCTTCTGTTTGACCTAAGGGCATGGTTTCTATACTAGTTCAAGCACTGGCTATGCATCCAATTAATGATTAGCCGGAAATCAGAATTTGTACAAGGAAATTAGATTTTAACAGAGGGAACTCTAGCATAAAAATACATCCAGTGTTCTCTCCTAAACCTCAATTGCATATAAAAGCTGGTTATTACCAATTCCTCCATTTTGGTGAACTAGGATGTTCTGAATTACAACTGGAAAATGTGTAATATGATAGGAATCTTCTGTAGCACTGACCTCCCCAACAAAATCTACATTGTTTCTTTAATTAAACAAACAAACAAAAACAACATGCTTTATTTTTTATTCTCTCTTTTCCTCTCAAAATAGTTAATCTGGCACCCTGTGTCAGACACTCCTTGTTGCAGACTGTGTGGTAATAAGCCCTGGTGATAACACCTCAGTGCAGGGAAATAAAGGTTGCCTCTGGCTACATTTCAGATGGATTTACAACTTGCAACTGCGCTGATACATACATTGTTGTATCAGCTAATCACAGAACCACAGAATACCCTGAGTTGGAAGGGACCCACAAGGATCGTTGAGTCCTACTCCTAGATCCACACAGCACAAACCAGAAACCAGACCCTATGTCTGAGAGCATTGTCCAAAGGCTTCTTGAACTCCAGCAGTCTCAGTGCCATGACCACTGACTGCCCTGGGGAGCCTGTCCCAGTGCCCAACCACCCTCTGGGTGCAGAGCCTTTCCCTAACCCCCAGCCTGACCCTCCCCTGTCCCAGCTCCATGCTGTTCCCTCGGGTCCTGTCGCTGTCCCCAGAGAGCAGAGCTCAGCGCCTGCCCCTCCGCTCCCCTCGTGAGGGAGCTGCAGGCCGCCACGAGGCCTCCTCTCAGCCTGCTCTGCTCTGGGCTGAGCAAACCAAGGGACCTCAGCTGCTCCTCATATGTCTTCTCCTCTAGACCCTTTGCCATCTTCACAGACCTCCTTTGGACACCTTCTAATAGTTTTCATTTTGAAGTATCCAAACCTGCACATAGTACTGGAGGTGAGGCCACACCAGCGCAGAGCAGAGCAGGACATTGACCTTGACAAAGGACTTCCCTTGACCAGCTAGCGGTGCTGTGCCTGATGCACGCCAGCATATGGTCGGCTCTTTTGGCTGCCAGGGCACACTGCTGGCTTGTGTTCAACTTGCTGTCAACCAAAGCCCCCAGATCCATTTCCATGTGGCTGCTCTCCAGCATTTTGTCCCCCAGCCTGTCCCAAGTGATGAATCCGTCATTTGCTTTTGTAAAACATCATATTGTTGGTGATTGCCCAGCACTCTCGTTTTTCACGATCTCTCTACAAGGCCTCTCTACCCCCAAGGGAGTCAATAGCTCCTCCCAATTTAGCGTTGTCCTTAAAATTGGTCAGTATACCTTCAAGTCCTACATCCAAGTCATTTATGAAAACATTATACAGAACTGGCCCTAAAATGGAGCCCTGTGGAACCCCATAGATGACCAGATGTGAGCCTGATGTAACCCCATTTACCACAATCCTTTGAGCTTGACCCATCAGCCAACTGTTCTCCCATCACATTATGTATTTGTCCTGTTATATGCTAGACATTTTGTCCAGAAGGATTTTGTGAGAAACAGTATTGAAAGCTTTGCTGAAATCCAGAAAGATTACATCAACTGGTTTCCCTTGGTCAACAGGGTGGGTAACCTTGTCATAAAATTAAATTAAGTTCATTAAAGAGGATTCCACCTCATGATCCCATGTTGGGTGTGACCAAAAACTGCATTGTCCTTCAGGTTTTCAATAACTCCCAGAATAATATTCTCCATAAATTCACCAGGCACTGAACTGAGACTGACAGGTCTGTAATTACCAGGGTCTTCTTTCTTGCCCTTCTTGAAAACTGGAACAAGCTTCCAATTGACTGGGACCTCTCCAGATTCCCAAGACCATTGAAAAATAATTAACAGAAGTCACAATGACATCAGCCAGCTATTTGAGTACCCTGGGATGAATCCTTTTGGGCCCCATACACTTATATGCATCCAGCTGGAGCAGCAATTTCCACTTAAGTTTGGGGTCAGCTGGGAGTTTATCATTACTGCAGTCATAGTCCTTCAACTCAGGTCTCCAGGAGACCCAGAGCTCATCACTGGTGTTGAAGACAGGCAAAAAAGGCATTAAATGTCTCTGCTTTGTCTACATCTCTGTTTGTGAGGTGACCACCCTCACCAAGTAACAGACCAATGCTATCTCTGGTTCTCCTTTTGCTGTTAACATACTAAAAAGCAAATGAACAAACAAATGTTTAAACAACTTTTTATTATCCCCACAGTTCTGGCCAGCTTCAACTCTAATTGAGCTTTGTCTGCTCAAATTTTCTCCCTACAATGGCAAAACAGCGTTGCTGCAGTCCTCCCACCTTGCCCAGCCTCACTTCCAGTACCCATACACTTGCTTTGTCCACCTAAGCTCTAGAAGATCACCACTAAGCCCAGCTGGCCTTCTTTCTCACCCACTAGACCTTTGACATTTTGGAATTTTCTGTTCCTCTGGTCTTCTTAAGTGGTGGTACTAAGCCGTGAAGGACAGTAGAGTGCTCCCAGCATTGACTGCCATCATAAACTTGAAGCATTAACAAAAACAGAAGTCTATAGAACACCTTCCTCTTCTTCTTTAGTATGCTTACTATTTTGAAAAAAACAGAATATACCTTTGATAATGTTAAATTTCATTCAGAAAGACTGAACAACTGTCATAACCTGCTGATCTCATCTACTGTATAACAAGTCAGGAAAACAATATTTCAACTCAAGTAGTAAAGAACAGAAATGTAAGTTATTTTGTTTCACAAAATGATTTATCTCTGCGGAAACTGGTACAGATGGTGGTGTCTCTTTTTTCAGTAATTTGGAAACCTGGGAAATGCACATTGTCCTTGATGGAGAAAAATGGCTAAAAATCAGACTAAGGTGTGCTTCTCGATGATGACAAAAGGCAGTCAGCAAAGAAAATTAAGTCCTTTTTGCTTTTTGAGAACCAACATGGTTACCGAATATAGATATCCATACAGACCAGCCTCTGCCCGACAATATACAACCACAAAAAGTCACTCCAAGAATGGGAAAAATTAAGGCCCATTTACATGCCAAAAGCTTTAGATGCAGTAAAAATTACTGTATTTACGATCAAAATACACCTTGTTTACAGTGTCCCTATGAAATGTGCTTCTTTTCACCCTGAACTTTTAGCCATTGATTAAACTTATTAAGTATAAATTTAGTCAGCATTTCTAAGAGTGAATGCTGTCACTTTTACATTCACTTATACATCCAGCATTTGTACAATATGTATCATTACTTCTCAGTATAAGAGAGACAATAACAAATTACTGGCCCAGAGGCTCTTTCTGTACAGCACAGGTGTATTTTTTCCTCCATTTCAAAGAAAAGGTGAAAGTAAATAAATAAGCTGCTTTGCAGCAGTGTAATAAAAGCTTTTCTGTATCTGAAAAGTGCATCATACCTTGAAATAATAGGTTGCTCTGTTCCACAAGAAAACAGCGAATTGCCAGTATAAAATGCAAAGTTCAGATAGCTGGAAGCTTGACACTTGGATTTGTCTTCTGAACAAGTGAATTGTACGCACAGTGTACCAACACTAGGCATGTAAATACTTGAGCTACACTACAGATGGAGACAGGCAGGAACTCAAGTGGGCTTTCCTCAGTCCTTTTAAATTGGTTGGAGATAGTTACCACCAAACAAGGCTACACTACCTCCCTGCAAACATACACCTATGTTGAGCTATTCACTCCTTCTGTCTCTTACTTATATGAGTGAGCTGCACACAGAAGATGTTTTGGCCAAAAAGGATATTCCTGTAGGAAGATCACTGTAGCTCCTACCTCCTTTGCTCTTGGCCATGTAGTCCTGCCTTTCTTCCTTGGTGCTCATCAAGGATTTTGCTCAATGAGTTTATCTCATTAATTAACAGAAGATAACTTCTGGTATTTTGCTTCCATGAAACCCCCACTGGAGCTCAAGTAGGCCTGCAGCCTTAAAAGAGGCACAAGCCTTCTGAAGCTTACCTCTTCAAGCAGGAGCTATAAGCAGCCACATTTACTCAGCATGATAGTTCATTTGCATTGGGTTCTGTAGCTGAAGCTTTTACTCAGAGCATAAAACATAACAGAACAGCAATAGCCCTCCTTTGCTTATCTTTCAGCAAATCATTAAGACATCTTAATTAACAAATATATTTTTGTGTCTGGGTGCGAACAAAATGTCAATGGTACCCTTGAGGTATGAAGACCGGAGAGCTCTCACCAGCTCACCTAAAGCAGACAGCTGTATCTGGTCAGCTAGGTAGCTTGTTAGGCTCTTATCTAAAATGGTAATTTAGGCCCACCTGACACAAACATGTTTACTTTCCTTGAGCCGTTTCTGTCCACTGAGGATCAATTCAGCTGGTAAGTCTACCATCTTTTTGGCTTTTAGATGAGACAGAATCTACATCAGACCTGTGCTGTTCGGATCAGCACCTGGAAGCCTGATTATATACCTCACATGCCACTGGACTTCTGTGTAGAAGGAACTGAATCATACAGTGATTCCCTGGGGTTTACCCGTGTCCAGTTGGATTCCAACAGCTCCCTCTCTACTCCTGGATAGAGAAGACCGGCAGTAGTAAATTACTACATTACACACTGGGAAGCATTCAAAATACGGCATTTTTCATAGAGACAGACTATCTGGCATTTCTGACTTTTCAGAGTTCAAGTACTGGTAGGTTTTGGGTATAACTGTAAATAACTATCGAGGTCTGTCAGAATATCTGATTTGTAGATTGAACTGTAGGTGTAAATCTTGAGCTAATGCAGTTTATTTATTTGCAACCACAGGCTGTTCCAGCTAAAGGTAAACTGGCCTGCTAAATTAGTAACACGTCTGGGCCAATTCTGGGTACAGCATGTCCAATCTCTATCTATAAATTTAGGCCTGTACTTCTATTTTTAACTAAATACATATCAGCCAGTGAAAACACTGAATCCAGCAGGTATTGCCTCTCTTCTAAGGAAAGATGCCTTCTACTTTACTCAGTAAGAAATACGTGATCCTGACAGAATCTCTCTTCTCCATAAGCATTGAATTATCTGAAATAAAACACAGTGTGTCAGGACAGATCAAAGACAATACATTTATTAAACTTTGAGGAAAACAAACAAAACACTGACATAAGGAAAGTTAAATAGAAACTGAAAGACACATCTTCTGACCGGCTTATAATGGCTTGTGTGACCAGTAAAGTACCAAAATGACATTCTGAGTTTGATTGAGGTATTTAACTATTTTTGGCAATAGAAACAGAGTAAGAAACTTCTTCCAAACACACACATAGGCATTACTTGCATTAGTGTCTATCATCTATGAAATTTTATATGAAACTAAATAATGTAGCTGTTAGAAAAATATAGCAGCAAATTAGCAGAATATCTAATGCACATTTACCATAAAGTACGTGCTAAACGTAAAAATCCCACTGAATAGTTGGGCCCAGTCCTGTAGCCCTTGGTCACAAAGAGAGCATCAGTGAGTTCAGCGGGAGACATCATGAGCAAGACCTGCATTCACTGCACTTCACACGCTGTTCAGGTCAGACCATGGCAATGAACATCCCCATTTGCTTTCTCAGAAGAACCCTGTCATGACGGAACTACAGCCTAGCAAGGTAACTTCTGAAGCAATAACATTTCATTGCAAAGCCCTATCAAGCTCTTAGTATACTTAATAACAAAGAGAGCATTCCCACTGAGTTTTGGTTTTCTTGCCTTTCCTAAGAAAGTCTGCCTAACGCAGTCACAGGAGATGCTGTTAGGCTGCAAAGAAGATAAACTCATTTGAACAATACTGTATTCAATTTGCTTGTTCCATTGAAGCCTTTCAAACCAGTTTTAGCTTTAAAAATCAACTGCTGGCCAAATCCTGAAGTCCTTGTTTTATTTTCTTAATCAATACTTCATGTGGCACAAACAATAACTGTAGCGGTAGCTTTGGCTGTTGGAGGGCTTCAGAAGTTGGTCAAAAGCAAAAAGATTATGCTGTTAAGTCACCAGAGCTTATTCATGTGTTTTCAAAATCTTTCAATTAAAGTGTAGTTTCATGCTATTTAATATTGTGGTCAACAAAATCTTGCTTATAAAAAAGCGTATTATTATCATTAACCAGAACTCGACGAAGAACAGAATCTTTTGTTGAAATAATTTGTATAGTTTAAAGTTTTCTATAAAACTTTAAATTTTCTATATATTTCTATATTAGTCACCATAAGAAAGTAATAGGATCAGTTGCTCTAAGTTCCTACAATATTTCAAAATTTCTCTACAGATTCCTCTGGAGGTATAAAATGGCTCTGTAAAAAACTATTTTTAATTTTTGCTGCAAACAAAAATTTTATAAAACAGAAAACTCCTTTTTAAGATTGCAGCAATTACGCTCCTTGGATGGGTCATCATAATTAAACTACAGTGTGTAGTATAATACAAAACATCTACGCTTTTTTGACTAAAATATTAAAATACATTTTATTAATTTATATAGATCAAAATAAATGTTTTATTCAAATTACTTTTTTTTTTTTTTTAACCTATGCTCAGTTCCCAATTATTGATATAAAGATCTCTGTCAACAGCATTTGATTTTTACTAAATTCTTAGACTTTAGACCACCTGATTTTTAGCTTTATCAAAAAGCATGATTTACTGTACATTAAACATAGTCATTTCAATGTTTAGTATCACAAAAATCAACACCCACGAGAACAAGACAGTCACGGCTAGTAAAACAGTCTCAAGACAAATTCATAGATAATATTTACAGAACAATAGGAATATTTTGATGAATATTTTATGCTTCAACACTTGAGATAAAATTATAAGAACCACGAGAAACGTTTAGACTTCATTTTGGTTTCACCATACAAGCCCAAGCTGACTCTCTGCTGTGAAACACTGCACACACCTAGTCAAAGGAGAGCTACGGCATGATTTTGTTCAGCTGATCTGTGCTCACATAGCCACAAGACATGTTGAATTCTTTCTCTGGCACAGGCAGTGCAGTTGCATTGAGCACAAGGCCTTGTGGAGAGTGAACTATATGGATAGAAGTATAGTCTGGGACAGGCATCTCCAGACTTGGGGTTTCTGCCATCGAAGCCCCAAGACTGATACCAGTAGTGGTAAGGCTCTCTGTGGTGAAGTAAGCGTCCTCATTACAGCTTTGCTCCTGCACACGCGGCTCATCCTCTTCCTGGGAAGTCACAGCAATACATTTTTTCACATCTGCCTCGCAGAAATAGGCACTGTCCATGGCGAAGCTTTGTTCTGTGCAGCCTTCACACTGTGCTCTCCCCACCTTGGATTTCTGCCCTGGTGAAAGCACAACACTGCCTGCTGGAGTAATATCACTCACTTGCGCATAGAAGTCAGTGTTTGTCAAGGAATTCTGGTTACTGAGCTGGGTATGGACTGATGGACTAGCTGAGCCGCTGCTGTCTGCAAAAGGTGGCCACGACTCGCTGCGTTCAGACTGCGTATTGGTATGCGGCTGCTGGGCGTCTGCGTTAGCAAGAGTTGGAAGGGAATCGTCATCATCTTTCCTGTCAAGGCACAAGAGATCTTCTTCTTTATCAGTTACCTTTTTGAACTGATCGATATCAGAGATGGCATCACACGTGTCGCTTGCACTGAAGTCTGTCTCCGGAATATCTGGTTCGCAGCAACTGGCCCGTCCAGAATCATCATCTTTTGCTCCCAAGCAGCTGTGTGATTTCAGACGATCATCACTCAGGAGCCTGTCGGTGTCTGAGACTCTGTTCTTTTCATCGGAGTCGTCTATGTCCAGCTCAATGAACTCGACCCACAAGTCATCATTGTATAGCTGTGTCTTGTAGCTGTCATGGCTGGCTAAGATGGAGTTCACTTCATCTAGCTTTCCTTTCTATAAAACAAGAAAAAAGGGATGTTGCAAAGAAAAGAATAATGATGTTTGTGCTTTTTATGATGTCAATTTAAGCAAAAGTAACTGCAGCTGATCTAATAACTGCAAGGTACCATTTTTTTTTTCTGTATTTTTGAAAACTAATTTGTCGTAACTCCCCCATGTTGCCATAAAATGTAGCAGTTTTTTCATACAGATTTGTTCTGCTAGGGACAACAATCGTTACCTGTTACTGGGATTCCCATTGTAGATTTTAAAGCACAACATTACCTTCAGGAGATCTGGGTCAATCCCTTTAATCTTTGGAACTGGCACAGGAGGAAAAATCAGCATTTTTAACCTGGAAAAAATAAATGTTAGTTTTTAATTTACAGCAGTCCTTTCTGAGGAAGGTTGAAAGAAAAGAGCTTTACATTGTGTTTAGACTTACTTAAAAATTGAAATGCTTGAAAATTCAATTTAAAGTAGTGCTTAGGAAAAGAATGATTGTTATTTTTCTCTCATTCCAAATAATAAAAAAGCTTTCTGCAGCCTGCCTTGCTGAAATCATATACACTTATGCTGGACTCCATTCTGACAACATTCTGTTATTTTAACACTCATAGAAGGAGAGTAAATTCCTAGAGCATTGTCAATACTTTCCCTTTTTATGTAATTTCCCAAAGTTTTTTTTGAGGGATAAAGTAGTCTTGCATAAGCCCAATAAATTTAAAGAGGGGAACAGAAAAAGGGAGTTGGTGAAAAGAATGAATTACTTTAGAACTAATAAATAAAACAGAAACACAACAGCATAAATGCAGGCCAGTATTTTATCTCTATGACTGTTGTGTTTTCTGAATTATTAATGCAAAAAGTAATATATAATAACAGCAGAGTTTTATCCTTGTAGACAAAGACTGAGTAAGTTGCTTATGCATGTACACACTGTGAAAACAGCTATTTTTCTAACCCTTCATAAAAAGAATTTCAAATTATTTGGGAAATAACATTGATAAAAATCCAGCATCAGTGGGTGATGCCTATCCTCCATTTTACCTCCCTGCTTCTTTTGCAAACAGATTTCCTGTACTCCCCAAAAGAGAAATTCAGTGTTGTCTTTATACTGGACTACTTGCCTATTTTAGAAGGTAAATGGTGAGAATGGCAGAAACAAATCCAATTATTAATTTTGCTGTAATGTTAGTGACCTCAGCAAGGTCCAGGGATTATCAGAGGAGTCTGAAGAAGTGCTAGAGAGAAATTTAGGCACCTTCTGCTTAACTACAGAAGGCCCACATTCCCCAGCTGTTTTTGTTTTTTGGCAGACCCTCAAATGTTCTGCCCAGTAAAGCCTCAATGAGAGCCAGAAATCCTGTAATTTTCCACTTAATCCCTGGAGGGGTTGTGCTAGCTGTGCTGTCAGTGTACTAGTTTAAGATCTGCATTTCCAGTTGAATCCACAAATCAGATATTCTGGCAGGATTGGGCACTGCATCTAACAAAACAGCTGACAGAGTTTACCACTCTCTGCCTCGAGAAATAATCAAGGAGAGAAAACTACACTCAGTGCCTTTCTCAGCCTTAAGGTAGTTTAAGCCTGCATCTCTCAACTCTCAAAGAAAATGGCCTAAACCTGGGGCATCTGTCCTAGAGAGCCTAGTTCAGAACTTGTCAGATCAGACTGAAGAAGTATGAATTTGGATCTTTTCAGATACAGGAAGAAACAACCTGGATATTTTGCATTGCTGGAAATCTGTGCAGCCTCTGTCTCCTCTGCAGGAGGTATTGCCACTCCCAGCACAACATTCATATGCACAAGATTGAAGGAATGGGAGGCGTATAGGTCCAGAAGTACATCCTGGATAAAGGGTACTCAGTGGAGAAAAGCTTTCTCCAGTAATCATGATTAGCACTGAAGAAAATGAGCTGTAATCAGAGATGTGCTTCAGCCCTTGGGATTTTTGTGACCAAGCCTCTCCTTGCTCAGTGTGTTGAGTGGTAAACTTCTGGTCCTGTGTGTGAGATCTCCTTGCACCAATCTGACATGTCTAGCTCTTGCCATTCATTGTGTTGGGAACCTTGACCTTAACTCCAGGATCAGGATGCTATTGTAGGGAGTGGCTTACTGGAAGTTGAACACTGCTAAAGCATAGAGCTGCTTGCCTAAATTATTTTTTTAGAGGTAGCTCCAACTGCACCATCTTGTTTTCATTTCAGTGACTTGTCCTTACACTGGTACAATGCAAAACACTTCAGTGTTCATTTTTCACGTGTATATATAACACCACTAACAACATGCCTGCGTGCACTGGGGCTGGACCATGGTGCTGCTCCATAGTCTAGGACAGTACTGTAATGACATCTAAGGTGAATTAGTTCTGCCAAAACCCATCCCTGAACACACGTTTTAGGGGATGAGTTCACTGTGAGACCATTCTGTCATTCTTATAAATGTGCCATCGTGTCATTTTTATAAATGACACAATCCTGAGTTTTGTCTTATTTTGTTCCTGTTATTTATAGGAGCGGCAGTCTATCCACAGATACCAAATACTGCCCTATGACTCAAGTTCTTTTCCTTGGCTCAGTAAAGAACTAGTCAGATTACTGGAATAGTCCAAGAACAAAAACAAATATAAAGCCATATGTTTGAGTGAAACTTTTGAACAGGAAGTGTGTAAAGACAGCATTTACAAAATTTGAATGGACAAAAAAAAAATCCCCTTCAAAGCCTAAGTAAATTAACTAAGTAAATACTGTATTATAAAATGTTCTGCAATCTAAAATGAATGGAAGCCGTCAAAATAATCAGATTCCTCCTGCTCAAGGACCGGTATGTACATGTACATATACCAGCATCCATGTAACTTAAGAGGATGGACAGCAACAGTCAAAATAGTTTCTACTCCCCCAAATTTGAAAAAGTTGAAGCATCCTTTTTTTAAACTACAAGTAAATAAAATCTGATGGACAAAGATCCCTACCTTGGTTGTTTAGACAACAGGATTAAGATCACTGTTACAGCCAGCCCACATGCTCCGAAGATAACAACTAGGAACCATGGAAACTCAATTTCTGAAAACACAGAGCAAAAACATATTAGCAGGAATCTGCATCTCTGTTGCATCTTTAACTTCCACCTTCTCTGCCACAAGAATTCCAAAGTCCTACAAACTTATAGAAGAATTTTTGGTTATATAAATGTTAAAGTTCTGTAGCAAGAAGAAATAAAAATACCCTTTGGTATCAACAGATTCCATATTGCATTCATGACTCTACCAAGACTCCTTGCAAAGACAGAGTGAGCTTTTTGATATGAATGGGATCTTGGCACTGACAATATATGTAACGAAAGAAGACAAGAAGAAAATTCTGCCTGCTTGGGACACACTACCAGTAGTTGCAGAGCATGCGATGGGTTCTGTTTGCCTAAGCTGAGAGAACATCATTAATAGCATGTAACTCCATTAAATCATAGACAAAGTATTCCTCTCTCTTAGAAACTAAAATATGGTGGCGTCAAAAGCCATAATATTACTCTTTTCAAAGGCAGAACATCAATCTTTCTAAAGGCAGAACATTAATTATGTCATGGGCTGTATCAATCAGTGCAAAAAAAAAAAAAAGAAGAAAAGGTCATTAATTGAAGTGATGTGATAGGAACAAAGAAAATGTTGGTAAATGTAATGCTTTAGCTTTTAAATACTGTCAATTCCATCATACTTACACCAACACTGCAGAATACAAAGTATAGAAAACTTTATTCTGGCTGTAGCCTTAGTTTCTTTTAATTTATTCCCAAATTTAAGTTTACCAACTTCACTCATTTTTTGGGCCAAGAAATACTGGACAGGGAGCTTTAGAATTCTATACGTGAACATAAATATATGGCCTTTTGGGGAAAAAAAATATGTTTTTAGGCACCAGTTTTAGGTATCTGCTTCCAGCTTAAAGTTTTGACTGCATGTTTTCAAATCTGAGTATTTAAGGTTCTATCTAGAAGTGTCTGTGTTAGACAGGTCCCTGTTTTAATGGAGAACCAGTAACTTCTCCTCATGTCAGTAAGACCAGAGTCTACCTTCTTCAAAAAATTAGCATACTATATTTCAGTTTAGATACATAACTTTTAACACAGAAAATTTCAAGTCTGTGTTCCTAAAGGTGAAATACAAAACATGGAAGAATACATTTTGCCAGACCCATCTTATGCTTTCTCAGTTTTCCCTTGTCTACTTCCAACTTGTGTCCTGATTCAGCAGTGCTGTACATGTAAGAGAACTGATCCAGCAAATAAGATCACTTCTGCTATGTGAGATGTACAGAAATGAATCAATTTGATGAATTTGGATTGTAGTGACTGAGGAAAACTGTGCTAGTATGATGGGCTTCGATTTTCACAGTATTTTAATTTTGTTCATATGAAAACCTTGGTAATGCAGATTGATTTGGGGTAACAAAACAATGTGGATGGAACATGAGCTATTCATATAAATGAGGAATGAAAATTAGTAATGCAAAGTGTTAAAAAGGGGGCTATGTCAAGACTTAGAAAGATAAGAGTTATGAGTGGTTTGATTTAACTCCTAAACTAATACTTTGGAAAAAGAGGCAAAGCAGTTTGTTAAAACAATTTGCTGATGACTTCATATTTTTAAGAGTTAATTTAGTAGCTCAGACCTGAGAATGCTTTATGAAAAAGCACTGTCTCATTCCTTTCACAGAAAAAATGCGGTGCTCAATGGTTGCTTCTTCTTCTGTTTTTAACAGCACTTTAAAAAACAACTACAAGCACAAAAGAAAGAATATGAAAAACACTGTCCTTGATTGAACTAGGCAGATCAGGAAAGCACATCATTCTGATAACAAAGTCAGCAAATATTAAAACACCTTATTAGTAAAAATTCTCCTCTTCATTGCTGGAGTGCTCAGCTTAAACAATGAAGGATGAGATTTAACTGTCTTTATTTTGGGCTCTATAGCATTTGCAAAAGCTGTTATTATTTCTTAAAACTATCTGTACTTTTGTTCTCTGATGAGCTGGGAAACAGTCTTGCTGAATGTAATTCTGAACCTGTGTATGGAACTTGCACATACTCAATCTCACCAAATGATTTTCATGTGGTAGGCTGAATCATCAATCCATTTAAGTATACCACATCAAAGGGAAGGAGAAAAAAAAAAGGCATGAAGACAGCAATGGTTATAAAAACACTTCATTGCACCTCACTTATTTACCTTCAGCGCAATGAACAAATTCAACGCCTGCTTGAGAAAAAGATACATAGAGGATTTCACTGAACTCCCCAAATTTTTCGGAGGTACGTTGTCTTGATCGGACTCGTATCTCATAATCTCGTCCCATCTTCAGAGAGTACAGTGGAACCATTGTTGAGAGCCTGGGTTCTAACTGTAAAGACAGAATGACTGTGATTTATTTGTTTGAGTTTAACCTGCAGTTTAACACTACTTCTTGATTTCAGAAATAACCATTTAAAGGCATTTTTGCTACCTGGAACTTCAAGAATACATTGAAGAGTTCAGAGAAAATTCACATCATTCACTTCAGACTTACTAGCTACTGGGCCTTGTTGTGATTCAGAGGACCAAACAGAAGAGAATCCAAAGTCTCTAAATCAACAGTGAAAAAAGGCAGCTGCCCCCACTTATATGCTCTAAGTGGGTAGTGTGAGTATCTCCCACTGATTTTACCAAGTTGAAAATCCTTCTTACTGTTGACACAATATTACTGACTTCATAGTGCCAAAAACCTTGCTAAAGTAAAATGGATATCTTAAAACTATGGAATTAATTGTAAGACGAAAAAATATTTAAAGATCATCTAACCAAATTTATTATATCTTACAAATATAAGTATTTAGGCAAGGCTGCATAACTCCAAATCTTCAACTACATATAAAATGGGATAATGTATGGAGACTTTGGTAGAACTGTTATGACACTGTATGTCTTGAGACTTCTATATTAAGTATTAATTACAACATTCTTACTTACTGCTGCATATCAAACTATGCTGGAAGTCACACTGTAAGTCTTAATATGTGAAATCTCTCTTCTACTGCTTCTCTCAGAATATGTATTTGAGCTCCAACAGCCCAACACAAGTAAAAACAAAAAAAAAACAAAAAACAAAACAAAACAAAAAAAAACACGAGGAAAATGTGCACAAAATATAAATCAATGTGGCAGATGTTTTATACTCTACTTTTACTTCAGAAGGATGATACTGGCAAAATTCACAGTGGGCTAAGAATTAAAACACCTGAAAAATAATACCTATTGGGGATTTCAAAAAAGAACGAACAATCCAACCCAATAATCACTATGGCTGCATAATCTAAATTTGAAACAAATTCTATTGTTAGCTGTGATCTGTGGAGTACTTGTGATCCTTGATGCCTCTACACCAAGTGTTCTGACAGGTAAGTGGTCAGATTTTGGACAAGGCAGTGATCAGGTAGACTGCTTTTCTCTGTTAGTGGATGAGCACAAGATCCTGAAGAACCATTGCTCTATGCATCACAGAGGTTTATAATATGGTAAACCCGTCCAGTTTCAAAGTGTTGGGAAGGGAATCTGATCTATGTTAATCTAGTTTACTAATTTTGTGTGATGAAGCCACAAAACAGAGCACACTGCAATTTTACAGCATGTAACAATGTGTGTTTTTTTTTTTTTTTCTAGAGCAACTAATAGAGATACTTAGGAGATGGGTGCTGGCCACACAAAATTTTATGCATCACAGATAACAGCAGCACTTGGAAAAGGCAGTATGCAGGCCAAAATGGAGTGCTGAAGGATGTGCAGTAGAGTTGCTGTAGCTGTATAACTGCAATGACCTGAAATTGGAAAGGGTTGCTACAGAACAGGTAACTGGTTAATGTGCAGGACGCCCCCAGACCATCTGTGGACTAACAAAACCGCACATGAGAACAGAGAAGTTAGCGTATGAACTGGAGAGATGAATAGCATTTCTCATCTGGATGAAATTAATTAAAAGCCATATGGGAGAGATGAGATAACTAACAAAAATGCACGCAGCATACAACAAGCATTTAGTGTCTGAAGGGGAGCTTCAGATGCAGACTGCTGGGTTGCTGGGGCTACGATCTGACTGCCGTACTCTGCTGAGTGAAAATCAATGGCCATGCTGGGCTGTGACGGTGCTGCCTGTCTGCAAGGTGGCGTTAAAACAGGCCACAGAGCAGCCCTGTCCCTGGTGGCTGGGAGGCACTGGTAGCAGAGGCTGGCCCAGGCCTGACAGGCCCTGTGGCGGTGGCTCCTGCTGACCCTGCGGTGAGGCCTGGGAGATGCATGGCCAGGGAGAGGTTTGGGGCTACCCTTAGGGCAGGCACAGTGTGAAGTGGGACACCCACACCACACGCAGGTAGTAGGTTGCACACCTAAGGCAGTGTAGGGGGATGAGTTTAGTTAGCACCCGGCAGACTAGCAAGCCCAGCTCTCAGGAGGGTTAGTTAACCAGCTCAGACACAGTGCTGTGGGGATACAGCAATGGAGGTAGCATGCCATGCTTCCAGGCCCTAAGCACACTGCACTGCACTAAGAAATTGACTTTCCGATCTGAAATCCAACAACTTAGCAGAGCCAGCAGAGCCCTCGCTGGTCTAGCCCTCTTCAGTTTTAGTCTAGTGACTGTAGCGGACAACACTTCATCATAAAAGAGTAGAATTTTAAAACGATACCCAGGACCTAGTACCAACAATGAATGTTTTTCAAATTGTGAACCAGATGAAATTTGGCTTTGTCTCAAAACCAGCCACTCTGTAAGGGTGGGGATTGTATTGTTGTTAGAAAGGTTCTCAAAATATTTTTGATCCTCTTATCACTGCAATTTACTGTTATAATAGTTTACCAATTAATGTCTTAGTCCTCTTTCAATACATAATCTATTTTCATTTAGAAAATTGATTGAAAAAATGTATGATGTATGAAGTATCAAACAAGTTCACCCCCAAACCTCTAAAAAAATTAGATGTAAATCTCAGCAAGGGTGTGACTTAGAATTTAAGCACTATGAATTCATTTCTATATCGTTTTTTGGATCAGTTATATGTGCAAACCATTATTATATATTTATGCAGTGTGAGATTATCCTTTGTGCATAAAACTAGTAATTTAGTAACAGTTTAACACATATCCCTCTCTTTACTGCTTCAACACTTACTTTAGAAGGTGTTTGCGAATGCAATGAATGCAGAATGAAACTGCTGCTACACTACTAACAAATCTGCCACTGTCTTTGTCCAGACCAAGTTGTTGTTCAAAAATTTCTTTTTTGTGTTCTAACTGATAGGTTCTCAATGTCATGTTTGTGCTTTTAAAATGAAAGATACAATAACAATACAATATGTACAGCTCCATTACAATATAATCTACAGTACTGTTTTTCTTGAGGTAAGTAGAGTATTCAGCAGTATCTGTTTTCTGCAAGAAGAAATACCGAACTTCAAGGTTTGCTCTCCTGAGGAGAACCATTCTTAAGGCATACTGGAATTATTGATGATACTGGAGCAAGAACAATGGTTTAGTTGAGGATTTATGTCATTGATATCTAATGGCTTATAAAAAAATCAAAATGTGCATTTTTAAAGAAGTACCTGTATTGCCACCTGCTTTTGTAAATCTCATAAACACTCTGCAGATTTTCAGGTTCTTAAGGAGTACTGATTTACTCCCTAAAGTTAAGTCAATTCACTTAAAATATAGAGGCAATACAGTAGATATAGAATCATGGAATCACAGAATGTTTTGGGTTGGAAGGGACCTTAAAGGTCATCTAATTTCAACCCCATATATAGCTTAAACATGTATATAGAGAAAATTATTAGGAAAATAAAATTCAGAAAATTATTAGGAAAAAGATATAGACAATATAAGTCCTGTTTGGCTTTAGACTTACTAACAAGGATGAGGATAAACAGAAAAAAATAACATTGAAAAGGATCAGAGGTGAGAAGGGCTCCAAGGTCTTTCATGGATGAAGGCCAACAAACCAACTTGACCATGTTTCAGATGCTAAACTTGCTTTTTGTAGATTTAGACAAGTTCTTAAAAGTACTATCTGCTTTCCTTCTGCCATTTAATTCAGTTCATATTAATAAGAAAACAAAGAAAGGGTTCTTCTCTGAAAAGATGTTCTGACTTCATTGAGCATGTATTCAGAGAGAAGTCTCCATATGCAAATATTCTGTGACATATTGGCAGTTAGCCTATACATTTAGGTAAGCTGGGAACAACTTTTACCTGTAACAGGAAAACTAACTACATGATAAATCCATGATTTTCAAATGAAAACTTAAAAAATTTGAGGTATAAACACTTCATAGTATACATTTTCATTTATTACCCCTACAGTCACAAATTTCACTTTGCTGTCTTGCATTAAATCTATATGTCTTACCTGTGCTGCATTGATTTTGTTTATTGTATCAAATTTTAAATTATAATTCAATCTTTTACTTATTTTTTAATCCAGTGAAACAATATTTATAAACACCAGAACTTTGTAAGTACCCTGAAGAATTTGGACCAACATGGTGACCTTTTCCAAGCAAAAAATTCCTGTTATAACTACTAAAATACCATGCACTTTTTCAAATAAATGAGGTTTACGAAAACAATAGAGAAATATTCTATTCTCGTGTATATATTTGACTACTGCTATACTTTCTTATCTAACTCAGGGATTTCATGGTCTTACTGTCATCCTGTGTGCCAGCTATCTTGACATATAATGTTACAACGTTTGTGAGAAAACTTGAAAAGAATACGGGTATATTGTTTAAGACTTAAGATATTGTCTAATTAGCATTTACAAACCTGTTGCTTTTCAAAAGAGCATAAAAGAGGACAGAACAAGCCTGCACTGTACTATGACTATTGTATAATAAATATTTGCTCCATACCTCCTTCCATTTTGTCTCATTAACTTCTTTGTACTGCAACTCATACTCCAGAGTAATCCATCCCTTCTGAACATCTGCTGTTGGTGGTGGATCCCATCTTACTTGGATATCCCCATGGATCCCAGTTTGACTAGTATTTAGCAGAGTCCAGTTAAGGTGGACAGGGGGATCAGGTAGTACTGTTTAAACAGAGTATTTGGAATGAAACAGCCAGTTTTCAATGCAAAATGACCATTCTTACTACACACTTGTAAATGATTCCAGGACTAAAAAAACATATTAATCACATATCTGCTGATTAAAGTCAAAACCTACGAGTCAATGACAAAGTCACTGGAAGCATGATAACAAGAAGGCACCCTGCTACCAACATGCTTTCCATAAATTTTACCTGAACAGTTAATAACTAAGAACAGACTAAGACTAAGAACAAGCTACCTATTAAAATATATTTTCCAATAGCAGCTTATGAAACACTGAGGCATAAGTAACTCTCCATAAAAATTTATATTTAGAGTTCTCTCGGTAAATAAAAACTATAATTGAAGTAACACAGAACTATAAATATTCAGTAACGACTTCCAAAGTAATGCAGAAATACACTGAAAAATGATCGTATCTGAAAAGTGATTTGTATTTTACTGCACTGAAGAAAAGGGTACAGTGAATATTCTAGTCACTTGCAGGAATAAAGTGTTAACTGCATGTCCATATATCACTGATCTGGACAAGCAATAATGTCTGGAAAGTCCAGACAGTCACAGTTCATATTGCAATAAATATAAAGTGTAGCTTGGAAATGCTAAATGTCCTGATTCTGCACATTTGTTGACTGAGGAACAAAAACCTACTCGGTTCCAGAATTTTGCAGAAACAAGATATTAACACCATCCTTGCTCAAACTGACCAAGGCTACACAGCAACCATTTGAAAGGGCTCAGAGTGACAGCAAAAGCAAAAACATCTCCACACGTTTGAGAGAGCACTGGTCTTCTTAAAGAAAAAAAAACACACACTTGCTTTTATCCTTTTAGCTTGCTTTCAACAGTGGCACTATTTTCTAGGTGTAGATCACATTACATATTTTTCAAACCCAAATCCCCTCCCATGTATTGTATTTTTTTTACAAAGTAAATTTTCTGAGGGGGGGAATTTAAATACAGTATGAATTATGTGAAAGCTTATAGAATCACATCTATTGCAGTATAAAAATACAGAGGTAAAATGCATAATAGAAGCATACCTATTTCATCAACACTGAAACATTTTTCATCAAATACTTCATCTTTATTGGCAAGCTTAACACAGTATGGTATCCATATAGAGGTGTAGGATGTGTTGAAATAACAGCTATTTTCTCCTGCAGTGATATAATCAGGACATTCTTTCCAGTCTTCATCATTCCTAGAATGACAACAAAAGTATAAGATACGTGTGAGAGAGATTTATGGATTTTACAAAGTAGAAATTATAGATGTTACAAGACACAATGTTGATAAGTCACATCTTCTATGGAAATGAGAAATACATGCCAATATTTTCTGTGATTTACAGTACTGTGATAATACTGTGATTAGAAGACAAATAACCACCCAAACAAGCTACATAGATGTATTTAGGTTCTCAGAGGTACTGTTAGTGACATTTCTATGCTTTGCATGGCATTTCTGTAAGACCAGTCAGAGGCCACATGTTGTTACGTTAATGACTGCCAGCAAGCATGAACTTTAGTCAATTTAATATGTATTTAAGCAACTTTTCTTCAGGCAAAATTAAATTGCAGTAAGAAGCCCATCTAAATGATGAGATCTGAAACACTGAAAGCCAGTCCTTAAGGCAGTCTGTGCTGTAACACTTGCAAGGCTAAGGAGAGGGAACCTCTGCAGGGGAACCGAAAGGGAATGTAGGCACTGGGGGACTGACTACTCCCACGGAGGGGACCTGGCACAAAATAATCCAGAACTGCGGGATGTGAAAGAAGGGAAGAGAAATACAGTGCTGGGAGTGAGGAAGGACTAAATTTCTTGGGATACGGAACTTCTAAAACACAGGGTTGGAAGTACTAGCATTGAAAGCACTTGTTTTTCCATTCTGACTTCAAATATTTAAAAATGTTTTCTGTAAATGAAAGAATTGCAGCAGAAAATGTAACATTTGCATATTTCATTTCATCTCTTAAACAAAGAGGAAACAGCAGAGCTATATAGAGTGGGATGAATTCTCAGACTGCAAAACACATATCCTTGTGTAGGGTCATACAACCAAACTGAAAGAAACCAGCAGGTCCAAACTCCCAAAATTATTTATTTAAAGAAAAACGGGAACAACCATACTATTAGAAATATTCTACACAAAAAGCATCAGATATTCAGCATTTCTGAAGTATTCAGATATTCAGTATTTCTGAAGTATTCAGATATTCAGTATTTCTGAAGTCATTTTAGGAAAACAAATCTCATAGTGAACATATCTTCTGTTCTGAGTAGGGATCTTTTCAGAAATTACAGTCTTGGTTTGCTAAAAATATCATGTAAATGCCTTTTCTTACTAAGAGCTGTTCAAACTACAGAGAAGAGGGATTAGGCTAAAACAATTATTCCAAGTGCATCCTTCAATGCTGGAGTGGGTGCTTAAGAAGTAAAAACGGCAGATGCTACATAAGTGGAACGAGGAGCATTTCTGCCAATAGGCAAGGGTCTTGTATTTAGCTGATGAGACCAGACACGTTTCTAAAGGAAATGCTCCTGGCAAAGTCAGGACTTAATAAAGGTGTATGAGATCAGATACTATGACTTGTGTTAAGCAGGAGACTGTGTTAGCTGATGTAGTTCAATCTTGAGCCTTAAATATTGCTTGCACATTGAAACAGAACTAATTTTTATGTGGTTGTTCAGTTCACATCTGTTATTACAGTATACTGATTTTTCCTAGACCAAGATGAAATTTATGATCTGTTCAATGTATGTGGTACTTTGTTGTACGTTTAATTTTTGAAGTTTGTACTCTTGGTGCATGCCACTAACAACTGTCAGCTCAACAGTCGCTTTAACTTGGATCCCTGTATTTCTGAGCACTCTGGGAAAAGTGGTTGGAAAACACGCCTAGCCATTAAGCTTGTTTCCTAAGCAAATGTATCATCACCTGTAGGAAGTGTCTGTAGATCAAAAAGGTTGAAAACCAGCACATTAGATGTAACAGGCACGCACATTCTCCTCCTATTCCTGTGAACAAAAGGCTTTTGTTTCCTAAATAGCCATTACTGGGTAACATGGTAATGTGCATGTTCTCTTTTCATCTAATCATTCTAACAACCTGAAAATTACAAAAGCTTAAGTGAAATATGAAACTGAATTCAGCAGGTCTCAATGAAACATAATCCCCAGCCTCTGAGCAGGCTTTTTATCTGGACCTGCACATTCAGCCTTCAACCTAGCAATTGATCAATTACTGTTTTATGTAACTTTAATAACAATTCAAAGGGACTTGTATTCAAACTCTTCTTCTGTACACACACATAATGAATCTCACAGCTGCTATTAAATTGATAAGGAATAAACCGAAGTTCTCCATTAAAAACCCCTTTCCAAAGCCCTACAGTGTTCAACTTCAGAGTCTGAAATCTGGACCTATATTTGGCAGGAATGTGTTATAAATTTTGTCTCCCAAGTAATGCTTGTGACTGCGTAATGCTTGATAATTAGCAAACAAATGTGACATTGAAAAATATGCACTTACAACACAGTTTTATGCCCTTAAAAATATTCTGGTTCATATCACATATCACATCTCAGCAATGAGGTAACAGGAATACAAGAGTATATGACTTCTCTATCTTTTCCTCTTTCTTCCATTGTTTCCACAGTATTACCTTTTCATGTACAACAGTTGTATTGTTCCTGGAGCAGTGAGGTTATACAAATTTCCATCAGTCCAATAACACGAAAATGTCTCCAGTTCAGGTGATCTGCACTTGCTGATTTGTGGCCACCGTAGAAGATCTGTCAAGAAAAATCGCAGGAGACAGAATGAGACAAAATAAAGAAATCCACAAGCCAGACTAACATACTGTTAAAATGAAATTCAGCATTTTTTCATATGTAATTAACTTTTCTTTCAATTGCCGATGTACAATGAGGCAAGATTTAAATTCCTCTTCCATGCATATATCCAGGTGACTACACCTGTAAAAAGCCAAATTTGAAAGATGGGTCAAGTTCACTTTTCTATGTGTGAAGATGTTATTTCCACAGCCTGACACCCGGAGTGGGGACATGCCAATGCTGGAGCTGTAGTTCAGTGCAGATACACCTGAATTAGCCCTGCACTTTTTTAAGGAAACTGTGGTACTGCAGACCTCAGTATTAGACTAACCGCAGCTCTGTATTTACCCAGCTGAGCAGTTTTGCAATGTGTCAGGGCCCGTAGCGCTAACATTAGAATTGCTACCTTGAACTGAGTTAAGGTTTGTGTATGTTACGTTGTGTTTATACAACCTTGGCCTGACAGAGATAAGGGCAGCTCTAAGCATGTGCCTGTTCTGCCACATGCTGTTTTGATACTCATCATTTCTATTCTTTGTCAAAACTGAAGTGATGAAGATCCATGAAATGACTAGTGCAATTAGTCAGCCTTGTCAGCCCCATGAAAAAACTAAAAACAGAAGTTGTGGGTATGATTCGCTGCTTACAAAGTAAGTATGTAACTTCTTTCCTGATTTTTCAGGGTCTAATCAAGCTGTCAATCTAAAATGCCAGCATTTCCTACTTGGCCTGCAGAGCTTTCCAGAGGGAGATGCATATGGAGATGTCTACCTCTCTTCACTTACTACCTGGGAAATATGATAATCTATTTGAGAAAATTTCTCCACTGTGCACCTAAAATTTGGGTGTTTATGGTATTTATTATATGGTATATATTCAGGTATTTATGACCGGTGAAATGACCCCTGGCCAGGGAACAACGTGATGCTGCTGGAGCCTGCATGGGAAGCTCTGCAGAAATATTTTTGCAGCATCACAGCTGTAAATATTTGGTACAAAAGATTTATACTCAAAGTTGAGAAAGCACTAAGGTACAGATATCCAGCAGATGCATCCTCCTACGCACGGGGATTTTGTAGCCTTCTTGAACGTTAGCTCCTTTATTTACAGCTCAGATAGATGCAGACACTGAATGCCAAAGTAATTTGTATTTCTTTGGCTTATTGGTTTAAATCATGTCCTCTACATTCTGCACTGATGAGCATCCATATCAGGCAGTAACTAATACATGAATATTACGCATTTCTGTTTTCCTCACCCCATATCATTGCCTCATTTCACACTTTGGACATTGAACAAGGCCTGAACTCATGAATGTAAATAAGAGGTTTCATAAGTCTATACTGACCTATCCTCCCCCTTTCCCCCCCAATTTGAAATTCTTCTTGCCAACCTAAAATAACTGCTGTTTGATTCAAGAGATTTAAATAGAAATGTTTTTTCCTTAGTCAGCATGTTCCATTTTAGTGAATTTCAAAGAAATTTAATTTTTTAAGTTGAAAGACATTTTCAAATGAAACGTTGCAGCAAAAGGAAAAAAATCAAACACTTTTCAGAAAATATTGAAATTAAACATTCAGGCATGGCACCTAGTTTTTCATGGTATGGCATTCTGTACTTGATGGCTTTGGCATATATCCCAAAATGCTTTTGTCTAACCTTGATCTGAATTTTTAGACAGTTTCACATCATTCACCAAACAATCTTCACCTGGCGGAAATCCTCGTTAACCCATGACCATGACATTGCAAACTATTATAACATAGATCTAAAATAAAATAGAATTAGAGAAAGAAAACTACTGTATTTATATTTTCTTTAACTCATCACAGTTTCAACTTTTGAACTTTAACTTAACTTACATTAAATTTGGTATTTTTTCTGTAACTTAGTGAAAACTCAAGTCACTGTTTAAAAAAAAAAACAAAGAAAAATAAATGAAATTTTGTGCGTCTGCTTCAGAGACACGAGTAAAATTGCCTCAGTTGCATAATGCCTATAATCAACAAGACACGTCTCTCCCTCTTTCTATAAACAGTGTGCAAGGAAGTACATGCTATGGCTTTTCCTGTTTCTATCCTCAGCTATGTGAATTAAGAACAAATATAGCTAGTTTCACTGAAACAGGTGAAAGAATTTAAGAAAATGATATACTGGAAAACCCTCCTAAGTTAGAATATTTCTGTTGATGCCTGCACATATTTATAACTAGAACTTAACCATATTTAAAGCTCATGCAGACCATGTTCTCATCTCCAGGACAGGGGTAAAAAAAGTCACACAGTAACTTCCTAACACGACCAAATAATTTAACGGAGTCAAAACATTTTGAGATGTCCACCAGGATCTTACGTATAGGTGCTAGTATATCTTAATACTGAATTCTGTTCTATTTACCACCTTTACAGAGAAGCTAAATCAAAGACTACAAGGCATACAAACTCTTCTAGGAAAATGGGTAATAATGCAGCTAGAAGTGCTGTTGGTTATGATGGACAGGAGTAGCAATGCACACAGAATTCAGATTAAGACTTGGTCTCTTATACCCTAAATTCAGAGGAATGAATTCTTAAGGCCCCACTTTCTATTCCACTCCCTTGTGACAGGATTTGATACTTTATCTTGCAAGTGTTCCTTCAACATGCACAAGAATTTGTGAGCGCTGAACAGGTTTGTCTAGGATTCATATACTACTGGTTTACTGGACTGTAATTCCTATTTTTGTTCCCTTATGGCCAGTTTCATTTGTAACAAAAATGATCTTCTGATTGATCATTTCCAATTTCTGTGTCGAGTTTCCATCCTTCAAAGCCACATTTTTTCATCAGCCTGACTGATGAAAACCTTTTAATACTTTCTTGTGTAATGCTTGGCACTCTTGGGGTACATCTCCTGAATTTCTTGTTTTTATGATCAACATTGTACAGGACCCTGTGTGAGCTCCATCTCCTGAACAAACTGTACCAGACTGTGATAAATGAACACAATAGCTCAGCTGAATGCATTTAGGCATAAAGGCAGCAGGCTATTGAAAGTAAAGGATGTCAAACTGAGACTTAAAATAGAGTAGGAAAGCAAAATGTAACATGGGAACATACTTGCTCTTTTCATACCTGCTCCAAAAAGTTATGGTCAAATTGTCATGAAAAAAAACACTCACCTCATTCAAGATAATGACTTGACTATATACATATGCTCAGCAGCAGAAAACATGGAAAAAAGCTAGTAAATCTGTGGCTTCCACTGTGACTACAAAGGAAGTTTGGTACAAAAGTTCCTAGTCCCGCCCCAGGGTTTAGCTGAAATGTTCAGCTACCAGAGCTGAGCTGTGGAAGAGTAAAATCTCTTTGCATTCTGCTTGCACTGTTATGACCACAGATTAGCCATGGTATAAACTCTGGCTCAGCTAGAAGAAACTGTGCCAAAACAGAAGCTGAAACAGTAGTGTGGTTTATGGAAAGAATCAGGAATGCAGATGTGCCATCTCTTCTACTTACATTTCTTTATAGGTCACCAGATGGCATTTTTACGTTTAGTGTAGTTCCAATGCTATGTACACTTTAATGATTTAAAAGGGAGTGTGATACAGGAACAGCTTACTGAGAGTTACATATGGAAAGGCCTCAAAACAAAAGAAGCCTTAAAGACAATCTAGAGCTGTCAGAAGGCTAATTCCTATAGAAATTAAGTTTCCTTGTGTGTTTTCTTTCTTTCTTTTTTTTTTTTTTTTAATTTCCTTTTTTTTTTTTTTTTTTTTTTTTTTATAGAAGTCCTTCTAATAAAATTTAATTTTAAAGGGAGCTGGCCTTGAGTGCAGAACAGTAGTCACTGAATACCAATAGGAGCTGAAGTTTACAACTGAGGTCTAGCAAAGCAACTTATCCTCACCTGAGGGACAGTCCTGCTGCCACCAGAGCTCTAGCAGCTGTGCAGGTGGAGCATTGTGTGAGCTGTACAGAAACAACATGTCTTACTAGCACGTGCTTAGGCAGGTGAAATAACCACGAGGATGTGACCGTCACATGAAAATCAAGCTAACTAAGCAGTAAATGGAAAAGGAGGGCATATTTTTGCTGAACAAGCTGAAGTACTTCTTGTGGTAATTTTAAAAGGTTCATGCAGAATTATCAGTTATCAGAACATCTGATACCTATCAAACCTAGAGCAAATGCACTCCTACCTGTAAACTGACGACAGAACGAACCTTATGAAACAGTACCTATCTTCATATAACCCAGTCTTGAAGCATACACACTGTGTTATTGCTAAAGCATAGAAGAAAACGACGGAGACAAACAGGGGAATTAAATATATTCAAAATTGGAAACAGTTATGAAGACCTGGAGTTTTATTTACTGTAGCTCAACTTTGAACATTGAAAGTGAATGCTCTATCAATTAGGCTCTGTTCCTGAATCCACCGAGCTCAACAAATGTTGGGCAATTTACTTTAACAGAGGTAGGGTGATTTCTCTGGTACCAGGAAATTCTGATTCTTTCAAATTGCACAGCAAAATGATCAACATTTGCAGACAGTGGATGATATTTTAAATAGTACTGTCTAGTACTAATAAATTAACAGACACCACATATATGGAAAGTGGGATGCAGAAAGCAGAGACAACAACAAGGTCACTTCCTAATAATCAGGTTGCTTGCCAGTCTGACTCAGCCTTTGCTCTAGGTACAACTTATCCATGAAGGGCCAGGAACAAAGTTCTGGAACAACATTTTGGGGAAAAGAAGGTAATTTCTTTCATATCAGCATTGAATGAGATCCTTTCCATGAAGTACTCAGCAGAAAGAAAGCCAAGTTTAACAACACTAGAATGGATAAAACATTGCAGTGAAAAATGAAGGGAAATGCTGCACGAGAGAGATTTTTGCCCATGGAGTAAGTGTAAATATTGTGACAGTAAATAACAAAGTTTTGCTGAGGACCAGGGGATGGAAATATATTTTCAGCCTTACATTGAATACTAATTTGGTGACCACTGCTTTGAGCAATTACATGCAGGCATTCCTGCTAACAGACGGGAGACATGCACAGTGTCTTGGGGAATACCAGAAGGAATTTTTAGCAAGTTTGCAACATAGTCAACGAGCAAAAAAAATCAAAGACCAGTTCCGAAGTTTTAAAACACAGAATGAAGAGGTATTGGACGCCTCTTCGGGACAGACTTCTGCCTCTTTTTGTCAAGTGAGATAGATACGGTTAAAAGAAGCAGAGCTTTTCCATAGCATCACAGCCCAATGAGTGTATCTTCCCACGCTCTCTGTGCTGCTCAACCTCCACAGCACAGGAGCTGACGTGGCTCACAGATGTGTTGTCCACGCTGTGCTACTTGGGTACAGCAGAAAATTAAGTAAATAAAGCCCAGCACTGTGGGCAGAACAATCACGCAGCATTACTCAGTACTATGGGCCATGAGACACTACAGAGATGAGCGAGGATGTGGATGTGTGCCATGTTCCATGTGTTTTGGCATGCGCTTTCCACATCACACCCTCCTACGTGCAGTGGTGGAACCACAATTTCTGCTACAGGCAAGCCACATAAACTTGCATGCCTACGTGTGTAAAATATAAAGGGAAGTAGAGACAGAGGGCACAGTATTTGTAAATGAAAGGCAGTTAATGTAACAAAACCAATTTCCAATTATCTCATAATTGCTCATATAGTTGTAACTCAAATTGAAATTACATTTTCAAGTAAGCATCCATAAGAATAATGATGAACAATGGTTTCATCTGTTCCTGCCATTGCTGTAGATGTTCAGCAATGACTAACGTGACGTGGTAGGGCATATGAGACAAGGTGCATTCTCCCTGGAAGCACAGATGAGCTGGCACCAGCAAACATCAGTGCAGCAAACAAATATCCTGAGAGGTTTCCATGCCCTTCTTAAAGCAAGCAACCTCTACGCTGCCGACAGCCACCTCCAACATCCTTCCTTCTCCTGCTGCTGCACTAGCTGCCACCCTCCTGCCACAAATGAGTGCTCAGAGCCAGGACCATTATTTTCCCAGGAAGACCAGCTGAAGTATAATCTGACATTCACAGACTGGGTTCCAGGCTGACCAAAACTCTTTTGTCTCCCCAAACCCTATGAGGAAAATACTCGCAGGGTCTGGGGAGTGAAGCTGTTAGATTGTGATCCCAAGTCAAGAGCTGCAACTTCACAATTACCTCCACGTAAAAGTCATGCAAGGGTACATCATGACGAATCTGACAACTTATTTTCCTTGTTTCAACACCTGCTCGTTTCCGACGAACAGGATGTGCTGTGTGGAAGGGAGAACTTCAGCAGGCGTGCAGCGAGTACTCACACACACATGCTAAGGACGTCCTGGTCTGACCTCAGGACGCGGGGTGGGTGACAGCACCACGAGCAGCAGCAGAGGGTCAGGCAGGAGCACCCAGTGCGTGAGCAGAGCCCCGCAGCCAGGCACGGCGGATGCAGTGCTCCCATGGCTGCGTGAGGTGGCAGCAAACGGTTGCACAGTTGCGTTAGAAAAGCAAACAACACGTGTGCCAATGCGAGAACAACACGGGGAGTGTTTTCATGAAGCAGAAGTCACGGCATAGCTCACATCTGTGGTGGGAGTGGATTACGGGAGCAAACGCTGGGGATATGAGATAAAGACGGACAAAGACACAGGAGGCAGAAAGGATGAGAGAAGAAGATATATTTGGAAAGAAAAGCACGAGAGAACACGAATGAGATGTGTGTTTTAATAGTAAAGATGAGAATTTCTTGGTCTGGCATGCATGTATCCTGACAGTGCAGAGAAGAACTTATTGGAGATCACCCAGAAAAGATACTAAGAGAGAGGAGAAAAAAGCAGGCAGCTCTAAGGACAGTGTGGGTGGTAAGGCTGAGGAACGAAGAAATGTCACAGTGCAGCTCTGTTTAAGAACATCCGGTAAGGACAATTCGGCAAACAACTGAAGTCTTCCTCTCAGATCAAATAAGTTTTCAGTCTTTAGGCTCACCACAATCAGTGCTCCATAAAAGCAGGGGCACGGATTTGCCAGGTTTCATTAGACACACAGCTGTGTATTATCAATTACAAATGACACTATGTCCTAAACTTGGTGTTTCATCACTGCAGCAGTACTTGTTATATACAAGTTCATCCTGATGTTTCTTGTTATTTATTCCCTCTCCCCACCCTCGTTACTTTTGAATGAAGTAGCTCAGGAAGATACCATCCCTCAGCCTGTCCTTGCTCTTGACGTTTGCTCCTTTTAATTCACATTGCTTTTGGAAGACTGGATTCAAGTTGTAAATTCTTGAACCTGCCATTGTTGAACTTCCAAGCTACTTCTGGCTTCTGCAGATTTTAGCCAGTCTTCAAGATAATTACTGATATGATTTATGTGTGATAACGCTTGTACATATTAGACAGAAAAATCCTTCATTGTACTCCACAGAGATTTTCATGTGGTACAAAAGAACAACCACATACATTTGAAATAGCAGAATTTGGTGTGTTTTTTAAGTGAAGTAAATGAAGGAAAAATGACACTTTTTATCCACAGAACAACTATCTGAATGTATTTGAAGGAAAGCCCCGTAAGTGTTGTTTTTCAGTACAGAGATAAGCTCCGTGTTACAGTCCACATATATCAATACAAAAATTAAGGAGTTGGTACTAAGAGAATTATTTGTTACCTTCCACACCTGGAGTGAAACTCCAAGAGAGATCACTGAGCTGTCATTTAGCAGTTCCCCTGAGAAGTCCTACAAGATCCACATCACACAACAGGGACACATGCCCCAAACAACGGACAAGGTCTCCAAGCAACCCGAGGAGCTACTTTTTGCACTCTGATCACTGACAACTGAAAATTACATATTGCTTTGAGTATCTTAAGACTGAAAGTCATGCTGATTCTTCACAATTCTTCGTGATGAAAACTACCCAATTTAATCTTTACAGAGACTGAGAAGAATACAAGGGCTTAATATGATAGTCTTACTCTTTTTGCACATCTGGACCATGACATCTTTTCTTGGGCAATAAAGATGACTGAATCAATGTATTTTAAAACTTTCTGGCATGCAGTATTACTCCTGTGCTTTTTGGAGTGTCTGTTTTATTACTGTAGCCAGGATGTTTACTTGTTCAGTAATTCAGAGCTTTATTATTGCAATGAATCACGAACTATGAGTTACTAGCGTCAAAGAAGATCCAATGAAATTTTAAAAACAAACTAGAGAAGAATAAAAGCATTTTCTGCTTAGTTTATTTTCAAACTTAGTAAGAACCTGAATCTTTGAAGTTTTGCAGTTTTCTTATAAGAACATCCATTTTAGTAGACTTCAAAAGGAAAATTACTGTGATGAGAGTTTTGTCCCTCATTTATGTGGAGTTCTTGTTGACCTACGAGCACTGTCCTTTTAAAGGCATTTATAAAACAACAATCTGCACTCTTAGTGGACAGTAATGAAGCCAATGTGTCATGTACAAATACCAATAAATTAACAAACAAGTTTTCTTTAAAAAAGAATAACAAAACAACCAGACTATCAAGTAGTTCTCAAGGCCATGCCCAGATACATGGGCTTTGGATCCCAGCTGAACCCTTGCACATGAAAGGAAATCCATGTGACACATTTAAATTTATAAGCATGGAGTATCTGAAGTTCTTCCCAAAATGGAAAAGTTGCTGAGCTGGATACATTTTAACTTATTCTGAAATTCAGGATGATGTAAACACCAGAAGAGAGAAAAAAACATGCCAATAATATTAGACTGATGGAATTAAATTAACAGTGGAAAAACAACAACTCCCCAACCTCCCAAGGTATTTGAGATTCAACATTAGGCTGAACAATGCACTAGAGAAAACACAAGTGGGTAATATTCATGACTCGGATGAGAACTGAATGTTAACAGAATAATACATATTTTCCTTCAGCTTTTACTTCTGTGATATGGCTATGAGCCTAAAAGAATCTGATCATCTGTGTAGTGTTGAGTGGCCTGAAGTAAGCCTCCAGATTCACCCTGATTTTACTATTGCATTTAGTGATTCATGTGCAGAACAGATTTGGACAAAACAATCACATTCAAAAGCACAGTGGACATATTTATAAAGGAAATCTCTCTCTCTCTCTTTTTTTTTTTTCCTTTCTTTCTGATAGACTGCCAAAAATGATTGAAGTTTTATGTATCCTCTGTTAAACTTTCTCTACCATTCACACCCTCTTTGTAAGGACCCATTGCTGTCAGTCCTGTGCTTCAGAGCTTAGCTGGGTAAAAATCACAGGGAGAGGTGTTGGGGCTTTCTCTTATTAGTATTTGAAATACAGGTTCCACAGATCTACTTGTCATAGAACCAAAGTCATGGAACTAAAGACCACTGGGCTTACAAGAGGTGAAGACTGACCACTATTGAAAAACAGGCCATTTGTGCTTGGCTTGTTTCCCATCTTCCTCCAACATCTTTTCATAAACTAGTCTTTTCAGATAAACACAGGAGGACATTAAAGGGAAGCCATGATTTTTTATTTATTTATTTTTATTATTTTTTAATTTGAAAACAGAGCCTTTTCCTGACTGGACAAAACACACAGCAAGCATTAAAGTTAACTGAAGACCAAACTAAATCTCTAGAATTGCTGCTGTATTAGCCTTTAGCTTGCCTAAGAAGACTTCACTTCTGACAAAATCATGGACTTTTAGTATACTATGCCAAGGAGTTATTCATTCCCCTGAATGACATTAATATATAAGCAATACAGTTTTCACGATTGGCTTAGATTAATGAAAAATTAATAGGCAATATCAATAAGTGAATACCGAGTGAATCTTTAAAACAATCAAAGAACATGTGAAGTCAGTCAAAAAATGCTCTTACGATTCATCTACAGTGGTACTCACTATTCCTATAGTGGCTTTCCAACAGGCACTTAAAGTCAGCAGGCTCTGGACATTAAACACACGACACATTAAGTGCTTTGGACATCAGCTCATTCAAGTTGTCATCCAAGCAAAGGCACATAATCCCCCTAAATGACTGTGACATATGCATTTCTCTGCTGTTTGCTTTAAGAAAATGGGATGAAGAAAGGTTCAGTACATGAACCCCAAATGATCCTGAGAAGTGGGAAGGGGGAACAGCTGTCAAATTAAAATGATTGCTCAGAAAACCCTGGCATCAAGAACTTGCTTTAATGTGTCCGATGCTGTATTGCCAGTTAAGAAGTTCCACTGACACTTATGTTTCTAAATGCATGTATTAATCACTGATGTACATGCTAGGTATTACCGTGAGACACACCTTCCCTGTTCTGAAGACCCTCTAACTGTAGAACTCATCTCCAACAGCGATCATTTGTCTCCTTGCTTCTGGTCCAGCTTTTCTCGTTCTCTCCATTTTTATCCCATTATCATTCGGCTATTTTGTACAAATCAACAAATACAAAATTTAAGCCAGCAATCATTCTGTTGATTTTGCCCTATTGTTTTAGCAATGGAAAACAGCATAGAAGAGCCCAAAGATCAATTGATTGCATTTAGCTAAACTTATATATCTTGACCACAGCCTCAGCAACTGTGATTCCATCTATACCCCTGCACAAAGAGAGAGTCTTCTACTCACACAGGTCTCAAGAATAATGTTATAATTACACCATTTTCTGAGCAACAACTGTAAAATGCAATTATACAGAATGACCAAAACTACATTTATGGAACACTAAAGCTCATGGAATTAAGTGATTCATTCACTGCCTCTACAGGTGAGCAGAAAAACAGGATGAATGCAGGAAGCTTAATCTTTGGAGGTACTTTCTTAATAATAAATAGAAATAGCAACAAGAATAGAAATTAACAAGAGGACATCCCTGAGTCACAGGTTGATTGTAAGTTTTACTTCAGGAAATCATTCCACTTCAGTGAAAAACTCATCTCTAACTGATGCTGTTTTTACTATGAATCAACATCACCAGGAAAAGTGGATTTAAACAAGTTTAAGAGAGAACTAAGATGCAGTTTAGCTTTGGGAAGAGTATTATTCCCTTATTTCCTGTATGCATATAATTTTGGCAGCTTTGTATCACATCCTATGCGGTTTTAAGAATTTGGCTCAGAATATTTAAATCTATCTAAGAAATTGACCCAAGAATATGTCTTTAAGGATGTATTATTGGTGTAATCATGATGACACATAGCCACTGGTATTTTGCATTAGTCCTAATGCACTGGACCTCCAAAAACAACAATGTTATTTTCTTTTTTATCAGCAATATTTTATGATTTTAAAGGGGCAAAATTTTAGTAAACTACAGTAAGTTTATGTTCATTTTTATCAGGCCATTTCTGAAGGACCTTTGGATTTTTAAAATTATATTTAAGTAGTTTTATGATAAAAGGATAATCATAGCACAGTGCTAGTCTAAATGTTCATTTAATTTCTGCATACTTACAGTACAGATACATTATCAGTGTCTTCAGTCTTACTGGGTACATAAAACACTCATTGTTTCTAGAACAGCAGTTTATTTGGAAATTTAAACTCCTGCATTGCTGCAGTGCAGGCTTTTACCATCATACCAAATGTGGAGTTTCCCATGACACAAATGGTCACATCCTAATACCTACGGACAGATATCAACCGTAAATTTTTGTGTTGCTCATGGAAGCCCCAGCAGTAATATGTAGAAATAGTTTATTAGATTTAGATAGTTGTGATTTTTTTCGGGGTATAAAATATGCTCATTGACAGCTCTCTTAAGTTTAAAATGTTATGGCTATTATTTTCTCAGCCATGCCAATTAAGAAACTATGAGAGAGAGACTGTATGGTAAAACTAGAATTAGAACACATAAGGGCATAAAATAAATGCAATCACCAGATTTAAAGCAGCCAGTGTACAACATACATATGATGAAAAGAAAATGCTATGAAAACTAACCGGCTTTGATGTACTTAACTGAATCAGCTAAAATAAAAGACAAATTATTTGTTTGATCACATTTCAATGACAAAGTAATGTCTGAAGAGAGAAAAACCAACATTCAAGACAACTAATCTAGCATATTTCCTCTAGTATACGATGTTTCTTAATTACAATTCTAATTGGGTTCAGAAAGTCTTCTTAATTATTGCCATTCTTTTGCAGTATAGACAGCTGCTTTTGTTACATGAACATGAGCGACCTTGTGAAATGTCACCCTTTTACTTAGATCTAATTCTTGATTATACACTAAATCATATTGTCTCCGTTTATTTAGGCAAATGCTAAATCATGATGGCCCTTCAGCGCCAGTGAGAATTTGGAAAAGTGAGATGAATTATACATTGCAGTCTGCGTTTCAACAGGAGTTGTCAGACAGGGTATCAAACTCTCTACCTGGAGACTTAGAGTGCTGAACTACGCACTAACCTTTAAATATGCCTGTATTTTCAGACACTTCAGATGTTATGCTGACCAATATGCAGCCCAGAATGAGTAGGGGGAAACAGGCAGAAGAAAAAAAAAAGCAAAAAAAGGCACCCAGAAAGAAAAGAAAAGAAAAGAAAAGAAAAGAAAAGAAAAGAAAAGAAAAGAAAAGAAAAGAAAAGAAAAGAAAAGAAAAGAAAAGAGAAAAAACAGAAGACAAACAAAAGAAACTAAGCCAGTGATTCTGTGATATATATATTTGTATATAAATTTTAATTACACTTGGATGGAGCTTCTTTTTAAACTCATGCTATAGGAAGCAGCTACTACTAAAAGGACACTAAAACTAAACTTAAATTTTTGATCCTCTGTATACCACAGAGCTTTATTTACAATGAGAGGCTGAGAAACCTAGCTGTAAATAGCAAATGGAGAATGGACAGTAGTGATTTACCGGGGACAGGAGATTTGAGACATGTCTCTAAATTGGAGACGTGGATTTAATGGATGGACCACTCAGTGGTAAGTAATAGGCCGGATGGTCACACTCAAAGAGTTGCGGTCAACAGCTCAATGTCCAAGTGGAGATCAGTGACGAGTGGCTCTCCTCAGGGGTCAGTACTGGGACTGGCACTATTTAGTATCTTTGTCAGTGACATGGACAGTGGGGCCTGCTTCTCTGGGCAACCTGTTGCAGTGCCTCACCACCCTCTGAGTGAAGAATTTCCTTCTGACAATGAATCTAAATCTCCCCTCTTTTAGTTTAAAACCTTTCTCCCTTCTCCTATCATTATCTGCCAGAGTAAAAAGTTGCTCTCCATCTTTTTTATAAGCACCCTTTAAGTACTGAAAAGCTGCAATGACGTCTGCCTGGAGCCTTCTCTTCTCCAGGCAACATCCCCAGCTCTCTCAGCCTTTCTTCATAGGAGAGGTGCTCCAGCCTCTTGATCATCTTTGTGGCTCTCCTCTGGACCCGTTCTAGCAGATCAACATCCTTCCTGTGTTGGTTGCCCCATCCCAGGACGCAGCACTCCCGGTTGGGCTTCACAAGGCAGAGCAGAGGGGCACAATCCCCTCCCTCCACCTGCTGCCCAACCCTCTGTTGGTGCAGCCCAGGATGCAGTTGGCCTTCTGGGCTGCAGGCACACACTGCTGGCTCGTGTCGAGCTTTTTGTCCACCAGAGCCCCCAGGTCCTTCTCCTTTTCTTTCTCTCAGGTACAATCCCAAGCACCAATACAGGCTGTGCCATGTGTGGATGGAGAGCAGCCCTGAGGAGAAGGACCAGGGGGTGTTGGCTGATGAGGCGCTCAACATGAACCAGAAATGTGCATTACCCAGTAGGGGTAATGGTTTTAAACTGAAAGGGGTAGATTTGAACATATGTGTTGTTTTTAAGTCACAGTTTTAGGTGTCAACAATATTTTGATTATTTTCCAAGACAAACGGGTTGGATCTGTATCTGAATGCCTCCATCCTGTTGATTTTTGAGCAATGTCTGGCCCAGTGTCACTCGTCCCTGCACTGGACATGTGTTGGATGTCTGACACAGGCTGAGGTGCCCCTGCACCATCCATCTGCTTGTCAGACAGGGGCTGCTGCCCCGTGCTCCACTCCAGCCACCGCAGTGGGGGACACCCTGCAAAAGCTTCTGCAGTGTTTTTTTATTGTCATCTTATACCAAACAAAGAAGCGGAGCGAGACTGGGAGCTGTTTCCAAGCCAGTGAGGAATCGCTGCTCAGTGCCAAGCTGATCTCAAGTGTCGGAGATTCAAAGCTGCTTCCAAGTCTGGACTGAGAGACGGCCTCACAGCTCACAGCAGAGCGCACACACAAAATAGACTGAACGAGGGATGCCAGCTGGTACCACTGCCTTACTTGGTGAAATGAGCACTTGAGCAATCGTGAGAGAGGCCAGAAGGTATAGAAGGAGACTGACCAAACATTTGTAAATGGGAAGGTAAGATTTTGGCAGTAAATGCCTGTCTATGAACAGACAGCCTATGCTATAGGCACAATGAGACCCGTGTTATTGAACTGAAATATGTTATACCAATCCTTTTGTGTTAGAGACATGTGTAGTATTTATTCTGGTTTTCAAAGAAGCCAGAAAGTAAAACCTACACAAATTGGCACTTGCCTTAAGAATCAGCCTAGGATCGTGCACAAGCTGTGAATAACACACAAAAAATTAATCTGAAACAAATGCTGGTTCTTTCAGAAGATTCCTTACTTGTGATTCTGGGGAGCTACAAAATTATGTAATTATGAAAACAGATAAAGAACATTTTTTTTCTGTGGAGGCTTGACATTCAAGAAGCACAACAGAAAAGCAAAAGCTAAGGCAAAAGATGTCAGTAAGCTCATGAAAGAGGAAAGAAGACTGGTTGTGAAAAGCAAACAAACAGTCTGCAGAGTATGTTGCAACATTTCAGACTTACTTGCACTCACTGGAATGTCTAAGAAGCAAATTCATCAATAAAGGCCCATAGTATTTGCCTTTCATCACTGATCTCAAGACCAGAACTATCCTCAATAGCTTGACAGGTCTACATAAACTGCTGAAGTTTAACCTTTTTAACCTTGCAGACTGCAAAAACACATGGCTTAGAATCCTAAAATGTTTTCAGAAAAGACTATATCAAAACAACACTATTTCCACCAAAAAGCATCTCCTCAGCAGACATTTATTAGCGCTGAATACTGGTAACAGGATTGGACTGGCCTCAGGATATCTGAAAGCTTAGTTCAGCACTTCAAGCTTGGATGCTTGTTTGCATCTCTAGAGACAAATTCTTCTTCAACTTGCAATCATGCTGGCTTTAGCAAGGCAAGTATTGTGTTGTGAAGAACAGAACATGACCTATGGCCTGCAAATCTGACTGGGAAGTCTCTCAGCACGCCCTCTCCTGTGACTTTCAGCACCCTCCTTTTATAGCCAGGCTAAAAGTCATGCTACAATGGTCTCATAATGGTTTTCATTTATTTCACATTCTCCAGTAAAGATTTTGCTTAAACTGAAAATTAAGAGGGAAAATCTGTTGAGCATTCCTCTGTTCCCTATGGTCTCTGTAGGAGGAACAGCTTACAGATAGCAGGGTACCACACAGAAAGTGTGAGAGTCCAGTGGGTTGTAACATCAGAAGAGAGTGACCCATCTCTCCTTGAACTGGCCAAGCTATATTTAATGGTCACCACCATCCAGCACATCCTGTTACTTGCTGGCTGGTTAGATTTGGCTTGTAGCTATTCCCATGTTTTGGTTAGTACACAAGCTGTCTCATCCCAGAGACCGCAGATTTGATTAACTCACATAAGCCAAACAGACAGTAAGGCTTATCTGGCAGAAGGCAGAAGGGCTGACAGTCTGAAGTGCCATATTATTAATCGTACTGTGCTTTGGGGAAAACAATTATGCCTGAGGAGGTTATCTCACTCGCTTCCATCTAACTTTGAAACACTCAACACTGCGTTGCCATACCAAGCACATCGATCTGCAGGGGGAACAGGCAGACTGCACGGGGGTCATCTCATGCTCAGACCAGCAGTGGAGCTTCAGCCAAGTGCAGAGCTTGTGGTGAACTTCACTGTTTCTGTCACCTGGTTTGTGTCAGTGACCAAGACACATTATGTGGAATGACACACATCATCATATTCTCATGGTTACTGCAGGAGTAAAATGAATGTAACTTCTGCTATGCTTGCACAGGATATGGTGTTAGGATGTATTTATGATTAGCTATTAAGAGTATACCTAGCACAGCACAGAGTCAGGCCCAAGACAATAAACAATCAAATAATGCTGACCGTTTTATTTCAAAATAGCAAAACTGACAATAGTTTAAGAAACATGAAGATCTTGCTTCTCTCCAGGAGCTCCTAGAACTGTTTTCTGTGAAAAGGTGGGCAAAACGTGGATCGCACCTGGCAGTGGACAGGCAATCACATGGCTCTCCTGCTCTCTTTAACAATTTAATCTTCACAGAAACAACAGAGAGCTGAAATACCTATCAGCTTAGTTAAAAAAATGAATAAATCACCTAATTTATGTATCCAGGAAAGGTCCTGGATATAAAGTTTGCAATATCTAAACTCATCCTTCTTCCCTGAGATAGAAGAGTCATATAAAAAATGAGCGACTGCTGCAAAGACAGAGGCCCCGCTGCTGACACAGAAAATTCCCTCTGTATTTTACAACTTCTCTCCCTTCTTTCTGTCTCACCAGTCAGCCAAAAGATACTATGACTTATGGACTTGGAGGAAAGAGAAGACACACTCTTCATATGCTTTGTCTTGGTAAAAGTCTCCAGATGTTACAGTGAAAGATGAATGGGAACAATTGTGAGAATAGAGGACACCCAACCATCTCATGCTGGGAAATACCTCGGTCCTGTTCCCAGTGCTGCAGTGCACTGCGGTGAGGAACAGCTCTGCAAGGGCTTTCTCAGCAAACACTGCTGCTCTCAGGGAACGCAAACAGAAAATCGATGGCGCAAGTACATACCACAGCTTGCAGAACCCTTATTCATGCTTACAACACCAGCAATGAGTTTTGTTACAAGCACCTGATGCAGTTTTATTGTATGTCAGGCTCCCAAGAACATCATTTACATTGACCTTACCCAGGAGTTTTGGTCCCTTTGTTGCCCATGAAGGATCTAATGCTATCTCACATTTCAGTTTTCCTTGAACATATCAAGATCGAGCTAAGAAACCAAAACAGTAAATGAAACCATGTGCTAAAATGATGTATTTGCATTAAACAGGACACACGGTAGCTACAGGTTGGGTATTCTTTGTGCATTCTCTTCTAATATCAAAACATGGGAGCACACGAAATCCTTCCTGTTTTGTCTAATCTCTACAAGTAAACTTGGCATGTGTTCTCCAACAACCCCAACACAGTGTTGTCAAAGCTCCCCCAGCGAGTGTTTCCCAGGCTGCTATGGACACGTGCCACATTGCCCTGAAGCCTTCCTTGTTCGGGGTGGGCTCTCCCACTTTTCTTTTCCCTGGGCTCCCTGGCATGCTGTATGGGCATAAGGCTGTGGATTCTTGCCTTACGACTTAGAGAGCTTTAATGATGCCCCTACAGAAGGAGCAAAGGTGCTCCCAAGGGCTGCCTGGAGACACTGATCTCACCTTGCTGACTGCAGTCCAGGGAGCTCAGCTCCTTTGGGTGGTGCTCCAGCGGCACTGCTGCTGCAAGAAGCAGGCTCCCAGGCTACTTGCTCCCTTCTGCACCAGTATGATCATGCAGCGTGCTGGGCTGGGGAAGGGAGGCAGCTGCAAGCTAACACTGGTGAAATAAAACAGGATTACTTTCCAGCCACATCAGCTCCTCAAACCAGTTTCATGCGTGACAGCAGATAGGCTTGTGCCAGCCCGCATGAGAAACAGGGAAGGTCTGGGGATGAGCATGAGGCACGATGAGCCTCATTATTTCCATGGCAATAAAGCGTTTATTTAATGAAAAAAACTTTCCCCTTACAAGGTGCCTGAAATTGAGTGCCTGTGATTCTGCAAGCATAAAAATGATGTGGGGACACAGCACAGAGTAAGAGGCTCAAGAAGAAGTCCCAAACCAGTCCCTTGTCATGACTTGTGATGCGACTCTTGCAGCAGGGACAAGGATAAAAGACAACACAAACTAGCTTCTAGGATTTGCACCTGTCACACGTGGATTTACAAAGAGGAGTTTATACTGATAAAATGAATCTGAAATTTTGGATAGCATCTCTGTGCCGACAATATAACCATCTCCAACTATGAGATATGCATGCTTTAGTGAGGAACACGCAAGCCAGTTTAGGAAATAAGAACAGTGTGAAGTTTTATACAACCTTAGCACCCAGCTTCGCTTTGTTCAAAATTTGAACAATTGAAGACATTTTTTTTCACTCCCATATTTTACTTATTCTTTCTCTAACCTTTTCAGTGCTACCAGGAAGAAGAAATGGAAATGTCAAATTATCATTAAAAAGATGAGTTTCAAACTATGTATTGTGCCCAAAAAACAGTAACTAAGGAATACAGAAAATACTGCTGTACACCTTGTAAAATTTTCATGTTAATTTCTGGTTGATTAAGCTTGAGTTAATCATCCAACTTAAATCACCACATCTTAAAGGAGAAAGAAGAAAAGTTACAGTGTTAAGTGAGAAAGCAAACTCAAAATCTTCAGTAGTTTCTGGGACATTATCTTAGCATAAGAGCAAAAAAACTGTTGGAAAGAGGAGTGAGAGCGGGTAGACAAGAGTGTTAGCATGACGAACAGAGATAAAAGATGCCAGAAACATGTCAAAATAAACCATACATCAGTAGCAGAACTAACAATGCCATCTGCTAAGCCTTCCTTTAGAGAGCCCACTACAAAACCTGGTATTCACTTGCATGATGCTTTGCTATAATTTATTCATTCGGGGTGAATATCTCAGTGTTAGGTGCCGGCCTCTCATGGAAAGCACCAGCCAAAACAGCTCGGCTATTCACAGAAGGTTGGTGAAAACAAGTTTGCTCATGCTAAGGACTCTGCTGATCTTCGTTTCAAAAACAGATTTTCAATTAAGAACACGTCATTTTCTGGTGGTCATCTGCCCTAATTGCATTATGCACCACACTGTCGGCAAAATTGTGCCTCATTTTTTTTATGCCCCCCTTGCATTGGGCAAAATTTTATCACATGGTGCACAGATAGACCTACCACTTCTATTAAAGTGACTGCTTATATAATGCCATTGTAGGTCAGAGTAGGTCTTGGTTTCTTGGCAAAACGTTCGTGCTGCTATCTGAGCTGGGAAACCAAAACCAGTTGTGATCCCTTTTGAATCCTGCGGGCACGTAACATGGTGGCACATGTTGGAAATTCCTATGACAGTGGCAAAATGCTGACAGATTAATCTACACCTGGCCCCGGAAAGTGCCTGCTATGTCTCACCAAACCATAAATCAAATATGTTTTTACAAGTTTTCTTCTTTTAGAAATCACTCAGCAAATATTTTGAACTCAAATCAGGATCCTTTTTCTCATAAAACTGCCAAGCCCTTTTCAAACTGGTGTTAACTGAGGAGCAGATTAAAGTATCAGTTGCTTCTGAAACACAGGACCTTTGAAGTGCTCAGAGGAGCAGAGGAGCATTTCTAATGCTACCTTGCAGAAGGTAAGGCACAGAGGCATTACCCACTAACAGTGAAGAAAGCCTGGAAAACTTTTTTCAAACAGCTGCTGTCACATTTGGCAGCAGCAGATTTACATGGTGGGGCTCCCTGTGCCCTGCTCTGCCCTCACCCAGCTGCACGGTGCAAGCCGTGCAGCAGAGTTAACCTCCAAGGCTGAAATCAGCACGGTGCAGAGGGCAGGAGCCTATGTACACATCATGGACACACATACACGTCTCCTCTTCCCCCTTCAGTGGAGTTGGAAAGGAAGCAGATTTCCTATCATAAATTGTTTTCAGGCAAGGCTATTGAGAGAGCTAACGAACAGATTTTTTATGATTAAATAAGCTAGAACTTTCCAGCCTGGAAAAGAGACAACTTAGTAGAGAGATCTACAAAATCAGAAAGGACAGAAAAGATAAACTGTGACTGGTTATTCACTGTCTCTGGCAATACAGAAACAAGGGGGGCAGCTAATGCAGCTAGCAAGTAGCAGGTTCAGAGGAACAACCTGTATCAGAGTTGTGAGCATCCCTATTACACAGCATTTAGGATCCTAAACTTTTGCACATATGTATGCTCAAGAGGACAGTTGTCAATTTTACAGGAAAAAAAATATTCAAAAGTAACAAATATCAAGGCACTGCCTCTGGCTTCAACCCCCCCGCCCCCCCACATTGCTGAAGGAAGGCAGAATATTTAGTGCTCACTGTTTCTTTGCTTTTTATCACAATTTTGGTAAACAAACATTTCTGAGATAGGATGCCAGGCTAAAGGAATTTTAGGTCTTCCTTGGCACAATTATTACTGTTTTACAATGCTTTTGAAATGAGAAGCCTGCAAGGGAGATAGATATGAATATCAAACAATGGTGTTTTAAAATACTTTTTCTACTTCACTTTATTTTATCTGCCCAGTTTTGTCGATGGTCAGTAAGTGACAAACTTAATAAGACTTGCTATGCAACACAAATATGAAACAAACTTTCTCTTCTACTTTTAGTCAAAAGATACTTGGTGAGCTCATTCCAGTTCCTAGCTCTGTGCCAGTAATTGCTATTCCATTTAACTGCTGCAAGGAAACCTGAGCTGTGTGCACTGTACATATGGAGAGCTCAGAAAGAGGAGTATAGCAAGAATAGCATTAAACTCATGGTTTACAAAGCTGTGAAGTCCTGTGCTCTTCCCTGAAGTTGACACTAAGTCTGTAAATGACACCCTCCCAGGCTCACCTGCATGTCACTATATGACACTGAGAGCATAGCCAAGAAGAATGGGATAATCTCACTTACATTACCTGTTTGGTGTATCAGTAAAGTGATTTTTTTTTTTTTTTTTTTGGAAAGAAGGCAGAAATGCTGTAAGGGAGGATACACCAAACTGCTAGGAAAGGCAGCTTAATTACATCCTTCAACATGTACTCATTTAGTATCAATAAAACCAATATGCCTGATCTTGTGTACAGAATGCCTCTACTTATTTCTCAGTTACCAGAACGCATTCAGCATTCATGATGACTTTTAGCTTGCTTCCCAGGCATAGCTGGGAAAGGCAACAGTGACTTGAAGAACTGAAAGGACAGAATATTCCCTGAACTTTTGCCATGTACTTATTCTGTTGCTGAGATTGTACCCGGGGACAGATAGAAAAAGATTTATTTGTTGAGAGACCTCCTACAGACACTCACACGTTATGGTCTTTTTTTCCTCCCTTGTAAATTTTGCGGAGCATTCATGCAGCATTAACTCTCTGTGTGACTTCTACACCACCCATGAAAATAAGGCAGAGGATGCATACATTTTGGGAATGAGCTGCTGATAATACAATCGGCTTGCAAGCAGAAATTGAGGGCTTCTCAAAGGGAAGTGACAACGGTGGCACTTACAGGTCTGTAAGAGACCAAAGACCAAGAGCCATAGGCATCTCTCATTTTCAAGCTCTGGTTAGTGAAATAATCAACTCCAAGAGCACAATCAACTTACACACATTCATTCCAGTGGGAATGGAGAACATGTGGTGCTATGCTCCTAGGAGAACAGGAGTCGAAAAAAAAAAGAAAAAAGGCAACATTGGGATTTTAAATCTGCTTTGCCAAAAGAGAATTCATGTGATGGGAAGACCAGAGAACAAATTCCCTTTCAAGTTCTGTGAGATCACTGAGGATTTCAGATTTTATCACTTAAGCTAGTGACAGAAATCTGAACTTCAGTTTTACTTCTTCTTCCCCTGTAACATCATCCTCTTTGTTCCCATTGATGAATTCTCTGCCTTCCTTTCTCTTTTCTCAAGGTACTTGCCCCCTACACTTGTTGTCTTTCCTTTTGCCTTTGACACCTCACCCTTCGTTGCTGCAGCTCTGAGCTCTGCTGTTCTGAGATGATTTTCAACACCCCTGAGGAGCAAAGGCGGGGTGTGCGGCATGCGGCTGCTGAATGCCCATGAGAGGTGGCTGCTTGCTGGGGCTGCTGCAGTGACAGATCCAAACACGGCCCTAGGACGCAGCTTTGTTTGCTGTTTTAGGCCAGAAGTTCCCAGTTAACCTTGTGAGGCAGGAGGGGGGAAAACAGCTCCTTCAGTTCAACCCAGAAAAAAAAAAAAGTTTGCTAAGGGATCTACACTGGCATCTTGTAGTAGTATAATTAGGGCTCATCCGACAATTGTGCTGCCTGCTCCGTAGGGAATACTAAGCTTTTGCTATCGAGACAACAGAACTTGACTACCTAAAAGGCCAGAAAGCACATTTTGGCAAACATTTGTATGAATTTTGTTTCACAACTTGAAATCCAAAAAGGCTCATGAGAATTACAACTACATTGTGTGACCCTGAGCATTACTGAAGCATGTTTAGGGACTGCAACAAAAACACAGCAAATGCACTTTGCAAGTCTTACAGATGAGAAGGTATTAAGTTCTTAAACATGACAAAGCTCTCTCTAAACTGCTGCCACAGAATCCTCCTCAACCTTTTTAAAAGCCTTGTATATTGAAGCCACTGCAGCATTTAGCCATTTGTTACACAGTTTATAAATGGATTTACTTTCTGTCACAGACATCCTGGTGAGAAACCTCTTGTTGACACAGACAATGGCAATTTCTTCTATGAAAAACATGTTTTAAGTTCACATCAAAGATGCACTGAATAGACAATAACATTTCAACAGCTTTTTGGAAAGCTGGGATATAAATTAAAAATGTCAGGATCACCGTGTCTCCTGAGCAATTTAAGTCCTATCACTCTCACTGAAAAGACACAAATTCATTATGAAATGAACAGAGGGTGGGACTGGATCTACCACGCTTACTCATTCTGAACAGGGTGTACCTAGCTAAGGCACCCATGGGACCTTTCTGCAATATGTACTACAGGCCCTTTCAGATTAAACTGAGAAAAGAAATGCAATAAAATGTTCCCTTTTTAACATACTAAAATGCTAATATGCTGCATCTAATGAGACCAAACTTTGGAGCACTTCTTGCACAATGCCTAGGTGACTCTTGGTCAGCAGCAGATTTATGTTTTCTTTCTGCAGCTCTGGTGCCCAGTAGGAAAAAATAAATAAATAAAAAAGACATGTATAGAGGAAGAAAATATGTAATAAATATGGGCCAAACTGACTGAATGCCAACTCCAGCAACACTGCCTGGGTGGGAAAGGCTCATCTGCTGGCACTCAGCAGCTGGCTTGGACGTGCACATTGCCAGTGAGATCTGCATCTATCCAGTACGAAGCAGCAGACCGATGAGGGTAAGGAATCCAGTTCTAATTCAGGCTCTGGAGGAGAGTAGGCTGTAGAGTTTACACAAGGCTTTTCTGCACATTTCTTTGCCATTGCGATCCCTTGTGTCTTAGTACTGTGAACCTGTTCTTAATTTGCTTCTGACTTCTTGTTATTACCACTGGATCATCTTCTGTGCTCAGTCCTGCTTTTTCCATTCAGGCAACCCTGATCTTTTCTTTGCTTGCCTCAGCAGTCCTTAAATGAGGAGCAAGCTGCTGTACGGTTTCCTTATCTTCCATCCAGTCCAAACCAGCCTGACACAGCTCCTCGTGCTGCACATCCATCGCACGTGGGGCCCTGCGCCACAGCACGCCCCAGGGCTGCAGACCTCCTACCATCAGCTGAACACCAACTCTGGCCACTCCTTACCTCATCAGCCTGGGTGTCACACCATGCCAGACCACCTTTAGGCATTACCTGCACCCTGTTACCAAAACAGCAGCAGGTAACACAGGCAGAGGCTGCACAGGGAGCTGGACCCCTCCGCACCACAGGGGAGCTCATTCTGGAGGGCTATCCAAGCAAAGTTTTGATACTTCTGGGAAGTTTCTCCTGGAATGTGGAGAGGTTCGCTCCAGGAAGGAGCCCCAAAGTGGCATATAAGCAGGTAAGTGATGTAGATAGGCACCAAGCAGATTAGTGATGTAGATAGGCAGCTACTGGGCCACTGAGGCTACTTCAGGTTTGGCCCACACGGCAGCATAAATGCAACCCTTGCCCATATCCCTTTCCCCCAGTTCAGTTCTTGTCCCCACTGAATTTGAACCTATTCCCTCCTCCACACTGTCTTGGCACCAACAAGGGGGTCACTGAATGCACACAAGAGACAGGCTTCCTGCTCTCATTTCCAGGGCTTGGCCACATCCCAGCCCGCAGCAGCTGGCTGTGGCCGCTGAGAGAAACTCAGCTTTGTCTCTGCAGCCCTGGGACAGAGCACAATCAGAGACCCTCCAAAGGCAACACATCAGGCTCATCAGTGCTAATTGCTAGGAGAGCCTAAGCAAGGCGTGATGTCAGAGGCTTTGGAAATTTTAGTTACTAAGTGCAAGGAAATTTCTACTTAGTGCATGCACACAAAATTAAGAATTCTCACAGGACCATCATAGCCTGATCTCATAGACACAATAAAAGACAATTCCCCAGTGAGCCAGAAGCAACTGAGAACATTTTAGTAGGAAGAGTTAGGCAATCTCAGTCACATAAAATGTTAGCAGCACTTCCTATATCCCTCCTAGCATCAGCAAGCTTGGAAATGCCAAGCAGCATGCAAAGTTGGTCTTTGGGTGCAAGAACAACCAGTCCAGAGCACAGTTCTCTTAACTCTGCAAGCTCCACCATCCATACATTCTACATAGAAACCCTGTTACACATGAAGCCTCCATGTCTATGTCACAGAGAACATGAAAAATCTATGGATCTGCCCATTTCTTTCAAGTGGTAATTATTTAAGAACAGAGTCCCAGATCCTGAGAGAGAAGAATTGACCTGACCATTTTATCAAGGGTGGCACAAACATCATGCCATTATGTATACAATTACTTCTCATGTCTGACAACCTTTGTAAAGGAAAATACTAGCCAATTTTTCTATTTATTATTAATCTTAAACAAAACCAGGGATTTGTCCAGCACCATATGTTTAGACATCAGAAGAGACCACAACTGGACAAATCTAGAGGAGCAGGTGAATGGAGAAAACTGGTTATCTTGTGATTGCTACACCAGCTGTTGCAAATGTGATCGTACTACACTTGGTGTAATTCTTAGAGAATTTCTTAGAAGAACAAAGATAATTTCCTTGTTAGAAGTGTATAGACAGTAAGGCCTGAAAATATGTTTAGCAAGATTTCTATCTCATTGGAACACACTGTCAAATAATTAGAAAGCATGGCCACAGGAAAAGTTCAGACTGTACATGACTGCAATAAGCACTTCAGGATCCCTAACACCGTCAAAAAAGAATGTTCAGTATCCCGTTACTTCTGGAAGAAGTGATCTAATTGCATTGTCAGACATCATAAATGAACGTTACCAGTTCTAAAATAGAAATATATATATATGTTTAAAAGGTAGATATGGCTTCTGTCCTATAAATCATCAAATATAGAAGAACAGGAACTAAAGAAGGGCAAAGTAAAAGGAACTAGGTGTTTTTTTGTTGTTTGTTTGTTTGTTTTTTGTTTTTTTTCCAGTCTGCTTTCACCCATCCTTTCCCCCAGCACAGCAAGGGAAGGTTTGAGAGGCAGGGCATGGGGCTGAGGCCAGTGCAGGAAGGCTTCCCAGCTACAAAGGGCATTTGTACATGACATTTGGGTTTCAGGCTTGAAACACAAAAACAATGCAGAAAGATTTATTTATGAAAATATCAGAGTAACTTAGGTTAGGAGGGACCTGTGGGTGTTATCTAGTCCAGACTCAGTCCAAGTTGAGCCATCTCTGAAGTTAGATAAGTCTGCCGAGGACCTTGCCCTGTCCTGTTTTGAGTTATCAGTAATGGTAGATATCCTGTGGCCACTCCACCTGCCCATTGTCACTTGGTCTTTTGCACATACCTCTGAGAAGGAACAGGCGTATCCATAAATATTCCTGCAGGTAATGGAAAACAGACACATTTTTTTTCAGCTCCTCCTTGTATACCATTGCTCCCACCCTCTAACCAGCCTAGTGGCCCCCTGCTGGATGGCCTCCAGGTTGTCAACAATATTTGTAATTATTTTTAAAACTCTTTAGATTACACAATCCCAAAAGAACACACTGACTTAACAACAGTAAAATAAATATTATGAATACATTTTACTGATCCTTCATGATTCATTAAAGATGACTGCTAGCAAAGTGGTAGATCTGGGCAGTAATTACAGCAGAGTACACGACAGTTTCTGCAGGCATGTCCTGCAATAAGGTTAAAAAATAAAGCTTATATAAGAATATAAATATTGGGTAGAAAATGTCCCGAGGAGCTTGATAACTCTAAAAAAAGAAGTAACTGAAAGCATGTTTGGTGTGAATACAGGCTACAAATTTTCATTTGAAATTCCTTTCTGTTGGAATATTTCACTTATATCAAAGCCACATTTTTCTGTGAACTGAGATCATTTTGATGAGCTTCTGAAAAATATTTTAGGGGAAAAAAAAAAAGTCTTATTAATCATTTTCTACACTACAGAATTAGCAACACTCCTTGTGACTGAATGCTGGTCCATTTGTCTGAGCTTGTGTCCACCGAGAAGCTCTCTGAATTATCCAGAACCCCCTCTGGAAACAGCAACTGAAGAGAGATCCTCCCACACAGTGCGGGCTGCTATGTTTTCTTATGGCTTTATTTTGTAACCCTCACAGAGGGTTTTGTGGATTTGCTAGGCTACAGTTGAGTTCTCCTTGCCCTCGTGAAGGCTGCCTCCTCTCTCTTTATTATGCAGCAAAACAATGGGGAAAGCAGGGACCATATGGGAGCAGTTATGATCTTCCCAAATGAAAACTGATGTGTTCCTGACAATGCTAGCAACTGCAAGTAGCAGAGCTGCCAACCTCATTCCCACATTCCTAACACCAAAAACTGTGTTAGTGGCTTTGGGAAATGTAACACAAGGTTTCCTGGAAGCATCCTTCCTCCACAGAGCATTTCAGAACAGGAATGAGCAGAAGAACCATGTCTGAAAGTGTGCTATGTGGAGAGGAACACTGCTGAAGGACTGACCGTAACTGGAACTACAGAAAGCTGAAGGCATCACTTTACTACAGTAGATAGTTTCATCAGGTAACCCTGAGAGGAGAAACTTCCACACCACACGCAGGAGAAAATGAGATCAGACAAAAGAATGGAAAAAAAGTAAAGGTAGAATTTTTCACAACACTTCAATACCATCTGATGCTACTTGACGAGTGCTACTCTATCTGCCTGGTCATGCCATTGTGGATCGAGTGCCTGCTCACAGCTCTGCACTCCTATGTTCATTCATGAGCCAGAAAAAGGGATTTTTAATCTCATTTTTTTTGATAATAAAATTAAACTAATTTGCATTAGTTTACAAAGGCTGGTAAAAAAAAACAAAACACAATGCACTGAAAGCTTTAATATTTGTATATCATAATCTACCAGGTAGATAAAGGAATGTAGGCATCGTGTGGAGTGAGACTGAAAGAAAGCTTGCAATGTTAATTCCAAATATTTATCAGCAGTACTGTTTGTTTTAAAATAATAAACAAAACATATTTTGGGATTTAGCATTATCGTGTACGTTAAATTGAAGGGATAAGTGTGTTGAGACTGGGGCAAGTACATTTGGATTCCCAGTAATAACTCTAAACTTACATTTCATCATATACTACCCATCAGTGTATTTTAATATCATTACAAGTAATAAAAATAATAACATTATAGTAGCAGCATTGCTAAATGCAGTGACAGAAGAGTATTTTCATTTTAATTTTCTCTGTCTCTTTCTGTTCTTTTTAGGAAGCAGTTTTGCTGTCTTGGTATACAGTCAATTAATGGCTTCTGCAGTTGGTTTGGCCCTTTTACACAGCAACATGATAGCAAGATTAAAAAATGGAAAATGAAAATGTGTACATTATGCTGCTGAAAAGCTTATGGATTTGGGGACAGGAGAAAGAATATGTAAATGTTTTAAATAGATTTTTGAAGATCAATTATGGAGGTGTCTCTTTTAATTGATGTGTTCTGACGCATCTAAATAATTGATGAAGACCTCCGCTGAAGAGCAGCAAGGGTCATGTGCTTGACTTGTAGTCTTACCTAAAACCCAGTAACATCTGTCCCCTGTGCCTCCCTATCTTTATAAAACAACTGTTGAACTCTCCTAACAACTCCCTGCTACAGCTTCACATGTTCCTTTCCTATCTGGCACCGTACCTTCTGCTCTGATTTCCAAATGTCCTCTTGACACATGCTTGTGCACGTACTGCTGCATCTGCTACTAATTAGGGAGGGATATTTAGCTTGGTTTGAGAATGAGGCTTTTCAGCAGGGAAAGGAAGGCTGCAAGTTAAAAACACCTTCTTCCTCCACTTCTATTAATTTGCATACATGCTGAAACAGAAGGAAAATAACCTCTGAATATTCTCCAGAATGCCAGCGTATCTGTGCAAACATATTCAGGTGTCTTTCCAAGATGCTGGAAAGCTAATTTTTGTTTTGTTTTTTTCCTTTGAACTCTCAGTCAGGCTGGCATTTTTCCACATACCTGTCCATAACAGACCTTTTCTACCAAGTTGTTAAAACTGTCTAGGCTTGCAGAGACTGAACAATAAATTCATGCTACCTAATACAGCCAAACACTGTGATATATCACTGTGGAATAAAAACAGCAGAAAAAGTTACCAACACTCAGCATATGTGCACAACAAATGAAAAGGCTTTATGTTAGAGATTGCAAATGTTTTGGAGCAAATGAGTAAGATATTCAGTGCCAATAAAATTTTACTCTAAATTAAACTACATTCTTGTTGGTAAATATGTTGCTGTTAATACCACAATTCTCCTAAAGCATAGGTACTACAAAATATAGCATATATAACATTCACTAAGTTTGTACTCTGATTTACAGAATGGATTCCCATATCCACAAGCAACAGGAAGACCTGGTCATATATGTAAGAGTTTGCAAAGGTGAGATTCAGTACACAGCAGAGTCAGCAGCCTAATATTCACCGGAGAGAAAGAGGTACAATTCATAAAATGCTTTTGGAACATCTACTTATAATAAAACAAATCATGGTTAAACAGCACCTGCTATTCTTGTGTTATTGTCATCTAATCTTCCAAAGCATCTCTAGCTACAGGTGCACAGAAACGTTATATAAGAAATAATAACTTTCCAAACTTAAGAGATTTGAGACCCTCAGTGATTTTTTTTTTTTCTGCAGACACTGGACAGGCCAACTGAGGGAAATGTTCTGCAGCACCTGCACTTCAGGAAGAGCTGGTAGAGAACTGCAGTCCACTAACTAGTGGATTACCTCTGAGTTCAATACTGGGTTCAGTCCTGTATAGCATCTTCATTACCAATCTGGACAATGGGATATAACACACCCTCAGTAAATTTGCAGATGGCACAAAACCGAGGGAAGGCAAAACTGAGGGAATTTACTCATGTCCCTCCAATTTACTGGAGGGACATGCTGCCATCCTGACGGACCTTGATAGGCTGGAGAAATGGGCTGATATCAGTCTCATGAAGTAAAACAAGAAGTGAAAGGTGCTGCACCTGGAGTGGAACAGCCATATAGATGGAAAGCAGGATTTCAGAAAAGGACCTGGAAATCCTAGTGGACACCAAGTTGAAGGTGAGTCAGCAATGTGCCCTTTCTGCTAAGAAGGCTAGTGGTGTTCTTGGCAGCAATAGGCAAAATATTGTCATCAGGTTAGCAGAGGCGATCCTTCCCCTCTGCTTTGTGTTGCTGAGGCTGCACCTGGAGTCTTGTGTCCACTTCTGGGCTCCCCAGTACAAGAGAGACATGGAAATACCGGGGAGAGTCCACAGGAGGGCTACCATGATGATCAGGGACTGGAGCACCTCTCCTGTAAGGAGAGGTTGAGAGCTTGGACTGTTCAGCCTGGAGATGAGGAGACTTAGGAGGACCTTATCAGTACCTATAAATGGCAGAAGGGAGGGTGCAAAGAAGATGGAGTCAGGCTCTTTTCAGTGGAGCCCAGTGCCTGAACAAGAGATGACAGCCACAACTGTAACACAGGAGGCTCTGAACATCAGGAAGCACTTCTGTGCTATGTGGGTGATGGAACCTTTGCACAGGTTGCCCAGAGTGGTTATGGAGTCTCTCTCCTTGGAGATCTTCAAAAGGTGCCTAGGTGCAGTCCTGGGCAACCAGTCCTTTGTGGCCCTGCTTGAGCAGGGGGTTGGAACAGAAGACCTCCAGAAGTCCCTTCCAAGCATTCTTGGATTCTCTAAATAAGAAGATCTACAACAGCTTTGGTTGTGGTGTCCATGAGGGCTGAAAAACTGGTGGAGGCAACATTGTGCAGTCTTGGGCACCATGGTATAAAAAGGATATAAAACCATTAGAGAGTGTCCAAAGGAGGGCTATGGAGAAGGTGAAGGGTCTGAAGGACACGATGCCTGAGGAGCGGCTGAGGCCCCTTGGTTTGTTCAGCCCAGAGCAGAGCAGGCTGAGGGGAGGCCTCATGGCGGCCTGCAGCTCCCTCACGAGGGGAGCGGAGGGGCAGGCGCTGACCTCTGCTCTCTGGGGACAGCGACAGGACCCGAGGGAACGGCATGGAGCTGGGACAGGGGAGGGTCAGGCTGGGGGTTAGGGAAAGGGTCTGCACCCAGAGCATAGTTGGGCACTGAGACAGGCTTCCCAGGGCAGTGGGCATGGCACTGAGCCTGCCAGAGTTCAGGAAGCATTTGGACAATACTCTCAGACACTTGGTCTGATTTTTGGGTGCTCCAATTTGGGATATTTCATGATTCTATGAAATTCTGGTGTGACCTAAAGGATCATTTTTTTTTTTCCATAGTAAGGGAACAGGTGTGCCAGAGAATTTGTGGGACCTCCAGTGCTGGGGACATTCAAAACTTAAAGCCCTGAGCAACCTAATATAACTTCAAAATCAGCTCTGCTTCCAGCAGGAGGTTGGATGAGGTCTGAAGAGTTTTCTTCTAACTGAAATTATTCTGTGAGTGACTGATTCCATAATTCGGTAGAGATCATGCAGAATAGTTGCTTAAATGCTAACTAAGCAGACTGTGATTCTTCATTTAAATTATATGAGACTCAGAGACTCAACTTTGGATAAAATCTAATATTTGGAGATGTAGTGAGAACTTTTAAGGCCTTTCAAAAGCAACTTTTCCTCACAGAAAATAAGCTTCAGCCCAGAAAATAACCTTCCACCTTCAAAGTCTCAAGATGATTTCTTCCCTGTTGCTGCAATGGAACAAAAAGTGGTAATGTCTAACAACACATGATTAAAAATAATAATAATAAAAAAAGAGAGAGACAAGATACTCTTATAGGCTTTGCACCTCTTGAAGAGCCAGCATCATATTGCTGTCCTGGTTCCCAGCATTTTTTAAAGCTTCCACAAGTTTGATTTCCTTTGTTTTGGTATTCTTACCCTTCTCCTTTTTACTTCATGTCTCTTTTATGCATTTTTAATCCACTCCAACCACACCCAGCTGTCCAGTTCATTCTTGACTCCAACTTTAATATTAAAAATTATTTTATTTACTCTCCCTGTATTCATGTGAAGATAAGATATTAACATATTCAGGTAAATATGGAAAAACATATAGTTAACATCCACGTATACGCACTTGTAACTTCTGTTTACATTTAGTGGCCAAATGATGTTTATTTTTTCCTAATCTTTTTCCCTACACGAGGGTCTTGTTTTTGTCCTCTTCCAAAGAGAAGCTCAAAACAGAGCTAGAAGATGGTTATTTGTAGAACAATGTATGAAATTCTGCTGATTCACTGCAGGTTTGTCACCATAATAACATTTGGAAACAGTCTTCTTGGACATTTGGCAGCAAGACTAGGAAAATGATAGTTCCACATCTCTAAACCCACCAAGAGTATTTCCAACAATAAATCTTAATGTCTCCCTGGAACCTCTTACTAGTCCTCACAAAAGAAAACAAATCTGAAAAACATTATTTTAAACTCTAGTGGTTGTCAGTAAAAAATAGTGCTAGTCATTAAGTAGGAAAGAGATTGTGAGAACTCTAAGTCCTGTTAACATATGGAACAGCTTATCACATCCAGGATGAATGTCATAAATCAACAATTAGTTATGACAGGAAGAGATTTAGGGCTCACTATTCTGACACAGAAACAAACATCTCAAACTTCCATGACAATACTGTAGGTAGATTCCAGTTTTGTCTGTCTGTAAGATACTACATGAGCTTGATGGACGTAGGTAATTATTTGTTTCCAGGGTGGTACTTATCTACTTTTTAGAGAATCACCTCAATAAAGATCCTTAATCATTATTGAAAGCATAAACAAGGCTGACCAGCTTGTGACAGCAGGCAGGAAGGTCAAACTACTCACTCAGATTGGTGAGGCTCTTACCATTTCCTAAACATAAACTAAGTTTCTGGAGCCAGTCTAACTCAAAGCATTAATACATTTTGTGTCTTGCAACCTAGATTTTAGAAGCACAGAAATATGTTTCTACTGAATTCTGTGGATGACTGTGGTATGTATACAGCTCACATATAGAGCATTGGATTTTCATCAGCTAAAAATACTGCTTGCCTATGCTGTTTTATGCTAAGAGTATGGAATTGTTACAAATCCTTTTTTTTTTTTCTCCAGAGAAGTAAAAACTAGAATACATTTTTGCTGGAACTCATTCTGCATGTATATTCAGGTAAAAGCAGTATCAGCCTTCTTCATTTATCCTTTTCCAGAAACTCTCATACTCAGTTCACCTTTCTTAATTGCTCTGATCTTCCTGTGCTTTTATCATTTGCAATTCCATGTTTTGCTCAGTGACCACTCAGAGCCATGGATACTGCAGAACCGACATCCTTCAGCACAGTTTACAACAATTTGCTAGTGTTAGCTTCCCCAAATCATTTAACAATTCCGGCAAATTTCCCCCAAAGGGGTAAAATAAATCCAGGAAGAACCTTTAATTTTGAGTGTTGTTGGGTACAAAGGGTTCTCAGCTCCTTACAGAATTAAATTAGGGACCAACAGCCGTATTTAATCTTTTGAAAGCTAAATGTTCAGACAGAGATTAATAAATTATCTTTATAGGACTATAAACTGTAATACAGAGCACTTCTGAAAATTTGCTCCTAGCAGTATTTAAATACTAATGCAACTTGAAATCAATGAAATCTGTGTGTTGTTCATTCAGAATGTAGACACGCTGTTCCTACCTTTGAGTTTAATAAGTATTGAAGTGATATAATTGTAATTAACCCTTACTAAAAGAGTATTGCATGTGTGGACATATCTACATACAACTCCCATTTTGGAGAGGGTTTGCTCTCCATTTTGCAAGTACTTGGGTGTCAGGTCCTCTATACAGGCACGTCTGACTAGCCACTATCTCAGCCCATTAGGGATCACAGAATTACAAAGTAATATAAACTTGAAATCTCTTTGGTGATTATCTAGTTCTGCTTCAAAGCAAGGCCAACTTCAAAGCTAGACGAAAGGCCCATGGTGAGTATCTCTGAAGATAGATTCTGCAGCTTCTCTGGCAAAAACTTCTCCAGTATTTAAATGCTTGCAGTGGAAAAAAAAATGTCTTTATGTCCAAGTGGATGGTTGTTGTTGCAGCTTGTGACCATTGCCCCTTGTTCTTTTTTTGTGTACCTCTGAGAAGAAACCGGCTCTATCTGACACGTAACTGCCCTTGCTGTGCTAATGGTCATAGGAAATCAGACACCCTTTCTTCAGGTTAAAAAAGCCTAGTTTATTTATCTTCTTGTGTGCTCAGCCCTCCATCCATATAGTGGTATTGTCTTCTGTTGATAGTCTTCTGCTGGGAAGTTCCACACAGTAAGAAAACAGGACACAAGACACCGGTGCTGAACAGTGGGAATGGTCCTTTCCCCTGATCTGCTTGCTACACTTTCCACAACACAGTCCTCTACGTGGTTAACCTTGATTTCACGCATTCAACTCTTCTCTCCTCTTTCACGTGGCATTGAACAATCTTTCAAAAAGGACCCCAGTGGGAAGGATTTGTAAGGAGCACACCTTCATAAGTTCACTGTTGTCAAACAGCATGGGAAGTACCATAACACTGTTTTCTTTGCACATTTTGCATTTTTTTTTCAGGTTTTGGACATCATTGCATAAACAAATCTCTGTTTCAGAAAGCCAAAGTATTCTTGTAAATGATATACGGTAAGTAAGTGAAACTATCAAGATATTACTTGCCAAGAATTTTTTTTATATCAGCAGACTAAGAGCTAGTAGAACCCAAAGAGTTATACAGGCATTATAAACAAAATCTCTCTACTTCAAGCCTTCAGTGAGGGGTATAGTATCTGAAGAAAAAAAGAAGTACAAAATAAAAATAAGCAAAAGAGTTATTTTCTTTCACCCTCTTCCCAAACACCAGATTTGACCTGTGCACTAAAGGTACACAAAGGTCTATTAGTCTTCTGTTTTAGTAAATTAAAGTAAAAAAAAATTATTCATTGTATTACTGATTCATAATCTATCAGTACAGTTCAATACTTAAAAACACCACCTTTATTACTAACGTAAGAGAAAAACGTGAAGCCCATTAAAATGAGAAACCTGACTCTCTATTATAAATTTTTTCTCTGTCAAGCCATGACACACTCAACCATTGCATTCCCCTTAAGATTTCTGGAAAATTATTATTTCTCTGTATCTCTGTTTCCCTCATTTGCTAAGCAAAAATAATATTTGGGAAACATGTTATTGTGTTCCTGTATTAAATCTCTATTAATTTACTAACTATTTTGATAGTCACAAGTGCAAGGTCCTTTACAAGTGTAAATTTTGGTCTATGTATATGGTTCTGCTGCAAAATCTGCACTTTATATAAGGACATCAACTGCTTTTAAAGATAATGTATCAAAATATGCTATGCTAGTTATAATAATAATATATTTCACTTATTTCAAATTGAATTCTAACACCACAATAGGCTAGGGATTTATTGATTCTAAATTACATTGCATCTTACCTTTGATGGGTCGTAATCCTCCCACAGCTGTTGCTGGTGAGATTGTTTTAAATTAACAGGCACTATAAACAGTTATTTGAAAGCAGCACACCCTGTTAAAACAGTGAGCTGATACAAGAACAACTCTTTTTTTTTTTTTTTTTAAATCCTTTTTCACCAAATGCACTAAGGTTTTATTGGTAACTATTTACCCAACATAATGGATAGCAGCACAACTTTGCCTTTAACACAAATGATGAAATTGGAAAATAAACCAAACTGCACTTACGAAAGAGTATAAAACAAAGACAGAATATTGATTTCAGTCACTAAATTTTTTCCACATCATTTAAAAAGGCGGAGAGAGAATTCTGATTACACAAGTGAAAGGAGGTTTAACACACTTCACTATGTCCTGTATTATCTTTGTGCGCAAACTGCTTAGCTGATGATTTTTGAGAGGAAAGCAAAAAAAAAGAATTCCAAACCCTCCAATTCTCTTATCACCCAAAATATACTAAAACCAAACAACATTAGATAACTGAAGTCTTTTACGTCTAAAGTTTTTCCCTTAGAACAGTTATTTTCAGTTCCCCAGCTACATCAGACAGCAGCAGTCTGCTGCCAAGAGCATGTGTTCTTGGACATAGCTGCAGATCCTGGGGAGGGATAAAGCCTCCTCAGCTGAAAAACTCTGGCTGCAGAAGGCATTTCCAAAAGAGACTCTGAGTACTGCCCATCCTTGTTCTGAAATGTTCTTAAGTTTTTCTTCTGATGTTTTTTTTCCCCCTCTTTTTTTTTTTTAAGAAAAAGAAAAAAAAAAAACAAAAACAAAACACTATAACTGGAATGACACTTCATACCAAAAGCAGAGAAGGAGCCAAGGACTCCCTGAAGCTGACTAGTGACTTCACTATTTCTAGTATTTGCTGTGGAAATACCACAACTACCAAGATGAAGGACACACCAACACAGGAACTGCACAGATCCTGCGCTATTTCTACTCCTTCTGAGCAGTAACACAGTTTTCCCTCAGACATAATGTCTTTAAACTCTAGCATAAGGTTGGCAGAAAAGGGAAACTTCTGTGGAAAAGCAAATGGACTTTAGAGACCCTTACTCTTCTACTGCTTTTAATCCCAGAACCACAGCATGGTTTGCGTTGGAAGGGACCTTAAAGCTCATCTCATTCTAACCCCGCTGCCATGGGCAGGGACACCTCCCACCAGACCAGGTTGCCCAAAGCCCCATCCAGCCTGGCCTTGAGCACCTCCAGGGATGGGGCACCCACAGCTTCTCTGGGCAACCTTTTGCAGTCTAAATACTGTCTGTGAAGTATTTGTCTCAATTAACAGTATTTTTTTGACACATTACTCCAAAAGCAGTATCAGCCACAGTAATTAGTGTGGACTAGACCCAATAAGCATTACTTTCATTTTCCTGCACGCACTGAAACACAGTGTAAAATAAGCCACACCCAGAGGTGTAAACTGACCTGCATTAAAGATCCATGGCTCTGGAGAGTGACAGCCTAACCATGGATTACATGAAAAACCAACTTTTAAAATGTTCTGTGTGTCCCTTCTCCTAGTTTGGTAACTCCTCTGTTTTTTTTTTTTTTTTTTTTTTTTTTTTTCTACTAGGGCAGACAGCGATCCTCACACTACTCCCTCTGTCATTTATCACTTTTATAGACACTTAGATTTCTTTCTCCCTCCTTTCTAAACTGAAGAGTATGACCATAGCTGTTCTCGGCACTGAGTCTGTTCCATAGTGTTGTCCATCCCTGGTGCCCTTCTCTGCATTTTTCCAGCTCTGCCTTACATTGTTTTGGTTGGGAAGAGTGGAACTGCACATGATGAGCAGTGAGCTGGCCTCAGGGAGCAATCACAGCTGCAAAATCCCATGGCTGAGTCATACAGATTGGAGCTCCTGAATTTATATGCAAAACGAGGACTGCATCTTGCTTACATGCATCACTTCACATTTATCTACACTGACTTTAATTTGCTGATTCACTACCTGGACGCTTGCCCTGTAAGGTCTCTCTGCAGCTCTTTGGCTGACCCACTGATTTACAGTTCTAAGTAACCTCGCAGAGCATCAGCAAACTTCTACCTCAGTGTTTCCCTCCTTTTCTGAGTTGGTTATGAGCATGTAGACAAGAACAGGTCTCAACACAGACACTTGAGCAACTTCACGAGTCACCTCCCTTCCCTGACTCAAGCTCTCTGGTTCCCATCCTTGCAAAAGCTGCTGCCCTCGTATGTCCAAACGGTTGGCTTTTCCTTACACAGACTGAGACGAGCTCCTTCCTACTGTATTCCCTTCTTAAATACCTGCTGTTTTATGTCAGTGCACTAATGATAATGCAAGATGGAAAAAAGATAATCCTGAACAGTTTTACTCTCCCACATGGCTTTGTTGGTTTGGCACACTGTGCCTGCTGGATTTAAGGATGAGCTGTCAGCCTCAGTCCAGAGACAGCAGCATCACAGTATCTGGCCCAAGAAATGTCATCTTTCAGGCTTTTACATTTTTTAAAAAACATTTGTTCACTGATTCTGCAAGCTGTGTGCAATTAAGCTGGAGGTCTTAGGAAATAACAGAAAGAGGTAAGAATCTGATTCTCCAGGATGACTGAATTTGGTTTATTGAAATGGTTGTGATCTAGTGCTATCCTAGAAACATAAACTTCCTATACTGTTTCATTTTTAAGGACAAAAAAAAAAAAAAGGATTTCAGTTTCCACAACTTTTGAAACACACAACATTCCAAGTACACCAACAATAATTTAAAATAAAGATTGAACTACCCAAATGGAAAAAAAACTAGCCCCTTCCCGTAAGAAACCTCCCACAGTACCAAACTGAAATGCCCACTATGGATTTCTGCCTCCTCTAAAGAGATTTCATTTGCTCTATTTTGCTGTGTTTTATGAACAACAAACTATTTTAAGCATCTAAATTGCGGTATGATTCACACTGATGATAAAAGCCAGCAGAACACATTTGAACTTTGAACACATTTATCTCCTCTTGTTTTTAATGGTTTAGAACTATCCTAATGTATTTACACAGGTTGGGTACCTTAAAAAGCTGGAACACAGGAAACCTTTGGGCTAAGCTCAAAAAAAAAAGTTCACAGTAATGGATGAAAAAAAAATCAGAAGAAAATACAATAAAAAAATTCAAAACAGTTTTGCAGCCCTTTTAAATAACAGAATTTTGTTGTTGAAAATGCAACTAAGTGCAATTTTTCCCTGAGTTATTTAAAATAATACTGGTCTATTACAATTTTTTCTTCATGTTTCAAAAGATTACTTTGGCAACGGAATTAAATATGACATCTAGAATATGTTCTTAGGTACTACACTTTACACTTTAAAGTAAAGCATTCTCCTAGGAATCCATCCCCTTCAGTAAGGTATTTTAGAAAGTGAAAGAAAAATGCAGTCAATTAGAAACTCCCATTGTTCCTACTGTTCTACAATCACAACTACCATATGACAAATATCTGGATACTTTTATGTAATTTGAAAGAATTGAAACCAGCAATGTATCTACTAAGGGATCTATAAAAACAAAAATGTTTTAAATGGCCAACATAGCACTTACAAAATATTAAGGTAACTCATCAAAAATACAGATAAACAGCTAGACAAGCTACTCTCAGGGCAGAAAAACAATTAAAAATATTCTTCTTTAAATTTGCAATATTTATATTTCACTGAGAAAGATATTTTCTCAGATCATTAAAATCTGTTGTAGCTTGAACCATGCTCTGCCTGTATTTAAGCAATTTCATTTAGCTAATTCTTAAAATTCTGATAATAAGTAAAAGAGTAAAACTTTAATAATACAGGTTTTATATTCACATGCTTTTAGTCATGTCTCTTCTCTAGTAGGGAATTGCTCAGAACAGGAACACTAGGTACTGCACAACAGTATGCTTCTGGAGATGTTTATTTGCTACTTTCACTTTCAACATTTTTAGTTGTTAATTTCGCAAGTGGTAAAAGATTTTAGTTTGATATGAGATCTCTTTGTTTAAAGTTGTAACTTAAGGAAATAAGAGGAAACAAACAATATGGCAATTAGATGCCTATTGTTTTTCCAGCTCCCATCAAGAATCTAGGTGTCTGCAGTCATCTCATCCTTGAAATTCCAAGGCTACACAGTAGCATTTCCATCATAATCAAATTAGATTAATAATATCCACAGTGCCTATCTTTTCAGATTAGACATACCCCAAAAACAAAAAAGGGAGGAGAGCAGGGAACCAACGTGACAGAAGACACAGAGTTAAAAGATCACTAAGGTCCATGCTTGTGTGACATATGCAGCCCGGTCCCTTATTTAGGACGGGACCTGCTGGTGCTAAAGGTGCTCACACACACCACTGAAACGTCAGGAAGGAACAAGTGTTTACTTGCTGTCCCAAACGATGTTATAATTGACATTGATATTAATCCAGTCAGTATTTTGTGCACACAAGAATTTGGCAGATCAGGCTGTTTTGAAGACAGGGAGGAAGCCACGCATTGTACTCTAGTGCTGGTGGTTCTTTCGTCTCACAAAACACTGCCAAATCCACAGTCCAAAGCAAACGTGCAGTTCAGCCAGTGACAATGCAGCCTTTTCCACAACATTTCAATATGTTTTAACCTGCTTCACAGCGATCCTCTCTACAGTCACAGAAGCCCTTGGTCTGCTCTGCTGACACACAAATAGAGAAACAATTACATCTCTTGACCCTAATGATTTTCCAATGCCGCTTGCTAGCAAGCAGCCTGCCTTCAATAGCACATCTAAAAGCTTTCAAAAACTAAGCAGCTTGAAAACAGTCAATTCTAACCTGTTAAAGGTTAAATCTAGATGTTGATACAAGCACCTGCTTGTACGTGCTTCCTCCTCAAGCAGCTGCTGGCTAGGAGAAGCCATAGGCCAGCAGCACCCCCAGCTCCTGTCCTAGCAGAGACCCCTTGGTCGCTGCCTGCCACCGTGCTGTTTGGGTCACTCAGGACATCTCCCAGCTCCACTCACTCAAGTGGAGATCTTCTAATCAGATACACGTCTCATGACAGTTTTACAAAACTTCACACAGGGTAATTCAGCCTTTCCAGTGAACAGGCAAAAGAGAAAAATAGGTTCATAATTTTAGTCAAAATGCTGTCTACTTTGAAAAGCTCCATTTCAGTTTTTATTTTTGGATCATGTTATTCAGTGGGGAGAAGGGCTGGAGGGTCACACTGGGCTACAAGTAAAAGCAAGAAAAGGGAAAATTTCATGCAAGTGGCTGTCTTGCTGTATGCTCTGAGTATGTCAATGAATTGAAGCAACACTGAGCAGCACTCTGGGTACCTTTCCTACCTGAGCACCTCCACAGACAAAGTGTTCCAGGTGTTGCTGATGCTGCCAAAATCTTCTACATTAAAAGTAACCTTTTGTATTTCAACTTCCCCATGCTACATGGAGAAGAAACACACATATACACTGTGTACATCTCCACACACTGATTGAAGAGTGTGTCTGAACACAAGTTCTATTCAGATACAAAAGTGTGGGTGGCCATTTCATAGTTTCCCATGGTAACAATTAGTTATGGGCTCACAGTAGTACAAGTCCTTGCCTGTTGGAAGAAAAGCAGAGTTCCTACAAGTATGCAGATTTATGCAGAAATCAAATATGCAGTGGGAGAAACGTCAGCGTTTTCTCTGCTTGATAGTGCTGTCCCCTACCTACTGAGAAACAGACAGCTGCCTTCTCCTGCCTTGGCAGAGGAGGCAGCCTGCCAGCTTTGTCAGTGTTGGAAGACTACATGTATTTTTCAGTTGTTTTCCTCTGCACAATAAATGCAATGCTGTTGACAGGCAGTATTGCATAACTCCAGCAATTTCATCACCAAAATATCTGATCAACTCGAGCAGATTAAGGAATTTATTCTCCAAGCGCCTTCTTACTTTATAGCTGGGGAGCTGGGACACAGATATTAATCAATTTGCAACGGACACAGAAGAATTTCTGTGGCAAAGCCAGATGTTGAAAGCTTGTTTCAGACCAATGTCTCTATTACAAAGCTATTACTCTTCCTAGAGTCACAGGGATTTTGTCTACTATTGGATAAATAAGTGGCTTAGGAAGATCATCCATTCCTGTAAATACGCCCCAGCCTCATCCGTAGGGTTCAGGTTATTGCAACCCTTTTGTCTTTCTGCTGACACTGATGACAGGTACGGTTGATAGGGACAACTCAGGTAGTTGGGGTATATTCCCTCCAGAAGGCAGTTACAACGAAAATGGTAATTTCACACATCGTGTATAAGCTAAATACTAATTATAAACAAAAATAAAAACAAACAAACAAAAGACTTAATCGGTAAAACAAATCTCACTCATGCCTTAGCACTGAACTAAACTCCACTTGAGAACTCACGATAGCCTCAGTGCTCTGCACAGAGTCTTTCTGGAAATCTCCCACATGCTGGGCTGCAAGGATTTGATTAGGCCAGCTCTGTTCTTACAAGGGACACATCTGTGCTGCAGACATCCCAGATATGGAGTTAGGAATTTTTATTCCTTACCCAAGAACAGGTCTTGCTCTGATTTAAAGGAAAGAGAACTTTGTATGCGTTCTTCTAAAACTCACGTCTTTCTAACATTCAGCAATTAAAAAGCTATGGTGTACTAAGCTAACAATAAGGAAATGCTGTGGGACCTCCTCACCCATTTAAGAAGACAGGGAAGGTTAACTCTAGTAAATGAGAAATATCCAGGGATCTTGTAAGAGTAATTTGTTAGGAGATTAATAGTGGCTTTTCGTAAATATAATTAACTGCACAATGGGATTTCCATAGGCAACTAGAATAACAGAGACCATCTCTGTTTAAAACCACAAGCTCTATCAATGTAACACTTTTTTTTTTTTTTGGTCCCCACTTATTTTCTTAAAGGGGGTTAACAAACACATCAAACACATCCTAAATCTATTACTTACTTTTTTTTTTTTTTTTTTTTTTAAAGGGATAGCTATGACTTTGCAAAAAATAGTGCTCTTTTTCTAGGAAGCCAGTGTGTATACATAGGCATCTTTGAGATCTTAATTGTATTTCACACATCTTTGCAAGTTGTTGAGACGTAAAACACATGGAAGGGCAAAGTTTTGTCATGGTCATAATATCGTGTTTCTTAAGGGATTTCAAGGGAATATAACGGAGTTAAAAGGCAAGACATTAACTGCTGACACTTCTCTAAACAGGAAGAAAACAGAGCCTAACTCTCTTAAGACAAACTGCACTTTTGGCTGAACAAATGGAAAGAAAAAACATGTTTAACTCCAACAGTAACAAGATACCGTAACTGAAAAACAGCATTTAACAATAACTTACAATCAAGCCTTCTGTTACAATATGTTGGACAACACAGACCAAACAGTAACCCTGATAGATGTAATCCTTGCACAGTTCTTTCCTGTAACTAGAACTGCTCTGCAAGTCTACCGGCTAGATAAAAAGGTGCAGCAGGCTGTCAAGGCTGCTGTTCTGGGGGGATAAGATAACACGTCAGGTTGAGACCTCTGCAAGGAGGATGTAGTTATGCTGAGGTGGTCAGCACTTTTGGAAAGAAGCCCTCCCCTCCTGCCGAACACTAACTGGAAGCTGTCACCCACTTATCTCAACAAAACACACAAGATTGCGCCACAGGCAAACGTGCCCAGGAGGCCAGATTCTGTAAAGTGTGCTCCTCCGGGTAAAAAACAAACGCTTCTCAACTTGTGGGGCAAAGAAAGAGCAACCCAGAGAAAAACCTGCTTCGAACAACGAGCAGTGTTCATGGAGCGGGGAAAGCTGACAGATAACAGCTCTTTGATATTTGGGGCAACTGCAGTGAATTCCACCATTTTGGTGTTTGCTACCTCTCTTAAGGTGTAAGTCTCATTCTGGAGGGTTCTGAAATTCTCGTGCAAGTATCTCTGTAGAAATGCATGTAACCATTTAATTAGCTGGGCCGGGAATGGGCAGTTAAACAGTCTCAGCTGTGACAGCTGGATTCCCCAGAGGGCTGCAAAGTCTTCTTGCCTTCTACCTCTACAAAGCATGACACAGTCCAGCCAAGACTTTAATTTAATTCTGAAAGGCTCTAGGTGTGTTGAAAAGCATGTGTCATGAGTAACAGGAGATACCCTGGGTTTTTCTGATTATCTCTACAGCTTCCTATTGTGCTAATGCTACGGGGATTGGGAAAAGAAAGATAGTAAGTTATTGACCTCATATTCATTTCATTACTTGTGGAGTAGAAGTAGATGTAAGTGTTTCTCCTGTGAAGTGGTTTAATAGATCTTCACAGTGGGAAGTGCTGGGCTCTGGAGCCAAGTGGAGGCATCCTTGGATAACAGGGCAGTTTCTGACTAAAACAGATGAGGCAGTTACGTTCAAAGCTAACTAAGCTAGTTAGCATGAACAACCATCCACTACAAATCCAATGAAGAATAAATGAGGGAATGAAACAGTTTGCTGGAGGATAAATTATGTTGTCTATGTATATACCAGCATATTTCCATGTTGTTGACCAGTATCACATACCTTCTTTGTAATACATTACTCATATTTCCCTTGCCCTATGAAATAAATGGGTTTAGTTAAGTGGTGTAGAAGTCAGACCAGTGACTTCTACCTCCTAACACCTTACTCAGACCAACCCCAAATATCAATGCATAGCCTATGGCAGAAAACACTTCTGCATTATGTTCTGCCCTCAACCATTTCTGTTGCAGAAGCCCTTGAATATAGACACTAGGAACTTCAAAAAGCTTTTCCTTGCCAAGCCATGAACCATTAATAATTTCCATTCCCTTAATAATCACTTTTAACTTCCAGAAAAACACTTCACTGCAAGCAAGGATATATACAAGTGGATGAAAACAGATGGTTTGAATTAAATCCTATACAACAGTAACTACAGTTGTCATCAGCATTTTCATTGAAATAATTATGAGTATTAACTATTTAATCATAACCAGTAAATAATAAATAGACAGTGTTAGCATTTACAATTATTACCTACATTCACTTCGCTAACACTTGCAAATTCCTGTTCAAAGTCAAATTATTACACTAGTCTTCGTGTTGTGCTTCAGTGCTGAAAAGACAGAAAAGAAATTCAAAGGGTATAATGATGTTATTCTACTTTGTATACATGTATGTTGTTGTTTAAAATTTAGCATTTTTTAAATGATAATATAGTTCTTCCTGTTTTACTGTGGGCATACGTGGCAAGCAGTGCCTTTTAAAAGAAACATGACGCACATGGGGTTTGCCAGCCAGGCATGTTATTGTTCTGGTTATTTTGTCTTTACAGAGCAATAAACACGGGGTTCTAGCTTATATGGATTCAAATACAAACTCTTGATCCAAGTGAGTTCAGATTTGCTTCTAAATTTTCTGCGTCAGCCCTGCCTCTAATGCCAAGACTACACATTGCTAGGGGAATGATAAACAAACACAATCCCAGACCAGAGGAAGAATAAATATATTTCTTTTCATTATGGTTCCCTGAATATATTCCGGGTGATAGCCAGGGACAGCCCAGAGAAGACATGCTTCTCAGGCTGGGTGGATCTCTCTGCCTTTCCCCAGCCCAACTGCAGTCCATCACCTTGGCAGTGCAGCTCTGCAGTGTTTGCACAGGCACGTGCAGGAATCCAGGAGGCCCCTGATGGCTGCTGCACGCTCACACCCTTCCCTTTCACTCCCTTGGCGCCACGCAGGATCGCACAGATTTCTGTCACGTCCCACTGCGGAGCTTTCCAAGCGGAAAAGTTCTTGTCTATTTAATTTCTCTTTGTATTAACTGTGGAAGAGAAACATCCTTAGATGTTTCTGCTGTGGGAGCTGATAATGTATTCCTTTATTTCCCCTTCTGATTAATTTTTAATCCATGGACACCCTTCGGTTTTATCCCCTGACAATTTTCAAAGAAAGAACCTTTGCTAGAGTCTTGCACAAAGGCTCTCTGAACATCACTACTATAGGGACCGAACAACCACTTTCAGTGTGCTTGTTGAAATCTTTGAGTCAGTAGCTATGGGTGCAAACACTAAGTGCTTTTTGAAAGAAACAGGGCTTATACCAACTCCAAAATATATAACATTTTTCCTGTATTTACCAATCTATGCTTTTTTTCAAGTGTCTTCAAATTTGCCTTTCTCTGAAGACAAGCTTTCTGGTGTGCAACTTCCTTGAGTCTTTTTAAAATTGGTGTCAGGTTTGCTACATAACATTTCTTTGGTGCCAAGGCTGATATAAGTGATAAATACATAAATTCCCAATCACACTTAATATTTAATAGTTTCCTATCGCATTCCTTGGAACTCCCAGGGAACTAACCAATTTAGTGAGGATAAATGGTAGGAGCAAACAGAAATTACACATGGCTCTGCAGATGATATACCAACACTATTAGCCTATCTTACAGCAATTCTACGTTCCTTAGCATGGAATTACTTTGTAAAATAACCTGTTAAAAAGAAACAAACACAAATGCCATCACTTCGTGCTTCAGGAAAAAAAAAAAAGTTCACTGCATTATGCTAGGAGAATTCAAAATCTCTATCAGGGGGTTCAAAGTTCTGCAGAAAACTAACCAGTGCTGTCACTACTTCATTTTACAGCATGTTCCTGTAATGACCAAGAAGAAGAAAAAGCAAAGTAATGAAGTTCTGTCTTGTTAAATACCAAAACTTCCTCCAGAATCAGAAGCTATGAAGAGTCCATACCCATAGTCTGTAGCTCTGCCTGCCACGTACAGCACCATTCTTGGGCTATTCTTCTTAGCTCCTTTCCAGTAACAGGGAAGGGAAACAGCCCAGGCCTGGTATTTTGATTCCTCAAGGAGAACCTTGCTAGGGCACAGTATTATCAAAATCCCCTTTTCCCTTTCCATCACCCAGTAACCAGTAATACTGCTACAGAGAGTAACATGGAAGACTGGTGGAACGGCCAACGCTTGCAACAAACATCCGAGGGACTGTTTTTCCAAGAATTTGACTGCTAGGCTGGACCAAGCCATCCTCCAAATGGCAGCGCCAGTTCATGAAGTACCTAATGATGGTGGAAGTGCTGCTGCAGCCCTGAAAGTTGTTGTCCTGCTGAGGGTGGTTACCTGCACGAAGCTTTCAGTCATTCCATGCAACTCAGCGACTGCATCTTGCGAACGAACTCCTGATCTCAATTGTTCCTCTGTTGCTTCTGTCCTTTGGAAGAGAGAGCACAGACGTGCCAAAATACTGCTGAGGTGCCAAACAATGCTCCCTCGCATACAATGGTATGAACCAGTTCAGTGTAAGGATGCTTCTCCAGTTACCAGTCATGCTTTTATTCTGTTTCCAGCTGGATCTTATCACTTCTGAAGCCCACAGCATGGAACAAAAAGGTGCAACACTGCAGACAGTCTCTTGGTTCTGAAAGTCCATTGTATTTTGAATCAGGCAGTGTACATTACTACACGATGATAATGGTATTATTGCTTACATTCATGAAAAAAATTTACAGTTTCCCATGGTCATTTCATTATACGTAGTGAATGTGCAGTGACAACAATTTCTTTTTCTGGTTACAGATGAGTAACACTGAAAGAATTTGCTCTGTATATACCTCTGCATGGGATGATTCATCATAACTCATGCAATATGCTTCCATAATATGGTTTAGTGATTACTTGCCTGAACTCCTTTTCCTTTCCCTTATGCAGTTTATTAAGTGAGTTGCATTTGGCTAGTACAGTGCAAACCATTCTAGTAATTCACATGAAATATACAATTACATTTCAAATACCAAAAGAGAAGTTAAAAGCTAACTATGAATTTTCATACTTATCTTCTTAGATAACTGTACAAAGTGCTGTGAATGTTTCTTACTGTCTCCATTGTCTGATCTTCCTCCTTAAATTCATACACTTCAATGCATGTACAGGCAGAAGTTCTTGTTTCAGACTAGCCGCACTGCTTGTCAAAAGTGAGCCACAAGTGACCACTGCAAGCGAGCAGTTTTGGGTGCAGCTCATCCCTGGTAAAGGAGAAACAATTCCAGTTCATAGGAGGACCAGTGTGTACGCTGGCGGCTTGGCTGCTTGGGAAAGAGATGTACATTGGCATTACAAGCCTTGCAGCTGACAGCTTAACTTTTCCCTCTCACTATACCTGACATCACCTACAGATGTGCAGCTCCTTTGTGCAAATGATCTCAAAACCCAGCAATCAGAGGACAGCAGATTGGTGAGGTTGTGTTTGAAAGAGAAGAAAATGTGATGGCAACTAAGGAACAATGAAAGAAATCTACACAACAGCTACATATAACTCAGATAACTGCATAGGAAAACTGGCATGTACGTTACTCTGCAGGGTGTCTGAGTGAAGCTGATTGTTCATGATGTGTTTTTTTTTGGCAGGCTTGTGAGTGAAGATATGCAAAGGCTCTTCACTAAATCTTCACTGGAGTCACTGATGTGGTTTGGAGGAAGGGACAAAAGAGACAAGCCTCTTGCAGTCCCGGTTAACATCTGAACTATTGGATGTACTCAGTTACAAGCCTAAATATGGATTTTAGGGGCGTAATTTAAGGCTACCATCCCTCAAAATTCCAGGACTATGGTTTTGTTTTCTTATAAAGAATATGCCTGTCTACAATTCATTTCCAGAATGTATCTTCCACTCTTAGAAATCCCAAATCCCTTCCTGTTAAAATACCATGTATGCTACCTGTTACAGAAAAAAGGGAAGGTAAAATCCTTTCTTCTCCATGGGACAGCATAGATACTGTCATATGGTCACAGAAAAATGGCTTATCTGAAATACACACTACTTGCCAGGAAGCAGGAGCAGTGAAAGTAACTCCAAGTGCACAGACTCAAGGCCTTCCTTCAAAATTTTCTGCTAGCCATCAAAGCCATGCCTAATCACAATGGAAAGTGATGATGGAAATACTACTTTGCTCTCTGCCAAAATGAATGTTCCCTCCAGCAAGAATGGCTTAGCAGGATCAGAGTGGTGTAACTTAACGTTCACTTGTGCCAAGCTTCCTGATCTTGGCTCCTGGAATGGCTTCTGTGGCAATTTCTACTACATAATGGAACATTTTTCTTGCTCAGAGATACTTAAATTTCTGGAAATGAGGCAATTATTCTAAAGACTTTGTCTGCTTTAAGTCTGTTTTAAAACTTGTAATTTTTAAATATGCTTTCTTAACTATTCTGCTTCTGTCTTTGTAAAATAGGATTCACCAAGCTGGTAGCAATGTTGAACTTTCCAGTTTTCACTGCCAGCTCTGCTTTGGTTTGTATCCCCTAATTATATGCCTGCAGATAATTGAAAAAGTAGGTAACACAGAGAAAAAAATACAAGCAAAAATAAACCAGCTGAAAGAATTAGTGAAAAGAAAATGAACACAATGAACAGATGACTACCAAACATATTATGGTACTATTATTCACCAAGAGGAAGAAAGAGAGTTTGCAGCTTAATTTAGGGAAAGACTTTGCCCTTTCTTATTATCTTTTGCCACTCCTAACAAGCTTAGGATAGTTATTCATGCAAATATTCCAAATCACCAAAAAAGTCATTAAAATAAAAGACCGCTCCTCATGTATGAGAAATAGTTTGTCACTGCACTGACTGCAACCTATAACATTTGAGTTTGTCTAAATCACAAAACGTGTTTTCAGCCAAAACTCTACAATGCCATTGATCTTTCCTTTTCTGAGTATTTCAAACCAGACAACAAAGTCTCTGCTACCTTCCACCTCCAGAAACAAATGGACAAATTTCCTTTCCTCAGCAGAAAATATGCTGCAATTCAACAGCACCTCACTGCTTAGACTAAGAATTCTTCTATTTGTCACAAAAGTCAAATCTATGGCTTTAGACAACATCGGTCTTCTACCTAACTTCACGCTGACAGTAAGAAGCCCTTTGTTATTCTTTCAAACCCCTCACCTTGGCTGGCAATGTGGTTGAGCAGCTACACCACTGCCCAGCAGAAAGCACACAGAATTATGCATACCCAAACAAGACAGCTGTAGCTGTACGGCTGAGACTCAGTTCAAAACACAGACACCTATATTCAACTCTCTTTGTGCGAGGTAGGGCAAAAACCAGTAGCCTAACATCTGTAGCTGTCTCAAGCTGCCTGCCTTCCAGCCTCTGATTCAAAATGCACAGAGCTCCTACTGGTTTTATGTTTTATCTGTAAGTCTCATGCTGTTATTTCGGGTACCTAGTGACTCTCCACGATTCATACATGGATGAGCATCATCCTGAGGTGTCCAAGGTCCCATGAAACCAGTGGAAAGAGACTCAGTACAGTCCCTGGAATAAAGAACAACTGATGGAGTTGATTCAGTTGCCTGAAAACAGATGTACAGGGACATTTGAGCTGCCTGGCCTCCAGCTTTTTTATAGAGCTCAAAAAGCTTCTGGCCATTCCAAGAGGATGCAGACATCCTACATGTTCTGTGCCATCTCTGAGTCTTGTCCCGGTACCTGAGGTGCTTTAGTGTCTAATGACACTAAAACCCTATTCACGGCTGATGGATTCAAACCCTAGATCTGTAATTGGCAGATTTGACACCTACTGCACACCCAAACTTAGATGGTTTAATCTGGATATGGAATGCACACAAAACATCCAAGTACAGCAAGGGAACACATACCAGCACAACAGAGGGACATTTTGATGCAAGTCAAAACTGGACTTGATGTATCTCAGAAGGGAAAATAATTAATCATACTTTTATAAAAATGAAGAAAATTGAGCATTTGAACATAGGTTTCACACAATAATGTAAAAAAAAACAACCACACACAAAAACTTATGATTCAATTATTTTCTGAAATCAGATAAGATAAAAAGCACAGTAAATTCAGACTTGTAGCTCCTAAAGTTATCGTACAAAAACAGTTCATTCAAAAATATTTTCACTGTTGTGTCATTAAATACAAATATCTCCCTAAACCTGCTTCACAGAATGAATTAACATAGCCGTAATGTTCTAAAATAAATGTTGATTTAGTATCAAAAATGATAAAAGACATTTCCTACTTCTTTCGCTGGGAAGAAATTAGTTTTGGAACTGCTTGAGCTTAAGTATTGTTTTATTAACTGGGTCTAATTCCCTGTTTATTCCTCTGTGTCCTTACGTGACCTACACTGATCGCTTGTAAAGAAGGAAAAAGTAGACAAAACTTACTTTGCTTCCTAAACATTTTGCAACCTATGCCTGGAGTTATTCAGCCACTTTTGATGTCAGCTGGTATATTAAAACATAATACCCACATATATGCTTAGATACATATTTGAAACACCATGGTTACATTACTCTCAAACACAAATTGTTTATATGCATTTGAAGGTAAGTTCTTATTTTTCCTTGAAACACGATTACTATTGCACTGAAGTAGGTGAGATACTCATGAATCACTCCTGCCTCTTGTTCACGTGCCACATTACCTATAAACAAAGCTGTGTGATTTTCAAAAGCACATAATCCCTCATCTTCAAAGCAACCAAAATTCTCAGGAGCCTTAGTTCTGCTGAGTTGACAAAAATACCTTCAGAGCTGTGAAAACGGGCCTTCTGCTTTTAAATTTCTGTGGCACAAGGCCCATCCACCTATGCCAGTTACACACCTCTCAGAAATTACTTTCCCACTGCGGTGGCCTTTACGTTTTCTTTCTGCCACTGGCTCTGCCGTGCCGGGTACTCCCTGCTGTGCAGCACCTCTGGGACGCGGGCAGCGTGTGGCTCAGCATCCAGCTGGCAGGAGGCTGCACGTCCCAGACCTGCGTGGCTCCGAGCTCCCTGCCAAGCCCAATGCAGCAGACATAACTTGGTCCCATTCAGCTCCCCCATCTCAGCGATGGTGGGCAGCCCGGTGACTTCACACTCCAGCTAAAGCCTCTGTTTGAGGAGCTGGCAAGCCGGGCTCTTAGCAAAAGCAGAGCACAAAAACTAAATCAGTGGAAAGCCTCCAGCAGAACGAGCAGACAGCAAACATGTGACTAAATGTCCAAGATCTGGTCTTGAATGCTGTGCAGTTCTCCGGCCAGCTGCTGGCCTCACACCCTTTTCCCTGCCAGGAGGAAACACGTATGGGATTTAACTGTGTGCCAAGGGTGGATCTGACCCCACTGCTCAGAGCCAGCTCGAAGCACAGGCGCTTGTACAGCTGAATATAAGCTTTACTTTCAAGACGTAAAAAACATGCTGTTCTTCTGTGAATCACTCTACATACCAGTCAATATTACACTGTGTCAGCAGTGTGATTTGGTGTAAGACTAGCAAATCTGTGTCCTTTTTTTGTTGTGCTACGATGAAAATTACAATTACTGCAGTGGATTTCTTCAGGAGCTCTGACACCGCAGATCAACCCCTGTAGCAACATATCGGGTATGGAGTATATCTAATTAAGTTTATAGGAAGGCCTCAGCAAGACTGTGCTGGGCAGAGCTCTCTGTAAGATTTTCAGGATTCATCACCTAGCAATAAGCTAAGAGAGGGGCCGTATGCTCATGAGAAGCATTTTCAGATGCAGGCACACTCACATGGAAAAACAAAAAAGTAGAACAAAACAGCACTGGCTGGCTAAAAACTGTATCATTATTACTTCATCTGTATTACTCAAGAATGACACATGGATGTTCTCCCATGTTATCTCAAAGATTATTGTTCAAGTTTTATTTCCTTGTTAGACTTCCTCAGTTGACCATCTCCCCCACCCTCAAAACAGAAGTGCTACAACCTTAAAAGTAGTTTAGTGATTCAAAATTTATTTTGGGGATGACAAAGCTCTGTTTATTTCATATACACAATCCTGTAGTAGTAATACTGCAAATCAGGACACGTATAGGTTTATAGCATTGTGTCCTAGCTTTAAGCATAGGACCACAACTAAAATACTTCTCCTTTTTTGATTCTGGAGGTTAATTAATAGAGGTTACTATTTCATCAGCATAGATAAAGTCACCAGATAAAAGGTGACACTGCAGCTAAGTTTTATTTGTATCATGATTTTTACGTAGGACATGTGGACTACACCTCATCTGGAAGGGATTTAAAAATCATTATGTGCCCTTAAACACTGAGAGGGAAATCAGATGGTCCAGTAGACTGCAGCATCTGAGCAGGGATTATTTTTGTCCATTTAATGAATTTACTGTAACATGCAGACACAGTGGGGAAAGGATCAAATCAGGACACATTCATTTCTGTTCTACTGGCCATTTTGAAAGAGACAGTGAATAGAAGCTGGTACATGTATCAGATTTCACTGAGAAACACTGACTTTCCACATTTCAGCAGAACCAAGGAGGAATTTCCAAATTTTATTTCAGTTCATACGTCTAATGAAAGGGAGCGGTATGCAACAGGGAAAAACAGTGTACAGCTTTACCGAGCAGATTCCTATCATAAACTTATCTATACTTTTAACCAAATCAGAAAACAGAGAAGGATGCAGAATAGATTATATAAAAGCCCCACATTGTTTCAGCCCCACAATTTTAATATGAAAACAAACACTTCACTACACCATACTTCCTTATGCATTTCTTAAACAGGCAAACTCTTTTCCCATGGGACATGCATGTAGCAGAATGAAAGTATTGCTCTAAGAAGGAAACAAAAGCAGGGAACAAAAGTGAAAACTGGACTCATGCATTGCCGTCAACAGCCAGATACATCAGGAACTCAGATGAAATTTGGTAAATGTTACAGAAAATACCTGAATTAGCAAGGGAGAAGAGAATCTCACAGATGATCCGTGGCCTGATAATGCTGAGGACAAGAATCTCAACCACAAACATAGAAGTAAATAAAGACACTGGTGTTCTTTTTAATAAATAAAATGAACCTTATGGAAGAATTCTCTGAAAACTAATCATCTGAGTTCTAATTATATCTTATTTCAACCTAATGTTTTCGTTAACAACAAGGTAATAGCCCTTGTATTTCTCCATTCATTTTGCAAATATGGGTGTCTAAACTCCATCAGGGAGATGGAGGATTACTACACTGTTAAACTGTAGGATAGTTATGATTACAGGTAACTACGTCATAGACCTTTGATTTAGCATCATATTCCAAAGTTAACAGCAGAAGGGCTCACAAAGTATGGCTTGCAACTCTGTATGTATTTAATTTGCATTTTGTAACACTTAGGTAGGATTGGAGCCACTGAGTGAAGAAAAAAAATAAACTGAGAAATGTGAGAAATTTTCACTGAAAATTTTATCAGCCTGTTTACAGCATTCTGTGGAAGCTGTTTCCACCCCACTTTTTTCCAAATTACTCAGCCAGCTGCCCTCTGTGACTTTCCCTGCTTGCATTGGTTTTGGTCAGAAGGTCAGGAGGGTCACCTGCTTCAGGAACCACTCTAGTGATGCTGCTCTGCAGTCCTGGGAGAAGAGGCAACATGTTTGTGTAAGATTAGTAATTATGGAAAACTCACTGTTCTTTCCAAAAGCCAGAATAAGACTGAGCAGACTAGGTTTTGTATTTGTTTACAGGAGCAGATCATAATCCATGTAAGCGGATCTGTCTGACACAACATAAAACTCCCAATGAAGTTAACAGGAACTTTTTGTTCTAAATGAGTAAAAGACCCATCCCAAAGGACCAAACAGGGTCAAGGCAGGCCTCTGGGTGACACAGAAATGTCTCTGGATCATTGCTGGTTGCAGAAACAGAAAGCATCAGAGAAAGCTCAGCTAGAGGGAGTAATTTCCAGCCCTACATTTAATTTACAAGTGGAAAAACTGAGGTGAATTAGGATGAGAAGGGGATGAACTGTGGAAAGCCAAAGGCACATTCAGTGGATGCAAACCCTGAACAGAGCTTCGCCTAGCTAAGAGGTTTTCTGCTGGCTACCCACAGCCATCTGGCTGTCTGAGGTTACATGTTCTTTTCAAATCCCTTTTATAACCTCTACTTAAGAATTTCTAAGTGTATTTCTTATGAAACTTATTCATACTGGCCTCAGACCAAGTATGTGAAGCCTTAAAGTCCTTCCTTTATACTTCCAAATAGTTCTACATTTACCATAGAAATATACTAAATAGACTCATTAAGGAAAGGAAAAGTTTCCACAAAAAATTAACCTCATGCAATTCTTTCATAACTTTGGTACCTTAGAGGAATGAATCTCAACATTTAACATCAGCATTGATCTGGTCTGATTACGTACCACGCACACAATGCAGTCTACAAAATTCACGTTTATTCTGCAACATATAGTCTCAACATTATCCACTCTCTTCACAGTAAGATTAGCTGACGTATTTTTCACATCTTGCACCTATCTTACCACAATCAAGGACCTTCCAACAGTCCTGACGCGTATAATATAAAAATACTCCTTATATAAAGCTATATACATACAGAGGCACAGAAAGGTTACCATCAAACTTACCATCACTTGAAGAAAGTGAGTCATTTGCACAGACCAGCGCCAAAGTAAACAGCAGATGCCGAAGATCCATAACTCTAATTCTGTAATAATAAAGGACAACAAGAGACTTTATTTATAAACTAACATTATTACAGGTACATGACACAAACTATTATCTATTTTTATTGAACTTCTGATTAAATTTAAACTAGAAGCATATTTAGTTTACGGTTTATTGCCTCATATAGTCACATAATCATTCTGCTGCCTGGGACAGATAGCATGTAGTATTTTTATACGAAGACTAGCTCATGGGTCTCTAGTTCATTTAATACATAGGAAAAAAATCAGTATTGTCAATTTCTAGCTTGCTTCCAGGAAGTAACCAAAGTAACCACACTCCCCTCCAAAGCAGCCTTTGGGGTGTGGATCCCGATGACTAGCCTAGGTTAAATGTGAAAGTAGGAAAGAAAGAAAGAGAGGGAAGTTTGTTCCCTCTCTCTTAGGGAACAAACACATGATGATTGCCTTTCCAGCTTGCATACCCCTGAAGCTGTGCTCGTCTTTGCAGGACATGTACAATGCTTTCTGAGTCTAGAACTACATGCAGTAAAAACTGGACGAGTGAGCAGAGAACAAATGCTGCAGCAGCTGTAGGCAACAAGTAACCCAGGCTAATTCTCTGGTCTGTTCCTCCTGGCTTCCCACAGAGCTGCAAGCACGTGCCTCGGTGCCCTGCTCTGCTGCGCTGCGCTTAGGCATCTGCCACGGGAGATGTCTGGTGCTGAAAATCTGTCAGTGTTTCACTGCTGAGAAGGCACCTTCAGGCATGTCCACGCAGCATACCACACAGACAGTCCTCAACCCAACAAGCCTTTGCAACCTCCCCAGAAGGCACGTTCCTCCTTCTCCCTAATTTATCTGTGCCACACAGAGATCACAACCAAACCTCCCTAATTTATCTGGGCCACAACCTCATCACAACCTGCAACCCTGTGTGAGGGATGCTATGTTGCTTGTGCTGTTATCACCAGCATCTGGAGACAATGGGGAAGGGCAGGACCTGGGATACATGCTAGGCTAGCACTTTTATACATGACCATAAAGGGGTACAGCAAACCTTGATTCTACACTGAAGTGCTTTCAGCTGGACATTTTCTGTCTCCATCTGACAGAATATATCAGCAGTGTCCAAGCCACCGAACCTACTACAGAGCAACAATCTCTTAAGTGGGTGCTCCCGATTAACATGACCAATGCTGGCAAATCTGGCTATTGAAACAGTCCTACTTGAGCGAGCAAAAGAATTTACGTTTCTTGTGAATTTTGTGAATAAATTCACAAAAAAGTGTGAATTTAGTCAGCAACTGTAAAACACAAGCAGGCTGAATATGGAAAACTATGTTAACATCGAACTTAAAAGATATTTCCCTCTTCTTAATTTTCTCACCAAGAAAACAGATTGACTCGCTTCAAAAAAAAACCACACCACAATTATTACAAACTCCAGTTTCCTCATTCATGCAGTTTAGAATAAAACTTGAAAATCTGAACATATTTCTCACATCCTCATTAACACAACTGCTCAGTAATTCTCCAGTTTCATGCCCAGCACAGGGAGGATGTATCCGGACCACCCTGCGGAGCCTAACCCAGGATGCTTCCCACTGGAGAGGGGCTGCTGCAGGGCTGCCCGGTTGCAGCTCTCGCCCTGTGCGAGCAGTCGTGGCTCTGCCCGAAGCAGCAGCCTGTCCTCCTGTGGGCAGGGAGGAAGGGAGCTGTATGGCAGGGCTGGATGTGTGCTTGTGAAGGATTAGGGCTGGTGTGGGAGCCTGCGGAGCAGCGAAAGGCTGCAGCTGCTGGAGAGCAGCACAGGGCTGGGAAGAAGTTTACAAAGCAACTACAGGGCAGTGATCCTGTTTGTAGAGAGGAGCTACACTGGCACAGCTTGAGGTTCATCCCAGAACAGCAATGTTTTCAGCTTGCTCAATTGTTCCCCCAACTCTGTCTGTACTTATGTTTAGAGGATTCTTATTGTTTCTTATTAATAAATCTTCTACAGAAATGCTTCACTGTACTTGCCAGTTCCCCTCCTCTTAGACAGCTCGTGCCCTATCAGACATCCCCCACCCCTTACAGCCTCTCCACTTTCTCCCTGAAGTTTTGTTCTCTCTTTCACAGCCCTGAGCACGTCACTCTATTTACAACCCTGCTCTGCCCTCCGCGCTGTAACACCCAGACATCCCATGCTTGCCTCTGATCACACCTGCCTGCTCTCTCCTGTCCACCAACCTCTGCTCATTTTGCTCTTCTCCAAACTTTCCTACCTCTTCCTGCTTAATGACAGGACATGAAAAAAAATAACACAACCCTCCTGGGAGTTCTCCACGCAAAACGATCAGCACAGTCGGTCATTCACAGCACATCTGTGAGCAGAGGTTGTTACAACCACACCGCGCCGAGCAGCACCGTGCTGAGAACGGGATCATCTCCCAGGCGCAGCCACCACAGGCAGGGCTGTCCCCTTCGTGTGCTGGGACGAGCACTTATCTGAGCTTCCTGCAAGGAGGAGTGGTTTGACAGATAGAGCACTAACCCAGGAGTCTGGAAATGTATCCCAGAGGTCAACTATCACGTTAAACCTCAGTAAGGCCTTGCTGCTGCAGATAAAAACAATCCTGCTCCAGCACTGCTCTTCCTCGTGTGCTAGCGGTCTTGTTTACATACCTGCTGCAGCGAACGCCATCAGGAAATTGTTCCAGTTAAAATCAATGCATAAACATTTATTTTAACAACTAATTGTAATAAATTGTAACAGAAAAAGCCAACAGGTGTAGTCTGAACATACCCAGTACAGACAAGACTGATGTCAAACATGGTGGCTGCTCTCATGTGAAAATACAGAAGGGCCACACTCCCCACTTTGTACAACAGGACCTGGAAAAGGCAAACTGTGCTTCTTCCCTTGGAGCTCAAACCCAGAGCTCGTGGGACAGGGCTCGTGCTCAAGGTTCCCCCACCCCCCACCCCCAGGCAGAAGGAGCTCTGCATGCTGTGTGAAGCACCAGGGTCTGTGTCGCCTCTCTGCACCCAGCACGTCTACAAAGAGCTCCCACAGCTGTAGGCTTGTGGGAGAAAATCTGCAGCACAACAGGAGCTGCCCCACCACGATACTGATTTTGGCGGTACAGAATAAAATTTCAGACAGAAGACTCCTCTGGAGCACCATCTGCTTCACCATTAGACGACCACCTTGCACAAGGTTCTCACATGTGTGGTTTGCAACAGCCTGCTCTTGTTCCTCTATAACACTTGTGCAAGCTCACAAGAACAGCATTGTTCAGAGGCTGCAGTGTTAACCTAGTGAGAGACAGCTTTTCTCCTCTGATCTGCTTTAGGATAAACCTGACCTTTCACAATCTAGTAATCTCTGCCTCCTTGCATCTGTATGAAAGACAAATACCACTAATAAAGTCCCTGTTATCGAGCAGAACAAGACATTTCAGTGTCTTTAATACCTGCTATTCTAAAGAATAATAGTCTACGTCTTGCCCAACTCCTGCAGTTCGTAAGAACGAAGAGAGCTAAAACCAGAAAAATAATTACAACAGCTGACTGTCCTCAAGGCAGCTGAAACTTGACCACAGGAACATTTGGCTAGAGGTCAGCTCAGGCTAATTGCTTCAGTGGAGAAAGGGAGCCAGGAGTTATAAAAGGATAGAAAAATTCCTGGCCCTTTTCTATAGCAGTGTTGGAGTAAGGTCAATCACAAGTGAATTTAAACACATCTCTCCAGTGGGACGTGAACAGAGTCAGCACAGACAGGGGAAACCAGGCTAAGAAAACCCATGAAAAAATAAATTGTTTAGTTATAGCCTACTGAGTGGTTTGCATCTACTCTGGACAAACAACTATGTTGACACTCGGAGCAAATCATAAAGAGTTTTGCTTATAAACAAAACTGTTGTTTGAAGCGAGATCTTTACATTTAGATGGGTCCTGAACCTGAAAGGACCTGAAGGAAAGAGAAGGATATTACACTTCATTAAATTATGCCTAAGAAGGAATTCTTGCTTTTGCCATCTCCATTAACTCACTGGACTCCAAGTACTCCAAACATGGGATTTTTTTTTTCCCCTGTAACCTCCTTCAGTTTCACTTTGCTTGCCAAATAACACATGTGCAACTATTCCAGAACCAAAGGTGGCTTCTCTGCTGTAAACTGAACAACATTACTGAGTGAAGGACTAATCCGAGAAGATGTAATATTTTTTTTCTTTATATTTCTACCTTTCATCATTCCATCAATCACAAACAGGCAAGGACACAAGAGCTTGCAGCGCATGCAAACACACATAAATACAGCCATCATCAAGTAGGAATGAGGGCTGAGGAGAAGGGCATGCAAGTCCAGCCTCTCAAGCTCTGCACCACTCTAAAGCACGTTTAATCAAATACAAAATATGTATGTACATACCCTTGCAGAATTTTTTGGGGGAAGAACCTTTCTTTTTTTGCAGCGTGTACATTCCTTACAAGCTATCTCATGGCAAGATCAGTGACACAAAGAGAAAATCTTTCTGTGCTTGCATAACGTATTTCACACAGGTTTGGCTCAATATGCATAGCTGAAATCACTTTGCCTGCTTACCCTCATTTCACTAAATGCCAACAGGACAGAGTCATTCTGCAGATGAAATGAGTTATAGCCTTTCAAATCAGCACAATCTAAAGCTGCCACAGACCTAAAGACTTCTTTGCTTGCTTGCTGATATTACAGCTTGATTGAGTCATCAGCAGCACTTGGATGAATGCCTGTTTTTATAGAGTCCTTGTCAGTGCTATATACTCGTCCATGTTAACAAACAGAAATAACGAACCGTCTCTGCTGGGATGAACAACACACCGTTCACCCAGCGTGTGTGGTAAGCCAGGATATGAAAAGGACATGGAATAACACCACAGAAACAGAAATTATGAACTGCAGATAATAATAATTAAAAAATCCCATAAGGGGTGCATTTCTAAGGAAATAAACAGAAGGCTGGGAAAGAATGAGGGACTGGAACACGGCTACAATTACTATGCATGGCTTCATGCAAATTTGATGAATATTAAGAGGTGAATCTCCTTAAAAAAGTAAAAGAATGGAAAAGATTTGGAATGGAAAAGATAATTGTGTTATTAATTAGAGCTCTACGTAAGTCAAATCATTTATAAGATTTTGAAGTATTCAAGTTGGAAGTGGAATCTATGAAAAAAACTGCTCACATTTCCAAAATCCTTTTTTTTTTTTTTTTTTCACCTAAACAAACTTCGTTTTGGAATACAGACTATATGAGAACTCCATTTCAAGACCACATTTGATATATTTCAACAAGTCCTGATTTAATTTACTTATATCTCTATTGTAATGGACAACTTCAATACTTTGATCAGAGCTGATTTCTTTTTCTCATGGACACATGTGTCAGATAATTACTCTGATTTAAACCAAATTTAAACTGGTAACAGGCCAAATGATAATCAATTCTTACATGTTGTTAAGGAGACCTTCAGTGAATCTGCAGTTTTGCCATTGTGCTGGGATTGCACTGAAAGCTCTTTTAGGTTAAAGCAGCTCTAAAGGGATACTCTAAGAACCAGGCTACGAAGTCCCAGGATGGCTGTGGTATATGGCATATCAATTCTTTATTTACAACACAGCCTGTTATGTTTTGACAACAGTAACCTGATGGACCAGGTACATACAGGGAGGATATTAACGTGAAGCCTAGTAGGTCACCTCCTTTGGAAGACATCTGCTAAAAGAGAACCAATACAATTAAGTTTCTGTCTACCACACATAAAGAAGCTTTTCAATTTGGACAAGTCTAAGCTGCTTTGTTTGCTTTTCATCCCCCAAAAGAAAACAAAGCAGCAAAGTAGATGCATATCAGCTGAATGAAATGACATTTAGCTGCTCTCATGCTGATGTGAATTCGTGAGTTGATATCTAGCTTTACACGCTCTTGTATCACTAAGAAAGAGCACCCCAGCCTGTGTATGAGGGTGGTAGTTTTTTCAGGCTATATAAACACTCTCCTCCACAACAGCAGTAATTTTCCTGTGGCTTTGTTTTTTTATTATTATTTATTAAGATAGCAGACAACCAAAACACATAATTCAGTGTTTTTTTTTTCTTTTTTTAAAATATATATGTTTGTACAATTGCAAAAGGAAGTAAAAGATTTTTTCTGAGCAAAAAGTATATTGTTTGTTTAAAGAAATGTATCACATCAACTTAATGTCAAATATTGTAACAAGAAAGGAAAAGAAATGTCTGAATCTGCATCTAGAACCAACCTCCTAGAAATCTGTGCTAAAAAATTGCTTCTTCTGAAAGAAAAACATTTGACTAAGGTAATTATTCTCAATTTACATAAAGAAATTAAATGATATTCCCAGTGCTGTAAAACAATTTTGTGCTAGTGTACAAAAAAGAGTAGCTTTTCAGTGTCAGCTATGAGCTTTTCAGATATCAGTAAAGTTTAAATCCCAGCAGGGCGCAGTAGTCTAGACCCAATCCAGCAAAGCAGTTATAGACATCTGATTTTAAGCAGGTAAATTTATATATTTAACACAAGAACATGGCTAAGTGATTTCCCTAACAAAACCAGAGCTCTTAGAACCTTGCAGAAATTATGAAGACTGTGAACATGGGAATGATGCTGGCAAGCAACCCATGTGGCATTACTGGGAGTTTGGGTTGGAATTGACAGGATTATTTACATGCTTAATATTAAAGCACCTTCTTATATGTGCTACTGATTGTCACCATACAGCAGGCCAATTACACTGTTCTAGCCTGTATTTTCTTGCAAGCCCTCTTCTGCATGCTAGTATTTGCATTAAACGATAAGCGTAGTAGCTAACATTTGGGCAATTACAGCCAGTTACTAAAGCCAGCTTCAGCACACTTGTTAGAAATACATATCTCATCTCTTGCACTTTTCTGTAACAGGATCAACTGATCATGGACAGAGATGGGTGCTGCAAGAGAAGCTGATATACACAATGCAGCTCCTGCTGACCTCAGGTGAAATGGGGTTTGGTTATAGCCAAGCAAGCATCCTCAGTTTGTGTTAATCATCTTGAACCCAAACTTGCCTTTCAGATGTCAAAGAGTAATTTCAGGACATCTGGGAGCAACGAGTTCAATTTTAATTGTATTTATACAAAAATGTTTCTCATCCAAGGAAAACATTTTCAAAAAGTTGTAAAATTTAAGTTAAAGACTTTGGTATTTATCCTAGACTAATGGAACTACTTAACAGTTCATTACTATGGGACAAATGAATTACATGGTTCAGTTGCATGCTAAATTATTCATGTACTGCTAATCAGATTAAAGACTACATAACAAAGCCTGTAAGGCATTAAGGAAGTCTTTGATTTAAATACTGGATTAAATGGAAGCTGGTAAAAGACAGACAAAGGACATGAACAGGATTTCTGTGTGACCACTCATGATGCAAAAGTACTCACATATTCACATTGGTCATCTGCTGAAAGGAGCAGGAGAACTTTCACACCTCACACACTGCCAACAACTTTCTCTACAAATCAGTGGTGAACATGTAAAGATTAATAAACTCGACTGAAGGCATAGCTATAAGCAGTGCATTTAAACTGATGCAGCTTTGTGTGTCCTGAAGTTCGTATCAGTTTAAAGTATAGTTTATATTGATTTAATTTACATTTACTTTAACTATGGTTTAAGCTGACGTTGAGTTAGAAAATCAATTTGCATCTTTTCAACAAAACTATTATCCAGAACAATATAAAGTAAAATTCTCTGTTTAAGAAGTTTTCTTGTAATGAGAACCACCATGACTGCAACTGCTTTCCATGTCTAATGTCTAAGATCATACCAATACCGTTGCGCGACCCTATTCTCCACAGGTGTGGTGCTTCAGGGGCACACAAATCTGAACACATAACCTGTGTGTATTCACCAAAAAGCAGCTTACTGCATTGAACACACACACACACATACACACAGAACACTTTGCATAGCCGTATAGAAAATCTTGAGCTAGATCCTTAATTCTTAATTGTCTATGTCAACGCATAGTTATGAGAGACTAAATGATACCAGCATGGGGAAAAGACTATTTTGTATTTTTACATGCAGCATTGTCAAACAGATTTTAATTAGGTAAGTAATACTGGTGAATAAAAGCTGATTGCTGTCCAAACCTTTTATAAAGTTTTAAAAAGCCAATTAAATTCTCCCTCCAATTCCAGTGGTAAGATCTGGAAATTATAAAATCTGACTGTAAAGTTTAAAGTATGCTTTGATGAAGCATCTCACATACCAAAACAGACCATGTCCACCACCAATGGTTTACAAACACATCCGTTTTTATTTACAACCAAACATACATCCAAACAGGATGTCTAGAACTTTTATAACAAATCAAACACTTCTGATACACATTTTTATGATACAGCTATCAAAGACACCTTTTAAACCAAGAGCTTAGGATGTATGCTGTTAAATCACTGTATACTTAATTGGAGATTTTTCCAAGATTAGTGCATCCAGTATTTCAAAACAAAGAGTGAAATCAGCTCATTTCATTACCTGAATTTACTCAAGTCAGTGTACAGTATGTACTGGGTCCTCTAATCTTCTAAGAACTTCAACCAACTTTTATTCTAGATCGTATTTTCAATTTTATCACTGGCATTATTTGAGGCATTTTCATTAGCACAGGACATGAAATAATTCCTTATAAGGAACAGAAGAGTTTGTATGTGTGTGTATGTGGTTTTGTGTCTACGTGTGCACTTGCATACACTGAATATACACATATACACAGACATGCGTTTTGCTCAGCTGAAATTTGAAAATGTTTTTTCAGCTGATTACTTGCCACCTCATGAAGAGGGGAGGTTCCACTGCAGGAAGAAGGTGAGTGGAAGACAAAAAGACTGGATGAGAAAGAAGTATGGGAAGCCTTGAAGAAAATCTTTTGTCCCCCTCCTTTGGAGAAGTCAGAGGATATGTGACCAGGGACCAGCACAGGTTGGAGAGTGAGTTTGGGATGACAGTATTATTAAGAAAGTGGAGACAAGTGGATTGCAGAGGCAGGGAGCGTGTCAGCATGACATTTAAGGGCAATAAACTGAACAGCCATGCCTGATAATCTCTATTTAGCAACCCACTTAACAGTCACTGGTTTAGTGAATGGAATTCATTCAGTTAATCTTCTAAGTGGCAACCTGCAGCTAGCACAGTGCTACATGGAAGGCGAATACGACAGAAGTGGATGATGGCAGCTTGCAAATAAAAATTCACATTTGAAAGTGAAAGAGCTCAGTCAGAGCCAATGCCCAACATTTTCTCTAAGAAAACGCAACTAATAAAAAATTTAAGGCATGTCTGCAAATAAGCAATAGAAATAGGGATACCAATTTTAAAGCTAATTTACTGTATCTGTTTGCAAAGAGATCTTTCAGTGCTTTCAGACAGTATTCTCCATACACGGTCTACAGTGGGGGTCAGGGTCATGATGCGTCTATAGACAGGGAAATGGAGACACTGGGAGAAGTGGCTTGCCTGCATCTACACCACAGTCCTGCAGCAGAGTAAGGCATGGACTGCAGCCGTGTGCAATGATTTACCTGCCAGAGTGCATTGAAGAGTGCAGTAGATGTAAAACTCCCCCTCCGTGTTTACCACTTCTCAAATGTCAGAGATTAATAGTCAGCTCTGCACTGTAACCTTTGTTTTTGGACATCACAGATAAAAGAGATGAACTCTGCACTCATCAGCTAAAAAGGGATACTCTGCAAGGCAAGCTGGCTGGCACATGAGAGCATGTCTGTTTCCACTGACGTGAAGACTCCCTACCTCCCCTGCAGAAAGACCAACACGGTACAAATTGTCATTAAGAAAGTGAAACTTAACTGGAGCAGATACAACTTTTTTTTTAATTATTTTTTCTTAAGGAAAACAGAGAAGAGTATTCACCTTTCTGCATTCCAGTTATTGTTATTTTACACAGGACCAGAAAGAAATAGGTGTTCACAGACAGGCTTTGGAAGATACCTGCCTCGAGGGGCTAATGAGAGCCAGATCCTTCATCCGGAACTACCAGAACTACTGCTCATGCTCATACCTATTTCATGAGGGCTATCCACAAAAATAAATCCCACACCAAGCTAGATCTCTGGACTCACGTTACACACTTAGTACAATAAAAATGAGCAGACTACGGGTGAGGACATTGCACTGTATCCACAGAGAGCTTTGTACAATCCTACTGGGCACCCTCCTGGTCTAAGATGGCAATTAACTCATCTGAAGTCTGAACAGCAGCCATGCCTCTGTAGCCACTGCCATGCTGAAACAGGCAGTGAGGGTGCATTCACATGAGATGGTCAACAGAAGTCCAAGCAACTGGGCCTCCCTTTTAATCAGTATATCAAGAACCACCCTACTCATCTGCTGGCCCTGCAGACTAAGCTGCAGCTTTTAGTCTCACCAGCATGATCATGTGTGGAAACCTCCTGCACGGAAGGGAAAGAGTTTGACGGTCCCTTTTGTGGTTCTTGATATCACAGAGAACTTAATTATGAGCAATAAAAGGCTTCCATTTTAGAAACACCTTACCATGTAAGTTCATAGATCCTTTCTGTTTGTTTAGAAATCATTAAAGATAGCATCTGCTCCCAAAGTACGTATGACACTTAGCAATCACACCTGAATCACATGGAAGCAACAGCAATCACAACGAGCATTATGAGTCTGACTGACTGCTCATAGGTACTACTACACACTACAGCGTGGCCTTAGGTAAGTCACATTTCCATAGATTATCATTTTGCCAACATTACTAATACTGAAGAATACTGCAGTAGATGGAGCTTCAAGTTTTGAATTGCCATGATGTATAAATTAGTGCTGATTTTTCGTTCACTTACTGCACACAAGTTTCTCTTCAGCAACCAGAACTGCTAACAGGTGACTAGACTTATCCTATAAAGAATAATGACTCAGTATAGTTCATTCAAATAAGATATTTTCCTGCTGCTGCTTTCACAGATTGTATAAGCGATAGCCTGCAAAGATTTTGGAGAGCTTATCAACTGTATTCTCAGCCAGCTCTGAATATAAATTGGTACTGGGTGCTTTAACCACATGTTGAAGTCCCAAGCCCCTCAAATTCTGTGGTCCTTTCAGAGCTTAGGAAGTGAATCCAGATGTCAGCTGTTCTATGGGTTACAGAGAACAATTAATTGCAGGATTACTCGGTGGTCTATAAATTAGTTTCTTGGCTAAGAAGGGCCTGCTTTTGGCTGGCTTGGAACTGAGTTTATTTTTCCCTTGGCAAGCAGGCTTTCCTCCTATCTCAGACAAATCTCACAGAAAAGCGCACACTGTGGGTCAGCCAGGTTTCTCCTGAATAGTTCAGCTCGTAGGGAGGTATCCAACAGCTGTACCCTTACAGAATAGGAATGTCCTCAGAATGTAGAAGTTGTGAAGAGCTTGTAATTGTGTTTAAATTTCTCTGTGTCTTTTTTTCTCCATATTAGAGAAAACGGTTTTGTTAGATTTCAAGTCTCAAATAATTGAAATATGCATAGGGCTCACATTCAGTGATACAGATACTTATTCTACATCTTGCTATCAATGGTGCTAGGTATACTTGTAAGCATATTTGATAAAAGATCTAAAGAACAGATTTGAGACTGAAATGTTGAAGTATCATACCACTGAAGCGGTAGGAAACTTGTAACGTGGTGTGTGATTTTTTAAGCAACTAGCTTATTTGAAACAACCTGAAAGCTATTTTTCTTTTTCCAAGAAGAATTTGTCCTGATGGGAATAGCACATTTAATTTACTGGTGTGACTGAAAGTCATCTGATATGGTAACAAGCAGATGTTACTAGACTGTAGCACAAATTAATGGAGATGGTGGTACAGCTTTACAGAGAAACATCTGAAAACGAGGACTAGCTTTTCTTTCTTTATGGAAAATTGGATTCTCTAAGTAGGTTTTTATTTATGGTGTGTAGTTAATAAAGCAGGTCTTGCCCAAGTAAAGATGCTATTCAGCCTTTGCCACCTGTGCCTGGAAGAGATGAGAAATGTTTTTTAAAGCCATGAAGGCTGCACCAACCCCCCAGTTTTTTCTGTCATAGCTGCAGGAAGATACCAGGAGCTGCTGCTTTTCCAGGAGCAGCTCCCCTCCTTTCCTTTATCCTATTTCTTGACCTCTGCTGGGAATGGAAAAAGAAGGACAACTGCCTTCATTAAGGAAAAACATGGAAGGAGGAGAATTGCTTAAAAGTGTGGTGAAAGGGAATAGTTGCCTCCTGTGGGAGCAGGGCACAGAAGGTGGATGGGGCAGAACAGCCTGCTGCTGCTCAGCTAACAGGGGGTCAGCTGCAGCTAAAAGGCAATGAGACTAGCCTTTCCAAAATCCATGCTTACAAAATGCTTCACCAAAGATTGGACCATACTGATGTATTTTTACTAGTCACACATAATAAACCCTAGAGCGGTATCTAAAGGGTAAGACCCAATTTGCTGGTGTGTATTTTTAAAGCACACAAAGTAGTGTCTGGGAGGATAGGTTTCCACAGATTTACCTGATTCTTCTCACTGGTTCAGTGTAGCACATTTAGCCTGGAAAATCTGCTTTTCACAAATAATTCCTAAATGGCGTATTTATGAGATACTGTACCCAGAATTCAATCTGAGCAGCAAGGAGTCAGAATAAAAGTGGCTACCAAGGAGCGCAGAGTATTCTCTTTACAAAAACAACAACAACAAGTAAATATTTTGTGCAGTATATTTTCATACTTACATTCTTACTTTCCTTTCTATTTTAGGCATATTAGTCAATGAAATATGACTGCCTGTAGCCATTTGCCAGGACATAATGCTTGACTTTGCCAGACTTATTCAAACTGAATCTTAACTTTGATTTCAGATCTGCAGTACCACATGACTCAACAGCAGCAGAACTTAATTCAATTTATTTAACATCAAATTAAATTGTCCTACTGATGACTGTATCACTAACTGGTAAAAAGCAAACACTTCAGATTGTACGATGAACTGATAAAGCGAAGGTATGAAGAATAACCATAAAGCTAAACAATAATATTGTTTTCCTTTTCTATAATTAAGCATGTATGTATTTTTTGTCTACTATTAACACTTCTGATCTGGGTTTGATCCCAGTCACAAACTAGCAGACATGATCCACACATGGTGGCTAGTTTGTGGCAGCCTAACATCACCAGATAAGTTGCCTGATTAGCAAAGTATTACATCTTGTTGGTATTAAACTGCTGGATACACTTGTTGTCAACATAACATGCACATACTGACATTCTCAGCTTAGGCAAGCTCTTCCCTGCAGTTAAAAGGCCATTGACAAGGAGAAGCCCTGTATGTCTGTAAGTTTTTCCAGACTGTGGAGGCACAGAACAGCCAATTTTATTTCCATACCCTTAGCTTTTCTCAGGCACTCATGGCACCATGAACGGTTTCCTACTCCCTAAGTTGTATGCAAGCAACTTAGCAGAGCTTTGTTTAAAAGACAGAGAAGTGTGCTGACCTGGTTGCTGGTAAGTGTTAATAGCTAAAGAAATGCCACTTACTGGAATATTTTAGAGCAGTTATTTTACAAACATCTCTGCTACCTTTGGCCAGATATTAAAATTTTTTCCAGCATATTCAGCAGAACTACCAGCACTCTCAAAATCTATTTAAAGCTGCGCCTCGTGTTATCTTCCATTGGGGCTCTAAATGTCAATGAGGCACAAATTACTCTTGCCACATCCATGGGTCACTTTCAGTACCCCAGACTTGAAATAACAAGGCATCTGTTTAATTTTTAAGTTTTAGGAAAGAATGCAACACATTCATTTAGGATAAACAAAATCCTTATTCAGAGCAGAACACTTTATTAATTTCAGGCTAGAAAATGTGCAGATGAACATTTCCCACTGTGCATAATGCATTAAATGTCTCAATTTCACCAAGAGTTGAGAAGTAAACTTGCCTCCAGATAATTGAGCTGGTACTGCCAAATCCGTATTACAAAGTAAATATATAAAGATTTGGCTCTTATTTGATCTACATGAGAACAGCTATCACATTTCAATTCTTAATCTAAAACTAACTTGGCATAGATAGTATAAATTACAGGTATGCAATTTTCAAGATATCTGGCCAGCATAATCTCCCCTCCCTTATCCTTGGAGTAAGCTAGTTCCCGTTCCCTGTGCCAAAATGTTTTCTGTCTAGTTAGACTAGACTAGTTAGTGGAAAATACCAAGCAAGAAAGCACCACAGAAATGATTTTTACCACCCAAGGATCCACTATAAATTTCCAAGCGCACGGTCACACTTAAATGCAAATGGTTTGAACTCTCCCTTGGTAACGTGGTGTTAATATTGGATCAAATGTGATACATGCTGTGTGAGTAACAGCATTTCCTGAGGATCAGTGTGCTTTGGTCCTTCCTGAAAGTTAAGGCTTATTAGCCTCCATTTACAAATAGGAAACAGAAACACAACGAGGTTAAACAAGGTGGCAGAACCACAGAGTGAGCCAGTGGTGGTGCTCAGAAGTGAGTCCAGAGACTGTGTCCAAGCTGGGCACTCCAAGAGCGAGACACACTCCTTGTACTGCTGCTTGTAGAGGAACAAAGACCAGGCAGCTTAGCTAGGGACCAACCAGCTTGCTCAGCACGAAAAGCCAGAAAAAGAGCAGAGAGCAGCTTTCTGTATGGTTGTATTGCCATGCTTCAGCTGTAAAATGAGAGAAGTCATTCATAAATGACTTTCAAGGGTGCTCATCTTAATAGGAGAAGGCACAGTAACCACCACAAGGAAGGTTTTGTTTGAGGAGGTTCCTTATGATGGTAAATTATGCCCATGTTACAAACATTTTTACAAACAACTTTTCACTATTCTGACCTTTTTACTTTTTTAGTGGAATTGGTATATCCTTAGAAAAGTCTCTTAAGCACAGATTCATGGTACAATGAAGGCAGCTAGAGTTCAACCATCTAATTTTAGAAACATTAAAAATATGGACATAGTGTGGCAAGTTCTACCTAGTGTATCACAGCCAAAGAATTTTTATTCTTTTTAGTAACATTACATCTGTGTACACTTACACAGGAATAACCAATTAAGCCTCATAAAACTGTTATTGCACACAGATAGCAGCAGTAAAGCAGTATGTAATCATTTAACTCTAGATAACAGCTTTCCAATTCCACAGCCTAAGCAATCATGAGCCTGGAACCTGTACCCCACAGTGTATTTTTATGACATGTTTGATTCAGATTTACCCCTACTGTAATTTGATCAAATTTCCAGACATGCACTCCAGATATGAACCGGAATCACTACTTGAATTCATTCTGGATCCCATTTAAGAGTCATTTAAACTAAGACTTTCTATCTACTATATTCCCATATGCATTTCCAAGCTCACTCTCCCTGGAAAAACACAAAATGTTATCCCATTAGTTTTAATATTCTGCATTCAAAAAACTAAGCAACTAATATTTTAGTTAACTTCATGAATGAGAAATGTCTCATGAAAACACAGTAAAATAATTTTTCTCTGACATGGAAAAATGGTTTTGAAGTGCTTCTATCAGTTACTGGGCCCTTTGTCTCAAATGCTGGCCACTGGAGCTCAGCAAAAATTGAAGCCATCAGCTTACAGCTGGATGGAATTTGATAGCCTTAATTCAAATATTTCTGTTTTGGGGGGTACGCCATAAGATAATGATTGGAATCTCATTCAGAATTCTTATAGCATTATCGTCCTCTGTAAGAATGAAATAGAGAAATTGTGAGGATTGCCTGCAGAGCACTACAGGGCTCTATTGATCACTCTGCTTACCCAACATTCACCATGAAGTCTCCTGCAGTTAAGATAAAAGTTAGCACACTACCTCAAATGTCAGCAGGGGATGGATGATGCTTCACGCCTCCCTCAGCTCAGCTGCGAAGTGCGACCTTCTCCAGCCATCCCAGCACCTATGCAAAATAAGGGGAAACAGAGAAACCATGAGCTCTGGAACGATGAAGGTCACAGTGGTGGGAAGATGACATAACAAAATTTTAAGTACAGTTGCCTTGGCACTGTCCTTCTTTATGGAAGGCGGTCTTGGGAAAGGCCACCAGCTGGGCAGCCTCCACAATGGCACTGCAAGGTGCACCTGGGCTTCTCACTCAAACAGCGACGGCTGCATGAAACCCCCTTTGTCACTGGGGGCTTGCCAAGCAGCAGCACCCTATGCTAACCTTGACATTAAAGCAGATGAACACAGATTCAAATGGCAAAAGGAAGTCAGGAAGACTGATCAAGACTCATTTTCAATGTACATTTCAAGGCAAATCAGCCAGCCTTGAAGGAAAATCAGAATTATCACAAACAGGGTTTGGATGAGTAGTATCTCACTCCTAATATATTATAGAATAAATTACAGTGTAGAAACTCATAAACTGCTAGTTTTAAGAAAGTAACACAGCCTTTTTCATTAAAAGGACAGTGCAAGGTGTAAAAGGCTGACACCTCTGTAACTATGTTAAAAAAAAGCAACAATATCAAAAAACTACCAGAAGAGAAAATCCTTAAACTGAATATAGAGCAAAATTAAACTAACATTTGACAATAAATGAAGGAATTTTCCTTGTAAAACAAGAATTACATGCAACACTAATTAGGCTTAAAAAATCCTTCTATATATTGTTAGCTGAAGTGAAATCTTCAATTAGTTCCATTGATATATACCATGGAACAAGATGAGTGGAGAGGTTCATACATGGTAAGGCTTTACTTTTTACCCCATAATATACACAATCAAGTTCTAATAACCCACTTTTCAGAAACAGCCTCCTCACATTTTATGAGGTTACATTTTTATGTAATTTGGTAAGGAGTCCTAAGGTGATTTAATTGTGAATTTTCAAAAGATCTCTTAATTTCACAGAGACTAATTGACCTGTAAGCCACAATCGTGTTTTTCAAAAATAAAGTGACAGCTTAGACTGAAACAAAGCTGTAAAGTCTAAGGCAGCTGTTGACTGAAATGAGCTAACAAGGACGACTGACAAATTCCTCTTTCCAAACACTTGGTAGGATATTAGCAAGTGGAAATGATCTCCATGTGACAAAATCAGAATCCTACTACAAAAGCAAAGGGGAAATTATTCCAGTAGTCTTTCCAAAATATTTTGAAATCCTGCTCAACAGTAGAAAAGATCTCAGCTACTTTATGGGCAACACGAGGGAAATGTCCTAATTTCTGATTACCTAATTGTACTCAGAACATTTTGTTTCACTCTTGGTAGCAAGTGCTGATAGCACAGACTCCATGCAGCGACACTGTTTATCTGCAACGCTGTAGTTGAGAACAAGCCACACAAGCACGAAGCCAGTTATCTCTGCACTTGGCTCTGACGCTTCATTACGTGTGAAAAAGAGGCAGTACCACACACAAGGTAACGAGCTGGACATTGAAATGGCAAGCAGCCACATTTGCAATGATTCTTGGAAACATGCCAACTTCAGCAAAAGGAGAACATAGATTCACAGGAATAAACTGTACAGGTGAGGCTTTTTTTTTTTTTTCAGAGATAAGTTCTTTTCAGAAACAAACTTGTTTACTCTAACCTATGTGGCAAATGAAAGGATTGCAACGCTGAATTGTAAGATAGAGCCTGTCCAAGACTTCTTTGCTTCCAAACTAAGATCAGATGCAACTCTTAATTGGGATGTCAGGATCTGTGTCCATTTCACCTCCACAGTACCTCCCCCACAAACATAATAAAAAGTAAAAAAACTGAAGAGGATGAGATGGACCCAAACATGTCAAAAGGTCTACAAAACAGTATTCAAATGATGACCTAGTGCTGGGAAAAAGTCCCATCTTTGTAAAACTATTCATTGTGTTTTCAGATAGTATCTGAAAGGCAGGCCTCAAGGCAGGCAGGACGAGGTGCTGCACTGGGTATGCAGGCAGGAACCTCTTCCCCAGGGAGAGAACCACGGAATCACAGAATATCCCAACTTGGAAGGGACACACAAGGATCATCGAATCCAACTCCTGGCACCACACAGGTCTACCCAAAAAATTCAGACCATGTGACTAAGCACACAGTGCAAATGCTTAAACTCCAACAGGCATGGTGCAGTGACTGTGTCCCTGGGGAGCCTGTTCCAGTGTGTGACCACACTCTCAGTGAAGAACCTCTTCCTGATGTCCAGCCTGAACCTCCCCTGTTGCAGCTTGACTCCATTCCCTTGGGTCCTATCACTGGCAACTAAAGAGAATAGGTCGGCCCCTCCACTCCCCGTTGTGGGGAAGCTGTAGGCTGCAACAAAGTCTCCCCTCAGCCTCCTCTTTTCCAGGCTGAACAGGCCCATTGACCTCAGCTGCTCCTCATACGTCTTCCCCTTTAGGCCCTTCAGCATCTTAGTAGCTCTTCACTGGACCATCTTAGTAGCACTTCTCTGGACACCCTCCAGTAGTTTCATGTCCTTTTTGTACTGTGGTGCCCAGAACTGCATACTGAACTGCACACTGAGAGAGAGAGCTAGACGAAATTAAGTTAGTGCTTGAAGAGAATGCCTGGGAAGTGTATGAGATTTCCCAGGAGATCTCAGCCACTATCTGGAAGGAAGGTAGACATTTTACTGTGTATACAGCTTGATATTTACCTTGTAACTCAAGTGAGTTGCTCCAATGCTACGCTGCTGAGATGGCATTAACTCTACATTATGACTTGGAAGTCATTGGACAGAAGCGAAATGCTGCAGCAGGGCAGGCTCAAACTTTCCCATTAGTCGTTGACTTGATCAAGGCTGTTTCATCTTCAGAAACCGAATGGCTAAGCTACATACAGTAACATACAAGCATGTAATATTATGTTCACTGCAATTGCCTTTCTCCACTGTGCGTGATCTCCCAACAAAGGAAATGGAAGGGACAGTGGCCTGGGACTAGACAAATACCAAGCATTGTCACTTCATTTCTATATGCACCACAAGGTGACATACCTGCTTTTTACAGATATGGGCATATATACATGCTTATACAATCGTGCTGACAATATGTTACAGTATTCATTTAAATTAAACATCCTAAGGCTATAACTCAGGTGGACACTTCACACATCCACCAAAATTAAGTCTAAAAAGTAAGACGAATGATCTTCTAGTGACTCTGAGCTGAAAATGCACACAGTTACTGTGGCTGTAGCCCAGCATTAACTTGTGGTCACTTGAATTCTCCAGAGCACTTGACAAATATTTTCAGAGTGACTTAGGTACAGCACACTTACATACATATGCACATAAAACCTTGAAAAAGCAAAACCAGCTTATTGCTCAGATTCAGAGAAGGCATGTGTATACGCCTCCTCTTTAGTTAGAAAAACTACATCTGAATCCTTGTAATGAGCCACAAATACATATATGTGTATGGGACCTAAAGGGATGCACATATGAGCACTGAGGAACATGATCAATATCACTGTAAGGACATTTTTTTTGTGAGCCATCTGTAGCAAATATTCTGTTCAAAGAAACTTTCATACACTATTAAGTCATTCTGTCCTTAATTTCAAACTTCTTACTGCTTCAAATTATTTCTCTAATACAGTACGGTTTCACACCCCCAGCTGTACAACCTTTTTACCACTGAACCCAACTCCCTAAATTCTCTCATCAACTTTTTCTCTGCGTGGGGATTCCCTAAATTCTTTCACAGAAACACTAACAAAATACATCAGAATCTTCCACCATCTTTCCCTTATAACCATCTGTACAGACAGCCAGTGGTTTGTTTTTTTGTTTTTTTTTTAAACCTTCTTTCCTCCTTTAACCCTTCCACTTGTCCCATCAGCATTCCCTTTATGAGGGATCACATTCTTGTTCCAAACAGAGCCTTTATTCCCCGCTCCCTTCAACCCCTTAGGGCTCTAGGAATAAATCTTGTCCTTCATATTTTACATACTTCACTGAACCACATTTCTGTTCTTACAGATTTGGCAGCCTTTGTCTCTTTGACATAACAATAACCGGAACATCTTCTTAGCAGCACTAAGCTAAGTAACAATTGATATTTGTTTTGGCACTCACAGTAGGGATGAAAGGCGAATATATATTTTATACTGCATTACACTTACACAAGTATAGCTTGTGCACAGGAGAGCTCACGAGTTTAGCACTGCAGCCCAGGGACAAGTAATAGGAATTAGTACACCTCTTTGGGATGTAAAAGAAGCCATCAGGGTTGTAAAGTATGTAAACAGACAAGAGGTCTAAACTTCTTAAGTAGGTATTAAAATTTCACTTGACACACAAGATAGATGTTGTGCTGCCTTATGAAAGCAGAATTCAGGCTGTCTTCCATGAGTGAAGCATGTCATATTCCCAGCGACAGTTAATTGTGAAGTTGAACTTGAGGAATTTTATGAAGAACTGTTCAGTCAATGTTTATGCAAAGTATTTTGAGATCGGGGCAGCTTGAAATACAGAACTCTACTAGATGAAACTGTTGCTGATGTATCAGTAACTTAAAAGAGAAACTTCCATGATAAATTAACCGGGACATACCAAGTACAAGCTGAGAAGAAAGCTGTATTATGGTAGCCAGTTCTCATGTCCACACTTAAGAGACTAACAAACTTAAACAGATACCGAGGAATCAAGAACACATATATAGAAAAAATATTTTACAAGGCTGAAATGAAGTGAAAACTGGAATTTACCACAAACTGAATTTAAAAAAAATCTCCATTACTGCAGCTTACTTTTCAAGCCTGAATATCACAGAATCACAGAATGATTTGGGTTGGAAGGGATCTTAAGGCTCATCTAGTTCCAACCCCCCTGCCAAGGGCAGGGACACCAGCCCAGGTTGCCCACAGCCCCATCCAGCCTGGCCTTGAACACCTCCAGGGATGGGGATTCTCAGCTTCTCTGGGCAATCTGTATCTGTGCCTCACCACCCTCTGAGAAAAGAATTTCTTCCTTATATCTAACTGGAATCTCCCCTCTTTTAGTTTATAGCCATTACTCTATGTTCTATTACTCCACTCCCTAACAAAGATTCCCTCCCCAGCAGGCTCCCTTCAGGTACTGTAAGGCCACTGTAAGGTCTGCCCAGCACCTTCTCTTCTCCAGGCTGAATGACCCCTCAGTTGGCTGAGCCAATTCTCTCAGCCTGTCTCCATAGGAGAGGTGCTGCAGCCCTCTGATCATCCTCATGGCCCTCCTCTGCACTCTAATAGATCCATGTACTTCTTATGCCGGGGGCCCCAAAACTGGGTGCAGCACCCCAGGTGGGGTCTCACAAGAGCAGAGCAGAGGGGGACAAGCACCTCCCCTGTCCTGCTGGCCACACTGCTTTTGATGTATCCCAGGATTTGGTTGGATTTGAACAAATTACTTTAAAACAAATTTAGAAAGAATGACTGTAGGTATAACAGACCTACAGAAGATAGCATTGGAAAAGACTGCCAGACATCAGCTAGTCTATTCCCATTCTTCACAGCCAGATCAATTAATTCTTTCTTTACTCTCAAGTCTGTCTACTAGATTTTTCAAAAGACTGACAAAGGCATGCATTTTTCAAAGGACTTGATAAGATTTTGCAACGTCCCCAAGGAATCCATGCTAGTGCATGAGTATCCATGCTACTAGGAAGGGCACTGCAAGTCTTTCTTTAAGTATTTCAGTCCCTCTACTTTTTTTTACTTGTCATCATAGTCCTTTGCCTACCTGAGGACCATTACACTTCTCTCCTTCTCTCCCTCCCTGGATAAAACAAAACCATTTCTTTCAAACAAGTTTTCCGGACTGCTGGTTGTTCCCAGAGCTTTCCTCTATACTCTCTCCAGCTAACCAAAGTCTGAAATAGCAGCCTATCTGATATTTTACCAAAGACAAACTGAACGGATTACCTCATGTAGTTCTCTTTTAGCTTTATACATCTTACTATATCTATGTTTTTGTAACAGAATGGCACTGTTGACTCATGATCAGCCAGCTCCAGATAATTTTTTGCAAAACTGGAAAGCTTGTCTTTTGAATAATATGATTCCCTGTCCTCTAATCATCTCCCACTCCTTTTTGATTAAACATTTCTAAATATGCAAATAGAATATAAAAAGATATAGGAAAACAAAGTTGTTAATTTTAACTGAAGACTAAAACTAATGCAAGGATAAAAAGCAGTGGTTTAGGGACTGTAAAACTGTAAGGGACTGTAGGACTGTAAGAAGGTACAAGAAAACATTTTTCCAAAAGGAAATATAAAATATTAAGAAAATCACCTATTAAATGCATGATGCCAAAGTCATCACTGCCCTATGAAAAAACATAGCATATGGGAACATTTGGCAAACTGTTAATACAGAAACAAACAAAATTTACAGGATCAAAAATGCTCATGACTTAATCAGCAAAGGTGGTGAACAGTTTAGTGCTTAAAACTACAGGACTTAAAATGGAGAAATACAAATTTTATTTTAAGCTTATTGGTGTCTCTGTATGTAACTTGGGCAAAGTTAAAACCTCTGTGGCTCTCATTTCCTTTCTACTTTTGGAAGTTGGGTAATCCACACTTTAGGAGAGTGTTCTTGAGGATAAAGGAAGGAGATGAGGTAAATTTGTTGACACAACCTAAACTGAATTTAATTCAACTTACATTTGAATTTAATTTGGTCATGAAGTGTTGCAGCTGCTATTCTAAGTACTATTATATATCTTCATTTACAAATGACTGGCTTTATGAGTTCCTCAGATGGCTGTAATTCAAATGAAGTGTTACCCATGAACTAAGATGGTGGCCATTTTGTTTCAACCTTCTCTCAACAAAAAATTCAGAGTCCACATTGTTATTTCAAAACAGCTATTTCATTTTCTGCCTCAGAGCCCCGCTGACTGCCCAGTTTCTGCTCCATTGCTTTTTCTTCCAGAAAAACTAACATTTATCATTGTATAGGTTCACTTTCAGCTCAGCAGGGATCAGGTTTCCTCAATACAAGAAGAAAACAACTTTTGATGAGCACTCAAAATTATGAAGCAAGAGATTGAGCTTCTCATCTCTCCGTAATTTTCTTAAGACATGCATTTCCAAGCTTTGGAGTCCTGAACTGTACTTCTTCAGCCCTTTTGTAAAGTCAAGAAATCAGGACTTTGCTGGGCTGTGCAAAGTAATGCCTAGAACCAATGGAGTTATATGCAATTCCAACTGTACAGCTCCAAGGTCAACATCACTGGTGCCAACAACGGAAAGTAAGTGAATAGATAAAGCATTAAAGAAAGGATTTGCAGAAGTCAGTTGCTATGCAGAAAGAAGCTGAAGTCAGCCAGGAGTGAAAAGTGCAGCTGGGAGGTACCTATGTATGTAGGGCTGAAGCCCTAAAACGGGCCCTTTTATCCACTCTACACCCTCAGCCATGGGCTCTTCCTTTAGATAGGATCCTAAAGTCCTCAGCTGTTCCTGCAATGTGCTGAGGTACCTGTGGCTTCAAATAGTGCCAGAATAATTGTAATAATCACTCTAAAAATAAACATTTTACTAATACCAGGCACTTCTGTTCATCAACAATCACTACTTTCATAAAAATAAGCAAAAAAAAGGCATGGTGTCTAACTGGATTTACATTTTAGTTGTGGTTTTTACTATTGCCTGCCATTTTCTGGATGATTTATTTACAAGCTTGTAGTGGGTTTACGTGGCAAGGTTTTGGTAGCAGGGAGCCATAGGGGTGGTTTCTGTGAGAAAGATCTAGAAGCTGCCCCATGTTTGGGAAGGGCCCCATTGTTTTCCAGAGCTGAGCCAATAAGCGATGTTGTTTTGCGCCTCTGTGAGAGCATATTTAAGACAGGGAAAAAACGCTGTGCCACACAGCAGCTCGGAGAGTGAAAGGAGTGAGGAACAGCCTTGCAGGTGCCAAGGTCAGTGTAGAAGGAGGGGGAGAGGTGCTCCAGGCGCCGGAGCAGAAGTCCCCTGCGGCCTGTGGTGAGGCCCATGGTGAAGCAGGATGTCCCCCTGCAGCCCATGGAGTACCACGGTGGAGCAGGGTTCCACGCTGCAGCCCGTGGAGGAGACCACGGTGGAGCAGGTGGCCCTGCACCGACGGAGGCTGCCGCCTGTGGAAGACCCCTGCCAGAGCAGATTCCGGGCCGGCCCTGTAGCCCGTGGAGAGGAGCCCACGCAGGAGCAGGTGACCTGGCAGGAGCTGCTGCCCGTAGGGGAGCCAGGTTGGAGCAGTTTTCTCCTGAGGGATGGACCCCGTGGTACGGACCCATATCTGGAGCAGTTCTGGAAGAGCTGCTGCCTGTGGGAAGCCCACGCCGGATCAGTTCATCAGGGACTGCATCCCGTGGGTGGGACCCCACAGCACAGGGGACAAGAGTGACCGAGAAGGAGCGGCAGAGAAGAAGTGCTGTAGACTGACCATAACCCCCATTCCCCCGTTCCCCTGCGCCGCTCGGGGGGGAGGAGGTGGAAGAGGGTGGATGGGGGGGGAAGGTGCTTTTGGTTTGCTTTTTCCTTTGTTTTCTCACTTCTCTCGCTTGTTAGTAATAGGCAATAAATCTTACTATCTCCTTATGCTGAGTCTGTTTTGCCCGTTACAATAATTATTGCGTGATTTTCTCGTCCTTATCTCAACCCTTGAGCCCCTTTTCACATATTTTCTCCCCATTCATCTTTGAGAAGGGGGAGTGAGAGAGCGGCTGTGGTGGAGCTCGGCTGCCCACTCGAGCGGAACCACGACAAAGCTATACGTACTTTGTTTATTTTCATACTCTAAACGTACTTTTCTTCTGCCTTCCTCCATAATTTCAGATAACAAAGAGGCCTCATATTAAAGAGCTGTCTGCTTAGCAAAGCCGTGGGAGCTGTATGCAAGTCCAAATAACTCTTACCAGTGTTTTTCCAAACACTATAGATTACTCAAGAAGAAACATTTCTCATTGATTTTATGCTCCTTTTGTTCACACTTCCAAATATTTCCAGTTTCTAAGAGCTGAATATAGAGGACGACCCAGTAAGAAAAATCCTACTACATCAGCAAACACACCCTCTTCTAAAGTTCCCAGCTGAAGGCACTCAGCATTTTATTTCAGAGTCAAATATTTCATTTGGGAATATCTCAAATTCAGCCCATACTCTCAATTAAGATTATACACAGAATTATGGGCTTGTAATATTCACAGTGACAGAGAACCAGAAGAGATTTCTGGTGTCACAAACTTTGGCCCCTATACGGCAATGATACTGTACGTATTTCTTCAGCTCTACTTTAAAAGCAGTCCTCGTTTGTTTTTTGTTAATCTTAAATCATTAACAGAAGGACACGCCTCTAGAATACCTCCTTACAAATCAACCACTGTGAAGCATCTGGGGAATCTGAGTCCGTACCCATTCATCCATCTTCTGTGATACTGCACAGGTTTGTATACGTGTATATATTTAAATTATATGATTTTTGCATATGATAGGTTTACATCACACATCGTTTTTTGTCATGAGTTCTTGTCTCAGATTTTACTTACTCTTAAATGTTCACTGTAAGTCCTACACCTAATTTTAATGTATATTCTTCATTATTCAGTTTTAATAGATAACCTAAGGCACAGGAATGTCATCTAATAAACCAAAGCAGCACACCACATTAGTGACCAAACTACAGCAGATCACAGAAATTACCTTACTCTAAGCAGTGAATTTTGATGGTTTTATGATACTCCACCATTTTCTGTCTCTAAAAACGTGGGTAGTTTTAGTTAAAATCACAAAGCAAACCTGCACCTGAGACAGTCTAGCTCAGTTGTGTGGACTCACTGTGGATTCACCAGATACCTCAGTAAAAGCTCAGTAAATGCCTCTTTAGTTTTGGTCTTTTTGGTACATCTCAGCAGAGATGCAAACAATATGCTCCCTATCTGACGCAAAGCAAAGTCCAACTATAAGAGCATCCCTATCTCAAATTAAGGTTTCTTTACGTGTGGCTAACTAGGGAACAGAAAGTATCTGCAGTGGGATGTTTTGGGTGTTTCTCTGTGTGTCACAACACAGGAGACTGGTGTGGAGAATTCCTTCAAAGAGTGTTTTCTCTGAGGCACCAAGTGAGAACATGAATCTTGTGCAATTCACATATTCAGCCAATTATTTCTCCACTGATTTAGGCTTGTTTTCTCTTCTAAAAATATTAAATCAACAATCTTAAATCAGACTCAGGAATTCAAAGAGGCCTATTTTCAGGGCTTGGCAGGCGCACCATTGATGGCAGTATTCAGACAGCTTCCAGCCTGTAGCCAGTATGAGACTATATTAGGAATACAAATGTACTTATGTATTTACATATACACGCTTTTGTAACATAGGTACATTTCAGTGGTTCTCTCAGATTTGGTTATACACTACATGACAAAAATACTGAGTAATGGCAAAATTCCCTTAGCACTTTCAATGAAAAGACATGAAGAGTGCTTCTTCCTCCCATTTCAGTGTGCAGATATCAAAAGGGATCCCTGAAGACACCACTGTGTGCCAAATCAGATAATCCTTAATAACTTCCTCATGAAACACTTACAACTTGTTGGTAAATGACGTCATTAAAAAGTGAATGTGACTTGCAATTTTCTTGCATTTCTGAGGTATGTTTACCAGTGTGTTTGTAAATTTAATTACCCCTGCATAAAGGAGAACTCAAAGTTATCAATGCCTCGAAACTTTTTAAAACAGGAGAAAAACTAAAGCAAAGAGATTTGATTTTTTTAATTATTATTGTTTTTCTTTAACCTCAGATCATTTCAGAAATTTTCATCATAATGGAATAATTGAAGCTGACAGTAGCTGAGTGGGAGACGTTACAGAGAATGCTCCTGGGCATAATAATTACTGTCTCCCCACAGAAAGCATGTGCATTTATACAGATGCAATTTATGATTCATTGTTCTTTCATTTAATGGTAACTTTAACGCAGAGTTCATTTATACTTTATCCATTTTTCTAAGCCATTCCTCTGAATCGTCCTTTTTAATTATCGAATCATTAATTTAATGAAGCTCTAATTTATCTTGTCAGTGTTTAAGAAGCTCAACTAAGGGATCAAGGGTTTCATTTTGTTATACTGTAAGTTTCTGAAAAGATTACTGACAAGTAGTTATTTCTAAGCAGTTCTATACTGAGAGCATAAAGAAAAACATAGTCAGTTTTCCAGAAACAAAACCACAACACAACTTTCATAAATAAAATACCAAACTTGAAATGATCTTTACAGAAAAAAGCACCATATTGAAAAGAAACATTGCTTAAAGAAAAAAAAAATCAAACAAATTTCAGTTGAACTTGTTCTCTGTAACTCTGATGGACGTTACTTTGCTTTCACAAGAAGAGTGTATCAGAACAGTGGACAGCAGTTAGACTGCCAGAGCAGCACAAATTATACATTATGTATCATCTTCAGACTGAAAAATACAACGGCTATATAAATAAGAGACAAGTATCTTTTTAGTATTTGTTCACAAATCTGTAAAAAATAAAACAAAATTGTACAGGTAAGATTTATGCAATGTGCATCATGCTTTGTTTCCTTCTACAACCAGGTAACAGTTAGTCCTTAGATGATTTGCTAATGTTGGATTGTTTTGATGATTTTATGACCTGTAACTTTTGGGCTTCTCTAAGTGGTCCATGATTTGGCCCTTTTATGAAATACTTCTTACTTTGGTAGCTGATTACTCAGAGACCTAAAAAAGAAAGAAACTGTTCCCAGTGACTCAGGTTGCAATAGAGATGTGAGAAATAGAGTGCTTCTCACCGCGTAAGTGCTTTTCTCCAAACACCTCATGCATTTTGTATGAAAATTATCACATAGAGTCAGACTCAAAGACCAAAGCAAGCTATAGTTACTGTGTCATGAATCTATTGTACTTCTCCTGCACAAGCTTTTCCTGCTACTAGCAATCCATTTCTGTAGCCAAGGCTTAGAAGAGGACCACTGGGAGAAATCAGAAGAGTTTCACCCCAACAAAGAACTGAATTCCTTTTGATAATTTACATAGGCAAGCAGTTTTCAAGTACCCGTCTAAAAGTCCATCATCTTTTTACTGAATCAGATGCAGATACCCTACTTCGATATGTCCTAGCTGCCACAATGATTATCTGATACGTCAGGTATAGCTGAATGTCATGCCCTTCAGCCCTATCTTCAAGAGGAGTTCACACTGCTGATGAATGGCTCCTGATCATCTTTCAGCTGCTGGATAAATATGACTTTTGCGGGTTGGGACCTATCGTATTTCCAAGAAATACACCTGTCGCTAAGAAAGCGGTGCATTAAAAAAGACTTACTTGGCTGAGCACAGATACATACTGAATTGTGACAGTGAAAGAATGAGCTCACTATGCTTTAGAAAAAAATGAAAGTGGAGGTCTAAAACAGCTCAGGAAGAGGCTGAAATGAAACAAGAAATGAGAAATTAAGAGATTAATAAAGCATTAGTCACTACGTACATCTAGTTCAAAGAGACAAGAACAACTGTGCAGTCAGGGCAAGAAGGAAGACAAGAAAAGCCTGGTAGGGTAGAAACAATGATGAGAAGGCTGTATCTCAGTTACCCACATCTCATTCACCACAAGCCAGGAGACAGTCTGAGGCAAAATTTCAAACTAACAAAAAAGGCCCAAAGCAGAGCAGAAAAGCTCCCAGGACAGCACATCCTATGCCGACCAACAACCTGCCTCCGCACCCACCCACAGGTTGGCTCTGCTGATAAAAGCAATGACTAACGGGTGGCATCATTCAGATAGAATGGGTAGCATTGCTTTGCCAAAAAGCATGGAAACCTCCTTTGCCAGGCCAGCCTGTAAGAGGCCCAGCTGCTTTTCCAGGTATCCAAAATGTGCTTAGGGAACATTAGGCAGATAACACTGAGATTACATCGAGAGAACTGAATTAACTTCATTTTCACTTTTATGTCCAAACATTCAAGCTATTCCAAGGCATGAATCCAGGAAAAGAGGTAATTACAGGCCAAATCAATCTTCTGTTAACCCAGAGATCTCCAAGGAGCATGCATAACAGGTATTAGGCAGTTGCCTATCAAGTTCTCAGTAACAGCAACTGCCTGGACACAGCCACAAGATCCCCAGACAGAGGGATTCTTGTGTGACTTTTCCCCTTTGCTTACTTTTATTTTTTAGTACGGAAGAAAGGGGTGAATTAATGCTGAGACAATCTGAAGATTGCTCCCCAGTGAGCATCAATTTTGTTTTTTTTGCCTACTCTAACTCCTCTGGCTTTCTCCTCTTGCACTCTGTCCTACTGTTCCTCTCTTCCTCTCCTTCAAGCTTTCCTCTAACTTTTCACTATATCCCACCTCTCCCATGTTAGAATGGTATTCAGTATTTCTAATCTTTAAAAAAACAAACAAACACAAAACAAACAACAACAACAACAACACAACAACCCTCTGCCTCCTTAAACTAGAAGCATTGTGTGTCTTTCCACCCTTTTTTTGTCTCAAACTAAACCACAGTTCTTTCAGTCACTGTCTGGAGGACTCATCTTCCACTCTGGGTTTCAAACTCTCCACTTTGAGTTTCAAACTCTCAAGTCCACATTCTTCTACACAGCATCCCAAGATCTGTTTTTGAACAAAAGTCAGAATCTGATCCCACCATCAGTCTCCTTCATATATTCTTCTGACCATACTACTGATATCTAATCCTGCCTCACTTGATGGCTTCTATAGAGCTTCTCATTCCTCCATTCACCGTGCTCTCTCCTTCCCCTGTATCTTCAGGAAACCTCAAACCAAAACAAACACTTAAATGACACATAAAATCCTCTGAGAATACTCCTTCTACCTTTTGCTCCAAGTCCATTTCTCTTGTCCCAGTGAAAAACACAGTCTGGGATAACTTGTAAACAGCTGTAAATTCAAACTGAATTTCACAAAATGAGATGCAAAATTTTCAAAAGCTTTTCTTTCCTTAAGTTAGTACCCAATTCAGTGTTATACAAGAAAATGTTTTGTTGAAAGAGCATTTTATCTTTAAAATCTCACCTGAATCTAAATTTAAAAGGTAGAAGGTTCAAAAAGTTAGGTGAGACAACTTGTAAAGACTAAAGAAAATATTAATCAAACCTTTTTTTCAAACCGTTTTTTCTTTTGTATTTCTTTCATGCAATTCAACCATTTTGTTCATGCAATTCTGTTTTAAAATTCTCACTAGATTGATAAGTAAATTACTGGAACAGTTCTTGAAGCTATTCAAAGCAAACAGCCTTCAGATATAAGAGTTCATAATCCACCGATTATTTTAGCAAAAGATTTCATAAACTTGAAGCAAATAAGTGTTGTTGTTTTTTTTTTATTACCATGCCAACACAAAAGAACACCAAGGCAAATTTGGTTGGCATCGTATCACAGACACTATCAATTTGAAAAGTCTCTATCTGAAATCAAGAATACTATATTGAAAGTATCATGTTACTTTTATTTGATGCCAAAATAATTGTAAGCAAAGTCAATTGGAAGTGATTCCACCACCACTACTTATCTTTTGATTGAGCATAAATAGCTAATGCTTTTAAATATTAGCCTTGCCCACATTAAGAACAAAATCACACTGACTTCTGATTAATTAAAATACATCAGCCTCTGTTTTGCTTAGTGAACTGAGTTATAGTTTATTTGGATGTAATTTCCAAATACACATTTATGAATATGATCACAATTGTCTTGTTTTAGTAATAATTTACATTTACTTTAAGAATAACTGTCATTATTTCTTCTCTGATAGAGATGGACATATTCCTATATTATGTACTCAAGTAGACAACAGTTTCTGTAGAGTACTATCTTAACCTGGATTTTCTTCTTTTTTTTAATTATTATTATTTTAGGAAAAAAATACGTGTGGCATGAAGTGACCGTAAAGTGTGGCAGGCAGAAACAAGAGACTAGGAACTCATGGACTTTCCGCATATTTGCAACAGATGTGAATACTGGCATCTCAGAAATATCGACGCTCATACACGCATCATGGCCATATGATATGCACTTACAGTACAACGTCACCAGAAGGATCAGGCAGAGCTAAGCGTTAGGTATGTCTCATAACTGGCAAGAGACACTAACCCAAATACCATGCCCTCAGGCCACACGAATAGTGATTTTGTCATTGCTCCTGTACGCTTCACTCATTTTTGGCAGGGGGGTTGGACCCAATGATCTTTCAAGGTCCCTTCCAACCCCTACAGTTCTGTGATTCTGTGATTTTTGGATAGGGAAAACAATATAGTAGGGCTATACGTTGAGCAAACAACACACTCATTTACCAGCTAAATTCCTCCCTTTTCTGAGTTCACAACTCATTAATCAAGAACTAATTGTCTTTTAGTGCCGCTCTGTTAAACACCATGGGAAAAAAATGAGCCCTGAGAGGCAGTGTGAACCCCCATTGTTGCTGCAGACCAAGCGCAGAATATCCACAGCTGGACCAGGGCTCAGAGTCAAGAGCCTGCATCCCGGTCCCAGTCCCATGGGTAAAATCAAATGAAGATTCTGAAGACATAAGACAAAAAGTTTGAGTGTATTAAAGCTTCAGTTTTAAATTAACAATTATTTCCCCCTACGTGAGCATTTGTACTTACAAATGGGTGGAGAATACATTAGTTGACGTATGTTGGAATTGGATTCTGTTTTTTAAATGCAAAAAGGAGAAACTTTCCTCATACAGAAGAGAAAAGCGTATATAAAATACAACTCGTTCCTGGTGCTGACTAGCTATTTTTATGCTAAAAAATGCCAGAAGCATCACATGGCCTTTGTAACATTTTGACTATGTTTTTACTAGTAAACTGAAAAGGACCAGGGAATGGGCCCATTTCTTGGCAACTATCATCCTTACACAATGGTCAATAACCAGCAAAGCCCCAGCCACTGCCCATGCCCTGGCATGGGGCTCCACAGCTGCTGTCAATAGAGGGTGTGAACGTGGCCACCCCAGGGCAGAGAGTGCCCATAGGGACGCAAGCTGTGCCTCACCACTCCATCCTCCAGCCCAAACAGCACCTCAGCTGTGTCAGCCTAGATGTCACCTCTGAGCCTTGGGGAATCTGCACTGTTAGTGCTAGAAGATGGTAAAGATTAAGGAGGCAAAAGATAGGGCTGAAACAAATCTCACATAGTAGACATCCTCCAAGCTTTAGCAGGACATGGAGTCATTATCAGTGGCAATGTGGATATATCATCTGAGTCTGTCTGGTCAAACTGTCATCCATGTTGAGTACAATAAAGGCCCAATGGTATGAAAATGAACCTCATAGTTTGATAAAACAGGGGGAATGGCAGCCCATTTATATCAGTCTGCCTCTTCTGCTGGCTTAACTTCAGAAGGAAAGGCCAAGAAGCCTTCTGGCCCAAATCCTTTTACCAAGGTCTTCTTTACCCTTTCAGCCTGACCTTAGCCAATCTTCAAGTGTATGGGTATCTGAAGTGATTTTAAATCACAGTGACATGCACTTCTACCAGCTTTAATGAATTTTTATTTAGGATTTGCCCAACTGTTCCTATTAGTAACCTATATGAACTGTTCAGCTATCTGTTGTTACAGGCTTTTGAGAAATAGGCCTGCTAAAGAAACTGTCCATGACAGCATTTATATTTGCCAGGCAAATTTTTCACTATCTCAGAAATAACCATATTATTATTTATAATTTGCAACATAATAAATATGCACATTTCCTAGTAATTCCTATTCATCCCCCACATTTTCTGAATTGTGGTTGTTTAACATATGCACAGTCTGACGTGGAAACCTGCCAGGGCCCCCCTGTACAGCAGTTGTATAGACACTCAATTCTTTGCTATGAATCTGCAGAGCAAGAAGCACTGTGATCATAAGGATACTACATTATTCACGCATGTTGCCTCTTCCCACTCTCATTCCCCCAGAGCACTGAGAGTAATGGTCTGTAAAGTGCCACTGCAGCCTATTAGACAGATGGCTGAGCGCTGTTCCCCCTCAGATCACTGGACAGAAAATGGGGGATTTGTAATGAAAAGCTGAAAGCTCTATTTCCCACAATCCTCTTGTATGATTTATAACAATCATGGTAATTTAATGCTGGCAACCACAGACCAGAATGCTTCACTACTATTGTTTTAGTAGCACAATCAAATTATCCATTCTGAGCTTTTACAATTAACTTGTTACATGCATATGTTATCACTTCCTAAGTAGTAACATTACCAGATGGAGAAATTCAGCAGGGAATCACAACAGGAACAATATTCTGAATATAATTCCTAATCTGAGCATCAGTGATAAGCCTTTTATCATAATACATATTTAATGCAGAAATAGACTTCAGAAACTTTTATGGCATTCTGATCTTTCTCATCCAACTACTGGAATCAAAATGAAGGAGGGATGGTCTTTAAAAACAAACATATAAAATTCCTGAACACTAAGATAATCACTTGGATGTTTAAATAATCCCTAGGGCCCTCAGAACTTTAATTAATACTCTAGACTACAAAGACACCTATTACCAAAACTAATACCAGCCAGCTACATGCACACTTGTTTCCCAAGTTAGGCTTGTGAATTATGGTAGGAGTCCTTTATAGGCAAGTGTGACACACCAGCCAGAACTATAAAAGGTCACTCTTTTTGTACACCTATCTTACATTCACTTTTGTGGAGAGATTTGTCACCAACATTAACAAGTTAGCTCCACATGACTAACATGCAGCTGTGAAGTATACAGAACATAATGACAAACATCACTTGACTTCTGTGCACTGTGATATTACAGCAAGAGGGATGAAAAAAGCTTTCTTTATACACAACCTTGAGATAAAAGATGAATCACACCAAGCGGGCAGCCTAGCTGTATTTACTCTTCAAACAACTGAATGAAAAAAAAAAAGAAAAAAAACAGCTTTCTCTGGTATTTTTACTAAGGAATTTGGATGTTTAATGAAACACAGATTTAAGAATTTCAAATAGCCAGTGAATGATGTTAATACTTCAGTGAAACCCTATCTACGTGAGGGGAACCCTAAATGAAATGACAACACCGGCAGGTATCAGCTGAGTTCACATTCTGTTCTGTGCTGCTGTGGATGAAAAATTAGCTGGATGTTTGTTATATCTAGATCCTCCCTCACTGTTCTCAGATCTTAGCTTCACAATCAGGTTAGTCCTGACCTTGGAGAGGTACCGACTCCTCACAGGTATATTTGCTACTCGTTTAATCTGGGCTTGAGATTTTATCCAGTGATCCCTGTGGCTAGCTCTCCTTACTCCCAAGTTAGGTCTGCCTAAAGTGGTAAGGAGACAGCCCAAGATAACCAGTCTGTAGGCAACTGCAGTTGCTGAAGCATGTCTTGCAGTAAGGAAGCAGTGTCACTATTAGCTACCACCTAAATGCAACTGCTACTGTAATTCTTAAAAATTTGCCTTCTAGTTAGACTACAAGCACTTATGACCAGTTACCTTGCTGCCATGAGAAGGTAACAACATGCCTCCCCAGTGCTAATCACAGTGTGAACACAGAAAGAGCATCAGCTAGTGGTGTGAAGCCTACCTACTCCTGCTCATGCCTGTGCCTGCCATATACAAAAATGGAGGAACTGAACAGAAATGGTAAAGGAGTTCATCTAAAGAGCCAATGAAATAATCACATTCAATACTGGTGTGCATGGGCAGCCTAACACGTCTTTAGCTGAATAATAAGAACAGGAATGAGACTGTATGTAGAGTAAGAGCAAATACTGATAACAGGTGGGGGACTCAACAGGTTGAACTAAAAGCTACAGTAAATAATAAAACTATTTCAAATACGTTTAGCAGGGAATGAAATAATGCTGTTTCTAAGCAATGAGCAGGTGATTTATTAACAAAGGAGATGTTCAACAGAGACGAAGGCTCTTGCCTTCCAAGTTCTTAAGAGGACAGCAAGAAAAGGCCCAGAAAAACTCTGGAAAAATGATAGAACACAGTGTGAAGAAATAAAATCTTTTAATTAATTTTAAGTTCAGTACTTAATGCACAGAGACCTGTGAACACCCCAGGGTTCACCCCGTATCAGCCCCCTAAGCCATCAGCCCCCCCTACCCCAGCATGGCTGCAGCAGGGCCTGCCGCCCGCTCCCTACAGCCCGGCCCTGGTGAGCTGGGCTCACGCATGGGCCTGTGTCCCATCCTGTCCCCAGAGAGGTGCCCAATGCCCGGGCTGGGGCAGCCCCTGGCTGGGTGGTGGTAGGAATTCTCCTCGGAATTATTCCTGATGGTTTTATAATTCCTCTGTCTTTGCCACTGGTTACGTGAGGCCTCATCCAAACGATGAATCAGCAGAAAGGCCCCACCGATCTTCATGGGCTCCAAGCTGGGCACCAACAGAAAAAATCCTACAGCTTATTCATCAAGATCCAGTGGTTTGACAATTATTACTGTGTGTAAAAAGACACAGGCTACTTACAAACTGATGAATGCTGAAGGCTGGCCGTGTTTCGCTCCAACCAGAGCATCCATTAATCTACAGGAAATATGAACCTCAGCAGCAATTATGAAAAAGTAACCTGTGAGGACAATAAAGATGAGACAAAGCCTTTCTCATCCCTCCAACTACATACAAAGGACAATCAGCTCACCCTGGTATGCAATACACTGCTTGCCAACCATTAAAAAACCCCAACCTGCAGATGTACAAGCTATATGTGCTCGTGTAGATGCTAATGTGTTTTTAGTATCTCATGACTGACTAATAGGGACATCCCTGAATTGTACCTCAGGCTGCATCTTAGCCTCTTGCAGTCCCTATATAAAGACAACACTAGACTACTCTAATCCTGGATCATGCTGATTCTGTAAAACACATAGAAAAGCATCCTGCTCAACAAAGAAAAACAAAGAAAAAAACCATCCAGACTTCAAACAATCACATCTGATGGAAAATAACACCTTCAGACTTCAAAAGCTATTTCTGGAGATGGTCTCCCCAGATCATCCTAACTCCAAGTGTATGGTGTTAAGTGTACATGAAATAATACAATGCAGCATCACATTATTTATACTAAAGTACAAACCACCTAGGATTTGACAAAAATATAATGCATTTGTATCTTTCAAAGCATCAACGGATACTGAATCTGGTCTTAACTTCACTAGCAGCCTGGGAGTGTTCTGGCTAAGCTAGAGGACAAATGTGCTGTGACCAGATCTGTACTCACTTGAGTTTATAATAGAGTCATACATCATCATAAAAACCTAGCTGGCTTTACTATGTAAAAGAAATGAAGTGAATTCCCTTAATTTCTCTAAAGTTGAAATATATAACAGAAGATGAACATACACCTTACACTTCTGCTTCAGAAAAGAAATGCCAGGATGGTCACTTGGCCATGGATACACATGGCTTTTCTTTCCATTATCACAAATGAGTTTAATTGCTCATTGCTCCAGAGAAGTACAAATTCTAACGTAGGAAGTTATCAGAACTAGCATGTAATAAGAAAAGCCTTAATTCAGTCATGATACCTTCTTTTTACTACAAATACCTCGGAACATATTTCAGTTTTCATAGATTCTTGTAATATTGCTACATTCTATTTTTCCAGCTATTAATCAAACAGGAAAATTACCTGTGGAAATAAATGGCACATTGTGTCTACCTAGTAACTTTGACAAATTTCACAATACTGAGTCCTATTACAGCAGGAGTACTGCAATAGACCTGAAACCAGTATTTGAGTCCTTGGACTCAGTAGTCCTACTACAACACTTTTTGTTTGCTACTACCCTTACTAGAGGAGAAAAGGCAATAAAATGACAACACACAAGATTTAAACTCTAACCAACTCTCAGTTCATAGCTCATGTCAGTCCTCTGAGAAGCTATCTGTCCTCAAAGCAATAAAAAAAAATAAGTATGAGGACAGTTTTGAGCCTATTACCACCCTTTGTTTCCCAGATTAACCTGACTCAAAGTTTAATCTTCACATTACTGGAAGCTTGTCATTCTAATTATTTTTTTCCCATTAAAACTATATGGTGGCTCTGCAGTATTCTAAAATAAGCAGTCTAGCAGTGGGTTAGATACAAAGCTACATGAAAAAAGGTTAGCTTCGCAGTCAGACTCTATTTATATCAGTATGTAATTACCTGGAGCCATAACTATGGGATGACTACAAAAAGCTACAGAAAATGGAGACATATCTATAAATGCTGGTACTAAACGAAAAAAGATAGCTGCAGGACAACTCAATTATAGATTAATGGTATTTAAAATTGAACAATATAGTGATACAATTTTCTAATAAATTAAATAAAAACACAATTACTATGGACAAGTCATTAAAAACATAAAAAAACTCATCAGTTTCTTATAAAATGTCTGTACCTGCAGAAATTGTTAAATATTGTCATCAGTCAATGCAACGGTGAAAAAAAATTGATGATATCAAGACATGGATTTTGAGACGTGCCTGAATGACTCCAATAGTTAATAATAAGTTATTAGACACACATTATGCCTTTGGTTACTGACTAAAATATCAAGGATACTTTTACAATGAGAAAAATGACTAGCCGCATTTCACTACACTTTAATGGAAGAACCTTAATCTTAGACACTGCAGAGAACCGTATAGCTTTTATATATGCATTTGCCTTGGGTAAGGAACACGTTAAAAACTGACTTACACTACAAAGCCATATCACATCTCCACTAAGAACCAGATCTAGAGGGCCAAGGAAGTAACTACTCCCACTGTAGTGCTTAGTCCAGAAGACTGGTGGGCAAAAAGCTTGGAAGAGGGGGGAACTTTAGTCTGTAGGCACCAAAGACAAGGTTGTGGTACTCCCATCACTCAAAGGCAGGCTTATATGTGGCAAGAGACACAACCTTCCTCAAAGTGTATCATCATTGCTTGCAGGTGGGAAATATTTTCAAAGGATTTGTCTCAATAGTACCTTTGATTACTTTCACTGACCTCAGCAGAAGCTGAGGTAAGTCACAGAAAGTCATGGTAGTTACAAGCATGCCAGATGTTTTACAGAACACAGAAAAATTGTTCATGCCTGCAGAAATTATGTCCAAACCCAGTATAAAAACCAAACAAGCAAAAGCGTGCACTCGAAAATGAACATTTATTTCAATATAATAGCAGAAAGTGAAATGTAAGTGAAGTAGCCCATGAGCTATGGCCTTCCCCTCCGTATTCAAAAAAGACCACCTGTATTATTGCACAGATAGACATTTTTTTCTTGCTTTCCTTTCCAGAAGTGCTTCATTGGTTCTAGAAGTCTAATCCCATGGTAGACACCATTATTCTCACCGAAAAGTAAAATATTTTTAAAGAAAAAAAAATCAATAAAAATTCAATTCCTAAAACCCAGAAAAATCTGAGTAGAATCCTGCAGAACCATTATTTGTCACATAAATTTACCTCTCTATTTTTATAATGAATGTTAAACTTGAAATCAAATATCACATACATTTTAAAAACACATTGAAACTAAATGTCACTGAGTTGGGATTTGGTTTTACACATGCCAAGCTACTGTGTGACACACAACCAAATTAAATATGATCCCAAGAAAAATATTAATACTAACACAAGACACTTGTTTCTTGGTTGTGGATGTTTTTGTCTAGGAGGGGTGAAGTCTGAAAAATTATACAATAAAACTGTTCTACATTAATGAGAAAACAATACAGACTAATAGTTAATTTGAGTATCATAAGTGGTCAGCATCTTATCAGAAATTCATTTCAGTCCCAAAATGTTCAATGTTTGCCTTCAGCAGTGTACCATACTGACTGTTCACCAGACCAGGCATCAGCTCATCTGTGCACTAAATCCGCCTTTATCTGTTGTGTGATACTGAGTTATCACTCCCCTCATCTGCACCTCGTCCTCCTCCTGTGTCTGGTCTGTCCTATTTGGACCAAGTGTGCTGGGGCTTGCTGTCTCTGACTCTGCATGTGCAGTGCATAACACACTGCAGCTGTAACACATCAATATCACGATGCGAATGCCCCAGGGTTAAGTTTCTCTAGCCCGTGCTTTGAAGGGGGGTCAGAGTGCATTGCAATAATTCCAGATTCAAAAGGTCTAGCACAACCATGAAAAACATCCTTCGTTATACAGTGCCATTAATTCAAACTCTTCTGCATAACCATAGCAGCTTCTAGGACTTGTCAGCATAGGCATAGACAGAAGATTATGCACTGGAAGCAAATCAGATAACATGAATGAGCACAAATTTTACATTATGTTTTTGCATTAATAGATAAGCAATTCCATCATTGTAATGAACTTTCAATGAGGTTGAGGTAATCTATAATCCCACTGTTGAATCATCACTGTCCCCTTATTAGCTAGAAAATGGAGTTTGTTTTTCTGTTAATGAGACATGTGGAAGGCTGAAGCTCAGAGTCACAGTGGTTTAAGATAAAGGAAACAACAGAATTTCCATTGGCTTAAAAGGAACAGCATCAGGCCATAAGGTGCACAATTTGAGTTACTCTTTTCTTATTCTTGTATAACCATTATATATTTAAAAATATAAAAATATATTTAAAAATATTTAAAATCTGACTGAGAGCACTGGAGATCCACAATCTCCTTAGACAGTATTTAAATAAAAATAATAGCATATAATATTGAGAACGAGAATGTCTCACAACTGTTATGCATTATACAATTTAGGTACGTCTCTGAAGAGCCTGACAAGTAAAAACCAAACCTCTCACTCCACAGAAGTATGGCCAGGAAGGACCCTTTTTAGTGTTCTGGAGGCAAAGGTTTCACATTCATGGAACTATGAGTGGTTTTCTAAAGCAATACTTAAAATTCTTGGAGCATTTTTTGGGCTAGTTATTTCTAGCACCAGAACTACTCTAGTTCCACAGAGGTGCAAATGGTTATCCTCTGGTTTAATAACAGCCACAGTTATTTTCAGGTGTATTCTGTTCCCTCAAAAATCCTGGTATTTCAGGATTACATTAATGTAAATTGGCTTGTTTTATTTAGACAGTCCTTTTCAGGTCGGCCAACCTGCTTTGAAAGTGATTTACATGCCAGTTGCCAGCTTAAGAAAGGTTTGCTGCTTACAGCAAATTGCCTATTAATTTACAATTCAACAGAGCTAAACAATGACAAAAGCCCTTTCTATTTAAACTGAGAATTGTTCTTTAAGTATGGGTCTTTAGCATGAATACATTCAAGACTTCCTTATCTTGTGTTTATCTTTTGCAAAACTTGAACTGGTTTAGTGAAAGCCAGAGATTTATCACCAAATTATAATTACTGGTCTTGAATGAACTTGAATGAACTGAACTGCACAATTTCTTTATTTTTGCTCCATCCTCCAAATTATTTAGGATCAAAATTTGGTAGCTGCACTGTCTCTTTCCTCTGGGTGCAAGGATAGCACTTGCATCAAGTGCCAGAAGACATCAAGAGTGTAGCAAATTCCACAGTAAGTGGCCTACAAACAGCATATAAGAATGTAAGTCGCAGTAAGTTTTCTTCCCAATTTTCCAGTGAGTTTTGATACGTCTGCTTCCAAAACTTGATTTCAGGTATTTTTCCTTTCTACATTCAGGCTGCTGAATACAACTCACACTTAATGTAGCCATGATGTTTTAAGGAGCATCCTGTTAAATTCAACATACATAAAAGTTTCTACATATAAATGCTACACAAATCTCTTCTATTACTAGTAACTGATATGACATGCAAGCAACCAATTATAGACACAAAAGCTCACACACTGAAATTGCAGAATGATTTGGCTTGGAAGGGATCTTAAAGATCATCTAATTCCAATCCCCCTGCCATGGACAGGGACACCTCCCACCAGATCAGGTTGCCCAAAGCCCAATCCAGCCTGGCTTTGTGTATCCACAGCTTCTCTGGCAGCCTGTTCCAGTGCCTCACTTCCCTCAAAGGAAAGAATTTCTTCCTAATATCTAAACTATATCTTTTTTTTTTTTTTTTTAAATTAAAAAAAAAAAAAAACACATCTCAGTAATGTTTAGATGCTACTTAATCATTAATATAAGTTGGACCACCACAAATCTTCCAAGGAAGCTCCTATGTACCTATATAAGCTTTTGGGTACAGTTATGATACGTAACTCTACATGTAAATACTGTCCAATGACACAGTGCTGAAAGCCAAAATGAAAGTGATGCAAGCACTACACATTCCAATTTGAACCCATCACTGGGATCCACCCAAGGGTACTGCAGGAGCTGTTGGAAGTGCTCACCAAGCTGCTTTCCATCAGTTATCCCAGTTTACTGGCCAGTAGCAAATGTGACACCCATCTACAAGAAAGGGGGCTCATGGCAATACAGGTCTGTCAGTCTGACCTCAGTGCCAGGCAAGTTTATGGAGCAGATCATCTTGAGTGCCATTGTGTGGCACATATAGGACAAACAGGTGATCAGGCCCAGTCTGCATTGGGTTTATGAAATGCAGGGCCTGCTTGATTGACCTGATCCCCTTCTACAAAAAAGGTGACCCTCTTAGTGGATGAGGGAAAGGCTATGGATGTTGTCTATCTAGACATTAGTAAACTTTCGACAGTGTTTCCCACAGCATTCTCCTGGATAAACTGGCTGCTCCAGGCTTGGCGGGGTGTACACTACCCTTGGTAAAAAACTGGCTGGGTGGCTGAGCCCAAAGAGCTGCAGTGAATGGAATTAAATCCAGTTGGAGGTTGGTCACAAGTAGTGTCTCCCTGTGCTCAGTACTGAGGACAGTGCTCTTTAGTATTTTTCTCAGTGATCTAGACAAGGGGAGCAAGTACACACTCAGTAAGTTTGCAGATGACACCAAATTAGGCACGAGTGTTGATCTGCTTGAGGGTAGGAAGGCTCTAGAGAGGGATCTGGATGGGCTGGACTGATGGGCCAAGGCCAACTGTACGAGGTTCAATAAGACTCAGTGCCGGGTCCTGCACTTTGGGCACAACGACCCCATGCAATGCTACAGCCTAGGAGAAGAGTGGCTGGAAAGCTGCCCGGTGGAAACGGATCTGAGGGTATTGGTCAATAGTTGGCTCAATATGAGCCAGCAGTGTGATCACAAGGCCAAGAAGGCCAAGAGCACCCTGGTTTGGATCAGAAATAGTACGGCCAGCAGCACTAGGGAAGTGATTGTCCCCCTGTACTCAGCTCTGGTGAGGCCGCACCTCAAGTACTGTGTTCAGTTTTGGGCCCGTCACTACAAGAAGGACATTGAGGCCCTGATGCGTGTCCAGAGAAGGGCAACAAAGCTGATGAAGGGTCTGGAGAACAAGTCTTATGACGGACAGCTGAGGTAGCTGGGGTTGTTTAGGCTGGAGAAGAGCAGGCTCAGGGGAGACCTTATTGCTCTCTACAGCTGCCTGAAAGGAAGGTGTGGGGAGCTGGGGGTTGGTCTCTTCTCCCAAGCACTAAGTGGTAAGACAAGGGGAAATGGCCTCAAGTTGTGTGAGGGGAGGTTTAGGTTGAATATTAGAAAAAATGTCTCCACCGAAAGAGTTATGAGGCATTGGGACAGGCTGCCCAGGGAAGTGCTTGAGTCACCATTCCTGGAGGTACTCAGAAGCCATATAGATGTGGTGCCTAGGGACATGGTTTAGTGGTAAACTTGTCAGTGCCAGGGTAAGAGTTGGACTTGATCTTAGAGATCTTATCCAACCTAAATGATTCTGTGATTCTGCTGCACTGAGTGGCAAAACTACAGCACATTACCAAGGAGAGCACACAATTCACAGCATACTGTTTTTACGTATGAGGTTCAATAAAAGCTGATCTTGCTAAACTTGAATTGTAACATTTAAGGATTAATTATGTTACTGTTACGTTATACTTTTGACTGGCTTGATACTGCCAGAAACCAATTACACAGTATAATACGCACCAAAATAAATAAATAAATAAATGAATAAATAAAATCTTTGGTGATCTCTCTATTGGAAAGCCATTAAAAAGAGTAGTTTTGTGTGATTAGGAAATTGTTGTATAACAACTGACTTAAAAAAATGCAGGTACTCAGGTACTTCTACTCAAAAAAGAGAACTTCTTGGGTCATAATCACATTCTTTATGATCTCCTTGCAAATGGAAATATATTTTAAAAGTACACTGAACTATGCTGTCTTTCATTAAAGAAAAATATGTTTGTTGTGCAGGGTATTGGAGGTTGCTGCAGAATAAATCTGGGCAGGATTTTAAAACTTCAAATTTTTAACTTGATCAACAGGAATAGTGTAGATGAGATTGAAGGCACACTGTCCTTTTTTTTTTGTTTGTTTGGTTTTAAGACTTTTTTTTTTTTTACTTTCACCAAGAAAAAGAATTGCAAAAATAGAGAGAAAATTAGGTATTAGTTGAAAATGCCCAGATGATCACTGGCTATAATAACAGCAGCTAACTCCTTATTCTTAATTAAACAGCCCTCTCATTAATCTAACCTTAATGTTAAGTACATGAGCAAGATACACCAAGCAGCAATCCAGATGACATTGCAGGACACCTTACACAACACTTCTTAGCCATGCCAACCTCCAGGGCCAGGTTTTAGAAAAAATAATTACAAGCCAAATTATACATAATGGAAGTGAGAGGAGAAAAAAAAAAAAAGGAAAGAAAAAAAAAAAAAGTACACTATCTCTAGCACGCTGTCTATTTGAACAGGGGATTCAAACTTTTTTCTGGGACAACTGGGTCCAGGTTTCACACAGAAAAAGTTCTCAGAGCAAGCCTTTGAAAACCAATGTTAAATAAACTAAGTAAAGGGAGAGCCATATGCAGAATTAGCAACAATATTAGGCAAGTGTACTTCAGTTACTCAGTTGCTAATTATAGCCCCCCTCCCTGTTTCTTCAGTGTTGATCTGGTGAGATCAGCAGGTACAAATCGGCATCACCACCCCCATGTGTCTCCATTCCACGCCCCTCCCCACAGATTAAATCACAGGTGACTGACGATTCAGAAGAGATTTAGAGAAAAAAAATCGCAGTAATAAATTGTGTGTGTTGTCAAGAGGACTAACCATACCCGGTCCCAGCTGGGACCAGCGTATCACCAACAGCACGAGTTTTGACTGTATGTCCCCAGGCTTTCTTGCTGATACTCGTTTTCATTAGGAATTGAGCAGGAACCCTAAAAAATTGGCACAGAAACGTAGCGGAACATTTGCTCAGTAAACCAAACTGAATTTAAAATTCTGTCTTCTGCTCTTCACACTAGATCTCCAGTGAAGGCTTTCCTCCTGTTCAAAATCCTTGGCCAATCTGGCCATAGCATCTGTGCGCATATTCCCTCCCCCACTAATGGGACTCATGATGATTGTCCCTTTTCACCCATGATGACACAAACCTGAAAAGGTTTTGACGAACTGCTTGCTGAAGCCACACTGATCTCTGTATTCAGTGGCACAGGAGAAGCAAAAGGACTGGTACATCTCACAAGACGGACTGGCTCTACAACAACTCAGTGCTCAGAAAAAGCACTTGTTGGAAATATTCCTGGCCAGAGAGGATGCATGTTTGCACTAGGGGAGCACATGGCTGGCCAGCACTGCCTGGCCCTGCTTAACATTGGGACAATCCCATGTTGCTGTCAAGAGGCAATCCTAATGAAGTGCTGCTGAAAGGCACTATGGAAATGACAAAATCATTCCTGACACATTGAGAAAAATGCAAGTTTCCATATCAGTTTTGAAAACTGTTGACCACACTAGCAACTGAGCCCTTTTCAGCAGAGATAAAGTCTCAAACGGAAACTATTTATGAAGATCAAAACTATGTGGAGGTCCATAATAGAATGTTGTGGGATAAACAATCTGCAGAACTTGAAAATGTTGAGAAGGAAAAAAAACAAAACACAGGCCTTTTAACAGTCTATAAAATCCGTAAGTCCATGGCATGTTCAAATTTGTACAAAATGTTATAATTTTCTATTGTATCTGAAGTATTTTTCTACAAAGTAGGGTACTTTTTATTAATCATATTTCTCCCCACAAGCTGGGACTAAAATACTAGTCTGTAACAACAGCTAGGAAAGAAGTGCTTAATAATTGTTATTATTTGTACCAAGTAATGGCAAAATAAGAGGAGGTTGTGTAATTTGTCCTGCATGTTTTATGACGGCCTCCACCACGACAAGGCTTCTATAGCATACTGCAATAATGCTTAATTTTTTATGGACCTGCTGTAGGTTGAATTGCTTTATTGCATTCCATGTCCCTTGAAACATTTACAATTGCATCCTCTTTCCACTGTGCAGATCAGTCACCAGTAAAGCACATGTAGAGCTATAAATCTTGAACCACTCTAACTCTGTTTCCTTTAAGATCAAGAACAGGAAGATTGTCCAACAACCTGATAAACTTGTAACCAGAAGTTCAGAGTACAACTGTCAAGCCAAAAGAAAGCAGGGATGCATGGAGTGAATGAGGGAACAAACTACTAGAGTTTAAAGGGGCATAGTAATATCATGACCTAGTTCACCAAAAACCGTTGCTTACACTTTATTTCACTGCCACCACAACTAAAATCTCCTGCTAAATTTTTTATATATATTCTTTTCTGTTTTCCCACAGCATATCATCTCCCCTGTTGGTACAGCATAAAGAAGACACTGCCATACATTCTAAAAATGACTCAAAATCAATCAGAAGCACAAAGCAAACAACACTAGGCAATAAAGAATAATAATTATCTATTAACTAAATCTTTACTAAGAATCATTGTTTAATTCTTTTTTCACTTATCCTTTCAGGGACTCTAATTTTTCAGCTTATTTATAACAAATCATATCTTCCACTGAGCATTCGTAGAGTGCCCAGTACAAGGTGTATCAATTCATAACAGTGTCATTTTTGAAGTAAACGTATAAAAAGACAGAATAAAAACATGTTTCCCTTTAAAAGCTTTTTACTTGCCAACAGTTAAGTAATTCAGTATGCAGAATTATATACCAAAATGTATACAAAGAGAGAGGAAACAGAAAAAAACATGAGATGGATGTCACCACTAGATGATTTATGTTTAGCATTATCCATTCTCTGATAACAGCAATCACATCAATCCTCTGACTTCCAAGGGAATGCTATGGGTATCCCTGTGGATCCCTGCAAATCAAAGCACAACTCCCATCACTTCTGGACACAGCAGGAAAGCTGGCTAAGGTCAGCACCATGGGGCAAACATTCAGTACTTGATCTCTGTACAGCAGCATGCAAGGGGAAAGTATCAGTGACTCTCAGCACGCAGAGGGGAATGCTTTCCTCTAATGCATTAATATATTGTTCACATGGAGAGAACCATCTCAGCCTTGTAACTAAACTCCATTTTCTGCACAGGTAAATAGCCAAGAATTAGTTTTTGAAGAACTGATGACATGGAGAGATAGGCATCTTTTATGCCTCTATTTCTGGGTAGCCATTGGTCAACCTGTACAGAAAATTACATTTATTTAATATTCATATAATAGTAATTCCCAGGGCTATAATCACATGTAAAGTCAAAATCACCAAGTACTTCACAAACAAAAACGTAGGCAAGGTCTTTGAGACTTTAACCTCACTCACCCCATCAACTAAAGAAAAACTGAGGCCAAATTAATGGTTGTTTGTTGTTTGGGGGAGGGGGGACGGACACGGACTAAATTGATTGCATCAATCAATAAATAAGTTTCAAAGAACTCTTTTAGCAAAGGCCAGGCCTAGCCAGCAGGTATTACATTAACTGTCATTATCAATTGGGACTCTCTGGGAACAGACTTTATTTACAAAGCAAGAGTTCTGGGAATTCACTTGCGTGTTAAAAGAACCTCTGTATTGCTCCAGCGCAACATTAGCGAAGCTAAGTGCTGCTTCATTAGGTGCAGCACTGCACATTTCTTAATGGAGAGCAACTCTAATATTTCCAGGGAGTTCATTGTCATCATCTAGCGTGGGATATACGCATTCATGCTAACAATTTCAGAAATGAGATAAAATACTATTTGTTCATTTTTCCTCCTTCTTGCTTAATAAAGGCAGTGTATCGTAAATGAAACATTAGCATAAACTAGACAAACATCCTTCACAGTTATTAAACTTTGCCAGCCTTTAGCATGTTTAAAGCTGGCAACTCGAAATGCAGCAAAGGAAGGACGGTAAAAACTGCAAAATATTCTGGCTTCTGAGACCTATCTCACATCCTCAGTCCTATTCAGACAGGCATTGACCACTCCACGGTTTATGATGAAAATAATCGAAGATGAGAAAGAGAAGAGGACCGGTATTTCTGATGAGTCATTTTTCTCTCTAATATACAATTTCTATATCTGTAAATCATTTTGCTGATGGGCTGAAAAGATGTAGAGAAGGATTCTGTTTCTACTCTCCTTGTTTAAGTATGTGAGGCATTCATATACCAAATACAGTGAATGGGACTGCTTTAAGAAGTTACTTGATTTGTCAAGCATACCACAGGCATTCAAAATTCACTGGGTTGGCTTAAAACTGTGCTTAAAAAAATCAGTTTATTTTTTCTTTTTTTTCTCTGTGGGGCTTCAACCTTCAGGATTTGCAAAATTCTGGAGGCAACAAGTAAGGCTATAAACGTGCATCATAAGCAAGATAAAGGCTTGCTGCAACTCTGAATATAAAATGCCTCCAGGCATTTTATAGTGACATGTATGATCAAGTGTCTAGAAAGGTGCTAAATAGATACGGAAGAATACAGGGCGTAAAACACAGTGAGTCTTACCAGATGCATTCATCTCCTCTCAGCTCCCTGAACCCTCTGAAGATAGAACTATCAAGAAATAAACAGGACCAATCAGGAAAGGGAGGCTTTACTCACACGAAGCATTTTTTAACATAACTGAGTTTCACAACATGCAAGTGTACAGTGTCCATTTTAAAAAGCAACCCGATTTTTACAGTCAACTGACTGTAGCAGAAGCTTATACTCATCATCCCTCACAAAGACAACAGGCTTCCCTCAATTAGCTTGAACGTAAAGGCTAACATCACTTTTGTGTACACTCTCCCCTCATGCCCAGTTTGCAAATGTATAATTAAATATAAATAGCATTAATTTTCTCTCTGTGATTCATTTAGGAGGTTAAAAAGTTCAATTGAATATACAGTACTCATCCAAGTAGCCCATGGTAAGGATTAATTGTATCTGAGCTGTTATGGTGAAAATGGAATGCAAATTGATTCGTGTTGTACAAACAAAGCATTACTCCTCAAGACAGAGCAGCTCCACCTTCAAAGTCTCCGTAAATCAGCCTTTATAATCTGACACTGCCTTCTGTCCTTCCCGTCCCCACAAAGCCAAGAAAATAACAATTAAAAAGATGAAATAATCCAGCACCTGGGTTGGGAATCCAGCCAAGACAAAGAACCAGGCTGTTCAGTGGGAGCTCACCTTTCAGCACATGTGCAGTCAAGGTCAACTTTAAAGGAAGAAAGAAGCTGTGATGTCCTGGGGAAGGAGACAGGCTGGAGGGCAGGGGGGCAAGCTGTGCCAAGGAGAATGGGTGAAGGTCAGTAGATCACCACTGGCAAGTGTTCTCCAACACAGCCCCTCCCAGCCACCACCCCCCACCACTTGCCCTACAGGCAGAATCTCCTTGCTAAACCCTGCTCCCACTTCCTACCTGCCAATCTTCCTCTTTGGGTATATATCCCATTCACTCATCCTTGCTGGTAATCCAAATATGCCCATCTCCAGTGATACAAACTCAGTGCAAACGTGCAAAACGTCCACAATCCATCCCATCAAGAGCTCTTATAGCAAAAGTGAATGATCACCCTCAGCACAGTTTGGAAACCGTGCTCGCATTGGGTTTTCCAGGAAAGAGCTCTCTGACAGAAAAGGGAATAAACAAGAAAATGTGTACAGGGATCATCCGGAAGTTTAAAGGCAAAACTGTGCTGAGTGAGAGCAATGGCCCTATGTACCCAAAAGTCAACAAGTAGATTCCAAGTATTTTGGAATATGAACTCAATATTTCTTTGGTTAACAAAGTTTACAAATCTGAAGTCATGCCAGAGACAAAGAGAACATTTTCATTTTGCAATAAAACCTCAGGGAGAGCAAAAGCTCTTAGAAAGGCTCAACATGTAGCTGAAGAAAACTGCCTGCCAGTTTAGTAGTTATATTTGCAAAGTTTTATAAGTAGCAGTTAAGACCAAAGGGGAAACTATACTGTCAGAAGCTTAGTTTGGCCACCACAGTTATCACCTTAATCCATGAAAAAAGCAGTGTTGGGATCTTTACTGACCACAAAGCAAACAGGACTTCGAACGTTTGCTCTGACACAGGACAGTGCCAGAGGCAGAACTCCAATGTCATGCTAATGCAGGAGGTGGAAGCTGTCCAGATCCTCAGCAAAATCTGCTCTGACCACCCCTAACATGGAAATAAAGATGGATTTTGTCTACTTCAGTAAAGCATTTTTCAGGCTGAAGCTTCTTCTAAAACACCTTTGGTTTGGAGCATAAGGAAAAAAAAAAAAAAAAAAAAAAAAAAAAAAGAGTAAGATCTCTCAAATCACAAGGGTTTAAGTGATTGTATCTGGGGAATTCCATGATGCAAGACAGTTTTTATCACTGTTTTATTATAAGATTAAATGTTAGACTGCAGTATGCTACCACCAACAAATGTTTTTTTTTTTTTTTTTTTTTTTTTTTTTAAATTGCCCTATAATGGAAGAGGAGTTTGGAGTAAACCACAAACTGAATGTGAGTCAACAACACGATGTCATCGTCTCAAAGGCAAGAGTAATTCTGTAACGCATTAATGGGACAGGAGATTAATTGTTCCTCTCCCGGGTACTACTGAACACCACGTCACATTTGGGCAGCTTCCCCATGCAGAGGTCACTGACAAACCAAAGAGCATGCAGAAGACAGCAATACAGATACGAAAAACTGACCAATGGAGAAAACTGAAAGAATGGTATCTGGCTTACGAAAGAAGCAAGACACACGGGGGAGCAGAGGAAGAAAGAGAAACATAAAGTGTCCGCTCAGTACCTACCACTTAATCATTAGTGGTACCATTACCAACATCCTAAACCTCATCTGACATTATTATCTTATCATTATTATCTTGCATAATCAGTCTCCATCATCAGTAAATACTCATTTAGTAAAATTTTATCTGCATAAAGGCATCTTAATACCTTCGTAAACATCATAAAAACACTAGCTTCTCTATAAAAGAGAACTGGCAGAAGACAGCATAACAGCAAAAAACAGTTCAACAACAGATCATTCTGGCACAGTGAAAAAAATTCACTTGGCTCCATTTGTACTGGAAGGTATTTTTAAAGGAGGACTGAAATTTTTATTTTTAGTCAATCCATAACCCTTTATGCAAAACAAAATAAAATCCATTTTAAATTGTTTGAATGCACTTGAAAATATTTAAACTTACTACTTGAACTTATTTGAAATTACTTATGTTTAACTATTTTTTTTCATTTGACTCCATTAAAATGAAGCTTCAGAATTAATCATTTTATTTAAAATATCTGAGTTAAATAGCCACAGCTACTTGTAAGAGATGACACTGTTAGCCTACTTCAACTCAAAATTATAAACTGGCTTGGTTTCTTGGAAACTTTTTTTTTTTTTTTTTTAAATTACTGCTTTATCTTATCCAGTCAAGGGCAAGCTCATAATGAAAAGCTTATATAATTTGCTGCACGGAAAATACTAATTGCTTGCAATCTAAACTCAATATTCAAAGATTCCTTTACTGTTCAATTCCTTCGCTGATATCATCAGGCTTCATTCAAAACTGACTTAAAACCAGAGATTTCAGGAAAAAAAAATTTCCTTCAGCTATTTTAGCAAGGCATAAACATTCAATTAATATCAGGGAGCATCAGATTCGAACAGGCATACATAGAGTGTGACAACAAAAAAATAATGTGTTAAAAGCACAAGTAATAAGCATGTGATTACATTTGTTTTATTATGTACTGTAAATCATCCTGCTGTTCCTGAGTGCAGTCGAATGCAACCAGCCAGTCCTCCAGAGCAGGTATCTTTATATTTCTCTGTCATAGTTTAGTGAACTGCTAGCCATGGTTATGACACTGTATGAGTGATAAATTATTGTCACCTGAGGCAAGAGTTTTTGCTCCTGTTTATCACAGCAGGCAGTGCACACTAAGGAAATTCTGTGTGTACCGCTGAGGTTCAAGTACTAAACTCGGCTGAATTAAGGTCTTAGGTTTTATCACAGCCAATACAGTCTTCGGAGAAGGCTAATAACTGAGGTATTTAAAGCAGATGTTTAATATTTGACCATATAAGTACCCTTCAGCAACTGAAGTCTTGGCCTAATGACACTTGGTATTTTGAGAAAGCGTATGATTCTGGTGGATACCTACCCAACACCAGTCCAATCAGGTGTCCAACATGCACTTGCTCGTCTCACAGAAGAAATTAAGCTGCACAATGGTTAACTGTACTAACCTCCAAGTCTTTGCACTATTCTTTTGAGTGATTAACATCCTCAGAGGCACGGAGCATGTGAAAGGTGCTTACTGTATCCCTTCTGTTCTGTTGTGAGCTAAGTTGTCTCCGGCAAGTTATCATCACAGGTGGTACCAGATCCGTTTATAATTAACAACACAAACAAACTGGTATCAACTCACACTCTTAGGTTAAGTTCTGCTGGTTTTTTGTAATGGTTCATAGGAATGGAAACCACCTCAGTGCTAAAATTACGTAGATGTGTGACAATATTGTGGATTAAATAGAAAATCTTGATTTCTTAATTAGAAACACCAAAATACAAAAATAGCAAAGTTATGACATCACCCAGACACAGCAGGCATTATTAGGCCACATTCCCATTTGTTGCTGCATCTGCCCATCCCTGCTTAATTAAAGTTTGTTATTGATGGCAATGCCCTGCCTGCAGAGCTCTCAAATCCCCTGGCTGTGGATACATGACCCTTTGGGTCACTCGATGGTTGCAAGCAGGATCTTGGGCCGCCTTGCAGTTTCCTGCAGTAGCTGATAGGAGAATAAAGCCCAGCATCTCTCTTTGAGCAGCACATGGAGCCCAACCACTAGAAGTCTGCCTCTGACCCTGGCTCTGCAGCAAGATTGGCGGCACCTGGTATGTGGGGCTGTCAAAAAGCATCCCCATGCCTAACCAAAACCAACATGGCTATGGTCTGCTGCCAGAACGAGCTGACACCCCTCCTGGTGACAAGGCAGCCCATCGCCACAGATGCCCAATCCCTCCTGCTATCAAGAGTCGAGGGAGACGTTGCATCAGCTCAATGACCTGGATGAAAAAGGTCACGGTTGTTGTTGTCCTCCTATATGGGTATATGAGTTTGTTGATTCAAAATGCAAGTTGATCCACCTGACATTTGCACAATGGTTTGTGCTGACATTGGCAAAGACTGGGAAGCAGGATTCTACGTGGGAGAGGGCGCAGCCACCTTTCCCAGGGGGAGAAGAGTCTTGGCTTGGCTTGACCCAGGTGAGAAATGCTCCCAAGCAGCAGAGCAGCTCAGGCACTCTGGGCAGCAGCACACATTGCTGCCTACATAACACAGTAATGTCAGCCCCTTGAACAAATTAATCCTACACAGAATACGTGTGTTTAATCTTCATCCACTGTCTTTGGGTGTATTCCGTTTCTGAAACTATCCTAGGCAGATTGCATATTGGAACAAGCTCAGCAAAGCTGCATCTCTCTTAACTGTGGCAGTTCTGAAGAGTGAGCTTTGGATTCAGAAACTGCAGCTCTTTCGAGAAATAATAGGCTCCTTATACTCCAGCAAATCATCGGGGCAGTCAAGTTGCCAATTGACAGTCAAGAGAATAAAATCCGATGAAGCAAAGGCAAGCACAGCTGGGAAATTGTCAGTTTTTCACTGATGGAGTTTCTATTTACCAATAGCTTCAGGAGAGTTACTGTAGCTCGCTGAATGTGTATCAAGAGTCAGAACTGTATATCTGTTTCTGCATACACGTACGCTTATGAATTTGTGTGTACATAATGTGGAATGTGAAGATCACATTTTCCTGCTATATAGAAATCAAAAAAATCACAAGCTGCAGTATACAAAATACCTACATGGAAAAATCATACATTTATATGCTCTGAATAACCAAATGTGCTTGATAACCAATTTCCAAAAATGAAATTTATCAGTCTCAATCCTCCAGAGCAAAGTGATTACTGATAATAAGAGACAAAGCACTAAGAAGTTAGTATGTCCACACATTTATTTTTTCCCTATAGTTCTCAGCCTCACAGAATATTTTTTTTTAGCCTACAGTTATGGAAGCATTTCAGCTGTGTGTTTAAAAAAAGTCAAATATATTTTCCTGTCTACAAAACACCCAAGAACATGCCAGAAAGTAATTAAGAATGACAGGCATATAATGACATGTGAACTGAAAGTATTCAGCTTTTAGTCCGGAAAATAAAACACTTAACAACGGATATGCAGTGCTTTTGCTCTAGCTCCTTTATGCATAGCTGACATGACTAATTTGAAAAATAAGAGAACCTGTGCCAATCTACTTTTCAGGAAGAATTCAAGTGATGGAGAAATTCAAACAGGAGAAGAAAGAAGATCGAAACAACCTTACCAGGAGCTTATATTAATTTTGCAACGGGAGAACCAGCATCTCTAAGAGCCTATGGGTAATCCTCCAGAAAAAGACTGGTTTGCACTTGGAGTCTACCAGATTCCCGTCTTTCCCAAAAGGATAATTTTAGCCTTTCTGAGTATGGTGAAGAAGTGATCGTTTCATGCAGATAGTTCATCACCTGGCAGAGACTGCAGTTAGAAATTATCTATATAATCATGTATCTACTGGCATCGTTTGGTTAACTTTTTCTGAGTTTATAAAAATCACTGTTTGATTAAACTTGACATCATAATCTGAATTTTCAGACAACAATGCAGGATTTTGAGCAAATGCTTAAGAGCTCTAGTACAGCATGGAGCAAGCAGATTTGTTAGTGAGCAAAAGGACAAGCTTATCTTCACCTTTGACTAGAAACTCTCCCTGAAATCCTACCAGAAGCAGGGTTCCTCAATCTCGGCTTGCTGATGAACAGTGCAGGAAAGTTTTATGATGGAAAAAAGAATTCTTTTTATCATGCAACTTGGCAGCAATGGCTTATCCAATACATATCTGTCCCAAATAATACTGGCAGTGTATTCCAATTACTTAGCAAAGTAGCTGTGAAGGATATTATTGTCCTGTGCCTCACAAGGCAGGCTTGCTGCCAACTGGGTCATACAATAATCAACAAACCAGACTTCAGACAGGATGCTAGATTCCTCCTAGCTGCACCTACCATTGAAACAATTAAATACATTTACTCCATATAGTGCTGGATTGTCACTTCTTTATTAAGAAACTGCTTAAAGGGGTCTGATCAGCAGCGAGATAACTTTAATGGCTTGTCTTCATACTCTGCCACACATCTTTAATTCATGTAAATCTTTCATCTCACGCAACTGCCCGATAATGGCTTGAACAAAAGGAATAGCCTGTTTTTAGATCCCTGGAATCTTGGGTTGGGTACATTATCCTTAAAACACAAGCAGAACCTGGCTTAATACTAATCCAACCCTGCACAGAGAGCACAATGCATTCAAAACAACGCTGAAAACACTCATCAAGTATTCCCCTCTTCCAAAGAAGCAAAGAACAAAATCAAAACCCAACAGGATTCCTGTAGTGGTTCTGCCACAGTTTGGAAATCAGTGCCACGAGCACAGCACTAGAAGCATCCTCTGAACGTTCACGTCTGGCTGAGGTCTTTCTGAGCTTGCTGCTGAGCCTGCTATGCAGGCACGGCCAGGAATATGGCTGTGTTCCTAGCCACAAGAAGCATACTGCTTCCAGGAGCTACTGCTTGGGAAATACAGACCGAATCTTTCACTCCAGTCCTACAGCCTATTCTACAACTTCTTTCTCAAAGCCACATTAAATTTCCCAATTAAGGGTGCTGCAGGAATTCCCACAGCTATCAGGATAGATGAGAAACACTTTGCTCATAAGCATCTCCACTACCTGCTTGCTTGTCATTCAAACTGTCGGGTAGTCTGCAAACTATTAATAAACTCCTAGAACAACTGGATTGGTATCGACTTTGAGTAATTTTAGAAAACAAATTCCCCCAGTGGTGGCTGCTGTTCCCTCTCAATCAGCATCAGCATCTGGCAACAAGCAATTTCACTGAGTAATCTTGGCAAAACTTATTTTGAATTTCCTTCACAACCTCTCAATGCCAGACTGTACTAAGAACTGAAGATGAAAGAACATTTGTTGTGGGTCTTCCTGGTCCCAAGATAATTATTTCCAATGGCTCACATGGCATTTATTTACTTTTTCAACATTTTCTTAAACTTAGCAAAATGAAGTGACTTTTCTACCCAGTGAATTGCTGGTAGCAAGGGCTAGAAAAGCAGCCAACCTTTGATGTCCATGGATAGACCTATGAGACAAACAATGGCACAAAATACTAATGCCATGTAAAACATAACCTAAGTTTGTAATGCTATCAGCAGAGAGTTCCCTACCAGTTAGGCCCTGCTTTGCTCTTCAGAAAGGAGTTACCAACACAGTTTTGAAACCATCATCCCTCACCCACCAGAGGCACACAGGTCTTAAGAAAAAGTGGAGAGAACATGAGTAATCTGTTTGTTTTTACTGTTGGGAGTGACAAAACAACATAGTAAGTGGCACTAGTCCTTTTCTGTACTAGCTGAAGCACTCTGCAAAGAAAAAAAACAAAGGAATGAATAGTTAAGAGCAGTAGGGGTCAAAAGTCAAGGCCCAAGGCCAAAGCTGCCAAAAAGCAGCTATTAATAATGTAGAACATCCAAAAACATTTGTGCTGTTCACTCAGCAGTACACACACTCCGTCCGTGATTTACAGTACTAGAAGAACTTTAAACTGTACGCATCTCTGTCCCTTAACATATCCCACAAAGCTTATACAAATTAAAGAATCAATGCTAACCTGGAAGCACAGTTAAAATTCAATGTACTTTTGGCTCTTTTTTTTATTTTACTGTTGCTTTTCAGATGTCTGAATTTCTCTTTTTAAGTTATTAACTGCTTGCGTTGTTATAGCACCTACAAGTGATTGCCAGCCAGTTGTGCTACAGACTGTACAAACAGAACAAGATGCAGATTAACACCCATCTTTCCTCAGAAGATGCATTACTTTTGTCCAATAACTGCTGTAACGAATCTGGTTGCTTGCTCAGGCTTCCTGCTATTCTCCATTAGCTGGTTTCCAACTCTTCCAGTGCCACACCTCCACCACCTTCTGCAGCTCCACTCTCTTAAGGTCCCCTATCGTGTGGCCTTTATCATGCGCTGCTTCTTCTCTGCAGGCATCACAGGGAAGCATGTGCTGAATTCATATACAATTCCACAAACTCTAAGGCAGATTTCAATTTCTGCTCAGCAAGCCAGCAAGCGAGCAGCAGGGAAGGAACACAAGGCAGCTATGCCTGCAGACTGCTGAATGGGCAATTGAAGCCACGGCTGCCTTTTCCTTTGGCGGTGCACAGCTCAGCACTTTCCCAGAACTGGCTTCTCTGTGCATTGTCTGGACGTGCTCCACAAGCCACAGTTTGCGAACAACTGCACTGCTTCTGTCTGGGAATTTTAATAACGTTTTTTAAAAGCACCTATTTGTATTGTTACAGGAGTAATCAAAGCACAAAAACATTCAGAAAATACCAATCAACTGGAATATTAAGTAACATCACAAACACAGCACTCTGACACTGCCCTCCAGAGCCACCCTTCCAAAACACAATGATGTGGCAAGAGCTAGAGATCGTTTGCTCGTCCTCTAAAAGAACCTTCTGTCAGTCCTTCCACATATTTTCTAAGCCATGCATTGACTTTGTGTTCAGTAAGCAGTGGATCACCATTCTGATATTTGGCTGTGTCCACTATTTAATGTGACTGCTTAATAACATTCAGAAGATGACACAAAAACCAGCTGTGGAAGCCTCTGTAAATAATCTGCCCTCTTCCTCACAGTCAATATTGACACTGACAGCGCAAAGTTTGAATGCAGTACTTCCTCCCCTCTCTGGCCAACTCATAGTAGTTTTTCCACAGAATACTCAATAGGTCTAATGACTTCCATCATGGTAGACTACACAAGGGTGAAACTTGCACATGTTGCCCAGAGAAGCTGTGGATGCCCCATCCCTGGAAATGCACAAGGCCAGGCTGAATGGGGCTTTGGGCAACCTGGTCTGGTGGGAGGTGTCCCTGCCCATGGCAGGGGGTTGCAACTAGGTGGTCTTTAAAGTCTCTTCCAACCTAAGGCATTCCATGATTGTGTAAAACTGGCTGCACCCAGTTGGGTGGACCATTCAGTGGATAAGGAATTGGCTTGAAGGCCACACCCAGAGAGCAGAGGTCAGTGGTTCTATGTGCAAGTGGAGGCTGGTAACAAGTGGTGTCCCTCAGGGGTCTCTTCTGGGACAGGTGCTGTTTAGTGTCTTTATCAATGACATAGACAGTGGGATCGAGTTCATGCTCAGCAAGTTTGCAGATGACACAAAGCTGAGTGGTGCAGTCGATACAACAGAAGGAAGGGATGCCATCCAGAGGGACCTGGACAAGCTGGAGAAGTGGGCCCGTGTGAACCTGATGAGGTTCAACAAGTCCAAGTGCAAGGTGCTGCACCTGGGTCGGGGCAATACCAGACATGAGCACAGACTGGGAGAAGAAACCAGTGAGAGCAGCCCTGCAGAGAAGGACTTGGGGGCTGTGGTGGACAAAAAGCTCAACACGAGCCAGCAGTGTGTGCCTGCAGCCCAGAAGGCCAACTGTGTCCTGGGCTGCAGCAACAGAGGGGTGGGCAGCAGGTGGAGGGAAGGGATTGTGCCCCTCTGCTCTGCCCTGGTGAGGCCCCACCTGGAGTGCTGCGTCCTGGGCTGGGGCCCCCAGCACAAGAAGGACATGGTGGGTCCAGAGGAGCGCCACAAGGATGATCAGAGGGCTGGAGCACTTCTCTGATGAAGACAGGCTGAGAGATCTGGGGTTGTTCAGCCTGAAAAGGCGGCTCTGGGCAGACCTCATTTCAGCCTTCCAAAAGCTAAAGGGGGCCTACAGGAAAGCTGCGGAAGGACTCTGTCAGGGAGTGTAGTGACAGGATAAGGGGTAACGGTTTTAAACTGAAAGAGGGGAGATTTAGATCAGATATTAGGAAGAAAATCTTCACAGTGAAGGTGGTGAGGCACTGGAACAGGCTGCCCAGAGAAGCTGTGGCTGCCCCATCCCTGGAGGTGCTCAAGGCCAGGCTGGATGGGGCTTTGGGCAACCTGGTCTGGTGGTAGGTGTCCCTGCCCATGGCAGGGGGTCAGAATTAGGTAGTCTTTAAGGTCCCTTCCAACCCAAACCTTTCTCTGATTCTATACAGCCTTTGAACCTATGGTACCCATGAAAATTGACAATATGAAGTATGTTTAAATATGCTGTGGTATAAAAGAGTTCACACCCCTGTTAAAAGTGTTTAAGGTTTCAAAATTAACTAACAATTTATGTGACATAGCATATTCAGCTCTCAGTCTCAGGCTTTGGTCTGTGGCTCCAGGGGCCCAGGAGCCTGGCCACTCCTAACGGAGCAAGCAAAAAGCAAGAGGAACAGGCAGCTGGTCGACCCAGAAGCCACAGCCAAGGCTGCATGAATGGGAACGCATGTACATCTCAGACTAATTTTCAAGACACCTGGTCCATTCATGTGTTTGAGACCTGATTGCTGGGAGGGATGATGATTTTTTTGCCAGTAAGGGTACACTTCTGCTTCATATGGACAGTATTACCACATCATAGCCTTGTGTCAGATCTGTTACCTTGGCAAGAACCTTTTAAATTCAGTTTTAAAAAATCTGTGAAGTAATAACTAACTGGTAAGAGAAACCTGGTTCAGCCTTAAGAACAAATGGTGGCAGTCATTCATGTTTATTGTCATCTTCAGTTTCTTCACGCTTCAGTATCAGGAAATGAAATGAAAGCTGCAATATGAACAAACTGTGTGTACCAACTGCTCACATATAAAATGAGTTGGTGAAAGACATCAGTTGTTTGATGCATAAATACCATTGTTCCATTCCCTGTGTTTGGTTACAAGATGCTGCATTGACAGGCTCCTGCACAACACTGCAACCAATATGCTTTCCATTTGGAAAGCACAACAGTGCAAGCCTCTGGCAAAACAAACATTTCTACTCTTACCACAGATCTACCAGGAAAGTGTCACAGTCTTTTCAGTAAGAAAAAATAAGAAACAGTAAGAAAATATACTTCTGGATGTCATTCAAGTTACAATCAAGTTTTTAAATCACCTTGGGGTGTTTTGTTTGTTGTTTTTTCTTCTTTTTTTTTTTTTTTTTGGTGTGTTTCAAGCCATCTCAAACACCCTTAAACAAATCGTTACATTTAGTCTTAAACATGGCTTTCTAATTATTGGTCCTGTGCTGTTTAGCCTTCACCTTAAGGTAGTACAACAGGAGTTCAGAGTATATAACTTCAGTACTTCCAGTACCATCTACCAACTCCCCAGGCTTTCATGTCCTGTTTTTTCTACTTACTCATATTCCCCTTTATTTCACAAATTATCCACAATCTATATTCAGCACCTGGCTTTTGATCCTTCATACTATAACTGCCTTTCCTTCTCTGCATGATTTAGCAAACTGAAACACCTTTAGGACATGCTCATCCGTTGTGGAAAACTTCTTCCCTCTTCAGCTCTACGATCTTCCGTTGTTAACGAGGCACACAGCTACCTTAGGCCTGAAATAACATTCAAGCAATAGCACAGAATTCTTCGAAAACTGAATTACATCTGAAATTCATACCTCAGCATACAAAACAGTACAACTGCTTCTGTATGAAGGTTTTTGTTCTGTTGTTCAACGTTAAAGTGAACAATTAATGCACAGCATGAAAGTCACGAGGAGAGACTTTCTTCCTAAATCATACTTTATTTCTTTCTGATAGATGTACTTTTTATTTTCACTGGATCCATAAAGAACTCCCTTGGGTTCTTAAAGAGAAAGTCCTCGGTATACAGTAGTAGAAGAGAAGAAATGGGTCCTGCAATCATTTTCACAATCTATTTTGTTACTCTAGTAAAACATTAGCTTATTTATAATTGTGAAAAAAATATATAGAATAGGCTAAAACAAATGCACAGGCACAACAGTAAACAGCATCGCTTTTCCCATCCTGGCATTATATGCATTCACCTATGTCACAAGCTGTATCAAAAACATGAGTGCACAATGTATGGCTTATTTCCCTTGCACGTCCACACATGACAGATGTGATCTACAGATACACACAACAAGCCTGAAAAAATCAATGGTGTATAAAGATTCCTCACGCAAATGCTGCAGTCCCTGTTGCTCCGATGCAAGTTAGGCAGGTTGCTCGCACCACTTGGACTCAAGCAGGTAAATGCCACTTCCCTTGATGCCACCAGCTGCTGTGCCTGTGGTCAGCCGAAGCCTTAAGAGCGATCGGACAGTATCCTCTGCAGTTAGCACACTTGTGCACGCCTCGTGGTGGAGAAATTACATGTCACTGAAAAAAGCGCGCCTGAACCCTGCGCAATCAAAGAAATCCATTCTCTTAAAGCTACCTATTATGTCAAGTAAAGTAGCTATTCAAGCAAAATACTTCACTAGAAACCAGCAGTAGGGAGGTGCAGGCTGCTTCTAGGGAAGCGAGTGCTTTTTCTGAAATGGCTTCTGAACTGATATGGCCACCCACGCTGAACGCACCTTGGTGCTGGAAGATACCGGAGCTCATCACATGTGCCCACAAAAATAGCCCTCCTCTCCGGCAGGCTGTGGGGACATTTCTCCCTGTCCCAGGCTACGGTTCCCCCGCGCAGTACAAGCTGTCCTGCACCCGCAGAGCTGGCCTGCTTACAGAGAGCTGGCAGGGACCGTATCACGTAACAGGTGCCTGCTGAGCAGTGCCACCACCACCCAGCTCGAACGAGCCCTGAGACTCACAGCCGCTCTCCAGAGGCCGGACACGGACACAAGCGCAGGATGCCGCCTCTCACAATCCCTCTCCCATCCTGCTGCAGGAGCGTTGCAGCCGCGGGTGCGAAGAGTTCACTGAGGCGTGCTGGACGAGCAGATTAGCGCCGTCTGGAACAAGCGCAAGAAAAGCCTGAGAAGTTTTGGCTGCCTGTGGTTCGGTTACAGGTGTTGATGAGCCAAGAAGCTCTGCACAGGAATTTGGGAATAAAAGGCAGGATTTCCCAAAGCGTGCTGCGAATCGTTCCTTATAGTGGCTCCACTCACTGAAGCAAGCATGGAGCTACAAAGTGCCCTACTAACACAGAAAATCAACCAGGAAGGCTGAAACCTCAGAGAAAGCACAGCTGACAAGGCTTGATCTGCCCGGAGGTGCAGATGGGCGTGCAGAGCCTCGCAGTCCTGACCATGCTGTGCTCTGTGCTGTTTACTTAACATTTGGCTTAGCCCTTAGAGCTGCTCTGTGCTTGAGTTCACACTGTCGCAGTCACAGAATCACAGAATCACAGAATTTCTAGGTTGGAAGAGGCCTCAAGATCATCAAGTGAGTTCAAAAGCCGTAGTTTTCTTGATTTTATTTTATTTTTTGGTAAGTACAAGTTCCCTAGCATTCCCCAGACGTACGTTTTGCTCTAACTAAGATATTGATATCTTCTTCCTACGACTACTCTCAGTAATCATGTGCAAAGATACGCCAGCTCATCACTTCTAATTGCTCTCCTCCTCTCAATCACTATGCCAGACCTTCCATCCTACAGGCAAAACAGATGAAGCTTGGCCCCACATGTCATCACATTCAGGCACCTTCAACTTGTCCAAAGCGAGGGACAAGAACCATAATCTAGAAGGAATCTCAGATTTTTACACTCCTTCATTCCCTTTTTGCAGCGTTACGTGAAGTGACAAGCAATCTCTTGAACAGTCAAAACACCAAACAGTTTGAGCTCTTCTGGATGAACACAATATACTAGACATCACTCAAAATAATTACAAGTGATAAAGGAGGTTCATAGCATTGTTCGTGAGCAAACACAATTTAATATGCATTCAGTACCAAATTCAAACAATATTTGCAGTCACGCAGTAAAGGAAAGCCCACTGCACCAATTCCTTCTCAAGGTAACACTGACAAACTCCTATATGTGAATGAAAAAGGCAGGAAACAAAAAAACAACTATGAAATATAGCAGAAATCTGGCTGCTACCTGAACATTAGGGAACAGCTAGGAATTCCAATTAGGCACGCAGTTTGTGAAGTGAAGCAAAAACTGACAAGCACACTCATATAATTGAGACAGCTCAAACAAAACGCGTTGGTTCTTTCCCTGTGTTTCTTACAGCCCACAAACTCTACAGTCAGACTATCTCCATCCACTCCCCACACTCCAATAGACACAAAAGGAGTTGTTCAGGTGTATCAATAAGGTTGTAGAGATGAGCTATGCACAGAACAAAACACAAAACTGTTGCACCCTGGAGTACCTAGGCATCTGTTCACAGAAGTGATCAATGCACCTACGATTTCTATTTACAGCTTGCCAACAATGCATCCATCCTGAAGACATACGGACATATAGAGCCAGCCCACGTGGATCTAAACAAAAACACTATTTCACAGATGCAGTGGATTTCCAAGACTGGAAACAGCTGTTCAACGTTTCTACCTGGGAAAAAACAGGTAAAAGTACTTCTGTCCTCCCCAAATTGTAGGCTCATCACACCTGAACTGCTGCTGCCACTGTAAAAGCTGCGGTACTGAGTGCATGCATCAGGCTGCACAGGGCTGCAAAGCCAGAAAAACCTGGGTACAAGCAAATCAACCCTTAGTGCTGTGCTTGATCAACTCCTGACAACAGGTCAGAATATGTTTTTTCTCCTACTGAAGGGCCATGTTTTACCAATCTCATTTTCTCCTGAAGGAGGCAAACTTCAAGCTCAATTTAAACACTTGAATGATGCAACATGATGGCGAGGAGACCGAGCTGTTATTAATAAACCAGCTCTTTCCAACTAACCCACAGAGTTATGTGTTAGCTGCTGACAAACCTGTATTGCACAAAATTACCCTGTGGAGCATCTGAAATATTACTTTATGTTTGGACTGACTACTTACAAACTGAGTTTGAAGACTGCAATGGACTTTTAGTATTCAAACAGCTTTTCGACTTCTAAATGTTAATTATCTCCCTGTTATTATCCAATGTTTAAATGGTATCCAAAAGGAATTGATTATTCATATTTATATATCATCTTTGTTCTGGGATTAAAAGCATAAGCTTATTAAGCAATCACAGACAGAAATCTTTTTCCTTAATGAGTGTAAAGCTGGTGAAGCATCTTCACACACTCTAAGTTTGACTTCTCACACTGTGTACTCTACACAGTGCTCAGTGCTTGATCCACAGGCTTAGCAGGTCCAGCACTATCATACCCTAACACGGTGCATTTCTCCAAATGACTACAGAGGAGGTGAGACAGGAGAGCATAACTCCCTCCACACCAGAGCAACGAGCACTGTGCTTATTCTCTCAATGCAGAGAGGTTTAGATTTTCTCCAAAATTTACCGGAGCTCCACCTCTTCCCATCCACACTCCCCACGCAGAGTTTGTTGTCTCCACCACATCTCCAGAGCTTTCCATACAGTCCCGTTCCCTCTCCTTCGCCCTTATCACCACGTTCACACACTGCGGTTCCCTTCCACAAAACATCACCACTACTTCTTCCATGCAGCAGGACAGAAGGCTGTGCTGCAGAGCACACTGCAGTGAGCAACATTACCTTGTTCAGGTAAAACACCAAGTCCACCCCTACTGCAAAACACCCTGCTACTGCAGAGTGTTTCTGAAGTCTGTGTTAGCTTGTTAAGAAAAGCCCAAAGTTTCTGGTGATGACTACCTTTTCCAACAAAAACCTGCTTTCTAAATAGACATTCAATAAAATATCATGCTTAGATGTATTTTGATTTCATAATCTGCAGCATATATGATATGGAAAACATCTGCCTCTGTCTGGAAACAGCCTTTATAATTTACTAGTAAAATGCACATCTCCTACACTGAGAACCAGCTCTGGTAAAACGACGCTTGCTACACCTCTCATGAATTGAAATGATGTGTAAAATAAACAACCACCTCACATCAAGAACTTAACTTGGGATTTGTATACAGTAAAGAAAGATTTCCCTTGTGATTACAATTGGAGCACAAAGTGTTCCTTCAAGCCCTGACATAAATCTTTTCCTGCCAAGCTGGTATCTCGTTGCGTCAGCCTTTTGCCTTCACCACTATTGTGGTGCCTGCTCTCTGCCTGCTTTCCTCACGCTGCCCTCTTCCTGCAATTACCACCCCAACTCTGCTGGGCCAAAGATTCATCCTTCCATTAAATCAATAGGTGATGAAAAAATCAGCAAGATCCTTTTAGTTAAGAGGAACCTGACCCTTTAGCAAAACCGTTGTTCAGGGACTCCTGTGTGGACTTGTTACTGCGCTGCTGTTACCCTTGCCTTGCCTTTCCCCAACCACTTTATCCCCTCTTTTTGTTACTAATATTTTTATTTATTTGCAAAGCTTTGAAATTGTTCTGACACCTATCTTAAGATGGAAGTTGCTTCACCTGGCTTGAGTGCAGGTGCTATTGTGTTTGATAAACTATTTTTTTTTTAATTATTTTATTTTATATAGTTTTTATTTTATTATTGTGCTTAGTGACAAGTATTCCCAGCCTCTATTTTGTCCATGAGAGTCTAGTATTTCAAATAAGATACAAAATATTACATTTATTCATCTCGATGCTCCCTTTAGCAGTGCAAAGTCAATGCTCAGTTTGATTAAAAAACAAAACAAAACAAAACACACGATTTCTGAAGCAAAAGGCATCTTTCTTTTAGCGAAGTAAGGCCTATCTTTAATGTATATACAAGAAAAGAAACACACGTACAGTCAAGGGAAAAAAAGCCCTGTAAGTGATAGGGGCTAAAGGGACCGATACAGACCATGGAACACAGAGGTACCAACCCAGAAATAAGTGAATTTCCAGCAAAGATTTCTTTCAGCCTTCCCTGCTGGGATCGGGCGCGGGAGTTCACCCGCAGTGCCACACTCCCGTTCGGCCAGCAAGGACGGGCAGAGCCCAGCTCCGTGCACCCAGTGCACTCGCTGGGTGCAGGGTGCTGCAGGCAATGGTGGCTGCGGGGCCCCCGGGTTTATAGGGCTGCACGGTGCTGCTTGGTGCAGCGTGAGCGTACCGGCACCGGGAGACAGCACGACGGATCGCAGGCACGGAAACAAAGCGGGACCGACCGTACGGCGAGAATTTGGCTCCAGAATATCCAGCCGTGAGGTATCCGGGACTTCTGCGTGCGTTACAGTAAGTTTCAGCAGTTGTCTTCGTGAATGTAATTAAAGTACCACTCACGGGCAATTTTCAAAATGACTCCTGGGAGAAGCCATGCAAACCATCTCGTCTGTAAATCCCTCGTAATTATTAAAACACGCTCACGTCCTGAATTAACAAGCGAGCAGCAACTCCGGCGCTGCCCGGCTGCGATGCAGCGGCGATGCAAGGCGCTGCATTCCTGCTTGAACACTTCAAGCTGCCCGAAAAACTTTTCAGTAACACTCGTTTTTATCGCTGGGAACCACAAAACATCTCACTGGCAGCCCTCTGCAACCTCGGCGTGGCGAACAGCAGCCCCCAAACGCGCACGGCATTAAACTCACCCAAACCCCTTCGCACCGCTCCCTGCCCGGCACTTTCAGCACCGGTGCGAGCAGCCCAGCCTGTGCTGCCCCCGGGAGCCCTCGTTTCAGGGGTGATTCTGCATTACCTGCTCCTCCGGGGGGGGGGTGATTTCAGTTTTTCCTGCCCAAACGCTCGCTGAGAGGTGCACGGGATTTACAGCCCGGGATGCGGTTCGGGCGGCAGTTCTTTTTTAGCTGCTTCACCCTCGCTCCTGCTGCATCCGAAAGCATAAAACATCTCCTACTGCCCCCCCCTCCAGCACCTTTCTGCACCGCGTGTTTACGCCTGCTTTTATCAACATCCCCCCCGGTTCTCTCCCCGAGGACCACACACACCGACACGCATAACCGGGCGGAAAAAAGTTGGGTTTGGGTCGCTGCCGGTCTTTTTCTTTTCTTTTTTTTTTTTTTTTGGGGGGGTGGAGGGGAGGCAAATTGGCGCTGCCCGCTCCCCGCGGGGAGCAGCCCCCCCCCGGGGCAGCCCCCTGCCCGCTCGCTACTCACCGGCCGCTCACAAACTTCCCCCGGCTCGCCCCGCTGCCGCTGCCGCCGCCGCCTCCGCCGCCTCGGCCGCCGCCCGCCGCGCCTCGGGCGCCATCGGCCCCACCGGGGCACGGCGGCGCCGGCGGGCACGGCGCTGCCTCGGCCGGGCCGGTGCCGACTCGCGGGCAGGGAGCGGAGCCGCCGCGCCGAGCGCCGCCGCCCTCCTCCTTCCCCCCTCCACCTCCCCGGAGGGCGGGCGGGCAGAGCGGGGCCGCCCCTCACCGCCGCCGGGCCAGGACTCACTTTGCTGCACCCCCCCCTCCGCCTGCACTCAGCGGCTTCTTCCTCCTCTTCCTCCTCCTCCTCCTCCTCCTCCTCCTGCTCCTCGTCGCCCTCCCCCTGCCATGGCCGCGGCAGCCCGCCGTCAGCAGCGGGGGGGACGGGGCGAGGGAGCGGGGCCGGCGGCGGGAGGGGGGGGCATGGCCGCGGGGAGGGGCCGGCGGCGGGGCCCCGGCAGCGGCGATGGCCGCCGGGGCGGTGAGGCGAGGCCAGGCCAGGCGAGGAGCGGGGCCGTGCGGCTCCGTCTAGGGGAGGAGGCGGCGCACTGCAGCGCGTCCTGGCGGAGGGCACGGCGGGAGGGTGGACGGGGACCCTCACCGCTGCCACCGCCGCCACCAGCACTGCCCACAGCCACCTCAGGCTGCCCCGCGGTCTGAACCCGGCCGTCTCCCGGGTTTGGGCTGAGGAATCACAGAATCACAGAGTTTCTAGGTTGGAAGAGACCTCGAGATCATCGAGTCCAACCTCTGACCTAACACTAACAAGTCCTCCACTAAACCATATCACTAAGCTCTACATCTAAAAGTCTTTTAAAGACCTTCAGGGATGGTGACTCCACCACTTCCCTGGGCAGCCCGTTCCAATGCCTAACAACACTTTCAGTAAAGAAGCTCTTCCTAACATCCAACATATGAAGGAAGGCGGAAAATCCCTCAGTGCACCCCTCAGGGGTGCTGCAGTGCCCTCCAGCACCCATCATGCGGCACAGGATGGGAGCTGTAGGGACATCGTAGCTCACCCTTGTTCCCTGCTGTGGTGTGTTGTACACGAACACTTGTGTCTCCACATGGAAGTTGTGGGGTTACAGGTGCCAGGTGTGGTGCTGCTCCTGGCAGCCCACGCTGCCCGAGTCAGCACTGCCCTTATTCTTGCACCGGTGCTCATGTGTGTGGTACTGCTTGGCTTTGGGAATCTAGTGCATCTTAAAATATGAGCTGCAAATGAGAAGTGTCCAGGTGGCCAAGAAAGCCAATGTCACCCTGGCTTGGATCAGGAATAGTGCAGCCAGCAGGACCAGGGAGGTGATTGTCCCCCTGTACTCAGCTCTGGTGAGGTTACACCTCAAGTACTGTGTTCAGTTTTGGGCCCCTCACTACAAGAAGGACGTTGAGGCCCTGGAACGTGTCCAGAGAAGGGCAACGAAGCTGATGAAGGGTCTGGAGCACAACTCCTGTGAGGAACGGCTGAGGGGACTGGGGTTGTTTAGTCTGGGGAAGAGGAGGCTCAGGGGAGACATTATTGCTCTCTACAGCTACCTGAAAGGAAGGTGTGGGGAGCTGGGGGTCAGCCTCTTCTCACAGATAACTAGTGATAGGACTAGAGGGAATGGTCTCAAGCTGCACCAGGGGAGGTTCAGGTTGGAAATGAGGAGATGTTTATTCTCAGAAAGAGCAGTCAGGCATCAAAATAGGTTGCCCAAGGAGGTGGTGGTGTCACCGTCCCTGGGGGTGTTTAAGGAAAGGTTGGACGTGGTGCTTAGGAACATGGTTCAGTGGGTGACATTGGTGGTAGGGGGATGGTTGGACCAGACCATCTGGGAGGTCTATTCCAACCTTAATGATTCTATGATTCTGTGATAAATGATCAGGCAGGCTCTCCCTTCAGGCTGTCTCTCTGTTCACTCATATAAGTACCAGACCAAATGAGAGGGCAAAAATACACAAATGGGGCAGAATGGGCAGTGAGGCGTGACCTCATTGATTGTGGATGGGCTTAAGGAAATTGAAATCTAGTATGTCAATAACTGCCAGAAGTCTCACAGAGGCTTCAAACTAAGTGCTTTCAGGGCATGAAGACACATCTTCCTTATTCCTACATCAGAGACATCTCCTGCCTTTCCCTCACTTCAAAAATCATGGAAACAGAACTCTGTATTTTCTTGAGAGTGTCAACTGATAGAATAGCTCGTCCATTAACACACATGCAATGGACACAGTTTCAACTCTTACCACTGGTTAGGGGATTCGCATCAGCATCTCCCAGGAGATGCCTGTGCTGCCAAGCCCGTGGTTGTTCCAGAGGCCTTTCATTCTTATTTCCTGCTGCTGGAGCTATGGGAGAGCATAATTAGTAACTCATGGGGTTAGAAACTGCAATCACAAACCTGATCCTGCCCCTGTAGTTTTGTGGTTTGGAGCACTCTGTTAGAAAAGGCAGAGTTGTATTCCAGCTCTAGAGATGTTTATGGTGTTTAGCACAACATTCCTGTACCATAATGAGAACATATCTCAGATTATTGCAAACTATGTCAGCCCAGTAGCAGTGATAGTCAAATATCTAAAACAGCAGACAGACGATCCAGGGAAACTACTTTACTGCTCTCTCCTTGTATGTACAAATAAGCATAGATAATTATAAGTCAGTAGACTTGTATATTACTGATTTATGCCTTCCTGCAGTTACTTTGTACTAGATAATGTTTTTTAATGCTTCATGTGGCAAGTGGTTTAGTTTCACAGGGATTTACGTCAAACACAGTTCACTGCCAGCCAGACCAGATTTAGGCAAAAGCAGCCTAAGTAATTTTCAGTCAGTGGGCTTGTTGGGCTGTGGGTAGGACTGGGAGGTCAGGAGACACATAAGTGTAGGTAAGTGCTGGTTTGGGGTCCTGGCTTGTGGTAGCAAAGGGGCTTTGCAGGGTTGGAGGTCATCAGTACACAGGTAGGAGAGGTTTGAACATTTGTGAAATAAATTAGCTAAAGATGGAAGACAAGAGAATTTTACTTTTTTTTTTTTTTTTTTTTTAATTTATTTATTTTTTTAAATAATTAAGACTTTGCCTGTAAATTAAGCTTCAAGTCTCTACAGTGTCTACAGCTAGTCCTGAAGCTGCAAAAGCACAATGGTGTGTGTATTACATGTCTGTAGGATAAACATCTTGAATTTTCTTCATTGCTTCAGTAAAACAAAGTAGTATAATGCATGGTCAGTGATCTTATTGAAAAAAGTCCAATGATAGTTTAATTATTTTTTAATAACTTTTATACTCAGTTTCAGTGAAGGATTTAGGGGGATTCTGTGATTCAAATACTCTGTTCTGCTAGTTTGTGGTTGTATTTAATCATTACCAGAAATTAGTTTCAGAACATGTACCTTACAGAGCACAAATCTTAAGTTTAGCTCTGCAACAATGTAGGATTTGATAATGTTCTTTATATATCCATTAGGAAACATGTGCCTCTTTAATTACATATAATTTCACATATGCCTATGAATATCACTGTTTTTTCCCCCCCTTCATTTATGGTGTATTATCACTCATCCAGATGCTCTCCAAATCCCTTAGAAAGCCTGGAAAATTAAGTCTGACTAGCATACACTTGATAAAAGATACCTGAATGTTGACCATTTATTCTGACATTTTGATTTTCTGCAAAACATCTAACAGTACCAACGTCAGGTAACATAAGTATTCTCTTCTCTATACACTCAGTGTCCACTTCAGTCCTTTCCAAAGAGTAGTGTTGAATGTCATCTCCATTCTGAACATGATGCTATGGAACCAGGCACAGCAGAAAAAAAAAAAAAAAAGATTGAATCTGGTTGTGCTTTCTACTTATGCTAGTGTATAATGCAATGTTTATCAACAGGATGTTAAATGGGATTCTAACAACTCAGCTCATAGTTATTCATCTGGAAGTGGTTCCTTCACTTTGAAGTGACTACAGCCAGTACTCCTAGTGCTTCCCAGATGAAGATTGGCAGTAGTTCTGCAAGACTAGCTGTGAACGCCAATTTTAAGTGCTGGCTTAAGTCTGTGCTTGTACAGTGTAAGAGTAGCTATGTCATTAAAGTCTGTCACAGGTGGAGTTACACTGGTCAAACTCTGGCTGCTTGGTTTAAGATAACATCCTATGGATAGCAAAAGCTTCATTAATACATTTCTAGATCAGTGTAACGGGCTCCACATGATGGGTCTATCCTAGAAAAAGGGGTTTCTTTAGCTGGGGTAGTTTATCCTGGAAGGAAATAGTGACTTTTTTGCTGCTGGGCATTTTGCCAATAGGCTATTGCAAAACGCACTCTTAATTGATATTTCTCTGCTTGCTGAGAGGCTCTGAGGACTTGTGTGAATAGTTCTAAATTCCATTCTGCATGCAGTTTAAGTGACTATGAATGTGTTTCTCTTGAGTGAGGAACTACTTATATTAATGAGAAAAACAGTTTTTATTTTTTCACAACTGCATGAAAAACTGCAGGAGGCTGAAATTAAATACAGACATTGTTCATATTCCACATTCTTACCCGCAGCTTGAGTCTGTGTTTTTATCTATCTTCTTTGCTCTGACAGCAAAGAAGATCTTGGAGGATCTCAGGAGGTCCCCTGTCACACCTCCGCCCAAGGCAGGGTCAGTGTAGAGGTCAGACCTGGTTGCTCTGGGCTTTACCCAGTTGAGTTTCCAAGGATGGACCGTGCTCAACATCTTGGGGCAACCTGTTCCACTGCTGCTCTGCCCTCACCTTTTCCTTTTCCCTCCAGTCTGAACTTTTCCATATCAACTTATGCCCACCATCTCTTGTCCTGCTGCCTTGCATAGCTGTGAAGAGCCCAGCTCCATCTTCTCAGTGACCTGCTCACTGAGGTAGGGGTGAGCGGCTTTGAGGTGCCCCCAAAACCGTTGCTTCTTCAGGTTGAAGCAGCCCCATCCATCAGGCTACCCTTGCAAGGTGGTTGCCCCAGCCCCTTGGCATCCTGGTGGCTCTCTGCTAGGCTCACTTTATTTTGACAATGTCTCTCTTGTATGGATGGGTGGCAAAGCTGTATGCAGTTCTTGTGATGTCTTCTCATGGGTGCCAAATGAAGGGGGATAATCATTTCTTTCTGGCTGTGCTCACCTTCTCACAGCTTATGGTGCTGTTGGTCTTAACTGCTGCCACAGCAGCTGCTGGGACACTTGGACGGACCATCAAGTCCACCAGGTCCCTTTCAGCAGGACTGCTCCCAATGCAGTCAGTCCTCAGCTTCTACCACTGTGTGGGCTTCCTTCTTCCCAGGCAGCATTTTTGCATTTGTCCAGGCAGAATTTCACCTGGTTCCCATCAGGCCATTCCTCCAGCCTGTCTAGGTCCTGCAGCTGGAAGACAGCCCTGCACTTGAGCACATGGACTGGCCTCTCCATTTAGGTGTTATCTGCAGGCTTGATGAGAGCGCACATTACCTCCTCCAGGTCATTGACATAGATATTAAACAGGAAAGGTACCAGAGATCCTGTGAGATGCCACTGTTACTGGCCTCCAGGCACAAGGACTATGGATCTGTATTTTTTTTCGGTAATATAACATCTTTCTCCACTTAATTTCCACTGATCTTATTTGGATGGTATGGGAAAAATGGGGCACATAAGAGGAACAGGTTAGTATCGTAGAGTGAGATAGAGACTGGTTCACCTAAATGTTTGTTTACCCAACCACCCATTATATATTAACTTCAGAGAAAAAAAAAAAAAGAAAAAAAAAAAAAAAGACTACTGGTGCTGTGTGAAACTTAACTGATAATCTCAGTATGGAGTAAATCAATCTCTTAAGCACACATTGTGTGTTCCATGGAGCTTCCTGTTCACAGGATAGGGGCAAGTCAAATTTCTGTTCAGTAGGTAGGTTAGGGCCTCCTCTCCTTACTTCACTGTCTTCATGTTCTCTATGAATCCAAGATATAAGAGTAACTGAAATAAGAGAAGCATACTTTTAATATAAACCTACATCATAAATGGAATTGCAGAAGAAGTTTTGTTACGGCACACTACCGCTTACCACAAAAAGGAAACCACACTAATAAGAGGCATATCCCAGCCATGATCAGACTTGTACCAAGAGCGGTACCAAAAGCACAGTGCTAGCTGTATGCAAAAATAAAAACAATGTTTAATAGCAGCTCTGCTCTCAGCCTCTGGATATGTGGAAAATTTTAGGTTGTGGGTTGTCTGGGTTACTTCCGTTAAAGCTACAGAGCAAAGCTCCCCCGAGTACTTTGCATTAAAACAGAATAATTACATAGCCAACAAATATCTGTGGAAAGAGAATTTTCTTAAAAAACAAACAAACAAACAAAAAAAAACTGACCTCCAAGGAATCAATATGAACATGCATGCAGGAGAGAAAGGCACAGGCGAAGTGAGAAAGGAAAATGAAGGAACACCCTGCTGCAGCATGCAGTCTCTTGCTCTCTCTTTCTGCTGTTTCTAAGGCACCTATCATGCCATTATCTACAGCTAATATAAACTGGAGACCTAGCAGACTCTGTAATGAATATATTGACTTTCTGGTACTCTGTGAAAAGAAAAGTGACGATGTAAGTATTTTGCTTTTGTTTGTGAAGAAGGGAGATGGAGGAGAGTAGAAGTGAAGGTTTTGCTTCAGCCAGTATAATCACAGCCCTTTTTGGAAGGCAAGGAATTTCACACCTGGTGTCCTAGCTCACGTTCAGCACTAAGCAGCCTATCCTGTGCCCTATCTGTGCATTAGCCAGAAGAATTGCTGCAAGTGAACAATGACAAACATTAATTATTTTTAAGAGAAATAATGTCTAAATCACAAACATGCTGACAGTTATGATCCTGAATACAGTGGGTGTCCAGAGACACCTTTTTGTTCAGGGATGGCTATCTCAGCTTTGGTGAACAAAATGCATTTTGGATCTAACTACACAACCTACTTCAATGTGCAGGGGCTCTAGGCATATCACTCTGGGACCTGCTTACCTTGATCGCCCAAGACAGGTGTTCACCAAAGTGCTAAAGGGGATCTGATCTGTTGAGTCTGAGGTACTATCTCGTATCTTCTACCACCCTCTGTGTCTCTGAGATACTCTATGGTACCTAAAATAACCCAAAATGTCTACTGCAGGTGCCTGAATCCCATCCTTATCCTTTTCATTGCTTACTGAATGTTGTGAACCAGGCACATATGCAAAACTGGAATCCAGAGCCTGAGACCACTTCCTACATCTATGCGCCTACATTGGCTTCCATTTCCTTCTGCTAATAGCACAAGTTTAGGCATCCAATGAAGCTTCTGCCTAAAATACTTGTCTCTAAAGTGTCTCAAAAGTTTAAGCACATTAAACAAGATTGTCTTGGAGTGTTTTCCTGTACTTAGCTTACTAAATTCTGGCATGTTAAAGTCCTGTCTGGTTTGCTTTTCAAAGGATTTTACATTTTATTGCTCAGAGCATGCACTCATTGTCTGCCCACATTTTATGAGCATTTTCCTATAACTCTTGCTACATATTCCACCCCTTCCACAAGTTCTTTTGTCAGCTTTAGGTGGAAATGAGAGAATTTTTAGCAGAGACTGTGTCTAATTGATCGGGATACTCAAATTCACTTTAAGCTAAACAGTAGCATTACCATGCAAAAAGCAACAGACAAGAATTTGACCAAGGTCACAGTGTATAAAGCAGGAAATTTAAATTTCCTGGGGTAGTTGAAGAATGAGAATGAAACCACAGAAAACATTGTTTGTTGTTTTCATAAGGCTGTTAGTTCCTGGAACAGTAGCACCCTTCAATTTAAAATGCAGCTTAAAGTCCATAATTGACAGCTCTTAAGTGTATGTGATGACAAGGAATTCAAGTCGGTCTGATAGAGTATGCATTGTTGTCTTTTGTGCAGAACTGATAGGCTTACTATTGAGGATGACACGAACCTTTTTCTGAACAGCATGTGTTTTCTGTTTGTTTGTTTTTCTTTTTTACATCAAGTGACCATTCTGAGAAAAATCTAACATCAGTAGAGGAAAATCTTGTTGATATTATTCTGCTCAAGTATCATTTAAATGCTCTACAAATAATTGTCTTTGAAAACAGAATCTTGTTTGTATACACAAAGTTCATAATAATCAGTGAGATAGCACTTTGATTCTTCCAAAAGGCAACATTCATTCATGTGCTTCCCACCCCTATCCTGTAGTATGAACTTCACCATCTAATCAGGTGTAAAACCTGGACCCATCGGTCTTCAGTTCTTGGGATCATCCCCAAAATCCTTCTTTTGCAGATGGGATTACACTTATTTCTTCAGAAATCTTAATTGCATCATAACTACCTTGCAATCAAAATGCAGATCTCTGGACTGCATCTTTTTTTGCTTGAAAAATATCTCTGTCCTACTTCTTCAAGGTCCTCCCATGCACTTCAATTCAACTTGTAGGAAACAGTTTGGCTGTTCATCCACAGCATCTAATGTCCTTCAGCCCTCAACCACTGCCCGGGTGAAATTGTTGCATAAGATTATTTTAAACTTGTTTCATATTGCATGCTTGCACTTTGATGATTCTCAGCACAAATAACTGCACTGAAGGGCAGTGAGGGCAAGAATCAGCTGATAAAGGAATGACCTCAGGAATCATCCAGTTCAGATGTCCAGCCTTTCTGATTAATGGATCTGCATAACAATGTTTTGGTTTGGACAGAAGCCATGGGATGCATACTGTGTGCCTTGGAGAGGCCAAGGACCAGGAGTCATATGAACTACAATATTCTTATGGGACTACAGAGTTCCATCATGGGATGAGGCCAAGCTGAATATAAAGCATGGTTCCAGGAAAATAGGTGATTTCAGTCGAAATAAGATCTGATGACTACTATTTTTCATAGATGGAGACTCAGATCCAGCCGTAGCTCCCATACCAGAGCAGACTATCTGCTCATCATGTTCTTGGAATGCTTCACATTTCATCACTTTGACACGATAACATTTGGATTGTTGTTGAGCCAAGTGCAGTTGAAACCTACAGGTGACCTACTCCTGATGTGCAAGATTAATTGTCCCTACCTAATTCTTCATACTTGCTTGACTAACTTTTCTAACAAGTCTCAGTGGTAAAGACCTCCCTACCTACCAAAGCCACCTCTATCAGACCTCCACATACTTATGATTAGAATGTTTTACCTCATGCCTAACCCTTTTTCTTACTACAGTTTAAATTCCTGAATTATTATATCCACAGTAGAAAGTGTGGGCATTATTTCCAAGCTCTTCTTTACACCCTCCCTCTTTTTTTTTTTTTTTTTTTTAAAGACACCTATTTTTGTCCTTTTCCAGTCTTAGACATCCATCTTTCATGAATTTGCAAGTTATAGATAATCTGATTACTTCACCTAATTCTTAAAATATACCAGGTCGTGGTCTATCTGGTCAGGCTGACTTGAGAACATTTTGTAACACCCTCTCATTCTCTTTTTACCCTGTTTTAGATTGAATTCTTAACCCTTTGTCATGAATGTTAATTATGCTAGTCATGTGAATGCAGCTCACATGCAAAAGAGGTTTTAAATACTCCAACCATCTTTGGATCATAAATTTATATGTCATCGCCTTACACCCTTTCCTCTGAGAGACAGGAAAAATAACCAATGTTTTTCTTGCTGTTCCTCATTATTAACACACCTTAACTTTTGAAGATTTTTGTAATTGTATATGGGTTTTGTGCCTGTTTTTCTGATTAGTTTTTATACACATGCTGTTATTTTATATGCTTTAGAATTTGATCTGATTTCCACTTTACACATGCAACGTTGTGAACTTGAGGTTAGTTAAAAGTTACCTGAATTCATCTCCCATTACTTTTCCCCTTTGATAGGGATAGCTTGTGCTTCCTGCCACAAGAACTGATTTACATTTTCCTTTCACTTTGTTATTGACTTGAGTGGATAGAAGTTTGCCTGCTTGAAGTCCATGGTTTTCTTGTTTTCCGTATTTTCCTTTCTGAGGACTGTGAACTCTGTAATTTCATAGGCACTGTCTCCAAGTTGCCTTTCATTGTCAAATTCTCAAACAATTACCCTTTACTGGTAAGAACCACATCTAGAAGAGCCTCTCCTCTGTGTGTTTTTTCTACTGCCCCAGAAATGGTGACCAGTGCTTTTCCATTTAGAGCTTGCTAATCAATCTCTGTCCTGATGTTTTCCATTCCCAACAGTTCTTCGGACAGCTAAACTCTCTGACTCTCTAGCCCCATTCATTGAATAATTTGCTATACAGTTCACAAAAAAAGGCTTCCACAGCAGACATTTTCAGATGAGGTGTTTGGACTAGCAATGTTAGCAGTCATGTTCTTCTGCTCCTCTGCTGTTACACAGATCCTTTCTCTGAGTCTGACTTTTTCTCACCTCTGGAATTCAGGACCAGTGCAGAGCTGTATCCTTTAATAGTAAAGAGCCCTATTATGTGAGTTATCATGCTTATAAGCCTATGCTTTGCCAACAAGGTCTGTTTTTTTTTTTTTTTTTTTTTTTTTTTTTTTTTTTTTTTTTCTTTTCCCCCCTGTGGTTGTGGCTTAGGTTTCCCTGGTCCTTGTATTACTTCCCACATTTCCTCATACTTTTTACTTGGCTTGTCACAATCCTCCTACCTCCATGCATACTTTTTTTTAAAGTATTTTAAAATCTGCTTTATGCAGTTGAGATGATCACATACATACAGAGTGATGAAGAAGAACACATACAGAATAACAGGTATATAAAATTAAATCTAGGCATGTTACTTTCTGTTCTTTCCTGATTTTTTTTTTTTAAGGATTTGTATTTTTTTGATCAAATGAACAAAAATAATATAAAAAAAACAAACAAACAGGGTAATCAGCTTTAGTAATCCAACTTCTATGCCAGTTGCATGTTTCTGTTCTCTGTGGTGGTGATGTAGTCTTTTTTGTTTGTTTGTTTTGTTTTTTATATCGTTATTGACTTGAGACCAATACACTTTAGATATTAGCCCTCAAGTCATTTGCAAATACCATTTAAATGGCTTCAACACAGTGGCAATGATGTTTACCTAGTGTGAGTTTTATTTGTTTCTTTTGAAACGGAACAGCTCTAATACCTATATGAAGCACCAGCAGACGTCCTTTCCAGTTCCCTTTAACAGCACTTGATAACATTCCATCGATCCTGACACTTGTAAACAGATGCTTAGATATCCAGCCAGCCGAAACCTCTGACACAGGCCACATCTAGAAATAGCTTGTACAGAAATAATCCCGTAAGTCAGTTGACACAGCCAAGAGGAGAGCCCTGTAGCACTGAGAGACTTGTGCTCCTTGCATATGCACTGTGTAGTAAGAATCCCACCTACTTCCACCCCAGCGACCACGTTCATGACTCCATGTTTACTATTACACACTCACTACGCGACTTGTTTGCATGCACTTCCTTTCATAAGAAACTGTCACAGAACTGCTGTTTTCCATTTTCATAAATTTGTTTACTTTGATAAAGCAGTTTTTCAGCTGTTACCCCCCCCACACCAGACAACGTGAGGAGGAGGCCAGCAGCTGTGTCTCTGTCCCACACCGAGGGCACAGGGTTAAAGTTCTGTTTGTCTCTGTCTTCCCTCGCAGATCAATCCATGCCTGGCTAAAGTGCCCGTACAGATGTGCCGCTGGAATATTTCATTTGGGTTCTTGAAGCTTAATTTAAAACATGAAAGAAGCCACTAATATTCCCAAAGGCAGAGAACTTTGCAGGAAGTTTGTAGTTCTGGAAGCCTATCACATGAGAAAGCATAGCTTCTGTAATCTGCAGAACACAGACACAGTTTCGTACACCATACAGAAGAAATGGAAAGTCAGTACCAAGGTTTCATAGCTGCCTGAAGGACTGGGACCTCCAACTTCTCTCCATTTATCTGTTGTGGAGAAAGCACAAGTAGCATACAGCTGAGCAGGATGAGTTGGGGCAGGCAGGACAAGAATTACAACAGTAAGATTACTGTCTGTTCATATGTACATGTTTCAGTGGTTCCAACAAAATACTGTTGTAGCTGAAAATCTACTCACATGTTGGGACTGACTCATTTTTTCCCCCAGATGCGCCAATTTTAGTGAAGTTTATAGAGACAGCAAGAACAGAGATGGAAGGAAAGTTTTGAATAATTGTCAAAAAGTGAAACAGACACATTTCTCAACCCACAGAATGAGGTAAGTAGCCTACATACACCCTGACAGATGGGTAACATGAGATGCAAGTATACAGCATTGACTCTCAACTGCTTAGTCCCATGGGAAAAGAGGGAAGGATGCAGTTAATGTGCAGGGGTCAGTCCACTATTTCCAGCTACCGTGTCATCCAAACATCTTGAACTTTTTCAAACTCCATATTAAGCAGCATGGGGTTGAGTTTTGGGGCATCAGAACTTGGGTTCTCTAGTAGTTACACATATTCTTCTCATTTCAACCTTAAGATGTTCATGGCCTGCAAAAGTCCACACCTTGTGTATGAAAATTGTCCTTTACCTGAAATTACTGACCTTCTCCCTAGTGTTTCCCCCAGGCATATTAATAGTTAGCTTATTGCCTTTCTTCTCAGCTTTCACTTTGTTTTTCATGAAACTTGTTTAGTCCCCTCTCAGGGAAGAGGCTGCTGCAACAGCTGATTGTAGCAGGAGATTTCCCTGTTTGGGCTTTGAACTTCATTTTTCTAATAATCCAGTTGTTGAGCTGACCAAACACTTTGAAACTTCTGAGAATTCTCTGAATTTCCAAGAATGTCATTCAAAATCTGTCCATGTGAACATCAATTGTCATCTCAGTTTTGCTGCTCAGGCCCCAAGCCTAACACTATTTTTTTATTTTTATTTATTTATTTATTTATTTATTTATTTTTTTTGTTGGGGGAACCCCAGATGTTTTGCTCCCATATATTGGATTTGGCTGCTCTGGAATCACGAAACCCAAAATCCCAGCTGCAGAATGTCAGCCCTTGGCATGGTCAGTCTGCTGAACCTTGTGTGTATGGAGAAAGCACTTGCCCGCTCAGGGAGGCTCCCAGCAATTCAGCTGAGTTCTGCTGAAGCATTGCGGAGATATCACATGTTCCAGGGTTCAGTGAATTGTTCCTTTTGTCCTCTTAATACTTCTAATCTCTGTACAAAATCCTTTATCTGATCCATCTTTCTGCCAATTTTGGACCTTTAGAGCAGGCCACAGTCACTGCAATGCCAGATGGAGCTAGCAGTTGTTGGAAGAGAGGCCACACCACACAGCACACAAAACAGGCCTTGGAGGCCCTAACAGGAGGACAGGGATGGATGCACCGTGATTCCCTGAGCAGCACTGACAAAGCTGTGTGCAGTCACCAGTTCTATACTCCCTTTTTCATCTTGTTCTTGATCCCATCCTCTCTGCTTTAACAAAAATATTCTTACCATATTGCTAAACAAAACAGGGTGGAGTGATGAGTTCACTTACTGGGCCCTAAATCACCCACATCATTTAACGTATTCCTTGGCATAGTTTTGGCCTGAGTCAATAAATCCAAAAAAAAAAAACACCAGGGAGAAACACTTGCTAGAAACTGGTCCCAGCAGACAACATGGAGCTGACTAAGCCACCAGGGCTGGCTCCTTTCTCTTTCGCTGTCCTCCAGCACTATCCCAGCAGATGAATCACCAGGTATGCAGCATAGTACATGTCTGGGGTATGCAACAAATGCCCTCACTTTCTTGTTATGAAAACACTGGTCTGGCAGACCGAAACTTGAGCCTTCACACAATTTTAACCACCACACAGAAAGAGTCATTATGCTATACAAATGCTGGACAGGGGCCCAGAGGAAACCCATGACCAAAAGCTATGTCGTGTGGGCATTGCCCATCTGCGACCAGTTCTGTTTCACTTGGTTGTACAGATATAGCTACGGTCATCTGCCTCCTTGGGCTGTCTTTAACTAATTTCCATAGTTTAAAACTCAGAGTGAAAACAAGTTTTTGCTTGTTCATTCGCTTTTTAATTATGATACTGTATCCAAACATCTACCAGTTTCCTGTCTCCGTAACCCAACCAAAAGCTTGCTTTGAGCCAGTGCACTCAGCATTTAAATGGTGCTTCGTGTAAAGTTCTGACAGTTCTCCCAGATGGTGTCCTCCAGCCACAACCCTCCTACCCCCACTCCAGACACAGATTTTGGAAATCACAGTTCAGAAGTACACAGTTGGAATTAAAAATACTAGAGCAGCTGTCCTCATTGTCTTCAATTACCCCTTTCAGCTGCTGCATCCTATATCAAGCCTAGCTTTCTGGAAGTCTGCTCCATGTAAAAGGAAAGCATTAACATTTTTTTTATATTAATATTATTTGCAAATCTTTGCCAGCATTCTCAGATCCCACCTCTCATTCCTTACTTTCAGCTGCACAGCTCTGCTCCACTTCAGCTTAATATTCTCAGAGAGGCTGAGGCTCCTTATGATAGTTCCCAGAACCCTCTTGTAATCAAACTATAAATTCCAAAGACTTGTTGGAGAAATGTCTCTTATCTGGTCACTGATCTGATTATTTGTCTCTGCACCCATGACTGCAATGCCTTGTACTCCTCTTGCTGTTTTATCAGAAGCCAGTTAAGTTCTTCCCTATTGCATGGGAGGTGGAGGGAGAGGAATTATCTTCCTTTCCCATTTTTCAAGGATATATTTTTTTAAATTTATTTTTCTTTTTCTCAAACTTCTTAAAGATACAGGATTGAAAGATTCATTTGAATAAGTATGTTAGAGGAGAAGAGACAGTGAATATATTAGAAGCAAAGATTTAAGGCTATTTTGAATTGTCTTTTTTCATTTATATCATTGAAATAAAACCTGTGAATTCTTAAAGTGAGGAGATAGATAGTGCTCTGAACTGTGCTGTTTAATATATTTACTGCTTATTATCTGACTAGCTTAAATAAGGGACACAGCACAGGGCCTGACCATTCACATACTAATGAGATCTTTGCTAACCACAGCAACTGCAGGAAGAAACGCAACACCTGAATTCAAGCAGAGAGGTCACTGCATGAAGGTGTAACGCAGAGCACTGAGACACTTATTTAATGAGGTAGATAATTGCAGGGGTCATTGTTTGTCAATGTTTTCCCTTTCTACAGTCTACTGGGTTCTCTTCTGAGCACCAACTCAAACACAGGACCCAGTGTCTGATAATCAAAGCAGGGCTGAGAGCTGTAGCTAACAACAGAATCACAGAGCAATGGGGCTAGAGGAAAAAGAAATAAAAACTTTTGTGCCAATTTCATTCATGTAATAGCTGTCAAGTTTCCTCAGCAAACTTAGTCATGAAGTATCAAACAGAAGAGCTAGGTTTACGAATATACAATATTGTATACAGTTGAGTTTAATCCCCATCTGTTCCCATGGAGTGGTAGTCATCACACTCCCTTTTCCAGCAAAATGAAGACCATGATTGTTATTACAGAAGTAAAAGTTGATGCTACTGGGAACATTTATCATTACAATAAACTATAAATAAATAAATATTGCTGTTAAACAGTGCTTTGATTAATAGCAAAATGAGCTAATGAGTGCTGTTAGTTACAGTTTCACTGTTTGTTTCCTCTTGCTGTTTTATTCATAGACCTTGTGTTTTTGCTAAAAAGGGAATGATAAACAGCTGCAGAGTGTCCTGGGTCACAAACTGAAATGGCCTCTTTCAAGGCATGTGAAGCTGATAAAACTGCAGAACCAAGTCTAAATCAAAATCCAGTGTTGGCAGGCTAAATCTGAAGTATATTCACATGCTCATTTTTGACCTAATTACATTTGATTACAACAGATGAGAATGATTTGGTTCTTACTGATAGCAGTAGAGCAGATGTACTGAATCACTTAGTCCTTTCTCCTGCTATAATAACCTCGATCATCTTCATGTTGCTCAGAGAAGAGGGTCAATTTGCCTGCAGATAAGAATGATCACTTTTCCTCCCTATATAATTCCTAGACTCTTAGCAGCATTCAAAAGTGTTCCACTCATCCTTTAAGTGTTATATCACTACACTCCAAAGTACAAGTTTGGTGTGATCATTATATTTCTTCACATGTTTAATATTAAGTTCTCATTTGTCTTCTCTACAGAAGTCTTGGTTTCTTCTGCCTCCAAATGCTGCCAGCTCAGGTCATGGTTACTACCTCCACCAAATACTTAGGTATCTGCAAATATCATGGAAGTCCTTCTGGACATCAGGATTTAAAGTTTCCTTTCTTATATGTTTATTTCTCTCTTACTGCTTTTCAACTCCTAATGTGTCCAACTGTTTTTCTCTCCATCCCTAAATTGTCTCTCATATTTCCTTATTAAAAAAGATTTCCTCCAAGTTCCCATAACCTAGCATAACAGCACATTTTTAATGCCTTAAACTATTCAGAGAGATGTTTTATTTATTTGTGCAAATGTTAGCTATTTATTTAAGAGTGTTCTGGGCATTTGTAGGCAGCCAAGAATGCAGAGCAGCTTACTTCCATCTATTACCATGGAGTTTTCATTATCTGTTTTTAAACTACACTAGCATCCTTCTGAAGGATAAAGCTCCCCTCTTCTGCTTCAAAGACAGAACCCAAGATTTTTTTATTGAAAATGTAATGTAGCTCAGAAGAACATAAGTGAAATGTTAATCTAACCACGAGAGTAATCATTCTTTTCCCTGCTCTATTTTGTAAGCAACAGGAATTGACCCTACTGGTAGGTCGAAGCAAACTGAGGTCTTACAACTGGTTAAACAAGGAGTTCAGAGCAGTTACACACCTGTAAGTTTTGGAAGCAGGGAGTAGCAGGACTTGCTAAAGTTATGCCATGACCTGAGAATCCTGCGTGTGGGGACAAAGGGGACGTTGGTTCTCTCCTGATAATCTGTGCTATTCCATAATATTCTGTTTATTTCACAATAAGCTAATGAGTCTCATGTGTTGCAACTTTATCCCAGAGCTACTTAATTCATTGGTCTGGCAAGTATACTGTTTGCTGGAATAGTAAATACCAGCAGAGCTCCAAATTCAGCAGAGTTCATGGCATGACCTCTGATTATGGTCACAGCAGAGACTGGGAGTAGCATGAGGACATCTCTGCCAGACTCTGCCTTGTGATCAGCGTAACCGAAGGTCATTTAAATAAGGGCCTTGTCCCTCCAACTAGTCTCTTGTTGATTATCTCCCTGTTTTTCCCTACCAGAAGCTATTACACATGATGGGTCTACAGCAGCTCTGACAGTTACTGTAAGGGAATGGTGACAAAAACAGTGCTTTCCCCTGGCAAGGCAGAATGCCTCAGAAGGAGCACTACACAATCTTAACATAAACTTTGGATTTGGCTATCAGCCCTGGTGGCTCAGTTCACCCTTCATCCTTTCCCAAGGGTTAAGTAACCAGGGAGATGTGTTCTATGACATACAGGCCCCACATTGCCACTAACAGCATTTTTCTGTGGCCGGTTATAGTTCATCAGCATCTGAGCTCCAGGAGAATTACAGGGTTTCATGGCAAGATGCTGCCATTCAGAGCCCCATTGCTCTGCCATTACAGAATAGGTTTCCTTCCTCTCTGACAAAATAGAGCTTTGAAGCCCCCATGGTGAGGAAAAGCCCTGGATCAAGATTCATTGCCCATTCTGCTTTAGCTCCTCAAAATTAACACAAGGGTCTATAGTAGAAATCCTATACTCAGCTTGAAAAAACAGCAAGAGAACAATCCAAAGCAAAACCCACAATCCACCAAAGAAGCCTACACCAGCATAAAAGTGATGGTTTTCTGATGGAAATTTTGGTATAAAAACACCCATCTCTGGTAAATATACAGAATACCCTTCTCTTCAATTCCCAGAGATAAAATACATTATTGGGGGTAGGAGGTAGGAGTTACTATGTGACTTGCTTTGATTAAGCTTCTAAGCTTTGAGCACTTATTTCTTAGGAAATACTCAAAGGCCACATTCCCTCCATATTCCTCTAAGAGGGCTCTTTGCTGTCAGGCTGTTATGCTGGGATGTGCTTGTTGTGGTAGTGAAGAGCTGTTGTTTGCTCTACAGTAATGCGTGCTTTCTACTCAGCTCGCTTACTCATTGCTCATTGTTGTAAACTCTCATTAGTGCTTAAGATCAGCTGGCACCTCTGTTTGCTTTCCTTTTTAGCATGCTGCTTGAATCCATCTTCCTTTCAGAGCTCTGCTCATCCCTGAGCAGAAATATGATCTCAGTTCTTCTCTAGCTGAAGGAATTAATTACTGTCCGTCCAGCAAGTATCTTCAATCATCACAAATGCCTAAAGAAATTCTAGAAGCACAGGCCAAGGCAAACTCCATTTCCTATCACACAGTTACCCTGACACAGTAAGTTTCCTGACCATTTTTATTGCGAAGTCTCCATAATGTGGTCTGTCTCCAGCACTGACACAGCTGTAGTGTCAAAGTGCAAATGCCTTACATTCTTCAATGCATTTATCCTTGGAATACATTTCTGATACAGCAAAGTGCTTTATCTCTCTTTGTAGATGGGGAATTGAGGACTCCAGAGTGTGAATCTCAAAGAGGTTTACTTTCTGGACATGCTTATCTATCCCCACCGCCTGTGGGGACACCCTTTTAATAACTACAGAGACTAGAATATCTAAACATGAGTTAGATCCTATCCTCAATTTGCCACTGAAGATTACAGAGGAAGTAGTTAGCAATTCAGGAAATTGAACATAAGTATTTTGAAGCTCAAGATATCACCATAAGTGTTGAATAACTTTTCCTATTAGTATTTGCACCTTCTTTTTGTGGGGGAAGAAAAAAAAAATAGCAAAATTGAGGGGATAAAAACATAACAGGGAGGGGGGAAAAAGTACTTGGTTTCAAGAAGCAGCTGTCACTTTCATAATCTGAAGTAAAATGTCTTTTCCCTTCCATGTGTTTGTAAGAGACTGGGGAGCTGCATCTAACTCCAAAATAAGTTAGAGGGACAATCAATGAATCATTTGAGGAAGGGAAAAAAGGCAAAATTAGAATCCTCTTTTTTTTTTTTTTTCCTTCTCCCTTTTTATAATTGGTTGGGCTCCAAGCTAACAAGAAGCACTTGGTAATGACGGGCAGTTACTCCCACTGCACTGCCATTATAAAAATCAATGACTAACTGGAAATAGAGAAATAAATATATATAGACAAAATTTGTAAAGACAAACTGACCCTCTAACTTCAGACAGGGACTGTATGTTAAAGTCACATCCCCTGGAGCACCTTGACAACTGATCACATTTATCATCAACAAGAGACAATATTTGTCATTCAGATAATACCACACTGTAAGTTGAAACTAGACCATAAGCCATTTTGGGGTACAGCAGTAATTTTCAAGATTTAACCATTTTTTCCTGAGATGAACAGGACAGAGGGAAGCAGATGTTCTCAGGCTCTTCTGCAAATACCATCAATCCAAAATACAGCGGTACACTGATATTTCTCCTTTGCAGGTGCTCATGTTGAGTACTGCTACTCAAACTGTAGAGTTCAAAGCACAGAATACAACTATCTTTTCTCAATACATTCAGTATATAAACCTCATCTGGAACAGACAAAGTTGTTTGCAAGAGAAAGCACTCGGCTGAGTGTTGCAATGTTTGGCATTTGGGTTTCTATTGGATGGTACACACAAGAAAGGTCTTTATAATTGGTTAAAAACATGACAGCTTGTTAAACTTGTTTTAGGACATCAATCCCATGGGCTTTTGACAGAAAGAAAAAAAATACCCACGCTCTGGATAAGTTAGAAGTTCATTTCAAGTCATATTCAGATGCCATGTATATTGAAGCTACAGGAAAATAAAATTTAGATTGTTCCTATAATTGAAGCCTATAAAGTTTTGAGTACCTTGTTTTCTAGTCAGTGAAATTCTTCTTCACTTATCAACTATGGAACTTTCCCCCTTCCCCACCATTTGAAGATCTTTTAGCAGAAAGTTTTCTGCTTACAACTAGTTGCTAGAAAGATTCTATCTGAGGACAACCATTTATATATATTTAAAGGTCTTTATTTATTTATTTACTTATTTATTTTTGCAGAGGAAGGGCAGCAGGCACATCACTTCTGCCACCTTAAAAGTTCAGATGGCCATACTTCAGTGTCCTGTACAGACAGAGTTTCCTGTAAGGGTGTCAAGTACAAAAGGGTCACTAAGAGCATGTGTGAAAAACCCTGAAGAAACGAAAATATTTTTTCATCTAATGTTTGCCTCAGCTAGCTGAGAAGACCCCAAGGGGGTGCAGTTTGAAGGAGATATTTTTTGAGGATGTTAGTTTTGTTATTTGTGTATTCTTGTGGTGGTTAGAAGGATTACCTGCCTCTAGCAGATGAAAGAAAGTTGATCTGCTAGAGCCACCCAAGAGGTGGAGGAAAGCTGGTCCATGCTGTCCTGGTTATGAAACTGCAGGAAGTTTTTGCATGGTGCTGCAGGGACCTATAATTGCAGCTTCCCACTACAATCCATACAGGACTAGGTCTACCACACATCTGCCTCTTGCTGGCAAATCACACCTCTCCCTTCCCCCATCCCCTTCTAATGATCCACCTTCTAATCAGCTTAATAAGGCATGCCATTTATCATTGTAGCATCTGGATGCTTAGAGCTGGATGAAATATAGCTCAAGTGGCTGGGCTGACAGCTTCTGAGCCCAGTAGAGTCAGGTGCCAGGAGTACTCAACAAGGATGTAGTCCCCTCCAATTACCTTCCAAGAGGAGAAAACCTGTTTGGAAAGAAGTGTTTTGCTAGGAAAGATGGCATTTAGATCAAAGTGAGAGAATGCCAGTAACATTCTCCTGTTAGGGCTCCTTGGCCATGAAGGGCCTGTTAGGAGAAACCCATTATTCCCGTGCCATTCTGTCATTGTAACGTCAACCCACCTGTGCACTCCTCCACCATTTCTTTATGAAATGCATATGTTCCGGCCTGCATATGGCTTACTTTACCAACTGCTCCTCTGCATCTTGGCTCTTGGTGCTCTTATTCATCCCTGTGCCATCCCCCTCTGACATGATAACCACCCATCTCCTGTCAGCCTGGTTCCCACTACTGCCAACTTCTCTGTTCATAAAGCCTCATCATTCCTTAAAGCCTGTACATCTACAGCTCACACTAGATTCGCACATCATTGGGCTCCTGGTACTCCCACTTGCAATTTTAGAAGATGCCTTTTTCCTCCCCAGATGAACAAAGCATTGCAAGAACAGAAACTTTTCCTGCAGGCAGTGAGCTTTCTCTCTTGCTCTCATGTAATTCTAGATCTAGCTATTCCTGGAACAGAAAATGCATGTTCTTGAGTTTTGAAACACACTCACAGATGCTTACTTTCAGATACTTATCTCCCCTTATACTGATGCTACTGTGGAATATAGAGTGGAAGTAAACTGCTGCAAGAAGCATATCCAGGCAGACACATTCATACTACCAGATTAACATGATGTAAGAACCCCCTTCCATGATCTTGAGCTAAATTGGCTTTTATCCTGCAGGAATTCCCATTGCCCTCCATCAACACTGGTAGGGTGGCAGGAATAAGCCTTGTGCACCTCCTACCAGGAACACAAATAGGAAGGATTTGTCACAAATGAGGAGATGAACAGTCATTCCCAGTGCTGCCTTTTGTTATCTTCACACACATGCTCCAAGGAGTGTTCACTAAATACACTGTTCATTTACATCAGTTTTAATCTTGACCACCGTTACTACTACACATCAGTTTTAATCTTGACCACCGTTACTACTACACCCCACATTGCTTTCTTATTTCAAAACTTCATTCCCACCTTCCCAACAGGCTTCTGCAGCTTTCCAGTTGGGTATGCAAGTGAGGTGCATTTACCATCAAACTCATCCATAGTGGTCTGGACCTACTTGTATAAATAATGATCCTGTGAACCAGGAAAGCTTGTAGAGGTGTGATAGCAAAAAATCCCCATAAAAAGCCATGAACTAGTATTTCAAAAGAATTATTTAACCATTCTATTAAAGATAAATTTATTTCCCTGTCAAATTAGTTCAGCTATGGGTCAATTTAGTAGGCATTATGCATTTATTTCAAAATACCTCTGAATTTTTCATGAACATTTGACTAACTGGTTTCCAGACTGTAAGATAAGATCTAGTTCCCACCAGCCATAAAACCTTTACACCGATTTCAGCGTAGCTGGATCCAGCCACAAAACCACGCGGCCAGGAAAGCACTTAAAAACACAGGGGAAAATACTGCAAAGTCATATACAGCTCATCCCAGTGCTATATGCTGCAACTGCACAGATCTTCTCTAAGAATAAGTGCAAAGGGAGAAAAATTCTGTTCAAGTACAATACAGTAAGAGTTTCTAAAAATGTAGAATAATAGTTCAGCATGGGAGGTGTTGCACTGCTCACGTAGTCACTCAGGTTTAGATCTTTTTATGAAAGATAAAGATGAGTTTGAAGTTCATGGCTGCCTAGACAGTAGCAATGACAACCTGATTATGTTAATTAATGCCTTAAATAAGTAATTACAAGTTCTACCACTTTCTTCTTCAAAGTTAGAATTACCCGTGATTTAAGCCACCCTTACAGAAACCTAGGAAATAAAGGCACGAGGCTATGAGGAGTCCCTTCACAGGACAAAGAGCTTTGAATAAACAGGACTTTAATAAAAGGACAAAGAAATGCTATTAAACAATAAATCATTAAAAAATAATAAAAAAATCTGCATAAGGAGCTAGGAGCCAGAAAGATTACTAACATCACAAGTCCAGGAACGCAGTCCAAATGTAGGCTAGCCTCCTTAGCGAATCTAAAAAGCACAAGGCAGCTTTTGTTATTTGTATGGCTGCTCTTCAGCTCCACCACGGCTCTTGCTGCATCCCAACCCATGGCTGTCATTACCACAGCACTTCCCCAGCTGTTGAAAATCCTCAGAACGTGAGCTCATTTAGGCCCTCCAAGAGGTTACTCTAGTGCTTCACTCTTACAGAGGACACAAACTTACAGAGAACTCTTCAAAAAAAAAAGGGAAGCACTGACCATGATTTTTTCTTCTCTCAAGCTCTTTCACCTTAGCATTGCTGCCTGCAGCCAGGGTAGCGTTTGCCTGTGAGAATATTTGTGAAAGCTTTAATTTATGTAAATTTCCAGAGATGTTGCAGTTCCACAGCTACTTCAGCTTCACCATTTATTTGTTCTCTAATAAAAATATCCTGAGGTACTACATGTTGGGCACTAGCTGTTGTTTGATGCCTCTGCTCACTTTTCTTCCTTGTTCGCAGATGCTGACAGAAGGTTCTTCTCTGAGGTCCCCGACCCTGTCATGTACTTTGGTAGCTCTGAAATAATTGTGCTTCTGTTTACTTTGAACTGAACAAAAGCTCAAGCAGGGAGAACAGTGAGAACAGTGAAATGGTCAAGCTTTGTTTCAACGTTTCATTTTATTCCAACATTAACTTTCAGGCAATTATTTCTGAAGTAATTTTCTTGGTAATAGAATAGGAGGACAACACTGTGATTTGATCTCCATTCCTCTAGATACCAAAGAACACATACAGCATCTATTCTCAACTAGTTTGCTTGATTAACAGCACCTATATTCAAGAGCCCAGATTGTCCATAACAGCCTGCAGAAAAATGTGGGATGGTGATTTGTAGCACCACCTAAACTAGGTACCTAAATTTGGATTATGTAGCCACACCTACAGAATGATCTACTGATCAAAGAGGTAGGGCTGCAGCATGCCCTGTGTGCATGGAGTATGGCTACTTGGAGAGAATGTGGTGCAAAGAAGCACCCGTGTCTTTTCCAGGAAACAAGTAGTCTTTATTAACTCTAGTTTACCAAAAATTCTCCTTGACCTTGTCTGGCTTGCACAGAGCCACTACAGTTCTTTTCTGTACCATCCCTGGTGCTCTGGGTGGGCGTGCTGCCTCCGCCACAGCACAATTCAGGACCCAGCATGTTCCCAGGTGTGCATTCAAGGAAGTACATCCCCCTAAAAGCCCCAAAGTACTAAGAATCAGGTAATGAATCACATCATGAATATTCAAAGGAAAAAGGACATGGAAGCAGATGCTCTCTGCAGGAGCCAGTCCTGTCCCTTGAGATCAGGTTCAGTATTACCTTTGAAATTCACCTCGAAGTGCATTCACATTGCTCTCCTTGCTTCCTGGATTTGCTGAACTCAACACAGGACCGAGTACAGGCAGGTCCCGGCATTCCTATGGGCTTGCACCACACCTTGCAAGCTTCTGGGACTCAGGAGGTCTTGTAAGAGAGGGGTGAGGAGGTCTTGTAAGAGAGGGGTGAGGTGGGTTATGTTTCTGCACTATACTCCCCAGCAGTCCTGGTCTCCAAAGTAAGAACCATAGGCACCTGAACAATAGGCTTGCTGGAAAACAGACTCTATCTCCCAGGGCTTTTTTTTTTTTTTTCTTTTTTCTTTTTTTTTTTTCCTTCATGATGGTGAAAAAGAAAAAAGGAGGAAGGACATGAAAGTTGAAGTACTGTATCTATCAGATGTGTCCCATGAGAAAAGTTTCATTTATAATCAAGCGTTTATAACCTCTTACGGTTGAGTGCATTTTCCTATGGAAGTGATATATCCTACAGCAACCTAATTAATCCTCTAAGAGAAAATGCAAATGTTATGACTCTTTGCATTGGTTTAGTGCAGAGAAAATAATTTAAAAAATATGTTTGTTGATTTCTGTTTGCACAGTTTAAGCAAATAGGTGATAATCACAGAAGTTCTGTGCAGTTTTCTGGGAGTGTTCTTGGTGTTACCCATGAGGAGACTGACATACTGACATTTATTAGGGCATATATGCAAGGAATTCAACATGACTGGCACACCCTGTCCCTTGGAAGGGATTGCCCTACTATTTTCACTGTGCAGCTCATGTATATAAAAAAGAAAGAACCGCATGCATTATTTCAAAGGATGAGGTTAACAATAAGAATTTAAACAGATAGCTATAAACTTAGTTAAGTCAGGATTAGTGCAGACTGCGGTGGAAGTTGATTCCAGACTGCAACTTTGTGGATTTTCGTTTTATACTAAGAAAACAACCACACTGGACCACTAATAACATATTCCCTGTTTTCCAGGTCCCCAGCCTGAGGCAGCCAGGGTCTGATTTCATAGATGCTGACAAGTCTGTACAGCTGAAGCCAGCAGAAGCCGCGAGCAGTTGTTAGCTTCTAAGACATGTCCTGAGCACCTCAGGTGAAGTATGCAGGTAACGAAACAGTCAGTTTAGAGGTAGCTTCTGTAAATACTGACTAAATATTCATGGAGTTTACAAAATACGGTGTCAGGGAGCTGAAGCAAGCTCATCTGTGTTTGTAAGCTGCACAGAGACTATGGTAACAAGCATCAGAGAGAAACCAAAGATAAAATAACTCACTTCATTGTGGATAAAAGGTTCAGATAGCATGCAGTAAAACACTATTTCATCTACTCTGCACTCTCCATTCACAGCACAGAAGGACCTTTTCTGAGGGAATAGCTTTCTTTCTATCAAAGAAGGAGAAAGTTCAAGTGGGTTCCTCTGAGCATCCAAGTGACTTGCTCAGCTGAACAACAAAGGTGCTTGTGCTCTGCCAAATCCCATTCTGCATCACTGTACTACGAACACCAGGCAACAGAAAGGTTATATAGACACATTTCATTCTGGGATTTCTGATGTTTTCCAGCTTTTAAAATTCAGAGTAGTAAGTTCAGAGCAAAATTCAGAGCAAGTATATTACCAACAAATAAGGGAACCGGAGCCTTACATGGAATGTATTACCCCAAAATGCTGCACAGATAACACAAACTGTCCAATTCAGATACTAAGTATTAATATAGCCATTTCAATTACCTTTAAGTATATATCTAGTTAATTTATATAAAGAATATATAATATACACTATATTGCATATTAAACATTCAATATAATTTTAATTGTATAGAAATAATATTTTTAGTCATAATCGAGTACAAAATAATAATTTATGTGTTCCAATTTCCTTAATAACATTTTCCTCCTGGAATACACACTTTACAGGACTAGAGACACTTATGTTTGATTCACATTACTGCTCTGCTTACACCAGTCATTACCTGAGGGCATTACAAGGACCGTCACTGAAAGACAGAAAAAGTATCCGTATAGTTGTTAGTGATAAAAAAAAGGAATTGTGGCAAAGAGAAAAGCTCATTGTGTGAGATCTGAAAGATTCACATAATTGGATGAAACTAGCAAGAGAAAAATAGTAGTCTTACTGAGGCCAAAATGAGCATAAACCAAGTCTATACAACCATTTTAAGCCATTCATATATACATCTTATGCACTAAAACCATTTCATCTTATCTATGCTACTGTATTACTTCAGTGAGAGTGCATTTTGTTGGGGTGGGGGCCAAAAAAAAAATTTGTTTTACATACATTTTTACCAGCCCAGGTTCTTTAACAAATATTGCCCCTGCACGTACTTGCAGAGTGAGCATGCACGTTTTCAGTCATTCAAACTAGAGTCATCTTGACCCTGTCAGCACCCAGCGGCTGCTCCTCCAGGCCCTTTCTTGCTCTCTAACCTCATCTTTGGGCTTAATCCATATAATTCTCCATTACAACTTGTTCAAAATTCAGCTCTTAAGACAAATTTCTCCCTCTGCTGGGTAGATAGACTGTTACTTTTCAGTGAAATAGAGTAACTCATTTTAAAGTATATGCTAAATGCATAGCTTTTATGAAAAAAGTTGGAAGGAGATTAAAAGAGTGGCAGAGGATGGAGGCACAATGCCTGCCTCTACATTTTTTTTAGCTGGAAAAACAGGTGATGCAATCTCTATTAGAGTATCTACTACTAATGCCAGAAAGAGTTTCTTTTCAAATGACTCGTGTCTGTAGTAGTAAATGAAAATTTTGCTGCTTCACAAGTCTCTTGGCTGCCATAATTAATGTGTATAATGTATATTTTTTGAATACATGCTGATAGCTTTTTCACTGATTAGCAAACTAACTTGGTACACCTTGTATGGAAGATGTCATCCCAAATTAAACACAGACTGGCATAGACAGTCATATTTTCTGAGCCAAATGTATGTTACATTTCTAACAATGAAAGATTTGTAACTTTCCCTTTAATTGTTCTTGCACAGTGTTTAATTATAATGTAGCAATTAATAATGTAGAAATTTGTCTTAATCTGCAGAGGTTACAGCCTAGTGCCCAGGGTAAAGCATACTTCAGAAGCAAAACATGAGGTTAGCGTTGCAGATTAACAAGAGTCTAGTGATGAGATTAATTACCTTATTAATCTAATAGCCTCTGTTTCATGATGATACCTGAAGTCAGCCATGGTGCTTTTTAGGAGTGAGTAGCAGCAGACAGCTGGAAGGGATGGTAGCTATAAGAAGTGCAATGTATCAGGAAATTTTTCATTTCCTCAGTCTTTACAGGAAAAGAGCTTTTGTTTGTTTGTTTGTTTGAAATCTTTGGTTTTCATTAAAAACTAAATCACTCATTTTTCAACATCTGGCAGTCAAATGGCTTTTATCTGCATTTTTCATTCTAAACATAAAGATTTCTTCAGAAGAAAGTTTTGTCAAAAATAATCTTTATTGAAAAAGTCTCCTCCACCATCCCTGACACAGTGAGAAATTACAGAATTTATTATAAGTTTTCCAAATTTGTCAGTTTTCTTAGTACTAAAGTTCATTTCCAAGTGCTAGTCAGGATACCAAATAAGAGATGTTTCCTCTGTTTTCATGGACATAAATCCAGCATACAGTTATTGATGTCATTCAAGTTGTTTTAGATTTGAAATTGACTTTCAGTGTCTATGGCAGTTTCATACTTCGTGACTCTGTTACTGTGAACAGTTACTGCCCATTTACACTAAAACCACAAGTCTAGCCCAAATTTTGCAGACCTTACAATGAAGGTGAATTATGGCCTTGCAATATCCAAATTAATTCTTATCTGAATATACAACTGTACATATAACTGTAGCCATGGAAAATATTATCCCTCAAATCTAATTTTGAACGTGCAATGTTTCTGAAGAAAACAAAATGAGGATGTGAAAACAGAAGAAGGTATTTCAATAAAAATAAATAAATAAATAAAAAGTACTTCAGCTTCAAAGATTAAATTATTTTTCAAATTACTGAAAATATCAAAGTATGGATTATGGTATGTGACAGAGTTTTTTCACTGCCTTTTTTTTTTTTTTTTCTATATCAGAAAGGATGTGTACTTTTTTTTTTTTTTCTTCTTCTTTTTAATATATTTTGAAACCAAATGCTAGAAGATTAGTGGCATTGAATGACACTCCCTAGATGACTAGGATTTTTGACAGAGGAGCCTATTTTTTCATAAGAGTTTGCACGTGCTTAAGTGGCACGCCTATTCATGTAATAAAAGTAGTGCAAGCTCAGCCAAGGCATGTGTATTTCTCCACTACAAATGCTCTCTATTCAATTGTAGCAGTAAATATTGCCATAACAATTCTCAAGACAGTGGAACAACTGCAGTGCTAATTAAAAGAGGGCTCCTGAAAGGTTCTTGCAAGCAATAGAAATGATTGCTACAGTTAGTTATTTAAACCTACACTTGTCAGTTTTACTCAGCTTTACTCCTATTACATGGGAAAAGAGTTGATTTCTGACAAATTATTATTTTGACGTGTTGTTGGAAGAAGAAAAATTTCAAGCTAATAACAAGGCAGAGGACTAAGGGTATTGCTAGGCAATGGCATCATTAGGATTTTATGTATATGTTATAACACTCAGCCTGGCACCTCTCCTCTCTCATCTTGATGACAGCAATATTACAGAAGATTCTTCATGTATAGCAGCTAATAAATGTCTGCAAACAATAAAACAAATGCTGGAAGAAAGGATGATAGTTACTATCACTATATTTTCTGCATAACCTACGCAGTACCCAGCATAGCTTTGTGCAATAAACAATTGATGTGTTTTAGATATGAGATAATACAGAGAGCAGAAAGTTATTTTTTTTCCTATAAGCACTGACTACTCTGAAATCTCTATTTTCTGTGCTAAAATGGTGTGATTTGCATATAATATTGGAAGATAATATTTATTGTAATCTGTGATGTGATAACTTGCTGATTGTTCTGGAGCTACATGCTTTTGGTGCACTGTCATGCATGATATGGTCACTGCTGTACAGCATATACCAGGGGTGATTCATTACATGTTAATACTGCAAGTGAGATTAAGTACAAGATTTTGTTTTCCTCCTGGTTAAGAGGGGGGAAAAAAAAAAGACATCTAAAATTTTAGTAGAGAAAATTTAAAAGTCAGGCATTGGTTCACGTTCCAATAGCAGTCAATAGAAACAGACACAAGAATTATGACAGAATAAAATCTGAATAAAATGCTTGCCTAAGGACTTCCCCCATCATATAATCAGCCTTTTCGCTGTTAGGGAGGTATAAAAATGCTGACTTTGGATCACCTCTCTGGAGAGGTGGATGTCACATAAAGAGTCAGAACAGTACACCATGGCTGTGAAACACTAACATAGCTAGTGGGCTCAAAAATACATTTGTGGTATTTTGATAGTTGCCCTTTATTGTGGCATATGGACCTCCCTCTCAAAGGCAGAATAGCTGTGCTTGTGGCCATGTACCCATGGGGGCAATTTCACTTACTATGGGGAATAGAAACCCTTGCACAGACTTGAAGCACTTGAATAAGTGCCTTATTCATCATGTAATCAGTGCTATATAATGAGCACCAACATATTTTCTTAACTACTCTTTCAGGAACAATAAATGACAATGAAACTGCAGAATGAAATGTTCTCCATTAAGAGAACTATTTTAGAAATTCTTCTTAATGTCCTTTACAGATGCTGCAAATCCACATTGCACATCAGATTTTTATTTTTATTTTTACTTTTTTTTTTTTTTTTTAAGAGCTCAAGATAATGTTTTGTATGGACTTATACTGAAGTTGTCTTGAACTCTTTCAAAATACCATGAGCTTCAAATAACATATTTTTAGTTTTCTGAAAGTTTGAAACATTAAGATATGTTTTTTTCTTTCTTTTTTTTTTTTTTTTCTATAATATTTCTCTTCATATCCATAGATGCTAAAGTTCAAAGAAATGTTCAAAGTTATTTCGAGGAGTATAGTTTTCTTTTACCATCTATACTGCTTGAACATTTCATATTATTTTGTGTTATAGCTTATGTAGGGAGAATATGTATACCTGAACCTTGTATATGACTTCTCAGTTAAACAACTACACTGGAGCCAATTACTCCAATTATCTTAGTGAGACTGAGTATTGCATATTCATAGTCCTGGGAAGAACAGGAGGTCAGAAGGATGAAAATGTTTCTTGTTATGAAAACAGACAATATTTAAACCGATGACAGCATTGCACACATACAAACGAACTAATCCATTGTTCTAAGTGAAAGCTGCAATTGTAGCTGGATAGACTTTTGTGTTAGAAAAAAAAAAGGAAGACAACATTAATTTATACTGCTGGCATAGATCTGTCATGTTTAAACTTGTTGAAAGTATATGGATACATGATAGACCTGGTTCTTTGTATCTTCTATTTACATTTAAAGAATTACCATAAAACAAATCCCATTTCATATATAAAATCAAAGAGGATATTTGCCCCGGATTGTAATACTTCCCAGCAATGTGACCACTGTAGCAAGTCACAGATCCCATTGTGAAACACAGCCAGGCATTAGTCTGAAGTTCCTTTTCTGAATCCTGCAATATTCCTAAACTTTTCTCAGCACAATAATTCAAATTACTGCTTCATCTCATTCTGACTACGTGCACAAACACATACCTAAACATGCTGAAGCCTCCAAATATTAAACATCCTAACCTGTTTAGGAATGGCAAACAATTTTCCGTTGTAGACCTTAGTGATGTGCTCTATCAGTCAAACAAGCATATAGTCATACAAGCAGCTTCCAGCTGTGCTTGAACAGGAATAGAACTGGAGATGGGCAAAAGAGGTACAACTGAAGAAACCTCCTCCAGGTGTGTTTTATAGGCATTTGTCTCCAAGCAACAGAAAGGGCCTTATAAATGGTAATCAATTTATTACTGCAGAAGCTTGAAACCATAAAGTGCCTGGCTGATGGAATAACAGAACTTTATAAAAATACATTAGGAAGGTAAAATAATGCTAGGCTAGTATGTATATTTATGAATAGAGTCCAGGACCTTGAATGTACTTGCTTTGTGACTCACACAGGTAAGCATAAAATGGAAATGAGATTGGTACCTGTTGAGGTACACAAAGGGATACCAGAGAATCACTTATTGCAGTATTGTATGCTCAGGAGGAGCCCATGGCACACAAATAAGGGCTGCTTTGCTGACAGTTATTCTGTGGTTGCTCCCAGCCTACCAACTGCATTCACATGTAATAATAAGGGACATTATTGAAATAATCTTAAAACCGGGGAATTAATCATAAAAAATATGAGCCTGCAAGTCATGTATAAATCACCTCTAGTGAGCTTTTCTACTTCTAAAAATGTACCTCACTTTGTAGTTTTGTAAAGAACTGTAACATGTTCTGGGCATGAAGTACAATGAGAAGAACCTGTGCTTGGTGTACAGGACATAAGATAATGGTACTGGGTTGTGTTGTGTTGGGTTGGGTTGGGTTGGAGTGGGTTGGCAGGCCATCACTTTGACATAGCATGGCTGTTCTACTGGAAGCTTTCCACAAAGAAGATCCCTGAAGCTCAGAAGCTGCCAAATTCCTTGAAGTTTTGAACCTGAGCTTGTGTTGCTGCACAGGACCAGGACAAGTCACCAAGGGGAAGGCAGGGGACAGGGACAGCCCTCTGTGAGGCCACGGTTCGGCTGGTCAGCCCCGCAGGCCAGGCTCAGTGAGTTCGTGCCATCTTATCCCATGGGCTGGAAACCCACTGAGAACCTGGTGCAGCAGAGGAGCTGGGAGGCCACTCTGCCATGGGCAGCCCCACATGAGACCATGCTGAGAGGGGCCATGCTCCGAGGGTGGCCTGACAGCTCAGCTGTCACCCTGGGGGTCCTTCTGTCTTTATACACCTCCTTCTGAACTATGCTCTAGGAAAGAAACATTCAGAGAGTGCATTGCTAATTCCGCAGCACCTTCAAGAAGCAAGTTCCAGGAGACACTCAGCATTCCACAGGCTGTTGTGCTGGCTGTAGCAACTCGTTAATAACCCACTGCTCCATGAATGTACACTAAGCCATAGTCACAAATATAAAATTTCAGGGGAAAAAATATCTATATATCCATGTAGATTTCTGTCATGGAGAATAAACGTTCTCAAGCATTTTGAAGTGACAGTTTTCACTACACTGAGATGGTACATGCTGACAATGGGCAAAGTTTCAGATCTCAGACTTGCTCCATTAGTATTAATGAAAAGCACAAATTTAGTAATTCTGAATATATTCTTTCTTTTGGAGAACTTCTCACACTAAGTTTAGTGAAAGTATTTTTTTCTTAAGGCATGGAATTATACTATGTCTCTCAGAAGACTTGAATACCTGCAAACTCAGAGGCATTATCAAATGTATATATGTGTATATATGAACAAATCACATATGAAAATGTCATCAAGATTCTGCCTACTATTTCCACCAGGTCCCATCATCTGTAGGTAGTGAAAAATATATCTTTAGGTCAGAGTGACTGATTTCCTCATGGAGTGCACATACTGTCAGAGTAGGAGACATTTGTTGAAAGCCATAAGTACTACAAATCTATTAATTACACTGACACATAAATATACTGCTACCAATTTTGTTTTTTTTTTTTTTTTTCCAAGAGTAAGCACAGATGAGTATAACACAATTTCCTGAATATTCAGACAAAATTAGAAGGTGAATTGCAATTTTTTCCTCTAAAATTAGGAAGGTAGTGTATTTAAATGGGGTTGACTAATTCATATAAAGTGACAAAATTTTTATTTCTATGAAAAGCTAACAATACAACAGGTGTCTTTGACACTCATCAACTACAGATTATTGTAACCTGAAACATGAAACCTGTGATAAAAAAACAAACAAACAAACAAACAAACAACAACAACAACAACAACAAAACCCTCATTTATTCATAAGGCTAATACTGCATATTTGAAATATCCTGCCACTGTTACTGTATTTTCTTGAACACTGCAAGCAGTTATAAATATTCTTGTCCAGAAATGACAAAAACATCTATTTCTCTATTCAGTCTACTCCACTCTTTTCTCTAATTATCTCATTGTAATGTCCCTATATTCTTTCTTATCTCTTGATTCATCGCAATTAGGGCAATGACTGTCTTCTACATCGGATTACTGATTCTTCCTAGTCATGCTGGATGCACTAAGGAAATAATTTTGAATTTTAGATAAATGTGATACCAGCTTGCTAAACATCACAAGTAGTCTTCTAACTGTATGGCATTACTTGGGCATTTATTAAGATAAAACAGGATTTATCATTTTAATCCAGATTATTTTGCTCTTGGAAAACTAACCTTATTTCTGTTTTATAAGGCAATAACCAAAATAAATGTAGGTGTTTGAACTCTTATTTTAGCCTCTTAATAATCTAATTATTGCTTCACAAAGTAACCTGAGTACCATCATCTGATATAACTTCCTAGTTGTTCAAGTGGTTAGTAAGCTGTGGGACAATTTTCAATAGTCATTCCAAGCTTCAGCCTAAGAAAACTGTGCGTTTAAAATAAAGGGTTCACAGCTGAGTGTCTCTCAGACCCTGGTGTATTGAAAGCATATTCCAATTACTAAAATTTGTAACAAATTTTAAGGCCAAATTCATGAAGTCCAGTAAAATGCAGACTAGTGGCTTTCAGGAACTCCGTCAGGAGTTGTACAAACTGCAGTGTCAGGACTGGAAGTGCTAAAAGTCGTTTTCACCAGTTTGGCCTCATTGGATACAAGAGTATAAATAAAGGCAACATATCACTTTAGTCAGATTTAGAATCATAGAATATCCTGAGCTGGAAAGGACCCACAAGAATCACTGAGTCCCAATCCTGGTTCCACACAAAACCACCCAAAAACCAAACCAAGTGCCTGAGAGCATTGTCCAAACGCATCCTGAATTCTGGCAGGCTCAGTGCCGTGACCACTGCCCTGGGGAGCCTGTCCCAGTGCCCAACCGCCCTCTGGGTGCAGAGCCTTTCCCTAAGCCCCAGCCTGACCCTCCCCTGTCCCAGCTCCATGCCGTTCCCTCGGGTCCTGTCGCTGTCCCCAGAGAGCAGAGCTCAGCGCCTGCCCCTCCGCTCCCCTCGTGAGGGAGCTGCAGGCCGCCATGAGGCCTCCCCTCAGCCTGCTCTGCTCTGGGCTGAACAAACCAAGGGACCTCAGCTGCTCCTCAAACATCTTGCCCTCTTGACCCTTCACCATCTTTGTAGCCCTCCTTTGGACGCTCTCTAACAGTTTTATATCTTACAACATGGGGCCCAAAACTGCACACAGTACTTGAGGGTAGAGCTTATGAAATTTTCAACAGGTTTGATGATTACAAAATCAATGATCTGACATCACTTTTGGTATACTTGTGTAAGGTGTGAACATTCCCCAAGAATTCACTTTTATTTTTACACAGATGCCTTTCAAAGAGATTCTATTGTATAACACAAGAAACTATAAATAGAGCTACGGTTAGAGCTCTGATAGAATGAAGTTCTTTGGGGCTGAACAATTCTAAGTATATCAGACTTTTCAACACTTGGAAAAATAACAAGCTCTGAGGTAAACACAACTTAACTGACATCCCACCCGACATAGTTTGAATGCCTACAGGGATCAAGGTTCATTCGTAGCTACAGGTGAATCATTTTAATTCTTTTTCTAATAATGAATTAAGCAAAAATGGAATGGAATATTGTGAAAATAAGATTAATTCAATAAAATTTGGTTTAGAAGAAGAGACATTGAGAAAATTTTGAAAATGCTGCAAATGAAATATCTGACTACAACGTCTTCAAAAAGCATTTTCTTCTTCTTCTTCTTCTTTTTTTTTTTTTTTTAAATTTGAAATGACATGTTTACAAACTGATCAATTTTTTAAATGAAAAAACTTTTTTTTTTTTTTAATAAAAGTGTAAGTATTCAAGAGAGTAAATGAAATATTATGTTTGTGATGTGGATTTTGAATCCTTTTGTGTTGATTCAGAATGAAATTTTGAGTTTTCCTTGAATTTGGTAGAAACCAGAAGAGCTCCTTTTTTACTTTCTCATAAATAAAATTTCCCTTTTCCCTTTTTCTACTTCTACACAGTTTCTTTCTAACACAGAAAGGAGCCCAAAGGGATTAATTAACTCGGATTCTAAATGCTGAAGAAACCAGTTTTGAAAATGGGAAATTCAGATCTAAAATAAATAAATAAATAAACAAACAAGCAAAGAAATAAATAATGTAGTTGAGGTATTAGGTTGAACAGACCGACCACAGCACTGCCATGAAACCCAGGTACTCCCTTGCTCCGTGTGTGGAGAGACTGCAGTTTTGGTATACTTCAGATGAACTGTAGATAGACTACCAGTGTTAGTTTAAAAATTTCTATAGAGCAGAGCAGCCAGGGTTTTACACAGAGCTGTTGGTTTGACTGAGCAAAGAAATGTGTAGTATTCCCAAACACATTTGATGTTTCAACACTGACCCTTCCTGGAAGCACTGGGTTACCTCCATCAAACAAATCACATCTGTGCAGCCCCATCATGGACCTGAAAACAGACAGCAAAATTTCCGGTGTGTTATTGGGTTAGTTAAAAATTGGTTAAGTCTTGGAAAGAACACTGATCTGATGCATCTCCAGAAACTGATTTAGAGAAAATCATTTACCATGATGTGATTAGCAGGTAGAATACCCAATTTATTTCTTCATATGCAATATCATCATACCATCTATTTAAACACAGTTAACTCTGTGGAAAGCAGAGTGCCATTAAGAGATAGCTAAAAGGTTGCTTATGCTGTTTATCTAGCAGGCTAATGCTGTTGTATCTAGTTTACATTTCATTTAGGTTTCTTTTCCAAGTAGTAAGTACCACATCACATTTGCTTTTGCATTTTTTGCTGCTGATCTATTTTGCGCAAAAATAAATCTAAAATGATTTTTCCAAAAGAAAATTTTCAGTGAAGAAAGGGAAAAATGATATTATAATCTATTCTAAATGCTGGATTTATAGGCATATCATAGAATGGCCTTGAGAAAGAATTTAAAGGCCTGCCTTGCCAGCTTCCTCTATCATTTTGGATGACTTATGAAAAAAGTACATTTTGATTGCACAGATACTTTGTGTTTTGCAGGTTTGTTAAAACTTCCTCCCTCTGACCTCTCTCCTATAACTGCCTGCAGTGCAGAAGAGAATGAAAAAGAGCATTTTAGAATGGAAGATAGGAACGACAGATATAGGCAGTCACCATGTGTGCTGCTCAGAGTAGCACATCAGATGGGGCACAGTGGTTTAGCTTTGGTTGTCGCAAGCAGTGCAAGAAATGTTTGTCCCTCCTATTCCACTGGCCAAGCCAGTAAGATGAAGTTTTCTGGTGGATCCACTGCTCTAGAAATGCCAGCTTCATATTTCTTGTGCTTTCCTCTGTAGCCTCCAGTGCTGACCACTGTTAGGTTCATGTTTTTTAGCCTGAGCCTGTATAGAAAGTTCTGTCCTCCTACCTCAACTGTGTATTGCCATCTGGGACCCATGGCCTGTCTCCAGCAGCAGCTGCAGAGCCGTGTGTCTGCTCACTCAGGGTCTGACAGATGCACGCTGGCTCATGTTCAGCAGTTGTGCTAGAGCACTGCTGAACCTAAACTAAAAGTCTTGAAAGGGACAAAGTATATTGCCACCAAGCCTTGGGCTTGGTGGCATAATTATGGGAGTTCAAGGTTTCCCGCCCAAAACCAGTCTGTGTCTGCCTGGCTGGAGGGGGGTGAGGGAGATATGCCCTATCTGCACCCACCTATGTCAACAAGCCTTCACGTGGCCTTGGCGAGGGGATCAGTTCCAGAGTGTGACACAAGGCTGTGGGTTCATCTACGGGAGTGCTTTCTTTGGTTGTTTCTATTTTGTTTTGAGGAGTTAGGAAAAGAAGTTGTTTCACTCACAGAATTTGCAGACCCAGTCAGCTTTGCAATCAGAGTTTGAATACTCTCAGAATGACATCAGGATTTTATCTCTTGTGAGCGGAGGTGTTGTCAATGCAGAGACTGGCCCAGAGGCCCTGGCCAAAAATATGTTATTTGGGAAGGGTTCTTAATAGAAAGAATCTATTTGTTTTGGTAAGTTTTCCACTCCAGATAAAACCTTCAGTGGCCTGTTGAGATAGAGACGTTGCCTTGCCAAGTTTAATATTTCCACACCTTTGAGAAATCTGAGATGCTGTGACTCTGGTAGTGAAGTAAATGGCTTGTGTGAATGAACATGCATACAGATCACTGGTTGTAGGGAGACATACTGTCTTTATGGTCAATACTTGTCAATTTTTCACGATGTTGTCATCTACTTTCAAGTGCCACCTGCTTTGTTGCCTTAACAGACAATGCAGCTGTTTCAGATGATAAGCTCTTCTGCAGGACCTTAAATGTGTGTTAAAACACTGGAAAAATCCTTTTGAAGTAAATGGTATATGGGCGTATTAACCTTTTGTTCTGACAAGAGAAGGCTCATTCTCTTGGAGAAGTCCAATCATTTTTATACTTATACTTCTCTTTCACAAAATGTTAATATTTTAAAAGAAGTAAGAGTATGTATCTCCCTAACACTTGGACTGGAAAGAAAAAAGAAAGGCTAAAGCAATATTCCTTAAAACAAAATACATCAGGCAGAAAAATTTCCAGAAGATGGATTTTCTCAAGGGTACTGACCAAGCAGGGGTGAGAGGTTCAGGTAACGCAAATTGTTATAAAGTGTGAACAGCAGCTGGGAATTTACTTCTGATCATTTCCGAGTTGCTGATACAATAGTGTTAATTCACACATGATTTTTGGCTTTCGGACAACGAATAAAGAATCATAAGGCTATAAAAACGTAACTTAGAATTTCAGGGTTTCAGTAGCAATTTTAAATATTTTTTCTGCTCCTTGGCATTTTCTGTTATTAATTGTTTGATTGAATCCATTCTGCTCTGGATGCTGCAACATTAGAAGTTTATCTGCTTTCAGACATGAGTTGAACTTTGAGGGAGAAGGTCTGTGAGTATATCTGAGATGACATATCTTGAACATAGGAAAAAAAAATATTTTTCTACCTTTAAATGAGGGTTTATACAGGTACCCATTCACCACTATGGGTACATCACAAGACGAGACTCTTACCTGAGAGAGATCTCAGGGGCTGAAAGACAGGATTCCTGGCAGGACAGAAAACCTACCTGTATAACAAAGATAAAGAAAGAATTTTGAATCAAGTTTTGTTTTGCTTAGTGAACACTGTCACAGCTGAATTATAACCAGATTTTGAAAACAAAACAAAACAAGCCAGTGATTCATGTTTCCAACCTAGAGCAGAAAGGTTTCTTAACATCCATTTTTTTTTCAAAGGGGGAAAAATCTGTAGCGTAACCATTCATTGAAAATATTCTCTGCTATTATTTATTACTCCATTTGAGCATGGCCTTCACTGAACATTACTGGGTTGTTGCTAAGAGACACTGATATATGATACCCAATTATATTACTGACATTGAATTTTTTCTCCTTATCATGTTATAGCTTGCTTGAAAACAGCTGCAATTATGCTATGAAAACAGCCTCTATTCAGTACCTTTTGTATTTTAGATACAGACTGAAGTCCATATCTTTTTATTACATGCTTGTAACAGTTCTATACTATTACAGTTCAAAGGTAATACTGTATGATATTGATGGTCTGCACCTGCATCTCCTACTCAGCCATCTTGACAATATACAAATATTTTCTTTGATTTTTCACCCAACATATACCAAATTTCAAGAACACCATTGTTAGGGTTTCTCTATTTTCCATCTTAATGTGACAGCCCATTTTGACCTGCAGGTAAAAAAATAAAAAGCACTCAAACTCATAGGTAATGTTTTGGAAGCACTTCATATTTCACATGTTTTGATCTCCACAATTGACCATTTGAAAGCTAAAATAAAAGGATGTTTTTTAATGTGATGTTCTTTAATGTGTATTTTTTAGGTCCCCTGTTCTTTCTATGGTTAAGAATATTTTTTTATTTCAAAATGATCTCTTGTCTCATAATTGGTATATATCAAGTATACACAACTTCCAGTAGGAAAAGAAGTATCTTCATACATATATACATAATGGATTACAAACATAAATAAATAAATAAAACTTGAAAGTGTATATAAATGTACTGTTACTTTCTATATAACATCAGAGCCCAGACACCCCATGGATGATACCAGGATATATCTCAATGTGGTCAGTATTTCGGGTATACCGAAGTGGAGACAGCACTCCTTCTCCATAGAGTTTGTAATCCAAATAGCCCCAAAAGACAAATGATGAGTAATGCTAGATGCATAAAGATTTTGCAAAAGGACTTAGTGTCTTAAGCATCTTTGCATGTATGACCTCTAAGCAACTTTTCCATAATTTCAGTACCAGTCAGTTGCAGAAATTGAGATAATACTTTGAGGTATTAATGATGTTAGAATGTCAGACTATTTACCATCAGAATAACTAAAAGAAAAAACAGAACCTCAGAGAGAGCCTATTATGATATCCAGATCCTGTATTTATCTTATACATATCAAGAGCCTATTTCTATACAGCTTTTAGGCTTCACAGAGCAATCTAAGTCATGCATTTCATTTTGAAATTAATGGAGATCAAAGTTATCACATCACTGTACTGAAAAAAAAAAATATTTTGCAGAACAGAAAAGAACTGAGATATACACATATAAAGCTCAAAGATCAATGCAAAGCAACAAACAAACAAACAAACAAAATAAAGGGAGAAGAAGGATGTTTGGTGTCTGAGAAAAAATGCAATAAACACAGATGACTATGTCACTTTGCAGATATCTCTCAGCACTTGGCATGGACTCCAAGAGGAGGACACGGCTCCAACCACCCAGAGGGTCTGCAAGGAAAAATGGACCACCTTGCTGTGAAAAATTGATAATCAGGATGAAAACAGTATGGTAATTAAAATGGTATCTTACTGCAAACTTACTTGAAGAAAAGGTCATAGGAACTTAATCAGAAATAAGTAAAACTTGCTTTCCAGTGACAGGGTTAATCTCCCTTAAAACCATAGCTAAAAGGCAAATGGATAAAGGTGAGTAAATGTAGAGTCTAAAAATTCAGTCTCATAAAAAGAATCAAAACCAAAAGGAGGAGTTCCTGGATCTCTTTTAGGAACACAGGTAAACACTTAGCAGAGCAGAAAATAAAAATGGAGAAATTTAACTCCTCCGCTATTACTTTCTGGGAATTTCTCCAGAAGTAGGAGACACTTGTGTTTTCAACCAAAGAGCAAATAGATCCAGAATACTCTAATGAAACAAAAAGGCAAGTCATTATAGAGCCAAAATATCATCAGGTCCCATACCACACCATGTGGTACTCCTGGGCTGTAAAGTATTATGTCACTCTGTCTCCATTTCCAAATGAACCACAATGTCCCTTACCTCCTCCTGCTTGTCATCTTGTTTCCCTTTTTTCTTCTGCTACCTATTGCAAACTTCCCTACATAACACAGTCGTTCCCATCTCTGGCTTTGTTGACCTGAGTGTTGAAAGGCAGCACAAAATGCACAAAAAAGGCAGCCTTCCTCGCAGGCTGAGATATCCAGTCTGCCCCTCAGCTGGCTGACTGGTTAATGAGTGTAAATACATCTTCTGGCTTATAACATCACCAGTGAATCCATGAGTGCCTTCTGGAAAGGAGTTGCTTGTATTGTGATTGCCAGGTACCCAACGGGAAAGTAATAAACCTCTGAGCTTAATTTATTTGTTTTGCCTATAAAATTACAACAACAACAACAATATATAATATAATAATAATAAATAATAATGTATATAAGTATTATATATAAAATATTAAAATAATATAGAAATAATATATAAATGTATTAAGTAAATATATATATTTATATATAAATAATCATGTGTTTATATATTATAATATATAAATATAAATAAAATATAATACATAAAATACAAATAAAATATAATATGTAAAATTTAATATATATAATATAATATAAATATACTTATATATTAATATATATAAATATACTTATATATTAATATAAATAATATTAATATTTTTATATTATGTGTATGATATATATTATATGTATGTTTATATATATTTACATATAAATATATATATTTATTTACGTATAAATATATATAAGTATGAATATAATAATAAATAGTAATAGTAGTGAATATATATATATAATAAGACAATACAGAATTAAATACTCTATTTGTTTTTGTCTTTTGTTTTGTTTTGATTTTGGTTGGGTTTTGTCCCCTTTTATTGTTACATCCCTGACTTTGATTATTCATCCTTAGAAATTTCTTCTAAAACATAGTAAAAAGTTGATATTACAGGTAGGTATGAGTTTTTGTCTTCCTTTGACATAAACACAACATTTTTCACACAGCAAATAATATCTTGATTGTGATAAATGTTTAAAACCCCTTTCTTCTGGCATTTGGGATACCACTGGAAATGAAAATAAGTTTAGCAGTAGGTTGAGTTTAAGATTTGAAATGCAAAAATGTACAGAACAGCTTTTTATTGCTCCTTGTTTTTGCAGGAAAAAAAATATACTTTCTGCTTTTTTTCAGTGTGTGTTCTCTCCGCTTTCTATTAGACTGCATGGTGTTTTCAGTAGCAGGCAAAGAAGCTGTCAAATTTTTGTTTGTTTGTTTTCCAGAAAATCTGTTTATTTTGAATAAAGAAAAGTCCTTTCAAGACCTTCTTTACAGGCACATATGTGGGTACTAGAGCTTCAGAAGGATTTTCACTCTCTCGCAAGTGAAGTATGGCATTGCATATTAATAACCATTAAACAGATCTATGATTACTTTGGAGCCTGGACAAGAAGATTCCTGTCTTATTCACACCTATCCTGAAGAGTCCTGAATTGGAGCTATTTTTAACCCTATTTAATTTAATAAAATCAGTAGGTTTACTCTTAATAGATACATGATAACACATGAAAGTTTCTTTTCTTCTGAGAAAAACAGGAGTTTCATTTTTGGTCAAAAATAAAACCTGATCATTTGTATAATCAAGTACCACTTAACTGCAATTCCTCCTGTATGCCTCCCTATTAATTCAAGTTGTATTTTCTGATGAAACAGAAGCAAGGTGTCCATCGGTTACCACTGAATAATTTGCCAGAGATTGAAAGCCTTGTTATTATTTGTATAATTACCATATAATCTGACAAAAGAATTAGATCATTACATGCATTTTTCATAAATAATTGGTTTCCTTCTCACCTACCAAGAATATTAACTCTTTGTAGCTCTCAGCAATGGGAATATCACTATTTCTTTTAATATCCACTACCACAGCAGGTGGTAGAGGTTCTCTTGATAGTCTACATTGTTTTCTACTTCCCTAATATATTCATCTAAAAACAAGTATATAGAATTAGGCACTAGCCTTGTTTGGGATGAAATCTGAAATTTCTTCAAGTCAATATAAAATTGTGATTAACTTCAGTGAATTTTACCCTTGTTCTTTATGGCTCAAAGTAGTATAGGCAGCTGTCAAGGTGCCAGAAGTTGCTACCTAGTTATAAGGAGAGAGAACGAATCTTCACAACTGGTTATTCTGCTGTGCATTCTGGATTCTTCCCTTGAAAAATCTTCAGATGGGGCCAGGGTCAGGGATGTTGCCAGAAAGCTTCCTAACCTGGTTCACCCCTTGGAGTACTATCCTCTTTTGATAGTCCAGGCTGGCAGAGATGATATTGAAGAGAAAAGCCTAAAGGCTATCAAACGGGACTTTAGGGGACTGGGATGGTTAGTGGATGGAGCGGGAGTACAGGCTGTGCTTTCCTCCATCCCTACAGTGGCAGGGAGGGTTACAGAGAAGACTCAGAAAGCCCACCTGATAAACGCATGGCTCAGAGACTGATGCTAACACGGAAATTTTGAGGTTTTGACCATGAGGAGCTTTACTCGGCACCTGGCCTGCTAACTGCAGATGGGTCCCACCTGTCTCAAAGGGGAAAACAGACACTAGTGCAGGAGCTGGCAGGGCTCATTGAGAGGGCTTTAAACTAGGTAGGAAGGGGGACAGGGACCAGGATGGGGAGGGAATAAGGCTCGTTAGAGGTGTGCCAGAGAGAACAATGTCAGGGCCGGGGGAGCAGGCAATGGCCCAACTGAAGTGCATCTACACTAATGCACACAGCATGGGTAACAAACAGGAGGAGCTGGAAGCCATCATGTAGCAGTCAGGCTATGACTTGGTTGTTATCACTGACATGTGGTGGGAACACTCCTGTGACTGGAGTGCTTCAATGACTGGCTATAGGCTCTTCAGAAGGGACAGGCAGCACAGAAGGGGTGGTGGTGTGGCTCTCTATACTATAGAGTGTTTTGGTATTGTGGAACTTGAGGCTGAGACTGGGAATGATAAGGTTGAGTACCTATGGGTTAGGATCAGTGGGAAGGCCAACAAGGCAGGCATCCTGATGGGGGTCTGTTACAGACTGCCAAACCAGGATGAGGAGATGGATGAGGAATTCTACAGGCAGCTGGCAAAAGTTGTGAAATCATCAGCTCTTGTCCTCGTGGGGGACTTCAACTTCCCAGACATATCCTGGACATGCAATACAGCTCAGAGGAAGCAGTCTAGGAGGTTTCTGGAGAGTGTGGAAGATAGTTTCCTGATGCAGCTGGTTAATGAGCCTACGGGGGGAGGTGCCCCACTGAACCTTCTGTTCACAAACAGAGAAGGACTGGTGGGAGCTGTCTTGGGCAGAGTGACCAAGAAATGGTAGAGTTCTCTATTCTTGGTGAAGTCAGAGGGGGACCAGTAATACTGCTGCCTTGGACTTCTGGGGGGCAGACTTTGAGCTGTTCAGGACACTGGCTGGCAGAGTCCCTTGGGAGGCAGTCCTGAAGGGCAGAGGAGTCCAGGAAGTCTGGGCACTCCTCTAAGAAGGAAATCTTAAAGGCTCAGGAGCGGTCTGTCCCCATGTGCCCAAAGACGAGCTGGTGTGGAAGAAGACAGGCCTGGCTGAACAGAGAGCTGTGGCTTGAGCTTAGGAGAAAAAACAGGGTTTATGATCTTTAGAAGAGAGGGCAGGCCATTCAGAAGGATTATAAGGATGTTGTAAGGATGTGTAGGGACAAAATTAGAAAAGCCAAAGCTCATCTGGAGCTCAATCTGGCTACTGCTGTTAAAGATAACAGAAAAAGTTTTTATAAATATATTAACATGAAAGGGAGGACTAAGGAGAATCTCCATTTTCTACTGAATGGAGGGGGAAACTTAGTGATGAGAGACGAGGAAAAGGCTGAAGTGCTTGATGCCTTCTTTGCCTCAGTCTTTACCATCAAGACCAGTTGCTCTCTGGATACCCAGTACCCTGAGCTGGTGGAAGGGGTTGGGGAGCAGGATGTGGCTCTCACAATGCATGAAGAAATGGTTGGCGACCAGCTATGGCACTTGGATGTATGCAAGTTGATGGGGCCAGATGGGATCCACCCAAGGGTAGTACAAGAACTGGTGGAAGAGCTGGTGAAGCTGCTTTTCATCATTTATCAGCAGTCCTGGCTATCAGGGGAGGTCCCAGTCAACTGGCAGCTAGCAAATGTGACATCCACCTACAAGAAGGGCCAGAGGGTAGACCTGGGGAACTATAGGCCTGTCAGTTTGACCTCAGTGCCAGGGAAGCTCATGGAGCAGATTATCTTGAGAGTCATCACACGGCACTTGCAGGGCAACCAGGCGATCAGGCCCAGTCAGCATGGGTTTATGAAAGGCAGGTCCTGCTTGACGAACCTGATCTCCTTCTATGACAAAGTGACGCGCTGGGTGGATGAGGGAAAGGCTGTGGATGTGGTCTACCTTGACTTCAGCAAGGCTTTTGACACTGTTTCCCACAGCATTCTCCTCAAGAAACTGGCTGCTCTTGGCTTGGACTGGTGTATGCTTCATTACGTTAAAAACTGGCTGGATAGCCGGGCCCAAAGAGTTATGGTGAATGGAGCCAAGTCCAGTTGGAGGCCAGTCACTAGTGGCGTCCTCTGGGGCTCAGTACTGGGGTCAGTTCTCTTTAATATCTTTATAGATGATCTGGATGAGGGGATCGAGTGCACCCTCAGTAAGTTTGCAGACAACACCAAGTTAGGTGCGTGTGTTGATCTGCTTGAGGGTAGGAAAGCTCTGCAGGAGGATCTGGATAGGCTGCACCGATGGGCTGAGGCCAACTGCATGAAGTTCAACAAGGCCAAGTGCCGGGTCCTGCACCTGGGGCGCAACAACCCCAAGCAGTGCTACAGGCTTGGAGAGGAGTGGTTATAAAGCTGCATGGCAGAGAAGGACCTGGGAGTATTGGTTGATAGTTGGCTGAAAATGAGCCAGCAGTGTGCTCAGGTGGCCAAGAAGGCCAACAGCATCCTGGCTGAAACAGTGTGGCCAGCAGGTCTAGGGAAATGATTGTCCCCCTGTACTCGGCTCTGGTGAGGCCGCACCTCGAGTACTGTGTTCAGTTTTGGGTCCCTCGCTACAAGAAGGACATGGAGGTGCTCAAGAGAGTCCAGAGAAGGGCAATGAAGCTGGTGAGGGGTCTGGAGAACAAGTCCTATGAGGAGCGGCTGAGGGAGCTGGGATTGTTCAACCTGGAGAAAAGGAGGCTCAGGGGCGACCTTATCGCTCTTTCTAAGTACATTAAAGGAGGTTGTAGAGAGGTGGGGGCCTAATCTGTTCTCCCACATGCCTGGTGACAGGATGAGGGGGAATGGGCTAAAGTTGCGCCAGGGGTGTTTTAGGTTGGATATTAGAAAGAACTTCTTTACTGAGAGGGTTGTTAGGCATTGGAATGGGCTGCCCAGGGAAGTGGTTGAGTCACCATTCCTGGAGGTCTTTAAAAGATGTTTAGATGTTGAACTTAGTGATATGGTTTATTGGAAGACTCGTTAGTGATAGGTCAGAGGTTGGACTCAATGATCTTGAGGTCTCTTCCAACCTACATGATTTTGTGATTCTGTATTTTAGAAACTTGGGTTGCCTCCTGATAAGCTTCAATATTGTTTTGGTATTGTTTCAGTATTATGTTTAGATACTACGGAATGTTTATACATGGAATTACATTCTTAGGGCTTCTTGAGTTTGTGCTTTAGGTGATTCTGCTCAGCAGGGGGGTTGGACTAGATGATCTCCAGAGGTCCCTTCCAACCCTGGAGAAGAGGAGGCTGAGGGGGGACCTCATCACAGTCTACAACTTCCTCGTAAGGGGTTGTCAAGAGGCAGGAGACCTTTTCTCCATTAACACTAGTGACAGGACCCGCGGGAACGGGGTTAAGCTGAGGCAGGGGAAATTTAGGCTGGACGTCAGGAGGGGGTTCTTCACAGAGAGGGTGGTTGCACACTGGAACAGGCTCCCCAGGGAAGTGGTCACTGCACCGAGCCTGTCTGAATTTAAGAAGAGATTGGACTGTGAACTTAGGCACATGGTCTGAACTTTTGGGTAGACCTGTGCGGTGTCAAGAGTTGGACTTGATGATCCTTAAGGGTCCCTTCCAACTCAGGATATTCTATGATTCTATGATTCTATGAACCTTAGCCATTCTGTGATTCTACTGGTTATCAGATTTCTCAAATCTATACAAATGACTAAACACCAAAATATGAGCATGAAGGAACATCTTAACAGATCAGAAATTAAGTATTCTTGCCTTAAACACTTAGAATTTCTAAATGTAACAAAACTGCATCTATTTAAAGAGGATGAAAAAATCAGCTGCGAGTAAATCATAAATCTTAGAAAAATAAGAACACAGTGTAGTGATGGAGAGAAATGTTAGATACTTGATACTAACTTCTCAAATAGTAGAACAGATGCTTTGAGAACAATGCAGTGATATCAGCGAGGTTTACATTAGCTCCCCCAAAAAACTGATTTATAAAAATATGTTTCATTGTTTTTTTTGATTCTCTTGGTTTGCACAGTAGACATCTAATACTGGTGTGAATCAGTATCATTTTGCAGCCTGCAAGGATATTGCAGTAATAAATCCGAAGGAAGCAGGAACTATAGAGTTCATCTCCTGGTATTTACTTTTGCTATTTGGAGGCAATGGAAGTTGCAGTCCTTACAATTTCTACACAACATGGCCCAGGAAACAGCATGATTAGAAGATGCTGCTCATCTTAGCCAATATCTAAGTTAATATTAAGCTTCTTAGAATTGTATGCAAAATATGCCTCATTTTTATTTATTTATTTTTGCTTAAAACTTTCCCCAGAATTAGTCATAACTATGATTCTTCCAAAAGAGGTTTCTGTACCTTGTTTTTTTTTTCCTAAGGTTTGATAATGTGTGCCTGTTAGACTGGCAAAATGTGGCTAAAGCAATGTGTAGCCTTTTCACTTTGCTCAAAGTTCAGACCAACATCGAGAAGGTAGGAGATACAGATTCATTTGTGTCTCTTCCAGGATGGATACAAACATGCCTGTTTTACCTCCTGATAAAAAGTCCCATGTTGTAGGTACCAGAATAGAAGTCTGTTTTATGATCCCAGAGCTATTTCACTTAGTATGCCATTATTAAATATTATTAAATATTCATTGGGAATGGTAAGTTTTTTTCATGTCTTTATCATCTAGTGGCTAGAGCACTTTTCTGAGAGAAGGGAGAGCTGGAGTTCTATTCTCGTTCTAATTAATGTTTTATTGTCTCTATTAAATGCTTAGTAGCATACAGATAGGAAAGTCTACTCTCCAGATTCAGGAAGAGAAACCAAATGTCTCTCACAACCAATTCATGCCACTCCAATACTGCTCAAAACAGAAATGTCACAGTGCTTTGCTTGTAATCTGGGTGAAGAAAGCATCATCACCCCTTTTGGGAAGAAAAAAAAATAAAAGACAATGTTCTACTCACTTAGCAAGAGAGTAGATGTAGAAACAAGACTGGAGGAAGGCTCAGGCTGTGATTAATTGCTTAGTTTGTGGTCTTCTCCTCCAAGAAGGTCAGGGCAAAGTGTCTGTGTACCAGAAAGCATAAAACTTAATAAATGGTCTTTTTTTTTTTTTTTTTTTTTTCCCTTTCTTTAAAGACTTTATTAGTTGACTACTTACCCAGATGTGCTTGCTCTTTTGGATCCCTTTTGTGAGCATCTTCATCTTTTTACATGCTGTTTACAGACACTAGAAGCCCAACAGAGAAATGTGGAGTGCTCTTGAGAAGAGATACTTGCAGTATTTCAATATTCTACAATATAATGACTGGAACTCTTTTTGATAATATACCTTAAATAAATCACAGATAGTTGAAAATAGAGCAGCAATTTTTAAAGATAAGAAGCCTGAACATGGTATTTCAATTTTGATCATCAATAGTAGCTTAGAGCTGGGAAGGAAAAAGTAATTTTAGGAGAATAGAAAGGTTGTGAAGATGATATGAAAACCAGAGATCTTGGAGGCAGAAAGAGAAACAAACATATTTTTGGGGAGGTACTGTTTCTCTAAAATTTGAAGTTAGGAAGAAGGAGTTACAAAAGCAAAATCAAATTTATTTATTTTTATTGCTTTTTGTATCACATTGAAGAAGCATACCTAGCCTCACAAAATGCTAGGTATCAGCTCTGTAAACTGTCATTTTCCTTTTTAGTTGATATTTCACTTTCTATCAGTTGTCTTCTGCGCTAAAGTAGGTAGAAATAGGTCATGAAGAAGAATACCTTAGGATGCACTCTTCTGGCCTTATTAGCATCAAAGATGGTTTGTCAAACAAGGAGGAAATTTAAATAGAAAGCTCAAAATATATAAACATGTAAGTATGCAAGGAAATAAAATAGGCTAAATAAAATACAAATAAACATTGAAAGTTTTGCCTAGAATGTATTTGGTTACAAAAGAAAGGCATGGCACATTTTTCTTAAGAAAAAAAATATTGAAATAAAACCACAAAATGGTGTGGGGAAGTGAAGGGCTGAAACACTGCATGTGCATATGATTTGCACATGAAAACAACACCCTGCATAGCATGTGCCAGACCTACTGAGATTGTACAATACACCTGGGAAATTGCTTAGGGTTGCCAGGATAAAGTGAAACCTTTTGTTGGTTGTTTGAAAGTTTTAACTTCATTGGTCATGTTTATTTAGGTTTTATTAATTCACTTGTTTCTAAATGTCTCAGAGAGGGTAGTACAGAAGACCAGTCCAAGGGGCTGCTGCGTTCCTAGTTGATCTGGGGCAGTGAAATGCCTGTGTGCTCTGTGCAGCTGGAAATGCAGTTGTCCTTGGCTTTGAGGTGGCCAGTATGAAGCCTTGTTTTCTGGAAGCTCTGGCTCCTCAGGTACCACCAGCTTCCTGGCTACCAACTAGCAAATCTGACAGGTGAGTTTTCCTGGGAACCCAGGTTATACTTCAGCAACAGTTATTAAAAGTGGAATTTATCTGTAGAGCATTTGACCTTTAAGAGAGAGTTAAGCACATGACATTCAGCTTCAACAAAAACCCAGTGCAACAAAACTGCAAGCAACACTAATTAGTGGGGGGGGGGGGGGGGGGGGGGGGGGGGGGGAAGTAATTCACTCCCTCTCAACTGGTCTTTAAGCTGCTTCAGTACCAAAATCTCATGTTGGCATATTTTAGAATCTGTATATTTCTGATGTGTCATCCCAGTACAGAAAAACTAATTCCAGAAAGAAAGAGTCTTTCGTTGGCAATATCTTGTTGGGAGATTTGCTGTTTTCCTCTTATGAAGCCTACCACCTTTCACTGCCTTATTTGATTCCAAATTATAGAATTGTTCAGAAAAAGAACCACAGTCATGGGAGTCAGGCATTCAAATACTCTAAAGCCCACATTTCCAATAATTTGGTATTTAAAACAAGTCCTTCTTACTAAAGGAGCACAGTTCCTATTCGGGCAATTCCATAAAATGAAAGTTGCACGAGAACTCAACACTGTGGATGTCATCAGGAAATTATTTCTCTGTCTGTAGAGGTGAACTATAGCACAAAGTTGAGCCATAAAGCTGTGAAGTCAAAATCAGCACTTCTGAAGTCTAAAACTGTAGCAACTATAAAGTAGCCTAGTCACAGTGTTTTAAAACATCATGGCAATTTGGGCTACATATAATGAAAATGCTCATTACAGTGGTTAAAAAGACACAGATGAATGAGTTCGGTCTTATTCCACCCTTGGAGCTTCAGAGCAGTCAGCAAAATGCATCATGATTAATGTGGTGCTTCCAACATTTGAAAATAGGTTAAGTGGATTTAAAAGCTTTGGGATGTTAACGTGACACTTGAAAGCATAACAGTGCACAGCACTTGCCTGAGGAAGATAGAGCATCATAGCAGTTTTACAGAAATTGCACATAACAAAAATCAAAGTTGATTTTGAGTTTTCACTGAATTTTCATCAGATACAACAGGGTAATGCCACTGCAAAATGAAATTCTACAATCTGGGAGCACCTAGAGAAGAGAACCCTAAAGATGATAATCATCCCTTTTTTTAAAGGGTGAAAATTTGTTGCAGAGGTTTAGGCATCCAAACATCTAAGACACACAAATGTCTTCAGACTCCCATTTTCCTGCCACTGAACCATGAAAGTGCCTAAAATTTTCAGCTGCACATCTTGGACATTCAAAGTGCCACTTGTCTAAGGTACACTTGCAGACATCCCTAAAGGCATTCTTAACTGGAGAAGCACTATTAGGTACTAGAAGCTATCTCAGTAGATGTTAGCTATGTGTTTTATTCAATCCATCTTCATATAAACTACACAAATACCTAATGGGATGTGGAGAACTGTCCATGCCTCTGCCAGCTGAAAACGCACTATGAGGGGAGCAAGTCATGTTGGTATCCTATCTGCATTTTTCTTTCCTCTACCAATTGTTTTGCAACTGTTTTTCTGCAAAGACAAACAGCTTTAACAGGAAGAATATGCCATCCTCTCCTGCTCAGAGGCTTGAGTAATTTCTGGAGCTGTGTGTCTGGGTTTCTGAAGGCTGAAGTGATCACAGAAAATAGACGTATTCTCACTGAGTACTATTTGTGCACAGTGCTTCGGTTTTGCCTGTGGCAAGGTGTTTGTAACATATGGCATGTTACTTTGGGGTAATTCTTTCAAAGTCTGTTCTGTCGTTGAGTAAAGATTAGCAACGTATTTATTTAGGGACTAATTTATCTCCTTTTGGACTTTGAGAGCTTTTCATGAACTACTGTGTTCAACTCTTTTCCTATTTTGGACTTTCTCATTGTGAAGTTGGATGTTCTAATTATCACATTTTTTAAAAACAAAAATCTATACAGTAATGTTCAGGACATTGTTTAGACTGTTCTGTTGAAAGACTACATTCATTTAGTAACAGTTTTAGAAACTTGTGCTAGTCCTGACATCATGGTTTCAATGACAGTCTAAATGCCAAATTCTGTTTAATAAGTCTATCAAACTTTAAGATATTTCTATAAAGGAATGTATTTCAATAAAGGAATGAATTGAAGATTTATATATGGCAGTCCACATTGCAGGTATAACACAGAACAGAATGTCTTATTATTCCTATCATAACAGCCTTGTCATATTTTCCTTTGAGAAATTATAATTCCAGATTTTACTGAAAAGCAGAATATACAGTTCTTTAAAAAAACTCATATAGAAAAGTTTTGTTTGTTTGTTTGTTTGTTTGTTTTCTTTCTTTTTTAATTAAAACAATTACTGGCAATTGTTATTGATGTTACAAGGCTAAAAGTTTCTTATGGTAGAGTCCTCACTACAGAATTCTATTATCTGTTGTGTCTTAAAAGAACAATTTTTCTCTCAGATAAACCATTTTGTAGTTTTATGCTCCAGAAGCTCAGTGTCACCAAACGAGACAGCAGGAGCTGGCAAGAGAAGGCAGCTGTAACCTTGTGGAAGCCAAGTAGAATGCAGGCAGCTCAGAAGATCCTAGCTGTGTAAACATTAAGGGTAGGGCCAGACTGTCTGTAAATACATCCAAGTGTTCCCAATTAAATCCCTGCCTTAGATGGAAGAATATGCTACCAACCATTGTTTACTGGTAAACAGAACCATTTACAGAACCATTGTTTACTGGTAAAATCTGCTTGCCACCTTTTCAGGACTCAGGGTTAATATATTAACCTTTGCTGCTATAGGGTATTTACAGACTTACAGGAAATGTATTCCTTTAGAAGAAAAACTCTTAACAGCTCCAAATACCCAAAAATCTCTTTAAAGCATAAAGGTAAGTTTATTTCTGTAATTTCTATCATTCTTTACACAATTGCAATAATGACAATGTTCTTCCATGACAGACGCGGTCTGTCAACAGAACAATTTTTCGTACTTTTTTTTTTTTTTTTGGGTGGGGGGGTTGGTGAGGGATTTTTTTTTTTGTCAGTTGCTCACAGGACAGGTGTTTTAAAAACAATCACAGAACATTACTGACATTTAGGAGCTAACTAATTTATAGCTGTATTTATCTTATGTGAAACATAAGCACAGCTGCTGTGCTGCTGACTGCTTACTTCCTAATTCAAAAATCATCAGTCAAATAAAATGTAGCAAAACAAATCAAATAAACCTTCTTGAAAGCATGAGACATACAGAAAACATGAGGTTTGGGATTATATTTAGTATTTTTATTTGTTTGTCAAATTTAAAGTTCCCTGAAGTATTTTTTTTTGTCTCTCAGATTTTCTCTATCTCCAATAAACAATGATCTACAGCAAAAAATGCATGTTTCCTTCTCTTATGCCAAATTTTTCTTTAAACATTAAACTGCATGAACTGTCAGTTCTACCTGCTATTTGAAAGCTTCTTCTCTAATGAAGAACTTTGGGAGACATCTTTCCACCTGCAAATGATAAATAAGAAGATGGCACCATCCAAATGCTGAGACAATTTGCTTCATCAAAGGTTTAATACACTATGTCTATATTCCCTTACTCCTAGGAAGAAAACAATTCATACAAATTTACAAATATATATATATATATATATATATATAGCGCTTATACAGAAGTTAGAAAGTTTTCAGAAAGAAGTCTCTACTCCTACAGCTACTTGAAGGGAGGGTGTCGGTCTGTTTCCTCATGTAACAAGTTACAGGACAAGAGGAAATGGGCTCAAGTTGAGCCAAGGGGAGGTTTAGATTAGGCATTAGGGAGAATTTCTCCATGGAGAGGGTGGTCAACAGCTGGATCAGGCTGCCCAGGGAAGTGGTGGGGTCCCCATCCTTAAAGGTATTTAAGGGACATGTGGATGTGTCACTAAGGGACAAGGCTTAGTGATGGGATTTGATTCGTAAGGTTGATGATAGGACTTGATGATTTTGAAGGTCTTTTCCAACCTAGATGATAGTATAATTCTATGGATTTTGCAATATTATTCTTTGATATTAGTGATATGAATATTAGTAATATTAATAGAGGTGATTGTAGTCATTTGGAGGGTACTGCCTTTCCTCCCTCAACTCTTTCATTTTCAGTCCTGCTTGTAATGAATTCTCCACACCAAGTCCTAAATCAGTTAAAGCCTGCAGTCTTCTCACCAGTTCAACCTATGTATTCTGTGGTCTTCTACAACTGTCCATTCCATCAGCCCCCCACTGATTTTGCTCCTAGGCTAGGTCTGACCTCCCAGCCTCTCCTGGTTCACACCCAGGCCCTGGAGCCCTGCTCCTCACCACCCTGTCCCTGGGATGAGCACAGGACAAAGCCGGCGGAGGGCACAGAACAGTTTTGTTGATCTGTGTATGGGCACTACCAGTATGTTATGCAGATATCACGAGGTCCATAACACATTTCATAAGGTGAGAATCTTTGTATCTGCTTTTGTGTTATTAAGTTTATAATTTTTATGATATAGTACTGAAGCATAAAGCATAACAATCTGACCCATATGCACCAGAAAGCAAATGAAATCAATCCCAGCTGCATTAAACTTCTGAAGATTTTCTGAGGCTCAACAGATGACTTTTTAAATGCTTAGTACTGGCAGTGGTGGATGCATATGGCTGGTTGGATTTTTTTTTTTTTTTTTTTTTTTTGTGTGTGTGTGAAACATTTTCATTGGAAATGTTGATTCATCTAAACCAAAATATTTTGTGGGAAAAGGTCATTTTCAAAAAGCTCCTTGAACATTTTTAAACATGTTCTGTTAACCCTTTCAAGCTCAAACATTTCATTTTCTGATCAAAAACAACTCTGTTAGAAACTGAAACTAATACACAGAATAAGTTGATGTACACCATTTGTTTAATTTGGTGGAAACCAAGACTGATTGACTGTCCAAACTATACCTTACCAATACTATTTTTTTCAAGGCTTTCCAGGTCTTCCTTAAGAAGTACCACTTCACTTCTTAAAAAAATAAGAGGAGGACTAAATAAATTTTATTTCCCTCATAAATGAATTTCATTTCCTTGCAATACACAGTGCCGTCTGTCTATTGGTGGTCCAGTCTAGGTTTTGTACTGTGCCTGTAATACTGAGCTGTGGGGGAAAAAATAAGAAGGCCCCTGAATTTCTAATAGTACAGCCAGGGGAGGAAAGAAGAAATCAAAGAGAGAGAGAGAGAGAGAGAGAGAGAAAGATACTCAGTATTTGCTAATAGCTATGTCAAAAATCTATGATTCTTCCCACCCCTTTATAAAACGTTTCAGAATGTTTTAAACAAACAAACAAACAAACCAACAAGAACAACAAAACCAAGTATCTAAAGTATTAACAGGTACAGCCTGGTGAGGTAGATGAAGATGGCTTTATGCCCTGCAATTACTGGTATTTGGAGAACATCATCATTTCAGTAATTCAGCTTTTCATTCTATCAATTATTGAGCAGCTCACATTTTTGATGAAATCCTACAAACACAAGGACTGGAAATGTCTCATTTTGAGTATAGTATTGAACTAGACCTGCTGGTATGGATTGGAAAATAAAAATTTGGGGAGAAAATTAGGAGTCCTGGTGATGTGAAATCTCCTGTTTAAAATTCTCCTCATATTCCAAACACAGGTTTCTGTGAAATGTATTGAAGAAGAAGCAAAGAGAAAGGTTGTAAACTACTGAGATATAAAACTTGGTTTTGGGGGTCTGGGAGAGATAAGATTGAGGTGATATTGCATGATTTCATTTTTAAAGATTCTCTAGAGATAATGTTTCTGAAGTAAGGTGTAACCTGCTTTCATTTCTACTTCTTGACCATTGTTTCTCTGAAAAACAATGTCATTAGGTAGAAGCCCTGATGTTACTCAGTTCAATAATAAAATGCCAGGTGACTCAAGAAGAGAAATTTGTATGTTCTAGTAAAGTAGCAGAATGTATCACAAAATTCTAGATAATTAACAAGTCTATTTGTTGCAATATAAATACATAAATTAGCTTAGAATTATATTGACAAATATTGCTTAAACATCTGGCATTTCCCATAGCAGATGTCTGTTAACTGTGCCATTCTTTTAAGTGTATTAGTAAGTGAGAGCTAAGGATATATGGGAACGAAGAGCAACCAACCTTTTCCAAAAGACTGCCCCCTAAATGCTAGCAGTGATAGTAGAACCAAATTTAAACTTCTGAACTTTCCTTTTGGTTAGGTAAAATGAGGGAACTGCCAAGCAAGCCAAATACAAAAAGAAACCATGAAAGAATTTGGGAGCCAATACAAATTTAGCTTTTGAGAATCAGAGAACAATTTTGTTTATTTATTTATTTATTTATTGCTTGCACACACCCACAACAACACATAGATAAAAAATAAATCCTAGTGAAAGGAAGGAGAATGACATTTGAACTATGAGCCGCCATGACAGTTTTCAGGGCACTCTTCAAACCATTGCTGTTTTCCCCCCCACCCTCATTCATGGAAGCACTTACAAAGTAACACACTGGAATAGTCAAAATTACCTAAGATGGCTTCTCTGCCATCTCCGTTTCTGAGTTGTTAGAAGTTGCATTTTTCAGAGACAGATTTTTCAATAGAGGAACACATGCACTGGAAGCAGAGCCCCAAAGAATGTTTGGGATGAAAAAAGGTGACAATAAAGCGCTATCTTAAGTGGATGTGCAGGAACAGAGCGAGATGTTACACTCCTAGCTCATATCAGCATTCCTAAGTTTTACGGAAATATCAAGCTGGAGAATCGGACAGGAGAAGAATAACCTAAGAGCTGTGACCAAACATACCCAGGCAAGTTGTGAATTAGGTGGTCTGCTGCTCTAGCAGTGCAGCCATGGTAAAGTTAAGATTAGCACAATCCAGATCCAAACATCCGTCCATATTTTTTGGACAAATGTTCAGTTACTGCAGGTATTCAACCATGCTGCCTTAGCTGTGCTGCTGATTGTCTCAGCTGGGAATTTTAAGGGTAGTGCAAATATACCAACACAAAAAATTAACAAACAAAACCAAAATACTAAAAGGTCATGTTAGAACTGAGGAAAAAATAATAGAATCATTAAGGTTGGAAAAGACCTCCAAGATAATCTGGTCCAACCATCCCCCAACCTCCAATGTCACCCACTAAACCATGTCCCTAAGCACCACATCCAAACTTTCCTTGAACACCCTCAGGAACAGTGATTCCACCACCTCCCTGGGCAACCCGTTCCAATTCCCAACTACTCCCAGCTCTCCACTCTTTCCTTTCAGGTAGTTGTAGAGAGCAATAAGGTCTCCCTTGAGCCTCCTCTTCCCTGGATGAACCAACCCCAGTTCCCTCAGCCGCTCCTCACAGGACTTGTGCTCCAGGCCCTTCATAAGCTTTGTACCCCTTCTCTGGACATGTTCCAGGACCTCAATGTCCTTCTTGTACTGAGGGGCCCAAAACTGAACACAGTACTCGAGGTGTAGCCTCACTAGAACTGAGTACATGTCAGGATTTATCTGCCTCTGCTTTGCTTGTTTCTAGAGATGACCAGCTTCTTGAAATTTCTATCTTAGGGCTGCATTTCAGATGGCAAGAGTTTATTTAGTATGTGAGGAGTAAGGAGCACTACACCAATGTTTTCATAACACGATCTCAGCTCACAAGTGATACCAGCTGACCTCCACCTACTCCCTGCTATCCAAGCATTCATATTCACACAGCACAACAGTCTCTTTTTAGCTTTGTTTGTATTTTCCTGCTGTCTTTAGTCATAATTCTGTCAGGGTATTGAGGCAAATATGTCCTTCAGACTTTTCCTTGTATTAGGTGTTTCTCGCCTATATATTTCAGACATGAATATATATATATATATATATATGCAATAATGTGACCTTGTTTTTTCTACTTTCATGGCTTTGGCTTGTGGTTATATACTAAATTTTAAACGTTGGTTTTAAGACACTGGAACATCTTGTACTATTGGGGTCTTTCATCTAAGAAGCAGATTGCTCTGTCAAAACTATTTATTAGTAAATTTTCAAAGATGCTTAAATGAAGTCAGGGGTGATAGCTTAGATTTCCTGCATAGCAAAGCAAAATATTGGTGCTCACCCTTCTGGATTTCACATTCAAAACTTTCTGTACTACCTGTCAGAACAGCTGAAGAGAAGTAGTCAGAAAAACATCTTTTAAATATCAGAGACAAAGATCATGCAATGAATTCTTCTTAGTATGAAAATAGCTGTTAAAGTCATGGTGGTCTTTCGGTATGCATAAGGTAAGGTTTGTAAGGAGAGAGAATATGTTACTAGATTATTTGATAAAGGAGGTAAATACAAATTTCTGTGTACACAAGTGCTTAAGAGACATTCTTTGAGTATATATTAATATGACCAAGAACAAAGTCCTTGTCTCTGTATAAGCACTGATGAGCAACAACTAAAATATTCCCGGGTTATCACCACTATTTTCATCAAAAATACAAACTGCAGCATCATTCAGGCCTCTAGGAAGAAAACTCTGTCCCAGCCAGAACCAGGATAAGTCTAGTTAGACATCATGCTGCAGCTGCTGCATGTAAGGAGAGACTGGTTGAATTGTATGTTAAATATTTTCTCTTTAAAATCATAGGATGGTTAAGCCTGGAAAAGACCTTCAAGATTATCTAGTTCAACTGTCCTGCTACCACCAATGTCACCCACTAAACCATGTCCCTAAGCACCACGTCCAACCTTTCCTTAAACATCCCCAGGGATGGTGATACCACCAACTCCCTGGGCAACCCATTCCGATGGCTGACCGCTCTTTCTGAGAAGAAATGTCTCCTCATTCCTAACCTGAACCTCCCCTGGAACAACTTGAGGCCATTCCCTCTTGTCCTATCACTAGTTATCTGTGAGAAGAGGCTGAACCCCAGTCCCCCACACCTTCCATTCAGGGAGTTGTAGAGAGCAATAAAGTCTCCCCTCAGACTCCTCCAGACTGAACAACCCCAGTTCCCTCAGCCACTCCTCACAGGATTTGTGGTCCAGGCCCTTCATCAGCTTTGTAGCCCTTTTCTGGACATGCTCCAGGGCCTCAATGTCCTTCTTATACTGAGGCATCCAAGACTGAACACAGTACTCGAGGTGAAGCATCACCAGAGCTGAGATGATCACTGCCCTGGTCCTGCTGGTTGCACTATTCCTGATGCAAGCCAGTATAGCATTGGCCTTCCTGGCCACCTGGGCACACTGCCAGCTCATGTTCAGGTGAGCATTGACCAACACCTCCAGATCATTTTCCTCTGCACAGCTTTCCAGACACTCTGCCCCAAGCCTGTAGAGCTGCATGGGCTTGTTGCGGCCAAAGTGCAGGACCCGACACTTAGCCATGTTGAACCTCAGCCCAGTGGCCTCTGCCCATTGATCCATCCTGTCCAGGTCCCTCTGCAGGGCCTTCCTACCCTCCAGCAGATCAACACTCCCCCACAACTCGGTGTCATCTGCAAACTTACTGAGGGTGCTCTCAATTCCCTCATCCAAATCATCAATAAAGATATTAAAGAGGATGGGCTCCAACACCAACCCATTGGGAACACCACTGGTGACTGTTCACCAGCTGGATTTCACTCCATTTGTTCTCTGGGTCCAGACTCCCAGCCAATTTTTAACCCAGCCAAGAGTGCACCTGTCCAGGCCATGGGCTGCCAGCTTCTCCAGGAGAATACTGGGGGAGACTTTGTCAAAGGCCTTGCAGAAGTCTAGGTAGACTACATGAACAGCCTTTCCCTCATCCACCAGGTGGGTCACCCGGTCATAGAAGGAGATGAGGTTGGTCAGGCAGGACTTGCTTTTCATGAACCCATGGTGACTGGGCCTGATCCCCTGATTGTCCTGTATATACTGTGTGATTGCATTCACAATGACCTGTTCCATCACCTGTCCTGGCACCGAGGTCAGGCTGACAGGCCTGTAATTCCCTGGATCCTCCTTGCGACCCTTCTTATAGATGGATGTCACCTTAGCAAGTCTCCAGTCATCTGGGACCTCTCCAGTTGACTATGACAGCAGATAGACGTTGGAAAACGGCTCAGCGATTACATTTGCCAGCTCCCTCAACACCCTTGGGAGAATGCTAGTATTTCTGGAATCAAGACTACAACATAGCTCCCTGTAAACAAGAAAATCAGCCCAGGCTTAGCTGGCATAAAGAAGAGAGTAATAAATAAAAAACACAACTTCTCACTAGAAGGGGTGGAAGGAGTGATTACCTAGATGTTAGCAATAAAGTTATCCATCATCTCAAGTGTTGCACTTGTAAAACGCATATTTTACTTCTTGTGTTCTGCTTGATATATTCTAGTTTCCAAGGATTTGATTAAAATGTGATTAGAGACACAACAGTGTGATAGGCTTGGTGTTTAATTTCATGGCTTTGGAGTAGAGAAAATTGAACTTTAAGTTCTGTGTTTATGTCAGCTGCCTGGGCAAATGAAATGAAAGTTTTGTTTGGCACATTTGTTGTGTGCGTAAACTGCATATAACCATTTTACGTACTGTGTTGGAGGAGATGGAAAAATCTTGACATGAATTCAGCATATGAAGAGGCAAAATAGTTATATTTACATTAAGGCTCCTAGTTAGTTCCTATTTCTGACATCTGTGATCTGACTTTATAGTACAATTTTTGCTAGCTTCCCAGAAATTCTTACCTCTAATTTCAGGTTTCAAGGTTGTCCGTCTGTCTGTCCGTTCTTCCTTCCTTTCTCTCTCTTGATCTCTCTTTCTCTCTCTCTTTCTCTCTTCAGTTGATTTCTAATTAGGTTTAGAAATCAAATGTCAACAGATTCAGAATTACATCCTCATTTTAGAGTCTATATCTAAAGGACATTATATATTAACTTTTCATGACAACTTTAAGGAGTGTAGAAGTAGTACACTGCATCTTATCTAGAAGGATATAAAACAGGAAATATATGACACAATATATCATGGTTACATTACCACTTTTAAAAAATACATTATAAATAGTTTTAAAGAGATATCATCTAAATTTTGTGAAACAGGAGTTAAGACTAAATTAAAGTAGGGAGTCCATCTTTCTTTTGAGTCTTCCCCCTACTTCCCCTAAAGTAATTTGCTCTGCACTTGAGATCTGTCTCTGATAAATTCACACAGCGGAGGCACTTTTTCATTTCACATCATTCACAGAATGGCTGATGTTGGAAGCGACATCTGGAGGCTATCTGGTCCAACATCCGCTCAAGCAGGGACTCCTAGAGTTGCCCAGGATAAAGAGGAGACTCCACAGCCATTCTGGCCAGCTTGTGCCAGGGCACCATCACCTACACAGCACAGAAGTGCTTCCCGATGTTCAGAGAGAACCTTCTGCATTCCAGTTTGTGCCCATCACTCCTTGTCCTGAACCACTGAAATGAGCCTGCCTCTATCTTCATTGCACACTCCATTCGGTTATTTGTTGTCATTGATAGGATCCCCACTGAACCTCCTCTTCTCCAAGAAGAAAAGTCCCATCTCAGCTTGTCCTCACAGGAGTTCATAGAATCATAGAATAGATCCTGTTGGAAGGAACCATAAAGATCATCTAGTTCCAACCCCCTTGCCATGGGTAGGGATGCCACCCACTAGATTAGGTTGCCCAGCCTCATCCAAGCTGGCCTTGAACACCTCAAGGGATGGGGCATCCACAGATTCTCTAGGCAACCTGTTCGAGTGCCTCACCACCCTCTGACTAAAGAATTGCCTCCTAACCATTAATATAAATCTTCCTTCTTAGTTTAAAATCATTCCCCCTTGTCCTATCATTATATGCCCAGGAAAGAAGTTGCTCTTCATCTTTTTTTATAAGCCCCATTTAAGTACTGAAAAGCTGCAAGTGTCACCCCAGAGCCTTTTCTTCTTCATGCTGAACATCCCCAGCTCTCTCAGACTTTCTTCACAGGAGAGGTGCTCCAGCCCTCTGAGCATCTTTGTGGCCCTCCTCTGGGCTCACTCTGACAGCCCCACATCCTTTTTGTGCTGGGGGTCCCAGCCCAGGACGCAGCACTCCAGGTGGGGCCTCACAAGGGCAGAGCAGAGGAGCACAATCCCCTCCCTCCACCTGCTGCCCACCCCTCTGTTGCTGCAGCCCAGGACACAGTTGGCCTTCTGGGCTGCAGGCACACACTGCTGGCTCATGTCGAGCTTTTTGTCCACCAGAGCCCCCAAGTCCTTCTCTGCAGGGCTGCTCTCACTGGTTTCTTCTCCCAGTCTGTGCTCATGTCTGGGACTACCCTGACCCAGGTGCAACACCTTGCACCTGGACTTGTTGAACTTCATCAGGTTCACATGGACTCACTTCTCAAGCTTGTTCAGGTAACGTGATACTCAGTCTGATACTGAAGGAGGTGTCATTAAGATGTTATACATTTCAACATACAAGCAAACTACTTGTGAAAAATTGGCTTATTGTAATACTTTCATCTCTATTTATGAAAAATAATAAGTACCTTGAGTCAGTTTACCCCTTCATTAAAAAAAATAACCAAGAACCTAGAGTACACACCTGTACATGTGCTTTGCAACAGATGCAATAGTATAATTTATTACGCAACTATTGCAGCTATATGTTCATGAGTCTAAGCCCTGAGAACTGGGAAGGGGATGATGAGTTTTGATATCTTTTGGACTATATCAGGGGACACAGAGGGGGGTGAGAATGTGTAACAACATATTCATACACCTTTCTACAGTTGTTGTCCCAATACCCTTTGATCTGAATGCTGCTCAAATGAAAAAAGCCTCCCTATAAATAATTAATTACCATTGTTGCTGCTACCTCTCTTAAGTATATGAAGCAAAGAATATGAAGAGAAAAAGTACAGGACAAAACTACATCTGAGAGTAGAGGTGACTTTATGAAGCTGAGGTCTGCTATCCAATGCTATAACTTTTGGTTGCCGTCAGCAGCTAAAAGTAACAATTTCTGCAAGAGTTTCTGTCCCATTTACAACAGTCATTGCTCAATGCATTATTTAAGTACCTTTTATTGGTGCTGAGGAAACTCTGTCAGATTCATTTTTCCTGAAACTAAGTTCCTTTCAAAACCACAGAATCAAGCTTAAGCTTTACTACGCTTTCTATTCTATATCCAACAACTTGATATCTAGTCATATATGATAAACTTTGCAAATGAAAAAAAAATAAAACAAATATCTATTATATCCTACTTGAAACTACAAAGATTTTTTCTGTCTGTAAGTTTGTTTTCTCCTTAAATATTATGGACCTGTCTGCAACTCAGACATTACTATTTATTAGTACAGTATGTTCCTCTGCTTCAACTACTGTGGCAGAGGTATATGGCATTGACTTGGTGCTTTAGCAAACAAAAGAGTAAAAGAATAATCAGATGGTTGATAAAAAGACTGCTAGTTAGAGTAGACTCTGACCTTTAAAATACTTTGCAAATATCAGTTCATTTAAGGTTACCTTGCTCATGCAAAGTGAGAACTGCTTGTGATGAGGCTCCAAATCCAGCCTATTTGTTGACAGCATGGATCTCATTAGCAGTAGTTTTCCATCTAACTGAAATTATAAGAAACCTGCAATGCTGCAGTAGAGTGCTATTTAATCTTAAGCTTCTTCAACAACTTAACCCTCAGCATTTGACAAGGTACAAACTCAGAGTAGGCTAAAAGAGTCACTTCTATCACGGCTGCTATTTCTCTACGTTAAAGCTACTGTAGTAGCTTGTCCCCATTAAAATAGATCCAAAAACAAATTAATGGAGATCTACAGCTGCAAAGACATCCTTTTAATAGCAGCTGACCTTTATGAGCTGCAGATATGATTCAAGTTATCCCTAATCAGTGTCAAATCCTGGTCTTAGTACAGAATTGCTATTGGTCTGAGATAGCTTCAGCTTGAAACATGATTAGAGAGGATTTGGGGTCTCCTCTCTAAGTTAATCAATAGCACTGGACTACAGGCATGACACAGGTAATTTGCATACTGAAATATCAACTTAATCAAGCCTTGTGTGCTACAGGTGGAGGAAGTCAAGAAACCTAAACTGAAATATATTTCTGCTATGAAATGCTGAGGAAAATACAGTTCATCTGAACAGAAGCACAAAAGCACTGTTAAAAATATCCTTGGGAGGGTTCTTCAGCTTCACCAGTGGAGACAGAAACTTTTAGTAGGCCAGTGAGAGACCAAAAAGGTTCCGAGAAATACTAGAGAACAGCATGACTAGCCAGAGCAAGATAAAGATATACTGAAAGACAGATATCTTGATGAATATCAGGGTTAGAAGAATACTCTATGGGATCACAAGGCAGAAGAAGGTGATAAAAGCAGAGGAAGCAAGCAAGTACCACAGCAGAACCCTAGGGAACAGGATCACACACCATGAATGTGGGAACCAAGGCAGCAGCAGTGTCATGAATAACATGGGGGTGATGAAAGGAGTAACTGAGACAGAGGAACAGAAATCAGGTGCTGGCAAATATGTGGCTTGCCTACACCCAAAGACACACTGACCAGCAAAGACCAAGCTGTGCAATCCCATTGTACACTTTGTATTTGCAACAAACCATCGGTCAGCCTCCTGCACCACCCTGCAGCTGGTTACACAACCACGATAACAGGTTGTGGGCACGTACAGGACTGACACCCTTGGCAAACCTAAGCAGAGGCTTCCAATAAACAAAGGACTGGTTACAAATCACATCATAATCTTATGCCCAGAGGTTCATTTTTTCTCTCTCCACTTTCCCAAGACCACACATGGAGAAGGAAACCCAGGATCCTACTAGTAGCAGGTAAAGTATGTGCTGTGAAGAACCTGGTTTCCCAAGGATGGATTTAACTGGGGGGTCAGAGGGAGGGCTGAACAGTCATATCAGCATGGAAATACCTAATGTTGCCTAATTTAAAAAAAAAAAACAAAAAAAAAAACAAACAAAAGAAAACAAAAATCTATAAGATAAGTCAAACTGGAAACAAATACTATTATACACTGACCCAGAGCTGCAAAGCATTTTGGAAGGATGTCCAACTGATTTTATGGAATTCTGTACCATAAGAGACACTTGGTATTGATGCACAGAAATATTCGTGAGTTTTTCCTTTAACACTGTTATTTACACAATCCGTATGGTTCAGAGTTGCAGAAATGTGTATGTTAGAAAAATAAGAAAAACAGAAAATATGATGTACAACACACACACACAAAAATAGGTAGTATCCCTGGTGTTGCAAGGTTTTGAAGGAATTAATTGAGAATAAGGGAGTGAAATGTTTAATTCTCTGAAGAAATACCAGAGCTTACTGATTTCCAGACCACAGCTAAATCTTGGATGTCAGCAAGTTATACTTGCATTTAAAAATACAATTTAAAAATGGATGGCAGAAAGAAAGGTTGGCAGTTGATCCATCTAAAGAGCAGTGGGCTAACTGTCACTTTAAAATACACTGACATTTATAGAAATGTACATATTTCTAGCACCCAAAATAGCGCTTAACACTAAATTGTAAGTGGATAGATGTATAGACATATTTTTAGATGCAAATTCTTTCTTGAAAATTAAATCTTGAAAATTAATTTAAAATCTTTATATCAACTTATTACTTTAGTTATTGAGGCACAATTTCTTAATGATTTCTATGTATTATTTAATAACTGAAAAGCTTATATTTCAGAAGTTCACCTAAACCCACATGTGCTCATCCAGACTGTTTCTGAAGCTTTTCAGCAAGTATTTAAGGCATCTAGTCTTTTCTAGGATGTAACCTGTGACAACAATTATTTCATCTTTATCAGTTCATCCTTGTTCGTACAGGATACACACCATGCCTGCTCTTCCCTCCAGGGCTTTGTCCCATGGTACTCAGATCCCTGAAGAATCTGTTCTTCTGAATCCCAGGGCAGTGAGCTTGCTGTGCTCCCGCTATGCTGCCCTAAGGATCCATCATTTCATGATCAAAACAGCCAAGGCTGCCCTTGAGCTTTGCATCCCCCACCAGCCCCTCCTTGTTGGTGAGAACATGGTACAGCACAACACCTCTTGTTTGCTCCTGTATCACTTGGAGAAGGAAGTTATCATTAATGCATTTCAGGAACCTTCTGGATTGCTCATGTCCTTCTGTGTTGTCCCTCCAACAGATAGTGGGATTTTCATTTTTTTCTGGCAAATGATGGTGTTTTCACAAATGCTGATTCATAATTTCATTAACAATAACACTTTATATTAGAAAAATAAAGCTTAAAACAAGGTTGTTGCACAACTTGGACAAACTTGAGTTAGCTCTCTGAGTGATCTGAAAACAGTAAGAGAACACAAACAGAACTTTCTGCCTGAGCAGTATTGCTTCCTGTACATGGCATTGCACTGTGACATGACCTTAACATTTGATTTAGTTTAAGATTCAGGCATTTTGGTTAACTGTATGAAGAAATCCTCATTTTCTGCCAAAAATGTACCCCTGGAGGTATCAAATACTAAAGTAAACAAAGCTACAGAAAGTTTTGCATAACATCAAGAACTGGTACTGGGCAAAAGTAATTCTTGCCTATGAAAAGTAAATGAAGCTTTGATGCAGGACTCATGAAATCAATTCCAGCATTCATGCTGAGGAGTTGAACTGACCAGAATCATTAACCTGGTGTGTGGAATGACCAACTCCTGACAAGCCCCAGTAGACAGTACTCAAATGGGTAGGTGATAGAAAGCTAAGAAGATCTACACTTTATTAAGATCTTCCTAAAAAACATTACCTAATTTTATAATTGGCATGTAATAATTGACAATAGAAACATGTTGTTGGACATTAACATTTAAAATTTTTAATGAATTTAAGATAACAGCAGGAAAATTTGGAAAAGATGACAATAAAAAATGTGAACAGCCCCTTCTTAAAGTGGCTTGACAGAATCTCTTAAATGAAATGGCCAGGGTAGTTACTATTAATATTGGAGGATATTATTAATGTTCATGCATGCTACAAAAAATACATGAAAACTGACAGCTATAGAATTCAACAGATTTTGTTCTTCTTGCTTAAAAGCATGGCTATCATCAAAGCAATATTTCAAATGTTTATGAGGCCAGACCTGAATCCTTCTCTATGGGAGATGAACACACTTTAAAATAAATATTTTTTAATAACTTGAAGGCAGAAAAACTTACCAAGCCAATAAGTTAAAAAATTATAAGATTAACAAATTATAAGAATAATGAAAATAATAAAACAGAAACAATGCTTCCTCCAGGAGTTACATAGGTATGGACCTGCATTTTTAAAAAAATAACTCCAGCGTGCCTCTCAGTTTCTGGATTTTGAGCTGGGTGTGCTCTGAAGATCTCTAACCTTCCCGAAGTATTACAGTAGACATTTAGAAATACTCAGGAAGGCTCAAACTCCCCATTCAAAGAACAATGGCCTCAACAATCAGTTTTGTGTCCTTTGTCTCATCAATGTGAGATGCAAAATTGTGTTTTTGCAGTAGAATGTTTTTGCAGTGGAAACTAAGCTTGCATTTTCAACAGTGATTGTGCAGGCATGACAGTGGCATAGCAGTGAGGAGTATGTGAAGCAGATAAGGGGAAGGTCCCACTGTCTCAAAAGAAGGATAGCTAAGAGAAACAGGATGAGCAGTGTGAAATCAGTTTAAAAAAAATAATTAAAAAACAAAACAAAACAAAACAAAAAAAAACACTGACCCTCTAGTCATGAGAGAAGGAGAGAAAAAAAAATGGAAAAGGATAAATTAACAGTTAGTTAAATAAATTTGTACATATATGGTATAGTAATAAGCATCGAGTCATTTGTGAACCTGTACTACTCAGCCAATGAGGAAACAGGGAAGAAATCAAGTGTTGGGTTATAGGGAACATAAGGTTGTTACATACTTTTGCTGGGCGCTCCTGCAAATAAAATAGCTTGACAGAAGAGCCTGTCTGAAAAAATTATTAATAATGTGAATTTCTCACAACAAGCACATGGCATTAAGCTCTGTGCAGCTGAAGTAACAAGCAAAATGATACTTCATCAATAGAGAGAGCTAAAGAGGCAAAAAGAGAATCTTGAATTCCTCTGAAAAGAAAGCCCTGTGATGTGCTGTTGATGTGCACACTGAGAAGGTGGCCCTGAGGGCAGGGAGTGCAGCAGAAAATCTCCTGTAAACATGAAACTGAACAGAAAACAATCTGAAGTGCAAATTACTATTCATTTCTGTTACTATGATGAAAATACATGGCAGGACCTTTATCAGTCCCTTCATCAAGAACCTCAAATATTATGTTAATATATAACTGTATCCTTTAGGAACTGGACTTCTCAATGATTTTTCAGGAGAGATTAGCCCAGAGATTCTTCATACATTTCTCCTGATTAATTGGTTAAACAGTAATAGTTCGTTAATTTTATGTAAAACAAGGCCCAACACATAAATTAATTTGATGCATACGTAATTAAATTTATATACCAAAATAATGCTGATGAAATAAAATTATTTATTCTTGGTATGAAAGAGAGAGCTCGTGGAAGCCTTTGCAGGAACAGAGAACACCAACACGTGTAAGTCTCACTCCACAGGATTTGCTAAGGCAGGTCACCTTTAAGTTTGTGTCTAAGAATGACCTGAATGCCAACCTGGTATGGCAAATTGATTGGAAAAAAAAAATGCTTCAAAGACCAGCTATCCGTTTTTTTTTTTTGGGGGTTCAAATATTTTTGAGAAATCTTATTAAAGCTACACTATAAACTCAATATGTGGGTTTTCTCTCTACCTGTTCTGCTAGGAACCATAGATAACAGGTCTGTACATTACTGAAACTTTTAAACTTCTCTCTCTCTCTCTCTCTCTCTCTCTTTCTCTTTCTCTCTCTTTTTCCTGAAAACAGTATAGAAATCACACCCTTGCAAAATATGAGTGACCAGATAGGGAAATGATAACAACACTTTATCTAAACAGATGTAGATTAAGTTGTGTATTTCGTAATGTTCATGCAGTTGACTTCTAGAATACATGAATATGAAACATGACTCAGAATTAGTAAAATGGACTAATTCATCAGCCACTATGGTGGTATCCCTCACAACAGCAAAATGACTGCAAAAAAAGAACAAAATACTATTTGGAAGAAAGAACAAAATACTATTTGGAAGGACAAAATTAGAGTTGCGAAGAATTGTGGAAACTGGCCATTTTCCTTTTTCCTTCTGATGTATATCAGGACAAAAAGAACAATATATTTAACTACAGTAAGTTCAGTTGTGGTTTCTACAGAATGCTGACTTAATTAATGCCCTGAGTGACTTCTTGGAAAGGTTTTTGAAGAGCTGATGTGACAAATTGCACCAAATAATTTATTGACTTTAGAAAGTATAAATAACTTTAGCAGTAGCACCCTGGATTATAAAATTTAATTTATAAATCCAGTGCGCTTATTTTCATGTCACATCTCAACACACAAATTTACAAACCTTCCATATACTCAAAAAGGTTTCTTGTTTGTTTGTTTGTTTGTTTGTTTTGTTTCCATTAACCTGAAGAATACATGTAATGTAGGGTTTTTTCCCTTCTAGCTAGAGGCATTCTCATTTCTAGCCCACATTATACTCTTCCTGAATCTGGAGTTGCACTTGGTGATCTTTGTGGTCCTTGTGTGCCCCTTCCAACTCAGGATATTCTATTACTCAACGCATTTGTATATTCACCACTATATCCTTTTGATTTAAATGTCTTTTCTTTTCTTTCTTCTTGTCTTTCTTATGAAGGTTTTAGATTTATTCATGTATAGTTTATGGAAATATTTGTCTCATATTTGCTATTACTTTTGTTCTGTAATGGATAATCAAAGATTGCCAACAGACTGAAGGAGCAGACTATCCAAGGAAACAGTAGTGTATTTACAGAAATGCTATTAACTGATCAATACAAAAGCCTTCATATTTTCTTGATATACCTCTTTATTTGCAAAGGGATGAAAAGCACTCACAACAGTCAGGGAGCACAAGTTCCCACTGGCTTGCACCAGGGCAATTGAACGCGGATGCTATTTTCTCAATGATTTCCCAGCTAAAGCAATTTACCAGTTTCCTACTTGAACCAGAGGATTTCCACCTAGTTTTGTTAAGAAACATTTTTACCCTCTTCTCTTTTCTACTGTTATCCTGCATTAAATATAAGTATTAGGCACTATTAGTAGTTTACAGTGCTTTCTTGCTGCTCTCACTCTTAAAACTTGTACTACTGGTCTACAGCTTTTTGCTTTGACATACACACACTCTGAACTTGGGACTGTAAATATCAAGCTATTCAAATGTATCTGCTGCTAGTAAAAATGAATTATCAGTCAGCAACAAGTCAACTTCATCATGAAACAACCCCTTTAAACAACACACTACTTTACAGAAGGTCCTGACACTGAAGTCTAGGCAATATGTTGCCCTTTGACAGATAATATTTGTATGAATAGTGAGTAGGAAGACCCACAACAAGAAGCACCTTGCTGAGACTCCAGCAGTACATATGAAACAGTAAGTCCATAAATTTTTACCACGTTCAAGATTTCTTATTTTCTTCCTTCAACATGACCTGGATAAATTGACCAAAATAAAAAATAAAATCCTGAAAAAAAATCCTCTTTAAAAATGAAGGATTTTTTTTTCAATGTTAACTCTAATCTCATTTTACATCTCTTATTTTACCAGTAATACCTTTGACTAAGGATCCTGTTAACAGTTTTTTCTTTCTGTTTGTTTGTTTTGTTTTGTTTTGTTTTTCCTAAGGTTTGGAATAACTTTTATCTGAGTTTATTTAATGCACAATCCTTGGTCTTCCATTGCACCGGTAGTCCCCTGAGCTGACTCCTGAGTATGCACACCTTGAACTCAACACAATGCTATGGCCTTATCTGATGAAAAGTCACAGAATCACAGAACTGTAGGGGTTGGAAGGAACCTCGAAAGATCATCAGGTCCAACCCCCCTGCCAAAGCAGGTTCCTCAGAGCAGGCTGCCCAGTTAGGCGTCCAGACAGGCCTTGAATATCTCCAGAGAAGGAGACTCCACAATCTCCCTGGGCAGCCTGTTCCAATGCTCCGTCACCCTCACCGTGAAGAAGTTTTTTCTCATGTCAGTGCGGAACTTCCTGTGCTCTAACTTGCAGCCATTGCCCCTTGTCCTATCCCCACAAACCACTGAGAAGAGGTTGGCTACATCTTTCTGTCCCCCACCCCTCAGATATTTATATACACTGAGGAGATCCTGTCTCAGTCTTCTCTTTTCCAGGCTGAACAGACCCAGGTCTCTCAGCCTTTCTTCATAGGGAAGATGATCCAGGCCCCGAAATCAGCTTTCCTCTTTCAGTATTTGGCACAGTGGAGCATAAAGCAATTATTCTATTTAACTGTTAAGCCTTACTTGTTAGTTGAGACTGCAGACAGAGTCCATCTGGACTTCATGGATGTGGCATTGCACCAGCCCTGAGAGGAAAACACACAGGACATTGAATTCCATTAGCTTACCTTGCCTAACTGCGTGAGTGTTTGTGTGCTCGTCTTCTGAAAAAGTACTACTGAAATGCATAAAATTACTTTTTCTTTTTTTTTTTTTTTTTTTTTTTCATATGGAAATTACCTCCACGTTAAAAGTAGTGCTCTTTTTTAATTGTTTGTTGATAAACCATAGGTAAATGTTATAGCTATTCAGACAGGGAATTACAACTAATTTTAAGATCTTTAACAACGTAGGGTTTATCTGTGTTAATAATACCCATTTAATAGCTGTTTTTGACACAGAAAACAAAACAAAACAAAACAAAACAAACCAAAACTCTGATTTTTATCCTATCACTGAAAAGTAAAAAGGTATGCTCCAAAACTATGTCCATTATGAAGCACTCACTGCCACTTTCTGCACCTTGGCTCTAAATCGAAAATGTCATACTCTCAGTTTACTACTTTCCATTTGGAAATGTATTTGGAAGCAAAAGTCACATTGTAAAAAGTTAACAGAATAAACAGGAAAAGAAAGAGAATCATTCTGTCTAAAATCCTTGAGAGTTCAGTAACCTGACTTGTAAATCTGAGGCAGCTACTTGGCTATTCCCTGAGCAGTACAAGCACATCTCTGCTAATCTCTGCTTAGTCACAATCAAAACCATGATATTCACATTATGTTATTATTTCCCCACCACTTAAAGTCTTACATAGTGAAATCCTAAAACCAAAAGATATAGGCTTCACAGAAATCTCATGTCCAAACTTTTTTTATTCTAGGAAGCTAGATAGAAAGTTACCAGGACCTTTTTTCAAGTTACACCAAATTATACAAATTTAGAAGAAACAAAAAAAAAAAAAGGTGCTTCTGGTGGGCTGTGGCTCTCTGAGATTCTGCCAGCAACCTGTGAGGGAGTTGCTGAGGACCAGAGGTGCTTGCTACCCACTTGTCATCAGAGCATCGTCCCGCAGAGCACAAGCATCTCCACACCAGGACAGAGGCGGGCACCACCAGGAGCTGCCAGCAGAGGCAGCTGCCAGTGGAGGTACAAACTGCTCCATCATGGGCTGCTCTCCACAAAGAGTACTCCTGCTCAGCAGGGGCATTAGACTAGATGATCTTCAGAGGTCCCTTCCAACCCTGACTCTTCTGTGATTCTGTGATTTCAGTTCCTCAGTATTTAAGTAATGCATTTCTTCCTCTTCTTTTTTTCATTACTTATAGGCCATTAAATAATTTACCATTTATTTGTTCTTTCCAGGATCTCTATCTGGATTGCTAAATGCATATCTTGTATGACTGTTCTATTCATTTGAAGTTTCTTTTCTTTTTTTTTTTTTTCCTAAATTTGTATAATTGGAACAGACCTCTGAAGATCATCTAGTCCAACCCCCCTGCCAAGCAGGACCACCTGGCATCCAGGCAGGTTTTCAATATTTCCAGAGGAGGAGACTCCACAACCTCTCTGTGCAACTGTTCCAGTGCTCTGTAAACCTTGAATTAAATAAGTACCCCTCATATTCAGCCAGAACATCCTGTGCTTTGGTTTGTGCCCATTGTCTCTCGTCCTGTCACTGGGTACAACTGAAATGAGACTGGATCCATACTCTCAACACCCTCCCCTCAGATATTTATACACATTAATGAGGTCTCCCCTCAGTCTTCTCTTTTCCAGGCTAAACAGGGCCAGCTCTCTCAACCTGTCTCCATACGACTGTCCTCTCAACATCTTTGTAGCCCTCCTCTGGACTTAATCCAGGATTTCTGTGTCCCTCTTGTAATGGGGAGCCCAGAACTGGACACAGTACTCCAGGTGGGGCTTCACCAGGGCTGAGTAGAGGGGCAGGATCACCTCTGTTGAGCTGCTGGCAACACTCTTCTGAATGCTTCCCAGGATACTGTTGGCCTTCTTGGCTACAACGGCACGTTGCTGGCTCATGGTCAGCTTGCTGTCCACCAAAAGTCCCAGGAAAATGCAGAATGTCATCAGCCTGGATCCATGGTGTTAGTGACATCTCTACACTAAGGCAGCTACATGAATGCAGATCAACATATTTTGGAATATTAATATACATATCAAACTAAATTTCCCAAACACCTATTGCAGTGATAACTAGATGTTTCTCAGAGCTTAAAACCAGAGGATCATGAAAATATTCTTAGAGGTAAATAATTGAATTAATTTGAATTCCCTGAATCTTGTTTGACCAAACAGAGTGGCCATTTCTTGCTCGACTGAGGATCTTCATATATAACTCATTCTCCGTTAGAAGAAAATACCTTATTCTAATAAAGGAAGAATGTTTCATAGACTTCATTGTGCTTTGAATCAGGCTAAATAAAAACAATGTATCCCTGAAGGCAAATCTGTTTTATTGTTCTGGTCTGGGAAGTAGCTGGGAAGTTCAATACCCTTTAAGCACCATGGGACACCCCTGGGGGAAGGTGCTGGTGATAAGATTTTGCAGTCAAATGTCAAAAAAGTAACATTTAAATTGGTACTCCAGAAATTACAGTGAAAGTTTATCCATAAGAAAGTGAGCAAATTTTTTTCTATGATTTTCAAGAAGGCAGCAGCCTTAATCTTCACCTCATTTCAATTTCTTGTCACAGCTCTATCATTGGCACTATGTTAGGAAACACTTCTGCTGTTGCCTCATTGATGTCATTGGAACAAATCTCAATTAGCAGTGCTATGGCTGTGTAAGTTCCATTCATACCAGTCACTGCTTTTGCTTTAATCAGAAACAGAAAAAAAAAAAAAAATAATTCTGTAGTAAGGTGAAAAAACATTCTTAGAACAGAAAATTTAAAAAAAAAAAAAAGAAAAAAAGAAAAAAGAAAAAAAAAGTGACCTTAGAAACTACCGTATTAATTCCTTTTAGTGTTCTGTTTTCTTTATTTCTCTATACCATCAAAAGAAAGCCTAGAAGAAAAACAGGTTGGTAGGGCTAATATCCCTGTGCCAAGAAGGCCTTTACATTTTTTTCTTTTGCAGTCTGTTAGGACATTGCTCCCAGATGGGCCAGTTTCAGTGTCTGTCTCAACACACCTTAAAGCATCTCTGTGACTGCTTTCTATACAAGCTCCATCTGGGAACAGAACACTTGATGTTGCTGATCTCTCTGGTTAACTCAAATAAAATGGGTTTTCAGGGTCTTTTAGTTTCTTGCTCATTAAGCCTGGGAATTTGGTTTGTTCCAAATATATAGCCTATGGCAGGAAAACAACCAAATCAGATTTCAGCAGGAGAAAGCACACTGCACAACTGTGACAATTTACAATTGAGTGGGTTAGGATTTGTTGCTAGCATATGGCTTAATTAAATAAAACCCTATTTTAAAAGGTTACTCTGTGTGCAGCTGTTAATATGTAAGCACTCAGTGCTAAATGTAGAGAAAAGCTCCAAGGTGATTTATTCATTGAAACATCAAAAAATAAGCACTGAAAGAGAAAACTGGAATTAATCTTTTGATTTTATTCTTCTAGTTTTACTAGTTGAAGCCAGCTCCCTATAGAGCAGCAGATCTGTAGGCAGGAAAGCCTGCAGTGAAGTCCACAAACTCAGAGCCACACTCAAGAACAGATGGAAACAGAGTATGAGAAATTATTTCTACACAACAAGAAAAACCTTAGTCTGCCAAAGATGACTACAGTTGCTGCTATATTACTGCCAGCAGTGCATATGTTTCTTATGGGCAACTGAATGCTTTCCATTCAGTGTGTAAGAATCCTGTTCTCTTGACCTATATTAGCTGGAAATGCTCTGAAGTTTTCTGAATCAGAGCCATACAGAAACCTCTCATAAATAATTATTCCCTGTTTTGTAAAATGTCTGAAGTATTTTACACGTGTATATATGGTCTAGGGCTCCCGATATCTCAATGAGGTGATTCACTTAAAATGTAGAGAAAACAACCACGTAAAAGTCATTCCAAATATGTGTAGATTGCAACTTAAACAGGCTTTTTGGCAAGCCCAGACAATCCAGATGAGGTATACTGTGGGAACACTCTGGCCTACGTGCCCAGACTTTCTCCTTAGAAACAGAGTATACATTTGCGCGTGTGTATGAACGGAAAATGGCACAGACAGATTTTGTCCTACAGGGAGTCAACGTGCTCAGGGCAAGTGTCCAGGTCTGGAAACTGGGAAGGTTTCCCAGATCCCAAAGTACAGACACAGCCACAGAGAGCCAGGGTCTGGCTCCCCAGTTCTCTGGTTTTCATGCTCCAATTGTGCAAAAGGGTCTGAAAACAAGACTGAAAGGCTTCAACGTCATTTGATTTTTCATAAGACCTGTCTTCAAGGAAGGAGAAATGTGAATATTGACATGAAAGGGCTCACATCCCAGCTCTCACACCCTTATGGATCAGACTATTGAAAGAAATAAGGAGACAAATAAGGTGTGGGACTGAGGTAGAAGATAAAATCTCCATCAGTAAAGTTTAGCACTTGAAAACACACAGTTCTGAGGAAGTTCTGTATTACAGCTCTTGAACTACATCCTGTAAGCAGAACAAACAATACAGTCTCCCAGTCATTCTTTCTGTAGGCTGAGGGAAGAGAACATTCAAAAATAAAAACACATCCAAACAGAGAACCAAAATTGTGGAAAATCCACATCTTTGCTGGAAACCTATAGCCACTGTGTACCGAATTTCATCCTGTCCAATGGATTTGTGAACTGCACAGTCTACAATAAAATTTCAATTCCTGTAAATCACCATTTCTGAGTTTCATAGGCTTCGCAAGCAGTTGCCACAATGAAGATTAAATCACACCAAACATCAAATGGAGGAACTTCTGATCAAATATCTAACAGTGTGAGGAAGTAATACATAAACGTAAAGACTACCACATCTCACTGAAACACTAGAGAGGATTTTTTTCTTACAGACTTTTCCACATGAAACACTGACTCACTCAGCTTACTCTCTGGATCAGAAAACAAAACAATAAATGAAAATGATACAGTATTACAACACAATATTCTACCATTTTCTTGACTCTATATGATGCAAATATTTTAAAAAATAATTAGGTTGGACTACCTACACTTGGAGTGAGAGCAATCTAAATCCCCCACTAGATTGTACTTTTCTCTCTGTATTTCTGACAATCAAGAGATGCCTAATGTAGCTGATAGAAATAGAAATCTTATGTGTTGATCTCCTTCAGGCTACTAGTAACTTCATCTACTTCAGTGCCAGTTGCCAAGGGAACCAACAAATTGAGTCAGCGATAAACAGGGTAATCAATTTTAGTTATTTTCATCTGCCTCCTGTACTAAGCCAAAATGTCCTTTCATCTCAGTACACTGATCAAACACAGGTTTAGTCTCTCATCCTTTTCCCATACTTTTTCAATTAATACAGCTCATAAAAAACAGTAGTTTAGCTGCATCACCACAGCTTGACAGCTGGGTAGACTGAAAACTGGCCACATTCACAAATGCCAAATTGAAGCTTGCAAAAAATGTCACAACTCCTGGTAAGTGGTTGCTAAGAAATGTCTCATCTTTAATTTGCTTAGATAGCCATGTGGATAACCACTTACAGTTCTTAAAAGAAGCAAAGGGAGTTTATGAGAGCCATTGGAGAACACAGTCAAACAAACAAACAAACAACAACAACAACAAAAAGCAGATACTGCTCAGTTCTGCACAGCTGCTCAGTTCTGCACAGGTGGGAGTGGATCAGATGTGTTCTTAAAGTCAGGCATCCAGACTGCAACCCATCTTTCACCTGACATATTCCCGAAGAAAGTGTGTTGAACTCTATGAGAGCTTTTATCATCAACTTTAATAAATTTTGCTTTGGTTGTCACCATTCAAATCTGCAATAGAATACACTAGCAATAAGCAATGTATTTAAGAGTAAGAGTGGAAAAAATTGACATTATAAAAAATTACAAAAAGACCTTTTCATATAAAAAAACTTATATATTAATATATAATTCAGACTCAAATCACTGCTAACTTCTTAAAAGTGAAAAAAGAGTCTTAATTTAAATTATTTGAGAAAAGAGATAAGAAAATAGAAGACAAATTATTCCTGAGTAATGCTGAAAAATGAAATTCCCAGTATTACAGAGAAGTTCTTATTCCCTCCTTCCCACCTCCCCTTTTATTTATTTATTTTTAAATCTCACAACTCTGGATTTCTACCACCTTTCCATCCCAACTGTAGTTTAATATACTTCAAAATTACAAGAAATATATCTGCCCAGTAAATTATAAAAATGCACAGGAATAGTTTTGAAGTAAGGGATTTGAAATCAAAGTAATCTCTACTGTCTTGAAAGGGTTTGTATTTCCTCTTTTTATAGAAAAGAGATTCATTATACTTTGTTGAAGGATGGAAGAGAATGACTTCATGAAAGAACTCTTCTGTGAGAAGACTTATTTAGCAGTTTTGCAGTCAAACTTCTATGAGTTTCTAGGTGTTTTCAGGTAAGGATGCCACAAATGAGATTACATTTGATCTCCACAGTGGTGCATTGGAATCATGTTTGGCAACATCTTTATTTATATATTTATTTATTTTTATAGATGAGATATATTTATATTGAGATGTTAACTGGGCAAGAAGATGTGCTCACCCACCTCTTGCCATAGACTGTTAGTGGTGCTATGCTGGAGAGAATCTCTCCTTCCCTTTGCTACTTCTGTTGGTGCAGACCATCTAGAGACAAAGCGATGGTAAAATTCTAAGCTAGGAGCAGCAAGATATTATCTCTGAGAAATACAGAGCAAAAACCATCAACATGTAGAAGAGCTGGTTCTTCCAAATCCTCTGCGAGGAGCTCTGCTCCTCTTTGTGGTGCACCAACTGACAGTAGAAGCAAGTGTTGAGGTGCCTGTTTTTGAATTTGGTCCCTGCAAGCAAGTCTTCGGCTCTGTCATTGTTGCAAACTGACTGTTTCTTTTGAAACAGACTTGATTTCAGTTGTTAGGCAGCTGCACAGATTCCTTTCTCACTTTTAGTTAAAATTTGATAATGAACTGCACCATTAGAAACCCAATCCCAAAATTCTGGAATGCTTTGTTTTACGTATTTTCAAACTGGAAGCTAAAGTCAACATTTTGCTTATTATAGATAGTTTTCATTGCTTTATTAAAATACAGCTTATGTTGCCCATAGGTTCTACAGACACGGCAAAGTCCCAGCTTGGGACAACAGCAATACGTTTAATTTTGCTCTTCAGCAAAGCAATTAAAAACCAAATCAGTCTGAACTCATTGCATTAAAAATATAAACATACATATGTGAATGTAAACATCATGTACCTATAAAGATACTAGTCTTTGTAATAAATATGATGTGATCACCTGAATTTTCTTGGATGTTTCTGCTCCCCCTCTCCTGATGATGCTGTCAGTCTGGAAGGGCCTTTCAGAAGCTGCTGCCAATGACAAAGGTCACTTCAGCTGTTTCATTCATAACAACTAGATTTAAATGCAGCACTGAATAGCTATCTAGATTATTTGCTTCTGTGTCTCCCCAGAGTGCTTACTTTATAATAAATACTTTATAATAATACTTTATAATAAATACTTCTTGGATTTCTTCTGATAGACACAATTAGTATTTGGAAAAGAATAGGAATCCAAAACTATGTATGCAGATGTAAACACTGGTACTGATTAATTCTGTCTTTATATATATATAAAAAAAGATATTCATTTGTGTTATATGCAGAAAAATATACCAGATAAATAAATAATAAGGCTTTTGAAATGTTGATCTAAAATTTGCCCTGGATGAATATGTAGTGGAAAGAATTAGATTTGGAAGATCAAGTCTTACTAATTCTGGCTTGTTAAACTCTTACTTTTGCCAGGATGTTGCTATAGAGAACAGCTCTGAACAGTCCACCTCCTCCTCTCTGTGTCGCAGCTCTGCCAGTCTGGGATATCACATCACTAAGACCAAAGTGCTGGAAAGCAATTTGCTCAGAGCCCAGAGCACTCAGTCACTTTGTCACTTTGTGACATCAGTCACAAAGAAAGAAAAAAAAAAAAAAAAAAAAAAAAAGAAGAAGAAAAAAACACACACACACAAAAAACCCACTCCAGTATTTAGAATCTAAATAATTTAGAGATTTGTTCTAAGTAATTATCCTCATAATCAAAGATCAAAAGGACTGCTTAGATGCTGCATTACCAGATTACCTTTTGTAACATTTCACTGGCTCTTAACCAAGAAAATTAAATATTAGCAGACATCCTGCAACCTTCCTGTACATTACAGTTCTACCCGTTCTAGCCAATAATAAGTTTTACTTGTTACTTGTCATAATTGTGTATATATATATATATTTTTATTCCGTTTTTACAAGCCATGAGACATGAGCTTCATTACTCTGTTAAGAGTTTTGTGCAGTTTTTGTCTGATCTCTCATTTTTAAGAGGGGGAAATAACCAATAATGTCAGAGTCTGCTTACAGGTCTATTTTTAAAGCACCATACAATGAAGCACGCTTAGTATCTAATGCTGCTCTCAGTTACTTTAAAAATATTTCTTAAATGCTAACATACCTTCAATAGTACAAGGCATTCAAAAGTCACAGATATTTAAGTATAATCTTTAGGTTTAGCATTACAATTAATCTATTCTTGTGTTAAAGGAAATAAGCTAATTTACACATGTAATTTCTATCTCAGTAGCAAAAATTCTTATTTGCAGCATGTGTTTTTGCCACATTCATGCATCAAAACTTCTTTTCTGGGGCAGCTTCAGTTTTCAGTCATTGACCTGTACTTAGTGGGTCTTGGTAATCATGGTCCCTTTGAAATCCTTTGGATTTAGCAATTCAGGTTGGACAGATAAAGGAGAGATGAAAAAAAACAGAAGATTAAATCTAAACATTGTAGTAATTGATGGGCTTGGATGACAGGTTCAGTAGATGACCCAACCTTTTAGTATTCAGCACGTTTGATTAAACTTTAGCAGTAATAGACAGAAACAAAATAAATTAAAACATAAGATGGATGTTCTGTCAGCACATTCAAATGCTTTAACCTGTTTCCTTCTGAATTTATTGTACACTGATTCTCTAGGTAGCAATGGCAACGAATTGCTGCAATTTTTTAATATTATTATTATTATTATTTTTAATTAGTTTGTTTATTTGTTTGTTTGTTTTTACCTGAGGATAAAACATGTGAAACAGTAGCACTGAAAAGCAGCTAACTGGGTGGTCTGAGGAGGTCTTAGCTGCTGGGAGCTCTGGCCATGCACTTCAGAGTGACAGCAATTTAAGTCTCTCCAGTGGTTTCTGAACAGTACATCGTGCAAGGTGTTGACCACAAGTGTCATCAGAAAAGCTATCTTCAATTAGTATTTTAAGTCTTCAAAAGATGTTTAGACGTAGAGCTTAGGGATATGGTTTAGTGGGGGCTGTTAGTGTTAGGTCAGAGGTTGGACTCGATGATCTTGAGGTCTCTTCCAACCTAGAAATTCTGTGATTCTGTGATTCTGCGATTTTACTTTGGTTTAGGAGTGAAATTTTAATGGTTACCACTTGCTATGCTTTGGTTTTACCATAAGGAGGACTAATAGTGTCCAACCTTGGGTGCTTTCAGGCAAAAACTAATCCAGGAGAGCTATTCCAGCTGCTAATAGGTGTTCTGGCCAGCTGGAAAGACAAGAGGTTGTCTGAGGTAAAACTCCTGCAACACGCATGTGGCAGCCACTGTGTACTCCTTGTCTGTGGTTCTGCTGTAGTTTCTCATCTCCTATTGCACAATTTACTCACACAACCACTATCAACCAAAACACCTCTCTGGGGCTTGTACCTCTTTCCTAAGCAGAACAGGTTCCAGAACTGGAGGCCTGCCCTCAAAACTCAGGAAGCTTCAGGTTTGAGGCAAGACTCATCTATACTTCCAAGTGGCAACCCCATTTTTTGGAGGAGCTGCTTCAGAGCTAAGAGGGGATGGGAGGACCATGACAAGACAGCCTACTGAGCATACAGAAGAGCAAGCTCTTTTGCAAAACAGGTGGCAGTGGAAAACAGGAATGGGAAGAAATGTAACTCGTAATATTTCTTGTTTGGTTCAGGGCACTGCAGTTTTGTTTCACCCTTTCTTCTGGACATAATGCACCTCTTTCCTCTTCGTCAAAGGCTTGACATCCCCTGTTCTCTCTTCTAATTTGTGTTATTTATAAGGAGGAATTGGTCCTTCCAGAAACTGTTATCTTATCTGGTTTGTAGCCTAGCTAAGGAATGGCTAAGCTAAGTAAGGATGATGCAGCAAAGAAGGCTCTGGCTAAATGATTAAAAGCTTGCAAACTCCAGTCCACTGTGGGATAAATGAATATCCTCAGCAATTCTTCAACAAAGATTTGCACCAAAATTTAGATCCAGAACTGACTTCTTTTAAAAGCATTTCAAGGCTACCAAGTTAGGTATAATTTTTGTACCTCCTATGTGCCCCAAACTGGATTTGTGTAACCATTTATTTTTTTTAAAAAAAAGCAACTTTTTTATTCTTCATTCTTCATCCTTCTTGCTCTCTTATATGACCACTGGTATGTAGCTAAACTGTTTTCAAAGAGTAAAGCTTTTCTCTGACAATAATGTCAACTTTCTTAAAAGCAGCAGACATGAGTATACTCTCTTTACTCTGGATTAGACTAAAAATCTATTTACAAGAATTGTCATGATCTTGATGAACCCTGGTGAGACTTTAAATTAAAGCTTTTATCTTCCTATAATAAGTCAGCAATTTAAGCTACTTAACTTAAATCATTTATGCTGCTGTTAGTGATTTAGTGTTTCCCAAACGTGTACAAATGAAAGAACTGAGCACATCATCAATTTTACCGTATTCAAGGTTTTAGAGCACTCTTTGTTTCTCAAATCATTTTTACTTTTGAATTTAATCTATGTAATATAATTCTTTCAATGTTCCATTATCATCTTCTTTATTAGTTGTCTGAAACAGAAATGCTACGTGCCAAGGACAGAAAAACACCAGTGAAATAACTACAGATTATTAAACAAGAAACTGAGTATATATTTCTTTCACATCTCACCAGTTCACAAAGTACAGAGGCTGCCTTTTATTGAGCTGTGTGATCTTCAAAGATAGCAATGTAATTACAAATGAAATTATCAACTAACAAACAGATCCATATTTTTTGCTTGCTTGTTTGTTTGTTTAAAATAACAGAAAACCTGAAACAGTACCACCAAAAAATCAGGACTACCATATTTATTTCACAAGAGTACTAGCCCTCGAATTTGTAAGTTACAGACATGATTTTTCAGAAGTGTTCACAAGGCTGTAATTTTGCTCAGTTTCACTTTTTTTTTTTTTTTTTTTTTTTTTTTTTATGGTACTTTTTAAATATATATATTTTAAAAGATGGAATTGTAAGTCTACCTTGGTTAAAGGAACATTTCTGTCTAGAATGGATTAGTATTGGCATCTTGTTTTGCATATGTTGGGGCAAATAACGTCTACAGAATCCCTGTAGTTTTTTGTTTGTTTGTTTGTTTTAATTATTAATTATTTATCATCCCAGACTAGCCAAACTTAAAATAGGTAGGACTTTGCAGTTACACTGATTATGGTGAGATTATTTATGTGCTAAAACATTTGTCAGGATCAGGTCTGACATCAGTATGACTGTGAAAAAGCAGAAGTAATTCTTACAAGTTGTCTATACAATCAAAACAGCTTTTCATAAAGCTAAGCACATGTAAAAACCATGGAATCTAGATTTCACTCCAGTTTGAAAGCATTGAAAGCCATTAAGACAAACCACTTATTCCTTAATCCACTTTGTGCCAGTGCATGCTGAGACTTTCTAGCACGTGATGTGAATAGCTGCTTTCCTAGAGAAGTTAATGATACCTTACAGCATTCAAAGGGAGAGGAGAGGGGCAAAAGGAGGGAAATAGTCAGTAAGCAAAAAGAAGAAGAAGGTAATTGCTGTGTTTTAAGCTTGGACAACCATTTAGTCTCAAATTTTCAGTGTAATGTGCTACAATAAAATGGGGAAGAAATTCTATCTCCACAGGATTAGTTGATATATTCTGTTGTCAAGTGCCTGTTTTAGGATTCAAGTTAGTCTTTTAAAATAACTCCTACAGGCAAATAGTTTTGAGCTGTCTGGTGAGAGACAGTGAGCTCATTTGCATGGCGAGGTTTAGCTGAGGCTTGCGACAGTTTTACAACATTGTGTCTGACAGCTTGCAAAATAGAGCAGTTTCTGAGGCTTCTTGAGAATGATAATTACATAGCTCCATTTCATTTATTTAGGATACACAGACACAGTAATCTTTAAATGGTTGAAATTACCTGTGACTGAAAAATAACTCCACTCTACTTTATTTGTAATTCATCTGGTTGGAATAATTTTGTATTTCATGCCTCAGTGTCATCCGTTCCTGTAAATAACTGATCTGAATGACACTAAGTAATATAATCCAAAAGAGCAGCAAACTTTAAATGTTGAGGTTTCCACTACAGGAAAGGTTCTTCTTTGTGTTCTGTAATTAATAGAACACACTCATTAGCTGACAATCAAAAATGGTAAACAGATTGCTGCTGATGGGTAACTGTCAAACTACATGGCGTGAAGGCTGACAGTTTCCTACAACAGTCAGATACAAATCTTGCTGTCTGCACAGCAATACCCAAATCTCATCTAAGAAGCACAGCCAAGCCTGTACCGACAATGATTCCCACTGAGCAAACTTCCACCAGCCGCTAGTTTAAGGGAAGTGTTGTCAAGTTATTCACTTTCATTCTTAAACTGTCAGTTAAAGAAAATGATGTGAATGATCCAGTGATGAATTTTGCCCTGGGTCCTTCTAAAAGGCAGGTTCAGTGCCTCACAGAGCAGTGGGCTGGGGAAATACAGGAGCTAAGGAAATCCAGCTTGGTCTTGACTGGTATTCCTACAAGAGCAACAGAAACCAGCACATTTGTTATTGTTAAATTAAAGTTGTGGAAGTGATGCCAAAAGAATAAAGTCCATACTATTTAGGGACAACCAGGTCTTTGCTGTGCACTTGTTCCTCCAGGTCATCAATGAAAAAGTTGAATAAACCCTGACCATTACCAATCCTACAAGATCATCACTGCTGATTCATTTCCCCCTGAAAAAGTTATCATATCCTTTTCTTCCTCTTTCTTAACAAGCTTTCAGTCCTTAAAAGGATCTGTCCTCCAGACACATGGTAATTTACAATAATAATAATAAAAAAATCAACTCAACCCCATTTATAACAAAGAAACAGATCCTCCCTCCCTCCCTCCCTCCCTCCCCCCTTCCTTCCCTCCCTTCCTTCCTTCCTCCCTCCCTCCCTCCCCCCCTCCCTCTCTCCCTCCCTCCCTCCCTCCCTCTCTCCCTCCCTCCCTCCCTCCCTCCCTCCCTCCCTCCCTCCCTCCCTCCCTCCCTCCCTCCCTCCCTCCCTCCCTCCCTTCCTTCCTTCCTTCCTTCCTTCCTTCCTTCCTTCCTTCCTTCCTTCCTTCCTTCCTTCCTTCCTTCCTTCCTTCCTTCCTTCCTTCCTTCCTCATTTTTTGTTTTTCATGAGTTATATATACCTGTGATTGCAAACTAAGAATCAATGCATCAAAGTGTTAATAGGATATGTCAGATGTAGGTAGGGAATGGAAGGAAGATCCTTGTTCATTGAATTTTATTTTGGTTCTGAGTATGCCAAAGATATCCTCTTGGTTATCAGGAATATTGCGTAACACAAAAACACAACAGGCAGTCTAGTGCTCGTTGTATAGGCAGGAACACTCTATAGTATTTTGGAAGCACTTGAGTTAATCACCACACTCAAAAGGGAGTTATATAAGTAGCCAAAGAACAATTTGTTTGCAGCATTCTGGATCATAAAGGACACCAGAAAGGTATCTATAGTGAAAGAGCTCACAAACAAAAACAGGTAAGACACTACAGAAACTGTGATGTTAGAAAAAAAATGTCTAGAATAAAACAGTGGCATCTAGAAAACCAGGAAGAATTGAAGAATTTAGTTAGACCAACTAAAACATTTGTTTTCTCCAGTTATAATGCTAGAACAGGGAAGCTGCAGGTCAGTACAAATGAATAAACCTTACTGAACTTCTAAGATGATTAAAGAAAACCACAGTTACACTACTGAAAAAATCTTCCCATTAGAAGTAGCCTGGGTGATAGGCATAGGTTTGCCCCAAAACTGATAGTGGTGATGACATTCATAAAGTTCCTGCATAGATATAGTATGAAGGCACACAGCGAGGATCTCTCAGAGAATAATCATGGCTTCTACTCAACTATATTTTGTAACCATGCCTGCAAAATGATAGATTATGGAATTATTTAACAATTTGGCCTAAAAAATAAAATTAAAAATAAAACAAAACATTTGCAGAGTCAGATACAGTGGTGACATGTAACCAGAGAAAGCATAAGGAAACCTCCAAAGAGCAAGAAAACAGGACTACCAGACTTTGAATTTTTGACGAATGGCATTGGATGTAATGGCATTGACATGTAAGACATGATGAACCCTATGTTTCTTTGATAGAAACATGACTTTAAAAATCTATTATCTACATGTATTATTAAGGTATTTTCTTCTGTTACATCCTCAGATGGTGCATGTATATTGCCTGTATAATTTTTATTTCTTATGCATGGCTGAAGCTAAATATTTCTTCATATTGAGCATGAGGAACTGTAATGAAAAGTATAAAATTACCACACTTTGAGACTTGCAGCATCTTTTAGATATACATGTATCTATACCTGAAATAGGAATCTTTGACAGAAATGTACTATAAGAAGACCGAAAACTGGTATTTTAAATAAACACATTTCCTTGTATTATACCCATTTAAACATATCAGGTTCTGTTCCCATTTAAACAAACTAAAAACTGAAGATCAAACAGAATTCTTTAAATGAGACTTGTTTGAAAAGAAGTTAAGAATGCAATGTGGCACTGCAGAGATTAATTGAACTACCATGTTCCGAGGTAGTGTGTAATGAAATCGCTAAAAGCTGCCCTGGAGTTTTCATTAGCACTAATACATTTGTGCTCAAGACAGAAATGATTGTGTTTTTCTTCATAGAGCATAATTTGGTTAGGAAAGAAATTTGATTACTGCTATAATCTTTCTGCATACTAATGATTTGAAAACAGCATCCAGCGTATTTGACACATTTATCTCACTGAACAGTGAAACATGATTGGCATGGCCCAGGTTAGAAGTAAGGAGGATCTTTTCAGTAATGAGATCTCAAACCAATCCAGTGGTCTTCTGTGATGGGGTGACTGCATCAGTCCACAAGGGAAGACTGACTGATGTCATCTACCTGGACTTCTGTAAGGCCTTTGACATGGTCCCATATGATATTCTGCTCTCTAAACTGGAGAGATACGGACTTGATGAGTGGACCATTCAGTAAATAAGGAATTGGCTTGACGGCCAAACCCAAAGAGTGGAGGTCAATGGCTCTATGTCCAGGTGGAGGCTGGTGATTAGTGTTGTCACTCAGGAGGCTGTCCTGGGACCAGTGCTGTTTAATATCTTTATCAATGACACAGACAGTGGAATGATGTCCATCCTCAGAACGTTTGCAGAGGACACCAAGCTGAGTGGTGCAGTCGATACAACAGAAGGAAGGGAAGCCATCCAGAGGGACCTGAACAACCTTGAGAAACGGGCCCATGTGAACCTAATGAGGTTCAACAAGTCCAAGTGCAAGGTGCTGCACCTGGGCTGGGGCAATCCCAGACATGAGCACAGACTGGGAGAAGAACCCAGTGAGAGCAGCCCTGCAGAGAAGGACTTGCAGGTTCTGGTGGACAAAAAGCTCAAAATGAGCCAGCAGTGTGCGCCAATGGTGTCCTGGGCTACATCAACAGATTAGCGGCCAGCAGGTGGGAAGAAGGGATTGTGCCCATCTGCTCTGCCCTTGTGAGGCCCCACCTGGAGTGCTGCATCTAGATCTGGGGACCCCAGCATGAGAAGGGTGTGGGGCTGTTAGAGTGGGTCCAGAGGAGGGCCATGAAGATGATCAAAAGGCTGGAGAACCCCACCTGTGAAGATAAGCTGAGAGAGCTGGGGATATTCAGCCTGAAGAAGAGAAGGCTCTGGGGAGGCCTCACTGCAGCCTTCCAGTACCAAAAAAGATGGAGAGCAACTTCTCCTGGGCAGATACTGATAAGAGAAAGGGCAATGGTTTTAAACTAAAATTGGGAAGAATTGGTAGAATTAAAGCTTAGGAGGAAATTCTTTACTCAGAGGGTGGTGAGGCACTGGAACAGGTTGCCCAGAGAAGCTGTGGGTGTCCCTTCCCTGGAAGTGTTCAAGACCAGGTTGGACGAGGCCCTGTGCAACCTAATCTCGTGGGTAGCATCCCTGCCCATGACAGGGGGGTTGGAACTATGTGATCTTTTTGGTTCCTTCCAACACAAACCATTCTGTGATTCTATGATCTCAGAACTCACCCCTCCTTCTGTCTCTGTGTTTGGGCATAGAGGTCTCCATGGGCCATGGACACTGCTTGGTGACACTGCATATACCAGTCATCCCACCACGAACAGAAGTCATGCAACAAGGAGGGAATAGCCATACCTGTGTAGGTATGCTAGCTAGGTACTAATAGCATCAATAATTTTCCTGGTAAACTGCATGCACTTTTTGGTTCTATAGCTTAAAAAGATGGTGAACAGAAAAATGTTCAAAAAAGTCTATGAATGATCCTGAGATCTGTTCCTTAATTTCACCTGGACAAAATGAAGTTGTCTATGGGTCTATACATGTGGTGATTTCAGATACCAGACAGTTCCTTTAGCGAACAAAATAGACATAACGGAATTCAACAATCAGCAGCTGACACTAAAAGACATGATTATTTTCAAGTGCTGTAATAATCAACCTTTGTGCACAGTACATTTCTCTTAGCTGAGCTTTTTAAAAACATTGATTGGGTAGTTATCTTGCTAAACTATTGGTTATAACCATTTATTTTGTAGCAGATCAGGCTGATGCATTGTAAGAGTTGGCTCCTGCTTTTAAAATCTATGACTATGCTCTTTTTATATGAGAATATCACTTACTACAGATGCCTTCTTCTGGCATTCTAGGTGACTTTGAAAATACTTTTTTTGCCCTGAGTCATTCTTATGAAACAAATTTGGCACTATAAGTAGATTCTCAGTGACAGTGATGACAAAGGGAGTAAATAAGATGAATGAGAAGAAAAAACAAGCGAGACAGTCCCTTGAAGAAAAGAGCCTACCTAGCATTTATATAGTGCTTTTGCCTCAAAGTACTTTGCAAAGATTTGTAACATGATTATCATCAGTATTTGAAGTCTGGAGAGGTTCGGAAACAAATAAATAAATAACTTAGCAAAAGTTGTGTAGAAAATCTTTATAAGGGAGCCCAGATGTCCTTTCGAGTCCCAAGCCATGGGCAGAGGAACACAGTGCCTCCTTAGGAATATAACAGACATGTCTGAACTACTGACAAAGTTCTTGTAAAGTTTCTGAGCTCACAGTTGAATTGATGCATCATTGGTTTAAAAGTGTAATTGTGATATCCATGAATGACCAGCTGCAAAGTGAGAAGCACAGGACTAACACAGACTGTAAAATAAACATTAAAAAAAAAAAAAAAAAAAAAAAAAAAGCTTTAAATGGAAGTAGCATTCTCACATCAGAACTTCTTTTCACAAACATGGGGGATGTTTCAATCTGAAATCAAAATATGTGTCCTGAAACAGTCTATTCCTTTCTTGAACCATGACTTCATTATTGAAATAAGTATAATAAGCAATGTATTTTTTGCTGAATCAGGTCCAGTGACTGCAAAAAGGCAACATTCCTGTGAGTGTTTTTGTCATCATTCAGAGTGAATGGCAAGAGTAACTGGACATAACAAATATTACATTTGAACCAACATTAATAAAAAAGAAAGAAACAAAGCAGTAATGGCTAGATTAGTGAAAACACTAAAAGACTTCCCATTGCTATAGATACCTTAATTAAACAAATAAAAATAAATAAAAAGAGTCCTGTGTACATGAAGATGTCTAGCAAACATTGGTGCTCAATTTCACAACCTTAGTGATTATTAAGATATGAAGGATATTAGCAAGATACAAAATTTTGAGTTTTGATAAAAGTAGGCAGCTTAACATCATCCTCATACTTTGATAATACCAAACAGGCACTTTGCCTCTCCCTTCTGCTGCACTCCTTGCACAGATTTTCAAAGCACACCTCAGAGGGCTCTACAAAGGGAAGCTAGAATGTCATCCTCATTTGTTTAGTAGTTGTGTGTGGAGAAGTGCATTCATATAAAACAGGGGTTGATATGATCTTAACTGCCACCTTTGTGTCTCCCAGAAATATGAACTAACAGGTGATTGAGAGTTTGCTGAATCCTTTCAGTTGAGGGATATAGCCAGTTAGCATGAGAGTATATCTTCAGCCATGTGAACAAAATTACTGTTGCTACCTGATACTAGCAGTTCCCATAATATAGGTACCTTAATCTTATTTCTTCAGTAGTATTACTTTTTAGAGTTTCTACATGAGAATTTTACAAGAATGTATATGAGACACATTTGTGTATACTTTTTAGCTGTTGGACTGAAAACACTCCTCTGAGAAAGTCAGGCCTGACACTGAGAAAAATGTTTCCATGAGCTTTAGATTATCAAACGCTTTAACTGTTCATAAGAGAATAAATTTATTTCTGACATTTTAAAGTGAGTAATTGTATCCCTATAGTTTAACTCCAGCATTTGGCAATGGAAGTGTACCCTGAGACATTTGTTCTCACTCTCTCTTCCCTTCACTAGAAGTGCTGGAAAAAAAAAAAAGGAACTGAATGTAAGCTAAATTCAAAGGAATGATTTCTCAAGTCTGTCCAGAAAGGATTAAAGCCATTCTTTTAGAGTCTAGAACATGTTTACACTTTGCTTCTGCACCTGATGGTGTGAAGCATGTTGCAGAATAATGCAAGTAGAAAACTTTCCATTTATCCTTCATCCGTATTAAAACAAGATTTTCAGCCATGTTGCTTTTACTTGTTACCATAGAACAAGCATGGTTATCATTTTTGAACCTAGCTCTATTACATTATCCAGTGTGTACAAATATCTGAGTGGAGGGTGTCAAGAAGATGGAGCCGTTCTCCTTTCAGTGGTGCCCAATGAGAGGATGAGAGGCAACAGGCATCAATAGCTGATGACGTTCCTGATATTCTTTAAACAACTGTTGATTTCTCATGGATGTTCCCACTTTCTTGGGCCAATTTCCTCATGCCAAGGCTCTTTTTCACCTTCCCGTGTAATAAGCTGTTCCTCAGTTTCTTGTTGTGTCCTCCTCGATGGTCTCTTCAGGGCATTCCCCATGCTCATGTGTCCAGCTGCAAGTTAAGGACATCCCTGGCTCCCGGGCACAGTTCCCAGGTTGAAGACCAAGCTCCCGGCCCGGACCCCAGCCTGGCAGATGTTGCTCCTGTCAGCATGGAGCAGCCATTTCACATCAGCATTTTCTCACAACAGTCACATTTAATCCCTAAGTGCTGCTACCAGGGGCACCCCAAGAGCCTTGTGATGTACTAGAGTCACTGCCACCCTATGGCCCCACAAAAGGCAGCTGGCCGTAAGTGCCCTGAGCATCCAGCCTGTGTCCAGTCCAGCTGGTGGCACTCGAGAGGTGGAGATCCTAGTGCTGGAAAGTGAGATTTGGAGGTGTTGCTAGTGGAAGGCGTGATATCGTGGTCATTTCAGTGGCATGCGAGATGTCACGGTCCTTCCTGTGACACAAGAGACATGAGGTCCTTCTATGTGGCAGGTGAGGTAGCCCAGTCCTTCTGGTGAAACGTGAGTCGTCAACATCCTTCTGGTGGCACATAAGTTTTAGGCAAGGCATCAAGGTCTTCTTGGTGGAGCGCAAGGCCTCAAGGTGCTGCTGGTGGGCTGTGGCTCTCTGAGATTCTGCCAGCAACCTGCAAGGGAGGTGCTGAGGACTGGAGGCATTTGATACCTGCTTGTCATCAGAGCAGGGTCCCGCAGAGCACAAGCATCTCCCCAGCAGGACAGAGGCAAGCACCATGAGCCAGCCACACCAGGAGCTGCCAGCAGAGGTGCCCAGAGAAGAGTCGTGCATCACCTGCCTGGGCCCACCGGCTGACACAGCTTGGCTGGACCCCTGCAGGCACTCCTTCTGCACAAAGTGCATCCAGCCATGGGCTGCCCACAGAGCCACCTGCCCGCTCTGCCGGCGGCCCATCCTGGCCATCGTGAGGCTGGTGCCGCACTCCGTGTGGGACGCCTCGGCTTGCCAGCCCAGGGGAAGGGCCCAACACAACGCATGGCCGGGGTGGTGACTGCAGCAGTGGCAGTGGAGCCCCTCCAGCTACCGGTCCTGCAGCGTCTCGCCCAGGGGCAGGGAGCGCAGCCCTTCCACGCCACGACAGCTTGTCCACAGCTTCTTGTGGCACTGGGAACAGGACAGGCACAGATGGCCCTGATCCCTGCTGAACACCAACACCGGGGACACATCATGGCTGTGTAGGGCCTGGCAGGAGGAGCTGGGGGCTGGTGACCATGCAGGCTGCCAGGCTGAGCCCCACATTTAAGGCAAAAATAATAAAATCCTAAAAAGTAACCTAGATGGAAGTCATTTGGGGGATGAGAAATTATCATGGGATTGGGTAACTGCAGCATGGGATTGGGTGAGGGAGCAGCCCTAAAGGTGACCATGAACTGGAAAAAGGCTGACAGAAAAAGTCTCCTGAACCTGGGGCAGAAGAAAATGCCTGCCGGCCTGAGAACTGCCAGCCTGGGAGCCCTACCACAGGGAGCAGTCCTTCAGGAATGGACTGGTCCAGCATGGGCTACTCTCCTCAGAGCAGCACAGGAAGCTTCTCAGACAAAGGGAGCTCCATCTGGGGTAAAAATCAGAGTGTTTTATATCATTTATACCTCTTACCTGTAAGAAGGCATAGGACAAAGGGGAGTGGTCTTAAACCAGAGGAGGATAGACTAGGCATTAGGAGGAAATTCTTCACTGTAGAATGGTGGTGGGGCACTGGAACAGGTTGCCCAGAGAAGCTGTGGATGCCTCATACCTAGAGATGTTCTAGACCAGGGTGGATGGAGCCTTGGCCAACCTGCTCTAGTGGGTGGCATCCCTGCCTATGGCAGGGTGGTTGGACTTAGATGATCTATAAAGTCTCTTCCAACCCAACCCATTCTTGGAGGCCTGGAGCTAGGTAGCAATGTCCCCCAGGGGTCAGTACTGGGTCCAGTCCTATTCAACTTATTCCTCAACAATCTGGATGATGGAGTGGAGTGCACCTTCAGCAAGTTTGCTGACGATGCAAAGCTTGGAGGAGTGGCTGCTACCCCAGAGGGATCTCGACAGGCTGGAGGGTAAGACCGAGAGGAACCTCGTGAAGTTCAACAAAGACAAGTGCCGGGTCCTGCACCTCAGGAGGAATAACCCCAAGCACCAGTACAGGCTGGGGGCTGACATGCTGGAGAGCAGCTCTACACAGAGAGATCTGGGAGTTCTGGTGGACAGCAGGCTGACCATGAGCCAGCAATGTGCCCTTGTGTCCAGGAAGGCTAACGTATCCAGGGATGCATTTGGAACAATGATGCCAGCAGATCAAGGGAGGTGATCCTGCCCCTCTACTCAGCCCTGGTGAGGCCCCACCTGGAGTATTGTGTCCAGTTCTGTGCTCCCCAGTATAAGAGGGACATAGAACTACTGGAATGAGTCCAGAGGAGGGCTATGAAGATGATGAGAGGACTGGAGCACCTGTCGTACAAGGACAGGCTGAGAGAGCTGGCCCTGTTTAGCCTGGAGAAGAGAAGACCGTGGGGAGGGTGTTGAGAGGATGAAGCTGGTCTCTTTTCAGTTGTGCCCAGTGACAGGACGAGAGGCAATGGGCACAAACTGAAGCACAGGGTGTTCCGGCTGAATATGAGAGGGCACTTCTTTACTGTGAACATGACAGAGCACTGGAACAAATTGCCCAGAGAGGTTGTGGAGTCTTCTTCTCCGGAGATATTCAAAACCCACATGGAAGTCTCTTCCAACTTCAGCCCTTCTGTGATTCTGTTGTCTATTACTGTTTGTAGGAAAAATTGATGGCAATCATATTTGTCAAAGTTGTGTTTACTAAAAAATGAAAACCAAACAATATCAGCACAGTGAAAAGATCTCTCAGATACTCTTTGCTTAAGCAGCATTTAAAATATGGCTTTTTTTCTTTTTTCCTATTTTTTTTTCCTTCACAGTGAAGCCAGAAATGACTCTATGCCCAGAATCTCTTTGTTACCTTTTAACTGTTTACTTATTCCTTTAAAGAAAAATCATATTTCTATAAAGTATGATAAAAACTGTCTTTGTTTTCAGCAGCGCCGTGATTCTATGTGACGGACGCTTCCTGTTCCAATTCCATTCCCTCATGTTGTATTTTCAGTTACTGGTTAATAACATTCTAATAACTAAAAAAAAGAACAGGAAAAATATTTCCAACTTTTCATTTAGTCAGAGCTTGTTAGTGGAGTTACATTGATACTTATGTGGATGACAAGTAAATACTAGTCAGATTAATAAGTGTTCTGGAAAATACAGCCAGCATTAATCCAAATATACACTTTTCAAATTGTTTTCTAAGTGTTCTTTGTGTCAAAGCTGAGAAGTAACTCACTAAAAAAGAATGTCTGATTCCAATTTAGATAGATGTTGTCATCTACCCTGAACTGCACTGACTCAATGCAACCTAAGTAAAAGATCCCATTGCTATGAGCAGAGGCAGGATAAGGAGCATAGTAGCATATCATATCATAGTAGCATATCATATCATCTTTACCATCTGTATTAGGAAATAATAACAACAACAACAACAACAAAATCAGAAGTTTTTGGTTTTCTTAAATGGAATTATTGCATGAACTCTTACTGGTGAAAGAAAATAAGATACAAAACTCTAAAGCAAAACTAACACCCTTTTTTTTCTTATCTCATTTTCAGTTATGAGCATGGTTTCAGTTATTATCAGTTTACAAGCCTGAGTGAAAGAACACAGGGGAATTTGCTCTTCAAAATTAAGTAATTCAAACTTTATTTATCATGTGTGTGTGTGTGTGTGTGTGTGCATTTTCTGCCTGCCCAGACACATTACATTCATGTCTTTGTATTAGACCATGTTTATTTGTGCTGGTTACACATGACAAAGAAATAGTAGTTACATGAAGCAAGCAATTCAAAAGTAAGTAAAAACCATCACCAAAACTTCAGCCCTGGACTTGGGGAGAACAGACTTCAGTCTGTTTAGGGAACTAGTTAGCAAGGTCCCCTGGAAAACAATTTTGAAGGCATTGGGGTCCATCAGTGCTGGGCAATTTTTAAATACCACCTCTTATGGGCATAGGAACAGGCAATTCTAAAAGGACAGAAGTCAAGCAGATAGGGCAGAAGATCGTCTTGATTGAGCAGGGATCTTCTAGAGTGTAGGTACAAATTATATTGGCACTGGAAGAGAGGTTAGGTGATATGTCAGGAACACAGCAATGCTGTTTGACATTGTAAGGAGAAAATTTGTGCAGCCAAAGCTTAGTTAGAGTTGAAGCTGGCCAGGACTGTGGGGGACAATAAAAAAAAATTGGGTTGTTTCGGTTTGATTTGGTACAGTTTTAGTATATTTACAGTAAAAGGAGGACCAGAGACTTTGGTCTGTTACTTGATGAGGATGGTCACCTCACAAACAGAGAGGTAAAAAACAGAGGTATTTAATGCCTTCTTTGCCTCCATCTTCAACACTCTGGAAGCCCCAGAGTTCTGAGGTGGAGGACCATGACTGGGGTAACAACAATCTCCCAGCCAACCCTGAACTTTTGTGGGATTTGCTGCCCTAGCTGGTTGCACATACGTCTGCGGGGCTTGATGGGATTCATCCCAGGGTACACAAAGAGCTGGTTGATGTCATTGTGAGACCTCTCTGAATTATTTTTCAACGGTCTTGGGAATCTGGAGAGGTCCCAGTCAACTGGAAGCTGGCAAACATTGTTTCAGTTTTGAATAATAACAAGAAAGAAGACCCTGGTAATTAGAGAGCTGTCTTCAGTGCCTGGCAAATTTATAGGGATGGTTATTCTGGGAGTTATTAAAAACACCTAAAGGACAATGCAAATGCAGTTATTGGTCACATAAAGGCATGACTCTCTCAAGTCCCACACAAGCTCCATGGAAATTGTTGATAACTCTTCAGAATTTTAATGGTATGAAATACATATTTTCAGGCAACTAAATTGTGTCCCATCTTCCTGTCTAATTTCGAGAAATATTGCTACAAGTGAACATTTCCAAATGTTTCAGAGACCCTTTTTCAGAACTTCAGACAATTTCCTCTGTGCCAGTGAAGTAGGCTTACACAAATTATTTTTTAATAATATAGATGGATGTAATGATATTCAGATAACAATTTCTATTTAAACATGCTTACATATTTAGTCTAAAATTGATTTTGGATTTTAATAGGAAGTTTAGAACCTACAGCACAATTAAAAGACAAGGCCAATAGTTTATTTACATTTACTGACATTCAGCAACATTCATTATAAGAGCTATCCTAGCCTTCCTCATGAATATTAATTGAAGATGATTTTATTGTAAAAGACTGGTGACATTTTTATTTATTTATTTATTTATTTATTAGAAAAAAGGAAAACATGGTGTTTTTTTTTAAATGTATGATTATGTTCTGATTATCATCAAACATTTTTCTCTTTTAAGAAGGGCAAAAATATGAAATTAAACCAATGAAGAAAAAGATCTGAAAAAATATATGGAGTAGTATGGACTACCCACCATTTAACCAGGGATGAAAAGACGGATCAGGATTTCTGTATATTTGAAGGCTGACTGCAAGTTCCATATTACACTCCATGCTAGACCTCCACGTGGAGGCATTAAAAATGACCAGTATATGAATAATTTCTCCAAAATCAGCCAGAAGTCTGACAGTATCAAGCTGTGCTTTTTAGGTATCATTATCACCAGAATGAACTTGTGGCTTTTGAGGATCTGCTTTTCATAACTATGAACTCCATCAAAACATATTCTCTGACTCTCTTGTAGCATTCACTACTCAACACAAAATAAATCTAGTAAACTTGAGATTATATTAATATGCAGTTTGTTGGTTTTCCATTATAACACCATTCTGATGCTGGTTCAGGTAAAATCTGACAGAAAAAAAAAAAAAGAAAAAAAAAAGAAAAAAAAAAAAGAGAGGACATGCAGTTCAAGGTTCAGAATTATTATTTATCTAATAAACATAGGACATCAAGTTTCACAGATGAGACAAGGTAACTCCATTATGGGAAAAGGTAAACTGAATTTAGTGGAAGCAGGCATAGTTGTAAGCAATGTGGATCTGCAAATTTTATGATCCTTGATTAGCTCCGGGAAGGCTATAGAGAAGTTAAACTTTAGAAAACTGTCAGCAAATTGAATTTGCTACGTATGTTAGATATTTCCATTCCCTGACATATTCTGACGAATTTTTAATGTATTGGTTTTATGATTATTATGTAAGATGAGGTATAACACAGACAAGAACAAAAAAGCTCAGCAAGGTTACTTCTAGCTAAGAAAACAAGTCCATAGCCTGCAAACTCATCAACAGAGATCGTCAGTGGGTCCAAATGACTGCGAAACAGTCTCACAAGCCAACCAAAAAGGTAAAGGAACATCATGGAAATATAGCACACAGTGCTGCAGGAAGCTTCATATAGAGTCAGATGAGTGGGTTGGTCCACATGTGGGCTGACCACAGTCAGCTGGTCTCTCATACATACAAGAAATTTGAGTAAACTGAAAAGTTTCTGAAAAGTTTGATAGTAGTCATATAAGCTGTTAACAAAAAATTACTAGAATTTTTAATTCCAATGGGGGAAAGAAAGAAAAAAAAAAAAAGCATGCCATAATAATTCTGTAAAAACTAATTCTGTAATGAAAAAAGTATTTGATTTCACAACAACTCATATTCAGATTAAATAGTGAAAGCAAAAACAAAACAAATTGAAACAGTGCATCCAAGTTAACCCCACCACTGAGAATAACAGAATCACAGGGAAAGAATAAGGGAAGAATGGCTTCACACTGGACCAAATACCAGGTCTGTCCTGGTGGAATGCATTTGTGAGAGGAAGTTCAAGGCCATAAATTCATGGGCTGCTTCACCTGGGGTGCAGAGAAATTTGTGTCTTTGTTTTCATTAGTGCCCATAACAAGCTAAATACTATGTGGATATCAAAGAAGTGCTAGGCAGTTAAAACATTCAGGAAGAAATAATGCTAAAACTACAAACTTCATCCATTTTCTAAAAATATAAAATCCAGTCCATATGCTACTGCAACATTTTTCCTGCAAACCTGAGTACAGTGTGCTCAGAACTAGTGTAAAACATCAGTAAGTGAAAAATACTATCTAAGGGAAAGTTTGATGGGACAGAAGCTGAATAAAACAGGCATTCTGGCAAGAAAAATAAAGAGAAGCTGTGTTTGAATATGTAGCAGCCTGTATTCCACTGACTGGAAAAGGGGAAATATAACCCCCATCTTTAAAATTGTAAAAAAGAAAAGACCCACGGAACTACAGGCCAAATAGTCTCATCTCTGTGCCTGGCAAGATCATGGAGCAGATCCTCCTGGAAACTATGCAAATACAAATGGAAAATATGGAAGTGATTGGTGACAGCCAACGTGGCTTCACTAAGGGTAGAATAGTGCCTGACAAATTCGGTGTCCTTCTACGATGGGGTTACAGTGTTGGTGGGTAGGGGAAAAGAGACTGACATCTTCTACCTGGACTTGTCCAAAGTGTTTGACAAAGTCCCGTATCATATATCCTTGTCTCTAAGTTTGAGATATGAACCTGATGGATGGACCACTCAGTGGGTAAGGAACTGGCTGGATGGTCACACTCAAAGAGTTGCAGTCAAAGATTCAATGTCCAAGTGGAGATCAGTAAAGAGTGGTGTTCCTCAGGGGTTAGTACTGGGACTGGCTCTGTTTGCCATCTTTGTTAGTGACATAGAGTAGGATCAAGTGCACCCTCAGCAAGTTTGCTGATGTGTGGTGCAATCGACATGCTAGAGGGAAAGGACTTGGGGAAGGGATCTAGAGGGACCTGGGCAGGCTTGAGAGGTGGGCCTGTGCAAACCTCATGAAGTTCAACAAGGCTGAGTGCAAAGTTCTGCACGTGGGTCAGGGCAATCCCAAGCAACAATAAAGGCTGGCCAGGGAATGGATCAAATGTAGTCCCAAGGAGAAGGACTTAGAGGTGTTGCTTGATGAGAAATTCAACAAAAGCCAGCCATGTATCCTTGTAGCCCAGAAAGCCAACCATATATTAAGCTGCATCTAAAGAAACATGGCCAGCAGGGTAAGGGAAGTGATTCTCCCCCTCTGCTCTGCTCTGTTCTCACTAGATCCCACCTGGAGTCCTGCATTCAGCTCTGGGGCCTGAGCACAAGAAGGGCATTGGTATATTAGAATGAGTCCAGAGGAGGACCACAAAGATTACCAGAGGGCTGGAGCACCTCTCCTGTGAGACAGGCTGAGGGAGATGAAGCCTAGAGAAGAGAAGTCTCCATTGAGAACTCTTAGTGGCTTTCCAGTACCTAAAGGGGGCCTACAGGAAAGAAAGGAAAGGGCTCTTTGACAGTGAATATAGTGATAGGACAAGGGGGAATGGTTTTAAATCAAAAGAGGGTAGATTTAGATTAGATATAAGGAAGAAATTATTTCCTATGAGGAAGGTGAAGCACTGGCACAGGTTGCCCAAAAAAGCTGTGGATGCCCCATCCCTGGAGGTGTTCAAGGCCAGGCTGGATGGGGCTTTGAGCAACCTGGTCTAGTATGTGGTGCCCAGCCCATTGCAAGGGGTTTGGAACTAGATGATTTTAACATCCTTTTGAATCCAAACCTTTCTATGATTCTATGATATTGTTATTACTGTGAACCTTACAGGTAAGCAGTATCTGTCCCATACCTAAGCCAAGTTCTGTCCTAGGCACTTAAACACTCAGGTAAAATTGATAGTGAAGAAGCTAACAGCCAATTATTACCTCCCCATACTCTCTCTGTGTTATATAGACAAGCAAGGGTCATGACAACTAGAACAAATACAGATTTACAGCATGAGTGAGAAGAATTGTGATTAATTAATTAATAAAAGTAATGTAATTTTTTTTTTTAAAGTGGTTTTTGTATACTAAGCAAGGAAAAAAAAAGAGATTACCGGTTCAGATTCAAATTTCAGTTATGTTGACAAAGCCAGATCCCACAGATATAATCCCATAGATTAAAAAAGTTTTTAAGATCTATGCATGTATGAGAAAAATCTGTCCACAGATAAACATTTAAAGACAAGGTAAACATTTAAAGAAAAAAAAAATAAAAAGAAAAATAGAAAAAGGAAATACAAGAACATCACAACATTCCACACATTTCAGAATATGATTAAGAAAATTTCAGGACAGATGTGTCCTAATTACAAAGTAATCAATATACTGGTAGTTTTTCACTTTCATGTCAACCTTTTAAACAAAAAGAAACGGTGTTTTAAAAACAATACCAGAAGCATGAAACATTAATGTCAGCCTACAGGCTGGCAACACAAGAACCGTCTCACATAACGAGACTGATGGATATCTGGACGGGTTATGGAGAAACCATTTCTACACCTGGTGAAAGGGATATATTTACCATATGAAAACCATTGGGCAGGAAGCATCATCAATTTTATTTTATTTTATTTTATTTTATTTTATTTTATTTTATTTTATTTTATTTTATTTTATTTTAAAGGTTTAGCTCAGATGCTGACAACTGCAGCTTACTACTTCTTCCATAGTGAAAACCAATGCATCTTCCATCCATAAACACCACTTCTTAATGTACTATTCTAGGTAACAATAAAAAGGACATAAACACCGCAACTCCTGTGGAAAGAGATAAACTTCAAATCAGAAAGAAAATAAAATATTTTCCAGGTTTTTTTTCATGTGTTGTCTTTTCCACACTTCTGCAAAAAACAAGCTGAAAGAAGCATCTTCCTGCCTGATGTAAATGCAGATTTCTTCGGCAATCTTGACTTTGGCAATAACAGGTCATTCTTTAGATAGGGTTTTCTAGAGAATAGATATTAGCAATAACATCTGCTGCCTGCCTGTTCTAGTTGGAAATTCAATTCATGCACCCAATTCTATTCCCAACAGATTTATTTTTTTTTTAAACGGCACATTCGTACAAATGTTTGAAAAAAACTAAATCTCATATGACTCATACCTCTTCCTGTCAAAACAGATTAATAGTCCTGTTTATACACACAGCACATGCTGCACCATCAGGAGGAGATGGGCTTTCCCATACAACTCAGTCAGTGAAAAGTGACACCAGGTCTTAAATGCTGCACTATCATTAGACTGCCACCAGCCTTTTAAATTTATTATTTCAGGAGAAAACACGAGAATGTCTGTGCTGGAAGATGTTGTTCTATCTAATTGGTAGTCAGCTAGCTTTCAACTAGCTCACATTGTGCTCTTCTCAGATCCAGGTGACAAGGGTCAGATAATTCAGATGAAGGTTTAACAGCCCTCGTAAAGATGAGTTTCAAGGTTTGATCAATGTAACAGATCCCACAGATATGTAGGAATAAATACAAAGAGAAATCCTTTCAAGTTTCTGTAACTTATTTCAGTCTTTGGAAAAAAGGGTTTGAACCTGGTTGCATGAACAGAAGACCTTAAAGGATCTTTCATCCTTCAGCGGAGTGGAAACCAACACTGCATTTGAAGAGGGATACCTGTTCCACTGGTATTCAAATTGCCATCCACCAGAACACCCAGATCTACTCTGCGCTGGTGTGGCCTCACCTCGAGTACTGAGTGCAGCTCTGGGCACCACAGTACAAAAAGGACATTAAACTGTTGGAGAGTGTCCAAAGGAGGGCGACGAAGATGGTGAAGGGCTGAGAGGGGAAGACATATGAGGAGCGGCAGAGGGCACTTGGCCTGTTCAGCCTGGAGAAGAGGAGGCTGAAGGGGGACCTCACTGCAGTCTACAGCTTCCTTGCGAGGGGGAGTGGGGAGGCAGGTGACCTATTCTCTGTAAACACCAGCGATAGGACCCGTAGGAATGGTGTTAAGCGGAGGCAGGGGAAGTTCAGGCTGGACATCAGGAAGAGATTCTTCACCGAGAGGGTGGCTGCACACTGGAACAGGCTCCCCAGGGACACAGTCACTGCACCAAGCCTGTCTGAATTCCAGAAGCGAGTGGACTGTGCACTTAGTCACATGGTCTAAACTTTTGGGTAGACCTGTGTGGTGCCAGGAGTTGGATTCGATGATCGTTGTGGGTCCCTTCGAAGTTAGGATATTCAGTTATTTTATGATTCTACGATCCATTTTTGCAGGATGATTTCTGCCCCATCATCCAGATTATTTATGAAGACATTAAACAGGACTGTAACCCATAGTTGACCCTTAGGATACAGTGCTATTTGCAGAGTTCGCACCACTGATCACTACCCTCTGGGCCTTGTTCTTCCAGTTTTCAATCCACTTCACTGACTGCTTGTGAGGAACAGGACCTGCAAACACAAGGCTGCTCCTGTCTGTCTGTAGCTGCCTTCGTCTGATTTTTCTTCCTGGCTAGGTGGTCTGTAGTAGATACCCACTATAATGTCACCTTCACCTGTCTCCTCTTTACTCCTAACCCATAAACTCTCAGTTGGCTTTTCATACAGCACCAAGCAAAGCGCCATGCCAACTGCTCTCTCACATAAAGGGCAACTCCTCTGCCTTGCCTTCCCAGTCTGTCCTTAATAAAGAGCCTGTATCCCTTCATTACAACTCTTCACTAATGGGAGCCATCTCAACACATCTCCATGATCCCAGCTGGATTATAGTCCTGCAGCCACACAGACATCTCTAACTTAACGTGTTTACTTTCCGTACTGTGTGAGGTAGAGTACAGGCACTTTTGAGAGGCATCCCAGCATGCTGGTTTCCTGGAAAGGTTTTGGAGATTTCTCTATAATGGTGCCTTGTAGACACTTCATCGTTTACCTGCAAATGCTCAAAATGACCCCACTTAAGCTCCATTTTGTTGATTTTTATGCTCTATTCCTGTCACATCACTTCATGACCTTTGCTCATCAGCCTTGTCCATTGTTCCCTCACAGAGCTGCTGGTAATTCCATGCTCCCTCCCCATCACTCTTTCACTCCTATTTTAAAGCCATTTGTACAAGGTTAGTCATCATATAAGCAAAACCATCTTTGCCCCACTTAGCAAGGTAGATCCCATCTCTCTCAGGCAGATGTTGATCTGCAAACAGATCCCGTGGTCACAGAACCCAAAAACCTGTCACCAACACCAGAACTGGAGCCAACAATTGACTTGTATTATTAGTACTCTCCTCACATCCTGTGATGTAGAGGGGAGGAATGCACTGGTTCACTGTGTTTACAAAATAAGCTGCACCACAGAAAGTTCAACACATTTTAGATGTGGCTTGTCTTCTTGGGACAAAAGTGGCCAGCAGCTAAAGCATTTATTTGTCATTGACCTTATTAAGAACACAGATGCTGTATTTTGACACTCATAACATTAAAATACTGCATAACTGTGATGTATCTGCGAGCAGAGCTTGGCATTTGTAGTAGCTGCTGTTCCCAGCAACCTGGAAATCTACCTCCCACAGTGGAAAATAGTTGTCTTCTGTAAGTAGAATCCCCTTTCTGCCTTAATATGACCTGCTGCACTAGTGTGGGGCATGCATTATAAACTAGATAGACAGCAGAAGCCTAATAAGGGCTGAGCATGGGACACAAATGCCCCAAGTCCCAATTACTAAAAGCCGTGGGAACCTAGACAAAGAATTTATCCCATGTCCCAGACTGCAATCCAAACCCCACAGCTGTCAGTGGCTGAGCCTTGTAGGCACCCAACCTCATTGCAGGCTCGGTGGTGTTCAAACCTTACAGCTTTTCCCCCCACCCTCCCAAGTTCTGAAGAAAATACTCACATTTTATGTAAACCATGTGCACTGTTTCACAAGAAAATGGTAATAGAGATTCATGTTCATTTCTAAGCATGTCGTAGGTACTACCTTAGAAAGAGGCCACTGAAGGGGCTTAGGCAACTATGTAGAAAGAAATGGAATTTAACATTTAACAAGGAATGACAAAATCTGCTGAACCTACCAACCACTGCATTATCTTTGACGTGGGATCCAACTGTTTTTGATTTGATTCTGAGGTGTATTTGTGCCTGCCAGAGTGGTACTGTTCATAGCTACAGCCCACCCACCTCCTTCAGAGAAAGAGCTCAGCATGTGTGAATGCTCAAGGTTTCTTTGCTATTAACAAAAATTCAGTAACACATAACACTCTACTGAGTGCACAGATTTTATAAGATAAAGCGTAAAGGTTGTCTGTATCAACACCCTCACTGTTCTACCATTTCTCTGTATTTTACCTTTTTTCCTCCTCTGCATGATACAAATTGGCCTCCATTCACATCTTTAACTGCACCATTTTATTACACTCAGCATTTTGTTTATTCATCCCATATTTCTGAATGCGTGCAAGTTAATGAGAACCATGCATTGAATTTTCAGAAGTATTTCAGGAGATGAATCTACTTCCTTTCCCTGTCTATGCAATGCAAAAACCATGCTGCAGACAAATGCCAAAAAGACAAAAGAAAACAAATACCCCCCATATGAATAAATAAAAATAGAGATCATTAGCAACAAGCCAGATTGTTTTTAGGCAAGTTTTCCCAATACCACAATACCACAAAAGACAATGCAAGACCCAAAAAAAAAAAGGGGAAAAAGAACTTCATGTTCTCAAAGAACTTCTTTTCAACATATTTATTAAATGGATAATTTTACAGCACTGAATGCAAGAAAATGGACCAAGTAAATGCGTAAGTTGAGAGTCACCAAACTAAGCAGAACAGAAAGGAGGAAGAGCTAGAGAGACTAGTGAATTTTATGTGCTCTAGTCATACAAACATATAGAATGAGATTTGTGTAGGCTCTTGAAGACAGCAGGACCACCACAGCTAGACGTGGCAGAAACAGAGGCACACAGAACACAGTTGGGCATAGAACAATCAGTTGTCCTGGAAAGTGAGAAACAATACTGGGGCACAGAAACAGTGACCAGGCTAGAAGTAGGCTAGAAGAAAACTAAATTGAAAATTACGTTTAAATTGAAAATAAGTTGAAAATTTAAATCTGTTCTAAAAATGGAAAGGGCATAAATAGCTTAAACATTTGCAGCCACTTAGATAAAAATTACACATATGCATTATTCCTTTGCAACACTATAGCCAGTGCTAAAGGATAGTAAATGATTATCTGCTCAACAAGACAGCATTAATAAGAACCAAGCTCCATAACAACTGTATTTATTAAGTCTTAACCTTAAGCCTTACCTGCCCAGTGGTTAGCAAAACATCTTTGCGACTTGACTGCTTCTTGCTTCCCTCACAAAAGCATTGAAAATTATTTACTTCAGGGAGACATGACAGTCATGTAGTGCATGTGAATGGGAAAAGATTATTCACTATTTCTTAAAAGAAAAGCTTTTCTCTGAAATGATCAAGATGTTTGAGATGAAATGCATTTCTGTAGCCTCATTAAAATAAGTCTATTGATTGAACTCACAACTAGAGGCTATTGAGGAAGCCAAAGGGATTGGAGTAATTCAAGGAATATAGAGCATCATTCACGTAACCTCCAGCTCAGTGACTGCCTAACCCACAGACTGTGGGAAGCTGGGAGAAATGGCAAGGGAAAGATCAATCTATGCTTGCACTGTTCTTACACTCTCAGTACTTACCACTTACGGAGACCAGACCACCTTTTTCTGTTTCAGTGTAGCTGTTCTTGTAGTCAATGAAAGGAGATTATACAGGTATGAAAACTTTAAACAGGACAGCTTGGCACACACATACACACACATACACATACACACACACAGAGAAATCCAACAGAGAACAAACCATCTGACTGCAACCTTTCTTTCCTTTAGCAGAACAGCTTTCTTGAGGCTTTCCGTTCAAGGTTTATTGTTATTTCCCATTTTATGGACTTAGACTGATAAAACAAGACAATCAAAAGGACTGTAAAAACTAAAACTGGATATTTGTTTTTGATAGTGAAGGTTTAGAATTGTAAAGCAGGACCTGACCAAACATATTTTAAAATGAAAACACTGTAAGGTGATTAAATAATACAAAGGAAGCCAATGAAAAAATCTGTTGCCTTTTTGTACTTGGCTTTGCTTGAGTTAATATCTCACATATCGTTTGAGCCTCTCCTCTTGAGACTGTGCCAAGGTCCAGCCTAATTTTGCAATGGCCACAGCTTGACTGCAGAAGCACATTCCAACACAAATATAAAAAAATAGTATTTTTATTTTTTTACAGTTTAACTACGAGATGAGAAACTGTTTGAGTTAACAATACTGTGACTTTTTTTTTTTTTATCATTAACCATAGTTAATGATTGCTACAGTAGATCCAGTTGAGTAGGAGCTACTACCATCTGGCTGTGTCTCTCTATAACTGTATTAGGACATAAAGTACAGTGATTCTCTACTGTTGACTTATTTTTAAAAATCATTGCTTATTTTTAAAAATCATTGTTTAATTATTTCTGAAAGAGGTGACCCATACAGCCTTGAATTGAGATGCATTTACTTTATATGATCATGCTATAGAAACATTTGTGAAGTTTTCCCCCCTTTAGTTAAAAGCCAGAATAATGTAACACTTTATATGATTTCAAAGAATACAGTGGTCTAACAGCTCTGCAGAACTGTATACAGAGATGTCAAATAATGGCTAAGATACTTTCACTATTCACTAAATTATCTGTTTGTATCTTTGCAATGTTGAATATCACACTTATTTTTAAGCTGCACATTATGCCACTAACAAAACGTCTTCTCACTTCTCAGCTTCACGTGCTTTCAGAAGAAAAAGAAAAATGTCAACCAGATAATCCAAACTGTAGGTAATATGGAAGACAAAAGGCAGTGGCTACAATGCTCCTGCCTTTGCCCCCATTAGCTTATTTAGAAAACCTTGGTCCAGCAGGAAAGATCAGACATTTAAGAATCTTTTCATACTTTAGAAATGAGAAATGAACATTACTTTCACGCCAAAATTCATGCTTATAGCCATTTTCCTCATGCCTTACTTATGTTTATGACTTCTTATTTCAAAATGAAGTATGATTTTCCAAAAATGTAGTAATTTAATTCAAGGTTTGTTTAATGTAACAAATAAAGCTTTGGGGAAGTTCAAACATTTGGCCACACACATCCCATACTTAACATGTACATTCATAACTGATGTCTGAAAAAAATGACTAAAAGTGTTTAATGTGGTGTTGCAGATCATCTAGGTAACTAGGTGAGGAAGCCCACAAAAATCTATGCATAACTCACATAGCTACAAACTTTACTATTTTTCACACTGAATTCCAAAAGCTTCTTCTGAAATCTTATGAACAAAATCTGAAATGTTTTTGCTTACATCAGTAAACAAAACTACAAAAGCTAAAATAAATATAGCAGAAGTGGTGCATAACTTGTTTAATTGGATGTGAATGTGCTTCCACCAAAAGGAAGTTTCTGCATTCCCTTGGGCTGGCAGCAATGCTCAGGTAGTCCCACAGCTGCTAAAAAATCTTCTGCTTTAGCTGATTGTTAAACTGCACTCTTAAAAGAATTACGTCAATTTCATATCCAAAATCCTGGTCATTTCCCATCCTTAAAAGATAACATCTTCCTTTTGAGGTGTAAATATGGAAATGGTTTCTGGTTCATATTATGCAGATTACTAGAAATAGGCATGTACAGAAATTGTCTTGTGACTGCTTTAAGACTATACATTTGAAGGAGAAGAATTACCCTTGAGAAGGAGCTACTCTTCTCCAATATCATTAAGGTAAACCAGTTCCAATGTATTCCTCTAAAACTGTGTGAGTTCAAATGATGCTAGCAATATCTTGTTCAGTTTATACAGCTGTTTTGCCCTTCCAAAAAAAACTTGAAAATTCTTACTTAGCTCTTTCATTTTGATGAAACTAGCTTATGGCTAACTTCCTATGCATCAATATGATCCACACTGTTTCCATCTTGCCTACTCTAGAGATGGAAAATAGTGGGTTGAGGGGCAAACACTACTCAAACACCCGAGCATATCCTTTTCTGCCTCCTGGCACTGGCAGCATATCCCTGAAAAGTTGGGCTGATGTTGCTCTTGAACTAAGGAGTGCAAGGCAAGGCATACCTGTGATGAGAAAGTTCCTTCACAGCAGCAGCCACTGTATCCTCCTGCCAGGCCCCTCTTTTGGCCATCCCGACCTGTCTCTGCTCTTTCATGTGAAAAGCAGCAGCTCAGCTCTGATAGCAAGTCTTGACAGCTTCTCCCTGGGACTCTCTGAAGTAATTTTTTGCACAAGGAAGAAAGTGGAGTAGCTATTGTGTGCTGGGGAGGGCTTATCTTACCCTGCAGTTATAGAGGGATTGATGAGGGAGTTGGAGCCAAGACTACTCTCTAAACCCATACTGCGTATTTGTACGGAAACATCCCAGGTTTGTGAATAAGCACAGTTGAAATGTAACATCTCCGTACCTTGCTTCTTTTAGTTGCAGTAATATAAATATGGTACTTATTCATGCATATTCTAGAGCATTAAATTGTCCACAGGTAACGGAACAATAAGAATTTCATTTCAGCAGAAGAACTATAAATGTCATTGTGAAGGTGCTCCCCGTCTTTGAAAAGCTCTGGAGATAAGAGCAAAGACTTCACAATGACTGAAAAAAGGGTAAAAGATGAATTCATCTTCACAGAGAGCCAGAAGGAGGGCTTGAGGCTCTAGAGTCAAGCCAGTCTCACCATTGCCCCTTGGAAAATTATGGATTAAATCTTCATAGAAGCGATTTGCAGGAATATGGAGGACAAGAAGGTGATTGGTCACACATGATTTGGCCATGCCAAATTCATGCTAGCTGTTACCAATCATAGAATCAGAGAATATCAGAGTTGGAAGGGACCCACAGGGATCACTGAGTCAAACCTGTCACACCCAAAAAATCAGACCATGTATCTGGGAGTGTTATCCAAACACTTTTTGAACTCCAGCAGTCTCAGTGCCATGACCACTGACTGCCCTGGGGAGCCTGTCCCAGTGCCCGAGCACCCTCTGGGTGCAGACCCTTTCCCTAAGCCCCAGCCTGACCCTCCCCTGTCCCAGCTCCATGCCGTTCCCTCGGGTCCTGTCGCTGTCCCCAGAGAGCAGAGCTCAGCGCCTGCCCCTCCGCTCCCCTCGTGAGGGAGCTGCAGGCCGCCATGAGGCCTCCCCTCAGCCTGCTCTGCTCTGGGCTGAACAAAGTAAGGGACCTCAGCTGCTCCTCATACATCTTGTTCCCTCGACCCTTCACGGTCTAATGGCAGGTCATCAGCATGATGTAAACTCATTTACAAGAACCCTCTGGGCCCAACACAACAGCCAATTGTTCACCCTTCTTATGCTTTTATCTATCTGTGTTCTGGTCATTGTGTCCAGAAGGGTAATGTAAAAGACAGTATCAAATGCTTTACTGAAATCCAGAAAGATTACGTTGACTGGCTTCCTTTCGCCAATTAGCTGTGTGATCTTGTCATTGAAGGAAATTAAGTCAGATTAATCAAGTTAATTGCCTCTAAGAAGAAATGACTGACCCTGAAGATGAGTAGAGTGCAACAAATATATCCTATGGCTTATATATTTCCTATATGCAGGTTAACACTCTCACTCATAACATCATAGAATCACAGAATGGTTTAGGTTGGAAGGAACCTTAAAGATCATTTAATTCCAACCTTCCTGCCATGGGCTGGGACATCTCTCACTAGACCAGGTTGCTCAAAGGCCCCATCCAACCTGGCCTTGAACGCATCCAGGTATGGGACATCCACAGCTCCTCTGGGCAACCTGTTCCAGTGCCTCACCTCCCTCATAGGGAAGAATTTTTTTCTTCCTAATGTCTAACCTAAATCTAACTTCTTTTATTTTAGAGCTATAACACTTGTCCTATCACTCCACCCGCTGACAAAGAGTCCCTCCACAGCTTTCCTGTAGTCCCTGGAAGGCTGCTGTAAGGTCTCCTTAGAGTCTTCTCTTCTCCAGGCTTAACAACCCCATATCCCTCAGCCTGTCTTCATAGGAGAGGTGCTCCAGCCCTCTGGTCATCTTTGTGATCCTCCTCTGGACTTGTTCTAATTAATTCAGTGTCCTTCTTGTGCATGGGCTCCAGACCTGAATGCAGGACTCCAGGTGGGTTCTCATGAGAACAGAGTAAAGGAGTAGAATACAGCTGGCTTTCTAAATCATAGAATATCCTGAGCTGGAAGAGACTCACAAGGATCATTGAGTACAACTCCTGTCTCCACACAGGTCTACCCAAAAATTCAGACCATATGGCTGAAAGCATAGTCCAAACACTTCTTAGACTCCGACAGGCTTGGTGCCATGACTAGATCCCTGGGGAACCTGTTCCATTGTGTGACCATGCTCTCAGTGACAAACCTTTTCCTGATATCCACCCTGAATGTCCCATGTCACAGCTTGACTCCATTCTCTTTCTGGGCTGCAAGCACACATTGCCAGCTCATGTTGAGCTTTTCATCAACCAACACCCCCAGGTCCTTCTCTGCAGGGCTGCTCTTATTCCATTCTCCACCCAGCCTGCATTGGTGCTTGGGATTGCCCTGACCCAGATGCAGGACTTGGCCTTGTTGAACCTCATGAGGTTCTCACAGACCCACGACTCAAGCCTGTCCAGGTCCCTCTGGATGGCATCCCTTCCCTCCTTGTCAACCACACCACACAGCTTGGTGTCATCAGCAAACTTGCTGAATGTTCACCGAATCCCACTGTCCAAATTACTGATAAAGATGTCAAACAGCGCCAGTCCCGATACTGACCCCCAAGGAACATCACTTGTTACTCACCTCCACATGGACATTGAGCTGTTGACTGGAACTCTGAGTGTGACCATCCAGCCAGTTCCTTACCCACTGAGTGGTCCATCCATGTCTTTCCAACTTAGAGACATACGGATATATGATGTGGGAGTCTGTCGAACACTTTGGACATGTCCAGTAGATGATGTCAGTTGCTTTTCTGTTACCCACCAGTGCTGTAAGTCCATTGTAGCAGGCCACCAGATCTTACAGACATGATCTGCCCTTAGTGAAGGCACGTTGGCTTCACTTGCACTTCATGTTTGTAGCCTAACCAAGGAGACAGAGAGTGGATGGTGAACAAGGTAGGTAAAAAAAAACAACTACCCATCTGCTCCCAGTGTGCTCTTCAACACTGTGAGGTCTAACCTGCAACTGGTGATGAGTACTTCTTCCCAGGGTTTTGATACTAGGACCAATACTATTTAACCTTGCCATCAACAACCTGAACAGGATGAAGTGTATCCTTGTCAAGTCTGGAGAAGACACCAAAATGTGGTGAGTGATCAATATACTGAAGAGCAGGCCTGTCACTCATAGGACCTTGGTGAGCTGTAAAAGAGGGATAGCAGAAATCTCATGACTTTCAAGGACAAGAGGAAAGTCTTGAAGCTGGTGCAGAATGACCCTGTGCAGGCTGGGGACTGACTGGCTGGGGAGCAACTCTGCAGCAAAGGACCTGACAGTCCCAGCACCTGTGAACATGGCTTGTCAAGGCATTCTTGAGGCAATGAAATCTGATCACACAGTGAGCTGCATTAGTAGCAGATTGAGGAAAACTAATTTTCTACTGTCCTCTGAGATTCACTGGAGTACCAAATATGGTTTTGGTCCCCCAAAAGAGCTACTGACAAATTTGAGAGAACACAGCAAAAGACCACCAAGATGGTCAATGGGAAGAAGAATGTATGGGGAGAGGCTGCAGGACCTGAGCTTGCTCACCCTGGAGAAAAGGGCTGAGAGGATCTAACTGCTGTCTTCAGTTTCTGTTGTAGGTTTTGGTGGAGGCTAAGGACACAAAAGTTTGCAGAACTAAATTGCAAACGGTTTTAATAGATCAATTAAGGGGAAAAGAATGTGACTAATAATGCAGTAGAAATTGACTTCTGGCAATCCTGAAATGATACTCCCTTGGGAACAATACTCTTGTCACCATAAGATCACTTGCAGTTTACAGTCTACTGTGAATCTTTGCAAAGCAAAAGGAAAAAAAATATTTTCTTCAGTACTTCATTAGCTAAAATATCTGAGTACATAACCTAGCAGGAAATTTTTAAAAGAGTATCAACCGAATTACAATAATGTCCTTAATCACTAAGAAAGTGCGTACCTTAGAAAGTGCCTCAGGCTTCAACAGGGATGTGCTAATTACCTCAATACAAGGCTAGATCCAATAAAAGAATTATATGCCTATGTGATGTATTATCAGTTCATGGACTGAGTGCACTCCCACACTTAAATGATAAATGAAAATAGAGTCTCAAACTCTTTCTTTTGATCTGTACCATCACTGCAGATACTTCACTCATTTCTCACCTTGCCCTTCAGCTCATCTTCTGTTTACCTATCTTCAGCCATATTCCATGAGAAGGCTTATACTGTAATCTACATACATGTACGTACATGCAAACAACCTCCATTGCTTGAGTCTTGCTTTCAGCAATGTGTTAAATATGTAAATCTCAGTGTAAGACTCTTTCCTACAGTTGCTCAAGGGCAAAACTCCTTTTAAATTCTTTATTGCTTTATCAATTTAGCTCCATAAAAATCTGGCTGTTGTAAACTTGTGAAAATTTTAATAAATACATCAAATCACTTAGGAAAAAGGCCATATACCCAACATTTATTACTTTTGTAAATGTATTACAACTGGGCACATGTGCAGCATTCTGCTTTATGAACCCACATTGCTCGTTCTTATTAAAGGAGTTTGATATTGTATGCTTTAAAATATATATGTGTATATATATATTTAAATAAATGCTATGGTGACCTAACTGCTGCAGAATTTTTGTTTCTTTCCAGATATTTTCTGTCATCTTCATAGCTGTTCTCCAGTTGCTAGAGTATGGAATATTTAAAGAGTTGTTTAGAAAAAAAAAATAGACTGAAGTTACATGCAACATTAAAAATATCTAAACTGATTAAAGCAATTATTTTGATAACTTTGCACTGGACTTTGTGCTAGCCTTGAAATTTCTAAATGTGTTGACTTATTTTTTTTTCCTCCCTCACATTCATCTCCTTCTGGAAGTATTTTTCCATAGGAATGCAAATAATTTTGGCAATTGTGGATAAAAAGTTGTAAAACTATAGTCATGCACACACATGAGCACACACAGATTCATGAAGAACAAGGAGCCAAAAGGCAAAGACCACGACAAAAGAGGAATATTATAGTGACTTCCTGGGAAAGAAGCCCATTTAGTTTTGAATTGTCCATCAGATAAAGACAAGATCCATCCCTTAGATATTCCAATCTATATGATCTGGGTTCTTAGAGACATCCTCATGAGTACCTTTATTTCAGGGACCCACACAGCAATGAGATCACTTACATGTATGCCATTAGAAGTTCTGTGCAGGCCTTAGCAAGTAGGAGACACTTAGGCTGACAGAGGAACAATTTCTAAATGATGAGCAATAGACTACAACTGACAAGCACAGAGGTATCCCTAACTGAATGTTCTTTATAAATGTATGAAAATAACTATTGAGAAAATTAGGAGTACACGGTCTAACAAATGTCTACATTACATTTTCTGCTTCAAGGTAAATAATTAAGTCAGTCTTAGCAAAAATGCTTGCAAATATGTTCCTCATAGTTTACCACCTGCAAGCAATAGAAGGTAGCTTAATACTCTTAAATTCAGGTTATCCAAATGACTTTCTTGAAGTGCATTTCAGCATTGGTAATACATGAAAAATAAAGTTTGGTAAGGTCAGATGCCACAAATTGAACACAGAAATCAGATACTTAAAGCAACCAGTGTGAATTCTCTTGATATTTCAGTATTTTTATTTACTTACTTCTGTGTATCAAACACACCAGGCTTTTGCAATCTCAGCTGGGGCCTGATCAGGCAGAGGCACTCTCAGCTGGTAGTAGGGACCCTGGCAGAGCAGTGCAAACAGCTATTGCAGAACTGACCTCTCAGCACTCTGCTGCACAAAGGAATGTGCCAGACAATCAAAAAAGGTATAAGCAGAAGAAATCTATGGTTGAGATAAGGACAGCTTAATAGCGAGAAGGAAAAAAAAGTCATGCACAACACAATTACTCACCAAGTAACCAATGCCCAGCCAGTTCTTGAGCAACAACAGCCCCCCTTAGCCAACTCCTCCCAGCTTCTATGACTGAGACGTCCCTTTGGACAGCCTGGGACAGCTGTCCTGGCCCTGTCCCCTCTAGCTCCTGGTGCACCCCCTCTGGGCAGGGCCGCATGAGGAGTTGAAATGTCCTGGGCTCTGTATGCGCACTACCCAGGAGCAATTAACACATCAGTGTGTTATCAGCATTACTTTTGTCCTAGAACACAGCACCACACCAGCTAAGAAAGAAAAGAAAATTAAAATTATGAAGAAAATTAATTCCGTCCCAGCTGAAACTAGGAGAACTAGCTCAAAAAGTCTCCAGACTCACCATTCTGGATTTACTGTTTGAAAGATAACCAAAAATTCAGTACTATGTCACCAAACAAGATACCAAATCTTGGCCCTGAGATATGAACACATTCCAGCCCATATGGTTCTTTTAAGCCCTGTGTGGTATCCTGAAGTATTATTTTTACATCAAAGAACCTGAAGGAATGTGAGGGTTTTACAGCTTCTCAGAATGGTGTTTTCATCTATGATGTCATCATCTATGATGATTCTATTCTACAATTCATAACAGGAAACAGAAGATATGTGCTGAATACCCGTGAGTATGGACTGTCCTGTGAGACAGGGACAGTGGATAGAGAGATAATGTTGTAGAGCAGTGTAGCATAGCTATTTCCATACTGCCTACTGAGCATGGACTTGGTGCATGCGAACATTTTAACTGTTCCTGGACTAGCTGGCATAGGCTAGTGAACAGACAGAGTAGCCGAAGACAAGTTAGCACAGACATAACTATCCTGGGTCATCTGCTAGCAACTAAGCAATGTGGACTATCAGTGATCCAGTGCTCATTTTTCCTCTCTGACAATTTTATTTATCAATATATATAGTCAATATGCATGCTGAGGCAAACTCAGCAGAACGCTGTCTTTATCTGGTAGGTAAATTACTGTTTCTGTGGTTGTTTACTGCCATGGAGGCATGCTGCTTCTGTAAAGAGGCCAATGGCCCAGTTACTCTCTTTCCACACTGCAACTCCAAGGCTGGGAAACAGCAATAGCCATGCACTAAGTTTGGTATCTCAGTTTCTTTAAACCTTTGACTCACACGTTGGCAACTGCACAAAGTTACACCCCTCACTATTTATCAGAAGACAAATATCACCGCTTGTAACCACTAAACATCAAAGACACTGACTGCTATGCAGTGTTAGTAATATGCCAGACTGCACACGTGCACCTTAACTAGATTCATCAGTGGGTTGATTTTATCATTTATGAGACTAATGGGTTGAAATTCAGTTAATCACCTCATGTTACCTTGCTTGGATCACCTACACACACTCCAAAAGAGTGAAAGCTGTGAGGTATTTCTTTAACTATATGGTCATATATCTCTCTATGTATCTATCTTATGTGAAATTTTTTGTGCTCTACGACTCACTTTAAGGAAAACAACTACCTTGTGAATTTTCTTTTCTGTATGGAAAATCGTGGTTAATCTTCACTAACCTGAAGATCTACAATTGATTTAACTTCTTAAAATATTTTTACTTCTTTGCTCATTTTCAACTTAGTATTACTCAAAGCCACTTTGAAAATATATCCTCTGCAATGGATGAAGGACTGTAAAATATAATAATGCATGAAAAGTACTGATTCATCCGAAGTTTTACTGTTAGTAGTACTTCATAAAGGCAATAAATCATATATGAAGTACACATGCAAAATGGCTCATCAGAAAACCTTATTTTTTTTCTGAACAAGCTGATATCTTAAAGGATCTAGAGACAAGTATAAGACATACCTAAACCCTTCAGAAAAAAATTAAATATGATGAAAATACATGTCAAAGGGAATGTAGCTGGCTTAATCATAACTCAACACTTTTCAAGGTTTCCTGAATTTTTCAACAAAGCATCTCTATAAAATGTTTGTATATCTCCTAATAGTTCCAATTCATTTTTTATTTTTTTTAAATTTTTTTTTTCTGACAAAACTGACAGTATTACTAAAAGCACCGAACTTGATTAGCTATGAAGATTTCTTATGTTTGTATTTTTTTCCTAGGGGAAAAAAAAAAGAAAAAAAAAAAAAAAGGATAAAAAAAAAAAACGCACTACCCAAGAATGAGAAAAATACAATTAACATTTTAAAAGAGCCCTTAGAAATAAAGGTATTTTGGTCTTAACCCTTGATCCTCCAGTGTTAGCCTGCTAATATTCAGGAAAAGAGGACAAAGGCAAAGCTTTAATTCTCTTGTCCATTGCCAAGAGTAAAATTTAACTATATCTTTATCAGAAAGCCCACAGGATATAGTCTGCTTCTAAGATAACATTGTCAGAATAACTTAAACTTTCAGCTCTTTCAAATTTTTTCAGTGACTGTTTTTTCAATCTTACTGTTCTTATAAAAATACATTATTGTGAGTGGTCCCCAGTATTCCACACTAGTGCATTCTCTACTGCCATTGCTAATACAAACGAGTTTATTAAAAAGGCCTATTTTTTCTGTAAATATAAGCATGGGGGATGCTCTTGGCCTACAATGTAGGCAGGTAATTCATGCTCATCAAGATGCATGCTGTGCTTTCCTTATTTTTACCTACTCATTTGACAGTCTTTATGGTACCAGAAATTTCACTTCTCAATTCCTTGCTGTGTGACAACTTTTAATACAAAGCTACTCTCACATGCCACAGCATTATGTCCAACAAGCACAGTATAAGACCCTTGAATTCTAGTAAAATATTGAACCAAGGGATGACTCATAGAAGTTTTCCCATGAACTCTTGTGGAATAATCCTGGAATAATCTGTTAGACTACAAACACATTTCATCAGGAGGTATCATGCTTCTTTTATGTGGAAGGAACTTATTTGTACTACCTGTTGTTAATAGATCACTGCTGTGATCAGTAGGATATAATTTCGTTTGACGCAAAAGTTGTGCAAATCATAGCAAAGCATACCCATCATGCTGACATTTCTAAGGGAATACAAAGACAGTACAAAGATTTGATATGTAAGGAATCGTTGCCATCTCAAGGTGTGACCAACCATTCTCCAGAAGCCTAGAAAAAGGACTCAGGGTGTTTTTTTCGAGCTCCTTGATTGAAAGATAGTGTGGAGAGAAGGTACCAGGGCCATGTATGAGAGCTTGGATGAACCAAATATTGGTCCCAGTCTACAATGTTATTTATATACAATAATGGTTAAGGACTAGCCCTTGTTGTTCCATACTTCCCTCATGCCTAATCATATTTTTTCTACATGCTCTTTCCTTGCTCTCTGAAATATATTAACTCCCTGCTCTCCCCAAGTTGTTTGTCAGGAAGAACTGTTGCTTCATTCTAGCTGTAATTGTCAATTAAGCTATTAACTTATGCACAACATGGCTATGCAAATTGCCAGTTCCCAGTGAACTTTATGAAAATGAAAACTAGAAGAGTTAATCAGATATAATTGCAAACTAACAACATCAGAAAGAATAGCAAGTTATTTGTATTTACATGTAAACAATAGAATGAAAACAAAATGTTATGTTTTAAAATCTTAATACCTTATCGTACAAAATATAATGTATAAAATTATACATATATGTATAAAAATAATAATGTAGGAAGATACTTGTATTTTATATTACAATAAATTGAACACTGATGAGTTGGAAAAACAGGGCAAAGGTATATTTGCTTCATCTAAATGATACATTAAGTAAACTAAAGCAGACTAAACAAATAGTCTGGTAAAATGTTTACTGTGGGTCTAGAAGTAACTACAACTGCAAATAGGCACAGTGTTTGTGGTGAATCACTAATAAAAATAACATTTAGTTAATGATAAAAGGTTTGGAGATCAGTGAAGACTGATCTGACATTAACTGTTGTGCAAATTTTCAGTTAGTGAGGGTCTCCCATCTCTAAAAGCTGTTGAGGATGCATTAAACCTCAAAAAAGAATAGAAAAATGAAATTATCAATAAAATTCTCTGGAAGCTTAACAAAGACATTTAAATACCTCCAGATTAAAGACTTAAGAAACTACATTCCTGAGTGTAAACTATAGCAAGAGATGTAATATGATTCTTCCCAATATCAGCTTCTCAATCCAGAAGATTTAAAATTCTGTCCAGTCATCCAGAAGACTACATTTCCCCGAAAAATTACAACAGAAATCTAAATGAAGCGCCAGGAATTGGGTCCAGAGGTTGAGTTTCTTTATTTGCTGAGAGAATAAAGTCTTGTCAAAATAAGGACAACAAAAGACATTAACCTGATGAGTGGGTAGGCAAGAGGGAAAGGAAAATAAAGGAATTAATGATAGGAGATGGTAAAATAAAAGTGAACTAATTTGTTAACTGAGAAAAGGACATTTTGTGTCCACAGCACCAACAGGATGCTGGCTACCATTCACAGGAGAATCAGATGGGGCATGTGAAGAAAAACACATCTGTATGTTCAAAAATATGGAAGTTACTTTTGAAAAAACTCCCCTGAAAGCTATTTATAACCTGGAAGATTCATGACTTGCATAACAGAGTTGGTCATGAAGTTCACAGCTACCTCAAATCCCTTAACTGGTCAGCCTTAATTGATGTATGATAAGCAGCCAGTAAAATAGTCCAAAGTGTCATTCCTCAGGGGTTACCAATGCACATATGACTTCACTGAGGCAAAACACAGTAACTTGGCATTTTTCTAAAATATACAGCAACAAGTTTACAGATCCTGCTCAAGACTTAAGCACTGAGAAAAGTACTGGTTGCTCAGCATTTTGTCATCATCTGTGAATGAGCTCTCACATTTGTCCTCCTAGAAGGGAAGTCCATAAGTAGCAGCCACAGAAGTTTTCCAAATCTGATTTCTCTATGCTTGGCACTCCAAATTATTTCACTGATCTAATTTAAGGGAAGCCCCATTACTGCAATAATTTATGCTCTGTGCAATGTTCTCCAAGTGGCATATGATCCACTGCAGAATAAGCAAGAATACAGCAAAATTAGAAACAGAACTACACTGTTCCCCAGACGTTTTTTCAGAATATCTCTCACATGCACAGGTTAATGGTATGCCCCAGTCCTGTGCTTTATAATAAACAATTATATTGAATTATTCAGAGGCGAACAGTTGTGCTTTGTGATTTTTTTTTTTTTCAGTTGTAGCAAGGGAGATGGACACAGGATGGCTGTTACCTTATGACCACTTCCCAGGACAATTTACTGGGAGAAACATTCACTAATAACACATCAAGAACAATTGAGGATCATGAGAGATACATGCAAATAAGTCTTAAGAGCTGCTATTTGCTTGTTAGCTAAAGCACAACGTGAGCTCCAGCTCTGTAGATGGTTTCTAGCCCTCAACTGGTTTCACCTCTCCTCTCTTGCCCATCCCTCCCAGATTTTCAGTTCAGGTTAAACTATTTCTAGGGTAGGGCCTGTTGAATAAAGAAAATCACAGAAATGAAGAAAAAATAGTTTTGCTTGTTCAGTCATAAACATACACAGAGGTGGTTCCTCTTCTCTCAGGGAAAATAAACTTGTCATCTAGCAGGACAGCACTCAAGCAACCAGCTGACAAAATATTCAGGGAAAGAGAGCCCTCAGCCACTTCTGAACTACTTAGAAGTCTTCAGTATCACAAGTGCAAAACACATTAAATGATCTAAAATCCAGCCCTACACTGTATATGTCATTAGCTTTTCAGAAGACCTTGACGTAACTTGGCCTAAACGCTTGCATTTTCCCAGTCCAGATCTTTATTTGGATTACCATACAGGAAAAACTTCAAAAATGTGGGGAGTGCCTGGCCAAAGCCAGGGAATAGCTGCAAAATGCAGCAAATGGGCAAAGATACCAGTATCGCATGTGTTGCACAGTACAGCAATGTCTCATCTTCTGGAGCATTACCACCAGACAGACAAAGAGGAGCATAGTGAGATACAAGGAGGATGCATTGTGCATGACTGAATTTTATCTGGAAAATAGACAGCTGATGAAATAGTACTATTCTCCTTGCAAAAGCTGCAGATGAAACACTCCTTGGTATTTGAGTTTTAGCATTCTCTGACCTGCATATTACCTCAAATGTTGGCGTGGGAGCTGACGTCATTAGACGAATGCAACTAAACCACTGTCAGATGTAGCCTACTTCCACGGTGCTTCTGTGGTCCACAAACAACATGTGCATTGACCTGCAACGCCTAATATTAAAACTGTGTATCTTTGTAACACTAGGCTCAACCTTCTCTCACACGTGCAGAAGAAGTCAGACTACCACCAAAATGAAATTTCATAATAACCTCAAGAGAAAACAACCACATATCAATGACAATTTTGCAAGCTTTCATTCTTCTAATATCCTGTAAAATATTATACATGTACGTCTTTCAACACTTTCCATAGGTTGTGCATATGCATCAGCATAAAACTGTGGTAGCGTGTGTGCAACACTTCATCCTAAAAGGATTGCTAACATAACCGTTGTGACCTCCATCCATCTTGAAGATAAAAACCTCAAAATCCTAGAGAATGCCCTTGTTGTTCCTGATCTGCCATTCTACATGGACATCTGAAGTGACATACACTTAACTGTCATTGATATAGCCTCACTTATCCAGTATGTCACAACAGCTGCAGTCATGTAGCCATGTTCTTGAGAAAAGTGACCTTTTATCAGTGATAGCAAACTGAAAACCCATCACTAATCTTATCACATTTTTGTTTTAATGTTGCACCATTACAGCCTGTTCATTGAGGTCACTGCATTGGCTGTGCAGTGACCATGGGTGGTCTCTCCAGACGGGGCGCATGTAATGAAGCTGTGGAAAAGTGACAGTGCACACTGTAGTGCAGTGCCCTCTGGTTTGATTTGATGTGAAACGTCAAATGCTGTTGACATTCAACATTTATACTTGTTTGCTTTGCCAAGACACAGATTCATTAGATAATCTCTCCTGTTGATATTCTTGTGTAAGTAATTAAACTCTTATTGACACATGATACATAATCCAGATGTACCATGTCCTTCATGGATTGTCTAACCAGCAGCCCAATTCTCTTCCACATTCTGGAACAGTAAATATTTAAGAATTTTACAAAAACCGCATCAGCTTCACCAGGGTATGCAGAGACCTGTATTCAATAATCTGATAGTTGAAACACATAGCTAGAAGATGATCTCCTGGCTGTGTTTCTTTATTACATAGATGACTTTATTATTTGTGCAATTTCTTCAGGGTTATAATACCATTAGAAATAATGCCAGGAAAAAAAAAAATAAAAAAATCCTACTGAAATATTTTGGCAAAAAAAGCTCAAAGCTTTTAAAATTATGTCTAGCAGACTATTTTGTCCAAATCTACAATACATTTGAGCCATGAAAGGGAAGAACGTAAGTATGAATATACTCTCAACGTCACCATATTTCAAAATAAAATTATATCCAAGTGTTGCAGGAATTTATTTTTCTGATTGGTTTCCTGGACACTGAAAAGTGTCCTGATGGCACCGGTGTGCCTCACAGCCCTGCCAGCCCCCCTCAGGACCATCCAACCCCTGTCCATGGCCTGGGAGTCCCTTTCAGCTCTGTCTGGGGCCATCAGTCTGCACTCCTGCCTGGCCATGGACACCTCATTGTTTGGGACTCTCTCCTAAACTACCAATTAAAATAATGAATGATGAAGAATCACCAAAATAAATCTGATATAACATATAACAGAATTACATGGCACAGCCTTTTCCCTTCCTCCCTTTAGTTGTACCTCTGATATGTGAGGATTTACGCCATACTTTCTGCTCAGGAGCACATTTTATCTAACAGATAATTGACATCATGTATTTTAGGCTTGCTCCTTTATCTGTCCATTTACCACTGCTCAGCCAGAAAGCAAAGCTATAAAGACCAGTGCCAAGTGGCATTAAAAAGGTGAAAGCTGGCATTCAGAGCAGCCCATCACTTATGTGTGCATGAAAAAACATCAACCTTGACTAGTTCTGACATGATATAATTGGTAACTGATAGATAGGTGGAAGGCATATACATTATCTTAAAAGAGGATAAGTGCATATGTGCACAGCTGCTTAGGGCTGACTGATAGTGTTTTTGAGGTAGTAAGTGAATAAGGCTGCAAAGCCTTGGCTAATCACAGCGGGACAGCTTTGATCTGGCTCACATTAGCTATGGAAATGCTCAACAAGGACAGAGACCAGAAAAGATCTTAAAGTAACATTTACCACAGACTGAATGAGTGACACTAATAATGGCTGTGCATGCTTAGCATGCGAATAGAGTTATTAACTAATTAGATGATACATTATACAGATGCAAGAGAGAAAGCTGGTAAACAAACCTTAGTGAGTAGGAAACAAACTGAGCTATAATTCCTTCTCCACAGTCACTGAACAAGAGCTGCTACAGAGAGGACTTCACAGAGTACACAGCCAGACCTCTGCTTGATTCTTGCTACATTAGATCATAAAGCAGTCTGAATGTTGAATCTAAAGTCAAGTGTTACGTCCGGGCAAAGTAGATTAAGTGGTTGCTGGAAGAGGTGCGATTAGAAGCAACCAGCTGTAAGCTATGGGAGGAAAGACTGAACACTGCTAATATTGGGTCAGGCTGTCAAGTAACCAGATGCCTAGAAGTGAAAATAAAAGCAGGTAGTGATGCTTCTACAAAACGTTCTCCCAGACTCCAGCAATTTGTAGTTTCGGGACCATTGAAACAAATAAATTTAACAAATCTCAAATGATTTCTCACCAATTATCTTGTTATGCCTGTCCCAAGCCTTCTGGCATTTACAGCTTTCCTGACCGAAGGAGCTCCTCTGGTCACTGGTAAGGTGTACGAGGAGCCTTATGATCTCTTTTGAACCTTTCTCCTATTAATTTGATTTAAAGATTTAAGCTATTGTATATGAAAAGATCCTAGCAATCAGTTATTTTGCATCATATCTAAGCTACTCTCATCTAACACACCTCTATGATATTGCTGTCAGCAGTCCCTGTTCCAGGCTGGAGAGCCCTGGGTTTAATCAGTAACTGCTGGAATGAAAGCCGTCTCATAACTCTTATCTGCCTTTTCACATTCTTAGTTGCTTTTGCTAGATCTACTAGAATTTTTTATTTTATTTATTTTTTTTACGAAATTGGGAGTGGGAGGGGAGCATACAACATAAGTGCTACTGATAATTCTCACCTAAATTCTATCTGGTCTCCTTACCCTTGAAAACATTTTTTTTTTTTTTTTTTTTTTTTAATTCAATGGCAATTTTTTTAGGAGCCTGTGGTAAGGGAGCTCATGGTACACCTCTTCAAAGTCCTGGTAGATGAGATTGAGCAGGTATCTCTCCCCATCTTCCTCAGGATTCCTAATGCCTTCTACACAATTACTCCTCTCCACAAGCTTATCTAGGTATCCGGGAAATATTCTTTACTAGTTTTCCACTAATTTGCCTGTTACAGATAGCAAGATTATTAGATTTTAATTCCCCTAGTTCTCCCATGCAGCCCTTTCAAAAATTACTGTCAAAACTAACAACTCTGAGGCCTGAAATGCAAGAGGCTTTTAAACTTCTAGCTACATACCCTAGTTACTTGTTGAGAGATTTCATCCTTGAGCCGAACTTTTATAGGTACTGGGTAAATACAGATCTGCTTCTGGCAATCTGCTGTACCTCAGTTTATCTGTTTGTTCTACAACTTCCACTAACACTTCACTGAGACACTGAGTCTGATGAATGTGCTCTCAAAAGAATTCCAGCACACAAACATCTTGAAGCTCACATGCATTGAGCATGAAGATCTCATTTGGTGTTCTTCTAGATGTTTACCTTCTCTGAAAGCTCCTTTCATGTGGTGGTATCTATTGGCTCAATATATCATCTCAATAGGCTTACTCCTGATGTCTTTGAAATCAGGTTTTGACATTGGACTTGGGTTTGGTTTCTGCTTTTTGGTAACTTATCCTTCAGTTTTCTTGCTTGTTTTAGTTTTTATACATAACTAGAAAATGTTTCCAGTGTTGTCTGAGCTTTCTTAAAAATACTATTTTGTTTTTAACCACTCCCAAATGTTTTGCTACTGAGGTCTAGTAATATATATATATATTTATATATATATATTTATTTATTTTTTATATATATATATTTATATATAGTATATATTATATATATATTTATATATATAATATATACATAATATATATATAAATAATATATATATTAAAAAAAATGCAAAAGTGCAGTCTATAATATTCTATAAAGGAGCAGTAGCTAGTATTACTTCTTTTACACCATTTACCTCACAAAGTTTGTTTAAGGATAAATAGCACTTGATCTAGCTAGTTTTCTATTCTGACAGATTTTGTTTTCCTAGGATGAAATGCTGCTCTCATCAAAATGAACAGCAAAGTTCCTATTGATTTGCAAGCAAAATATAAGGTACATTTATTTTACTATTTGGCTCATTTCTAAAGGTAGAGATAATGCTACCCAATTATTCAGGCAGAGAAACCTGAACACCAATTGTAATTGGTTTGCCCAAAAATTTTGCAGTCAGTGGCGAAACAACGATTAAAACATTTTGATTCTCTTACTAAATCCATCTGAACTTCCTATGTACTGCTGAAGCCTCCGTTCCAGTACTGTGTGCAGGTTTAGGCACCACAATATAGGAAGGACATAAAACTATTAGGGAGTGTCCAAAGGAGGACTACAAAGATGATGAAGGGTCAAGAGGGCAAGATGTTTGAGGAGCAGCTGAGGTCCCTTGGTTTGTTCATCCCAGAGCAGAGCAGGCTGAGGGGAGGCCTCATGGCAGCCTGTAGCTCCCTCACGAGGGGAGTGGAGGGGCAGGCGCTGAGCTCTGCTTTCTGGGGACAGCGACAGGACCCGAGGGAACGGCATGGAGCTGGGACAGGAGAGGGTCAGGCTGGGGGTTAGGGAAAGGTTCTGCACCCAGAGGATGGCCGAGCACTGGGACAGGCTCCCCAGGGCAGTGGTCATGGCACTGAGCTGCTGGAGGTCAAGAAACATCTGGATAATACTCTCAGACACATGGTCTGACTTCTAGTTTGTGCTGTGTGGAGACAGAAGTTGGACTTGGTGATTCTTTAGGGTCTCTTCCAACTCAGGATATTCTGTGATTCTATGTTGTTCTTGTGTAAGAAGTTTGGGATGTTAAGATTCCAGATTTCACCTGCACTTTGAGCAAGTTATTTGCTTCAGTGGCTAGATTTACACCCCAGTGACAAAAAATGGCACAGTGAAAGCAGTACTTCATGCCTAGTCTAGCTATGTCTAGTCTAAGAAATCCTTTTCTCATACAGTTTTCTGCTGTATTTCTTCATGAACCACCTCAGAAATACAGATAAAAATCTAAATTCTGAATTCCAAACTTTCCCTTTTTCATCATTACTGCCCTCATTTTTCATGTTTGTATCACAATGCTACATTCACATATCAGTAACAGAGATATAGAGAAGTAGGCTGTAAAGTTGGAACCTGAAGGGTAAATAGGCAGAATAATATACATGTTGTGACAAGAATGATACTATTAAAAATGTTATTTTCTTTCAGTTTTCTTGTAGCCAAATAACAAAACACAATGAAACTGACAAGAAAGTAAGAGCTGGATGCATTAGCTAAGAAATCATGTAATAGTTCTTACATTTCTTTATAGAAGAAACCTGCCTGAAGTCTTTGCTCAGCAGTGCTCAGGTTTTCTGTGAACTTTATTTAAAAGCTACATATAGAACAACTTTGATTTATGCTCAGTGTGAATGTAATTTCCATGCTGAAATCATGATTTTCAGAGATCCTTAAGGACTTCTGAAATATGTTTAATGTCAAATTTACAACTGTGAATGGAACCATTTGTTCTACATCTACACTCTTTTGTTATTTCCTATAGCATCCAATAACAGATTCTGATCTAGTTCATAAGGGCATTCAAGTTTTTCTGGAAGAGCCATGTTACCTGTGACATCTACAAAAAACATCCAATGAGTTACTTAGACTTTCTGCAATTCAGCTGCCTGGTAATATCAACAGAAAGACCAAACAGTAAGAAACAGGAGCCTATAACGCACTTCAAATTTTCCTTAAAAATAAATAAATATATAAATTAAAGCGACCCTTGAAATTCAAAAGAATTCCACATTTCAAAATACATTGTTTGGACTGAGGATGTCCTCTACTTGACCTCTGTCCCAAGCTGGTTTTGTTGTTTCTTTTCAAATATCACTCAGGTCATTGTGTGTTCCTGATGTTGCTAACATTCATTATTGAAACTAAGTGTTTTCTATTGAAAACCACGCTTCCTGTCCCTACAGGCTTACTCCTTAGTAAGGAGAAGAGGCTTAACAAGGTTTTCTTGTAAGCTAATTCCAGTAATAAATGCATGAATTGGGAACAAGAAAGAAATGATGAGAGACTGCTGATTGCCTGTTTTCAGGGTCTTCCTTTCAAAACAGCATGTTCTCTTTAGAGTCCTCAAATGCTTTGGCCACATGAAAGGCTAATGTGTTTTGGACTTCAGAAACAAAGACTTAAACTCTCAAGCAGATAATGCAGATAATGTCTGTTCTGGTTCTGTAGGCAGTAACAGAACCACAACGTTATTTCAGGTTATGGGTGTAAGCAATGGTTGAAACAAGGGAAAATGTCCTTTTATATCTTTTATATGCAGAAGGGTGACACTTGCACAGACCTGTCCATTCAGACTCAGGCTGGAAAACAAAATGAAACCTTCAGCTATTACTTGTGATAAAGGCATGAAGGAAACTAGCAGCAGTTAATATTCTACTGCATAGGCAAAAATATATATAATAGTTCTGCAGAAGAAAACAAGAAAAACCTACAGAATTCAGGTGCCAACCTGTAAGAGTTAATAACATGTTTGAATACAGTCTTCTTTCTGTGTTTGCAAGTGGAAGGGAAGCAGGGGAGCTACTGCATATGCTAAACACAATGTTCTCTCTCATCACCTTGAGGCATAGAAAAGTATAGAAACTCACAAAGCAAGGCAAGGCCACCTTTTGTGTTCTGCATCAGGAATTTTATCACCATAGAACATGCAACCGCTTCTGAATCTGTAGTATGGATCATATATGACTAAAACCACCTCCACAGATTCCTCCCAACCTCAGCTATTCCACCGTTTTGAGAAAATAGGATAATCTCTGCATCTTTATCTGATTCCTTATTACAACATACTTCTCAACATTACTTGGCAGTAAAAAAATGTTAAATTTTTGGGGGTGGCAGAGGGTGTTTGTGTGGGGGTGAGTTTATCTCCTAATGTCAACTCTTTAAATATGGAGAACAGGAAAGTTAAATGGGCTGAAGTTTTGTGGTTCATGTTATACCCCAGAGATAATTTTAATTTATTTTAATGAAAACTAAGGCATCTGACAGGGTACAAACTTGTTCTCTTCCAAAGGAACCAAAACAGATCTTGCATATCTCATCCAAAGGTCAAAGCCACAGCAACAATTCCAGGTATCCCAAAAAGATTCCGAAACCCTGCTCAGGATACAATATTGAAGAGCTAAAACGGTGAGAAATATGCAGAAAATCAGCAAGATTAAGCAGAGATTTGAAGCCAAAATAGATATTCTGTGAACTTTAAGTATTGCAAGATTTGTTCTTCCCCACTGTTTTAATACCGATACGATAATTAAAGTAAAATAAAATAAAAAATGCAAAGTTCATTTTTTAGTGTGCCATCTAGAGGTAAGTCAAAGGCAGTAACTAAAAAGAGATGAGCAGCAATTCCAGTAAGTGGAAAGTTGGATTACTGAGGTCACTTTTTGTTTAAAACCACAGTTTTCAAGACGGAGAATGCAAAAGATACAGATAAGGGCGGATGTAACAGATATATCTTCATCTTCTACATCAAAATTGTGGTCATAGATGAGCACTTTGCAAGTTTTACTGCCTTTAGCTTTTTATCCCTACAATAAACTGATTTGTTCTTGAATTAGGTGCATGACTTTTACTGATCTGAGAAAATTACCCCAAAGAGGGGTTTGTATGGCTACAAAGAAACTGTAAAGAAACAGAAAATTGTTTTTTTTTTTTTTTTTTTCCCAGAGGTTAACCTCAAATTAATTATTTAGATACACTATCCCCATGTAATTTTAAGATTACACTCTAAAACAAGTACAAATGTTTTAGCTGCTGAGATGCTTCCTGCTATATATATACTTGCCCTACTGATATTCAGTGCTTCCAGTAAGGCAAAAAGTAGCAAGAGGATAGGAAAGTGGCTTTAGGTGATACAGAAAATGTTATGTACTTCTCATACAGATTTATCACAACAAGCAAAACAAGCTTCTTGTATTCTATCTTCTTTTTCAAGACCTTTCAGGGTTTCAACATTATTGTGCTCTATTGATTGACTGCTCTCCAAACAGACTGCAACGGCAGCCAGCATTGCTTCCTACTTATTTCCAAACAATACTTGTGGTTTTATAGACATCACATTTTGAGGAAACATTTGCACATACCCATGCAACTAACCCTGTTCTAAGCTAGCCCCAAATGAACTCAAAAAGCCGCATATACTAATCTTTTCTGCACAAGAAGTGGTAGAAGTTGTTCTTACAAAGGCATGCTCATCAGAAAAGCCAGACCTTAACAGCTCTAGGGAAGAGCTACCTCTGCTATCTGTTCCTTATCTAGCTAGCCCTTTCCTTTTAACTGGACTTACAGACCACTTTAACACACTCTCCCAGCAACTCTATTTACTCTGCTTCAGGCTGTCTTACTGCAGTGCATTATAGACTGTGCCTGCAGAACTGCCCTTTTCCTTTACTCTTTTGCAAGAAGATTCTCCAGGGCTCCTGTAGTTCCTGTAGCTGAGGGCAGGGAGACACTGAAGTGCTTCCCTCAAACCCCATGCTCAGCAGAACTGTTGTAGGGTTTTAGGGCTCCACCAATGCTGGCACAGAGTATATCTGCCTGAAAGTTGGCATTTCTCTAGTTGTTTACCAGCAAAGAGCTAAAGCTCTTGAGTACCTTGTTTTCAGATTCAATGTACAAGTTCTCCTCCTCCTCCTCCTCGAAAATAAATAAATAAATAAATCACATTATTTCTTTCTCTTGAATAAACAAACCACTTCATATACTCTGTTTTTTCTGGTTAAATTAAACATTCGCTTGCACAGGGCTAAATGTAAGTTATAGTTAAACATATAACCCCAGGAACATTTTGTTCTTCCTGAAAATGCAAGATTGCCACTGTACTCAAAATGAGAGTTAGTGACAATGTCAATCAGTGTATTATTTCCCTAGTTAAGGTAATTGTTATGCAAGTTGATTCTGCCATCACCACACCAGGTTTTTGACATCTTATGTATGCTTTCTTTTTAATCCTCCAAAGAAATACACTTTTGATTGAAGAATTTTAGTGACAGTAAAGTTTCTGTAGCTATTCCCTGAAGAAAAAGAGAAGTCATGGCACCACTGAGTTACTGTCTTACTCATATCTAGGCTCTTCGACATACTTCAAATTGCAGCTCTGGGTCCCAGGACAGTCATAAATTCATATAGTGTTGTTAGCAGTGCAGACATTTTAAACCCTTAATTCTTTTAGAACTGAAGAAATTATCTGGGGGGCTACTACTTACTTGTTATTTTGTCCCTGTGTTCATTGCCTCTTCTCCAGAGCTTCAGTTTAGACAGATTCTGTGGTGAGTCCTCCTAGAGAAGTATTTTATATTTCTACTAACAATACGGAGGGGAAAAATTATTTATTTATTGCTGTAATCCTACGTTTTACAAGTTTTGCATTATCCTGAATAAAAGGCAGCAACAAGCTTTAAATTACAACCACACTAGCAGGGTCATAAATAGATGAGCTGTTGCAATCTATGCAACAGTTCATATTATTTTATGACCACCTTATTATTTGCCAATAATAATTATTTGCATTACTAGCTTATTACAGCACCTTATTTGCCAAAGATGAAAGAGCATATAGAACAGGTGATTTTTATTCAGTGCTCCATGTGTCCAGAAAAAAAGGACTTTAGGAAATTGAAACCAATATATATAGACAGCAGATTTACAGTATTCTAGTAAAATGATTTGCCCAAGCTCAATATTAACATCTCAGTAAGTCTTCAAAAGTTTTGGTTTCATTAATGTGCAACAATTTAACAAATCATTGAGATACAATTTAACCAGCTAGACAGATTTTTATCATTAAGGAAAATCTATGGATAGCTAAAGTTAATGCTGTAATTTTCCTCTTTTATGAAAACAATTCTGATTGTATGTTATTTGGGATTAAGAGAAAAACAACAGGTGCTTCAACTGAACTCTGTGTTTGGGGCCTTTGCATGACATAGAGGTAATGTCTAGAAGTTTGCTTTGTTACCTTTCTGTGTATCAATGTTACCTACTACTTTTATTTATACTCTGTTGTGTGAGTACAGTTCTTTACATGTGGAAATAGCTTGGAATACCTAACTAAACATTACTGCAATTATTTTCAGGAGGGGATAAGGTTCTCTATTTACAGAGGTAATCTTTCATTATAAGATGATCTATAACTATTCAGTGTGCAAGAATAACTTTTGTGGTATGCAGCATCTAACACTAAATTATCTCTTGAAAATTTAACTTCTTAAAACTTCAAATTGTTCTGGACTTTCTGCATTAATTAAAAATGGAAAAATAACAATGCATTCATAGTAGGACTGTCTGGGTGAAGAACTAAGACTTAATGAACTCACCTGAAAGCAAAATTTGAAATTTTGTATCTATGAAACACAATGGCAAAATATTCTAACATGAGTAAGGTCAGCATTCCATTGACATTGTAGATATGACCAATAGCGTTTATCAATACTAGAAATAGCAAAAGCATTTTGAAAAGCCTCATATATTAACAAAATAACAAGCATCTGTGTTTTTTTGTTTGTTTGTTTGTTTTTTGTTTTTTTTTTTGTTTTTGTTTTTTTTTTAAATGAAGCTCATATTTTAGCCACAAAACACATTTAAGTATTTCAGTAGTTTTGCTGCAGAGTTGCAAAATGCCTCAACTACTCTACTGATGCTAGTAGAAAGAAAGATGTTTTAGGGGGAAAAAAAGTAAAAAATAAAAATAAGAATCACAAAGTGCTGTTAACTTCTGCTGAAGTAGAAAACACCAATGCTTCCTTCAATGCATATGGCTATGGAAGAGAAAGGAGATATCACCGAGTCTACACTGCACATGTGAAATGAGGACTATTTTTTGCTGTCTTACAGAGTGGAAAAGAAAGTTTTTCACTTCACCCATATCATCAGTGCCTTTCATTTGATATTTTAGTAACCAGTCATTATCACAAGACTTTTCTGCAAGCCTTTGCTTCCATTTTGTTTGAAATAGCTTACTATTAACAATCTAACCTAAACACTTTTCAATACAAGTGAGATATCATCACTACCGTATATAAACAGCTCTGACATAATTACAGAGAGTAGAGCAGGTGTACAGGTGCTTATCATTTTATCAAAGCAGATTTTGTCAAATCAGATTAAATACAACTCTGTACCTTTATATTTAAATTGAGGTTTCCACCCTTCCTCCCCACTTCATTACTTCAAAAGAGTTTTTCTTCAGAAAACATTCATCCTGGAATAGCCAGCATCTTTTAGTTAAGGCTGACAGGAGATGAAACCCATGTCCTTTGAACTGTAGCTGTCTTCAGTCATCAGCGATTTTTCTGTGGACCTCCACCTCATTCTTTGACCAGAATGGACAAAGTTACAGGATGATCCTGGGCTATGGAGTGAAGGAAGGTCTTGGCTTTAGGACCCACCATTCATTAGTGTGAAGTAGCTGGAAATTACCTGCAAATAAGACAACGGCAGGCAGGAAAGAAATTCTTCTGTCATAGATAAGACTTGAACATCAAGGTGTACCCCTGCATTCATAAGCAGGAATTTATTTATTGCAGGAAATGCAGCAACAAATCTTCCAATAGTCAGTAATTATGTATTTTTCTTTTTCAGGATGGTTGATCTGAGATCTATGGTTCTAACACACAAGAGCTTTAACTTTGAAAAGAAGCTGGAATTTATCCATGCAGCTTTGTTCCATGGAGGTGACAGCCCCTGCTATAATCACCATTAAGTTTATATACACCACAGATAGATCACAAGTTAGGAATTGGGTAATCTTCTGTGCTGAAGATACAATGTTCCTTGTGAGGGACTGGAGCTATTATTTGTTAGAGATTTGTTTTAGGTTTCTCCCTCCTGTTTAGAGGAAAGGCTAGCTACTTGTAAAAAGAAAACCTCCAAAACTTCTTGGCCATCTTTATCTGCCTGTTTCCCTCTTGTTTCCAACTCAAACAGAAAAAATAAAAATTAAGTACTATCTAGGGTCCAGGGGCACACCCTCCTGTCCCACATATATTATTTCCAGAAAAAGAGAATGCACATTTGTTACAGGCAGGACAACCCACAGTACATGTACCATGAAAAATATGGATACAGAAAAATAAAGAAAGTTCCATTTTTCTTTTAAGTGAATGCACCAAAGAGACAAAGGAGTCTCAGCTTTCTTTTAGCAAAACAATATATTAGAGCAATACAATCTCTAACTAGAGAGAACTGAGATTTGCTGCAAGCAACTGACAAGATACAGAGATATTCAAAAAGCAGCTATCTTCTGACTTTGAAAAACAAAGTCTCTCCTGCTGTCTTGCTTCATAGCCCACCAGTAGCTGCTTGGGCTGAAAAGGTTGTACACATGCAGGAGAGACTTCTCTTTCATGTCTGAGGAGCAGCTACGACTCCTTTCCCTTCATCAGATGAAGGCATCCTCCTCTCCAGAGTGCTATGTGCACTTTGTAGCTTCATGATCCCAACTCCCAGCACTGCTTCTCCTGGGACATGCACACCTGTCCCCAAGGAAGAATCTATATCCCTGACCTTCCAGAGGAATCCACAAGAGAGCATCCAGCAGCCAGGACCAAGGCTTCTCCACTGTCAAGTCATGCTCTTCTGGCAAAACACCGTCTGCAGCAGGTACCCAGCGAACAGTGGGCATCACATCGACCTGTCACAAGTGTATCTGAGAGCTACAGCCAAATCTCTGAAAAGCCCAAGAGGCTACTCTTTCTTACCAGCAGACACTTTCTGGACATCATGACTGCAAACTGTTCCTTTTGCACCTAGACCACAGCTGTTTGCTTTCCTACCCTTTCCTACCATCCAGAGACTTTTTCTCCACCTTAAAGCAGGAGTCATGGGGGAGAGACCCTAGGAACAGCCATCATGTACTGACATTCTGATCAATAGTACATTGCCTTGTGAGCACAAAGACAATTTTATTCTGATAAAGAACAAGCTCTCTCTATTTACAGTATTTACCAGCTATGCCCAGTGAGGTCCAGCTATTCCCAGTGAGTTCCATTATTTTGACTAGAGTAGGTATGGATCGCGCAGATGTTTCTGAAAGTGGAACCAGTGTCAGTTTTGGTCCATTTCTTCAGTGGTAGCATCAGTAGTCTTTGCATCAGGAAAATTGTAGGATACATTAACCCTCTAAGGACAAACAGACCGATCACTGAAGATCTTGCTGAAGTACTATTGAACAGTCTTACACTGTAGTAAGATAGAAATGGTCTGAAAGCATGTATGAAAATGAATGAGAGGATTTCCTCCAGCTTTATCAGTTTAATTTTAATTACCAGTTTGATTTTAAAATTAAACTATGCATGGTGATGTCTAATGTCTTTTGGTTTTAAAATAATGCAAAAGTTACCCTCAAATTAGCATAGATGCAAAAATTCAACGGTAATAAATTTCAAAATTTTATAGCAAGGTTAGCCTCAAATAAGAACCCTAAGAATCTAGCACTGAGGAAGAGTAGAGAGGCAGCCTCTAGGAGTTTCCATAACATTAGAAAAAAGACCTAAAAAACTTGACTGATTAGCATATCAGTGGCTCCCCATACACGTGCATGGAGGCACCTGGATTGTTTTACAGGGCAGAAATAAAGCACAGAGAGCATGTGAATCTCCCTTCTTGCTGCAACATATGGTACCCTATTAAAAAGGCCTTTACATGAAAATCTCTAGGACCCAGAATGTAATGATTCAACAGTCTTCAAGAAACCAACTTCATCTATACTCAAATATATTTCTGGTTATTGTTCTCAATAGAGCAAATTGAATCATTCTTCAAATGGAAAACTTGATTAAAATGCCAAATAAATAATAACCTTGCTTCCTGAAAATATAGAGTATTCATGTAGACTTGTGCAAAAACCTGGAAACACCTGACTAGGCAGACTTCAGGTTGTGGCTATTGATGTTTATTTTAAACTTTAAAGCTTAGAAGTATTAAAGACAGTAAAGGAAATTCAACATTTTAATATGCAATGAATAGAACAAGCAAAATCCCAACTGCAGTTGGAAGTAATGTGAACACTTTGGCCTAAGAATTCAGTGCTGCACAAAAGGATAGAAAAAGCAATGGCAGGACATCCCCTTAAGGCTTTGCTCAAGTTTATTAACTATGAGATCTCTATTAGCTTGAAAATGTGAGCACCTGGAGTGAACTCATTTTAATAGTTTCACCTGCTAGTCCCTCATAGTGTCTGTTTCTTGGCAAATAATCCACATTAAAGAAAATGTAACCAAATGAAGTCTCTGGTGTGCTCTTCCATCACAGCAAGTACACACAAATATTTATAAATAAGCACTGTGACTTTATGAAATAAATGTGATACAACATAATAGCCTATTTTCTGAAGTCTGCAAAGCTGCATTCAGCTAACAGGAACGAAAAGACCCCCAAGAGCTGAAGTGTAAACTGAATGGCATCTCTCTACAGGGGGCTGCTTCTTACTGTGGCAGGCTTAGGTAAGTACTTTCTCTAGCTAAAGAAAATCATTGCAGCTCATTGCACCAGTCTAGAGAGAAGAACAACATAAAAACTCTGCTGCCCAGTCGGGCTGTGAGCTAGGTAGGAAACATCACAATGAAGAGCAAATGAAGACTTGGCTCCTTTCCCCAGTATTCAGAGTGCCATAAACTAATCTACCTTTTGAAAATATGCCTAAATTTGTAATCTCCAGAGACTCCTACTGAAGATAAGTCACTCCACCTCAAGCATTATGTAACATTAGGCAAAAATATTAGATTGCCTGCTGTCTTGCAGGACTGAGGTTTCTTAAAGATGTGAAGTCCTAAAGCCACAGAAGATGATACATTAGGAGGAACGAGAAAGATTAATTTGGATTCCAATTGAATTGGAATTTGATTTTTCCAAAAGTAGTTCACCCAAGAAACTCAGACTGATATCAGACATGCTGTTCTGCTTGTTGTCAGGGCAGGTGAACAGGTTGCTGCACCTGTCCAGACCCCAGGTACTTGGTGCAGCCATCCTGCCAGAAGTTATTATTCAAATCAAGATGTTGTTTTTGCTGCTCCTCAGCATAACTTTAGAAAATCTGTTACTGCAAACACATTACCCAGCCAGGCTCATTTTAATAGAGCTGTGTGAGGAAGCAAGAGCATACCCACTACTGAAGAGCGGTTGTATGCCTAATATGTAAACAGCAAACTCCAATGCCTTTGAAATAGAAATAGGTGATGGGCCATCTCATTTGAATCATAGCATCTGATCTGCAAACAAAATCCTTTGAATTAATCAAAGATTTAAAACAAAACATAAGTACCTATCCTTTTAACGTGACAGCAGGGTGCTCTCTCTGTTCCGTTAAGTGCATATAATTGGAGTCCAAGATTGCACAAGCTTCTACATCAATTTCTACTTTGTTTTTCAAAGCATTCTGAAAAGACAGAATGAATCAGAAAAGAACAAGAGGTATGCGGACTGGTCCTCAAAGTACTTTTTAACATTCACTGAGAAGAGGAGAGTTCAAAGGCAAATGCTGCACAGTAAAAGCTTCCTCCCTTGTTTCTCTTTCTAGAGAATTATCTTGTATTCTGACCCGACTCAGAGCAATGTCAATGAAAAATGAAGGCATTCCTGTGAGCTGAAACAAGAGTAGACTAACAGCTTAAAGTATTTTCTACACTGTTTGGAAACAATTTCAAATAAAAACAGAAGAATCTTTGACCTTCAAGAGGAAAAGAAAAGTGTGGCAACTTCAGACTCCAACCAGAAGAAATAAAAACAAGAGGAAAGGGTGTGAAAAAGTTAATGACAATAATTACAGTATTAACCTTTCCTTTAATGATGTTAACTCAAAACATGAGCTCTAAGTGTTCATTTTCACCTTTAAGAATTCTCTCCTTTACTGATAAGAGAATTTGCTGCTTCAACTGTTTTGTTAGAAATGGTTTGAGAAGAAACTTTTCTTAAATCCATCGACTTATTATTACCCTGGTTGTGAAACTAAGTCCAGGTACCTGAATGTGTCTATACCACAGACAAAGCACTGACTGTGGAACAACAGAGAAATTCCTGGCCTAACCCTGAATTAGCTATTTCTGATACTAATCTTACCACATACACACAGTACTTAGAACTGATTTAGCCAAAATGATATGTCATACGTCTACTTTAAACTTGTACACATCTTCAGTCATCTTAGAGCAAGAAAAATGTTTTTACATTTTGAGTTTATCATTTAGGAACTGATTCAGAAGTTTGATTTTCTGCCAATAGCAGCAGAAAAGAGCTGCCAAAAGACTGCAAAAATCTTAAACTAAGGAAGTAATATAACCTGCTTACATCTCATTCTAATCTTTCAGAATAGTTTAAATCCTGGAATGCGGAATTTTGTAGACATTTGTCTCCAGTTTCAATTATTCCAGGGAAATTATTCCTCCAGTGTACATTCAATTCTTTTAAGCAAGAACACATTGCTTAATATATTCAGTTTAAATTATTTTTTGTAGCAGTGAGAGCTCCATGGTTCACATGATTCATAACAGGTCAAAATATTAAAAAAATGTTAATGTAGAAAATTCATTATACAGAGAAAAGATAATGGTTCACAAGGGCCTCCTGGAAATTTTGTAGAGATTTTAAATATCTGATTGAGAATATTTAGGCAAAAGATTTATCAAAGAGAATATACAGACCCTAGTTTTTATTAGTGGTTGTATTACACAGAGTGTAGTAAATCCCACAGAGGTTGCTGTATATTGTAAACAAGACTTCCAAGGTAAGAATAAATGTATTGGCTTAAATTTGATCAGTAGTAAATCTTTTATGAAAGGCAAAATGAACACCTGAGTACAAAATTTATTACAGGTTTGTAAAATTGCATCTAAAAGCAAAAAGATTATAGAAAGACTTCTGAACTACTGCAGTGATGAAATCTTTCTCGATTAAGTATATGCCTATTCCCAAACCTGAGATCAAGGACTGCATAGGTTATTGAATAAAATTTCCATTTTATGTCCAGTTTTACCTCTATTTACATTTCTACAAACTTTTTCCTATCCATTACAGGTAGATTCCTCCATTTTATATACAAAAACTGAAAGTAGAGAATAAGTGATTATATAAAATAGTGATGTGTTTTATAAAATTGGGATTTCCTTCTTCTCCAGCAGCAATTAAACTCAATATCTGACTGCAGTTGGTCTTATATTAGTTTGTTCTTATTATTCATGAAGGCATGAGCCAGAAAACAAAAACAAAAACCTTACATTTGTCTTCTAAACATATTACGATATTCATCCCAGTAGTACTCTTTTACATTGAATTTCACTGAATAATTTTTGATTGCATTCAAATAATTTTCCTCCAGGCCTTTTTTTTTTTTTTTTTTTTTTTTTTTTCCTTCTCCTCCTGAGTTATCATTTCAATCAATTTCACCAGGGGCTGTAGGATGTGCTATGGATACTGAATACTAGCATTAGCTCTTTAGTGTACATGTCCCAGGTATGCTTGCAGTCATATGCATCTTTAATCATACTTAAAGAATATAAATCACTGACAAATATTTAGCTTATTGAACAGACTGTTGAAATTAAAACGCCTTTCATTTATAAGACTTCCATCGGGTCCAAAGTTAGGTCCAATTACAGGTATGTGAGCAAGAGCTCCTCTTGCTTTTGTTTGTGAAAGACAAGCATGTACAGACATAATTCACTACCTACATTGCCTATCTTCACTTCAAAAAGTACTGAGAAGTAATAAGCACAAGAAAACTGACTAATTATAAAAATCCATAGCAGGCTTTGAAGATACTTATTTGTAACACTGCAATGCAGTCCCAGTATTTTTCAATAATCTGTAATTTAAAAAGCACCAGGCAAAGCTATTTCACAGAGCTACGCATTTTGCGTGAAGTTACTAAAGTGAGCCTGAAATTTTCCAGAAGTATTAGCTGGCTAGCTTGTGCTCTAACTGATAATGAGAGGTGAACTGTAGGGCGGAGAACATTTAGATTCCGATGCTGAAGGAGAGAGCACAAAGCTGGTGGCATTATAATGCAGACTGAATATCTATTTGGAGCCAGAATATAAATAGAGATAAATATATCCCCAGGGAACAGATTCTTTGGATTAGGGAGGGTGCAGGAGAAATGGGAGCGGAGGGTGGAACTTACAGACCTTTCCTACCTCATGGAGAACTTCACAAGCTTTTTCACATTAATAAAATGTAGTTGGTTTGTTGCAGCTGAGGTTCTAAAGCTATTCATCTCTTGGAGCTGTGAATTCAAATGAGAAGTCTGTCCTTGAAGGTGTATTACTTTGACAGTTTAGTTACTTTAAAGCTTTTCCCCCCACCCCCACCAGAAGTTAGTATTAAATTTTTGGAATTAAAGTTTCCTAATGTCACCAGCTAGCGATATAGCTTGCTAAGGCAACCCATCAATTATGCCTTAGACATCCTGTTATATTATTTGTAAATGCAGGTATGGCAGAGTTAAAGAAGATCTCATCTGATCTAATAGTTTATTTTCTAGGGAAGTGAGAAAAAAAAAAAAAAAAAAAAGAGAAAAATACACAAGTAACTAAAAACATAAGCCATCACATTTGCATGTGTACAAATCTGTCTAAAAAGGTTTGCTAAACACAAACAGTAAGTACCTTAGAGTATACCAATATAGGCATACAATTTACTGAATTGTGTTGTTTATATCACCTTCTATTTCACTTCAGAAAATGAAAAATGGATTGCTTTGCGTAGGAGAATAATCCAACCTGCAGTGGCATAAACACCAAAGGAAATGTTGCACCCAGCTTCTATGAAAGAAACACATCCATTGATTTTTTAGTTATGGTAATAATGAATGTAATAAATTGCACCCTAAGACACTACAGCTTTCTTTGGCTGAGGAAGCACTTTCATATGAAGTTATTTTCAGAGTGTTATCTAACTAGGTATCCATGTATTTTTAAGCTCAAATTATTCTTCACAACAACCTCATTAGCTCAAACGGTAAAGAACTTAGTCCAGTGTTTAACCCCTATCACATCTTCCAGAGTCAGTGCTGTACTGAAACTAAATGATATGAAGAAACTGGTGAACTAATAGATTATATTTAGTAACATACCATCCAAGAATTCACCCACTCTGCAGAAAGCAAGGGGAGTGAGAGGGAAGGGGGGAGAAGAAGAAAGAAAATAGAAAAGAAAAGAAAAAAATGCTCCTCTTCCTTCTCTTCTTCCAGCCCTGATTAAATTCACTTTTGTCAGAAAGCAACACACCTGTGGCCTCTCAGCTCCTACTCTGCTTGTCATCTGATTTCTGTTTCCTAATCTCAGACACCTGTGCTGGTGTAAATTAGCACTTCATGGGAGCTCTCTGGCTTTCTGACACCTGTATGGTCTGACAGGTACTCCAGCAGAGAAAGAGGAGCAGTAGCATTGCATTTTCCCCTTTATCTCTCTGTCTTGTATAACTTCACAATTGGTTTAAGCCAATATAAATGATGTGGCAGAAACACTGGGCTGGTGTGGGGAATGTGTATCCTGACCTGAAGAAGGGAACATTGGATCTGGATAATTGGAGGGACTGATAAAATGTACTCACTGCTCTACAATGAAAACATTTGCTTGGCCTTCTCCTCATGCTTTCTAACAGGTAAATGCAGAGCAGCCTTGCAAGCAGAATATTGACTTAGTAAAAGAACTATGATGTGCTTACTTTATAAAGCCTCCATTAAGGGAGTCCATGCACTTCTGTGTTACTCCAAGGTATTACGAGGGCTCTATAAATGCAGGCCCTGACTGCCCCCTAAGCCTGTTAGCAGCCCTTTGCTGTACCCTCAGTTCATCATAACCTTGGGGCCCAGTGTCTCCAAAACAGACACAGTTTGTGTCAAATTGGCACAATGTGCCAAAATGTGGCATAGGAAGGACCTGCCTGCAGGCACCTTTCTCATGCTGCCCATGCCACTTACAGGCAGCTTTCTGCACTGAGAGGTAATGCTGCTGACAAGAGCCCACACCATCCTTTTTCCAGGTTGTATCAACTGACTTCAGTTTTGTGTGCAACAAAGAGCTCCACAAACCCTACTACTGCAGTGATACCACCAGAGGCGAGCCTTCTGCTTCCTGACGTGGCTCTCTTCCCCCAGCAGTTGGGTCTGCAGTGAGAGGGGCTCATGGCAAGGCACCAAGACTCCCCCGGGTAATATGGCTGGTGGGGCCCCAGGGTCCCTGTGGGGTGCTGCAGGCCCAGACCCTTACGGGAGCACCCAGGCAGCAGCAGTCTTTTGTAGACTGAATTAAAAGGGCCTATTTTAAATTGGCATAAATTCATATAAATTAATTCCTACACAGTATGACCACTCTGTTGTGCCAGATGGATGGTCCAGGATCTGTGGCGTAATGGGGAATTGGGACATCAGTGTTCAAAGTACAGGGCTCTGCACATACGACTGCAGGTAGGCCAAAAAGGAGTTTATTACCTTTCCCCCACGGCACTGCATTTTTCTCACTCATTAGACTTTGTAGCTTAATATGCAATCAAATGAGGATCATAGAGTCATTTCCCAGTCCCTCTGCCAAGGAAGCCATAGGCATGGCAAAGCACAGAAAGCAAGCTGCGGTTCTAGCTCTTGGGAGCAGAGCAGTTGCAGGTTGCTTCATTCTATTGTAATTATTACCTTAACTTTTGATTCAGGCAGTGATTATCTCAACACTATTCCCTTTGAAATTGGTGAAATAGAATTGATCCAAGCTGTTTGCACATGCACCTGTCCCCTCATGTGCCTGGATCCAGCTCCCACTGCCTGCTGTGTCTCAGGGAGCCTCTGATGCAATTTTTTTCCACTCTGGGAATTACAAAAGAACGGTTGAGGTACTCTTTCAGTGAAATGCTCTCTCTTCTGTCATCTACATAGTATGGCACCTCACTTTTTGGCTATAGTAGTGACACAGGCGAGAACATGAAATAAGGTTTTGGACTTTAATTAGTGTGGTTAGAAAATTGGATAAAAATGCAATTTAAGATGTGTCTTTTCAGGGAAAAAAAACTTGATGACAGCAGAGAATTGGACTCATAATGTACTATTCACATACAACTAATCTCCCTAACTCTGAACTGATGAGGATGGTTTTCCAGTAATTTGAACACCAGATGGTTTCAGCTCTCTGAATAATACGAACACTTGTAATGCAATTCTTATTGTGTCTGTTTATATCTTCATTGTAGCCGAGGAAAGTTTCATTATAAGTTGATAGCAACTTTCTCAACAGAGAAGGAGTCCAATGTGTCCTTCATATTGTACATGTACTTCATAGAATCACAGAATGGTTTAGGTTGGAAAGAACCTTAAAGATCACCCAGTTCCAACATACCTGCAAACCCAACTCCTTCAGCCTATCTTCTCCAGCCCCTTGGTCATCCTCATGGCCCTCCTCTGGACTTGTTCTAACAGGTCCATGTCCTTCTTGTGCTGGGGACCTTAGGCCTGAATGCAGGACTCCAGGTGTTGTCTCAACAGTGAAGAGCAGATGGGGACAATCACCTGCCTTGCCCTGCTGGCCACACTGCTTTTCATGCTGCCCAGAATAAGGTTGACTTTATGGGCTGCAAGCACACTTTGCCAGCTCATGTTGAGCTTTTCTTCAACTAACACCCCCAGATCCTTCCCCCCAGGGCTGCCCTCAATCCATTCTCCACCCAGGTGGTATTGGTGCTTGGGATTGCCCCAGCCCGGGTACAGGACCTTGCACTTGGTTTTGTTGAACTTGATGAGGTTCACACAGGCCCAGCTCTCAAGCCTGCCCAGGTCCCTCTAGATGACATCCTTTCCCTCCAGTGTGTTGACCATACCACACAGTTTGGGGTTGTTGGCAAACTTGCTAAAGGTGCACTTGATCACACTGTCCGTGTCATTGACAAAAATGTTAAACAGCACCAGTCCCAATACTGACCCCTGGCGAACACCACTCATTACTGACCTCCGCATGGACAGCTGTTGACTGCAGTGTTGACTACATGCATTTAGTAGGGATGGTGAACAACAAGGTAGGTAAAAAAAAAAACAAAAACTACCCATCTGCTCCAAGTGTGCTCTTCAACACTGTGAGGTCTAACCTGCAACTGGTGATGAGTACTGCTCCACAGGCTTTGATACTGGGACCAGTACTATTTAACCTTGTCATCAACAACCTGAACAGGATGAAATGTATCCTTGTCAAGTCTGGGGAAGACACCAAAATGTGGTGAGTGATCAATATACTGAAGAGCAGGCCTGTCACTCATAGGACCTTGGTGAGATAAAAGTGTAGGATAGCAGAAATCTCGTGACTTTCAAGGACAAGAGGAAAGTCTTGAAGCTGGTGCAGAATGACCCTGTGCAGTTTGTGGACTGACTGGCTGGGGAGTGACTCTGCAGCAAAAGACCTGACAGTGCCAGCACCCATGAACATGGCTTGTCAAGGCATCCTTGAGGCTCTGGTCCTGGTACCGACCCCTAAGGAATGCCATTTGTCACTTGTCTCCGCCTGGATGTACTATGTCCAACTGTTCAATGAAGTACCCAAGTGGCAACTGGCAATTTAGAAGTGCCACTGAATTCTGTCACCAGACTTACTTTTTCTGTACTGGTAGCCCTATATGATGTTTATGTGAACTGAGAACAGCAAAAGACATGCAGGGACATGTCATGCAGGGACATGTCATGCAGTGCCATTTTAGAAATGTTTTAGCTCTTTCTGAGCAAGTTTGTATGCCTACATGAAAAAGCATGAAGAAAATAGCACTGGTTACAACCAAGTGAAGTGGTCTACATCTCTTGCCATCCTCAGTTGACTTCACGTTAGTGAAACATCGTCCCGTTGAGTCACACCCTCATATCCTAGCAGTCACATTTCTTATTCTAGCAATCACATTTCATGACCTGACAGTTTCAAACCTATCTTTGTCCAAAGTTTAAAAAAAAAATAAATGGAGACAGAAGTATTAATTTTGAGAGCAGACTTTAACCATGTAATTTGTACAATAAATTCAATAAATTACTACTCTTCAACTGAGATAGCCAATCACTGTCTTATTTTCCAAAGACTTCTCTGCTGAAAATGTTTAATTTTTCAAATAGATCAGAAAATACATTATACCTAGAAGGAACTGCAGACTCATGATCCCGCTTGGCTTAAAGCTAAACCCATGTTTTTCACTTCATCCTTTCATTATCATCCTACAAACAATGCAGACCTCCAGAAACAGAGGTGATTATTTGTTGAATTTGTATTGTTCAGATTATTATGTTTATTTAGTGCATTTTTTGCAGGTAACCCGTGTGTGAATGCACTTTAAGATGCTGTCTGCAGTCAAGAAGTCTATTTACAATGTTGGTATTAAATTACAGGCAGTAGTTGTTGCAATGTTCCTATACAATATGCTCTATCAGCATGCCAAGAACACTCACACTGAACTTAAGGTGGGTATGATTTAGTTAAGAGACTAAACAAATGGAATAAAACACTGGGCATCCTTAGTGAATGGTGAGATTTCACATTGACGCATCACAACTCCTTAGTTACTGGGGGATGTTGGCATGTTAGTGATAGAATGGGTAAACACATTAAATATATGGAGAACTATCTAATGATGTACATAAAATCAGTAACAATTCTTGGTGCACTGAGTTTTACTGATCAGGTAATGACTTTCTTTTTGAAACCAAACACATAGAACAAGAGGGACAGAATGCCACCAGACCTCTTGCCTTGTACTGCGTATTGCTGCCTTCCAGCTACCTCCACATCTAAAAGCTAGGAACAATATAACAGAGTAACAACATCCTAATCAATCAATCAAAACAAACAAACAAACAAACAAACAAAAACAGCCTGCTGGAGTTAGGATAAACCCTCAGTTCCTCCTCCTCCTCCATGCAAAAGTTGAATAGTTTACTTTCCTTCTTCTTTCTTCCAGTTCATCTTATTTGTATCCTCTTCAAATTGTCTAAACAGCACTGATGCAATGGGAAGCAACATACTGCCTGAAATATCCAACTGTGTGGGAGGAAAAAAAGCCTTTTTCCCTTTATTTGTTTGGAACTAGGTAGTAAGTTCTACTCAAAGTTAATTCCAGTGTCTAATAGTGCTCATTGGTCTACAGGAACTGGTGTAACTTCTGACTTAAACCACCAGTAATAAAGATGAAATAGTAAGCATTTATTGAGTAGTTAAATCTATTTTCTGGTTAATTCTGCCACTAACCACAAAACAGCTGTATTTTGGTTAATAAATAAATAAATAAATAAAATAAAAAAATAAAAAGCAAATTGTTCCCAGCATTGCTGCACTCTGTTGCTTGTATGTTCAGTCGTAAGCACACAAATTTCAAACCATTTGTGCTTCTTTTTTGGTTCTAGGTTAATGTAAGATAATGTTGGTCGTTGGTGTAAGCAGTGCAGAGGAAATACTGAATAATACTGAATACTGAATCACTCTTATCATTACTCTCAAGTGCTGCTGTTTTGCAGTACCCTGTGAAAAACAAAGTCTCCAGTTCTCCAGGGTGTACTGCGTGGACATATTAGTAGTCCCTTTCCAACATGGCTCTGTGTCACTGTGGATGAAGGCAGCTGTTTGGTTAGGTGTTTCTGCTGTTTTCTCAGTGATAAGCACATCCACTGTAATTTCTGCAGCAGGCTGAAAACTAATTAGGCAGCAGTGATATTCTCCCTCAGTGTCACAGAGAGAGGAATATTCAAGAGGCTTTTTTTTGGTGTAGGATTTTTTTTGGAATTTTTTGGAATTTTTTGGAATTCTGATAGAAAGATAAAGCCTTAAGGTGGCAGATATCTGGCTTTCAACCCTCACTTTGAGGTATGCAATTTACTATTATAGATTGTCTCAACACTGCCGTACTCCTTTTGTTTTGAGATATATATATATTTTTTCCATCACAATGTCTGCAGACAATGGAGAGATAGTTAACACACACCTAAAATGCATTTTTCCAAGGTTTTTGCCTTCCTATTTTTTATTATTTGGTTAGCTTTGGGGAAAATGACCACAATCCAAAAACAAAACAAGGACAAAACAAGACAAAGACAAAACAAAACAAAACAAACAAACAAAAACTTAACCGGTCCTTATAAGGATTTAGTGAAATCAATGGAAAAAAAAATTTAAAAATTCAAAAGCCAAGTTCGTGTGTGTTTGCTCATAAGAAGGAGCTTGCAACTTCCTTTACCAAGTAGTTTTCATGGGGAGTTCTGCAGATATTTTTAACAGTACCAGGTAATTTTTTTGCATTCATGAACAGAGATGCATATTTTGATATGTAACACATATGAAAGTAGCACATTTGGTACAATTGTTAAAAATAGCTCACAGGCTCTTCTTGAAATGAGAATTGATTTCCTGGCTTTTTACATGTGGGGCAAAGAGACAATAAAATACTATCAGCCTGATCATTTTATGAGAGTTGATACTGAAGTAAGAGTGAGGTGTATGCTAAGAGACGCACTGAAATATGTTTGACTTTGTTTGCCTTTTAAATTCTAAGAAGTCAGTGGGTCCGAGAGCAGTACCACAAAAAACATGTCTGGACCATCCATTTTCTCTCCCAGCCTCCAGCTCATGTTTTCAGTTTAGGTTTCAACTTCAGTTTTTGTTATTTCCTACTAGCCAGCAGACTTTTCGTGGCCTAGAAACCCACAACCTCCCTTCACTGGCAGTACATGAAAATGTTCTCCTCGTGTAGTGTGCAAAACTGGGGGTGGAACTTGGAATTTGTAAAGGGGCTATTCAGACAGAACATTTCTTACAAAGTTCTTCAGTTAACAAACATAAGCAAAAAATTTTTTTTTAGGTGAAGGTTTTTCCAGCTTCTTTTCCTTCTCCCTGATTTAGTGATGTAAACAGGAAAGTAAATCCTTGATTCTGTGTAATAAAGTGAAAGAAGCAGCAGTCAAAGTTTGCACAATCTGGAACAAACCAGAGAGGCAGATGAACAGGCCTCAGGGAAAATGACTGTTTACCTGAAGCAATACGAGAAAGGAAATGAGTAAAGCAAAAGGGGAAAGGAAGAAAAATGTCTTTAAAACTTTGTTTTGCTGTGCTGCCTTTATCAACCGTGCAGAGCCATCCACTCTGTTCCTGTCCAAACACACCTACCCTCTTTTATCCACCTCTGTTTCTCATAATTAAATGGTGAGTGCACTGGAGTAAGATTGATCTTCCTGCTTTGTGTTTGAACAGCACCTTGCACAAACTGCTCCCACATCTTTGGCTAAGAACAGTAAATGCTACAGAGATAAAAACAAAATCTGGGCTCAGACACTTTGATAAAGAGGTCTGATCATGACTAGGCCCAACATCTTGTAAACCCTTCCCATGGTACGTAGGTCTGCGGTGATGGAGCTGCCATGAAGGCTGTTCATGGGAGCCAGAGGTGCTGGGCTATGGAGCCATGTGAAGAAGGCACCTAGAGAGCTGGTGAGCAAATGTGTAGGGGAGGCCAGGATTAGGCTTGGTGGGAGAAAGGAGATCAGAGGACTTGCGAGACCAGTTGCAGTGCACTGAAATTCAGTGCTGGAACAGTACACGTGCTAAGGATGAGGAGAACATGTGGATATGCAGCACTGTCCTATCTGGTCAAACCCTTTGCAAGCAGGGTTGGAAGGAGAGAAGAGAGGGGTGATGGTTACTAGAAGAAAGGTCTATGTACATACCAGTAAAAGCACCTTTGGCTCTGGAGTTCAAGTATGTAGTCCCTACTGACTTCAGTAGACTTTTACCCTCACTGGTATCAATTGTATATTTTGCTGACAGAAATTTTTACCACATTTGTTTATTTATGAACAAAATTCTTTTCGCCTCCCCAGGTTAGACAGATTCTGCACTGGATTCAGGAGTGAGTTATGCCAGTAACCTACTGAACAACAAGCCTACAGCGTGCTGATAAAGGAAGTAAAATCACTGCAGCAACCCCAAAGCAGGCAAAAGGTGATTCTTGTCCTGCACACAGAAGAATTGGCAAGCACAGGACTAGATAGATTGAAGTCCTCAGGCTCTGGAAAAGAAATCAGCCAAAACACCCATAAAACCAAATAAACCTAGAGCTTCAAAATCAGTCTGATTAGAACACTTGAACCCAGTAAGAAGCAAAATTAATCAATTATTGCTTCTACATATAAAAATCCTTTATCATTTCCAAAGAAAAAGCAAGACACCCATTTTGCAAAGACTTGCATGCCAGATTTCAGGTGCGCAGTACTATTTATTGCCTTCAATAACCATTGCCACCTATGTGGTTAGTGTAGGATCCAAATCCATACATGTAGTTTGATTCTGGAGTATATTAAGCATATTGAAGGAGTAATAGCACTAGTCTTATTACATTTATGGCAGAAATACACTCTGATGTCCTAGGTGTTTAAATAAACATAGTCTGTACAGGAAGCTCTTATTATTCTGCAAACAATGGGGCAATTTCCCGGAGTGAACAGTGCTGTGACCTCTGCGTGATTGATAGCAAGGAGCAAGACATGATATTGCCAGCATCCAGACAAAAGCAGAGTATTGGCTAGGAGAGACTCCAGCACTTTTTCATCCAAGATTCAGGCTGTCTCAAAGAGATAGAACAAAAGTAATTAAATATCATAAACCAAAATCTTTAGGAGCAGTGTTGCAATGTGCTGAAGTAACACAGGAGCTCTGAAATGCTCTCTGAGGTAGCATTTCTCCCCATCTCCCTCTCTCTCTCAGGAGCTCAGATCCCTAACTGTGGATACTGTCAACAACACGTTACTTAAATGCTCTTAAAATAGGTGCCTGATGAAAACATATTTAGAAATCTTGGTGATAAATACAGGGGTCCTAATTAATGAGTCCTAGTGATGAGCAACAAGTTATATGATCCTGATCCTGTCTTAACCTGAGCCAATGGAACCCTGATTTTAGTGGATTTAGGCTACATTTTTGCTCTATTTAGCAGCTAGTTCCAGCCCACCATCAGTTAGACTGGGACAAAGTTTTAGGTTTCAGGTGTGCTCCAGTGCACTGACACCTCAGAGGAAATAACTTAAGCCCACAGTGTTCCTTGTCATAGCTTGTTGTCACCCTGGATTATTGAGTTGGGTCCACACACATACTACTTGCGATGCACTCTGTTGACAGTATGGCACCGTACAGGGCTGTCAGGGTGCAGATGGTGCATCTTTTTTTTTGGCATATACTGCAGCTGAAGTACAGTACAAGCATGGACCGCAGCTCACTGAGGCCAGGGTGTGTGCTTCTCAGTGTCCCTGTGACCACAGTTTGTCAAACAATGATCAAGGAAGAAATAAAGACTTATTTCAAAGATTTGACACACTGTGTTTGTGTTTTGGAGCTACAGCATTAATATGTTTACATTAGATATCACAATTAAGGCTCACTTTCTGTGAAGTTATTCTGGAACTTTTTGTGACATTTTAACCCCGAGCATAAGTCCACTGTGCTGGTGTTGTTTTCCAGGACATGGCCGTGTCCTTCTGGTGTAGTTTATTGCACTTGGAATGAACCAAGTGCTCCTCCTTTGGAGTAAGGGTGGCCCTACTTGCAATTGTCCAAGAATAGCAATTTCTTTCTGAATTCACTCTCTAATCTGAGCCAACTTTCAAGCATAGCCAAGCCATTTAGACATTCCACAGGGTTGTCAGGAGGAAGATACCCTCTTTGAAGAGAGGTGACCTGGCTGTCATGCCAGCTTCCACCTGTGGCTCAGATAAATATGCAGACTGACAATCTCTGGTGTGCTGTAAGCGCCCCTCTAGAGCAAGCCCTTTTGCCATTGCAAAGAAATGCTGTGACAGTGCTGATATTCCAGTACCCAAATACCTCCATTCCTGTGACACACGCATGAAGAGATCAAGCTAGCAATATATAAATGCATACAAATATCTCAGCAGTGGTTTTACAGGAATAGCTAGGCCTCAGGAATTTCCCTATATGCCGTGCCACAACTATTGAAATTCTGTGGATGTAGCTCAAATATTCTGAGACTTTCCTTTCTCCCAGTGTCTGCAATTCTGTGTGCTCAAATATGGGGTAAATTTATAGATCTGGCATGTGGTTAGGATTAGGAGAGGGTTCCTGGCATATGGCTGCACCTCTGAGAGCAGAATCTCACACAGACCATGGGCTCCAGATGCAACGCAGATCTGCAGTTTCTTCCACCCCCTGACTTCAGCCTCATCTACTCAGCACGTTGCAGGTCAGGCCAATGAAAAGAATTTGGTGGACAGAATAACAGCAGGAAAAAAAGTGCTATGCTCTACTGCTCTAGGCCAGAGATGCCAGGGGGAAATTAAGGCAGGAGCTGACTGTAAGCCTCATGGTCAGTGTGAGGGGGTCAGCATGAACATGCCCCTGGATGTTGTGAAAAGTGCCTATGATGCTTTTTGTTGTTGTTGTTGTCAGCCAGAAATTTCCATTATTGGTGATTTTCAGTGCCTACCATGAATCTTGTTGATCATGGTGGCAGCAGCTTGCAATGTCTTCTGTAAATTGGGCCCTTCAAATGACTACACCCTCAGGCACATTGAGTCACTCCAAAAAATCATTACACCAACACTTCCTGTGGCTTGTTTAATTCTCAATTTGTCTCTAAATTATTAACAATTTGTGACTGGAACAAGTGATCAGAGAACTGCTGGGGAAAAATGTCTTGTTGTGTATCTATGCACCAGCTGATTTGTATCGACTCACATCCTGTCATTAAAAACAAGTTAAAAAAATTGTGCTTGATAGAAGTTTTGTGATTTTTTAGTGAGCTCAAAAGAAGTTCAGGTGTATCAGCTGAAAAGGATATTGATATTGGTTCAGCTGCAATTTTTTTTTTCATCAGAAGACTGGAATATGCTTGTATTCAAGTGCACAATTCAACCACATGTTGATTATTCTCAGAGTTGCCCTTCCTAGTTTATATGAATGCAGCAGTGATCAGGTAATTAGGTTCTTTTCTCCCAATAATTTATGTTTTTACAAAATTTGAATCTCTAATTTTGGATAAACATAAGACTACTTTAATCTTTCTGTTAGTTAAACATTATTTCTATTTATTGTCTTGAATATAGCTTGTGATTTTCTTAAAAGATGCATTTGTGCAGCTGTGTCAGTACATCCTTATGTTGTACTGTTGTACAGTACAAGGCTTGGATGCATAATGAATGACATTTATAGTCCAAAAAGGAGATTCCCAGGTAACTTTTTTGCTTTAAAATTAGTGATTCAGATTCATGATACAATTCTAAATACTTCCTCACACAGAATTTAATGTATAGCACATATCCAGGTCAAATATAAACTACCATATTCATATGAATTAAAGGTATGGACACATCTTTAAATCTCTACAAAATTTAATATGAAGCCAGTTCAATGTCAAAGATGTCTGGCTGGAAGTACTACCAGTCTTACAGAACACAGTCCATTAGCTGAAAATATAGTACATTGGCTGGAAATACTATCAGTCTTATAGAACAAAGTTCAAAGCAACTGCAGTTTCTGGACTCATTTTGCACAGGAAACTTGTATAAGATGCTTTCATAAAAGACAAGGTGGATTTGATTCAAAGTAGAGAAATAGGGTTATTTTTGTTCTTGGAAAGTAGCCCTTGTATGTTCACATTTGTGGAATGTGTCTCCCCTGCAATCAGGCTGTGGAATTGTCTTCATAATTCAAGTCAGTGGGGAAGATATGAAAGACACCAAAAAATTGCATCCATTTATCAACAAAATGCAATTGATTAATAAATACAGACCTCAGTCCCTCTCAACCTCCCTCAGTTCCTTGATTGTCATTCCTGAGACCAAACTGAAGAAGAGTTTATTTTCTTGTCATCACCATTAAATATTTTAACAAGTATGGTAGGTGTTTGTGGGTTGTCGCCAGCCTTATTTCATAATGCAAAACTTTTCAGAGCTTGGAGAAATGCACTTCTGGGACAGTATCAGACTAACATAGTCCCAGACGCTCTCTTTCACCCATGACCAGTTTGCCAAACTATGCAGGAATTTATTTAGAGGCTCTGAGACTCACAGTATTCAGCTTTTTTGATGGAGCAGATGGCTTGATTGATTTCAGCCTTCACAAAAAGACTGAATGGCTTTATGTCATGGTTTTTTTGTTTGTTTGTTTGTTTTTTCTTTTTTTTTTTTTTTCTCTCCCAGCAGATGACTGATTCTGCGTGTTGTCATGGGCAGGGCCGGTGTTTCCAGAGATACAAGAATCCTGGTGCAAGGACAGCCAGAATTTTTGCAAGTGTGCATTCAGTGGGTAAATGGGTTCTTCAGGAACCTCCAGATGCTGAGCAAGATAAATGCAAAGTCCATCATCTGGAAGGGAACACGATGGGTCAGAGACTGGTTTGGGAACTTGTGGGTCTGAATCTGGAGCACTGTGTCCAGTTCAGGTCTGTGGTGTGGTGTGATTATACCCTATAGAGAATCCAGTACAGGACAGCTGAAGTGGTTAAGAGTGGGGCCTGGGAAGGGAGGTATAGAGAAAGTAAACTTAATGCTGGTGGGGAAGTGAGCTAGTGAAGGAGATCATCCAGCCTCGCTGGTTCTTAAATATACCCCTGTGTCCAGAGCCACTGCATTCTGCTGCTTGCTCTGTCTCTCTCATTGAACATCTCTTCTGTACAGCTACTTCTATCCTTCATTTGTAATTTCATCCTCCCCAGGGAACTGAGAGCAGCCTGTGTGCAAACATCTGACCTGAGATTTAAGCACAAGCTCAAACTCTAGCATCGCCTTGTCTAATTGGCCCAAGAATATAATTTCTTCACTCTTCTACATAACAAGGATATCTTATCCAGAACCACTCTTGCTAAAATGGCATGAAAGACACACTAAATCACTGGCTTAAGCTTCAACCACCTCTCAAAGATGCCAGATTTCCATGCATCCTCCTGACTGCAACTTGCTTTAATCAGAATCCTTCCGTACAAATTGGTGTCAATACCCACCGGACTGAAAGCAGGGGCATCAAATTCCCTCTCTATAACCCTTTGAAAATCACGCTGATTGTTCTCACAGGCTTTTCTATAACTGCCTGTATCTGAGGAAAGTCAGAGGGACGGGACCCCTTGAAGCAGCTTTGCCGCAGGTGCGAGGTGCGGACCGGCAGTGCCATCCAGCGGGACGCGGTGGGGTTGCGGGGAGCAGAAGGTCCCCGCCGGGGCGCTCGGCACCGCTCGAGAAGAAGCCGAGAGACGCCAACCCGGTCCTGGGGCACCACCGGTGTCCTGTGGACTCGGCAGGTTCCTTCACTCCACCTTCTTTGGAGTAGACAGCAAGCGTTCCTGTTATTCTCGATTTCAAAGACTATGAAAACCAGCGCCCCCACGGCCACTTCCTTTTTTTTTTTTTTTTTTTTTTTTTTTTTTTTTTGCTGGGGGAAAGCTGCTCAGAGGAGGGCCCATTAACAGATCTATCATAAATTAGATTTACTGTCAGTTTATTCTTTTGCTTTTATTTTGTGAACGCTTTTTAAATAAGCATCCTGTGTCAGTGGACAGGAAAATGATTCTCTTTCTAGCAGTGTTAGAATCCTTCTTCTCTGCGAGAACAGGATCTCTGGGAAACAAATTGCTGAGTTTTATTTCTCACAATCTCATCACAGTCATAATTGCTGCTATCGATACAAATGTAAAAACCATATTAAAAACAAACCAACAACAAATTAAAAGCTTGTTTTAAAATAAATTTTAGTGACGTTCAAATATTCAATATCCAACTACTTTTATCCAAACCTAATTGCCTTATCATGCTTCTAAATTCACCAGGCTCAGGAATTTAAATAGTGTATTTTCTAGGTGAAATACAAAAGCCACTTCTAAATGACATCGGCAGTGCCTCTCTGCAATACTTATTTGGCGTATGAATTCTCAACAGGCTGATTGCTTATTTCATGGCATATCTGCCTGCACCCAAGCCGTTGATTTGCAAAGCACACACTCCACTCATCATCTTCCTTAGTCGTATTGATCTGCCACCGACTGCACTATCATGCAGGCTGCCCCCCCAGCTCTTGGGATTCCAATGATGCAGCTGCACGGACTGCCAATTTCCATGGTTCCAAGGCTGTGCCCTTAAAAATCTCAAGATATTCTAAGTTAATGTAAAATATGTCCCCCCGGTTATGATAAACTGTATTCCCTACGTTATCTTGACCTTTTAAAATGACAATAAATTAACATCTATTAATTAAACATTTAATAACATTAGTCACTGATGAAAGCAATGCTGCAATTATAGTTATCTGTTCTGGCAGCATGACTGCAGACAGTGCATGTTTGTGTGTTTGCAGACGGGGGGAGAGCTTAACACAGAGAAAGACTGGAAATACTTTTTAAAAAATAATTTATTCCATACGAAGAAGGCAGAATAAAGATCTTGCATAAACAATCATTTGTAATAGCTAACACAGGTTTCTGCATTCAATTCTCCTTAACATAGACAGATAACAACAGAATTATTATAACTAGCAGGAAGGTCACAATCACCCAGTCACAAAGTGTCAATTTTTTTCTCCTATTGTTCATGTTTTGCATACTATTTTAAAGCACAGAGTACACATATTATATTAAATTCAGGATAATAAACACAGTTAGCATAGTATTGCTTGTCACAGATCCTCCCTTAGAACATCTCCTGATATGAAGTCAGACAAAAAGCCTAGAAAACTGTTAATCCTGTATAAAGATGAACAAAATAAGATTACAATTCCTATCTCTGTATTAGTTCATTAAACAAACAAACGTAGACTTCTCAAATGGAATGTTTCTGAAGTAGCTGTGTTAAACATCAAACGTGTATACCAGAATGAAGGTAGTTGCAAGCTGGATGTGCACCATGTGCAACATTTATCTATGTAACAACAAAAAACTGTTTTTGAGACTATGGCACTTTCATGTAGCAAACAAAAGAAAAAAACAAAACAAAATAAAACAAATACATGCATAGGCAAAAAAAAAAAAAAAAAAAAAAAGCCAAGGGAATTTTCTGAACATTCATCCAATTATTAAAAAATATTAAAAAGGTGGAAGAATAGGAGCAGAACTATGCCAAAATACACCAATATGAAAATGACATTTTGGATCTAAAATGTTGTCTACTTTTTATAAAAATATTTACAGCTCTGTAGAAAATTTCAAGCCCAATACTTCACATCTGCAAATGGCCACAATTATCTGAGTAAACAATAGGTCCTGGAGATCTACGTATTTGATAAATCTTTTGAAATACTAATAACTCCATTTTACATTCACTCATGGCAACGTGTATGTCAGTTCAAATTAATAATTTCACTGCAGCAGAAAGCAGATGTTGAAGGGTTTCTGTAGTCAATTGATAAACAAGATCACAACCAAGAAATAACTGATTCATGCAAGGTATTTTGCTTGTTTGCTTGTGTGAGTTTTGGTTGGGGCTGTCAATTATGCCTCAAGCACTATTTCTTGTCAAGGTCTTGTGGTTTCTGAAGAAAAAATAGACAAAAAGGAAAATCTACACTTCTGAAAGAGATACTGTCTTTCTGTCAATCTACTACAAAAGATGATGAGTTAGGAGCATAATACAATGCACAGTGTATTTTCTTTGGTTAGGAACTGTCATTGTCGAGACATCCACTGAATGTATTTACTAAATGTGTGATGCGTGCCATACAGCTGCATTGATAAACTAACCTAGTTCGGTATATTTACAGATGAGATTAGATTATCAGATATACTGAGAAGAGATTGCACCTTAAAGGCCTCATTTTAAAAGAAAGAAAACTAACTATGTTAATTATTTATGTGCAGTGAAATGTATGCAGGTTTGTCTTTTAAATCTCCTTTCTGATGCGTCTGTGTCAGGACAAGATTCTCAATTCATCTAACTGCCAAACACCAAAGTCTCTATACAGTAAACCAAAGCAAGTTCCATTATTGCGTATTTTTACAATCTGCTTCCTCTAAGAGCCATTCGATTCCACTTAGCAATCCAGTTAAAGTTGCAGCTACAGTATCTTGCACCTGTAAAAATAAAAAATGAAAAATAAAAAGTTAATGTATTACAAATAACAGGCAACGTAACAATATTTTAGTAGCACTGCTTGTCTATCTTTGAAGTCAAAAACACTCCTCAAATCTAAATTTTCACCACTGGCTTCTATATCCCTTAAACAGGGTTCCTGAGAGTATGGTACAAAACAAAAACACTAAGGTTTACAGAATGAAGTATAAGACCCATTAAAAAAAGCCTTGCATTGATATCCAGGTGAATTTTATCTTAATCACTCCATTGGCTATTCTAGACAATTTTCTTTACAGATGAGAAGCCACTTGCAAATTCTTCTCATAACTCTTACAGGAAAATTGTCACCGACTTTAGAATTCAAGGCATTACTACTTCTCAGATTTTGTAATGTATTTTAAAGCATCTATTAGAAATGGTATACTTTTAAAGCTTGTGAACGTTTTCTTTAATGAAAACAAAGGAATTATCTCAAATTGGGATTTGATCAGCTGGTCAAGAGGTGATTCTCCCACTATATTTAGCATTGGCACAACCTCACCATGAATATTGGTTGCAGTTGTGGTCTCCACCACATAAACAGGGTGTTCAGGTCCTTGAATACATCCAGAGGAGAGAAACCCCCTTCAAGACCCTTCCTTACCTTGTGGCTCCAGCTGAAGTTTCTTCTGTGTACCTAGGCAAGCCACTTACCACTTACAGGACCAGAGAAATTAAATTATTCATTTAAGTGGAGTGCTCATATAATACTAGTGTTGAAAGCTTGCTTAGGTGGGTACAGTTCAGGAACTACAAATTACTTAAATTACATTTAAGCCACATGGAAATGGAAAATAAAGGTTAAAAAGCAAGTACCATCCAGGGCTGATTTAGCAGATTTAGTTGCAACTGATGTGCCACATAAACACAAGGAATTCTTTTCACATCTTCTTGAGAGATGCAAGACAGAACTAGCAGAGGTCTGTTCGGAGGTCCAAGGGTTGGATCAATCATTGCCAAAATATGAGCCAGTTCCTCCTGACGATCATGTTCTAAGAAACAATTTGCAAGTATTACATATATGCAAATCCCAATAAGAACAATTTTTTTTTGTCTTAAATATTTTTCAAATATTTAAGATCTCAGAGGTGAGGCAACACAGAACTAGAAGGGGTATAGGCAAATTATCTCATTCTGCTTAATTCAAGGCCAGATCATCTGTCTTCATGTCACACTTAGCTGTTATTTAAAGATCTTCAGAGATTTCCACAGATGGGCTATTCCAGTCCTTAATGACAGAGTATTTTCTAGGTACCTCTAACTCCAAAACAACAACAAATCACTAAAATATACTGACACTCTGTACAGCCAGCAGCCCTTCCCTAATGACTGTATTTTTCGTTTTAGTATATCCCCTCGCATTTTTTACCCTCTTCTTTCCTGAGCTAGACCTTTCCATCCATTTAAAACTAATGAATATAAAGAAAATTAACATGATAGTTGTTTGGATTATTCTTATTATAGGACTGTCCTGATTTGAGCTAATTGCATCTTTTTCTGCACTCTTTCTGGTGGAGGCTCTCTTTCCAGGCCATTATACCCCTAGCACCATTCCAGGCTGCTTCTCCTAGCCACCCCCAACGATTTTTTATTCAGGTTGGTTTAGTTTTGCTTTTTTAAAATCCAAAATCACTTCCCAGATCTAGCGTAGAGAGCAGACATATAAGTACCAGCCATAACTGAAAGAATGGGCTATAACATCTCACAGGGAGGTAACAGACTACTTAGACAAGCGACCTCTTGGACCGGGTAAGAAATGAAGAAACAGCACTAATGAAGTTGATTTTGAAATAATCAGAACATGAATGTTGATGTATTCTATATTCTGCATAAATCTTTTGTGACATGCCAACCTTTCATAAAATATGAGTAAAGAGAAAAACCTTACTTTTATGAGCTTCTGCATTAGCAACATAAATGAATCCATCAACTACTTCGCACACCTTTTTAACTTGAGCTATTACATTGTAGTGCACAGCTTGCTGATTTCCTACTACACTGTTTTCTTGGTAGAACATCTTATTCACAACAGCAGCTTGCTCCTCCCTTGCTCTCTTTCTTTCCACACTGCAAGGTATTAAAATATTTCAATAGTCAGATTAATTAAATAGAAAATGCAAAAACAGGATCTAGGCAGCATAGCACAGGGGCAGGAAAATAGTTTAAGCCAGCATAAGTTTCATTCCTCACACTTTTTTTTTTCTAGTGTATGTATTCAGATAGCTAGCAATTTGCAAGAACTCGTGAAAATACACTCCAGGATGAGTTTATACAGTGTTTCAAATGGGAATTAATCAGGTTATCAAGATAGACAAGAGCACCTGCTATGTCTTTGTCGTATACATTTGTTATGTATATGATTTGAAAAATAAAGTTATTACTTCCATGTGAAAATTCATAGCTTGAAGAAAGGAAGGCAAAGACTGAAGGTATGTATTGAAGCTTCAGTTTATAAGGAATATCCATGCATATGAACACAGGCATAAAAAACACATCACAAAACTGTAAGGAGAAATATGAAAGAACAGAGAAACTGTCCTTTTTTGTGCAGAACAAATCTTACCTGGTGGTTGAATACAATGTCAGAATATTGAATTTTTGATTGTTATTAAACTGAAAACTGACTCCTGATCCAATTCCTACATGGGAAAAGAATGAGTATATGAGGTTACAAATACTTAGTCACTGGATATGACTAAGTGGTAGGCTGAAAATCCCAGTGGTGCTACACAATGGACATATCCAAACTTAGGTGTTGCTGTTAAGGGTAGCATATACATTATTTCACGCTGAAATTTTATACATGCTCTAAATTTGTAACACGGACTATTAATTTAATTAAAATAAATAGAACTGAATTAAAACAAGGAGGTATTTGCATGTTGTTTTTTTTTGGTTTGTTTTGTTTTTGTTTTGTTTTGTTTTGTTTTTTATATATTTAGATTAGAACCTAGAAACCTAGGTCATAGGGGAGTTAGATTTGCCTCTATTAGCCTAAATCAGCACAGAAAATGTTCTGCATTTACAACAGGCTGCATTAACAATGATACAAAACAAAAAAAAGATGACAATTCTAAGAAGTTCTATTTTCACACTTCCTGTAAATACAAAGTAACCATTACAATTGTACTGTGCTTAAAGGATATAAAGTAATGTACATTTTTGTCTGGTTTGGATTTAAGCGGAATTTAGGATTTAAAACAGAAGTAAAAAGAGCAAAATCTTGATATGGTACTGTACAAATTAAATCATTACATTTACTGCAGCTACAACATGATCACAATGTTTATTGCATTTATCGTTTTGTACAAATACAAAGGGTGATTTTTTTTATTTTTTTAAAACTATGCTATTGATTTTCAAGGGGAGTATTTATTAAAAAGCATCATTTTTGTTTTCCATTTCTCCCCAATGTTTTTGTGTTTAAAGATTTATTTAAGATTTAAATAAGAATTAAAAACAAAACAATACAAACAACAACACCACCATCATTACCATGAATTCGTCTTTGAGGTAGGCCAGCCACTAGCAGAATTTCTGGGCATGTCATCATCTTTCGCACTAAAGAGTTATCCAGCTCTTCCAAACCTGGCCCAAACATCGCAAAGCGAGGTTCTGCCTGAGTGACCAGTGACTGCAAAAAGGAAGTTACAGCCCCGTACCGGGGACGGCTTGATTTCCAGCTTCTTCTGCTCTGAGGACAGCTTTTTTTGTATCTGTAAAATAGACCCAAACTAGAAATTAAACACAAAATACAGAATAGGTAAAAATCAACGTTTACTCAGGTCCCACACTTCTCATGCATTATTACTGGTACAACTCAAGCACAGGTGAAAAATGACCGAAATAATCAGTTTTGAACTTCAGCAACGGGTTAAAGCAGACAAAAGAATTAGTCCTTCCAAATTCCAAATGCGGTCTTGTTGGACCTTTAACGTACTTCCATGGGATGGAATATTTAGTTTAAAAAAAAAAAAAAGTAAAATTAGAAACTCTCCCAGCCTCACTGCACACACAGCATTGGTAGAATAAAATCAAAGCTGTTGTGTTGCAAACAGCATAAAAAAATAGGAAAATTCTGAGTGCACTTCCAACCTTCATTAAACTGCCTCTGTGTTTACTAATTGTTCACTCCACCTGGAAAGGACCATTTCCTATTGAGGAACAGAGAACACATGTTATGGAAGTAGACAAGCTGTTGTCTGCAGCCTTATGCATTCATTTGATGGAGAAGCTGGAAGGCATGAAATGACTTTTGTAATCACAGGGAAAGAAGTAACAGTGATGGAAGAGACAGACTTCCTGGAGAAGCAGGTTCAATTTTTGCTTTGTTGGTCACTGCACTGTGATGCTGGACAAATCACTTCCAGAAAATATTAAATGTGTGCTTCACTTAAGATCAGCAACAATGTCAAGTGCTCACAGACACAATGAAAATCAGTGACAGGTGATTTCCAATATGTGATGCTCTGAAGTACTTGGACCTGAAGACATTTAAATGCAGTGCTCAAAATCTATGATATTTTGCACTTCATGTTCAAAACATCTCTTTCCCAGCTGTAAAATGGGGATGAAGGGCACAGAGACCACAGGATTCAGTGCACTTTTTGTGAAGCAAGTTTCATGAAATCATCTTTGGAAAATGTAACTGCAAATTAATTAACTTTGACTGCAAATTAATTAAAAAAAATTGAATGAGTTTTAAAAAACACAAACACCGCAGAATAATCTGCTTCTCTTGGAGGACTTTTCAATCACCCAATCATCATATTATGAGTGTTGCTGTGCTTTTCAGCTACACTGGTTGAAATTACAGGCTCTGTCTTATTGCCACTAACCATTAGAGCTAAAGCAGTATTAGTACTTATTCAGCACACATTCAAAAAGTACATTTTATTTTTTACTAGGTCTTCCAGATAAGATATAAAACAAAGCCAACAATCATTCCACTCGCTGTATTTTAAACACTTTTTAGTTCTTTTATTAAAACAATACATTATTTTTCATTGCACTGAGAGTGAAGAGCATTTTCATCAGGATCAGTGGTGAACACCGCTTCTCCAGTGCAAGATATTTCATGGCACAGTAGGCAGTTTACAAAAGGCTTTGATTTTTTTTTCGTAACATCTTACATTCCTGTTGAATTCCAAGGAGAAATACAGGGCCAAACCGTTGCAGAGCAGGAAATTAAATTTCTAAAATAAGGGGCAGGTTTGGGAACCCATCGAAATTTGAGCAGTGGCTTTCAGTTTTCTGCAGTAAATATGAAGCCTGGCTGTGGGCTGTAAATTGTGCAAGAGAACACTGAGGCACTTACATTGCCATGTAGTCATACAGCGTGTTATCGCTGACTTCTGAGAAGGCTTTATTAAAAATCTCCACATCCGGGAGCGACTTCCAGTCAACGGAGGTCCAGAAGGGGAGATCCCGCAGCAGAAAGTACCTCCAGAGCAGCGGGTCCTGCACGGCCGCCCGCCAGTAGCAGCTCGTGCTCCCCAGGTGGCACAGGTCTTGCGGCGAGAGGAAGGACATGATGTTCAGCTGCACGTCGATCTGAAAACACCGACACCGGCGCATCAACCCCGGTAGCCCGGATGGCTGCGATAAGGAAGAGGAGGAGGACAGGACAGCGGGTCCGAGCTCACCGGCAGCACCTGCAGGGCGCTCGCTTCCTCAGCCTCCCCTTCCCCTTCTCCGCCCGGGGGGGCCGGCGGTGAGGCGGCCTCAGCCCGCTCCCTCAGCCCCCGCGCCCAGCGCTCCTTCAGGCCCCGCAGGCGGCCCCGCACGGCGGCCTCCAGCCCGCCCCGCTCCGCCGGGCCGCTGCCCGCCGCCATCCCAACCCCGCTCCGCACCGCCGCGGCCCCGGGCGAGGAGGAGGAGGAGAAGGAGGAGGAGGAAGAGGAGGAGGAGGAGGCGCCGCTGCGGCCGTCCCCCGGCCACGCAGGCGGAGCCCCCGCGGCTGGCGTGGAGGGGGAGGCTGAGAGCACGGCGAGCTCGTTTATTTCTTGGTCCCGAGGTAACACAGCATTTGCTTGGCGCTGCTGGTGCTCCAGCCCTGGCCGTGCAAAGGTCCCTCGCATACAGACACATACTTCGTCAGCATGCTTTTGCCCAGTTCTCGGAAATCCAGGGGTGCGCTGTGTGATCTGCAGCCCGGGCCGCTGTCGGGCGCTGGGTCTGGGGTCTCCAGGCTTTCCTGCTCGCCCTCGCCACAGAGTTTCAGTCCCCAGTAGCACATTTCTCCACTGTACACCATCGCCAGTAAGTGAGTGTCACTAAATATACCTGCAGAAATAATTCGTATCAAGCTCTTTATTCTTCTGCTGTGACCAAGTATGCAGCTTGTTGACTACATCCTTTTCTTAGAAACACAGCAAAAAATTAAAAAAAATGGTACAGACAACATAAGCCTATTAAAGAGGTACACCAAAGAGCAATTTTCTGCCACCGTATGACCGATGATGCCCACAGGACAACCTGGACTGAGGTCTTGCTCATTGCTCCACCTATTTTGCCCTTCCATAATACTAAAATATTTAAGGACTAGCATATACATATAAATAAATAATATATATAATATAAAATATAAATAATATAAAAATGTAATATAGATAGGTAAGATAAAAAATGTTTGCCTATTTCTCTTAGACATCTTCAGTATTTCTGAATCCATTAAGTGCACGTATGACCATGTATTAGAATTGACCACGAGAATACCTCTGTGCCTCCCACAGTTTAAGCCTACTAGAAAATAGCTTTTTGAACATCATCTTAACTCAGGTTAAGCAGCAACAGCTTTTGTATTTGAATAGGAAACACATTAAGTGTCCGTGGTCATTCAAAGCAAAGAAATCCTACTGAATGAATGTACAAAATCAGTTACTGAATTTGTTCAGTCAAAGTAGAGCTGAACTAGAGCAATCCCACTTTTGGATGAAATTAAACAAGATGTTTTGCTGCCCCCGTGAGCATTTGTTGCACAGAACCAAAGTAGAAGTAGTTTTGATAAGGTATAATGTGAACATCCCATTTGTATCACCAGCTGTTTTACTTTGGAAATCCTCTCCTGCTCCACCACCATACCAGCACCACTGATGTAGTCTCAGATGCTCACATAATTGCACTACAGTAATGTAACTTACATGAAGCTACAGTGGATGAGAGAGAAAGTTTCCCAACTCTAACCATCTTTGGTTATACTTTCTACATGGGTGAAGTCAACAATTCATCGTATCTTCTTTTTTCTTCTAGATCTAAACAGGGACATTAACATGGAAACATTTTGTGCCCTCTGTAATTGTGTTTGTGCTTTCGACATTTGTCCACTGACAACTGTATGGTTATAAACCACAAACACTGTGCACACAGTGTATAAAGCCTCAGTTCACTTTTCTTCAGTGCACTCAAAAATACAGAGAAAATGAATGTTACCAACTCCTAAAATCCATTACTCAGAAGAAGTTATAGGGGATGAGGAGGGAATCAGGAAAGCATGCCTGCTTCTTATGTCTGCTAGTTTTTGATTTGCTGTAAAAAGATAGTTTTGAATACAAATGAAGTCAAATGACAAAAATACACAATAAAGCATTTCAGAAAGTGGAGTAGTTATTGGGGGCGGGGGTTGTGCTTTTTTGTTTACCTTCACTGAGTAATCTAGCTGTGTCTTTATCCTGAAGTGAGTCATCTTCATTTATTCGAAGAGGGCATCTAAAGCTAAGCATCTTCATCAAGTAACGAACTCCATCATTAAGACACTGAACGCAGTTACAAAATGAGGAAAAAAAACTTTTAGGTAAATTCTAATTAACTTAATGATAGCCAGAAATATTTCCAGACATGAATTCCCCCAAACCTTATTTAAAATTAAAAAAATGTATTTTAAAAGAAAAAAAGAGTCACACTTTAAAACTGTATTTATGGACATTCACATACTTGTAGCACTTTATAAACTCTCCTTTACCTTTTTAAATATGGCAACGTTTTCTTGTAGCCATTCACTCCTTTCTTTTACTGTATGACAATACATGTAAAGCAGGGCTCCTCTTCTCCAGTAAAGACATTCTACCAGCTCTGTACCAAGGATGTTAATAGGCTGGAATAAAATCCAACAAATTGTGCTAAGCAAAAAGTAAACCATCTACACTACTCATACACACACACACACAGTGTCATATTAAGCCTCCAGCCTTAGAGACTGTACTTAACAGCAGAGGTCACAAACACAGACCTCATACTTCAGATTTGTATTGCTAAAAGCTTCTGTAATCATGAAACATTAGAAAAAATGAGTGTACAACATGTTCTTTGAAAGGTTATTTTGAGTTGTATTTAAATAGTAATCCCTAAGACATTATTTGTTTTCCAAATATCTTAAACTTTGTCCATTAAAAATGCAAATACTGCTATCCTATCCGATTTTAGATTTTTGATTTTTAAATAATATTTAATTCTCTCACTGAGTAACACTAGTACTCACATCTTCATTTATGCTGCATTCTGTCACTAGATCTTCTGGTTCTGACAGAACACTAGTAAGTTCTTTAACTTTTTCCAAAGAAGTTTGCTCTGGAAAATCTTCATCCACAAGCTGGCTTTCCTCAAAATATGTAATGTCTAAAACAGCCTACGGAAACAAAAAGATATAAAATGCAATACTACTACCTGCAGACTAATCAGATGGTAGCGTGCAGTAACATATACGTTTGAGTTTATGAAGTATTACAATTTTATAGTAATTTCAGCACTTAATTTACAAAAGTAACAACCTCAAGGTATTGTAAGGGTGTTGATGGTGAACATAAACTCATAACCCTTTCTGTCTTCATGGTATCAGTACAATTACTATCAACTTTAACTTCTCTTCTACTCCAGACAAAAGCAGCGCTGTACTTCATAGATGTTCTGTAATTACCACAGGAGTAACAGAAATCCCTCTCTGTTACACCCTCTCTCATACACCAAACCTTCTCCTATACACAGCGGATGTATTTAAACGGAGCTCTGAATGCTTTGAAGGCGCTACCTGTGTATAAAGCTGCAAAAGCTTGGAAGGGTGTGTGTTCTCGCTCCCTTCACCACAGAGTGCCTCCAGTTTCTCCAGAGCAGCAGAGCCCTTTGCGAGGAAGGTACCTGAGGGAAGAACACAACGCTCCCTTAGCGCTGACAGCCTCCCACCGACAGCCCTGCTTCCTCCTCTTTTCCATTATGTTTCACCCCCTTGGTAACAGCAGCAGAACAAAGCACCAAAACCGCCCCGCTGCCACAAGCCCCGACCGGACCGGACACCCTTGGTGCCCGTCTCCTCCTCAGGCACACCCCGGGGGCGAGCCCCCCTCACGGGGGACCACCAAGACGACCACCGCCACCATCCCGCCACCGCCTCGCTCCCTACCGCCGCCCCTCACCGTCGCCTCCCGCTCCCCTCGGCGCCTCCAGACGCCGGCCCAGCGCCGCCAGGCGCCGCCGCAGCCCCGGCACCGGCCCCGTGCCCCCCACCCCCTCGGCCGCCATCATCCCCGCCGCCGCCGCCGCCATGGCCCCGGCCGTGCCCGCGCCTGGCACCACGTGACGCGCGGCGGCCATGTCGGGGCGGGGCGGCCCCGCTGCCGGCTCCGCGGGGGCGCGCGGCTCCTGCGCGTGCGCGCTAGCGGCGGGGCCGCTGCTTCCCGTCAGGGGACGGGAGCCGTTAGTGGCGGTTGGTGACGTTACGGTTGAGCATTTTTACTTTTTTTTTTTTTTTTTTTTTTTAGGTTTCAGTTTGCCGTCCAACTTAACAGCAGCTCTCCTCCTGACCTCCGGAGATGGGCAGCTGTCGTGTTGTGAATCGCTGTCAATCGTCTGTTGCTTTTTATATTCAATAAACGCAGCAATGTTTGATCTCAGTACGTTGTTTCTCTAGCTCTTAACTGTTTCTCTTTCTGGAAAAACTAATGCATCAGCGCTCATGTGAGCACTGCGCTCATGCAGTGCTGGATTTTATTTTAAACATTTTAAGAGTGACTGGAGACATTTTCCCCTTCTAGCTCGCAATCTCTTCCCAAGTTAGTTACTATGTTAGTGCTTATCTCCCACAGGGGTGCGCTAAAAAGCTGCCTGCAATTTACTGTGCTTGTGAACTCGTAGTGGAAACCTGCCTACATAGAGACACCAGTGGTTTTGCTGTTGCCTGTGCTATGTGCATTATGTAAGAGTTATCAAACAGATCAAATACAATGAAAAAGTAAAACCAAAAAGCCAAAAATACCTGCTTCCAGAAATGGTTTGGTTTTATTTTATTTTATTTTTTTTTTAGGAGAAATCCTTTAATATTTTTTGTGCATACTGTTATTTACTCCTGCATAGTCCACATCCAAGCACAATTTTTTCATCTAAAGAACCTTTTTTAAAGAGCCTTAATAGTGAAAGTATTAAGGTAAATAATTGCGTCATTCCTGAGAGTCAAGGAGATACTGCTTCATGTTTAAAATGAAATGCAATACTTGCCACGTTGACAGCCTGGGGACTGAAAAATGGCTGCATGTCATTAAGTTCCCTTCTGCTGCCCCAGATTCTCTGCTTCCGTGGTCCTGCCTTCAATTCTTTGTTTCAACATCCAGTTATGATTTATATTGCTTTCCTCGTGGCTTTCTTTACAACTTGGCAAGCGGGTGAGCTCTTAATAGTGGAGGAGATGTCAGGTAGTCTTTCAAGATGTGCCTCGTGGAGAAACAAACAAACAAACAAACCTGTAATGGTTGTGTGTTGACTCATTTGATGAAGGAAGTGGTATGGTTCTTCAGCCTGTGCTTGGGCACTGCTGCTTATTTTATCTGTATCTTGTTTTAGCTGTATCTGTTTTGAAAGAAAGCTAAATGTATATGCAGTGACTTCTGCCCAGAAACAGTTACACATTGTTTCTTTACTTTTGTGTCTGGATTTGACCTTTCTCAGCAGTGGTTTAGCTGGAAGAGAGGTGTTTCTGTTAATACCAAGCTGGCAAAGTAGAAAGCTGCTAGAAATGAAGAGAAGAAAAAGAAGAAAAACAAACACTGGAGACACACACTTCTGAGGAAAAGAGTACCTCAAAGTTCTTTAGTGTTATAATCTATTTATTTTTCTCCCAACCTGGTTTTGCCATTGATGCAGTCTGTGAGTGGAAGCTGTAATGTCTTTCAAGCATTTCGCTTGTTCTGTACCCTGTTGGGAAGAAGCTTATAAACACAGAGGGTGTCAAGAGTTCTGGGCAAACACCCGTGGAGCTGGGAAGAGAGGGCTGGGCTGAGCCTGGTTGGGATGTTGCTGCCGTGCTGCTATGGACAAGCTCAAACCTCTGCTTGGGCTCAGCCTTGCTCCTGGCCAGGGTGGCCTCTGAGCAGCTCCAGCATCCGTCTCTTCTCCAAGCTGCATTCCCTCTGGCAGTAGACTCCTAAGATGTGTGTTGCAGCTTGTAGAGCTACTGTACTAATCTTCGCCACACACCCTGCAGAGCTCTTTGTTCATAAGACAGATAAAAGAATATGCCTGATTTTTTGAGAGAGCAATGATGTCAATATGCCTGATACTTTGTTTTTGCTTAGAACCTCCTGGGATAAAAGCCCTGACAAATGTTTGGAAGATAATGTCCTGGTTTTGGGTTTGCTACCTCTCCCTATTATTGTCAGGGCTGGGAAGTCTTAAAATCTAATTTCTCCAAGCTTCCCACAAAGAAAGTTGCATCCCATATTTTTTGGAAAATTTTCCATGTTTAAGAAGAATGCTCTTCCAAGATGACTCTTAACATACATTTTTTTTTTGAAGCAAAAAACATTTTACTGTGTAGAGCTACTTTAAGGAATCGTTGCAGTATGGTAAAACAGTCTTAGTTAAAGATATTTAAGTGGGGTTTGCAATAATTTGCTGCTTAGCATCTCCATTTTTAAAGCTGCTGTTACTACTAAGGGAGGACATGTGGTGTTGGCCATTTAAAAACAGTTTCTGCTCTTAAATTGATAGAAGCACAATAGGTAAATTGAGAAATATCACAGTGTGTGAACAGTTTAGGTTGACAGAAGCAGGAGACCTGTTACTATTTCATTCTTCAGAGCCAAGCAAATGGCATTGCCACAACTGTCCTGTCATTTGGGTTTTATATATAAATATGTGTGTGTGTGTGCAAGTACATATGCAAAGTGTCAATGTACATGCATGAAACACATGTTTAAACATTGGTTTTGTGCAGTATCTGTAGAATTACGTAAGTAATAAATATAGCTATGATTTTTGTTTTGCAAATTTGTAGCTCCAAAATATACACTACCATCTGTTTAAATTCGGTATGTTGCATTATTATTATTATTAGCTACAGTAGAGTCTACAGCTGCTTTTCTTCCAAACCACATTCTTTTCAATCCTTCTGAGATTTGTGTGTAAATGTGCATGCTGTTAGAGAAACAGACTATCTGTAACCTAGTTACCAGTAAGGAATTATTTTTGTCCTGTGGTATTCCACCAGCACTCCTAACTATCATGATAAACATGGCTGGGAAACAGGGCTTGCCTGAAATCTCTGAATATGTGAAAATTTTGAACACATTAGAACAACTAAGGTCTTGAATATACAAAATATACTTTGCTTTAGTGACCTTCTTATTTCTGGAGGTTAGGGAAACAATAGTTAGACACAAGTGCATTTTTCCTCTCTATGTTTAGTGTTACCCAAACTAGAATTTAAAGAGAGGAACTGGAATACCATGGAGGCAGGAAAATATTAGCTTTAATTAAAAATACAGACTTCTCTATGGAAAACAGCTTTGTGCAGCAATGAATGGTATATTTTTATCATTACCAGCAGTCTCAAGAACTTTGCAGTTTTGCAGACTGTGCAAATTTTCTCGAACTGTGGCACATAAGTGGGGTGATAAAGAAATCATGCTAATTCTTGGAGAAAATATCCTGAGAGGAACTTTTTGGATTAAGTGAACTGTATATTTTGATTATGTGGTGTTCTGATCTCTAGAAAGAACATTGGAAGAAAGAGGCTTTCCTTTCATTAAATTTGTTGCCTGACCTAACGTTACTAAATCTGGTGATGAAGACAGCATTGGGTTACTTATGATTTGCTTTGGTTATAAACTAACTCTTCATGTGAAGGAGAATAAAAATAAAAAATAATAAAAAATAATTTTAAAAAACTGTGAGGGAATGAAAGCAATTTACAAAATTTTTAAAAAATAATAATAAAAAAAAGAAAAGATAAAGTTGCACAGACTGGATTGAACCTGATCAAACAAGCTACCAGACACTACTCCTTATCCAGCAATTCCTAGCAGTTTTAAAGTCTGTGGTCAACATTTGGCTTTGAAATGAAGACTGAACACAACATGGATATTAATATAGATGTGCTTGGCTGATTTCAGTTTGCAGCAGCATGCTTCAAGTCCTGTAGAATCTAGAAAGGTTTATAATACAGTATTTGGTAAGTATCTTAGAATGACAGTAAATTACCATGACTTCAAGGATAAATCTATGCTTTTATTTTACCTGGTAAATTACTGAAGCTTGCTGTATATTTGTAAAATGTTAGGTAGGAATGGCAAATTTTCAAGAACAAGGAAATGAGAAGTGACTAACTTTTTTTTTTTCTTTTTTTTTTTTCCTTTTTTTTTTTTTTTTTTTTTTAATGTATATATATATATATATATTTAGGTTACAAACTTTACAACATACAAAAGCACAATAACCCAAATTAGGGACAAATACCATTTTACTTGTTGTCAGTGTAAATTCAGGATTTATGTGTGTGGTGGATATTAGATTGATTTATCTGTCTTATAAAGGGTGCTCTTCTAGTAAGTTGTGCTTCCAGTAACTAAGAGGCATTCTATAAAAAATAATCCAATGTACTTGCTCTTTCTACTAATTTGTATCAATGATATTTACTCACACTTATCTGCTATGGGGCTGAATAATACAAGTTTGCTCAAAATGTATTACTTGAGGTCAGTCTTGGTTTATTTATATGAGCATATTTGTAGCACATGAGCTTCATGACTTTGTTTGTCTAAAAATATCTATAAGAAAGCTTCTCAATATTGTAGTACTGCTTTTCAAATGTCTTTCTGATTCACAAAGGGTGGTGTGTGCTTTTGCTCTGTTTTATAGAGTGACGTTAGAAGTACCAGGGAAGGTGAGCAAAACTGGAATTTAATCAGAACAGTGCTAAAAGAGTGGAAAGTAGTTACCAAAAATTTCCTCCATACTTCTGTGGAATTAAACTCTATGAAAATGATTTCCAGAGTTCAAAGTCATAATGGATAATGTCATGTAATCGATTTAGGAACTATCAAATTAAGTCAGCCCTCTTAAAATGAAGCTATATATTCAGTCTGAAATACATTCAAGATAGAGCATTTGATATTCATATTGATGATGCCAAATGTGAAACTGGGCATAAGGGTGATCTGTAATGGAGTTGTACTTTGTTCGATGGATGTGAAATAATTAATTCCGGAGAGGCACGTGACTGCCAACTATTCATAGCCTCCGTAGGTGTGTCATATTTTTCTTGTCTAACCTTGCATGACTGTTCTTTGTTCTACCTGCTTCCAGTCTGTTCATATTTTGGGTGGTGCACTGACAAAACAAAAAACACCTGCTTTCATATGATGTGGTCACCTGCGTGTGGGACAACATGGTACCTGACCTGCATTTAAGTTTAAGTAGGCTCAGAAAATATAAGATGATCTAGCAGTCTGATTATTGGTTGTTAGGAAGTGGCACGTGCTGAACTTTGAAGTTGGAACTGCTCTCTGGAATGATCTCCCTGGAAAAGGAGAACGTTAGAGCCTGACAAATAGGGATGGTTTCTTGCAGCTGAAGACAGAATTTAAGTAGCTTTTTAAACAGCTTTTCCATTATATGGTTAATGATCAAAGAGCTGTGTGTACTGTGGACAGCTTCATCATTCTGCCTGGCATATCTAATTTATGGGTTCCTGTAGGTGTCAGGCTAGGAGAATTTGCTTACAGTAAACTTCACCCCAGCCTCCAACTGTTACAGATTACTACATTTGTAGTTCAGGGTATTATTTCACAGTTGACCTTTAGCTAACATAGAAATAAGGATATTTGGTCAAAAAAAAAAAAAAAAGTGTCCCTACTCACATCCCTACTTGCATGTTCCCACCACTTCATTGTATTAATCTAAGAGTCACATAATGGTTTGGTGTGTGAGGTTAGCTAGCTTATCTGACTAAATGTTGCCTTTATTTATTTTCCCTACAGACTGAGTATCAAGCTTATCTGTGTGGCTGTAAGCTGCATAACTGGCAATTCTGATGACTGTCCCCCAGACAGAGACTAACTTCCTTTTGAGAGTGTTATGTGAAACTTACCTTTGGAGAACCTAAGTCAGTCGTGTAGTAAAGTTTTGTTCCACTGTAAGAGGCTTTATACCGTTAATTCCTTTGGATCATAGCAAAATTAAATCTACTAACTGGGATTTTATATTAATCATTGTAGTATTTAGTAATAAAGCTTTCCTGGTTATTTTGGGGCTGCTGGAGGGGGGGGAATTCTGAAATGGGGTGGAGAAGAAGAAACATGCACTTGATAAACTTTTAAACAAGGCAGAGGTGTCATGCCTTATTTCGGCAAGCATTTCTTTTGGAAGAGTGCTAGTTTAAACAGCTGCTCTGCTTTCTTGCTCCTTCTGTCCACTCTTTTTAGGCTGCCTTGTAGGTTGTGCTCATGCAGTAGTGCATGATGGACATGGCTGGGAAGCTCGTCTGTGTTCAAAGCCTCCCCCCCCATTTTCTGGGCTACACTGAGTGTTCACACACGCATGTGCTTGCTTTACCTGGAAGAGTGACTGCTGGTACAACCTCTTGGACCTATGATTAACCAAATGCCAAATCTTTCAAACCCATAAGAAAATAAATGCAAGCATACTGATTTTGAAGACCAGTTCTTGTCATAGGTAGCTCTTTCATTATGGCGCACAACTGTTGGAGTGGCAAGCCATGATAACAGTGATCAAGGTTTTATTCTGTGTGGTATATAGGAAATATAAGATTACTATCCCATCATAGGTTTTCTGATTCCTGTTGTGGATAGCTTTCAAGTTGAATGAAACTCTGGAAGTGCTTGCTTAAAGATTTTAACACTTTAAATACACTACAAACAAGAAGCACAACATTATTTATTGGATGAACAATTGAGAGTCAAGTGAATTATATATCCTAAAGGCCTGTTAATGTCTTATGGGAATCTGAGGCTCTTCTTGCCATTCCCATAGCAATAACTTTCAGTTCAGTATGCCCAGTTACTGTGGTTACTTAAAGACCTCTGTGCCAAGCTTGGTACAGATGTAGCACCTAATTGAGGCCTTATAGTTTTACATGAGGACAGCCGTTGTTGTTGGAGGAAGATAAACGTCAAACTGCTCACTCTGCCTGTCTGAGAGTTCAGCGGGATGCCACAGGGTGTCTCCACTGTCCTCAATCCACTTCAGGCTTTAAATGGGGATGTTGCATAGCACTGATGTCAGTCTCGAATGAAAAACTGTACAAACCCCCTACAGCAGAGTAGTGAAGTCCCTATGAACTATTGCAGTATGGCTTCAGGCTGGCATCTGGAGAGAGAAAAAAAAAAAAGTCCGGACCTTTGAAAAGCTGTTTGGAGCTGGTCAAATTAAGAGCAAGAGGCCTGAGAGCTTCTCAACAAATATCTGTGTGCTTGCAAATGCAGGAAACTTACCTGCTGTTTAGGTTTAACAGGCATCTAGCTCCCTTTTTGTGTCTATTTGTGGGACTGTATCTAAAAACAGACTGTTATATTTTGCCAAAACCAGGGGAGAGCTGAAGGAAATCCCCAAATTTTATGACTAAACAATTCTAAAAGGCCTTTTAAAAAGTTGGATGAGTGAATAGTAAGGCTTATTTTTAAATCACCTGATAAAGAACTTATAATAATATTTTCAGATATTGCCATCTATCCCATGTGTAAGATTAGTTGCCTTCCTAGTTCTTCTGTTCATTTGATTGAGACTAAGAAATGAAATCTAACAAGAAATGACTGTCACATTTTCCTTTTGCATGTTCAGATCATGCTTCCCATGGAGAATATTGACCAAGCTATTGATGGACTGCTCCACTGTACAGGGAAGGTCTGCGCTGCAGAGAGTTGTTCTTCCAGCAGCTGAATTAGGCAAAGCAATGCAGATGAAAATATATTGGCACCTGGTTTTGTCAGATCATGCAGGGAGCTGGCTCCCTAGAGAGTGGATGATAAAATCATTATGTGGGCTTGGACTGTGTGTGTGGATTTGCATGCCAGACTCCTGTAGCCAAGAACTGGTGCTTGACACTTAAGCACCACACCCACGAAATGGATGTCAAAGTCCAAGTTTCACCTGTAACTCTGTTTTCCTCTTTGAAATTTGCAGTCTAGGCTTGTTGCTTTTCTCCATTTCCAGCTCCACTGGCTGTCCTGTAGTCTCATGGTGCAGGACTAGATGCACTGAGTTTGAAGGTGTGTGATTTGTTTACTGCATACCATGTTTGCAAATGTGGTTCTGTGTTAGAATCACAGAATGGTTTGGGTTGGAAGGGACCTTAAAGGCCATTCAGTTCCACCCCCCCGATATAGGAAGGGACACCTCCCATCAGATCAGGTTGCTCAAAGCCCCATCCAGCCTGGCCTTGAACACCTCCAGGGATGGGGCACCCACAGCTTCTCTGGGCAGCCTGTGCCAGTGCCTCACCACCCACATAGGAAAGAATTTCTTCCTTGTATTTGATCTAAATCTACCCTTTTTCTATTTAAAAACGTCCCCCCTTGTCCTATCACTGTATCCCCTGAGAAAGAGTCCCTTCCCCAGCTTTCCTGTAGGCCCCCTTTAAGTACTGGAAGGCAGCTGTAAGGTCTCCCCAGAGCCTTCTCTTCTCCAAGTTGAACAACCCTAGATTCCTTATCATGTTAATGTTTTATACTTCTTTCTATCATTTACGTATCAAATACAAGGAAACTATTTCATCAATAGTAGTTCAATAAAGTCTTCCTGGGCTCTGAGTTTTAAATGCGTACTGTTTGCTTACAAGGTTTGCTTGAGCATACCCCATGCAGCTTATTAATGTAACGTTGAGTTGCAGAATCTGGAAAAGCCTGTTACAGTAGTGCTAACAACATGTGCTGACACGCAGAGTGTCAGCTGCTCAGGATTCCTGTTTCCAATTTGTTTCTGTAGCCCCTTATGCTGTGTTTACCTTTAACCCTCAACAACAATAGGATTGGAGTGTAAAATAACCCCATTCTTTCTGCTTGGCCAAAGGGGAAAAAAAGGACTTTATTGTTCTGTTACACTCTTGCAGCAAAAGCTTCTTCTCAAAAATGAAGAGTGAGCAATTAAAAATAGCATTTACTGAATAAGGATTTAAACCATCCTCCTTAAATATTGATAAACAAACATATGCCACTTCTGCAGAGGATGTCTGCCAATATCTGCTTAATTAACCTTTTTTTTTTTTTTTTTTTTTTTTTTTTTTTCTCTTTTCTTCTGTAAAGGAATGATAAATCACTTATCCCCTTTCCTGAACTAGGAGACATACTGTCAGTCACTGTTGAAGGTTAATATGCTTAACTAATTAAGACAGTGTTGATAACAATTACTAAATATGCATTACTAAAACATGAATAGAAGTGCCAAGGATCATGTTGAGTAATAGACTTTTGTTGTTGTTGCTGTTGTTTGTTTGTTTGTTTGTTTTTAATAAAAATGATCCCAATTTTAACTACTTATATCTTGTAAGTACTCCAGTGTTGAATGGAGGAGTAGCATTTCCAGTGATCAGAAGGATTGAAGTTCTTTATTTTTAAGACTATCATATTGCATTTGAATTTCCTTTTTGGTCCTAAGCTTTGGCCCCTCAAGAGAAAATGTTGGCAGAGTTAGTTGACAAAAGGATTCCTCAGCAGCTCCACAGGTTTTCCATCCACAGTCTTGGCACTGTGATTCTCTCACTTCCTTTAATTTCCATAACTCTTTAGAAGGTGGCTTTTTGTTTTCCAGTTGATTTTTGCCTTTGGTTTAATTTTATGCATGAACTTTCATTTGCTAACTCCCTACTAATTTTTATCATGTATAGTTTTCACTAAACCCTCAAGTGCCCATTTTACTTTGTAAAGAGTGTTTTTTTTTTTGTTTGGTTTTTTTTTTTTTTTTTTTTTTTTTGTAATTATTTCTTTTCATTTGAACCTTATTAATAAGTTGAATATGTAAGTTCACATTGCTTACCAGTGTAATTATTGGTCAGGCAGGTGGCAGCCCTTTTGTCTTCCTCTAGGTAAATACATCTCCTGTAAATGCTATGAGTGTATCCTAAAGTTTTGAATGGTTTTGCACAGGAGCTTGCAGTTATTTTCATGTTCTTAGATGAAATTTATTTATAATTATCCAATGCTATTATGTAATTCTCAAAAGGTGTCTTCTTTTTATTCTTCCTCTAATTGCTTTTCCCTATGATATTCCCCTCTTGTAGGAAGATGGTGATGTTATAAAATTATCTTGTTGAAATTTTCTTTGACTTTCCATACGAAGGGATTTAGATTAATTTCACTATATCCAAAGATAAGTTTCTTGTGCTCTTGAATGATTAATGTAAAAAATACCCCAGTATTTCAAGTAAAAGTATTTAAACTCCAAACTCTTGTTTCAGAATTGGGAACTATTAATGCATTGGAGGTAAGTTCAGGTGTTCTATGTGTATTCTAGATGCTGCATAATTTAAAGAACATTCCTTTCTGCATGGTGCAGTGTGTGATTTTTTATGCATCAATAACTGTGGGGTTTTGTGAAATTTTAATGGATCTGAAAGAAAGTAATTTGCTAATTTTTAATTAGCTAAAATCTAGGTCAAGTACAAACATTACAGAACTTGTATAGAAGTTGCTCATTTCAGAGCTCTGGTTCTCCACCCTGTATAGATGGATGAAATATATAAAAAAAGTCTGCCTATTTGCTAACTTTGATAGCTTTTGCTGGAGTTGGGGAAATAAGTATTTCACTGTATTGTAGTGCTGACTTCATCTTAATATACTTGATAGTAGTATTACTAAGCTGGCTGTATAACGTTATACATGATGATTAACCTCCAAAATACATACCTACTGGCTTGTTTTTGGCACCAGGTGCTCAACACTCTCCCTCTACCCATTCATAAATGTAAAAGTGACAATAGTTTGACTTGCATGCTACCACTGGTACTTGGTTTACTTCATTGAACAAAATAAGATCAAACAAACTACAGTTATCTTTGATTATTTTGGAGACTTTGGCTATCTGGTTATAGTCCCTTGTGTGAAGAGCTCGAAATCATCTAAGAAATCAATACAAAGTAGATTACCTACCATCTTTTATAAACTACTCCAGAATAAATTATCTGCTCATTCAGCTACGTCTGGAACTTGCCAAAATAATATGCTTATGCTCAAAAATGTGCAGACCTTGCACAGTCTTTTTTGAATAAGTTGTTTTTATAAAATCTATAGCACCTCATAAGTAAAAGTTATATCCTCCTAAATTCCTAGTTCATTAACTACTTTATATAGACAGGATTATCAGCTTGGCATAATAGATGTTCCAAGGAGGTATTATTACTCATGCACTTTTACCTACTGCATGCAGTTAGCCCCCTTTCTCCAACCTATTGATAATACCCCCTTGGAATCTCCAATAGTCCAAAACCCACGTGAAACTAGCTGAGTATCTAACACCTTCTCAGAAGTGAACAGTTTGGCATGTTTGTAACTGCACATTGCTGGTTTAAAGGAAGGTACTTACTGAACTGAAGAGAACAAACATTTAGATGAATAAGTTTTGCAATACTTAAAGGAAAAAAAATCATGGAAGGAAAAATGACATTAAGTATTTACATGTCTATATGAAATTTACGTAGAACTGAGGTGCAGAAAAACAGTTCTGTAGAACTTGCCTGCAGATGTTTAGCCCTGAGAAAATACAGACCCAACTGTTCCTGCAAGTTCATCAAGCCCCTGTAAATGGCAGCTTTTGCCACCTAGAAGTGCCCCAGACCTAGCTGTCTGGCTGAATCCAGTGGCCTGGGAAGGGGGGAGGATGCTAGTGCCCTGGAGCCCAGCAGGGACATGACCTTCACCACACACTTCGCTGGTGTCTGCAGGGTTTGTGTTATGGGACCTGTCACTACGGGTGTCCTTGAAAGCGTGTAGGGGGCACTTACACATCAGGGTGACACGGCTGTGCTCTGCTCGTGGGCGCCAGAGGCCCGTGTGTGCGAGGCTGGACCAGCACTCTGAGACAGAAGAAATGGATGTGCAGGGAACAGCCCTCTTTAAAAACTTGCCTCCTTTGTGTTAAATTACCCTGCCGCGCGTTTGCACAGTGTGAGAAACACTCCGTAGCCAATAACTTAGGCTCAGGCAAGGATCTCAGTGAAGTAGTAATTTATTCGCGATTGCAATGGCGGGCGCCCCACAAGCAGGAGAGAGCGCATCTACTAGTTCCAAAACACAGTTTATATACCTTTTGATGGCAGGACCCTCCCCTGTTTCCCCACTGAGTGGGTAATCCAGATTCACAGTCTATCTGATGCTTCACAAACAATGCATGGCCTTCAGTCGCCGGCCTGTTAAATTTCAAATTTCTTTTGACATTTTTACTGCTTGAAGTGGTAATGTTTCTTCACTTATCTGACTTGACTTGACACCGTGATTTTCACCTAATTGTCCTAAGGAGTCTGATTGTCTGCATTTTACAAGGTCGCCTGCTAAACTTTCTTATCACTGTAAGCATATCTCAGTACCACATTCCCTCCTTCTAAACAATGTAACTCTGCAAAAACAACATTTCTATTCCCACAATTCCCCCCTTTTCTTTTTTTATAAACTGTTGATTTTTGCAAAAACTCTTTTTATTTTTATTTATTTATTTATTTTAAGTGTAATTTGGTAAATATCTTCCTCTTCTTCACTTTCTTTGCTCTCCATTTCCTCTAATATCATTTTATCTGAGTAGGGTGGTGGATCTATGGTCATTTGTTTCAATAATGTGGTTTCAATTAACCGCTGGACAAGTCCCCTTACACAGGGGATAACGCAACAGCCAATAGCTGTCAAAACTCCTGCTACTATAATCAAGGATGTAAATATGGACATTACCATCCCTTTCCATTTACCAAACCAAGATTTCAACCATCCTGTGATGGAAGTGTCTGCTCCCGAATTTTCTGCCAATTCATTGGCAAGGGTGGTAAGCCCTTGCAATGCTCTTGTTACTGTGCCATCCGGGGCAGTATTGTTACGGATAAAAGTACAACGGTTGCCCAGCATCACGCATACACCACCCTTCTCCACGAGCATCATATCTAATGCTATCCTGTTTTCCCAAGCCATTTTGCTGATGGCATCTAGTTGTTCAGCGATTCCTCTCATCGCATCCTTGGTATAATTGATGAATCTCTGCTGATTATAATAGAAATAATTAATCCAATCCACATTTTTATTGATTGTTACCCACCAGAACAGTAACTCAAACCCTGCAGCAATTTAATTTCTGGCTTTATGTTCATCCGGAACTCCTCTAGGTACCCCAATAGAATCTATGTATACTCTATCATCAAATGATACTCCTAAGCCTCCTTTACTTCTTCTGGGTATTTGTGATGTTTCTCTTTCAAATGCCAGGGTGAAGGGTATAGCTGATTGAACAAGTGCACAAGTGCCTTCCCAATTAGATGGTAGGGTGGACCGTAAGATCTTCCCTCCACTGTACCACCAGAGATCTGCCCTGGGGATCTCTAGTCTTGAGCAGTTTCCCATCAAGTCCTTGGTAGCACAAGGCAAATTCTCCCAGATGCCAGGTAGCACTCACACCCTGCCGTGAGAGGCAAGCTGTATGGTTACCTATAGCTGTAGAGAATGCAGGGGGAACTGTGATATTGTTATCATGCAAGAAACAGCAAAGAGAGACTTACAGGCCTCATTTCCCCAGGCAGTCTTTTCTTGGTACAATGCAATCATACATCGCATCCCTTGGGAGTCTTTGGTCCACCCCCATGGGAAGGGCACTATCTGGGCAATCGGTCATCCCGAGGCACAAGCATAGCAGTAGCTACAGTTGAGACTCTGGACAGTATATTTGACCCATTCTATCCAGGCATTCACATCCCCATACCCTGTTTGAATCTCAAATGTTTGAACTGCCACATTTCAGAGGGCCTCCTGTTTACTCTCCTGTTTTCTCCTTGAGTTTCTCCATTTCTCTGATGGCAATAGAGGATTGTTTCCATACAGCTATTCTCAATCTGGCTGTTGTGTCTCTCCCAGTTATTTGTTCTTTCTGCTCAATTGTCATTGGGCATTTAAATCTCCACAAGCTAACACCTCACAAGCATCAAACGTGACGGCTTGTGGTACATAACCCTCTGTCACAGTCACCCATATTTTGATGGGGTATCCCGTTTTTGCTATTATCTGGTCATGCCTTTTCCAAGTTACCAATTGACCGAGGCCTTCTCTGAGGCCTAGAATCACTAAAAACAAAATTAGTAATCAATTTTTCCCTGTCATTATTTTTAAACCTTAGGTTTCCAAATAATTATCGATACAAAAATAAGGTGTACACTACTACTATAACAACCCCCCCCTTGGGAGCACTGCAGTTCGCTATAGGTCTGTCCTTTCTCTCAATCACAAGTCACACTCGTTAGTTACCTGTGAAAATAAAAGGTTAGTTTACAATTGTAAGCTCTTATCCTGCTCAGAGTCCACTACGAGATTTTTCTCTTCAATTTCAACTTCCAACAAGTCTTTTGTAGGAACAGCTTCCCAGGTACTAGTGTCGACAGATGCCTTCACTCAAGTATAGTGAGTCCAACCTTTTTCCGCAGTTCTTACGGCTGTTTCAGTGGTCAGTAATTGTCCTTCCCATTCAGGCCGGAGTTGACTCTTTCCAGGTCCGAATCAGGACCCAGTTTCCTGGATGATGGTGGTGAATGGGGAATTCCAAAGGTGGGGTTTGAGCCAACAACCCACAGGTCCTGAGAGATGACAAAGAAGAAGACAACCCCAGAATACAGTTCTTAAGGAAACTCTCTTGTTTTGAATTGTGGTATCTCATCCCTTCTGCCCAGATAGGGCAATCTGAACAGCATCTCATATGGTGAAATTCCTATATCCTTTCTTGGTGCTGTTTAAACCTGTAGGAGTAAGCATTTTACCAAAGGAAGTTGGGTTTCTAACACTAGTTTAGTTAATTGCTTCTTTAATGTCTGATTCATTCGCTCCACCTTCCCAGAAGAGGAGGGGTGCCAGGGGCTGTGAAAATCCCACTCAATCTCTAAGGCCTGCTTTAACCCTTGCAGGAAAGCTTACACCCATCTAGTCACGTGGTCAATTAGGACAAACAAGTAACTCAGTAAAGTTTACCTGTATACTTTGGAAAGGTCAAACCCCTGGCTCCCGTCCCCCTCTAGATGGGTTACAGAACACTTTTTTATTTACCTTTTGACATATGGTACATCCTCTGCATATGTGCTTCCCTAAAGTGTATATTCCTACACAGACATACTTTCTTAGCACAATATCACACATTGCTTGCACCTCCCAATGACTCTTTTGATGTAAAACAGTTAATATTTGCCTCATTATCACTTTATTCAGCATTTCTCTCCCATCAGGGAGTATCTGTTTTCCTTCAGACTTCATGGCTCCTGATTCCTTAAAAAAATCATTCTTTTAAAACTTTTTAGTTCTTTCTTAATTTTCAACAATTCCCTGAATCCTCTCTGGATTTATTCTTCATTTTCCCTCAGACATTAGATGCCTTAAATACCTGACTTCTCTTTCTCCATATTGTAACTTTTTTTTTTTTTTTTTTTTTAATACTCTCAAGCCCTGCTTTCCCAGAAAGTTGAATAGCTTGTTAGTAGCTTTCTTCACAACTCTTTTCTCCTGTCCTGACAATAGAAAATGATCCACATATTTGTAACATTAATACCTCCTTGGGAGGTTGTAATTGCTCCAAAATCTTTTTTAAAACTTACCCATATAGATAGGTGGCCCTGTAAACCCCCCAAGGTAAAATTGTCCACCTATATTGTTGCTTCCGCCCCCATTTCAGGGTCTTTCCAGTCAGAGGTGAATATACATTTGCTCTCAGGGCCTGAGAGCACTCCATTAATTACACTGTTATTCCAGTCTAATAATTTACTAGTTGAATGCCCAATTTAATCATCAAATCCCTTCCCAACAGATTAGTCCTTGCCTTGGGTACATACAATAATTACCCAGTGATCATTTTATCCCCTAGTCTCAGCTTGGTATCCCCCCCAAAGTGGCACTGTTATCCCAGCCCCACTTTTTAGGGTTTCATTAGTTAATTTAATCCCTGATACTTTACAAGTCAGTAATGACCTAGCTGTTCCCCAGTGTATTGGGTTTGATGGCAAGGTTCGGGGGCTGTGAGTAGGGGGGTGGGAAACTGCAGTGGCAGCCCCCGTGAGAAAAAAAAAACCGGAAGCCTCCCCGTGGCAGATAAGGGACAATTTCATCTGGCCCTAAGGGGCCCACTGCTGCCCAGAGCCAAGCCATGAACAATACAGTCCGTGCCTCTGTGAGAGCACATCCACGAAAACAAACAAACAAAGAAACAAACAAAAACCTGCTTCTCAACAGCAGTTGAGAGAGCGAGAAACCCCCCCGCAGACACCAAAGTCAGTGCAGAAGGAGGGGGAGGAGGCGCTCCAGGCGCTGGAGCCGAAACCCCCCTGCGGCCGCTGGAGAGGCCCCTGGTGGAGCAGGCTGTTCCCCCCTCCCGGATGCTTGGGAAACTGAACAAACACCACAGCAAATATGCAAATATACCAAAACTTCTAGACTGTTACTTAGATAATGCCTACATCCTCTTTCCCTGCTCATTCAACTTCAAACAGCTCTGTTAAATATTACATGCCACACCTTTAACACCTTCAGCAACTCTTTTAACACTTCCTTTATCTTTCTCCAGCCCGCACTTTTCTAATACCAGCACCAAAGGCTCAGTCAGAGTCCAACTTAATTCCATACCTTTTCCCTCCAAGATACTGAAACAACATATCAATATAGCATATTTCATCCCATTTTCCTTCTTTCCTCCTTCTTCCACTCCAGATATTCCTATTCGAAGTGGCCAGCCTGGCCACACTTAAAACATCTTATCAAAGCCTGTCTCTGCTAGGACTCGGGCCACAACACAGGCAGCCCTCTTTGCCTGCCATTCCTTCATCTCTCTTCCTCTCCTTTCCATCCTGGCACTGACTCCCCCTGAAGATTTTCTTCATCTTTCTCCAACCCTCTGCCTCACTACCCGCTGCACTGTCAATACCATTAGTTTCGCTCTCTGCTTTTCCTTCTCATCTCCCCTCCGGACACACACCTCCAGGGCCTCCCGCAGGAGGGTCCCCCAGTGACTGTTCACTACATCCCCCCACCTTCTGAAGCATTTTCTGCATATTTTGCAAGGCTTTAATCACACAATGAACTTTCAAGAGCCCTTGGGATACTGGGTCCTCAGGTCTCATCCCCAAGTACTTTCTCATTCTGACCCCAAGTCTCTCATATGATTTCTGTGTTGCACACTATTATTATTCCAGCCAGGATTGGCAAGTGGGTATTTCTGCCCTGCCGGTATTACCCCTGGTCCTGGAGGATGAGCTCTTTCCCATTCTTGTATAGCAGCTCTCCTCCTGATCATTCCCATTTCTTTCCCTGTAAACAACATACTTATAGACATAATTCCCTCCCCCAAGAGTATAAATCAGGTCGTAGGAACTGGTCTAATTGTTCAGCTAGGCTGTTGGGGTTCTTGAATAAAGACTTCCTCTCCTTCTTAAAAGTCCTAACCTCTCTGCTGGTAAGGAGGAGGGGGTAGTTCACCTAAGAGGATACACAGTTAGTGTTAGTACTGTTAGTATCAGGGAAGGCAAAATTCTCAACATATCTTCTACCTTGTTCTAATTCTTGCCAGAGCCTAGAGTACGATCCTTCTTTAGGGACAGTGTTAATTACAGTCCCTGTCTCCCTTCCTGGAGTGACTGCTGCTGCCACCAGTTCAATATTAAGATTATAGGGAGCATAACTTGGCTCCTTCTCTGAAAAAGGAATCTCATTGTTTACACATAAATTTAAAGCCTGAATTTTCATCAGACCCGTATTTTGGCCAAAATACTGCTGTTTCCTTAATTGGTTCTTTTGTCCAGACTGATACACAATATTTAACCCTTTTTTTTTTTTTTTTTTTTTTTAATTACTTTTCTTTTACAATCCCTCTAATTTTGGGATTATGTTTCCAATTTCTTATCATTTTTCAGGAAGAACTATTAGTAGGCACTCCCCCAGGGATATCTCCCTGTCCCCTGGAACTCATATTTTCCCATTTTTCCTAACCCTCGCCAGTATGTGCTACAGAAATTTCCCTTCTGCAGTGTACCACACACCAACGTACTGAAAAATGGGGGTGTACCGCCAAGCACTTCCCCGTGCAAGCGTTACCGCACACCTATGAGTTTACCAGATTCCCTGGAACTCGTACTTCCCATCTTTCCTAACCCTCGCCAGTATGTGCTACAGAATTTTCCCTTCTGCAGTGTACCACACACCAACGTACTGAAAGATGGGGGTGTACCGCCAAGCACTTCCATGTGCCAGCGTTACCGCACACCTGAGTTTACCAGATTCCCTGGTGTACTTCCAAGCACTTCCCCGTGCAAGGATTACCGTACACCAGATTCCCCTGGTGTAGTGCCAGCACTTCCCCGTGCAAGGGCTTACCATACACCAGATCACCCGACCCCCAAGGCAATACTTAATATTTCTTACCTTGGTCTGTGCACAGAGTTACCGGATCGATTCTTAAAAACCCGGAGTGCCTACCTTCTTCCTTTCCCCACTACTTCACGGATCCTGCCTCTTTAACCAGTCTCGGGCCCTCTGTCAGCTTTCCGCAGAACCGCCACCGTCGATGCACAGGACCGCTGAAATCAGCGGGGCATGCCTTCCTGCTGCTGCGGCGGTGGGGCTCCCCAGTAGGTGACTGGATCCCGGACGAGCCCCCAAATTGTGAGAAACACTCCGTAGCCAATAACTTAGGCTCAGGCAAGGATCTCAGTGAAGTAGTAATTTATTCGCGATTGCAATGGCGGGCGCCCCACAAGCAGGAGAGAGCGCATCTACTAGTTCCAAAACACAGTTTATATACCTTTTGATGGCAGGACCCTCCCCTGTTTCCCCACTGAGTGGGTAATCCAGATTCACAGTCTATCTGATGCTTCACAAACAATGCATGGCCTTCAGTCGCCGGCCTGTTAAATTTCAAATTTCTTTTGACATTTTTACTGCTTGAAGTGGTAATGTTTCTTCACTTATCTGACTTGACTTGACACCGTGATTTTCACCTAATTGTCCTAAGGAGTCTGATTGTCTGCATTTTACAAGGTCGCCTGCTAAACTTTCTTATCACTGTAAGCATATCTCAGTACCACATTCCCTCCTTCTAAACAATGTAACTCTGCAAAAACAACATTTCTATTCCCACACACAGCCATAGCTGAGGAGGACAAGGCTGGCAGCTGCGCTGGAAAGGAGAACAACGGCGGGGAGCGTGACCTCCCGTCATGTGCCGGGGGCATTTCTCCTCTCCTGCATCCCAGCCGCTGCTCGCATTCCTCTGCCAATCTTTGTTCCACCGGGCATCGCCGGCGCACGGGCTGATCCCCGGGGGTATTTTTAGGAAGCGTCAGGCACGGTGGAGGCGTGCTTTGAATTCTCCCCCTCGCAGCACGGCGAGGTGCCAGCGCTGAGAGGTGCACGCCATGTGACGGCCGCGGCCGGCGCGCGTCTATTCCAGTCACATTTTCCACACAAACAGCATCCGACGGGGGACCGCGGGGGGCCCGGCCAACCTTCAGGAGCCCCGTTGGCAGCCCACGCCCCGCTCACACCGCCTTATCGCCGCGGGGCCGGACCCTTCCTTCCCCCTTCCCTCCGCCGCCGGGCCCCGCCTCGGGCGCGGCCACGTCAGTGGGCGTCGGGGCCGAGCCCCTCGCCCTCCCCCGGCACGCCTGAGCCCACGGCAGCGCCTCTCCCGGCCGGGCCTCGCTCAGCCGGCGCCGGACAGTAGCACCAGCCGCCCCCTCCTCCTCCTCATCTTCCTCCTCTTCTTCTTCTTCCTCCTCCTCCTCCTCCTCCTCCTCCAGAAGATGGCGGCGCACAGACTCCTCCTGCCGCCGCTCGCCCGCCGCATCCTCCTGCCCGCCGCGCGGACACGGGGCGCCGCCGAGGTGAGGGGCGGGACGGCCTCTGTCTGTCCGTCCGTCTGTCCGTCCGTCCGTGTCACCCATCCATCCATCCGTCCATCCGTCCATCCGTCCGCGCTGACCTTGGCGGAGACGGGGAGAGGGGATGCGGGGCTCGGCCCCGCAGCGCGGCTCAGCCCCTGCCCGCTCCCCTCGCTTCCCCCTCCCGCCCCCCCCCTGCCCTCGGTATCCCCTTCTGATCCCCTTCTGGGTGTATTTTTGGGGGACACAGCGCCTCACCTGCTGCCTCCTGCCGCACGTGTCGGCTGCCCCGCGTGTCTCCGCGGGCAGGGGGGCCCGGCTGCTCCTGCCTTTGTTTTGTCGGGTTGTGGCTTGCCCCTTCTGCGAGGCGTCCTTCCCCTTGGCTGGCCGCTCGGGTGTCCTGGTTTGGGCTGGGGTAGCTGATTTTCGTCATAGCAGCGAGAAAATGTTGTCATGCTTTGGCTCTAGGGTAGGAATAAAGCCATAAAGCCACCGATGTGTTGGCTGTTGTGCAGTGCTCACACACAGCCCAGGGCATTACAGCCCCTCCTGCTGCCCCACGAGCGATGAGGGGCTGGGGGTGCACCAGGAGCTGGAGGGGACAGGGCCAGGACGGCTGGCCCTAGGCTGCCCAAAGGGATGTCCCACACCATGCGGTGCTGTGCTGAACGATAAAATGGGGCAGAATTGGCAGGGGTCTGCCATTGCTCAAGGACGGGTCGGGCAATTGCGCTGTGCATCGCTTGCTTTGTGTATTCTTTTTTTCCCCCCACTTTTTCTTCCCTGTTAATCTCCCTTTATCTCGGCCCACCACTTAATGCCCGCCTTCCTGGTTGTGTGTCCCCCTGCCCCTCGGCAGGGGACAGCGGGTGGCCACCGTGTGTCACCAAGCTGCCAGATCCACGGCCACCACCTGGGGTTTCGGCTTCGTGCCCTGGTGTGCAGGGACACACTTTGCAGTTCTGAAAATGTGTTTCTGAAGGAAATAGCCATGGGGCTACTGAGCATGGGGAAAAGGGTCTTATTTTCAACCAGTACGGTTCCCACTTAATAATGTTTTTCTGAGCCCCTCAAAGCAGAGGAGCATCGATGGCAGAGGAGCATTGGGAAGGAAAGAAACCTCCATTTAAAAAGGTTTTCTTAATACTCCATGCAAACCCTTCTAGCCTTAGTTTTATAAAGGAGGCGGTTTGTGTAGTTTTGAAACTGAGCCAAAATTACTGCACTGGTTGTAACTGGATCTTAAGACAACTCTGCAGGGAAGAATACTGCCATTCTCTTTATGTTGTGCATACATTAGCTCGATTATTATTCATTTACCCATTCTTCTCCTCCTTTCCCAGTCTACAATTTCTACTTCCACATCAAATTAGAAGTGGAAACAACATCAGCTAGTATTTTGACCTCCAAATATGCTCAATTTTTCAAGACTCTGTAAGTATAGTGTAGTGGTTTACATGTCAGTTGCTGCTGGAGCACTGACAGTACTTCATTAGTATTAATCCATGATAATATTACTGTGAAACGCTTCAAGGGGAAAAAAAAAAGTTTTAGGATAGCTGTGATCTAAGAATACAGCAGAGGATTCATGGTGGTTACTGTTTAATGGGTTTGCGCTATCAAGTCTTGATTTTGGGGTGGAAGTCCTATTAATTTCCCTTTTGTCCTCCTATTTCATATGTTTGTGGCAGTCTCCCTGACTGAGGGTGGTTCTCCAACAATGCATGTAGTGCTAAGAATGCAGGACGAAGCTGGGCATCCCTGCTTACTACACGGCCAGCACAGTGCTGTACTTCACATTGTTCCTTGGCCTCCACTCAGAGTTTGTGGTGATGTTGGCCCTCTGCGTCTGCGCCTACTGATTATCCTTGGTGTCCAGATACTTCGGAGCTACAAGCAGTAATGTTGGGTTGGAGCAATCTACATGTTGCTCAAACTCATGTTGAGGAATTGCATTTTTGAGTCTGTTTACACTAAGTCACGACTTCTCAACAGTTTAAGATGGAATTCAGAAACTGTAAATCTGTTTGAATATAGTCTAATGGATGCAGTTTATATTAGTCCTAAAGCCTTTATAACACGCATGAATGTAGCAAAACATGGGTGATATGATTTGGGGGATAGAGAGACAGCAGAGTCCTTGTTCTAGACAGCCTAACCCATATATATGTCCCCCTACCCTTCTATCCCTCTTTCCACAAATATGGAAGCTTAGTCTTTGTCTTAGCAGTGTCTTTTTTGTACATCTTCCCCTTTAGTTAGCCAGAGGAATGGTCGTTATTACAGAACTACCATATAATACATCGTATTCACTCACTTAACCTCTTTTAATGTTGTTCTAGATTTCTGGATGCTATTTTTCTACCAGCTCTCAACGCAACACCAAATTTTATACTGATCCTGTTGAAGCTGTAAAAGACATACCCAATGGGGCAACTATACTCGTTGGTGGTAAATATTTAAATTCTTTATGGATGAAAACTTGTATTCTATTAATGAGATAATTGTGGTTCTTTTAACGTTATCTAATTTGAGAATCCATATCTTTTGTGTAGGTATTTTAAACAAGTCATTTCCTACCTTACTAATCATGGGACAGACCTTATCAGTAAGCAAATCTTGGTTTCTTAGTTGAAGGAAATATCCTCAGGAAAAAATCATTAGTTATTTTTCCCCATTAATAAAGCGTTAGACCTTAATTGCGTCAATTTGAATGCAGAAAGTTAATTTGGTCTTTTGGATCATTACTTCAGATGGTGAAGAAAGGCATTTTAGCTTGATTATTTTTATGCATTCTGTGCTCTGTATTTGCCTTTTCGCTGGCTCTCTGTGACCTTGAACAAATCACCTGAGCTGTTTGACTGTTGGAAGTCAAAATAACTTACCTATTATTCAGTTATACTGAATGGTTATGTGTAATATTTCCAGAAGAGTCAAGAAATTGTATCATACTGGCTTTCAACACGACTTGAGCTCTTAAATATTCTAGATGTTTTTCACAGTTTCATGCTGTTTAACCTCCTGAAAGAAAAGGCAGTCTCTTTATTTAACGTACCATATCTGATTTTTAGTACTGAAGAAGAGTAGTGAATGTAATGTTGTAAAACATGGGAAACATCACTAGAGATCTGTAGTAAGGCAAAGAAATGATAATTCTTCCTATTTATCATTTTGCCTTACTACTGTCTATTTTTTTGTTGTTGTTTAGTAGGAACAAAAGAAAAGATGCAATGGTTGCAAGTAAAATGCTAGTAGTCATAGTATTAAGAGTAAGACTGGTGCTTCAAATGTGCTATACTTCATTTTAGGAGTATGAGGTTCTTACACAATAGGCAGGGGTGTGAGGTGCTTCAGCCTGGGTGGAGATCTGGGTTACTGTGCTTCCAGTTACTGGTCTTACCCAGAAGTTTAAGATTTCCAGATTCTTATCACTGACTGTAGGTTATGCTGTATGGGAGAACTCTTTGCTCCTCTTGTTTGACAATGTTAACCATTCATTGTTACTGATGGTTAGTTGCCTGGAAAAAAAAAAAAAAAAAGAGGAGTAATGTATATAAGGGCACAGGGCATGGATAGGACACACACCAGGATAGCCAAGGTCTTGGAGACCTTATCCAAAGGCTGTTTGCATATGAGCAGGTATCTGATATCTTCATTGCTTTAATATTGCTAAATTGCTTTAATCCAAACTGGGAAGCATCCAGTGACTGGGAGATTACAGTACTAGGGCACACCACGCTTTCCAGAAGTATTGGTTTCTTTAGTCATCTAAAGTGCTCATTCTATTCAGGAAAGACTTAACTAACCAGTGCTTCTGATTAAACTGTTTTTCAAACACTTGTGACATATTCAATTTTATTTCATTATACACAGGTTTTGGATTGTGTGGGATTCCTGAAAACCTCATTGGGGGTTTGCTGAAGACTGGAGTAAAGGGAATTACAGCTGTCAGTAACAATGCAGGGTAGGTATACGTGTATTTGTGGCTTAATTCTGTTCATGTGAGAAGGCTGGTATGTTTAAAAAAAATACTACTTTTCATCATAAGGTGTCTGAAAATTAACATGAAAAAATAATATAAAAAAAATGAAAAATCGGTATGAAAAATAGCTGTGTCAGTTTTATTTTTGGACTGAGTCCAGAGAGTACAGTCCTGTGTGTATATATACCCCGATTTGTCTGGGAGCAATTGTTGCTGTAGAACATAGCAATTACGTATATTTACATATATTTAACCGGTTGATTGTAACTGAAAATATCAGTCATTTGTGTGTCTGTAAATTTCGAGATGGGAATTTTTAATTACATTTTGAGGCTTTCTGACAAAATTTTATTATAGCTCCGTTACTTTAAAAAAAAAAAAAGGGGGGGGGGGGAGGAAAATAACCCCACAACAATAGAGAATATTTATGATAAATCAATGGAGAGACTTTTTTTGTGAGTCTAGAAATTATCATTTTGTTAAATATTTGCCCATTAAGAAATTCATGTGAGATTGACAAAATAATTTTTACATGCAATTTCCCAGCTTCTCATTATGGTTATTTTTTTTTTTACACAAGCTGCTCATCTAGTACACCTAACAGTCTTCATGTAGAGAAATACAGCCACAAGTGCATTGATGGAATAGAAACAAAATTAAATAAAAATTCTGACATGCAGAATGTAGTGACGTGTATTTGAAATTTGCCAGGTCAATAAGATGGATGTTCTGCTCCTTGCAGCATGTTGGATGAGTAGCATATGCAGGTAGCCCTAAATTTGGTGCAGTAACTTATCATATTAAATATCACCCACAGCAACAAAATAATCTCAGTATAATTTGGTTCACTGTGGATTTAAAGAATATTGAAAACCATAAAAAATCCTCATTTACTATTTCCTGTCAAATGCAGCATACAAAATTAAGTAGTTCACAAAAAAATGCACTAACCTGGGATTTTCTAATTGCTGAAATTACACATCATTACAGAAAAGAAAAGAAAAAAAGGGAAAGAATGCTCATGCACCATGCTCACACACCAGCTTGCTTACCACCTGGGGTGTATAATCCTATAACCCCAGTAGATCTAGCTGTGAAAACACTCTTGTTTCACAAGGCAGGAGTTTAGGATGAGCCCTCTTAAAAAAAAAAAAAAAAGTTTGCTAAAGGTGCATCGAGATACTTGCACCAGAATAAGGGAGAGATGGGTTTATGTGAAACAGAAAGGTTGTTTGGGTATGAAGAGCTTGGTTCCTAGTGTGAAATGAACGTAGATGTCAAACACTGCTTCCTCAATTCCTCCAGCCTTGCCAAAGAAGTGAATTAAGTTTGATTTATCCAGTAATGCTTTGTGCTCTTGTCATCTGTGTCATTACATCTCTCCTATGGTCTCCTACGTCTATGGTTTTGTATCCCAGTCTGTTTTAACTAGACTGAAATTAACATGATTTAAAAACAGAATATAATTAAAAAATACAGATAAAGTAGCAATTATAACAATTAATAATTAATAAAAAAAAAATATGTTTTGCAAATCATTGTCTCTTCTCACTTAAAATATTTCAGACATGGTTTCTTGGTCATAGAACAAGGAAACACCTGAAATCTCCATGTGGTCTTTTTCACTACCTTTTCAAACTCAGATTTAAACATTAACAAGAAAAAGTACTTTCTTCTGTTATCTACTGTTATCAGCTTTGTTTCCTGGTTAATAAGATAATACCAACCTGTAGATTGAAATTAGCAGTGGTAACAGGGAAAAGTGTTTCAGAAAATGTTTTTTCTTTAAAAGTTTGATATTGTAAGGGAAAAAATGTGTTGAGCAAAATCAGGCAGTATTTTTTTTCTCAGATATATAATCTTACGAATTTTGGAATATTCTGTTGAGCAATCATTATGGCAATAGTGAAGTTTAGTTGGAGTTTTCACTTCCAACTAAATTGGCAAAGTATGTGGCCCTCCTGCTGCATCACAAAACTTCCGACGTTTGATACAAGGTCACATAGGTACTGATTGAGTTCTGCTAGATATAGCAGAGATATTTAGTTCTGCTAAGGTTCTCACTTCTGTTTTCTCGTTTGAGTTCTTTGGACCCCATAGAAATAAGCCACCAGTTTTATTTTTATGTTTACTTTAATTAAATACAGTTGTGGTTCTCTTTTTATTTATTTTTTATTGCTTTTAGAAGAAAATTTGTTCCTATATATGTAATCCAGGCAGCTGAAGTTCACAATATGTTAATCTTATTTTTTTCCAGTTCCTCGTGCTTGCCATTGTGCATGCATAGTAATGGATATAATTTGCATTAGCACATAGGGAGTCACACTCAAACCCTTCACTATCCTGTTGAAAACAATTTCTGTTGGATGCTAAAAAGGAGACAAAGAGATAGAATTTATGAAAGATCAATCATGTAGAAGAGATCAATCACTTTCCTTATACCCTTATTTCTGAATGACATGCATATGTGTCAACAGAGTAAGTGCATAGATGCTTCTAGCAAGTAAAGGTTTAAATGTGAAAAGAGAAGCATTGTGGAATGGAACTCAGAAGCAGACACTTTGTATTGTATTTTATAATATAGAATATTGTTGTGGTTTAACCCAGCCAGCAACTAAACACCACGCAGCCGTTTGCTCACCCTCCCCCCTCCCTCTCTGGGATGGGGGAGAGAAACAGGAAAGTGAAGCCTGTGAGTTGAGATAAAGACAGTTTATTAAGACAGGAAAATAATAACAATAATAATGATGATAACTGTACTACTACTACTAATGTGTATGAAACAAGTGATGCACAGTGCAGTTGCTCACCACCTGCTGACTGATGCCCAACCTAACCTTCACCTAGCAGGTGAAAAATCTTTCACCAAGATTTTTGATGGTATTGTAGGCCAGGCTGGATGGGGCTTTGGGCAACCTGCTCTAGTGGAAGGTGTCCTTACCTTGGGCAGGGTTGGAACTGGGTATTCCTTAAGGTCCCTTCCAACTCAAACTGTTCAGTTCACTAATTCTGTATTAGGTTGGAATTAATTTTGCTTGAAAGAGTTGCCCTGAAAATTCTTTGATCTTTGAAGCTGGAGAGATTAGTGTCAAACGTTTTGTTTTCCATGAATGTTCATGGAAGTCTGATAAACACCTCACAGAAAAGTATGATGATCTGTGCTTCCTTTTAGGCATACTCAAAGTGTTGGTATTTGAATTTGTCTCCAGTGCAGGCTTCCACCTCTACAGATTTTAAAGGCACTTCAGACCTGCATCCTCATTTCTTGTTGTATACCTGCTAATGGCTGTTACCTTTGAGGGGCTGTTGGAGCAGCAATTGTGCTAAGGCTTTCCTTGTAGGTGGTATCAGATGACTTGAAAATGCCCAAGAACATCTGGGTTTTTCATGAAAGCTAGCTTGTAAAAAGCCTGGTTTTAATCTCATATTAAACAGTATTGTCTATTTTGAAATTAATTTAAGAATATGGCCTCATCTTTTGTTTTTATTTCTTAACTATTATATGGAATTTAGCCTGCTATAATTTGATAGGGTTTGACATCTGAATCAAATCACAGATGTTGTCAATAATAAAGTCAAAATCCTCATCACAGTGAGTGAAACCATTTAAACATATTAGAATACCATAGCAAAAAGCATAATGATACTACCAAGTATCACAATACTAACAAATAGATTTGAAAACTGAAATAGCAGAGCATTCATATGCCCTGCAGCACTAGTATTCAAAGGGTGAGTTGTTTTTTTAATCTTGGGATGTCAAGTACTTTGTGAAATGACTAACTTGCCACTTTCCAAGATGCCTCAGGATTCAGTATTTTGCTCTGGTGCTGAGTGCTGTGCTGTAGCTAATACCCTGCTGTGTTTCATCTTCCTGACTGCAACTGCTTTCTGTTCTCCAGCTCTTCCAGCACACAAGAGGTAATTGGCTGTGGTTAGTGTTTTTTTTTGTTTTTTTTTTTCATCCGGCAGTGGGGTTAGAAGGCAACTTGTAATTGGAGCAGAGAAGGAGCCAAGTATGCAGACAGGCAGCCTCTTCTAGAGAACAGTGCAGCAACATGGTTTAAGTCACATGTCTTTCAATATGTGTGAACCACAAAATGTTCTTACAGAGCGATCTGTTTGTGACTTAAAGAGCAGCAAGGGGGACAACGTTTCACTTGCATCTAGGAGAGAGCAAGAGGAAGTCCTGTCGCACTCTTACCAACTCCTTTCTTTGAGCTGGAGAGGAGGTTCAGCCAAGTTTAGAAATGCTTGGCACTCTGGGGAAACAACTTCAGAGGAGTATGTGATCACAAATTCACACCTTATTGTGCTGTGCTACAGTGCAACAGGGAGGAGATTCCTCCTGCACGTCCTTCCTCGGTTCATATGGCTGCTAGCAGGTCAAGTCCTTGTTTTGAGCTGTGAAAGCCTTGCCAGGGAGGGGATGTACAGTCCTGTATGAGGTGCTCTTGGGCACCTGAGTTAGAAATATGATCCTGCTCAACACACGGCCTGTTGCTGTGCGCTTCTGTAGTGCGTAAGCTATGCACTAGCCAGTGAAATGGCATATTTAAGAGTAGTTACTCTTTTGCCAAGCCAAACAAAGCAAAGCGTTTGAAAGGGAAGCAATACAAATATTCCGTATCTCTGCTATTTACACAACGTGCTGCGGATGAAACTGGGGCTTGTGAACCATGGGAGATACTGAAAGGTACTATGGTGGGCAGGTGTGCTTTTAAAATGCATACTCTCACACCTTCCCTTATAACTTGTTTTGCCTGTGTTATTCATATTTTAAGTATTTCCTTTACAATGTATGATTACATGCCCGTTAAATTTAGAAGATTCTATTTCAGTAACCTTCTAGAATCCATTTTATTTTGTCTTTGCTGCATTGTTTAAATTTGGTTAGCTACATATACATCAGTGCACCCTTATTTTAAACCTTGACTCAGTGAATTCCCAACATAGCTGTGATTGACAAACAGTACCTTCTTGCATGTGGCTGTTGTTATCTGCACTATGACTTCATAGTACCTGTTGCATACTGACCAGGTTATAGTAGACTTGGACATTTCAGGTCATCTTACACCAAAGCTTCCATTTTGCAGGTTTACAGGCCTATTGTTTCAGGATCTGTGTTGCAACAAAACTAATCTTGTCATTAACAGTTAACAAAGCCAAATATTTAAAATGAAAGTTTAAGGAATTGGCTCCAAATTGTTATTTTTCATTAATTATGCTTCATGAAATGGTTAACTAATTTTGGGTATAATCACATTCTGAGATGAACACCTTTATTCTGTCTGTACTACCTCAATAGACTGACTTTGTGCTAGGTAAAAATGAAGTCTGTTAGTTACTTGTACTAGCTGCACATGTGGTCTGACTGTTGTTACAAATGGTCTGCTTCTCTCTGAGTTTTGTCTGCTTGTGAGATTTAAATATGCATTCTTTTTGAATGCAATAGTATTGAACAGTAGGTTTTCACTTACAGTAAAAATAGAAAAGTCACAGCTAATATATCTTAACTACTAATCACCTGGGTGACCATTTTAAAGGAGATTGACCGCATGCTGTCAGATTATCAGAGGTTCAAGCTATCTGCTAAGAAGGCATTAGCAGCTTTTTAAACCTTTAGTTTCTGTGCTAATTTAGGAGAAGTTATTTTTATGTTACGATATTATGCATTTCTAAGGAGAAGATAGCCTTGTGATAAATATTTGGTCAATGTGCCTGTGTGCACTAAGTTACTCATTGTATGACTGTGCACCCCATATTAATTCAAAAGTATGAAAGGTACTTTTCTAGTTTTAGCAATTAAATATTTTGTTTTTAAGGCAGGTTTAATAAACCTTAACATAGATAAAATTTATCTTGTTTGTCTGTAATTACTTTGAGCTGTGTGCCATCTTTGACATAGACTTCCTATTTGTTCTTGTGTATGTAATTCCTATGCCCTAATTCCTTCCTTGTATATTAATGTATATGTTTCTTTCCTTTTATGTTTTTTTTTTTTTTTAAAAAAAAAGTTTCCTGGTAGAAGTCGCATCCCAAATTCACAGAAAGTTGAGAAATTTTTCCATGTAAAATATCAATAAGGTGTTGAGTACTTCTAACGATCATAAAAGTGACAATCACTTGATTCAGAGTGAAAAATGTAACTGAAGAAGTTTATGGAAGAGTGTGAAGAAAGCTTGTATGTCACAAAGATACAATCAAAATAATGCTCAGAAGATCTTACATTGTGATGTAATTTCTGCATATATAAGAAATTCTTTGAATATCTCAAACATTCTTTCACAAGTGAAACACAAGGTCACCAATGACTCTTATCTTTCTTGCATATGGGAGGTTGCCACAGTAATGGGGGAAAGGTCTGTAATTTATTTTTAGTGTTAAGATGAATATTTGGGGCAGTTTACTTCTTTTTTCCTCTAATCTTTTTTTTTTTTTTTTTTTTTTTTTTTTTTTTTTTTTTTTTAAGAATCTATTTGGATGCTTTATTACAACCGTTAGATTGTTGACCCTCTTTGAACTGCAAATCACTCAAGATCTGAAGATCTGACCAGGTCATCTTGCTAATTTTAGTGCGGAGGTTATTTAGGATTTTGGCAGGGCGAGTTGTACTAAACTTTGCACTACATAGAACTATTGAGAAATCAGCTCAGAGGATGACTTGCAGGTTGTGATTACAAATGAAGAGGACCAAGTAGGTAAAGAATTCAGTGTGTTTGAAGAATTGTGTCAACTTCATTTTAGAAAAGTGTCAATAAAAGTTAAACTTAGCTTTCAGCCAGGAGATTGGAAGTATGATGCATACACGATGAAATTCAAATATTTAATGGATTAAGTGTATACTATTTAACTTCACTGCAAAGGAAAAATAGGGCAAATTTTAAAAGCTCTGAATGGAATTTGCTTTATTTGTTGTATTAGAAACATGATATGCTACTTCATAGCAAAAAGAAAGATGGAGAGAGGAGTCCCTGCTGCTGACCTAAGTTTCCAATGTGCAGTACCTGTCTTTCTCAAAAATTGTCTGCCTTCACAGCATTTTGATGGACCTGGCAGATATACATATATATATGCACTAGTCATTCGTACAAGCAGTGGTGCATCTTTTTTTTATGGAAAGGAAGGATGGCAGAGGAACAATACTGTTATTTTGCTGTGAGGTTGAAGCTGAAATGGAGTTACTGGAGCAGAGAGGATGGAGTTTCCCTAAGAAGGCTTTACTAGTGGAGGGAGAAGAGTGCAGTGCAAGCAGTGTGTAGAGTGAGTGGAGGGAATTTAAAGCTCAGTCATGCTGATAGCTTGCCAGCAGGGCTTCATGATTTCAGCAGCCATGGGCTCCTTTTGCTTTCATCTTTTTCCCCTCAGAGTGAAAGGGGCAGTGTCAGTCTGCTGAGCTGAGAGAGGTTCAGTGCATCATTTTTTTTTGTCCTTTGCCATGGGCTAAAAAAGGTGGTGAGACAGATGCTATGGGTTCTGGACCCTGTGATCTGCCCTGCTTTCTGTCCTGCCTCTTCCTTCTGACTGGGAGTGCTTGAGCATACTGAAGCTCCAATACTTCTCTCTTCCTCCTCTCTTCTCTGTTATCTTCCCTAAGATAGATTCTACCTCTCCTTTCTGCCTTCCATTAACCAGTTCTTAGATGGAAAAATGTCCTAGGAGAAGGGAAATAAAAAAAAAAAATTACAGTTTCCCTCTCTCTGCTAGTTGATTCCCACCCCACCCCTCATGTTCCTCTCATTCTCCATGTACTTTCTTGGTAGTGCAGGACAGAAAAGAAGCAAAACCAGCATATTGGTTTATCTGGCTCCTCACTAATCTTTTAACCTAATGTGTAAGGGATTACTGTGGGACATGCTCTTACAGCTAGATGACTGGACAATGCAAGACATCAAGTGCTGCTAGATGAGTGCCCACATTTATTTTATCCTTGATTGCGTGCACTTAGGTGTCTTCTGGCAAAGGCCATTCACTCGTTTTCTGCACAAAGGGTCATGTTCTGATGCTGGCAGGATTGCACTTTGATGACTTTTGTGGGGCTGTGAATGTGCATCACTAAGAACTTGGACGCTTTCTTCAGCCTTTTTTCATGTTGGTCAAGTTTCATGCTGTAGTTAGGGCAGTCCCTGAGCATGCAACTTTAAGGCTGTATTACTGACAAACAGACAGTGGTCAGTACATAGCTCTCAGCTTGGGAGCCTACCTGGGCTTCCCCTGGAAGTGTGGACCTAGTGGGAGACATGATCTGTGTAACTTGGAGCAGATCCTTTTAAGGACTGTAAAGTTAAAGTTACAAAGTAAAAAGAGACTAGATGAATCCTCTTTTAAGTGGACAGAGATGGAAGAAATTATTTCTCTCTCCCACTTCTAGCCTCTTGCCAGGAAAATTTCTAGCTCTGGAACGGATCTGTACATTATCAGGTTTCATGCGTAGCTGTGCAACGCTGTGACCTGCCGAATGCCTAGAGAGAGACTGCTCATGTATCTCCAGAAGCTGACTAGTGTTTTCATATAAAGCACTCTTTAGAAAAATATCTCTGTCAGAAACCTTGGGACTACAGAAGGAATAACCAAAATAAGAGGACGAAGAGAAGTATGCTTTTTTGCAGCAACAGCAAGTTTCAAGAAACTCTAGTTTCTGCTTGAGGACAGTCCTTGCCTGAGTATTTTTATTACATGGTTTTCTTTCTCAGTCTGTGTTCTCCAGGGATGATGTAGTTGCCCTCCTGTCCTTCCAATCTCCAGACTGTAGGAGGAGGAAGGTCAGGTATGTCATTATGTTAGCTCCTCTTTGGCCAGCATATTTTTATACTACAAAACCCAAATATACACGTTAACCTTTCATATCCAGTGACTTCTGGTCTTGGTGAGATCTTCAAGGAATATCCACCTCAGGTCCCGGAGAATTCTTGTGCAGCAAGAACGGAGAAAAACTTCTCTTTAAGAGACATAGAACAAAGCCATGGAGTTAACTGATGATGCTCACTAGCAGTTTCCAGTGTTCACAGAAAGAGCAGCCAGTCCTTTATACATATACTTGTGCTTTTCTTTGGTACATGTAAATGTCTCTACAAAGGCAGAGAGGAGAGTGTAATTAGCACTGTTTACTCTAAAGGAATGAAAAGCCATCTCATGGCTTGCCAGAGCAGTGTGACATCCCAACTCTGCCTTTTTGTCTGAATAATAATGCAAATTTCTGTTACCTGCTTCATTGGGCTGTGTAGGGCTTGTTGGTGTGTGAAGCTTGGAAACTTCATGAACTCATCTTCCTTGTGATGCTGTAGAATGTATTTTATTTGAGACTCCAAGGAAATAAAGGTAGTTTGCAGTTCTCAGACCTTTATCTGGAGTGCAACATAGGCATGTTGTCGAGACTATTTGAAGTGTATTTGAGATTTGCTAGATCTACCTGGGAGTCTTCTTTGGCTAGTTTTCTATTACAAAAGCCTGACACTGGTTTTTGACAGGAAGATTTTGTAAGTCTGAGAGGGACAAAACAATAGAAAGGAATTCATTACTGGACAACAAGACCTGCTGAATTGTGATTATGTTTTCCGGTCAGCATTGGCAAAACAGAGACCGTGAATTTGGGTCACCTGTATTCTTGATCAGTGTCATGTTAGATCTCCTTTGCTGTATTCATTTCATGTATTCTACAGATTCAGATTTCATCCTAATATAGAACAGGAAACTTAAAAGAAATCTTGATGGCTATGAGGGTAAAAGAAAACATTCTCTGTCTCTGTACTTTCCTTCTTCTGACAGTATACGTAAAAGCTGTAACAACTTCCACCACGCCTCTTTCCTTCCTGCTCAGAGCAACACATTTTTATTACACTCACCTTTGTTTAAATTGTTAAGGGACTGAACCCAGTTTCGGGATGCATTCTTTCCATTCCCTCAGTGAAAGATTTTTCTTCTTATGGCTATTATCTGATAGCAAGGGCACTGCCTGCAGGAAAGATATTTAGGGATAACATTCTCAGTATAAACAAAGCTTAAAAATTCAAAGCAACTTTTGTGCCCAAAACAAAAAGACCAAGAAAGCAGTAGAACATGGAAAGGAAGAACAAGCAATTAACAATTGCCCTAAAACAATCAAAAAAGTTACACTTAATGAAATTTCCCTAAATCAGAAATTATTTTTTACTTTAATTCCAGAATAGAGATATTAAGTAAAGGGCAAAGCATGGGGAAAAGGGGAATGATAACAGCTTTTTGACAATTGTGTGGAAATTTGTTTTCTTAGGATATTCTAGTATAAGGAAAAAAACAAACACAGAAAACAAATTAGGATGAAGTGTTCCAAGTGAGATTTTGGAGGGAAATGAAAAACAATGTGCACGAAAGGTTGCTGATGTGCTTGAAAGGTTATACAATGTCCGTGAAAGAGAGTTTTTCAGCTGGAAACCTGAATGCATGTTGCATATAATTGACATATGATATAAACATATAGGAAGAGTAACAGCAATTGGATTTTGCTTCTCTGAAGATGAAATCCCTGGGAATGGAAGTAATTCTGTGTGGCAGGCAGGCAGAGCATGACTGTCTGAAGGCAGAATGCCTCTTCTCATTGTGCTAGGAAAAAAAAGGCTGCATGGCCTGTGCGCTCTGTGACAGATCCTCACTGCAGTTTTATTTTTGAATAAATTGACCTCCTTTGAGATATGGAGAAAGAGTGACTTAGAAATACCTTGGTTTGAATGTGACAGAATAACTTTTTGTTTAATTCTCACAGGGAGTTTTGTAACCACAGAGTTTTATTTGAGAGGTGATACTTTCCTGCAGTACATGAGAGAAGCAAACATATCTGTATGGGATCTTGCATGAAGATATTCAGAGTCCTGCTAAGGACCAGAGCGTAAGGACTATATGCTCCAGTAGCTGCTGCTTAGCCTGTGGAAGCAGAGAGTAGATGTCTTGGTGAAATGAAGCAGAAATATCTTCATAACCATTACAAATTAGCTTTTGGCCTTCTGCTGCAATTCCTTTCCTATGTGCATGTGCAAGTTTGCTTGCATGCAGAAATCTCATGTCTGCCTCTTTCTGTCGGATAGCTTGAAATTTCTGAAACATTAAGTGCTGTGTTACCCTTGTGGATGATACACAGGAGTAGCAAACTCCAGTTTGTAGACAGTTAAATACACTGCCCCCAGTAAAGCTCTGCAGACTGTTACTTAATGTACCTTCTTTCACTGTGCAGTACTCTAGTTATACAACCCCTTTAAACTGCTGTCAGATATTATCTGGTCTGTTATATTTGCTCATTATTATCTTTTATAATAATAAATCGGGGTTTGATGGTTTTCTTTTGAGAAGGATTTTCCTGCTTTGACTGACACAACAAAGCAAATTGTGGTGCTTGTATTTTTATTTATTTTTAATCCCTTTCTTTGCCTACAAGATTTCTTGTTTTACTCTGTTCTCAGCTTTTTTAGTTCCAAGCCTCTGGAATCTTTTCTTGTGGGGAGTTAGAAATATAGGTTGTTTCCATGTGGCACAGATTTTATTCTCAAGGCTTTGGCATGCTGGAACACTTTTGACATTGTATGGTATTGCATCAGAGCTGGATTTCTTTTATAGGTTAGAGTTAGAGAGTGGAGAAAGCTTTTTTTTTTTTTTTTTTTTTTTTTTTAAGTCAAATTCTTCACATCTACAGAGCAAAAAGTAAGCTTGAAGAATCATGCAAGAGAATTTTGTTTTACTTCCTCATGCATCGTTTCCAAATTGCTTGTGTATGCATAGAAGCAGGCTGCCAAATCTTAAAATAGTTCTCATTATACATGCAACTGGGAAGTCTTTCTGACTGCACATCTTGCTCTCTGCAGCTGTTGCGAGCACTGTGATAGGGGGGGAATAGCTGGTCCTGGTACTGCTCTGCTCAGCCCCTTCTCACTTTGCATGCAACACTGCAACAAATGCTGCAGTGCTGGCAAGCAAGAGGGTAGTTGTGCTGTTGTACGGAGGGCAAGCTGGGCCTGGTACAGCCTGGAGAAGAGACAGCTTGGGCTCTTGTGAATTTGGGTTAATCACTTAGGAGAAGAATTCAAAAGCATCCCCTAAGCCACCTCATTCTGCTTGAAACTTAGACTTTCAACGCCTCAGTGTGTGGAAAAAACAGCCACTGTGAGATAAGCTTATGCTCTGCATTGATCTGTGGAGCTGTCTGAACAGTAAATGCTGGGAAATACTATATATTATGTACCACAACAGGAATACTGCATTGGTCCAAGTTAATTAATCAGAATTAAATTTAAGAATAAAAATGTATAAGCATGTGGATTATGTTCACCATTACTGCTTTTCTGTTAGAAAATAAAGACTGATGTGCTAACTTCTTGAATCTGGCCTTTTGAAAGGATGCCAGGAGGTCACAACTGAGGTGTGTAAAATGGAATGTTAAGGGGTGGAGTATTAATATGAATTGAATGAGGTCCAGTGGGTTATTTCATTTGAACTATACTATTCATTGTGCAAAACAAATAACACTAGGCACACTCAGCATCAGTACTCTTTTTTTTTTTTTTTTTCCCTTTTTTTTTTTCCCCATTGCCATACCAGGGCTAGGGGATATACTTAATGATAATTTGGGTAATGTATAAAAGAAAGTGGTATGATGCATTAATTTCTTCATGTGGTCATTAGTGGAAAGAGTTCATTTCTGACTATCTAGAGAAGGAAGAGTACTGTAGACATCATCATGTAAGAATGCTAAGAGTGTGAGATTAGTATTGGGAAGTGATATATTTCATTAAAGCAATTAATGTAATTAGAAAATACAGACAAGCTTTTGGAATCTTTTTCAGGAGTGGTGTTTTCAGTAGGATGCCTATATTGTAAACACTTGCATGCTAAGTACAGTGTGCTGGGTACTGGCTTTGGTTTCTCATAGAACACTCATTCAGTATTTCTTATGCTCCGCTGTGTGGATAATCTTGTTTTACTGAATTGAGACAGCTGTTAGCAAATACACCTCACTTTTGTGAGGTGCCTCTGGGTTGTGGCATCTTTCCCATGTTGTGTGTGGAGGGTCTGAGTTCTCCACTCATGTTACAGAGATCAGCACAGAGGTAGAGGAGCTTCACACACATGTACCAGTCTGCTGATATCCTGCATAATGTGGGAATGTGAAAGAAATGTTTATTTGTAATATGGTTTCTGTTTATTTCCGTTTTTATATTGTCACAAAAAACCTGAAGTATGTTGTTGTCCTACCAGTACACAATACATGTTGGCAAAAATCACAAAAGTGATAAAGACTAATAAAGACCATCTTTAGGACATTAGAATTTAGGAATATTTTGAAGCATTGGCACAGGAAAACATCTGTTACCTTTGGCATTCAGTTTAAGCTGGCATTGTGACAGACAAGAATATCTTGACTGCAATTTTAATGTCCAATGCAATGTTGCTGGAGTAGGTAATTTCTTAATAAGAAAGTGGAATACTTACTGTAGTAAGAAAATTTAAATATAAATATTCTCTTGCTTTGGGTATAATCCAGCACTATAAATGTGAATGCACCTTTCTCCTTGAGCTGCTAAACAATCACTTTAACTGGTCTTCTCCCTAGGGAGCAAGAGTTCAAACAAAAAAATAAGTCTCTGTTTACTAAAAGCCAGGTTGTGCCTTGTCTGAGTCTTTCTTAGTTAGCAAAGCTTTTTAAAGGTGCATGTATGTAGCATAACAGCACTTGTTAAGCCCATATTTGTAGCTGTGACATAGGAAATGTCATTAAAAATGAAGTTTTGGGTTTCTTCAGTGCTCTCGAAGAGAAGAGGTGTGAGCAATAGACTCCTACATTTCAGTTTTAGCTTTGATGCTTTTTTTTCCCCATTAAAGCTGTAATTTATCATTATTTTTTTAATCTACAATTCCTTATGGCAGAAATGGGGGAAGATAACTTTGTCCTGTCTAGTTAAGTCATAAAATTTATCAGATACTTCGCATAAAACAAAACAGTTATAAATGCCCAGTATTGTCTTCTGTTTTTCTACACAGTGTTGACAATTTTGGACTTGGTCTTCTGCTTCAGACTAAGCAGATAAAGCGCATGGTATCATCGTACGTTGGAGAGAATGCTGAATTTGAACGCCAGTATTTATCTGGTGAGCTTGAGGTTGAGCTTACACCTCAGGTAAGAAGACTGGTGATTTATTTTCATCTAAAATACTGATTTGAATGTTCCTTAAGTGGTCTTTTAAATTAATTTGTATTCTTAATGTTTTTTCTCTGTGCAGATGTGCAGTAGAGAAAGATGGCAGTTGCCAAGTTAGGGTCATGAGCTGTAGACTGCAACTGCGCTGTTAAGATCTAACTGGTCATATTGTGTGAATTTGTGTTATGGCGTGGTACATTGCATTCATTTCAAGTAAATATAAGTACACTCATACATATACACATATATGCATGTGTGTAAAACATATATAATATGTTTTACTGTACAATGTCTGTCCTTGGTAGTTCCTCCTGGGTGACAGAAAAACACATGAACTATGGCTGGCCTACTGCTGTGGCCCATATAAGGGGAAAAAAGTCAGAGAATCCCTGGATTGATGGTAGCTGTGGTGTGTTATTTGGGGAAGTTGTGTATGCAGTGTCTGCCATCTAGTGGGTAAGAAACAAAAGAGGAGACCATTTTTTTCTGAGATGATGTTTAGAATACATTGTCTTTTGTTCTTGTTTGTTAAATCTCAGTGAGTTAGTCTACAGTGTTATGATCCAACATATACAACTTTTTAGCACTGGCAAGGTACCTCCATAGCTGGAATATAATGAGATCCTACTCCTATGAGCATTGGTGTTCCACTGGGAACTTGTTTTATAAAATAGGTACTATAACTTTAAAACCTACAGCATGTTATTGGGAGGCATTTCCAAAGGTGATGCAAAGCTTTTGGACTTGAAATAGCCATTAACTTAAGTCTCTAGGCAAAGCTACAGTATAAAGATTTTACAGAAAATAGTCCCTTGGGCTCAATCTCTTGGGATTGTGTCTAAGACTCCCAGGGATGAACAGGAAATATCCTTTTATACCCAGTCATGGAATGAATCTTCCTGGAAACGATGCTAAGGCACATGGAAAATAAGGAGGTGACTGGCGACAGCTTATGTGCCTGACAAATCCGGTGACCTTCTATTAAGGGGTAACAGCTTTGGTGGACAGGGAATGAGCAACTGACATCACCTACGTGGACTTGTGCAAAGCATTTGCACTGTCCCCCATGATATCCTTGTCTTTAAATTGGAAAGACAAGGATTGAACAGATGGACCACTCGGTGGGTAAGGAATTGGCTGGATGGTCACACTCTAAGAGTTGCAGTCAACAGCAAGTGGAGATCAGGGATGAGTGGTATTCCTCAGGGGCTGGTATTTGGGACCGGTGCTATTTAACATCTTTCTTGGTGATGTGGACAGTGGGTCAAGTGCACCCTCAGCAAGTTTGCCTATGACACCAAGCTGTGTGGTGTGGTCAACAAGCTGGAGAGAAGGGATGCGAGGACCTGGGCAGGCCTGAGAGGTGGGGCTGTGGGAACCTCATGAGGTTCAATTAGGCCAAGTGGAAGGTCCTGCACCTGGGCCAGGGCAATCCCAAGCACCAATATAGTATGGCTAGAGAATGGATTGAGGGCAGCCCCAAGGAGAAAGACCTGGGGGTGTTGGTTGAAGAAAAGCTCGACATGAGCTGGCAATGTGAGCTTGTAGCCCAGAAAGCCAACCTTATCCTGGGCTGCATCAAAAGCAGCATGAGGTGAGGCAGCTGATTGTCCCCCTCTACTGTTTTCTTGTGAGACCCCACCTGGAGTCCTGCATTCAGCTCTCAGGCCCCCAGCACAAGAAGGACTTCAACTTGTTAGCACAAGTCCAAAGGAAGGGCACAAAGGAAGGGCTGGAGCACCTCTCCTGTGAAGACAGGCTGAGGGAGTTGGGGTTGTTCAGCCTGGAGAAGGTTCTGAGGAAACCTTACAGAAGCCTTCCAATACTTAAAGGGGGCCTACAGGAAATCTGGAGAGGGACTCTTTGTCAGGAGGTGGCTTTAAACTAAAAAAGGGTAGATTTAGATTAGATGTTAGGAAGAAATTCTTTCCTGTGAAGGAGTTGAGGCACAGGTTGCCCAGAAAAGTTGTGGATGCCCCAACCCTGGAGCTATTCAAGGCCAGGCTGGATGGGGCTTTGGGCAACCTGATCTCGTGGAAGGTGTTCCTGCTCATGGCCGAGGAGTTGGAACGAGGTGATCTTTAAATTCTCCTTTAATCCAAACCATTCTGTGGTTCAGTCAGCTGACATGGAAATAGCCAGGCACTTGTCACTTCTCACATTTCAAAAGCCTCAAATCTCACCTCTCTATCACCTTGCAATTCATTTTTTCCATCTTCCTACTTCATGCTCAGTAGTTCCATCCAGAAGACCTTCAACTCCTTAGTCATGTGATTTGCTTTGTGGACTGCATAGACAAGCTGTGTAAATCTTCATGGCAACGGTAGGTCTACAGTCTATGTATGTACACTGGTGAACAATAAAGTGAATTAATAACATGCAAGGAAATACAGGGGTCTGAAATATTTATGTTAAGATAAATGTTATGTTTCTGTTTTGGAAAGTGCCATTTAAATTTAATATGACTTTAGACAAAATTACTAGCTCTTGAATGTGTTTTCCCACAGGGTACACTCGCTGAACGTATTAGAGCAGGAGGAGCAGGAATCCCAGCGTTTTACACCAGTACTGGCTACGGGACACTGGTGCAGGAAGGGGGCGCACCTATCAAATACAATACAGATGGCACCATTGCCATTGCCAGCCAGCCAAGGGAGGTAAGATCTGTAAATCTGTTTTCAGGATGCCTTCTGCTTTGAAAACTGAATTTCATACTATTTCATACTATTAATCCAACATACCAAGTTTAACCTTGGTATGTGTTTAACCTTGGTATGTTGGATTAATAGTATGTCTATAGTACCAGGTAGAATAATTTTCCTCCCCCTGCTCATTCCTGCCCCCTGTAACTGATAAAAGCAAGATGGGGAAGAACAGGTTCTTGAGGAAGTCACACGTGGCTGTGGGATCTTGGATAGTTTCAGGCTCCTCGACAGAGAACATGGAGAGGGCAGAGACCTAGTCCAACTAACTTCTCTTTGGTGGATTTAACTGGATACATAAAAGCACAAAAATGTCCTCATGTTTCTTAAAATTTATCTAATAACATGAAGAGGAATTCCTTTTGTCTACTCCATTGCTGTCTGTTTATTCTTCTTTTAAAGATCTAACAAAGTCCTGAACTTTTTACTTCATATCAGTAATCTGGTGGATACAAAAAAATATATCTTGAGTTTGTGCATATTGAATATTCCATTCGGGTTCAATTCTGCCTCTGCCTTATACAGTGGTTCAATAGTGAGCTTTACTTGTGACTGCAAAGAAAATGCAACCATGTATGAGAAAACCTAGTGATAAGTTTGCCAGAATACTTTTTTAGACTTAATTTTCTGCATGGAATGTAACTTACCTGCTTCCCAAGCCCAAGTGTGTTATGAGTGAGCTTGTCAGTGAATCAGAAGAATTTTTACCTTGGTTAGAAGAAATTGTGAATTTATTCTTGAAAAATGCATTTCATTTTTACGCAGCTGTTAAAACAGTATCTGTTTGTCAGTTAGTATTCAGGCTTCATGAACACTATCATTACAAATATTAATCATAAAGGGAGACAAAACAAAATTCAGCCTGTCAGATGATCTGAATTCAGTGCTTTGTATCAAATTGTCTTTATTTAAATTTGGATTTTCTGCTGATAAGCAGTCATTAGGAACCTTTTCAACAGTTCTGCTTTAGCAATTTGATTCTTAATTAGCTAGTAGATATACAACAAAAAGCATGTCCAATACCGGTAGATGGAGCAGCAGGAATATGTATCTTGTTCTGTTCTGTATATGCTTCACTAAACACACACTGGGATAAGCCTGGGATTTATTACAAGCTCTGTGGCTACACACACAAGCTACAGTTTTTCAGATAGAATTGTACATAGTGCAAAAAGACCAGATAAAACAGTCTGTAAAATTAACCTTGTAAAATGAAAATTACATAAGATGATTGTTTGAAGAAACCTATATCTCAATAGTGTACTTTACCTCTGTAGGTGCGAGAGTTTGATGGTCGTCACTTTATCCTCGAGAAGTCAATTACAGGAGACTTTGCCCTTGTGAAGGCATGGAAGGCTGATCGTGCAGGAAACATCATTTTCAGGTATGACTTGTTTATCAGTTGGAAAAGATTCTTTAATGATTTTGATAATGAAAGTGAAGGAGAATCCTGTCTTGTGTGTGATGACAAAATAAAGTTTTACTGATTTCATTTTAATTCATATTACCTTTCCCTAATGTCAAATTACACTTATCACACTTATCAAAAATTAAAAACAAAGAAACAAAAAAAAAACAACCCTTTTTTTTTTCTAAGGACTTCTGAGAATTAAAATACAGCTGTTCAATAAAATATTGGTAGTTAAAAATAATGTATAGGAGAGTCATAGCCATAGTATCATCTGTGGAGAAAGGTAGTAACATTGTTCCTGTCAGTTTTTGTGTTAGTTTGGGTCCTTTTTCTTGTGTGACTGAAGGCTGACACAAGTATCATATATGCCAGAATAGAAGGGAGTTGAGTCAGTCTCCTGACCAGTCAATAATGGGAAAGCTTGATTTTGTCCCCAGAAAAGCGTGTTTAAAGTCTATTTGATCTCAGTGGTGTAGGGAGAGGCATCACATGACTTTAAACATCTTTTATAGTGAAAAACTTGGGCATTGCACTAGTGATAACATTTATTTCGGTAGTTACATCTGTCCTCTGGTTTGTCCTAAATTGAAGCAGAAGAGGTTTGCTTATGTTTAATGTCTGGTTTTTATTTGTTTGTTTTATGGCTATCAGATGAAAAGGTAAGCATTATAACAATCAGTTGCAGTTTATTATATGAAGGGTCTGAACAATGTAGTCTGACTGTATGTATTGAGAAGAACAATGTGTTGAAGAAGCAACTGAAAAATATGGGGATAAAAATGGGGAAAAAGTACAGTTGCTTTATAGGTGGCTCCATCAACAGGATAGAAAGGAAAATTTATTTTTGGCATTGTGACACATTCTGGATTTGTAGTCACTGTCACTGTGACCCTTCCATACTTACTTCTATTATGCAAATTCTGTTTTTATTTTCCAATGTATGCCAAGATAGATGTAGACTCTTCATTTACTGGCATCTGCCACTGCTTTCACAACAGTGTGGCACTATTTATAGTTAATTTCCTATGACTCTGATACCTGCTGAGCCAATAGGAGTGGAATAACTGCCAAACTGTTAGTCACGCTCAAGCTAAGAGCTTCTTTTAAATATAAAGGATATACTTCAGGTAGACTTATTAGAATCATGCAGGCCAGTGTGAATTTTTTGTCTGTTCTCCTGCATGAAGCTATACAGTTTTCTTGGGATCCTGAATGGCACTAGTTCCTTTAGGAAACAGCTTTTAAAACAGGGTTTTCTTCATGTGACTTCAGGTTCCCTAGTGCATTTGTTCCATACAATATGCTGTCTTTACTTTTGTTCAGGCATCTTTACGGTGAGCAGACAGTTTTGCATCACAGCTCTTTCATTCTTCAATACGATACACCACTACCAAGACAAATAATCCAAAACTCCCTCAAACATAATGAAATAACTTCACCTTGTTCCTGTGCTAGCTGTAAGGGTGTATATCTGAGCATTTCACTGTGCTAGTCTGATGCAGGTACTGGTTTTGCTTAGCAGGGGCATGGATCTTAAAGCTTCCATGGGGCTTTGTTAGCAACAGCAGGCAGCTTCACTGCTTCTGTGAATATTCCACCTGATTTGGCTGCACTTCCTTTTCATCTGGTTGTATTCAGTTTTGGAATTGTCTAGCCCAATATACTCTCACACAGTCTGAGGTGTGGTTTGGTGCCCATAAAAGTACACTCCTGACAAAAGAACAGGGCAGTGAAGAGGATGTCCTGTGTTAGGCCCCCTGCTGTCACAGCCAGCCATGTCAGGTCATCTCTTCACACATCAAGCGGTTCTGTAATACATAAATTCATCAAACAGCTAAAGTGTCATTTCAGCTTGGCAGCACTAGGTGGATGTACTTGGTTATTCTAGTTCTCTGTGAATTAGTTTGCTGTCTTTTGTCTGTGGGGGGAAAAGACATTGCCATGTGTTTGGATCAGTTTATGAATCTAATGCTGGAACAAAGGAATCCATATGCTTGCAGTGTCTAGATATCTAGAAATCTATTGTAAAATGAGAAGGTAGCCTTTGCTAGATAGTTTTTGTTTTTCAAACTCCAAAAACCAGAATGCTATTCTGTGTTGGAAAGTAGGATTAGTATTCCTGAATTTTCTTCTTCTGGATTGATGTACCCGTTAGAAAATACCTTTCATCTCGTAAACTACAACTACTACTGAAACATTTTATTAACCAAAAAGCACTTTCAGCTTTTGTAAATAGGGTCAGAATCAAGCCCATTAACTCTTCTTCATATGACACTGAAATGTTGCTTCTAGTACCTCCCCCCTCAAGTGACAATAATTTTATATTGGTTTCTTTTACTGGCAGACTAACCAGTACAATCTTGAAAAGGTCTTCGGAAAAAAAAAAAAGTCACTTGGGATGAAATACTGAATTCTTTGTTTCCACATCTGCTTATCCCATCTGTATTCATTCTCCTGCTATTTTAATTATATTTTTCTTCTCATCTTATACTCTACCTAGTTTAAGGGTATATTTCTCTACATGACTTCTTCTAGTACTGCATTCAAACATTAAGAAAAGGATATAAACTCAAAGGCTTTTTTTTTTTTTTTTTTTAATAGAATCATAGAATCATTTAGGTTGGAAAAGACTTCCAAAATCACGTTCAGCTGCTAACCTAGCACCGCCAAGTCTATCAATAAACTACAGCTCTAAGGACCATGTTTACATGACTGTAAATACGTCCAGAGATCAAGAGACTCAAGCCCTTCCCTGGGCAACCTGTTCCAATGCCTCACAACCCTTTCAGTGAAGACATTTTTCCTAATATACAAACTAAACCTATTCTTGCATTTGTGTTCATGCAGCCACAAATCATGCCTTCTGCAGCCTCTTGTTAAAGACTTCACAGCTGCCATGTATTGCCAATAAAACAGGATTGCTCAAGATACATGTTTTGGGGTATAGTTTGCATTCTGTAGGTCTTTGCATTAGGTCCTAAATGCATGGCAGATGAGGATTTACACGTTTCCATTTTCTTCCTTCCCCAAAGCCACGAGGTGGCAGCAGCATGCCAAAGTTCATTAGGGTTGTAATGATAAGTATGGCCGTTAGACAAGAGGGTGCAAAAAAGAGGGCAAGACGTTGGGAAACAAGGATAATCTGGAAAAAAATATTTGTGTGGAAACGGGAAAAAAGGTCTTGAATTATTTGGAACTCTATTTTCTTGTATTTTGAAGAAAAAAGAAAACAAAAACAAACAAAAAACCACAACAGAATTCTACCATTACAATAAGTGGTACCCCACCAATATATGTTTTTTTGTTTGTTTGTTTGTTTTTCTTACATGTTATACCTTACAATTTTGTTTGTTTTCTGGAAAATACAGAAGCACTGCAATGGGTCACTTGTTTATGCTTGTGTCCAGTATGATCCAGGTGCAGTTATACATACCATGTCTTACCTTACTTCCTAGCAGTTCTTTTTCCTTGTAACAGAAATATGGTGTGGGAATACTTAGGAAGAATGCCAGAGTCTTGAGTGAGTGCCAAAACTGGCACAGCTTTTTTAATCAAGAGAATTGGATTAAATTTACTACCATGCAAAGTGTTAGCCAAAGTCCATATAGCTGCCTAGTCTAAATTATGAAGGCATATGTGGGATCTGGGAGGTTGTTAGGCCCTGTGCTCACTCCTCCGTGGAGATGAAATTCATTCTTTGTGTGGTGAAGTAATGGGAATGTACCTTGTACACAGCTCAGCTTGCTGCTTCTCTTGAATCTGATAAATGAAGATATCAGTAGCATACCCAATTTCAATTAGACAAAGTGCTGATTAAAAGTCAAAAGAGCTGTAATAAATACTCTCCGATGTAGGAAAATATGATGTAATTTCATATGCATCTTATACAATTCCACAGTACTTTTTCTTCCTTCTTGTTTTTATTATTCTTCTAGCTATTTGGCAGAAGGATTTGTGATGTTCATGTTACAGAGATACTTGATGTAACTTAGTTCTGAAATGTCTGTACTTCTACAACTTTTAGTATTTACTCATTTTCTGTTCTTTTGCAGGAAAACTGCAAGAAATTTCAACCAGCCAATGTGCAAAGCTGCCAAGACAACCGTGGTGGAGGTAGGTAGTTGAAACGTAGTAAGCTCTACACACCTGTAGGCAGCAGACCCCTTCGTTTTGCATGCCATTCTGGGGACAGAGTTCCTTTTCTTGACTCACTTGGTGAATTTTCAATGAGGGATGGTGGTCTAATCTGTCTTCAGATTTTTCTGAATTCTGATTTTTTTTTTTCTACACTGTGTTCAGTTGTAGTGATTAGTTTATCATCGTTCTTCAGTTTATCACTTTTCGTCTGATTATGACCAGGACTTCATTTTTTGTGATCAGCCTTTGAAAGGTTTTGCATTTGTTAAATAAGACAATAAATATATGGATGAAAGAAGAAACAATAGGCTTAGGCTGCATGTGAGAAGATTCATGTAAGACCTTATGCAAAACTTCCTGATAATGAGGATAAATGTGTAACAACATAGATTAAGCAGATCATGAATCTATCACAGTTGAGATCTCTAAAAATAAATTATATAATTAACATGCAGGAATTAGATATGAGCATTTGATTATGCCTTGAGAAAGAGGATGGGCTAGGTAATCTAGAAGCTTCTTCCAATCTTTTTGTCTTTTTGCCTTGTAGTCTGAAACCATAATGTTTGAAAACATGGAGGAGCCTGTACTGGAAATATATTGGTGACTGGAGAGTTGTTAGGGTATAGTAATATCTGAAAGATAGACTGTTGGCTTTTTCTCACTGCCTTTTTCTCAACTGACTGTTGGTTTTTTCTCACAACAACTGGTAGTTGTTGTTGTTGTTGTTTTTTTGTTTTGTTTTGTTTTGTTTTTTTTTATATGCCTAAAAAAAAAGCTAAATATGATTTGAGTAAGATCAAAAGAAATTCTTCTAGACCATTTTCAGTAAATTCAAAACAGAAGAGCCTTGGTCTCTTCTGGGTTCATGTGCTTTTGTTTGTTTGTTTTTGTAAAAGCATATCTGGAAAATGTTATATAAGCATCTCTACATAATGCATTTGGGAAGTTATTTCTTTCTGTTGTACAGAGCTATAGCAAAATATACCATAGAATTTGTTAAATGACTTTTAGTGACCGTTCGGCAATAGTACATGAATTTTCACAATTGGTTTTCAAGAAAGGCTTAAAATATTTTTCCATTTAAAAATGAAGTAAAGAATCCTTCATCATTCCCCTTCATTCTAGTCGCTCACCCTTCATACTTTGTTCACTGTCTGGTGCTTAGAGAATTTGAGTAGATCAAAGCCTTCCACCTACATTCCATCTCATTCTCTTTCTCTGCTCTTCTATCCACATTTGATAGGGTAGAATTTTCTTGTCAAGGAGCAACAATTATGTGACATCCTTCTTGCTATAATTCCACTTAATCTTTGGAATATCTGTCTTTAACTTTGTCCACCTTGAGTCTTGTTGCAATTTCTATACCATTTTAAAACTGCTTTTTGCAAGATAGCACATTAATGTTACTTTACAACTCTAGCTTTTTATCAATTAATTAATGGGTGAAAAGCAGAGATTTAGGACAAATAGATATTTCAAGCCAAATGCAATGCCTTGGGTTAACTTTTAAGTATTTCTTCCAAAGTAGAATTCAGGATGCTGTGTTAGGATTTAAGAGTTCAAACCCAGGGAACAGAAAAGACCTATCTCAGTATACCATCTAGTACATCTTTGGTACTGAAGATTGCCAGCCGTGCAGCTGCCTAGAGCAAATTGCTAAGTAACTGAGGCGACTGCAAAGAGTTTCATCAGGCTCCTTAGTTTTGTTGCTCAAAGCTGAAGGGTAAAATTCTCAATCCCACTTACAGTGAGAAAGAAAAAAAAAAAAGGGGAAAAAAAAAAAAGAAAAAGAAAAAAAAAGAGGTAGTCTAGTAATCCGGATACTTCCTTGGCAGCAGGGATTTCTGAGTTCTGGTATCTTTCCCTAAAGCTCTGTTCTTTTTTCACTCACAGACCATTTAACTTAATTTAAGCAGACAGTCTTACGAGTACAGATTTGAAGCCATCCCTGCTCCTTGCTGTCACCACTAGCTACAGGTCAGACTTGTCTTCAGAGTCATGCAGTGATTTGGGATTTGCAGGATTATAATTTCTGTTTGGCACTCATATTCTGAGTTTGAATTTGTAGCCTTGTACTTGTTATGTAACCAGACTTCTGCTGGCAACATCTGCTTGTCTAGAAGTACCAAGCTGAGGCAGGTAACTAGCACACCCTCCACACACCCCTGCCCCATGTTTCTAGTTTTTAAGCTAGAAACTATTTTTTATGGCATTCATTAAAATTTGATGCTGTAAATACAGAGGCAAAGGGATTTGCTATTTCTGGTAGATACTCTGGTGAGTTACTATTTTTTTTTCTCTGCTTTCTTTTATACATCGAGCTTTACCCATTCCTTTAGAAGCAATCTTTTTTAGAAACAGAACTTAATTTGCTAAATCATTAGGTTACAAGCACAGATACTAGGCTATTGAATTCAGTTTGTAATAAGTTCAGTAAGTATGTTGAATCAGTGTAACTTGAATTTTGGAAGGTAGGTTTCATCAGAAAATTTATCCTGCCTTGTTTTGAATGAAGCAAGAAGTAGAAAACCCATCCTTGTTTTTGTGCCTGTTCCTGTGGCAAATCATCCTCACCGGTATAAATATGTCTTCGTACTGTAATTAGTCTGGCTTTAGGTTCTTTCCAATGCTTTTGCTCTCTTTTGCTAGATTAGAAACCTTTCTGTAGCTGACATTTCCTTCCCACGGAGTGACTTCTCAGTGCTGCTGATATGATAAGCAGATTGAGGTCTTAATGATTCTAACAGTAAAACATTTTCAGCTCTCCTATACATTTTATCTCCATCTCCTTCTGCCTCTGTTGTTTTTCTGAAAATTTACAGATGTTACCAACACGAGTGTCTTCACATTATAATGCTGATACCACTACTGTCACCTGCAAAAGTAGAGTTACCCTTTTGTCCAGTCCTGCTGCGGTCATTTTTTGCACACCCATATTTCTTGATGATCAGGGGTTTCCTTTAGACCCCTTACAGAGGTTTCCTTTAGAGTTAGTTGTGTACACCTTGTCAATCCTTTTCTGGCATACTTCAGGAAAGGTGTAATCAATGATTTCCAGCATGCATTCTGGAAGTATGGTAGCTATTCCTTGTCCTTAGTTGTCTAACTTTGTGTTAGAAATATGTTAAGTTTGAAAACACTCATTTTACCTGGTCTGGTAAAATTTTTAAATTTTACCACTCATTTTGTAAAAAACACTCGTTTTACTCAGTCTGGTACTGCTGCTTCATTCATATGATTTCTTACTGCACCGGTCTTTCCGCAGATTTATTTTAGTTTCTGTTCATTGATAAAAATATGGAATGAAACTGGATCCAGTGAGATCCATACCAAGGGAAATAAAAAATACTGGAAATTCAATTTCAAGGTATCTGTGAACTTGGTGAAACTAGGAAGTACACTGGGAATTGGTTGGATCGGTTATTTACCCTGTCATAAGATATGCTGTGGAGCTGTGAATCTCCACATGCATGCCTGACATGCATATACAGTTCAAAACACATTGTTCTTTAATGTATTAAACGTTAATACATTAACATTTAATATATACTCTGTTTTGAGTCAGTTTGGCATTTTACACTGTCTTTGTTAAAGTATGGAGAGACTTAATTTTTGTAGGAGTTCATAGGTGAGAAAACTTGGCAGCATTTGTGGATAAGAAGAGTAGGAGCAGAGCCACACACATGCAAAAACCAACATTCACAAATCCACAAACTGATAGCTATTGCTTGCTTAAAATTTGTTTGCTTAAAAAAGGCATAGAGTGTCTGTGCATAGAGTGGCTTTTGAAGGAGGAGGAAAAAGTAGTAGCCTTTCTGGGATTGGAAATATATTGGTTGTAAACTAATGAAATGCAAGAGGTGTTTACTGAACCACACAAGTATTTTGAACTGTTACATATATTTCTTTGTCTTTCGAAGTGAGAGGAAGTAGAACCTGATAAGATGCTTGATAGCAAGGATGATTGGTGAAGCATAGATAACTATCTGGACAGATCCAACTGTGCTGGCTAGTGGATTTTCTACTTTCAGTTACAGATGACCAATACTAAGGGTCAAAAAGAAGTTTTAACTGAATTGTGTGATTTCTGTTTTTTTGATATGCAATTGTTACAGAGAAAAATGTTAAATAATCCAGTAGCAGAAACTTTAGTTAGTTTGTCCTTATCTGTACATGAAAACAAAGATGACACAGGAGTTTGATTGTTTTTTATTTCTTCTACAGTGCTGAGTTCCAGAATGGTTCTTTATTTGTTACATCTATTTGTCACTTCATCCTGCAAAACTCACAGAAATCCATCATGCAGTTAGAGCTGTAGCTTTGTTTGGACCTGAGGCCTCCAGTGCCCTTCAGTTGTTTTTTGGATCTATGAACACTTTCTTGCTCCTGTGAGGAAGGCATTCCTACAACAAGGGTAGGACAGTTGGGGAATCAACCAGTCTAAAAGGATTTTACTGGCTGTAAAGGAGTCACAATTTACAGACCAGTCATGGAGTCTTGTAAAGGTGCAGAGGAAGGGCTTGTCACCTGGAGAAACATGAGGGCTTGTGTGGTCTTACATCTGCAGTAACCTTTTCCAGATATTCTCTGTTACATGAGGAACTTGTCTGCTGAGTTCATCATCTGGCACTGCTGTCAGGCTTCCCAAGAGATTAATTGAAATGTGTGATAGTAAATGGAACATGTAGCATCTTGAAGTTACAGTGTTACCACCTGCATGTGTGGCCCGTACTGCTAGGGCAAGGGCTGTGGTGTTAGGCTGCCCTCTAAGATGTGCATCTTCCTGCAGAAGCTCTTGAGAGCAGAGCCCCACCAGGAGGGACAGCTCTGGTGATGATTTTGCCAGGGTCAGGCATCATGACAGTACTGAGAGGTGAAGGGTGATTTAGGCAGAGGCTAAATTGTCTGTGCCCTGCACAAGTGCATGGACATCTGTAACAGCCTCAACACCACTAAGCTGCTGTCTGTTCGCTGCCACTGTTATTCTCTGCTGTAAGACCTCCTGAATGGTTGTCCCTGGCAAAGTGGTTTTAGATCTCAGCCACTGCCACAATATAAGTGTTTGAGAATGGTAATAGTCAATGTGTTCAGAAATATTTATTGACTGGCTGTTTGAATATCGAGTTTGAATAATTTTCTTGTTCAGACTGCAAGAGGATGGCTAAATATATCTCCCTGTGTAAACAGCATTTCCACCTCAAATAATATCATAGGAGGAAAAAAAGAGAGTGTACTTTCTCATAAAAATACATTAAATAAAAATCATTAAACCCTGCATTTTATCTCTGGTTGCCTGGTAACAACACAGCCACGTCAGTGAGCGTCATTATCTCAGGTACAATGAACTGTGCTACACTGAGGGACAGAAGCAGACTGAAATAAGCCATTTGTACCCTGTTATCTGTGCTAAATCATGGCATTGTGTTTTATTGAGGAAACTGAAAAAATAACTTTTTTTTTTTTTTAATGTCTACTCTACCAAATGTTTTAACACTAGCAAAACTTTCCTCAGATGCATAGCTCCATTCTGAGGAATTCTTCAGGGTTTTTACACAGTGACAGTTTGTTGCAAAATACCTACAAGTGTTGTTTAAGGTGGAAAAATAATCTTTTTTTTTTAAAAAAAAAAAAAAGTTTTTATTTGCCTGGATGCCACAGCCATGGAACTCAAAACCAAACCTTGGTACAGGAAGCAATTCTCAGTTTGGGATGGGCACTGCCTATGCATTAAGATGTCTTTCTGGAAGACTTCAGTTTAGGGTTTGAGGTCCAGTTTAGGGTTTGAGGTCCAGGAAGACACAGAACCAAGGTGTACCCCCTCCTTCTGAGCAAGTGCTGCAACACCAATTTGCATTTGATAGCCATTTTTGATAGCATTATCTAGGTACTCAGGGATGACCGTGTATGTGCTCAGTGGACAACTGCAGAAAGCATTGGAGGCGACTGCAGGATAGGAACATTTCGTTTGGCACAGGGTGGGTACTGAACTGCTTAGTCCTATGATATCAGCAGCTTTTGGCACAAATTACAGTAGAATGTTAGTTTCCATAATATATACACTTATGTATGGAAGTCTTTGTATCTAAAGCATCTAAGTGTTAGTCAGCGACTTTGACTGCATGACTGGATTTATGTCCCTAGGTTTGGGTTAAATCCCATATCAGGGATATTTCTAGATCTGGATTTAGATAAATATGAACCCAGGTATAGACTACAGACATTGCAGTATCCTTTCTCAAAGGTAACTGAGATGAAAAATTTGAGTGAATAAAAAAAGATTTGAGTGGGATAGTAACTATGAAATGCAGGCTCGAGATCCTTAGAAAGCACAGAATGGAAAATGGCAAAATATCAGGAATGGCTTTTAGGAAGACAGACTTTGTGAGCTCATAGATTTGGTAAGTGAAAGCTTCTGAGACATCTATTTAAAAAGAAATGAAATTAAAGAAGGACAGTTAAGGGCTTGAAAAGAAACTTTTCTAGGATGGAGAAAGCTTTGGGAGAGCAGTAGAGTATCACCTTGATCACAATCATCACTATCTCAAATGCAGAAAAGAAAAATGACAGAAAGTGAAAACAAGGTCAGATAACTGAGGCTGAGCATTGCAAGAATACAACCAAGCAAAAAGGATTATGCGTGTAGAAGCAAACTCAGAAAGCTCCGGTACAGTACAAAATAAAGAAGACTTTGAAATGCCAAGAAATCTTTAGGAGTACATACATAGTGGGCTAGAAGACTAGGGATGTTTGTATTTCACTTTCTGATGAAGACAGTAAAATTCTCAATGCAAAGTATTGGACTGGGTTTATTTGGCAAGGATTTGATAGACCCCAGCAGTGGACTGCAGGGGTGGCCTCTGTGAGCCAGCAGCTGCCCCATGTTCGATCAGAGTCAGCTCCAAAAGGGACCTGCTGCTGCCCAGAGCTGAGCTGATGAGTGACACTGGTTGGGCCTCTGAGAGACTGGACTGAAGAAAGGGAAAAAAAAAAAAAAAAAACAAACTGCTGCACAGCAGCAGCTGGGAGAGAGGAGTGAGAACCAGCCCTGCAGAGACCAGGGCCAGTGCAGCAGGAGGTGCTCCAGGCACGCAGCAGGGATCCCCTGCGACCTGTGGGGAGGCCCCTGGTGGAGCAGGCTGTCCCCCTGCAGCCCATGGGTCCCACATGGAGCAGATCTCCACGCTGCAGCCTGTGGAGGAGCCCTGGTGGAGCAGGTGGATGTGGCCTGGAGGAGGCTGCAGCCCATGGAGAGCCCCCGCAGGAGCAGGCCCCGGGCCAGAGCTGCAGCCCGTGGAGAGGAGCCCACGCAGGAGCAGGGGGTCTGGGGGGAGCTGCCACCCACCCTTGGGGCCCCGTGCTGAAGCAGTTTGCTCCTGGGGGATGGACCCCGTGGTATGGAGCCGTGTGGGAGCAGGTCTCGAAGAGCTGCTGCCTGTGGGCAGCCCCCTCAGGCTCAGTTCAGGAAGGACGGCATCCTGTGGGAGGGACCCCACAGGGAGCAGGGGCAGAGAGGGACCTGAAGGAGCGATGGAGACAAAGCGTCAGGGACTGACCACAGCCCCTGTTCCCCTGTGCCACTCAGTGGGATGGGGTGGAAAAGGGTGGATGGGAGGGAAAGTGATTTTAGTTTGCTTTTAGTGCTTACTGCTCTAGCTTGTTAGTAATAGGCAATAGACTATACTAATCTTCCTATGCTGTGTTTGTTCTGCCTGTGACAGTAATTGGTGAGTTTTCTACCTGTCCTTATCTCAACCCTTGAGCCATTTTCCATTATTTTCTCTTCCTTCTACACTTGAGGAAGGGGAATGAGACAACCATGTGGTGTTGGAGTTTAGTTGGCCATCAGTGGGAAACCACCACAAGTACCATGAAAGCTGAAGGGCTTAAAGTTTTTTCTGCCTTGTCCTTCAGTAATGTTAAAAAGCAGTTTCACTGTTGTGGTGCCATATACAGAAAGTTGAAGAACAAGTTTGAGAAGGACTGGAAACTACTTTTTTTGAAAAGTAACTCATAGAAGCTGTTGCACACCATTTACTTCCACAGTAATTTTAGTTTGCCAAAAGGAAGGCCACTGCCAGATTTTAATGTTCTTTTGTTGTTTTTATTGATTTGATTCTTTGATTATTTCATTTTGTCTGTACATGCATTAATTGAGAGAGAGCAGGACAGCAAAATATTTTTACAGCTGTTGGGCAGACCATATTGAAATGTTCTGAGAAGCATTAGAATAGACTGGGCTAGAAGAGATTTCAAGATGTAGTTCTTTTTGTGTGCTTCTGATTTTCAGGGAAGGAAACTTCTTTAAGAGTTAATTTAGCTGTGGGGTTTTCCTACTGGTGATTTTATTTATTTTTTTTAATCTATAACTTTAAATTATTTGGGTTCAGATCTGACACTTTATTGCTGGAGTAGTAAATGCTAAGTTGTTGAAATTCAGAGCAGATCAAAGTGTTCAGACTTTTGTTCAGTCACTTTTACCTACATGTAATATGGTGCTGAAAGAGTTGAATTTGTTATTCTTTTATCCGTCTTTTTTTTTTTTTTTTTCTTTTAAAATTGATAATTTCTGGAATGAATATCATGAGCATTCTCCACATTCAGTTTCAGAAGTTCAATGTAGATGTGTTGAATTTAATATTTAATGAAAAAATCCTTTTATCCTTGTCATGTATGTTAAGAACAAATATGACATTCAAAAAGAACAGTCTAATGCAAGTCTGTGGTTGATCAGTAGATGCTGCAGATTGCCAGGAAGTTATTGTGCTGTGAAAAGCTCCGTTGACTCCTAAAGCAAAGTTCAAGGTGGTTTGTTTGGTTGGTTTTCTTGTAACAATTTTTAGAAAATCCACTATGCTGTGCCTTAAAACTGTGCATTTTGAAGTACATGTACATTTATTTTACCATACTCATGTTCTGTTAAGAGAACCTGAATAGGATTTTAAAATATTATAGACTAAACTTTTCATTGTATGTATTAATATATACAATCAGTTAATGGTAGTTCTTATGCTCTGCTTTGTGCTTAAGATACATTAATCAATGTATGATTTCTGTATTTACATTTTAAATCACTTTTTACATAATTGTATCACTGAAAAGATGCTGTGGAGAGAGTCTTAGGGATGATTCAAAGACTATATGTGCATGCATATTTCTATTTAAGTCTTAAAGTTAAAATTTGTTTCCTATGCTATTAATAACTTTTTGTCAATTCTGATGGAGATTCCTAGTATACAAAGTAATGAAGATTTGAAGTTCAAACTAATAATACAAAAACTTAGTTCACAGTGTGAGTAATACCTACTGGCATGAAACAGCATTTCATTAGGTGGCCAAAATATTGAGATTAGAAAAGCTGCATCCTTGTAACTCATACTGGGATGAGAATTTTGGAGTCATCACTTGAATCTGTAGCTCAGATTTTATCTTCTCTTGCAGCATCCTTCCCTGAAAATGCTTTAAAATAGTATTATTAAGTGAATATGAAAATGATGATTTAAAGAGAAGTAAAGGATCGAGATACCAAGACTGTCTTGACTTCATAGCATACCGATTTTTCTTTTCAGGTGTGAGTATTTATTGCTGTTCCAGCAAGCTGTAAAAGATAGTAAAGTAATGAATGCAGGCCATGAAGTAGTTCTTAATTACCATTTCACAAACAGGCTAAATTTCGTGGTGTTCATTTGAAAGTAGACTACTCTTGCATTTTTTCTCAAACTATGTTAAATTGCTGTATAAAAAACTTGCACTCATGAAGTCCACTGTGTGGAAATTCAGTCCTTTGAATTAGATGTTCTTTGCCACTTGTGATTAAGCCAGAGAAAGTGACAGATAAACTATTTCTAAGTCATGTTTGGTATTTCTTTTTTTTTAAAAAAAAATAACTGAAAAAAAATAGGGACATTTGACCTCCCCCCTTATGTGATACGTAGCAAATGGGTTGTGTAAGCCAGTATGCTAAGGACCACTACTGCCCTCCTGGTTCTGATGATAAAGTTGTAGGTGCTGCCTCTGACTTAATTATGCATAGATATATATGAGTATATACATATATATTCTGAATTTTGAAAGCAGTATTACTTTAACATAGATTCTAATTGGCAACTTCAAATTTGGAGTTCCACATTTAAGATTCAAAGTGCTGAACTTCACTAAGCATCAAGAGCTGCAACTGAATGGACAAGCACATCTAATAGTTTTTAAGTAAACAACTTTTTAATAAAAAAATATTTTCAGATACTAATTTTGTTCCCACAAATAAAATTTAGACATTCAAATTAGACCTTCAAATTAGACATTTGCATTTTTATGCAAATATTTTTTGGCTATTTGAAGTCCAGGCTGATGGAAAGTATACTGATACCTCACAGTTCACCTTAATTTTCCTAAGTGGATTAGAAAAGTTTTAGTCACCTTTTTCTAGTTGCTTTGCTTTGCTCTCAAGGTTTGCTGTTATTTGCTATTTATTTATTTATTTATTTCATGTTTGTGTCTTCCAAAGAGTCTCATAGCTTTTGCAGAATCTTGAGATGAGGCCAGCTGAGAAACGTGCTTTCTAGCTTGGACAGTTGCAATGTTTGGTCACCTCCTGTAAAGCATGTAGGATGGGTTATGTGCTTTGTATTTGTCTTTGCCACCAGCAACTAGAAGACTATCCCTGCCCTGAAGTGGGCCATCTCTTGATTTCCCTGAGCTGGCTATGCAGGCATTCAGTTTCTCCTGTCATTCATACAATGAGTAAAGCAGTTTTTACATGTGTTTGTCTCTACAGGAATTACATTTTACAGAAAAGTGATGGTAGATGCAAGGTGCTTCATTCATTCAAAATTAGATCTAATCTGGGATTTAAAGAAACTCCAGATTTAAGGAAGTAAATTGAGCCATGATAAAAGTAGAAATGATCTGCTGTTTGTGATGAATGACATCAGATTCCATCAGGGTTGAATATGTGCTAACCAAATGTTAGAGTTAGACATCTGCCAGGAAGTTTACAGGAAATGGAAGAACCAGATGAATTATATGAAGTTAGCCACTCAACCACCCCTTCAAGGCAACATTTAGACTTTCCATCACAAGAACAAAAATGGCTAAATGAATGCATAGTTTTCTGAGAGTCCTACATTTTTATTTGAATAAATAGTTTTAATTAGAGACAGCAAAGATATCTATGATGAATGTATTTCTACTCTGAGGTCGCTCGGGAGAGGAGGATTACAAAAGCAAAAGGTAAACCGGTTTGCAAGAGTTGTATAGGAGTTCTACTAGGAATTTTATGGCAATCAGTATTGCCTTGATCTGCTTCGCTGGTTATTCTCCCTGATCAATAAATACAGAGACAGAATGGAAACCCTGCTGAGATCAGGAGATCAGAGGTACTACTTCTTATAAGTTACAATATCAGACGTGCTAAAGGCAATTCTGTACACATGTTAGAGGGAAGGAAATCAGAATCAGAATTTTCTCATTAGAGTAAGATAAAACAAAACTACATGTATTTATTACTTCTGAAGTGAAAGATTGATTTAATATGTCTATGTCAGTTTCGGCCTCAAATAATATTTTTTGATTCTGTGAAGCACTTATTCCTGTTCATTATTCATATACATGTTTAGTGTTCTCCTTCCCAGGCAGCATTCAGGAAGGGTAGTAATTAAGTGTAAGAGAAGTTTTATTTTTCTTAAGAGTTATAACTTAAAATCACTTGATACTCAAATTCCTGTGGTTTCTGATGAATCTGTGGAAACTGTCTAAACCTCATCACATACTATCTTCAGTTGTTTTCTTTCTTTCAGTATTTTCCTTGAAAAACACTCTGGCTACTTTCTTCCTTAAAACTGCAGAAGAGTTGGTCTTTAATATTTTGGATTGGTTTTCTTTTTTTTGGATCTCTGCTATGGTCTTGGAGGTCAAATATATCACACTGATCCCTCATTGAGGAGGAAAAAAGCAGTGGTACTATGTATTTTTCAAAAATCTTTCTGAACTACCACTGTCTATAATGAACTTCTGAAATAAGGATAAGTAATAAATACGTGTACGTAAAGTGGCATTTCAGGATGATGTGTTTTTTTGTCTTTTGTATTGAAATAGCTCAAGGTTTCTTTTTCTTACCAGAGAGAACCACCAAAACAATCTGTTATAAAATAGCTGCTACTGCATTGTTTCACCCTGATTACCATCCTGTATGTATATATCATGCTTAGCATGCTCTGGGCTGATTCTTATTTAGATGTATTCGAGCTTCAAAGGTATTTAGAGAGACATGCATAAGCTGGGAATTATAAAGAATTCCTTCCTGGATGCTGCAAATAAATTTGTTTTGTATTTGGTTGTGTGGTTTTTTTTTTTGTTTTTTTTTTTTTTTAAGTTTTCCTCCTCTTCCTTCAGTACTTAAATTCCTCTTCATTCATTTTTGACAGTAAAGCCTAAATTTGTCTCCTGACCTTTAAGTTAAATTTTCTTTGAATGCGTGGGAGATAAGATCTTTTTCAGTCTCTTTTCATTTGTCATTTCTCTGATATGAATAAGAAAATATAATCTTTTGTTGAGATTAAAGATAACTTCTTTAGGTTTCATTTCTTCTTGATAATGTATGAACAATTTTAATAATAATAATAAAAAAGCCTGTTACTTATTTTTACCTTCTTATCAGTCCAATAGTTCTGAATCTATGAAAATAAGCAGTGAAATACAGGAATAATGTATTTAAAGCAAAGTAAATTTCATTTTAAAAAATGTTAAATGATATAATTCCAGTAGAGTTATTATGTTAGCAGCTACACTGTTCAGGAATGGAAAGATATGGGATGTGGTCAGTAACCTTATTCCAGCAGATGTACCTGGTACAGGCTAAACAGGTTCTTTTGCCATTAACAAGCCCTTAACAAGTGAATAATTTGTTCAATGTCTGCTGGATTTAAAAATAAATAAATAAAATTACCCCCCCCAAGCTCTTCTCCCATTATTTTAATTGTTTGAAAACTATGTAATGTAATCTAAAAATTTATTTTCCAAAATTAACTTTTTCAGAGCTGAGAAAGCAATTTTATATCAATTCAATGGGAATGGTTATGTTCCATTTATTGTCAAGAATTTAGATACTGAATACAAATTGGGTGCTTTATAATTAAAAGGTGAAAATATAATTAAGTTCCAGTTTCTGTTGTCACTACTGTTATTCAGTTCAGTGTGATATAATTAAGAATTGAGAACTATGAAATCACTCGCTTCAAGAAAGCACAAATTGCAAAATCCAATCACTATTAGTGTGAGTTTATTGATGACTTCAAACTATCAAAATATGTTTATATCAAAACAAACAGATTTTAAGGTTTTAGGAAGCCTGCTGAGGTGTGCTTACTGCAGGAAGGTGGGACTTCTGGCTTGGTGTTAAAGCAATCCCTCATACTTTTATTTCAGGTAATGAATTTTACAGTTGAAAAATAAGGCCAAAATTCAAATGAATGAATTTAAGATGGCAAGAAAATTGCTGTCATTTATCACTTTTTCTTGTTGATGCATACAGAATTATATAGACAAACTTGTGCAAATAATCATAGAATCACAGAACGGTTTGGGTTGGAAGGGACCTTAAAGACTGTCCGGTTCCAACCCCCTGCTATGGTCAGGGACACCTCCCACCAGACCAGGTTGCTTAAAGCCCCATCCAGTCTGGCCCTGAGCATTTCCAGGAATGGGACATCAACAGTTTCTCTGGGCAACCTGTGTCAGTGCATCAGCTCTCTCATAGTAAACTATTTCTTCCTAATACCTGATCTAAACCTGTTCTTTTTCAGTTTAAAGCCATTCCCCTATCACAGTCCTATCGCTATACTCCCTAACAGAGTCCCTCCCCAGCTTTCCTGTAGGCCTCCTTTAGGTACCGGGGCAAACAACCAATCAAACAAGTATTTCCATCAATTTAAGGGAGTATTTCAGTAACCAGTAATATCTGGCAGACGCTGGTTTTTTTTCTTTGTTACCTACTTTGCAAACATCATGAGGAAAAAAACCTGCAAGTTTTAGTTCGTACATACAGAGTCATTTTTACAGTACTTATTTACAGGCAGTATTGATTACAGGCATCTATTGCTGAAGTTGCTACTCTTTATAAAAGCACTTCTAGAGCATTTCAGTGAGTATGCCTAAAGTGATTATTTTGGATAAAACTGCCCAGTTATATATGTATGAAAAAAAAAATAAAGGCAAAGTGCATTGTTTAAGAATGTTATGGTCTTACTACTTTTCCTTTGAGAAATTTTAGTATCTTCTCTCTCCTTAAAACTTAAGAATATTGTGTTCCTGGTAGTGCTAAAAGTTGAACAATTTCTAAATTTCTGAAGTATAATTCTATGTGTGCGATAGAGCTTTTTTGGAGGCCAGCAGCTAATTTATTCATATTTTTTTTTCATTCATACATACAAGCACACAACTTTACAGATAGACAGTTTTTGTAAATAATCAAGTATGCTTCCTCTTTTCTTTCAAGGTGTTATGCCAGAACAGCTATGCATGAGTACCAAGAGCAGGTAATTTAATGCAGCCTATATACTTCTTTGCTGTCACTAGTACAGCGTGGAGGAAGAGGTGAAGTACATGGAATGGAAAGTGGCTGTTGCAGGGAATGGAGGCAGCAGATACAGAGAAATGTGAGAAAAGAGATTAAGCCATAGGCAACTAAAAGTGAAGGTAATTGAAGAGATACAGAACAGAGAAAACAAAGGTGAAAGGAGTATAATCTAGCAGGGGCTCCTAAATTATAAGAATCTATAGCCGCATGATGGAAAATGTAAAAGATTCATGTCAGTTTTGCTTCCATAATGTTCAGATATAAAATACTGGCAACGTCTCTCACTGTTTTTCTTCTGTGCTCACAGAGGACAAGTCTGCTAGAAACCAGAAAATACTTCAGATACATAGAATATTCATTGGCACAGAATAGACGAATCAAAACCAACTGCCTCCTATTCCTGTATTGCAAGAAAAGGAATTACCCGGTGAAATCACAAGAATATTATCACAAATATTTTTCATGCTATTTAAAACTGAGAAATGCAATGATATGATATCATTTGGGTGTTGAGGAAACTATTAGACGAGTTTGTGGTCCATCAGAAGCTATGAAGCAAGGTGGTCTATGTGCAGCCTCTGACTGAAGAGGTTCCTAAACTGTAGGTGCTAGAAACTGGCAGGAGATAGCCAGGAGTATCATGCTGTCTTTTAAGCTTCTGTTGTTTGCCAAGATGGAGGCTTACTGGACTAACTGGACCTTCAGTGTGACGCAGATCAGCCTCATTAGCCTAAAGGTTCTCTAATAAATCTGCACTTTACAGATTTTTACTGTTCCCGTGTCTTGATACGCTTATGAAGAAATTTATTCCAAGTCTGACATGAACACAACCTGGCTGGTTATGACCAAGACATACCTTTATCAGACTACTGAGTAGTTGTTCACTTTTAAAGTTGTTGTAAAAGTCTCTTCTTCAGGATGGAAATAGACTGATGGTTATTTCATTACAATGGAAACTTAACAGGAATTGAAATTTCATGGTGTGGCTGATCTCAAAACCAGAAAAGGACAGAACAGAATTCAGAACATCTATTTCATCTCCCTGCATTCAGGCAGAACTGAGTAAATAATAACCTACTTTGCTCTTCCCTCTAGCCCAGTAAGTCTGAATAGTTTGTTCTTAATTTCCAATGACAATTTTCAGAGTATATATTCCATCGTTTTACAATATCAAAGGTTTTTGTTATACTCAGTCTAAATAATTAAAATCAATTAAGACTGACTTTTTTCTTGTTTGTATTAGCTATGGGGAATGGTTTATCACAGTTCCTGACTACCTTCAGTCTTCTCTGGAGTAGACAAACAGACACATCTTTTTCTCATAGCTCTTTCTTTAAACTTTGTATGAGTTTATAAGTGTTACAATGGATTTTGGAACTACATCCTGACTCTTCCAGCAGTGCACTGAAGAAGCATTCTAATAAGCTTGTCTCTAGCATCTAAGGGGTAAATTTGTTTTATTTCTTCTGTTTGTTGTCATGTTTTTGCTAGTTATGTTCTGGTGGGTGTTTTTATTATTTTAGTTTGATGAACTGAAAGGTACTGGGATAGTGAAGACAGTGTTAGAGGAATTTAATAAAGCCATTTTAAAAATAAGTGCATAGATTTTGTTAATCACCTGCCCCCAGCCCTCCACATTGTCTCCCCCTATCTTGTTGTTGATCATAATAAGGTTTTTGGTCATAATAAAAAATTATGTTTACATGTGAGGCTGTGAGGCTTAGTATTATTAAAACTGAGTTTTAAAACAGATATAGCTAAGAACATTTCACATATCATAAAATACCTAATTAGACAACACGAACAGGTTAAAAAGTGAGTTCTCAAAGTAACCATTTTTTAAGTTTCAAGTTGTTTTGACATGAAAAAATGTGTCATTATAACTTCCTTTCCAATTTTTGTTCTAGAACTGGTGTTTGTTATCTTACTGGAAGTTCATAACCTTGAAGGTTCCCTTTCTCTCTCTAGAAGCCTTTAGAAATTCTGAGTTAAAAGTTCAGAATATTAGCTGAATTTCCATAAGCAAAATTAAAACTTCTTTAAAAGAGAAAGTGGATGAAAATTGCAGAAGGAAGTGATATTTTGAAACAAGTGACCATTGATTCTATGAGTGCAGATACCAAAAAGAATGGCAGAAGGCTCTTGTGAATCATAGCAGAGAACAGCTTTTGTGTTCTGCTTGTACTTGCAGATAAACCAGTATTCAGAAATGTTTGAAATTATTCATTCTGCTCCCATTGTCAGCAATCAGCAAGATTTGCAAGGATATTTACACCAAGGAAGGAAACTGATATTGTGAAACTCTTGAACCAATGAAAGGATGTTTGAGTCATGAATCAGAACCTTCCCAGAAGAGAGAACTCAGCCCATATGGTCACTCTTCAGCTTCACCTGTAAAAGATGTGTGAGCAAAGATGTGTGAACTTACTATCACTTTGAGGTTAAAATTGAAAATGAACATGTGATCAAGACAATATCAACAGTACCAAAGTGTCTGATTCACTAATTCAAAAAAGTACAAAAGGTGGTCTGCCCTGATTAGTTCCCTATTTAGGCTTTGTCAGACTTTTTTTTGTGTGTCTCTTGGGCAGGATGTCATATATGGATTTCAGATGTTTACACGGGTTCTTCTCTGTGACAAAATAAAGCCTGAGGCAAATAGAGGAAAGACAGAGCAGAAAGACAAATAAAATTGAGAGTAAAACAGGGAAAAAAGATATGTCTTATACAATTCATACACATCCTTTTAATTTTTAATATAAGTTTTCTCCTAGGTGTCTGCTGGTGGTTGAGAATTAGACTATGGATGTGTTACAGGAAAGACTTACAAAATAATATGCAGTATGAGAGGGAACTGAATATGCCCAGCTGTAGAGATGTTTATTTTTTGATTATCATTCTTATCTAGAAAGATGCTTATTAGGTTATGTCTTGCATTGGTCACAGTAGTGCTTAGTAGAAAGTTATGTTGCTGTTTCCCATAGCCATCAGACTTCCAGTTTCAGTTTTGTTGGCCTGTCTTCATCTGTGGTAGCAGCACTGGCAACACTGATAGAGGTGGGCTGCCAGCAACCTCCAGCGTTTCAGCTGGAGCATCATCTAGTTTCTCTGTGAGCACAGTTTGGAAGGAGAGTTGGAGTAATCAGATCACATTTGTACTTTCTCAATGAGAGTTCTTACTTTTCCAAAGAAATGTGCTGATTAATTTTACTTGCAGAAGTGGATGATTTGTATTCTTGCAAATTTGTGTTCTTGTATTACAGGCAAAATTACAATCCCTTTTCAAAATTCCATTTTATTGTTATATGCATATTTCAAACATACTTAATTTTAATTATACTCGACGCTCATTTGACATAATGGTAGTACATGGAAATTACAGGACACCAGTAAGAATGGTAGAGGGCTGTCTGTGATCACAAAGGTGTTCCAGTCTGCAGGGATCCTTAGGCTCATTTAAAACCCTTAGGGCAAAATACATTTTGTCAGTGTTACACTCATTTAGGATAATGTACTGAGAAAATAAATAATTATGTTGATGGTTCTTGTGAGGAAAGGCTATCTTGCTGATGGCTGTTTCCAAAGAGATAAAATGCTAACCAATTAAGGGAATGGGGTGACTAATAACAAAATCTGGTATTGTTGGATAAATTATTTATTCTGTGTATTCTACAGGGGGAGGGATGCAGTGTGTCAAGTTTTCTGACAGCATAGTTCTGTTGAATTTGGTTGAACTGTGCTAGCAAAGATTTTGATTTTATAACCTCAGCTACTGAAGCAAATAAAAGTAGTTCTTTTTATGATGAAGTTCAAATCAGTAGCAATTAGTATTCCCCAGACCTAATTTTCAACCTGATAAATGAAGACAAACATAATTAGGCAAGGTGAATTTGGGAGTTCTGCTGATAGCAGATCATCTGCTTATATATAGCTTCATTTCAAAGTCAGTCTCCTGATTTTCCTCCCTTTGAGCATGTTATGGTAGTAGTCCCAGCTCTTAGAGAACATCTTCAGCTGTAGGATTTTTCATCTTGCCCTGTGTTTGACTTGGTGTCCTTATTAACTTTAAAATAAATGTATAAAGTAATAACCTTCAATTTAGTGAGACAATTTAGAGAGGACATGGATGCAATTGCACCATTTTTTTTCCTGAATACAGTGGACTGAGTTTTTAAAATACTGATTTCATCATCTCTCCTCCTTTTGTAAAAATTCAGGTAGCCTTGCACTTTCTGGATGTGTGATTCTGATATCTGTGAGCCCTGTGTTTTGTGTCACTGGCTGTTAAAACCTCCTCTTTGCAACCTTTGCCTTACAGCATTCACATCATTCACATCTTGTCTCCTCCTGCTTTTTTACCCCATCCATGGCTTTTTTTTTTTTTTTTTTTAGGGATCATCTTTTTCAGATCCTGTGATCTTCAGTCTGTTAATATTTCTTCTCCCTCTGCTGCTTTTATGGTGGATTTGTTTTTGTTTGTTTATAGCCACACTGCTTGGCACAGTAGGGAGGTAGTTGTCTATCAGATGCGCTATAGATTTTATTATTGATCACATTGTGCAGTAACAGTAGGATGTTACATTGAATTTTAAGTTCTTTAATGTTGCTTCTCTGGTGATGGCTGCCAAAAGATGTAACCCTACTGATATGTCACACGCGGGGTCTTGTTTGGGAATTCTTAGACTTCTTTCAGATATTCCTGAAAGCTTAATTAGCTTCTGATGGCAACAGAAGACAGTTTGGAAGCTATTTAATTTCCTTTCAAGTAGATTATTTCAGATGCTATCTTAGATCCGTTGCTTCAACATCATAAATTTTCTCTGTGGTTTGATGAAGGTAGAGTCCCATCGCAGTGTTTGTCTTTTGAGCTTTGTGACAGAATGAGATGTACTTTATGCACCTGAGATTTTCCAAGAAAAGCACAGTTGTACAACTAGGGTGGTTAAAAAATCAACTACTTCAAATATGTATATAGAAATATCCTTTGAAGGAAGTGTGCTTTTTGCTGCATATGAAAGAAAAGGAAAGATAAGCAGTAAAAATAGCCTATTTTAAATGGAATATCTGTTTTGTCCCATTTCTTGGTTTTCTTCAGTGATTTGATCTGCTGTATATTTGACTGTAATTTAACAGCTAATGAACTCTCTCATTTAATATTGTTTGTAAATATTTTCTTTTTCTCTTTGTAGGTAGAAGAAATTGTTGATATAGGAGCATTTGCCCCAGAAGACATTCATGTTCCCAAAATCTATGTTGATCGCCTGATACAAGGAGAGAAGTTTGAGAAGAGAATTGAAGTAAGTAGCTCAGCTTCTTGGCCATGATATATCTTATCTTGGGTTGCATTTTAGAATTTACAGCACTCTTACTGTAGCCACTAAGTGGTAGCAGTGAAAACCTGTCAAACCTATGTACTGGAGCTTAGGTAGGTGCTTAGTAGGTAGATGAGAGTCTGAGAATTGATTTTTTTGTCTCATGCATCAGCCTCTTAGGTTCAATCCCTAAATAAGCTAGAACAAGTGCCTGTGGTACTTGATGACTTTATTGCAGTTGAAAAATCGTTGATAGAAAATCTTTCTTCATTCTCCTTCTTTCCCCCATTTCTCCGTCTGTAGACAAAAGGGGAACACCAGGACTTGACAATAAGGTGCTTTTTTTTTTTTTTTTTTTTTTTTTTTTTTCCTATTGGGAAGCTTTTGATATGGTAGGGCCATTCTCAGCCCCTTCCATGCCTCACAGTGAATTACATTACATTGCAGAGGTCACAGAACTTTTCTTTTCACTAAATGGGAACTTTTCTAGGCATTGGCATTTCTGAATAAAATATATCAATAGTTATTACAAATTGCAGGAATATTATTCAAACACTGAAAAATTCCAAGAAAATGACCATTATGTAATTGTTCTTTGGGCTTTGCCTCACTCAGGCTATGTCTCTCCATTCATCTTGGTGATGTGACAATGCTCTTAAAGTCCAATTAAAAATTATGTGTTTCTCCAGTGTATCCATAGCCTGGAGATGGGAATGATTCAAAATCTTATTAGAAGAGCTGGTGGAGGGTGAACTACATGACACAACAACAACAAAGAAACATTTGACCAAAAAAAAAAAAAAAGTGCAAAAAGGAATTGTAATAACTAAACTTTTACTATTAAACTGAAGTCAAAAAGTCCTATGAAGTCATAAAAGGCCTTTTCTCTAAGTAAGCTTGTTTAGGTTAACATTAAAACATGCTCTTGGTTGTTGTTGCATCTGCTCATTCTGCAAAAACATTTTCCCTGTTGTTGAGTATTTGACTGGAAAGAGAAGTATCAAACCTCTCATATTTTTCCTCAGGTGTGTTGTGTTAGACTGCTCTATTTCATCCTTTTGAATTGACACCCTATTGTAGAGTTTAAAAGCTTTAAACTTGCAGGGGAGAAACCAATTTTGTATTTAATAAACTTCTGTTCTGATTACAGTTTGGCATTGGATAAAGTGGTGATTCTCTTCCAAGGAGAGACCTTTAAACAAAGTACATAAGCTACTTGATTTTCTTTGACTTGTCTGTGTAAGGGGGGGTGGACACCTAGTCAACTGCCCTCTTTCCTATATGCTTAAGAAAAAAAAAAGAAAACAAGAGAAAGAAAAATGCTACTGTAAACTATGCAACAAAGTTGTAACAGAGATTAATTTTATTTGTGCTTTTTTTGTGCTTCTATGTAACTCTAGCAGTGCTCTTTAATACGTAGGGGAAGAAAATGGCAGATTTATGTACTCATCCATAAGAGATTATCCATAAAAGATTAGGGATGAGAGATTAGGAAGTGTTTGTCCATATGAAAACATTGAGTATAAGTGCTAAGAGGGAAGAAAAGGAATAAAAAGAGCAGCAAGCCTATCGTAATTCTTGCTGGTAGTGGTTCCTGCCTAACTGAGCTCAGGCTTGTTCCCTCTGTTAGGGACAGTGTTTGTGTCATACTTTCTACCTGACTTTCTGTTTGGTGGAGGAAAATCCTTGGTGATTGATCCTAATTTTTCCATAACATATAAGGGAAGTGATCCTAGAAAAAATAGCCAAAGCATAAAATAAAGTCATCAGGAACCTCAAGAGGACTAATACTGTTCCTGACTGCCGAAGAGGAGACTGACCTCCAATACAGAGGGAAAAAAAATGATGCAAAAATTATCTTGTGGTGATGAAAAGGAACAGATGATAGTTTTGCCAGATTTGTCAATTATGTCCTAGTGAGGAGTGAATGTGAGGACACAGTGGGTGCAGGATGTGATTTTGTCCAGATCAGTCTTATACCCATGGGGAACATGCATGAAGAACAGAATTTCTGTAAAGAAATACCTACAGAAAGGATCATACAAAAATCTTGAATGCTGGGCATTTTTCACATATATGTGATTTTGGAAGCATCAATTTAAGGCCAGGAAACTTCAGGAAAAAGACTTCAGACACATTTTATGCAAGATTGTATTGACTTATTTCTGAAAACGTACTTGCCTAACTCCCATTATCTTTACATGACTGGCAATTGTCTGTTTCATGCATGTAAATCCAGAATAGCACCACTGAATTAAATGAATGCAGAAAGAGAGCAGTATGTGAATTTTAGGCTGACATTAAAAAAAAAAAAAAAATCTATTTAGGTATCTCTGGGGCAATGAATGTCAAATTTGCTAGTAGCTGCACTAATACTTGGTGCCTTCTTTCACTCTTACTCTTCTTAACTAGTTGCATCTATGTATCACATATCTTGACAATAAGAACAAGGTACTTGGCAATGTAGACAAAGAAATAACATTATGCTCTAAAGATATCATTGGGGCTGTCTGATGACTCTGTTGGCTTGGGTAAGATTGAATAGATAGACAAAACATCTTTCTTGTAAGAGATAGATAAATAACATTATTCTTAGATGAAGTATCTCAATGCAATCACAGATCAGGCTTTTGTGTTTTGAGAAGCAAGAATCTGGATGTTAATTTTTGCTTATGGTTATTTTTTGTTTGTTTTGCAGCGCTTATCAATCCGAAAACCTGAAGACTCAAAAGCCAAACAAAAACAAGGAGACAATGTGAGGGAGAGGATCATCAGACGGGCTGCTTTAGAGTTTGAGGATGGCATGTATGGTATCCTCCACCTGTGCTATAGGTTAAAATGATGACTTGATAGACGAGTAGCTGCAGCTGTTTTTGTTTCATGAAAGTTAATTAACATGCTCTTTATTTGTCTTTCCAAGAGTCTGGAATTCTTGCATTTTAATAACACTCTGTTGAAATAGAAGGGATGTTAAAGCATAAGATACCTGGAGTATTTATTCAGGCATATCTGCAGAGCTTGTTGGCAGTTGAAAGTTTCGTAAGAATTTCTTTTAAAATTTACCTGCATTATCAATGGAGCTTCGTTGGACTGCTTTTTTGTTTGTTTTTATTTAGTATGTTGACTCAATGCAATTAGTCCAAATGACAAAATAATTCAGCACAAATGTGAGGCATCCTGCTAAAAATTGAAATGTTTATGAAAACAACAGTTCTAATGGTAGTCCAATAATAACTTTGTTTAATTTACTAGTTTACAGTAAATATATTCCTTTTTGCACCTTGACCGATTTTTTTCAGCTAATCTGGGTATTGGAATCCCACTGTTGGCCAGTAACTTCATCAGTCCAGACATAACTGTTCACTTACAGAGTGAAAACGGAGTCCTGGGTTTGGTAAGGATGTATCATAGTCCCTTATCTGCAATACTTACTTTGCTGTGCTGCTAGGTTTTATTCCCTGCTGCTGTCCCCATCCTGATTACAGTTTTACTAGAAATCATATTCAAGCAATATTGCATGGTGATAAAACTTAAAAGGGAATACTATTTTTGCTGTGGTAAAGCTTTACCATATTACACTTGAATACCTCTTTCTGAAAAATGTCTGTCAGTTTGGTTAGGAAAAAAAAAAACGCACAACAGCAAAAAAAAAAACCAGTCTGGTTATTTAATGATTCTAACAGCCTCTAAACAGTATATCCATCACTCTTGATACATTAGTTGATGTAAATTTTGTCTTGTACCATCATGGATAGTGTTGTGCTGAAGAGGAAAAAAATGGATGTTTGTGATGATCTGTTTTCTGCAATAAGCATTAGAAATAGTAAAGCAGTCATGAATTGTATCTCAAAGATATTGTAATATAAAGCTGACATATGTCTGTGTTATTGTCAGGGTCCTTATCCACTTGAAAGTGAAGTAGATCCAGACCTGATTAATGCAGGTAAAATCTTTTAAGTCAATTTAATATATCGAAAATGATTCTTCATTGTTAATTTAGAATTTTTCTTTTGATTTGGCATTTGAACAGACTCCTGGTTTATTTACTTATAAATATTAACATATTTGGCTTGGTTTAGTCTTTGAAATGAAGGTTGGCTTTGATCAATAGAGATATTTAATATTCTAGTTAGAGAGCTTATGCTTTTGTTCATTTTAGTAGCTGCTGAAGGGAGCTCTTTTCCAGGCCAGTCAGTAAAGAGTACAATTTTCCTTTTCAGAAGTGAGGTTGTTTAGTGGAGCTTTTACATGAATATGGATATTTTTTTCCCTGTTCCTTTTCATGTTCTTCTAGAAAATGTTTTTCAATGATTTATGGGTGGGACATGTTTTTAAAGATTCTGTAAGTAGTGCCCTGGCTTCTTTCTGTACAGTGAATTGTGTACATGATGCCTGATTGTATGTTTGGGGAGGGAGCTGTAGCCAGGGCTGGGGGAAGGAGCTTGCTGAGGGATCAAGAATGCTGGAAGGCTGCTTTCCGTTCGCTGGGGGTGGAGTGTAGGTCTCAGGTTATGAAGTGAAAGCAGGGATGGGGAGGCACACAAAGGAGCAGCAGGTCTGGGACTGCTCTGTCTGGAGGAAAGTTCCTTTTCCACATGTTATCACCTGCTATGGCTCCCCTGTATTTCTCCATCTGAGCTTCATATTGCTTCCTGCTCTTTTGGGGCATTTCACCTCAGAAGCAGCCACAAAATGCGAAAATACAAACTTGTTATGGTTTACTGCATCTGCCTGTGATCTGATTTCTGTTGTCTTAATAGGAAGTTGTACTCACATCCCTTCTCTCTTTCTATATAAGACTAAACCTATATATTACATTCTGACAGACTGAAGTAGGCCTTATATATTCTTATATGACACCTTATGAATTCTCATTCATTCTAATGATACAGAATGTAGACCCATAGCTGACAAGCTTAGACTTATTTTTTTAAGTCTCTCTATCTTTCTGTATGCATGTATATAAGTGTGTAAATATATATATATGTATATATATATATGTAGAAAGCACCTTTCTCTGTGTCCATTAGCTAGTCCAATTAAATTCTGAATAGCCAAAGGAAATAAAGCACTGACATCAAATGGGCTTTTAATTTAATATCATGGTGCAGTCCAGCAATTGTTCACTGACTTGAAACATTTGCTACCTGGCTTAACTAATTGATACTGTTATGTTATGCTATGTTATTTCTCTGTTGCTGAATTATGTTTTAAATAAGGAGCTATTTAAGGCCATCTTCTGATCAGAAATTAGAAATTATTAAGGAATTGAGTCCAGTGTTTCAACTGTTGAGATACATTTTATGAAGAAAAATATCAGGGGTACATGGAAGCTGAGTTAATGATTGAAGTTATTTTCAGGATTTAAACAAATACTGAAGGTGTCATTGTAAGGAAAAAAATATTTAGATAAAAATACTTATCATAAAAGGTAAAACAATATAGACCCTTGTTAGAACTTAATGGTAATTTCTAATACAAGTGCATTAGAAATGAACACAGTAACAGAGTAATAATGGGAAAAAAAGCCAAGAACTTGATAAAGACTGAAAAAAATGTTCTGCTTTTATAAGGATATCAAGATGATCTTGTTTATGACAAATATTTTTGAAGACAGAATCTTGCAGGTAGCATAAAATGTTAGAATGCAACATGGAAATCAGATTGTTCTGGTATTGGTAATTTAAAGTTAAGCTCCTTAACATCTTTCTCTGAAGTTGCAATAGACAAAACACAAGATTAGGTGAATCTCTGTTCAGTCACCAAAACTATTATTGGTATCATTGCTGAAACACGCAGAACTGCTAAACCCCACTGATACTTACTTGGATTATGACCACTCTAGGTGCTTTTCCGCCAAATTTATCAAAACATTTAGAAGAATAGATCCTAAATTACAAAGAATAGAAAGAAGAATAGATCCTAAATTACAAGGGAGTAAAATTTAATTCTGTTCTTGCTCATAGCCTGAAAAGTAGCAGTATCAGCCCCAAATTCCATGTTTTCAAAACAAACTCAAGGCTGGGCTCTTGCCATTTTTTTTATCAAATGTAATTGCATTTTTCTGAAATAAGTTTTGTTGTCTGTTCCATTTTCTGAATGTCTCAGTTAGAGTCAGGTTATCTTGACAGTAATTTCAAGGTAGATTCTGTCCGCCTTTCAGCAGATGTGTTTACAAGCACTGACTTCTTGAAAGCATTTTCCAGAACTGGGTAACATGGTGTTCTTGTTACATTGTTCGTTGGCCCTCAGCCTTTTTTTTCTCAGCACTGTCTTAGCTCGTCTCTTTTTCCTGAGGTTCTCACTCCATGCATCTTCTGCATCATCTCTCCCATTCCTTGATTGCCTGGTAGGGAAGGACATTTCAGGCAGTCTCACAGCTGCTCTGGGTGTTTGCATGATGAATTCTTGTGATCTGACTGCAAGACTGCTTGTATAACCTTAACTCTATTTTTTTTCTATTAAGATTTTATTTCCTCACAGTATCTTGGTGTATGTAATACACCAGTTGAACTCAATTAATTATAACAGGTAACTTAGGTCTCGGCTTCAACTTGCCTGAAGTGTTTCCTTCCCCTTTCCCATCCTTTTTGTTTCCTTTTTGTCATCTTTTTCCCAGTTTTCTGGAAACTGTTTAATGATGTCTCTTCCCTGCTGTTGTTGTCTAACTTTATCTTCTCAGTGTCGTCTGGTGCTAAAGTCTGTTTTTTTCTCTAAAGTATCTCATGTTTGGTGGATAATTTTATCCACAGTTGTGTTTCTTTTGACTTTCTATGGGCACCCTAAATACATGGTTGATCCTCAGACTGTTTCAAAGTACTGGCAGGAGAGGAGAGAGACGGCTCTGGACAGAGTCAAAAAACAACAACAACAACAACAACAACAACAAAAAAAACATTTCCAAGTATGCTCCATTGTTTAACCCAAGAACAGTGAAACACACAGAAGCCCTTTTTCTTTTGCACTTAAGGCAAGGTTAGACTAGATCATTTGTTTTTGTGTGTTCTACATCATTATCAGTGTAGACTGTGTTGTGCCTGGTCTGCTCATTCTTCTTTGCAACCTGCCTATCTCCTGAAGATGCTCTTTTTCAGTTTTGGTAGTGCAGAAAACTGAAGTCCACAGAAATTTCTTAACCTCTTGTCTCAGTGCTGCCTTGCTTGAGACTGCTGGTGGTCAAACACTGGCCAACCCTATTATTAAAAACTGTCACAAACTGCTTCCTTGTCCATTATGATTGATTAGGTTTACATTCTTAATTGTAATCGGGTCCATAGTTGTACAGAATCCAACTCGGTGTTCTTGGTTAATAGCTGTAGCTTCTTTTGTCAAAGAAACAAAATATGTACAGGCAATATCTTATTTCTTTTACAGGTAAGGAGACAGTCACTGTTCTTCCTGGTTCTTCTTATTTCTCTAGCGATGAATCATTTGCAATGATAAGAGGGTATGTAACAACACAAACCCTGATCTTTTGAAACATTAAAAGAATAAACTTAGTCAGTGGCTGAACTCATTAGTAATTCTTTGAAATGTGGTTAACATTTAACAGCCTGCAAAATGATCATGGACTTAATCAGTGGTGGTTTATAGAGTATTAGGTCTAGCTATTGGAAATTGAAAAACACTAACTAACAGATACCATAGTGATGTTTGTGTCTACCACCACCTGGACATATATAAACACATTTATAACTAGGTTCTAACAACTACTTTTTGGTCATTTCCAAGTATCTAATCTGTGCTTGCACATTGTGTATTCTCTTTGTTCAGCTTGCAACTATGATCCTCATTCCTCCTCCCTAATGGAAATTCACCATCTGCACCTGTTTTTTGTTTGTTTTTCGGGAAGGAGGCTGGATGCAAACAAACACTAAATCCTAATGGCTCTGAAAAGATAATGAGTGCATGTAAATATGTGAAGGAGTGTACTTAAAAGTATGAGTTCAGAGCTGATTGTCTGTGCATGCAATTAACCAAAACCAGACAGAAACAATAACATTTCTGAGGCTCAGTAGGCAGGCAGGAAAATTTGCAGCAGTGATGTATCTAGAAGAAAACAAAAACCTATGAGTGACAAAATGGTTGCTAAGTCTGTGGTATACCATTTTAAAGGTGATGCAATGAGACTCTGGGAAAAAAATGTAAAGTGTTGTGGGCTGTTACTTGAACATGATATGCTAATTACACACTTTGCTTCTCTTGCCAGAGGCCATGTTGATTTGACGATGCTTGGAGCTATGCAGGTGTCTAAGTACGGTGACCTGGCCAACTGGATGATTCCTGTAAGTAGACGTTTGTATAACTGACAGTGCACCATATTGAGGATAATATAAACATATTTGTAACTGAGAGTCAGGGAAAGGAGAAAAGGCTTGAAGCAAAAGCAGCATTGAGAAGATGGGTCAGGGCAGACCCAAGTACAAATACAGACTGGGAGAAGAACTCATTGAACTCTGAGGAGAAGGACTTGGGAGTATTGGTTGATGAGAGGCTCAGCGTGAACTGTACCTGCAGCCCAGAAAGCCAACTGTATCCTGGCCTGCATCAAAAAAAAATCATGGTCAGCAGGTCAAGGGAGGTGATTCTCCTCATCTACTCTGCTCTTGCGAGAGCCCACCTGGAATCCTGCATTGAGCTCTGGGGTATCCAGTATAAGAAGAAAATGGACCTATTAGAGTGAATCCAGAGGAAGGCATGTTAGTGGAGGGCTGGAGCACCTCTTCTTTAACTCTCAGCCTCTCTTTATAGTTGTTCTGTCTGGGGAAGAGAAGGCTCCAGGGAGGCCTTACAGTGGTCTTTTGGTACCAAAAAGGGCCTACAAGAAAGCTGGGGAGGGATTTTTTGCAAGGATATGTAGTGATAGGACAAAGGATAATGGTTTTAAGCCAAAAGAGGGTAGATTTAGATTGGACATAAGGAAGAAATTCTTCACTCAGAGGGTGGTGAGACACTGGAACAGTCAGCCCAGAAAAGCTGTGGATGCCCCATCCCTGAAAGTGTTCAAGGCCAGGCTGGATGGGGCTTTGGGCAACCTGGTCTGGTGGGAGGTGTCCTTGCCCATGGCAGGTGGTTTGGAACTAGATGATCTTAAACAGCCCTTCCAACCCAAGACGTTCTGTGGTTCTAAAAAAAAAATAATAATAGAGGACATGCAACCTTGAGGTTAACAGTTTTCCTTGGATACTGCTGTCACCAAGCAATAAAATACAAGAAGTCAGCCCTCTAAAGTTATGTTGGTGTGAAGTAATGTGAAAAACTAAACTTGATTTATGTAAGCTGGGTTTTATTCCTTTTGGGTCTATGCCTTTAAAATGTCAAGTTTTCAGCTGAGGCATGATGCTTTTTCTTCAGTGAGCAACAACTCTTGTATAGTTGTAACTGAAGAAAAACCTTTAAGGAAGGTGTGAAATAGTGTGGAGCTCATCGTATAATGATAGAAAATAGCCTGCATTATTTTTCTCAGTATTTCTGTCAGTCTCAGCATTACCATTTTGAATACACCTAGAAGGAAGAACTCATATTTGTGCAGATAGTTCTGCAGGTTTGAATCATAAAAATATAAGCCAGTCTCGTTATTATTTAAGCAACTGATAACATTAATCCATTATTTGAACACACTTTAGATTTTAACATCAGATAACATATGTATTTTTCATATCACTTACAAGTTGGATATTTTCAATGGCTTTCATTACGGTACTATTTTTATCAGAATTACCTACGGAAACAAAAACAAAACAAAACAAACAAAAAAGCATTTTTAGCCTGGTTTATGGTATTTAGAGGTACTCTCATAGGCATAGTTTAATATATATATTTTTTAATCTCTCCATATTTTTATTTCAATTGTCAGATAAATTCTTTGTTCTGTTCTGCTTGGTTGCCTTAGACAGACATTCTCTTTATGCTTTTGCATAAAAAAAAAAATCACTATATTTACATGTCCCTATACTTGTATATTCAAGATTACTTAAGTCTTGAGATTTTCTTCTTTCCCAGTCCTTTGGTTTTACAAAAGCTCTGTTAAATGTTCCTGCACCTGGTAAAGCCTTTTTTCTCAAGTTATTTCTGAAAGGCCCATTAGAAAGCAGAAGGGGGTGGGCTAAATTTTAGGTAGGAAGGATTGCTTTTTTTGTGCTTTTTTGTGCTTTTTCATTGCTTTTGTAAATTGAAGAGTCTAGAGAAGCATTCTTCAAAATATCCAAGTGAAAAAATATTAAATGATCCCTACTCTATAATATTCCTAGGAAATAAGCAAAATGCATGTGATAGCCAGTAAGTTGAAATGGTCAGGGGGAAAAAAAATCTTACTGATTCATCAGTAGATAGTTTTTTTTTCATTCCCCCTCCCCCCCAAAAAACCAACCAACCAACCGAACAAAAAACTTTAATTTCAACTGACCAAATTGATATCTCAGGATATTAAATTTCACACGGTTGCATCTATGCTGAATCTAAAAGCTATTAACTAGAATCTTTATTCTTGAAAAGAGTTATCATGACCAGGAGCAATTCACCACTTGCTTTGTTGATTTCTTTCATTTTACTTGTTTTGTTTATGTTCCCTCCCCCTACTTCCCCCCTCCAAAAAAAAAAAAAAAAAAAAAAGCCTATTATGCTACATTCCCATACATTCCCAGCTTTATTTTTATTTTAACCTCATCTCCCATTGGCTTTTGGTAGGCTTTTCCTGGTATATTCTAAAAGTGCTTTTTAAGCAGTATTCTGGGTTGATAAATCACATGTATTTATAGTTTATACAACAAAATATGCTTTGACATTGCTTAAATATTAAATCAAAAATATTTTTTGCACAGGGCAAAAAATCTCTTCAAAATAAAGCTGTTAATTTTTTTTCCAGAAATATTTTACCACAATATTTAGTTTATTGTCCAGAGCTTCTTTGATTCCTGTCAGCATCAGTTTCCAAAGATAAGTCATGATTGGAGCCTATCAGAATTGTTTCTGGGCATCAATAGAAAAGCGTTTTGCATTAGCAGAAGAGATGCATTCACAAACATGTTTCCTGAAACGTTGGAACATTAAGTTGTATTCTAAGTTTTTCTAAGGACCCTGTAGACCTGTGTATTCTTTCTTTCATTGCTTTGTTCTCCAGATGATTCTGACTTTAGATTTTGTATCCCTTATGAGGGTATTATTGGGCATTATTTTTCATATCTGGCATTGCTTTTGAAGATGTGTCTCCATTCTGTTCAGGTTTAGGCTTCCCTCAGATTCGTGAAAAAAACATGCTTTCAAAATTGGAAAGCAATAAAACTTTGGGTAGCTTTCTTTTTTTTTTTTTTTTTTTTTGTTACCTTTGACGTGTACCTTTTTGCCATCATACACCATGTAGACCACTGTGACATTTTTGCTGTCCTCATTTGGCAGTCATATTTAACTTGGACTGTCTGCAAAGTGAATTTGTATTTCCTTGCGAGTAAATACATTTGACGCTTCTTATATATCCAATCAGAAGCCTTTCCAGTCAGCAAACATTTTTCTTTTGGTTACTTTATTTTGAGATCCATTGGTAAGGTGATTCTTAATATGCTTTTCTGTGCTATTACTATCCTACAGTATGCGTTTTTAAATTTTACATTTTTAAATATTGTACATCTTGAGACAGATAGAAATACTTTAATCTCTCATATTACTCATCATGATGACCAAATTACACTAGCAGCTGTTGGGAGAGAAGGCGTTAACTGAATGGGATTAATCAATGTAGGCATTCGGGTCTCTCTACTTCTCCTGTAAATACGATGATAAGTTACACTCAATTGATTAGAGTGAGATGAACCTATTTTTAACCAGAAGATTTGTGTGGGGTGATACAAAGATCAAAGATGGACTTTGCTAATAGCATAAGACTTCTTTAAGCTTTACTTCATTGTATCATTTTTCATTCAGCTTTTCATTTAGGATTAGTTTGTGTGATTTTTTTTTTTTTTTTTTAACATGCTGTAGCTTTTGAGTTCTTGGATTGATGGTATTTGCTATAATTTTAAAGGCAAGTAATAACTCTAAATTTCATGTTTTGAATAAGTACTATCATGAAACTATCCTTTCTGTCCCATACTTGAGCTCTAGTAGATGCATATTATGTATTTACTTGCACTTGTTAATAGGAACTGAACTAGGAAGGCTCATTGAAATAATTACAGCCCTTTCATATCTGCCAGTTTCTAATGATGAGGAAAGCCCTGTGACTGAAGGAAAAAAGAATATGTTGAGCATGTGCAATAAACAGTGCTGTTCGCTTGGTTACTTACTGAAGAAGTTACTTCCTAAACTGGCATTTATAAAGAGATTTGTTGCATTAAACAAGACTTACGGTTTTTTCTCTTCCTCCTTCTGGTATTTCTCAGACTAATCTCCCAAGGGGGAATGGGCTAAAGTTGTGCCAGGGGAGGTTTAGGTTGGATATTAGGAATAACTTCTTTACTGAAACGGTTTTTAGGCATTGGAATGGGCTGCCCAGGGAAGTGGTTGAGTCACCACCCCTGGAGGTCTTTAAAAGATGTTTGGATGTAGAGCTTAGTGTAGAGTTTACTGGAGGACTTGTTAGTGTTAGGTCAGAAGTTGGACCAGGTTATCTTGGAGGTCTCTTCCAACTTAGGTGGTTCTGTGATTCTGTAATGAGAGGGTTTCTGGGGAGGGAAGGAGAAGGTGTCAAATTTCTGAGGAGCCCCTAGGAACAAAGTGCAGCTGGAAGAGGGTGTCCAAGATAGGTGGAAGGGGAATGCTGAGGAGAAAGCTGTGGAGCAGAGCAGACACATCAGAGCAGATGGGAGCCATGGCTGCTGCAAGCTACTGGTTGGAGCTGTGCTTCACGTCATGGATTAGGACACAGTATCTGGCCTTTGCGTTTCACTCAAGGTATTGCCAGAAATTGCTGTAGCAGAAATTACTGCATCTTTGCAGAGTAGCAGCATAGGCTGTTGTGTTCCAGACTTCCATGCCAGCATCTTAAAAGTTGTGGTATTCTCCTTGTCCATATTTGCTTTACCTGTAGTTCCTTTCTACCTGTGACTTTATGGGAACCTCCTAACAGAAGGATTTTATGGGAATTTCTGTCACCTCTCCAGTGGCTACAGCTTGCTAAGCAATACAGCTTTTTTTTCCACAGCCTTCTTGATGGAAAGTGTATAACACTAATTGCCTCTTTGACATGTATTAGAGGCTAGGCATAGGTTACCAGAAGTTCTGAAATGTTGCCCTGTGATACCAGAAGTTCTGTTTTATCACTAATAATTATTAATTATGAGTATTAGTGCGCATTTCAGTAGATCTCCTAACCATTACACACCATTAGTAAAATAACTACTTGTATTGCTGACATGGTTTTCCAGCAGAAAACTGTTGTACTAAAACTGGAGAAGCCCTGCAGCTAGTTCGAATATGAAAGTAAAATGAATGAAATTTCTGTGACATCATGTTTCCTGAGGCAGAAGTTTACTACAGATGAAAGGGAGGAGTATCATTATAAAGCTCATCATTCATGAGAGGGTAACATACTCTTGGCTGAAGGACACAGAAAAGGCTGAGGTACTCAGCATCTTTGCCTTGGGTTTTAGTGGCACAGTCTCTATGGTTGGTGGAAGAATTTGGGGGAAGGTGAGTAATACTCATCATAGAAGATAACTGGTCAAATACACATATTCCAGTCCATGGGGCTGGACAGGATACATTGGATGGTGCCAAGGAAACTGGCAGTTCCTCAACCGTCAGGCTCAAAGGGCAATAATCAGCTGTTCAGTTAAAAAAACAGCAGCCTTAGGGACGATGCTGGGACTGATACTATTTTACATCACTACTCCTTACAAACAATAAAGCCAAATAAAATTTTAAGCAAGAAAATTAACTCTAGCTTTGTATATTACTCTGCTGGAGCATAAAATTCATATTTGGATAGCTAAGGTAATGCAGTTAAGGGACTGAGCAAGAGGGCAATGTAAGTTGTTCCGGGTAGCTCAGTTTGGTTACATAAACACGGTTCATTCTTGGAAAAAATGAATAAATCATCCTAAAATTTAGGAACAGGAGCCTTAATTTTAATGCTCAGATTTGGAGTATCCAAACTTAAAAGGATTAAGGAGTTGATAATTAAATAAATCAAATCAAAAGTATGCAAAAATTGTAAACTTCATCAAAGAAGACTTTCTGAAAAGAAGAGATGAGGAAACCCAATTCAGATTTAGTAATAAATCATTTAGTTTGCTAGCTGTAGAGGTCAGTATATCCTAAGACACTAGGAATGTAATTTCGTATGTTGTTGGTATGTAGGCTTGTTTGTTTTTACAGGGCTTCAGAGTACATCTTTTGCAAAGTTTTATACTATGTAGGATGGGAGAACTGCATGTTCACTTATGTACTACACAGTATAAGGGGAACTGCGTGTTTGTTGGTAAAAACTTTCATTTTCAAAGGAAGGTATACTGTGGCAGAGGGTAGCTGAGTATGTGATTGCAGGAGTGAAAGTTTTTTTGTCGTTGTTTTTAAGTTACTATTTGTACCATCTAATCTAAAAGCAGAAGGCTCCACAGCAAGAGCTTTTCTGACTTGAAATGTTCACTGTTAATGGTGGGAGAAAAAAAAACAAGTATCCTTGGAAGCCTAAGAACAATGTAGGTTCTTCTCTAAGGAGCCCTATTGCAGCCTGTCTGCCTCTTTCTTTGAATAGAAGAGTTGTTGAACAAACTTTGTCTTCATTTTGAATCCAAAGACACTGTCTGGTAACTGTTGCACAGAGTGCAATCAAACTGTCTGTTCTGTTCTAAGTTGTACAACATGTTGTTGTAAGAAAATTTATGAGATTTTTTTTTTTTTTACAATTATTGTTTATAAAATGAATAAAGCACTACAAATTAGATAAATTCTGTATAAATAGAAAATATGCAGGTTAATTAGGCTTAGTGACTGTGGCTGTGTCTGAGTACTGATCTGACTTCAGTGTGTAGGACATGACTGAGTAGAGCATATGCGATAGCAATTTAACACAGAGGAAAGACAGGACCTGCAGTTACCTAGATTTTCCCTTCAAATCTAAGTTTCAGCAGGATATCATTTTAATATGAAGTTAGTTTTAGATACTAGTTTTTCATGGACACCTGTCTTAGAATCAAGACTACAGTAGAATACCAGTTCACTGTTTCTCTCCCATAAGCATAGGAAGCCCTGGAGAGCCCTTCAGAATGTGGCATGAAATTACTGCCATTGGAAGAGTCCTGGAGCCTCAAAGTAGAAAGCGTGTGTTAGCTCTACTTCTCCTTCCACTTTTCTGAGGGCATTTTCTGTCCAATTTGTTTGTGTTTATTCCTCTTCTGCAGACAGCATAATGGAGGGAATATAGGAGCTCACTGTTGGTATTTTATCCATATTCTCTCTACATTTTCAATGTGGGAAGTGTCAGCTATGTGTTAGGCATCTGTATAATGAGAGCAGCTGAAGAAATTCTGCTTGTCTCAAAAATATGAGCATATGTCAAAAGGCTTTTGATCTGTGGGTTAGTAGTAGCAATTGTGACTGCTGTGTGGAACCGTGACTTTCAGGTGAGACTAGTATTATGTTGACAGTGATATTTAATTATTGCACAGTATGCTGCGTGCTTGGGGACTGGAATGCAAACGTAAATGGAAGGTTTAACTGCCCCATTACACTGAAATAACATTAATCATTATAAAGCCAATCCATTTCAATGAAGCATGTCACAGACTGTTTTGAGGTGCTCTTGAGATGCAATTCATTTGAATTTCTCTCAATCATTTGAAACTGTTGCCAACAGTTATTTGATGTTAGTTTTACAGGAAAATAAATGAGCAAAATTTGACTAACTTTCTTTGCATATATCCCTTGCTATCTTAATTTTCTGCTCATGGAAAGTAAAATACAAATTTAGTTACTGCACTTGTGTATGCTACATTTTAGTGAAAACTTATTAATAAATTTTGCCAAGTATTATAAGTCACTCGAGTCCGTATTTCATCCTTTCAGAACTTCTACTTTAAAATTTTGCTGTTCATTGCATATGTTAGGATATATCTAGTCAGCATTCATGAAAATCAGGTCATTTTCAGCATGGGTAAGCCCTAGAATTAAAATATTATTTTGGACACTCTTAAAATATAAATATGTATATGATCTTCAACCTGTTGTGCATTTGGGCTGGGCTCCATTTATTGCATTCAGCCAGTATTAACTCTGCACTGTTATTCCATTGCCCACACCAATCAAATCCCATTAATGATTTCCTGGATTTTCTTGGTAATGTTTATTCAGTCATACTCAGTAAAATCTAATCTAGCTGTCATAGTTGGCATTCAGAATATTTCATGTTCAGCTTTCTCTGTTTCTCTTGAAAGTCTTCATCTAGTCTTTTTTGCTGAAGAAATTAAAAATGAAATACAGGATGAGTTGTGGCTATCATTTTATAATCAACTATAAGTCTACCTTTCCTTTAAACACAGAACAAGGCCATTAGCAACGGGCAAAGGATTGTGATCTACATTCTGTTTACTTAGAATAGATCTGTGCATATGTATTTTTGTTACCTTCTGATTGACATATTTTTATTTATTTTTTTTGGTGCAAATCTAAGGTCTCTGCTAGTATGCAAAAAAAAAAATAAAAAAATAAAAATCTACACCCACAGCAGCTGTTGAGATACTTTTAAAATATTGCATGTGGCTCTGATGACCTGTGCATGTCACTTGAAGCCACCACATCTGTGAAGACAGACAGTAGCTGCAAGGAGAGGAAGACCTGTGCAACTAACATGTGTTAGGAGTCCAGAAGTACTACTGAGGAGAAGGGCAGAGCAGAAGGGGTTTATCCTTTGACTGCAGTACTAGCACCACTGGCGGTGGTGATGGAGTAATTCTGTATCCACTGCATTACCTTCATTTCCTCTTTTCTTTGTGGAGTTCACACTGCTCTGGTTGCTCTGAATTTTAGTAGCTTTCCCTGGCAAGACATGATTATTTCTTTCATAATGAAGCCAACATTAACATGGGTTCTGTACTTGCCACCTAGTCCATGTCTGTATTGTCTGTATCTGTCAGAGATGTTACGGGCACTCCCTGTAAACACTGTTGTGAGGTGTGGAGCATCTGAATAGCTTTGCTTGTAGATGTGTTTAAGGTCTGTAGGTTTGTTTTTTTTTCGTTCTGCTTGTAGTCACTCCAGGAAGGTGAAGAAGGCACCCGTAAACTTTCTTTCCACCTTTAAAATCAACGCAAATTTTAAATATTGAAAGCTTAATTCTCTCATCTTAGGTAATTTGTTCAAGATCTTTCCAGGGACATGCTTCAAAATTCAGATTGAATGGGAAGCCTGCTTGAGGAATATAGTTTAAACTGGAAGCATTCATAATCTCATTTAAGCTTTTTACAACAGATATTTTACTAATTTTGAGCAATGTGTGAGGTACATATATTCTTTCTTCTACTTAATGGACAGAAAGAAAAACTTCTCACTAAATCCTGCTTGTTTAATACATTATTAGGTCAGCTGGCAACATGGACAGGGAGATGGCTCAGTTCCTTTTCAAAGTGGTATACATTTTCACCTTACCTCTCCTTTGATATTAAATTTTAAATGGAATTATTTGAGCTTTTATTTCCATCTGTTTTCTCATCTTTAAAACTCTGCATTTAGCACTGGTAAGTTTTTATGTTTCTTGAACACATCATTAACATCTGTTTTGCTGCACTGCTGATGGGATATCTGTTTGTCTCAAAAGATAATTTTCTTTTAACTTAACCATGCCAATTCAGATGCCTTTTATCCTATGATGTTGGGAGTAGCTATAGAATTCAACTATGGAAAAATAGCTCTTGCTGCCAGAAATGCAGAGGAAAAATGCAGGACAACAGGATGGGTTCAAGACTTTAATAGTGTTTGAAAGGCTCCTGAAACATTTTATTTTCTTTCAGTCACCTTGCTTTAGTCTGTTTAGATTTTCCATATAAATGCTGCTTCCTTTCCATATAAATGCTGTTACCTGCTTCCTCTAGTATCTTTCTTGCAGCATCATTGTAGAAAAACTTCATTCTCTTGAAAAAATTCTTGACTGTCTCACCTGCTTTGGAGTACTCACAAGTTTCTGTTGGAATCCTATGGATTGCCTCCATCTGATCAACCAATGCTTAGGAATTACTATTAAGCTGAATGACTTTCTCAGGCTCTTTAACATCATATTTTGACCACCCAAATGTTGTTCAGATATGAAGACATCAAATGAGAAAATATGTAGCCTTCTATAATGTTTTCTTTAAAATGCCCCATCACTATAGTAATCAAATAAATTCCCCCTTCCATTTTTTTTTTAAATGTCTGTCACAAAGCAAAATTGCTGAATATCATTGAAATAAACAAATAAAAATCCATCAGGTGCATGACTGTCCTCCTTTTGCACCTGAAGATTACTTGGTCTGAGATGTAGCAAGAACTGCTAAGAAGGAGCATGACGCAAAAGGCAGAATTCCTCCTTGCAAACTGGACCTTTTAACTAATGGCTTGAACAATATAGCTGCAAGGGAACTGTCAGCTTGTTTCTGCCTTCTGTGTTACCCTATTTATAAGTATTCCCAATGCTGGGCCTTTCAGGAAGCACATGGCAAATTCAAAACACATTTTCTGCTCACTTCAAGCTCTTGCTGGTGAAGTAGTCGTCTTTTTTTTTTTTTTTTTTTTTTTTTTTTTAATAGGGCACTGATAGTTTGAAACACGGCCAATAAACTAAGTCTTTCCTTCTGGTTTCTTAAGTGAGCAGCACTACTGTGTTTGGGAACTTAAAAAGCTCACCTTTTGGAAAAACAAACATGCAAAAGCTGGGCTTTAGCATGCTTAGAAGGTGCAGGAAACTTGCAAATGCACTTCAGTCATTCCTTATTTGAAATATTCTTTTTAATGAGTTACCTAAAACAAGTGAGCACTATGTAGGTTATTAACATTGTGATTAAATGCCTTACCAAGTTGACAAGAGCAAAAAAAATAATTACCATCTGTAATTTGGCTTGTTCAATCAAAAATAAATAAAAATGATCTCTACTTTTTTAAAGTGAAATGTATAGCTCTCAACCCAGTTAGTGTTCAGCATTGTCAAGCCAACCTAGCTGTTATCACAGATTTTACATCAGTGTTGGTGGTTGCAGGCAGTCTCCAGGAAGTGAATATGTTTTTCTATGGCAGACTGCCTTTATACATGTAAAGAATTGAAATAAAAGCCATACTTTTGACAGAGGCAATTAAATATGCTATTAAAATTCAAAAGAAACAAATTGCTTATTGCTTGGAAATGTGCAGTGTTTATAAATATCAAAACTGTTTTGGTCTGTATGTTTCTCTTAAGCAAAAAGAAACAAGATGTCTTTTGGGAATCACATCTTTGACTGGAGTGTTTTAATTCAAATTTAGAATGCAGCTGGCCCTGTCCTAATATGGTGTGCAGGACAGGGCACTTAATGGGAGTTTGGTAGCTGCAGTGAGAATAATGTAAGGCTCTTCTCCCTTGAATATTCCTCAAAATAAAAGCATGCTCGGCTATTTGGAGATAATGCTTAAGTAATTTACTTTACCTACCAGTCACCCTGCAGTGATGAGAATGTTTGCCTGAACAACAACAGATACAGTGATTTAAAGGCCCTCTCAAGTCCTTCTTTTCAACTCTACTTGGTTTTTCCTATTCCCATGTACATGAAGGAATGAAATCTCTTGTCAGAGTCCTCTATGACAGCTTCTTCAGCAGTACATTTGTCATTGCCCTTTATCTGCAGCTATTTCTTCAGATGTTTCCTAATTGCTGTAGCTCTTTACTGGGTAGTAGAACTAAGAGTCCTGAAAAGTGAACTAATGGTGTTGCCAGGGTAGGAGTGTTGATAGCATAATTCTTGATGCAAACTTATTTTGAGTTACTGGGGAGATAATATGTTGTCTTCAGCTACTCTGCATTATCTTGTCAGTGACCCTCTGGCAAGCTGATGAGAAGTCACTGCGGTCTCTGTAAGAGCTTTGTATTTCAAGGTGGGTTTGAGAATGATCAGAGCTGTGCCAGGAAGCCAAATACAGAGATAAATCCTGTCATCTCTTTTAGGCTCGTGTTTGCAAAAAAATATTTAATAGGAGTGTTAATGTAATTAATATTACTCTGATATAAGAAAATCAAAGGGGCTTGTTTATAGATAAAGGAAGATATGCTTTATTCTTCACTGTACAAAACAATTTATTTTTTTTATGTGTATTGCCTTCATTATGATGAAGACGTTTTCAATAAATTGCTGTCCTGACAGCTTAATGAGGCAAGTTTCTTCCATGTGTTCTGTGTCATGGGCCATAGCTGCTCATGGTACCGAACTACATAGCTAATAAACAAAAGGATAAGAGAAAAGCTTTATGCTAGGAAGTTTCCAAGTTGTTTAACCATATCATTTTAGGCCTAAAATAAAACAGAATGCAATATATTTCTGTACTTCATTGATTTTAATGACAGATAACAAGCAGCTGAAACAGAATGAATACAAAATATTTGAGACAAAATAGTTGATTTTAATCTCCAAAATTCCTTGCCTCGTGTTTCCTGCTAACTTTACCTATCATGCAGGTCCCCTCCCCAGCAGCTCAGGAGTGACACATGAAGTTGTTACTTTGTGGTTTTGGGGTGGGACTCTGGTGCTTGTTGTTCAAAAATGACTCCTCATACTAGTAGAAGATTGTACTCAAGGTCATTACCCATCAGAAGTTTGTTGAGCTTGGCAAGCCAAGCAAGCCTTGCTGCTTACCTTCCAAGATCAGATGCCTTCAGTTTAAGATGTTGGAAGCAGTCAGGGGTTGAATGCCACAGCATTATGAAAACCAGAACACCAAGCCATAATACAGCTCTTGTGATGACAGGTGCAATTGTGACACTCTTTAAAAAAAGCGCGAGTCACAAAGGCAGAAGGCATTTCTTGGCTTGAAGGACAAACAGAAGTGAGTACTAGTTAAAACTTATTTATTGCCCCTGTTCTGAAATGACATCCAAATACACCTGGAATGGAATAAAAAGAATGGTTTGTGCTTATCTAGTGATACAAGCAATGTCTGAACTGGCAGGTGGAGACTGCTCTGATGTTCTTGTTGTTAAATTTAAAATCAGTTATTTACTTTTGAGACAATGAGATTTCAAACATTGTGAGAATGAGCACTTTGTTTTTACAGTATTAGAACCATTGCAACTGGCTTAATTGCTCATCAGCATCAGGGCTCCCACAGTCACTGTTCAGGTGTAAGTTACACCCAGGATGCCTCACAGGGCAGTGGGTCCTTGGCAGTGGGTCCATGGCAGTGGAAACTCATTGTTCTCCTCCTATTTGCATCACGTAGACCCTAAGATGACACAACTGTTTCCTCTTAGGGGAAGCTCTGGTAGTGTTTGAGTACAGTGGTCATGAATAATGTGGGTTTTCTACACAGGAAAAAGATAAATACCTTATTCTGTTGTTGCAGCCAATATGTTATTTCTGTGTTTGTTTGTTTGTTTGTTTTTCATTTTAGTAGAAATGTTACATTTCTATTTAAAATCTCGTTTTAGGGTAAAATGGTGAAAGGAATGGGGGGTGCCATGGACCTGGTATCCAGTGCCCAGACCAAAGTTGTTGTCACCATGGAGCACTCAGCCAAGGTAAGGTGCCACTTATTTCTATATATGTCTTGTGCTGTAGCTAGAAAGGAATAATAATAATAAAGACGACTTCTTACATTCATACTTCTGTCACTTTGTGAGGATTTGACAGTTTTGCTGTCAAATGCTGCTGAGGGGGATACAACAGGAGGATAGGTTGTTAGTATGGTTCCTTGCCTCTTGTAAGTGAATCATTCACCATGGAAAAAATGAAATATTAATTTGATATTTAAAAGCTGCACACATTTTTTAGTTGCTTCATGCATATTTAATGAGAGTGGTAATTGCCAGAGCTACAGTAGATGCTACCCTAGAGATTTTACTCTTCACCTCAGAATAATTTGAGAAATGAGGTTCCCCATGGCTAAATATTTGTTATGATGGATAGATATTTACCTTTAAAGCTGTCAGTCATATTGGTACTGACAGTTGATAAAACAGATCTTTTTGGCATGATACAATGCAAGCTGCCTTTCATATTATACCATTACGTGCTAGAGGTTAATCTAGAGATGACTTTATGGAGGGAGACTTATAGAAATAAGCAGTCTCCCACAGAAGGTCATAGGAAACTTGTCAATTGAAACTTCTAGAGTGGGACTGTCCAAACAGAGAAAAATGAGCCAAAGGACAAAATCTTCTATTCTTGGAGAACTAAAACAAATGTTTAAAAATTAACTTCCTGTTTTATTTCTGTGCTTGTTATTCCTATTTTGTCATGTGTCTGCCATAAAAATTAGCTGTGTGTATTTAAGATCCATATTCCTGCCAGAATTCATAAGGGATTTGCATGATAAGCTAAATATATTAATGATTGTGGGGTTGTGTGTGTAGTGTTTTTTTTTGTTGTTTGTTTGTTGGTTGTTTTTTGTTTTGTTTTGTTGTTTGTTTTTTTTTTTTTTTAATGTGATTTAGGGAATGAATCTTCATTTTCCGTGTTTTTTCAACTTTTTTTTTTTTTTTTGGAAATTGGACTATTTATACTAAGTTGTGTCCTCAAGTAGCACATTCTAAGCAGCAGGACTGGGTTTGACCCAATAGTTATTGTGTGCACATGTGTAAATAAATAAAAGTGCAAAGCATCCTGACTGCATCCCTATCACAGTCTCTCCTCCCCCACCAAATTGGATGTGTAATTATCCATTTGCGCAGACACATACTTCAGGTATTAATGTCATTTGAATGAATATTTATGCTAGACTTCAAGTTACTGTAGAATTCAGTTAAGGGTCAGAGTCCACACGCTGTAATTATTTATAACAATTTATCTCTTAACAGCACTATTACCAAACTCTTTTGTCAGTACAATGTTTGGAAGTTGTTTAATTGTTGTTTTTAGTCAATAGGAACACTGAAACTTAAAAAGATAGGAACACAGGTTCACTCTTACATGTATAAACAATTCAGGCATAGACTTATTTATTTTGGTATACATATACATAAGACAGGCCTTTATATTCATGGGGTGCCTGGTGTGCGCTTCTAGAAAGCCTATTCACAGAATCACAGAATTTCTAGGTTGGAAGAGACCTCAAGATCATCGAGTCCAACCTCTGACCTAACACTAACAGTCCCCACTAAACCATTTCCCTAAGCTCTACACCTAAACGTCTTTTGAAGACTTCCAGGGATGGTGACTCCACCACTTCCCTGGGCAGCCTGTTCCAATGCCTCACAACCCTTTCAGTGAAGAAGTTCTTCCTAACATCTAACCTAAAACTCCCCTGGCTCAACTTAAGCCCATTCCCCCTCGTCCTGTCACCAGGCACGTGGGAGAACAGACCAACCCCCACCTCGCTACAGCCTCCCTTGAGGTACCTATAGAGAGCGATAAGGTCGCCCCTGAGCCTCCTCTTCTCCAGGCTGAACAATCCCAGCTCCCTCAGCCGCTCCTCGTAGGACTTGTTCTCCAGGCCCCTCACCAGCTTCGTCGCCCTTCTCTGTACCCGCTCAAGCACCTCGATGTCCTTCTTGTAGCGAGGGGCCCAAAACTGAACACAGTACTCGAGGTGCGGCCTCACCAGAGCTGAGTACAGGGGGACGATCACCTCCCACGCCCTGCTGGTCACACTGTTCCTGATACAAGCCAGGATGCCGTTGGCCTTCTTGGCCACCTGAGCACACTGCTGGCTCATATTCAGCCGACTATCCACCATCACTCCCAGGTCCTTCTCTGCCTGGCAGCTCTCCAACCATTCCTCTCCCAGCCTGTAGCTCTGCTTGGGGTTATTGCGCCCCAGGTGCAGGACCCAGCACTTGGCCTTGTTGAACTTCATGCAGTTGGCCTCAGCCCATCGGTGCAGCCTATCCAGATCCTCCTGCAGAGCTTTCCTACCCTCAAGCAGATCGACACACGCACCTAACTTGGTGTCATCTGCGAACTTACTGAGGGTGCACTCGATGCCCTCGTCCATTACAGACTTTCATAAATTATTTCTTCTGCTTTTGTAAGAATGCACTGCAAAACTAATCTACATAGGTGATTTTTCAATTTTATCCTTATTTTAATGGAAGGCTCACAGTATTCTTAGTGCTCTTTCTTCTTACCTGTCCTCTTTTGGGGCTGCTTCTTGTTGGTCCAAAAATGGACAAGAGGTGAAGTATAGAAACCTAGCATTCAACAATCACAATCTGCTTTTACAGCTTTTAATATGCTCCTTGGAAAGGCAGGGAGGTGATGAACAAGCAAATATAGCACCTGTGACACCAGTTCTGAAAGTCAGAAGCCTTCTGTTGAGGTGACTGCTTCTTACAGAGCTGATCTTATATTTACACCTTTTTATTTCTTTACCACAAAGGGTTTCTCAAACTGTTATTTCATCCATATGTAAGCATCAGAGGAGCCCTCTTTCCTCTTCCTCAGAGCCCATTGTTCTACAAAGTGAAAAAAAAATGTGTGCGTGTACTGTCAGAATCTGTTATGTCTGCTGGCTTTTTAGATTAGGGACATTTTTGTCATTTTATTTTCCAAGTAAATAATAAGAAATCTATCATTAGACACCAAAGCCTTCTGTAAATCATCAGGAGTCAAGACTTGATGGACTGAAATACAGTGGAAGGCTACAGGATATATGCAGTACCTTCAATGAACACATTCAAGAATTGCAGCAATAGGTAGATCTTGCAGTTAGTTTTGTCTGATCTGTCATGTTTTAAAGGATCTTTTAATCCCCTTCAGGTGTTCTTATAATAGTGACAGCTTCTTAAACACTAAAATACATTTTTCTAAGAGTGTAATCCTTTGAGTATACATTTTGCAGTTTTCAAGGACAGCAATAGGCTGAGTCCTTGCAATGCATGCAAAATACAATTTACACTTACTTATGGGGGTGAAACTATTATCTGTCTTCACATTCAAAACAGTACTCAATTTTCCTTTATTTAAAAATAAAACTAATCACCCTTTACCCTAAAGTGTTTAAATTTTTAATTACTAAATGTTTATATTAAATTAAAACTGAAAAATATGGAAGAAAAATTACTTAAATTACTTTTGTGGAATAATTCATTTTAAGAAACGTCATTAAGGCAGGGTAGCATAGAACTGTATAAAACAATAAAGACAGGGATGCAGGATGGCTAGTCACTGCCTTACAAAAGAAATAAGGGTAGCCAACTGAAAAGAGCAGTAAGCACGTCTCAAACAGCAAGAAGTATTTTTCATAGCCAACTAATGAAGTTGTGGATCTTTGGCAGGATATTATAGGAGTTCAACATATGGAATATATATGAAAGGTATTAAACCATTTTAAGAATTCAAGTTCATCAGTGACAATTAAATAGCATTGACCAGAAGCAGTCTCTAGCTCAAGAAATCTATATGTCACAGCATCTCAGGAACCAGAAGGGCATAGCTATTGAGGGGTGGCTCTATTTTTGTTCTATGCGCTTAGGCCACTGTGAGCCACTTGGCAAACGATCTTGAGTCTAATTTGTTATGAAAGTTCTTAATGTATTTTTTGCTAAATTGCTTTTTTTGTTTGTAACTGTGAAGAACAGTAATAGAATGTTGAGCTGTTATTTAATCTCTGAACAGTCACTGCACACCTGTGCCCATTTGGCTATACTCTGCCTAAGAGAAATAAAAGTCCTTCACCCCCCATTGTTGACATGTTTTGCAAAACATAATAAAATAATGGCTGGTGATTGTTTCGTGCTTTGAAATGAGTTGTCTACACCATTCAAAAAATAGAATGGAAACTAGTTTTAAACACGTGGCTTGGATGTGGCTGAAACATAAGAGCACTGAATTGAAAACTTTTCTGTCATTGTGAATAGCTTTGATTTTTGATGTGTTTGGAAAATTATGGGCATTTTTGGTTCTTCATTAACAATTTAGAGAAAGCAGACTGAAACACCTTAAGACTTTGGATATCTACATGACAGTCTTTTCTTTCTTTATCTGAGCAAATCCTGTATAAATTCAGACAGGAAAAAAAAATGCAATTCTATTTGGATTCCCATTCTGATAGTGTCCTGATGGATGAGTTCCAAAAGTCACCTTTCATGGTAACTGGTAATACAGTAATGTTCAGCTCTTCTGTTAAAAAGCTGGAACATATCAGTTCCTAGGGTCACAGGAGCCATTCAGGCTGTCAGCTCTTCAAATTCATTTTATTTCAGTCTCAACTAGACACCAAGAAGAGATACTGCAATTCCTTAGAATTACACCTGATATGTTACTGAGGATACTACAGATAGTGCAGGTTAACCTTGGGTCTTGAGAAAAATTTGCAGGAAGGTCCTTAAGATAGACAAGATAAAAGTTGATCAATTGAAAGTAACATACTATCACAAGTTGTCATTTTTGTAAAGAGTGATCAAGTTTCATCAAAGTAGTTGCCTTGATACCAGATGTGGATCTTGCCAGTAAAATTATAATTATAATGAAAAAATAGTTATTCACTGAAAAAGATAAATTGAAAAGCACATAGACTGCTCCTTTTGTTATCACTTGGGAATCAAACTGGCTGAGATATGGTTTCCCAATTTATATTAAGCCTTAAGGAAAATTGATGATTGTAAATTTTAAAAGTATTGCATTCAGAGAGTTAAATGCAGTACTCCAAGAGTTTTGAAATGCACAATTGAAAATTGATAATTAGAGGAAGAACTCATATAATAATGGGGAAAATGTGCACTTAATGCTACCTGTGTATAATGCTCACAAAATCCTGACTAAAAACATAGTAATCTATCTTTATTGTATCCATTTGGAGCTATTGCAGATTTAGAAAGATCTAAAGCCATTTGTGAACTATTAAAAAAAAAAAAAAAAAAAAAGAGGGAAAAGAAAACCCTGCCATCCAAACCTTACACAGCCAACTTTGTGACAGAAGCTATGTTTTTTCATTAGGTAATATTTTTCCCAATATTTAGAGTAGCTGCTGTTTGATGCCCTAAAAAAGGAAATGCTGTAGAGTAAATCCTGTTTTCTTTATATACATTCTTTTCTACCATACATGCAGGCTAATCTGTTCTGTCTAAAATAAATAAAATGTAACTTTTCTATAGTACTTGAAGATCACAGAATTTGTAGGTTGGAAGAGACCTCAAGATCATCGAGTCCAACCTCTGACCTAACACTAACAAGTCCTCCACTAAACCATATCACTAAGCTCTACATCTAAACGTCTTTTAAATACCTCCAGGGATGGTGACTCCACCACTTCCCTGGGCAGCCTGTTCCAATGTCTAACAACCCTTTCGGTAAAGAAGTTCTTCCTAACATCCAACCTAAAACTCCCCTGGTGCAACTTTAGCCCGTTCCCCCTCATCCTGTCACCAGGCACGTGGGAGAACAGACCAACCCCCACCTCGCTACAGCCTCCTTTGAGGTACCTGTAGAGAGATGAGTATATCTCACTCACCTCTTAGTGTGCTTCTGTGCTTTCCTGGAGAGATGGAGGAAATGGGAATTGAATGTGGGAAAAGAAACTCCATTTACTAGTTTCAAAGCATGACTGGGCACTTGAGCCCTAGGGATTTGAAATGCCTGTGTGTATGTCTGATCCTGCACATACTGTTCATAATAAAGTATAAGACAGAACTGTCATGCCCACAATGTCATTTTTTGTCTAATATTTGTCCTTTATATGTCATCAGTGAGGTCCCATGTGTATCTTATTCTCACATTGCAAATCATTAAGCAGAAGTATCCAGAAGTTCTAAACACCACCCACTCAGTGATGCAGTAAGACTCCTATTCGTCATCTTCCCATATCTAGGGTTTTAGTTACAACTGTCTCAAATTGCCAGAGGTATAATCTGCCTAAGAAATGAATTCAGAGAGTATTCTGAATACAGTGAATGTGTCAGTAACACTCAATGCCTACAGCTGTGATTTTCAAGTACATATTTGCATTCTGAGTTAGTTGCATTGTTTTTTAAAATTAACATTTGTCTGTATATTGTTTAACACAGGGCAATGTCCATAAAATCTTGGAAAAATGCAATTTACCACTTACTGGGAAGCAATGTGTAAACCGCATAATTACAGAGAAGGTAAAGTACTTTTCTTGTCAATACTTTGCTCCTCTATTGTGAAGAAACGCAACTCAGTAAAAGCAGTAAAGCTTAGTAAAAGTGAATAATATGTTCAGTAGCTGTGACCAGTGAAGGCTAAAAATTCCCTTGGAGTTCAATTTCAGAGACCTGGTGGCTCATTTTTTGTTTTAAATCTCTCACCACTGACATCAAGCATACCAGATGATGTTCTTAGACACCTTCAGAAGAGAAATGCCATCCATGAGAAGTATGCAAAGTATATATCTGCTTATTTTTCCCAAAGAATACTTGAAAATTTGCCTCATGAGGTGCAAATCCTGAAATACACATTTTCCTCAAATATACATGCAGGGCAATGGTTCTATAGCACATACATGTCAGACAATTAGTATCTTCCTTGGTGTATACTACAGACTTTGAGAGAAATATGACCTGTAGCTGAAGCAGGGCTTTAATTCTTTTGTCCTTACTTGATTCCACTTTTGAAGCAATTTACTGTCCAAGTCCTGGTGAGCATCTGATATTACTGATGCTCAAAGTACATTAGTGGATCTTTTCAGCAGAGGATAAGTGACTTGGGATTCTTGCTGTAATCATACTCCTTCTATTATCAATGTTTACATTTTTAAAGGCTTAGAGTAGTCCCTCTGTGAGCCATCTGTCATGCTAAGTAGAATACTTCAAAGGTGTGGATATAGAATTTATTTTTACCCAGTGGTATATTGCTACTGTCACTTTAAGTTTTCCTCCACTAAAGAAGGGAAACTAAGTGAAAATGGACAAGTTATGATGCAGTTTTCTACTAACTGGCCACATACAAATGTAAGGTACAAAAAAATGAACTGAATAAAGGCTGACAGAAAATAAACAACATGCAGAAATGTTCTGAGTCACCACTCATCAAATCTGTCTGTTTTATTAAAAGATGACACAAATGTACAACAGTACTTAGATTGTATTCTAAACTGTTTCTGCTCTAACTTCCTAGTATGGATGTTCCTTACACCCAGCCTCTCTTTTAAAACTCAGAAGAGCTATTTCAGTCCCAGAGAATGGTTTGGGTTGGAAAGGACCTTAAATATCACCTAGTTCTAACTCCCACCATGGGCAGGGACACCTTCCACCAGACCAGGTTGTCCAGAGCCCCATCCAGCCTGGCCTTGAGCACTGCCAGGGATGGGATATCCACTGCTTCTCTGGGAAGCCAGTGCCAGTGCTTTACCAACCTCACAGTAAAGCACTTCTTCCTCATGAATAGTCTAAATATATCCTCTTTTAGTTTAGAGACATTGCTCCTTGTCTTATTGCTACACGCCTTTGTAGAAAGTTCCTCTCCAGATTTCCTGCAGGCCCCTTTTGTGTACTTGGAAAACTGGTATAAGGTCCTCCCAGAGCCTTCTCAGCTGTTCTTCATAGGATAGATGCTCCAGCCCTCTGGTCATCCTCATGGCCCTCCTCTGGATTCAATCCAACAATTCCACATGTTTCTTGTGCTGGGGGCCCCAGAGCTAAGTGCAGGACTCCAGGTGAGGCCTTGTGAGGGAAGAGCAGAGGGGGTGAATCACCTCCCTCACCCTGCTGGCCACGATGCTTTTGATGCAGCCCAGAATACAGTTGGCCTTCTGGGATGCAGGTGCATGCTGCTGGCTCATGTTAAGTTGAGCTTTTCATCCACCAGAACCCCCAAGTCCTTTTCCACAGGGCTACTCTCAGAGGGTGCTCCCAGCCTGTCTTTGTGCTTGGGTTTGCCCTGGCCCAGGTGCAGGACCTTGTCCTTTGTCTTGTTGAACTTTGTGAGGTTCTCATGGGCCCACCTCTGAAGCTTATCAGTGTTCCTCAGGGTGGCATCCATTATCAACCACACCACACAGCTTGGTGTCATTGGCAAACTGGCTAAGGGTGCACTCAATCCCACCCTTTATGTCACCACCAACGATAAAGTAGTGCTGGTCCCAATACTGACTCCTCAGTGACATTGCTCATCACTGGTCTCCACCTGGATATTGAGCATTTACTGTAACTCAATGAACGTGATCATCAGGCCAGTCCTTTATCCACTGAGATGTCCATCTTTCAAATCAATGTCTCTCCAGTTTAGAGACAGGAATATCATACAGGGCAGTGTCAAATGCTTTGCTCAAGTCCATGTAGGTGACATTAGTTGATTTTCCCTTATCCACCAATGCTGTAACCCTGTTTTAGAGGGCCACCAAATTTGTCAGATGTGATTTACACTTAGTGAAGCCATAAATCAATCCCATACGCCCAGAGGCCTATTGAGTTTCAGCACACTTCTGTGGGTTCATAAGACTTCATTTTCACTCCCAGTTCAATCATCACTGGACTTTTTCTACTGATTGCATTTTAGAAAAATTAATATAGACCTTATGGTTTCCCTGGCAACTAAAGTGCAACCTATATACTTACCTCTGGCAGGCACCATTACAGTGCATGCTGTTTTACAGGTGTTCTTATTTGATGTGTTTGTGAGCCTCGGAAGTGTAAAGCACGTCTTGTGAAGACGTCAGAAAGAATAGCCTTTGCTCCTTCAGCCACTTCTTCCCAGGCTTCCTATTGAAAATAAAAAAAAGAAACCTTCTTGTTCATTGCTAGCTTCTGAAAATACTAAAATTAGAACTGAGTGTTTAATAGCTATTGGAGAAGCTCATCCAATAAGGTGATCAGCCACCCTGTACCTCTCTGCTGGCCTAAAAACAAAACAGAAGGGCAAGGGAGACAATGGCTTTCCCTATTTTCTTTCATGATCTCTTGATAGACATTGTGTTGCAGCAGAGAATATCTCAGCCCTTTGTGCCAGATTGGAGCAGGAGGTGCAGTCTTTATTTCATACAGCAAAGAACAGTTGCACATTTTTCCACAAAATCAACATATCTTATACTTTAGATTCTTTTAGGTACAGATAAATGCTGCAGAAATCATTATTGTTCATAAAAACCAGTTAAAAACCAGTTTTTAACAGCATAATTTGTTACTGAAGTAACTCTTTTCAGAACATTAATTTGTACAGTATCACTACTCACTTCCTCCTTCTTTTATATACATTAAAAAATTTAATTGTGTGCTATTTGAACCTGACAGGCTGTGTTTGATGTGGACAAAAAGAAGGGGCTCACCCTTGTGGAAATCTGGGAAGGACTGTCAGTGGATGACATCAAGAAAAGCACTGGCTGTGACTTTGCAGTAAGTCATTTCACAAACAAATATATACAAGTATATTCCCAAACAAATATACTCTGGTGTCTGAATGAGTATTCACAAATAATCTTCCCATGAAGACTTGTAGGTACAGTAAGTTTCTTCCTTAAAGGTGAGGCATGGGTAGATTTACCCAGGAAGAGAGTTTACAGGATATCAGGATATTTTAAGGCTAACCTAATATGATTATATTAGGTATAATGGTGTTAGAATCCAGGTCGAAAAAAAACAAAAAAAAAGGGGAAAAAAAAAAAAAGATGCAGGAATAGCTAGGAGTAAAAAGGGCAATGTAGAAAGGGAAGTTCAGTTCCCTGAATACTTTGAAGAGGGAGTCTGAATGGTGGTTGAATATTTGTACTTCCACTGTCAAAGTTTACTAATTCTCTAATTTTAAGTTTTCATGTTATATTTGGGTGGGGCTGTGAGTCTTCTCATCAGGGATCACTACATACATGCATCCACCCTAGTTACTACTGCCAATCAATTAAATCATAGAATCATAGAATCACAGAATGGTTTGGGTTGGAAGGGACCTTAAAGATAACTAGTTCCAACCAACTGCCACAGACAGGGACACCTCAAAGCTCATGTTTTAGTGGGATGCCGAACTGTTTCTTTTGCTGAACATCCTTTCTTTTCCAGTGCCTCGTTCTTAATCCATAAACCCACTGCAATTTTACTTTCACTTTCTGTTTTAAGTCACATTTAATGCTAACACAAAACTGGCTTGTTAATGGAAAAAACGTAGTGTACTGGAGTGTAACTGATTCTGTAGGTATAGCCAATAACAAATACAGTTATGTCATGGCCTTCTCCTACATGGATATCACAAAGCTTTTTCTTCTGCATTGTAAAGTTGGGGCAGGTCATCCAGACCTCTTTTGGTGAGGACATCGAGTCTGACAGTATACCTTGTGTGCTGTAAAAATGGTTTAGAAATATTTGGTATGAAGAGTAGTATCCTTTTTGGTAGTGAAGTGTAGTACTCTTCACAGAGTTAAGAGAGGCAGGGCTAGGGCACATAATTGCAAGATAAAAGAACAGTTGTTATGTGAGAGTTTGTTATTAAGGCTTTGAACATACAATTGGCAATAATTAAAATATTCAGACTAATGAACACGTGGAATTTAATTCATTCCATGTCCTTTAGAGAACATTTTTGACAACCAAATGTGATGGCGTATGCTTTCCTTGTGGAGTTTTAAATATTTTAAATAAAAAGCTGTTCACTTGTAAGAAAATATTCATTTATCTGGAAATAAGAAATGTTCTGTTAAACATGAGTGACCTGCAACTGCAGAGTGCAGGAAATTGCTACAAAATCACTTTGCTCTATTATTCATTTTCTATGTAACATTTTGTGGAAGTCATTTTTATTTTTTTACTTTACAGTAGTAGCAAGCTTCTATATTTAGCACTTCTGTGTGCAAAAGAAATTATTCATTCAGCTCCTGTCTATGATTTTGGAAAAAAAAATGATACATTTTTTAAAATGTCAGTATCAGGGCTTCTTTTTCTTCAGCTGATCAACCTCTCAAACAGATAGCACCCAATACCAAAGCATAAAAATGACCTTGTAGATTTGTGTCTGTGGCAATCTATTATATAAAATTATATATTTAATTTGAGGATTAATTTGGGGCTGGATTTGAAAAGTGTCGTGTTTAGTAACCATTTAAATAGACTGAAACTACAGGAAAGTACTTTTCTATCAGAAGACACCATCCCTTACATGTTCCAAACCTGTTTGTTTGGAAGGAGTTGGTTTCTTTTTGGTTCAGTTGGCCTAAATATATAGTTATATATGTATATGTTTAATTGAGTATGTATTACCTGCTGTAAACTCCAGAAGCCTATGTTGAAGGCAATGGAAGAAATGGGGACCAATGAGTTCAAATAAATTTTTGTTAGGACTATTAGCAGACCAAAGACTGCTAAGACTATTAGGACCAAAGAGAAGATTAACGCCACCCACTATCCCATTAGTACTTTCCTGTAAATGTTACAAAAGAGTGGTATAAATTTTGGATCCTTGGGTTAGCACTTGATGAGAGGTATAGTGCTGTCTGTGTCTCTGGGATCTGTCAGACCAGGTTCTGGAAGGGATTCTTCAGTGCCACCCCGTTTCCTGGTTCATGAAGACAAACTCTAGTGCAGTCTGCTTTGTACAGCTGCCTTGGTCATGCATGAAATCATGAGCTGCACTAAAGGATCTGTGGGCATGAAAAATGTAGATGCTGCTTGGTTTATGCACTTTAATATATTTATCTTGAAAGCATGCAGCTTCCATAAACTCTTGCAAACCATGTACTGTGCTGACCTCTGCCTGGGTATGTGCATAGGTTGACTTTGCATTCTGGTTGGTAGCTCCTTAAAAACTCCTTTAATCTCCACAGCTCTGCAAATGGAAGGAGTGAACTAACATGACTTGTTTATTAAAGTCATGGCATGGAAGAACAGTAGCTCTTCCTTTCTCCTATTTTCTTTCTTTCTGCTTTTCCTCTTTTCCTTTCATCTTTCTTTGTTTCCACTGAGCATGTTTCCAGGTTACGGTGACCCAGTCCTCCTCGTCTGATTGAAATCCTCAGCAAAACTGATATTGGCATAAGTGACAGTAAGACTGGGTCACTGTTGCATGATGTTCGACCCTTGAGGGCCTGATTCTCATACACAGTGAACATCTATAGCTCCCTCACTTAATTTTGAAGTTGGGAAAATAAAGAGATTTGAGCACTGTGGTAGCCAGTTGTTTAGAAAGTAGTATCCTTGGTCTGTTTTTCCAAATTTCAAGACTCTGCCTAAGGCTTCTTTGCAAGAGTGACAGTTGTGCTTGTGATTATGTCCACTGAATGATGTATCTTGTCTATATTGATGACAAGAAACTTCAGTGATACTGTAAAGCTATAGTAAAAGCTGGGGGGGGGGGGGGGAGAGTGGGATTTTCTCATATGTTTTAGTAGTTTGGAACAGGACTAATAGGTGGAAAAAGAGGAGCTAAGCCTTTTCTTGCAGCTTTTCAGTGAATGCATAAAACGATGTGAACTAAATTTAGCATATCTCTATGTTTGTTACTAGTGAGAATTTCAGGAATGACTCCGCCTTCATATATAACTATCTCTCCCTGTGCAAGCTACTTCTCTTTGGGAGAGGAGAGCTTTATAGTCTTTGTGGCTTTTGAGACACATTTGGCTATACATTCCCATTTTCACAGCCTGCTTATTTGGGAAAACATCAACTAAAGGACATTTGCAACATGAAAATGACAAAGAAAAAAGGATTTAGAATCAACAATCTTGATTTTAGACTGGCATCATATCCAAAATAAATGATTCAACCTCAATTTTACTGCACTGTGAAGACAAAGTGTTGGCTTATCTCATGCGCTTAAATCATATTTGTTGCTGCCTAGCATATAGGTTACTTTGGCAGGTAATCTGTTTTGGCTTGTACTGGTTTATAGCTTTGATGAGACCATGTAAGAACAGACAGAAACCATACTTTTGCAGACGTAAAAATCATTGTAAAGATCATCAGGGTAAGTCTGCTTGACCTGAAATAAAATAGAGATAAAAAAATCTTTTTTAAAATATAATCTGAGAGCTCAGTTTTCCAAAAAGAGATTCTTAAAAGATAATGCAGAGTTTAGGAAAAGCATCTGCTAGGACAAAGGAAAAATTAGGTAGCTGAGCAGTATTTGACTAGTGTATGTTTAAGAATAATTGACTGTCTAAGCTCAAGCCAGTGAGTGCAAAATACCAGAGGACATGGCTTTAGTTTCTGGAAATATATTTTACTTTGAGGAAATGGGCAGGATTGAATCCATTTTTAAATGGATGTTGTGTTTTTTCCTTAATCAGTCATCCCCACTACAGAACTCACAGTAGGAACAGATTTTCCTACAAAAGCAGATGTTAGAAATATGGTTTGCATTTATCTGCAATTTCAAATAATTAAGAGTTAATAATGGATAAGCTACTTTTATTATTTTAACAGTTATGCTAACACTGCTTCTCTTCTCTGCTCTGCACAATAACTTGCTTTCATACTCCTGATGAGATCATTAGAAGTAGCTGGGACTTAGCATCATTCAGAATCAGCCCTTGAAAGAGCTGCTTGCTGTAAATAAACATAATGAAATCAGCATAGAGATGTCAGTGTAGCTGAAAAGTGTTGTTTGGGGCTGGAAATCAGGAAGTCAGCAAGCTTGAATTCTAGGGAGTCCCTGAGGCAATGTGTCCTCAGCTAGGGTCTTCCTCTTAGCAGATCTGGGGCTGCATACCAGACTGCAAAGGCAAGCAGCTCCCAGTACTGCCTGTTCAACATTAGCAAAGCCTGTTGGAGCTTCCAAGATCAGCTGCTCTTCCTGTAAGTGAAATAACATTGAAAATGTATTGCTTAGGATGTACTGCAGGAAAGTAGCAACTATGCATCTGTGTACTGTGAAATAGTCTTTGTCAAGTGCATTCAGCTCTTATCAAATGCTGTGCTGCTAGCAGAGTGATACCGAATTGACTGAGTCTGCTGGGATTTAAAGTAGCAGATTCAGGAGGCTTTCTGCATTTCAGACTTGATTATTTATTGTTTTTCAAGCCCATAACATCCCTTTCTTTATGTTAGCATTTTTCTGCTCATTTAATCACATTTATTTAGAGCAAACATTTCTAATTGCATCCAGTTCTTAGTGGTGCTGGGCTCTTGCCACCTCTGTTCAGCAGGCACAATGGTACTTCTGCACTCCTGGGGATCAGACCCTTTCAGACAGGAGTAGTGGTACACACAAATGACAGCTGCTTACATGAAAAGTGCAGACATTACATTTAATGTAATATACTCATTGAATTGTAAAACATTTGAAGCTTTGATGGTACCAAAATCTAGCAGAAAAACAGCAATCTCCTCCATTAACTGCCTTTTGTCTTTATTTGTAGGGTACAGATTTTAATGGCGCTGTCTTCATCCTCCAGTTTTTTTCTTTATCTCAGTAGCACCATCCCTAGGTGAGGCAGAAACTGGCCCAGATAAAGTGAGGTGCATACCCACTTTGAGTTGGAAATGTTGAAGTATGTCTGGAACTAGCTCAGGAATGTTTATTTTTTCTAGCTCCTTTGCACCTATAGCTGTTAAATCTTTTTATTATCCTTGTTCACACAGAACTTTCAAAATCAATGAACAGTTTACATCTACTGAAAACATGTCATTAACGTTTGATATATTAAACACATTCTTCACAAATTAAGCATTTCTCTGTCACTGTTCTCATAAAATTATAGGCAGTGACATTTTGTGGCTGGAGGAAGGCTAACTTAGAAATCAAACTGGTATAGGAAATACAATCCTATATGTTTGGAAATACAGCCTTCCCTGTGCTTGGAAAAGGCCCATATATATCGCTCTTCTGTAAGTTGGCTTGTTCAGTACTATTAAGTGAAAAAGGTGGGATAAGGAGGCAGAAGGAGTGCAGTATGTGATGTTTCAGTGGGACATGCTAACCAACAAGGAGCCACATATCTGTGGTACTGTCTTTCCTCCAGAAAGAGTAAGATCACACAAATTGTTTTTGATCTTCATCCTAGGGCATTTAAATAAGGCTGGGAACAGGATATATTTAATGAGTCTTGGAGCTTCTGCGGAGAGGTTTTCCTCAGGGTGTTACGTAGATCTGCAGTCGTGGTTCAGACGGTTGTTAACCAATGCTTCTCTTTGCTCTGAACTCTTCTCTGCATTACTCCCATTTATACCTTCTGTCTTCACCCACTTCCCTATTTAGGCTTAATATGTTTTATTTTTGGTCTACTGGATATCTTATAATACAACTAATGGATTTTATGACTGTATAGAATTAAAACAATAGAATATATGAGTGTCCTGACATGAGAATTAATGTGAATGGAAGAAGGTGACTTTAAAATTTAATAACAGTTAAAATTAGAAGTATTGAATTATACGTACACTACACATATATTATAATGTAGGTATATAGTATATTTATACATTTGATTATACACTGCCTGCTAATATGCATGTTCCACAACTTTGGTTGACTACTGCTGTGCAGACCTACCATTGACACACAGCATCCCATCTCCAGGTGTGTTGGGAGGAAAAAACAGGATGAACTTAGCAGCTGAGCAAAGAAAGGAAAATACTAGTTTAGGATTCCTTGGCATGCTTGTTTTAATAGTGATGTGGTGGTTCAGGCAGGTATTAAATATCATTTGTGCTGTTGCCTGTGCATCATTCAGTGTATTGGTGAGTGAATGCAAGTGGACAAGGTGAAGGCTGAAGCACCAGCCCATCTCCAGCTACCTCTGTTATTGCTGTTCATGGCAAGCACTGCCCCACTCTGCACAAACTATGACCTTTTATGGTCCAGTATATTAACAAAGCCATGGCCTGTTCTTGAGATGTTCACATGCCATGTGTTGTATAATTGAGTTGCTGCTTCACCTGAGCTCAGCTATCCATTCTGCTGGCACTGGAAGCCCTCCACAAAGACCACACAGTTAGCAGGGGCAAGTACAGGTTCAGCTCTCCAGGATTAATCTGCTTGCATTCTTAAATCAATAATCCAACTCCAAGTAAATGAAATTTAGAGGCTGGGTAGTAGCACTACATGCATCTTGTACTTCTGCATCAGAAATTTAGTGGTGGCGGTGTTTCTCTGAAATGCAGCAAATATATGGGTTTAAATAAATACAGTGTCTCTATTCTTCAGTGGCACATTGTTAATAAAGGTGGAAGGGAACTGCGGGTTGTACTGCTATATCTGTATGTTAACTATTCTGTTTTTTCCCTCCTTCTTGATAGGTTTCACCAAAACTGATACCTATGAGGCAGATTTAAACCTGCAGCACAGTCTGGGCCAGAAGGCTTGTTTCCAAATGGGAGCTCAGTGAAGAAAAATCGATGACTGTTTTGCAATTTTCCTTTTTTTTTTTTTTTTTTTAAGGGCTTTGTAAGTAGTTTCCAGATAGTTAAACTCAGGCTGTGACTATCAGCCTAAACAGAATTTTACTTTCATAGCATTACCAATTTTAATAGAAGGGTGAATTTATTCCCTAAATTTCAAATAATGTTATACTAAAATGTTAGTGAACATTGTCCAAAAAATGCCTTTTAGTCTCTCTGCCAAATAATAGTTTTTTTTACACAGATTCAGGAAATGACCATGCAAACTTACAATTGCCTCTGCTTTTGCTGATGTTGCTCGTTACAAATCACTCTGTTGCTCTTTAACTACAGCATTTACTATTATGTTTCTTTTCCTGTAACGTGTCTTTCTTCTGGAGTGGTGTATAGGAAATGCATGCATCTTTAGAGAGCCATCATGAATATGGACTTCCCTTTTCCTGAACCTTTTAATGAGTCTGTGACAAAACTGTTTGTATCAGTTGGGCCCTTATCCCTGAATGTGTCTGCTGCTTCAACAGTGTCTGTTGGCGTTAAGATGCCATGCACCACCCACAGTCCAACTCTCACCCCTTCTATTTAAATTGTACAAGCCAGAATGGGGCTAGTTTGCAGGAGGAAGATAAAAATATGTTTCCATTCCCCTGCAAACAACTGATAGCTGTACAGTTGTCCCACATGAACTGCTCTTACTCTTCAGATCTAATCCTTCTCCTCCCTCCCTCCATTCAAAGGCAAATGAAGGCTGTTTCTGGAGTGAGGTCTGCCCTTCCAGTGTTATGTATGGGAGGAGAATGCTGTGGGCATTTGGAAGATTGCTTCTGAAGGGAATACAAAGCAGTAAGTTTGCACCATTTCAGAATCAAGGCATCAGCAAAAGTTAGAGAGTTTGGAACCCAAACTCATGATAACTAGAATGCACACTGTGAGACAATCAATATGAAAAGCCATTCTCTCATACTGGTTCTGCTATTTGGTAAAGATCTTACTTTCCCTGTTCTAACTACAAACCAATGGTTTTTGCAAGCAAGCAACACAGTTATGACAGCATCGGATCTCACATCCCAGATTAGCACAACTGATCTTCATTATACAGAGCATTAATTGATTAGAAATACTGGAAGTCTGCATCAGTTAAAATACAGTGTTCTTTTACAGTGTTCTTTCCAGGTATGATAGTTTCCATCATTCATCTAAACAGGAATGCTTAAAACACTTTAGTGAAAATAATTCCTGACATATATTTGATGTTTGATGTTTGATAGAAGGAAATTAAGTGACTGAAAAATATGTAAAATGTATATGCACAAAGAATTATATAGATATGCCTATCATAAATGTGATAAGCAGTGTTGGGATATGGTGTAGAAGGGAATTTTGATACTAGATGGATGAGGTATTCAGTGTGTGTTTGGAAGGAATGTAACACATTTCTAGGGAACCAGATATGAAACTCCTGCAATTTTAGCTCCAGTACTAGCCTTTGTACTGTACTAGTAACCTTGTATAAGAAATACTAATTTTTCATGGGGCAGTTATAAAATTCGTCTTATCCCACACACGGGTTTTACAGCAGTAAAACTGCTGATTAGAGAAATTATTTTTATTGCGTTATAATTACTCTAAGCAGTTCCTTGATAGTCTCTTGTCAATACCAGAATATGTTGTTGTTCTCACAAAGGAATAAACAAAATACTTTTGTAAGCACCTTTACATTAGTACAAAAGTACTCCTGTAATAACTAAGCTGTATGACTTGAGCTAATAGGTGCTAATGGCTGTTGTATAGCCTAAATGTGTAGGCAAGACCTTAATGCCAAGCACATGAGAAAGAAATGTCTTATATGAGAAATGTTAATTTCATTACTGAACATATACAAATGATTTGATTGTTAATTTGTATGCAAGACCTGAAACTGCATTGATCAAAGTGCTCCAGAATATCCAGGATTAGCAGCATTTTAACCTAGCTTTATTTTTCATATTTTCTCTATTAATACCCCTGTACATATACCCTCATTCCAAACAAGTTATTTTCTCTATGTTTGGCCGTTTCTACTGCTGTGGAATGATCTAAGTGATTCTACTCAGAGAGGTTTTGCAGATTAAAAGTCTCTATATTAAAAAGGTGACATTCAGATCTGTGAAACAATTTTGGTTTCAGACAGAGCAGCCAAGAGATCTCTGCCATGCTCCACAACAACACTTCAGTGACAGTTCTGACCCTTGCAATGCAGCACACAGCAAAATGTGCCTAGCTTTGCCTTCAGGGTCAAGGGTGGGTGAAGAGCTACTTTAAGGGGATGGATCTGGTCCCTGAAAGTTTCTTGTCCATCGTCACTTAAAGCTCTCATAGAGATCGACCAGAATGGATGATGTTTTTAGAGGGGAGTATAAAAAATATTGTACAGGGGAGGAGATTTAATAACTTATCCAGAAATAAAATTATTTAAATAGCCGGGGAAGTTGTAAAGAAATCTAGAAATGAAGCATTGATCTATTGCAATTACCTGTGTTATATTAGTCATAGTACTGATTAGTTAATTACAGCATACTTTATTGGCATATATAGGGCATGGGAGAAGTGTCTGAGGGCAGCATCAAGCATGTGCTGCTTCTTCCATTGAACTATGCTTTGCTGGCATACGCACAGAAGCCATAATTATCCTTAATATATGGCTTATAAAAAGACTGATGACCTGATAATGTCTGGGAGTTCAGGACCTTGATTTCTGACACAAAGAATTAGGAGCCATGAACTCCCACATTTTAGCTTTTCCAATTCTCTAAGTATTGCCTTGAATATTGTCATCTGTGCTCTCTGTCTTGTTTCCTAGAAAAGGGGATGTTTTTCTTCCTACCTCACAGGGGTGTTGTGGGGAATAACCAGCTATGATCTGTGCAACAGGTTATGCTTTCTCTTCAGCTTGCATCAAGAGCATGGAAGAGTGCTTTGAAGAATGCCATACATGCTAGATATTTGAATTTTGTGTCTACTCTTATTTGCACCAGTGTAATGCAAGAGGGCAAAAGTCAATATGGTGCTGAAGACCAAGGAAGTGAGGAAAACAGGCACTCTAAGTGTATTCCAGTGGTGCAAGTATCTGTATGTCACACTTACATTTTTTATCTTGAAGACATTATGTTGTGGTAGAATACTGGTATTATGAAAATGTCATGTGTCTGCAGAAGCTAATTACAACAAGCTCTGATTCTGCTGTTTAAATTGAGATTTGTAAAGTAGGATTAGAAATTAAAACACTCCAAAGTATTGCCTTCTCTGTGGACACAAGTCAGGTTTGTAGGTAAGGTATACTCTGAGCAGTAGTTGTGATGATGGGTATTATGGGGATGAGAGATTCTCATCCCTCTTTCTCTTCCATGGCTGTAAGAAAGCTGGTATGCGTGAAGGTTTATGGTTTATTGGGACATCACTGATATTATGCCTGCTTCACAGCACTTCACAAGACAAGGACCGCTGATGCTCTTTGTCCTGAAGATGATGATGATTCTACTGTTATCATGTTGGACTTAATTCATTTTGTATTTTATTGACTTTTGTCCCTGAAAAAGCGAAGAATGAATGATGATATAAAACGTAGTTGTACTGTAAGCTCTGCAAACTATACATCAAAGTCCCACTATGTATTTGCAAAACAATCAATAAAGAAAAGATTAAAAATCTCAGGTTGCGTCTATTGTTACTGTTTTCCATGGTGTTTTGTTCTGCCATTAGGAGCATTAAAGGATTAACTTCTATTCACACCAGCATGTCATACCTCAGCACACATAAAATCCTCAAGGTCTTGGCTGAGGGCAGAGGGATTTGATGAACAGAAATAACAAAAAGCTCAAAACTCAGCCAACAGCCACATTCTCCATGTTCACTCTTCTTACTATTTTCCATGTCGGGTCAATCTCAAACGTAATTATCACATTCATTTTTGTAATGACTTGTTTTTCAATCAAGTCAAATAATGGACTACATAGATTGTCCTTAGAGAAGTGTTTTCCACCTTTTGATTAAAACTGCTGTAGAAGTGATGGCATTTGAGATGTTTATTATTGATGTTAGCATGTGGCTACACTCCGAAAATAGCACTGGGTGACAAATGAAGACAAATTCCATTAACCACGTAGTGAATGATAAATTGGATGGTTGCGAAGTGATGAAAATGCTTGTCTGTGGATAGTGAGGTCATCTTTTCAAACAGAAGTCATGCTCTTTTTGAAATATGAGTAGATATGTCATAGTATCGTTTTATCTCCTGCATCATAGGAAAGCAGGTTGATGAATGTGAGTAAAAATGTTTAATAATAAAAAATATAAACAAATAAATAAATAAAGCAAACAAACAAACAAAAAACATGTTTCACTCAGAAATTGGATTCTTCAGTAATTTACGCGTCTGGTCAAAATCCAGCATTCTCTCATCCCTGTGAATAGGGTCCAAGGTAAGTGCCAGCACCACCAAGAGAGTACTTGAGGCTCTGAAATCCGGTTGTACAAATGCAGAACGTGAAGTTCTCCTGCCATTCAGTGTGGTTCTGACAAGAGGAGAAAGAAACCACTTAATTACTGGAATGTCTGAGTAGCTTTGTGGCAGCTTACCTATCTTCTGTTGTTGCCTGCTTTACTGTATCCCATTGTCTCTGATGCACTGCAGTCTTCTGCCCTTGTTTGTTTGCTGCTGTAGACCGGGGGGCTTAGCTCAAGATACCTGCACGGCTGCTGCCCGCACAACAGCATGTGTGGTGGTTTTTAACAGAACAACCTTGGGACAGCTTGGGGAGAAAGAAGTTCCTTTCCTGAATGTACATAACATCAGGCTTTGAGGCTCCAGCATCAATAAATGGTAGCTATTTTGTTTGTATTCCATAAACTTGCTATGTCTGGTTCACATATTTAGGTATGTGTTGAGAAGTGAGGGCAGGGGAGAAGTCCTTGCCTTCAAACCCAAAGGCTTCTGTCTATGCCTCCCATGGTAATTACATTTTATTTTTATTTTTGGTTTTGCTTGTTTATTTATTTATTTATTTATTTTCATAATGTCTGGCAGAAACAAGTAGACAATTACTCACATGTGAGAGCAGTAGAAATCTAGGACTAGACTTTCCATTTCCATGCTCTTAATGCCGTCCCCTGGGCATGCAATCCACAGAAGAAGCATTAAATTTCTGTAAACCTGTGATAGGTGCTTAGACTGCAGATGCTACAATGCAAAGCATCATGTTTGTCCCAGGCTTATGGCTGTATGAGATTCACGAGCTGAATGTTCATCAGCCTGACTGATGAAGGGTCTCACTCAGCTGGTAGGTAGGCTTGTGTGGTTTTCAACATAACAAGTGTCACAGCCACAATCTCTTTAAAAAATGGTGATGGTGCTTCTTTCTCCACGTGAACCCAGTGAGGAGACTGTCAAGGTTTGGTTCCTAACTCTGCACAGGATGGTTCAAAATGCATCAGGTTTGTCCAATATCAATTATTCTTTTTCCCATTCTTTTTGTCTTTCTTGCTTTCTTCCTTTCTTGCTTTATATATATATATATATATATATATATATATATATGTATATATATATGTATATGCATGTATTTAAGTTCCTAAATATTCCCTTTGGATCTCTCTCAGCTGGAAAGTACGTAGTATGTGGGCTGAAAGTGGAAGTGAAAACTTACAAATGCAGGAAAATACATTACAAGAAGCAGTGCAAAAACTGCAGCCAGGAGGAGAATTAAAGTATTTGCATAAACAGCAAAAGCGATATGAGAAGCAGACTTAAATGTTACCCCCCAAAAAATAAAGGCAAGCCACAGAAGGAGCATGCTGGTACCACCTACAGAAAGTATACATTAATTCTAGGACAAATTCTGCATCGTCTGTTTAGGTGGTGAGTGAATGAAGGCTAGAAACTGGATCTGATGAAATCCTGCAAAACTGTCCTTCCTCCACCCCTGTGGGTAATGGTGAAATCTGCACGAGCAATTAGCACTTTCTCATGTCTGCCTGTGAATAAAGTAAGCTGTGCAAGGCTGGGGCAGGCGAAGTCCCACCCAATAAGTATCCCGAGAAATACCAAATTTAAAAGCCATAATCAGAAGTTCTAGATTGCCAGTCAGTTCTGTCTACTTTCTTCTTACATTTGCTTGAACAAAGCCCATCAAGTGTGCTCTGCCCCATCCCGCTTTCAGCTCTCGTGGCACCCTCGTAAGCAGCAGCTCCCTGTGCCCGCGGTGCTGATGGGGCTGTCGCATGCCTGCGGGACACCTGCTGGCCTGGCTGCTTCCTGTGTTGGAGGCAGAAAGGCAGAAATGTGTGTCTGTGTGTCCGTGTGCTGAGCTGTGCCACAAGCAGAAGAGCAGAGCTGGTCTGTGAGCCTCTGTCAGAATCACAGCACCACACCAAGGCTGGAAGGTGCCTCTGGAGGCCACCTGGTCTGAACCCTGCCCAGGCAGGGACACTGACAGCAGGGTGCCCAGGTCCATGTCCAGGTGAATTTTTGAGATCTCCAAGGAAGATCTCCACAACCTCTCTGGGCAGCCTGTGCCCAGGCTCCATCACCCACACCTGTAGCAGTTTCTAACATCACACAGGACAGGGCTGTGCTGCATCTGCCTGCCTTGTCTGTCAATAGCACAGGACTCTTCAGAGTAGAAGGCAGGGCTGAGGTCTGGGGCTGAAATGGCACAAAAACACTTCTCTGCCTGCTTTTGCTTCCACGAGAAGATGCTCCTCACAGTACCACTGCTATGTCCTTGTTCTTTCATCTCACAAGCTGCTGTTTGCTGATGCTTTGCTGCTGTATTGATTCATATGGACATTTTCAGTTCTCTTCCTCAGGCAAATGACAGCCTGGAAAAGAAAAAAAAAAAAAATACCAACTGCATAAATCTGCTAGCTGTAAAACTGAAAGATGGTGAAATTAGTCTGCAACAGCATATCCATGTTCTCATTAAGAGCAATCCAGCATTTTTAGGACATGTTGATTGCCACGGCGAGGAAAGGAGGCTGCAGATCAATAGGAAATAAACCACTGCCTTGCAGAGCCCCATTTGTAATTTGCAAAGAAAACGGCACAGACCAATTTGCATATGGAGTGCAAAACTGTTGCAACCTGAAAAAAAACAACTCTATATGTTAAAGAAGGCAAAAATCTTTGCTGTGGTGCCTGTGGGAAGGGGAGACCAGGCTGGTCCCAGGGCCATGAGAGGACAGTGGGCTTTGGGCCTGAGCTGCTGCTACTGAACAGGGTGAACACAGCACCAGGCTGCACCTTTTTGTTGCTGATAATGTCACAGAAATACTTTAAACCAAGAAGTTGTTTCCTGGGTGAATTAGTTATTTCCCCCCCGCCCCCCTCCCCTTCATCCCTCCTCTTCCTCTTTCACTCCCCCTGCTCTGAACTTGTGGCACAGCTATTTTTTTTCACAGGCTTGCATGATTATGTGCCCACAGCCAGAGGTCAGAGACCCAGTTCTTCACCAAGCTCTTGCCACTGGAGGTCAGGTTTTGTGCCCATGCAGGCAGCACATAACTTGGTGGAAGGGCTGGTGTGGATGTGCTTGGAGCTGTCTGCTCTCTCATAGGCTTGCTTTGGTGGCGAGGGCTGTGCCAGAGCTGGCTTTTGTCTCCCATTATCTGTCCCTCTGATGCTGCTTCCCAGAAGGCAGCAATGAGGTTGAGGACCACATGCTGCCGCTCCTCTTGGCTGTGGGTTTAGTTGGGATCCTCTTCTGGGTGAGCTTTACAATGGCATGTTTAATTCAAGCGTATCTTCAAAACTAATCAGGTTTGAGTGTGTGCTTGGGGACCTCCTGGAGCACAGGCTTTCCAGCCAAAGCTGGAGCAAGGCAGGTGATGGCCATCCAAAGCTGAAGGGCTCTTTGGCTGCAGCAGCGTGGGCTCTCAGAGGCCAGGTGGAACCTGCCAGCAGCCTGGGCACAGGGCACTTGTTTGCAGCCAGTGCAGGACAATGTCCCCAGGGCACAGCAGGTTTCTGTGGGGTGGGAGAGGTGGGAAGCAATGGGCAATGCTGCTGCCCCCGTTGCCCCATGTCATTAATATGCAAAGCAAAACCTGTTTGATGCTGTGCAGAGCTCACCAAAGTGGGGAGGCACTTCAGCCTGCGGCATGGAGATTTTGCCTCTCTGCATGGGAGGCTGAGCGCTGAGCCCAGCTCTGGATGGGACACATCTGAAGGCTTTTGTGTACAGAACATTTCTCAGATTTTGGAGCTAGTTGATAGTTTTACCCAAAATGGAGACAAATTTTCAAGTGCAAGACACTTAGGCATAGCAAGATGTTTCAACTGGGGCAGATCTGCAGGGAGGTGGAGGTTGCCCAGCACAGTTTGAGCTAGTTAAGCATTAACTACTAAACACATAGCAATGAAGTGAGATTGTGGCCTGAAGATCCCAGGCTTTCTGCTCCTGGGTGAGGGCTCTCACCACTGGGTCACAGTAAACGTTTTTGGCCCGTGGCTTTCAAGTATTGAGGCAGATTATGCTGAAGCCTAGAAATTATCTGAGAATAATAAATAAAATAAAATAAAATAAAATAAAATAAAATAAAATAAAATAAAATAAAATAAAATAAAATAAAATAAAATAAAATAAAATAAAATAAAATAAAATAAAGTAAAATACTAACCACCAAATTTAATTTGAGACATGCTGTAAAAAGCTAGTAAGGGGCAGGAGGGGGAGCTCCTTGTTGAGGTCCATGCCACCATGTGCCAGCACCCATAGGAGGCATGGGTGACAGCATGGAAGTACAGTGCCTGAACAGGCTGGAAACAACAGAAGGAAAGGTAAATTCTTGGCTGGTTCCTGCCACGAAGACCCAGGTCTTTGTGATAAGGAAAGCTGCTGTGTCCTCTTGGGTGAATTAAATTGTTTTCTAACACAGGCATGAGTTCCTTTACAAAGTGCAGTTCTCCATTGTGGCATGACTCAAATTAAGATTTAAGGGCTATTTGCTAATCCCTATAAACAGACAAACAAAAAAATCCCTGCAGCTGAGAACCATCTCCAGAAAGCTCAGGCAGAGCTGGCTCCCCCACACCTTGTCCCATGGCTTCCCTTCCCTACTGGCCATGTGCAGACACACCATGTCCTTCTTCCATACTCCCCTGCATGCAAAAAAATAATATTGATTTCAAATTCTCTCTTGGAACAAGATGGAGAGTTTATTTTTGTACATCTTATTCCACAGATGCTACCAGCACAGTCTCAAGATCCTCAGCATACGCAAGATAATGGGGGACAAGGCGGCAATCAGGCACATCACAGTGAGGCTAAGTGGCATGAGGCTAGAAGTGCTGCAGTACAAGTAAAAATGAAAATCTCTTTGGCCAGGTCACTGTCATGTTACTGGCACTGAAAAAGGGACCCTGCATCATATTACAAGCCACAGTGCCTGACAATCCCATGATTTGGTGTTGAAGCCACTCTAACACCTTGAGTACAGTGTTCAGTTTTGGGCCCCCCGCTACAAGAAGGACATCGAGGTACTTGAGCGAGACCAGAGAAGGGCGACGAAGCTGGTGAGGGCTCTGGAGAACAAGTCCTACGAGGAGCGGCTGAGGGAGCTGGGCTTGTTCAGCCTGGAGAAGAGGAGGCTCAGGGGCGACCTTATCGCTCTCTATGGGTACCTCAAGGGAGGCTGTAGCGAGGTGGGGGTTGGCCTGTTCTCCCACGTGCCTGGTGACAGGACGAGGGGGAATGGGCTTAAGTTGAGCCAGGGGAGTTTTAGGTTAGATGTTAGGAAGAACTTCTTCACTGAAAGGGTTGTGAGGCATTGGAACGGGCTGCCCAGGGAAGTGGTGGAGTCACCATCCCTGGAAGTCTTCAAAAGACGTTTAGATGTAGAGCTTAGGGATATGGTTTATTGGGACTGTTAGTGTTAGGTCAGAGGTTGGACTCAATGATCTTGAGGTCTCTTCCAACCTAGAAATTCTGTGATTCTGTGAAACTGAAGTGATGGTGAGGGCACAGGGCGTGGCGGTGAGGATGCTCAGCCTGAACTTGGTCAGGGCTTAATCAGGCTTGGGAATAGTCCCCAGGGGTCCTGGTATGTAATAAAAATAAATAAATAAATAAACTAACAAACAAAGTTATTTTTCCACCTCATATCTGACAGGATGGTTAAAAGTTCATCCTCTCACTTTACCTTTGCTCCAGCTCCTAAAGAGTGTAAAGCAGGTTTGGTCATCTGTATATTCCCCTGTTAAATATCCTTTTCATAATAAATTCAACAGTAAGTCTGCCAGGGGTGGCAAGTTGGGTGCGGTAACAGTTTATTCCAATGCACCTCTTCTTTTGGTGAGAAAAAACCTGCTCCAGGAGAGTTGCAACAAGGGGCAGGGCAGAAGGCTTGTTTCTCTGATGTTAACATATTTGTTCTCTATTTATATCAAAGCTCAAGATCATTTCCCAGGCTGTGCCTGACGGAAGACCTCAAGTAACTGAGGAAAAAGATGGGAATATTGCATGACTGTTCCTTGGAGTATCTCATGCTGGACCACTAGGTTGGGAGGGATTTCAGGCCCGTGGTTCCCTTTCAGGCAGCGTCACTGGAGAGGTCAATCATCCTCCCATCTGCTCTTAGAGCAGTTGGGGCAGGACCTTCTCCAGAGCACTCTCCAGGGTTCACTTCTGCTGTCATCTGCAAAGGGGCCACACTCAATTTTCATCAGTGTTTCATGAAATAGTATTATTTATAGGCCTGTGTCCATTCACATCATCTTTACTCCCTGACAATAAACTTAACAATGCCTTTGCAAGCCTTTGTTATTTGCTGAGTGCTGTGGGGTGCTGTGTTTCTGAGCTAACAAGCTTTTTAAAGAGGCTATGATTTGTCTCCTGGGTATGTTATCTTGCTATTAGCTGTAAATAGGGATGTAGATAATGCTTTACGTCTGTACCATTAAGAAACAACAAATTAGACTCTTCCCCAGGCTCTTCCCCTTGCTCACAAATCTTTGTTAATTCCAGGAAAAAATTGAATGAAAAATCACAGTTTGTAGATACAGACAAAACTATGCAATTCATATGCTTGTGAATACAACAGTTGAGATTTTTTAACAAGATCTGCTTGAAATACAATACTCCTTTTCCTGGGAAAGCCCCAAAATGTTGTTGTTTGTTTTCATAACAAAGTGAAAAGAAAGCCCAAAGCATCCAGGTTTCCTTTACAAAATTAGATAAAAAGCAATTAATTTCAAATCGATCATTTAGAACATTTTTGTTTCGATGAAATAGATTTTCTATTTTTAATAAAGTGCAATGCAAAATAAAGAAGAAGCTGAAAGCCACTTGAGAATAGGAAATATCAAGATGCTCCTCCTCAATGAGGCCAAAGCATTTGTTTTCAGAGTGTTTGCAAAGTAAGACAAGCAGCTTCCAGCTATGCTCCGCGATGTCCTGCTTCCAGAAGTATGTGAGCTTTTCTCTCCTCAGCCAACCCCCTGGGACACTTGTGGGCTTCCTCCAAAAAAAGAAAGTGCAGAAATTGTTCCTGGCTGTGCCCATGAGCTGCTTGTTCTCCTCGAGGACCCTCAGGGAGATTTTGGCCATCTCCTTGCTGCCTGCCCCAGCACACCGATGAGTTGCTTGTACCCTGTGCTGATCAGTGCACAGCCTGCTCAGTGAATCACTGTCAGAACCACTGTGTGGAGGGGCTAGGGCCCAGCTCAGCACTCCAGAATCAGTTTTAAACATCATACATAGTTTTTGGAGACACAAAGGGGTTGACACTGTATCATTGCCTGAACTCCATCTTCTTCCAGAGCTTCTGCACCAAACCAGCAACATCCCTTGCATAATTTGGTTAGATGCCCATGGATCAATCCAGATGAGTTTGCTGTCAAAGGCCCCCTGCTGGTGTTTTGCACTAAATCACGTCGCTTTTTGAAGCTGATTTTGTTAAAGCAGCACAACTTCTCACACACTAAGTTCCCACAGCCATAACCAGGTGGCAGCCTGCCCGTAGACTGCCTCATCCCTGCTCAGCTCCTGCCTTGTACCATACCCCAAAGCAGCACGGCTTATATAGAAACTTCATTTAAAGAGATTTCTTCTTGCACACGCAGCAGAGCTTCTCACAGTAGTGCAGGACATCTTTCTCCATCAGGGCCGCGGCAAGCACAGGTTCTGGTGGTGCTCAGAGGTTCCCAGACCAGCAGCGCTTGGCCATCCCTTAATGATCTTGGCCCTAGGGGCTCCCCATTGTGCTTGCTGAGGACATAATCACCACACCATTAGTATTTGGGGAGTTCTCTTGACAAGACAAAACATCAGTTCTCTACATAAACCACTTATGCAGGTGGGACTGGCCACCAGGGTGGCATGTGTCCGAGCATACATCAACACTATGAACACCTCCTTCATGGATGGGCTTCTTGTGAGGGCAGAGAAAAGGGGAGCTAGCATGGGCACACTTGAAATGTGGGGCTACGGCAAGCCCCCGTGCAGCTTTTATGCCTTATTTCATTCAACCTGCTCTGCTGTTAGGCACTTTGAGGGACTTGGCAATTTCTTTCTGGTCTCCTACCACAACAGCCAGGTGCTTGTCCCCTTCCCCAAATGCTGGTGGCCATGGCAGAACGGACAAGGCTGATCCAGGCTCCGCAGTGATGGGGAGGGAGCTTCAGGATTTAGGAGTCTGCCAAATTTATTAAGTGCCTGGTGGCCAGGCTTCCTGTGTGGAGGTAGAAGGGGTCCAGCACAGCTCATCAACACCTGGTGGTTGTAGGGACTGTCCTCCGTGAAGTCCACCATGGGCATAGTGCAGAAATTGCAATCTGAACTAATAGGTCCTGATGAGGAGTGATATGGTATCCGCTGTACCGATGACTGATGGAAGCAAATTAAATTTCCATGTAATATTCATAGCTTTTTTAATTGCTGCCTTCCTACCCCGAGGTGATTCACCTATCCTCCTCCAGCTTCCCACCTGCTGATATACAGGGCTAATTTTCTTGTATTGGTTTCACTTCCTTCCAGTTTTCTCTGCTGAAATTCACCTGCTTGTTCCACTGCCTCCACGAGGGCTTGTCTGCATTTTGTGAGGGATATCTATTTAATTGAGTAAAATTTTTTAAAGATGTGGGCCTGAATAATTAGCAGATGCTGGTTGTTAGATTTCAAGGTGCATTTTTGGTTTACCCCAAAGCTGGTGGGATTGGCAATTTCCATGAAATTTCCATGGCACAATAATCCAAATTTAGCTATCTTATGAGAAAACAAGAAATGCCAGGGAGAAGCAGCATGACGACATTTTTTGTCCACTGTTAATAAGACGTGCTGAAGTTGTGGCTGGCTGGTTGTTTTTGCTGTCATTTATTATTACTATTATTATTACATTTTTATTTTATTTTTGAAGATTGTGTCAAGAATCTTCCTAGAAACCACACGTTTGTAAAGGAAATTCACAACAGGCTTTGTGGAACATTAATCTCCTCTGGCTGGCACTACTGTTGTCACAGTGTGATGAGAAAGAAGTGGTGCGATGAAAAAGAATGAAAAACTCAGTGAAACTCCATTATAAGTGGTAGTTTAAGACAAATATCTTATTGGTTAGGTTAAAAACGTGAATGAAACAATAGTGAACGCACAGAAGAGTTTTAAAACAGAAAAGGTGTTTTTACTGAATGTTATGTCAGATTAAAAATTATGCACACTTTTAATAGGGCTTTTTATGCTCACTTTTAATAGGATTTGTTCAGTTCTTGATTTTATGCAACCAACCAAAGTACACACATTTTCATTTTAATAGTCTGAGCAGGCAAAGGGGTGCCTGTGAGGAGGCTGCAGGGGGGAAGCAGGAGAGCACCCGAACTGGAAACACGATGCAACCAGAGCAGAGATACCTGCAGCAACACCACAATTATGGAAACTCCACCAGAGGTGGAGCACAGGGCTCCCAGGGGCCACGAGCATGCTCCCAGGGGCACCAGGAGCTGGGCAATAATCCTGCCCCACAGGTTCAGCCTCTGGTTCAACCTCACTTGGTGCTGCTCCTCACTAAGCAGAGGGCCCTCATGGTTGCTCCTCAGGAGGTTTCCCTTTTCTTACTCCAGCTGTGCACAGTGCAATTAAGAACAAGAACAGGTGATACAGCTTCAGCCCCTCATCTTTAAATCCTGTTCCTGCCTTTCTCTACTGGGATAATTGGCGATTCCTGGTGTTTGGGTTTTGACTCAAAAAAACCCTGAGAGCTCCTAATCAGAAGTGGAAAGAAATCAGGGGAACTCAATCAGGGGAAGGAAGCCCAGCCTGTGGTATAACATATATGTATGCAGTAAGAAAAAAAATCCAATTTTCTTCACAGAGCTATCTTGTCCATAAGCTGAGTTACTGCACTCTGTGTGAACATCATGGCGCTGAGCTTGCAAAAGCATGGAAACTGAAATATATATGTTTTTTGATCCTGGGGGTGCTCAAACAAAACTCTGGATGTCAGCCCGTAATTGGTGTGTGTTAGAGCAGGAGACACCGGGCAGATACACCTGTTTGTTTGTTTTTGTTTTTAATGAGTACAGATAGGCTTCGTCAAAGTGGTGCTGCTGAGCATCTCAGGGAAGTAGGAGTCAGGACAGGTGCATGAGTAACTCCAGGTTCATGCACCGCCTTATCCAAATCTGAAGGCAAAGGCATGACTCCTTTTGCATCTCTCTCTCTCTCTCTCTTTTTTTTTTTTTTTCTTGTTTTCTTCTTCTCCTGTAAAAATATTAAATGAAAAGATCCCTTAAAACAAATAATCAAACAAACAAAAAACAGCAGTTTGAATTCTGTGACTCAGGACTTTCTCCTGTATGTTCACCCTGGTATTTGTGTAGAGATGATCACAGGTGAGCACCAGGCATTTGGAGAGGGTTATTAAGTGGGTCAAATGAGCAACAACGGGAATTGTGAGCAGTCTGGGGTATGGCCAGCTGTGTTAAGTTGTGCATATGTGGTGGCAATGTTGCTGGGTGGTGTAGCTGTTGCCTGAGTCTCCTTGTAGGCTAATTCACTGAGTGATGCAGCGGTCAGTCTCTGGGAAGGGTGAATCTAAGCAAAAGACAAGATGCTGTGTGGGTGTACTGCGTCTGGCTGGAATGTTAACTTTCCCGGCAGCAGCCCATACAGTGCTGTACTCTGTACTTGTAGCTGGAACAGCAGTGTTATCACACCAGTGTTGTGTCTACTGCTGAGCAGCAGTGGCACAGCATTGGGCCTTTCTCTAACCCTCCTAGGGGGTGGGCAAAAAGTGAGGAGAGAAACATCACTAGGGCAGCTGACCTAAACCAACCAAAGGGATATTCCATACCATGTGGTGTCACACTCAGGTGGAAACAGGAAGAAGAGGGGTGGGGTGGGCTCTCGTTGGGAAAACATTGGTCCTCCTCTTGAACACCGGCTGCGTGCGTTGAGGCCTTGCTTCAAGGACATGGTCAATCATCGCTCATTTGTGGGAAGCAGAGAGTAATTTCTTTCCTCTGCACTTCCATATAGCCTTCATTTATTTTGTTTGTTTGTTTTCCTCCCTTCTTTTTATTTTTCCTTTTCCCCTCCCTTTTCCCCTTTCCCTTTTTATTTCCCCTTAGTTAAATTGTTTAGTTCATGGTAGTCTTTATTTAATTATTATTATTATTTCCCTTTAATTAAATTATCCTTATCTCAACCCGTGAGTTGCTCTTTGCTTTACTTCTCCCCCTCCTCATCTAAAGGAGGGGGAGTGAGAGAGCGGTTGTGGGGTTTAGCTGCCCAGCACGGTAAAACCACCACAGTGGGTGCAAGGTGTTGCCTGGTGTCAAAAAACTCGTGTGTAGGATCTCAGTGGGTCACACCAGTCATCATGCCTCATACATCAGGTTGCAGTCTCTCTCCTTGGAAGGCCCATAGCCTGACTGATCTCAGACCAGAGCAACGCGCTCTGGACCTGACCTGTTTGAGCAAGGGTTTGGACTAGATGAGCTCGAGGGGCGCCTTCCAGCCTGAATTGCTCCATGATATTATAGATGATGATATTTTAAGAGCTCTGGTGTTCTGTGCATTTCTTAGGCTCCCTCATGTTGTCTTAGTGTGAAAATTTACAGATTGGTCCCTCTTTCCCACTGGTGAAGGGCTGCGGTGGGCTTCCAGCCAGCCACAGCTGTGAGGGCAGCACTTCTCCCTCGTCATGGGTGCTGAGGTCACCAAAAGCCTTTGAACTCCAGAACTTGAGCAGCAAATTCTGAAAACTGAGGAAAAAAATAAAAAATGAGACAAAATGGAAGTAACTTTTTTTTTTTTTTTTTTTTAAATCCTTTGCTCTCTCCTGCATCCTGCATGCTGGTCCTTTATTAAAGGCTTTTCTCTCTCTTTAGTGGCTCATTTCCCCAAACTCCCCAGACTCCTGAGTGATTAGTGACCATATAGCCAAACTGTGGCTCTTCCTTATCTTGGATGAGATGTGGTCAGCCTGACAAACCTATTTTGATTTGATCAGATGGGATGGGGCTGCCAGCATATATTCAGGTTATTGAAAGAGGGCAAGACTGGAGCTGTGTTCCTGCTTCCTTTTCTGTCTGTGTTTGTGTATGTTTATTTGCACACACACTATGCTGAAGGTATTTAATCTTTTTTTTTCTTTTCTTTTCTTTTCTTTTCTTTTCTTTTCTTTTCTTTTCTTTTCTTTTCTTTTCTTTTCTTTTCTTTTCTTTTCTTTTCTTTTCTTTTCTTTTCTTTTTTCTTTTCTTTTCTTTTCTTTTCTTTTCTTTTCTTTTCTTTTCTTTTCTTTTCTTTTCTTTTCTTTTCTTTTCTTTTCTTTTCTTTTCTTTTCTTTTCTTTTCTTTTCTTTTCTTTTCTTTTCTTTTCTTTTCTTTTCTTTTCTTTTTCTTTTCTTTTTTTTTTTTTTTTTTCTCTTTTCTGCCTGAACTCACAGATATGTTTACATGCAGGCACTGCAGGAGGGTGCTTGCTGCAGCCTCTGCAGAGACTATGGAAAGGGTAGAAAAGACTTGTCTTTTGGAGCACTAATAGTTGCAAGAAACAGACTCTTCTATCTATAGGTTTATTTGATTTAAAAAATATATATCTTAAGGAAATAAATGCATTAAAGACTAAATTGATGACAGTAAGGAAGATTGACCTCTAGTCCTTTGCAGGAAAGGAATTTAACTGTTTGGCTCTGTCTTGCTTTAACATTTCTGTTAAATTACCTACTTTAAAAGTAAATGCATTAAATTGCAGTTTTCCCATGGTGTGGGGCACTGCTAGAAAAGCGTTTTGCTAAAGGAATGGAATTCATGTGTAATAAAAAAGAGAAAGTTTGACCAATTTGTTCAATAATCTGTTTCAACACATCTAAATTACAGTGTTTTCCAAGTCCAGTCAGTCATTTCTTAAAAGAAAACTATTGGCTGATGTTTTTAATCATCCATTTATTGCCTAAATTGTCTGCTCCTGAAAACTAGAATGGCAATATCCTCCAAAATATTTGGAGGCACTGTACTCTGGGTTGCTCCTGTGGTGTCAGGTACCCGTGGTCCCACTGGGTACAGCACACACACTGATGAAACCAGAGCCTGTATTAAAAACCCCAAAATGCAAAGTATCATTCAATGCCAGCAGTAAAAAAGTGAAGCAAAAGGAAGAAAAGAGTTGCTGCTGCCTGTTAGAAAACAATTTTAGTTCTTCATTTTAGTTCATCATTCATCTGTGATTTGCATTTTTAATGTATTATCTCTGCTGTGTGTAGTGCTAGAGAATTCTAAAAATGGCCGTGAAATTGGAGTAGGATTTGAATGGTGCAAAAAGGCTGATTATTATCTGAAGTTATATTATCTTCACAGTGACGTTCTATGTCCATGTTGCATCCTGTCACTAATTATTGTTTGTGTCCTCAGTACGTCTTGGAGCCCAAACCTCCATCATGTGAAAGACTTTGGTAAAAGGAATCTCATCAGTGGAGTCAGGATTAATTCAATGAGGAAGACTGTGATGGTTTTACTCAGCTGGGCAGTTGAGCTCCACCACAACTGCTCTCTCAGTCCTTCTCCTTGAAGGGAAGGGGGGAGAAAATATGATAGGAAGAGCTCAAGGCTTGAGATAAGGATAGGGAGATCACTCAACAGTTATTGTCATGGGCAAAACAGGCTCTGCATAGGGAGGCTAATATAATTTATTGCCTATTACTAACAAGCTAGCACAGTAAGAACTAAAAGCAAAGCAAAACCACCTTCCCCTCATCCATCCTCTTCTACCTCCTCCCTGCAAGCAGAGCAGGAAAGGGGGGCTGTGGTCAGTCCCTGACGCTTCATCTCCGCTGCTCCTTCATGGTCACTCTCTGCCCCTGCTCCACGTGGGGTCCCTCAGCCAGCAGCTCTTCAAGACCTGCTCCCACATGGGTCCATACCATGGGGTCCATCCATGCCCCAGGAGCAAACTGCTCCAGCACGGGTCCCCCACGGGTGGGCAGCAGCTCCCCCCAGACCCCCTGCTCCTGCATGGGCTCCTCTCCACGGGCTGCAGCTCCGGCCCGGGGCCTGCTCCTGTGGGGGCTCTCCATGGGCCTCAGCCTCCTCCAGGCCACATCCACCTGCTCCTCCAGGGCTCCTCCACCCATGGGGGGGCTGCAGCGTGGCGATCTGCTCCATGTGGGACCCATGGGCTGCAGGGGACAGCCTGCTCCACCAGGGGCCTCTCCACAGGCCACAGGGGAACTGCTGTTGTGTGCCTGGAGCACCTCCTGCTGCACTGACCTTGGGGGCTGCAGGGCTGGTTCTCACCACTCTCTCACAGCCGCTGTTGCACAGTAGTGTTTTGTGTTTTTTTTTTTTTCACTTTTCTTAAATCTGCTCTCACAGAGGTTCAAACAACATCACTTAACTGGCTTTGCTCTGGCCAGCAGTGGGTCCCTTTGGAGCCATCTGGAGCTGGCACTTATCGAACATGGGGCAGCTGCTGGGCTCTCCTGACAGGGGCCACTCCTGCTGCCCCCCGCTCCCCAGACCATGTAAACCCAGTACAGGCACTTCAGGGACATACCCCACAGCACAAAAGGCCAAATCCCAGTCCTGGTATTCCGTCCTGAGAAGCTCTAGCACTGGAGCTCAGGGAAGGGTCTGATCCTTCCTGCCTCTTCAGAGACCTGCTTTGTGCAGGCAGTTTCTTCTCCAGGCAGCAACCCCAGGACCCTGGCAAGCCCCAAGGGCAGAGTCTACCCTTCTTCCAGCACCTGTGGTCTGACCCTGCCCTGTGCATGGTGGCTTGGGCAGCATGCTGCAAGCAAGCCACCTCCGCTCATCTGCACAGCACCTTTCAGCCATATGGTGACATTTGCATCTTCATCCATCATTTGGTGTAATGAAAATGTAAGCATTTGTTTTGCTGCAACACTTGTCTTCCATGAATGTCTTGACATTTATGTACCACCAAGAGACATTATCTTATGTCAGGATTTTATCCTCGTGGCATTATCTACCCTAATTAATCCTGTCCCTACCTGCTTCAGCCATGTACCAAAGTAGCAATGAGCTTGTTTTAATTTCTGAGTCTTTGAGGCTGTAACAAAGGAGGCTGTTGGTGCCTGCATTTCTGCAGCCTGCCTCAAGCGCTACTCAACACTGTGCAGTAATGATCTTCATTGCGTTTTCAGAGCAAAGATCAAGCTTAAATCAGCCTGAATAACGGGAAAAGCACCTGCCATGCAAACGAGTGTATGTGACTAACCCTGTGTTCCCGGTGGCTTTCTGGACCAGGCACCTTACCAGGGTGCAGCTGCACCTTTTCTCCCAGCCCTGCTCCAGGCTTGTGCTGTGCTCTCCCCATAGCAAGTATGCAGGCTAAGCCCAGGAAGTGGCATGGATGTGGAGGGGACTGGTCCGTCTTCCCAGCAGCACTGTAAACAAGAACAGGAGGAGAAAGTCACTCTGAAAAATACTCTCTGATTTATCATTAAGCATCTCCCTTTCTCTGTGAAGAGAGGCTGAGCCAAGCAGCAGCCCCAGATTGCCATCTCCAACCTGTGAGCTGCAGCAAGTGCAGAAATAGCCAGGTTCCCTCTCCAGCCTCATTGTTCCCAGGTCAAGTATTTGTGCTTTGGGAGGTGCTAGGAAGTAGTGTCTTGTCTCTGCTGGTGTTGTGGATTGACTGTGCTAAGCTTTGTCTTCCAAATGTGGAAACATTAGGCTGTGCTGTGTAACATCTGCAATATACAGCAACTTCCACTCACAAAAACGGTGCTGGTGCTGAGGTTTTCCCCCCTCTCTCTCTGTTGTTTTGTTTGTTTGTTTGTTTGTTTGTTTTTGTTGTTGTTGTTGTTTTGTTTGTTTTGTTTTGTTTTTCCCCTTTATACAAATTAACCACTAGCCCAGCTCACCATGCCCTGCTCTACCTAATGCTTAGTGCTCAGATTGAGGGTTTTCTACCCTTGTTATTTTGATGCAAGAGCTGCCCAAATATGACTCCATTCACATTTGCTAATCTCGCTGTGCTAGGCCCAAAGTCATGTTCATATAGAAGAAACACATGTTCCACGAAACACTACTTTTTCATTTACCTCTCTGCCTTCACATCCAGTGGCAAGGGATTTCTGCAACCTGCCCATATCTGAAGAGCAGTGTAAACTCAATCCACACATGGGATGGTCCTTCACAAGTCAGGCTCATGTTGTCTGCCCCCAGCTGCTGGTCTTCTGGTGGTTGTGGGAGTCCCATGAGGATGACCAAGGGAAGAGCTTCCTGTTATTTCTGGAGTGCACAGTGTGGCTTCTGGTTACCCGGTGATGCTACCCATGCTTAAAAATATAATAATGAAAAATAATAACACTTACATAGGAAGTAAAGGAAGGGGAGGGTGAGTTTTATGTAAATTCACTCAGTCCTTGCTGCTGACTGGAATAGCTAGGGCAGTTGGAGTGGATTAGCCTTGTAATTTAGTGACTTGACCTTGTTCTAGTGTTAAATATCTGTACAGCTACAGTCATTTCCTACAGCTTTTACAAGTTTTAGTAGACTACAAGGCCAGAGCATCTTTCTTCCTCTGTGCAAGTAGAACCATTTTCCTCTAGCATTAATGGTGCCATCTTTCATACCAATATATGTATGTATGTGTGTATATACATAATGCAAATCCTAGATGCTTAGAGATGCTGTAGGAGTCATCAGGATTAAGCACAGTGACTTCTTGGAGAAGACTGTCATTAAAATCAGAGACTTTTTTTTTTTTTTTTTTTTTTCCTGCTGTTCTTCCTCAGGCAGTGATTGTTCATCTCATTGAGCACTCCCAGTTTAATGACAGGGCTCTTCCACAACGTGGAGCAAAAATTCCCTGGTTCATTTACTTGCCATTCAGCCTCTGACATGTCAGTGTAAAAAATGTAAATGTCTTCAAATCACAACTTTTATTAAAGAAGAGAAGGGAAAATATGATATATATGTGTGTGTGTGTGTATTTTTTTTCTTCTTGAAAACATGTTGATTGGAAATGGAGCTGGTTGGTCTGACAGCATATGTCAGTGGAAAGCCAATTCAGTGCCAGCCTGTCGGGTGATCACTCCTGAGTGCAGCCACTCTTCTGCCTCCTGCCACAGCGTGTGCAGGTGGTGTCTGTGTCACAGCCAGTGGCACCTTCTGAGACCCCCCTGGAGAAGGTGAGAAAATGGGCAAAGAGCCATCTGAGCAAATGCATGGGGAGGAAGAATTTCCAGTTTCCCTCTGCCTTTCAGTGCAGCTCTCTAAGGAAGGTGGCAGGGCAGTCTTCTGTTCTTTTCTGCTCTTTTCCATTTTGGTGTTTTTTATGCTGCCTTTAAGCTGTCCATCCTGGGTGCCTGCAGGGGCAGGGCACGCTGACCTTCTGCAGGTGGGAGGCAGGCAGGATGCTGTGCAGGTTTGATATTGTCGAACATCACGTGGATTATCCTCAGCTTTAGTGGGAGACCTGTCCATTGCTGAGTGACTGTGTCTCACGGGTGAATACATATTCAGGAAATTAATGATCATCTCCAGCTAAAACCTCTAAGGCAGGCATCTCTGTGTTGTAATTGTTACTATGAAGTCCCCTGGACTTTGTAGTCTCTCTGTTCTCTCTTGTTAGCAGAAATGGTAATTGTATTTTAAAATAATTATAATGTCTTCTCTGATGAGCTTAGCTTGTTTAGCCAGGTCGAACAAAGGTTAGAGGGGATGTAATACCTCTTAATATATATGCTGGGTGGAAAATACTGAGGAGAGGAAAGAGTTCTTTGAGTTGGAGGATACCATTAGCACAGGATCAAATGGTTACATATTGGTTATGAATAAATTGTTCCTGTGAATTAGAAGATGGTTTTTGTATGTCTGGAGTTCTGAAAATCCTGCTTGGTCATGGAAATGGGGAGGCTTGTGCTTGCTGCAGGAAGGAGCTCTGTGACCCCATGTGAGGGGTGGAACAGGTGATTGGAGGAATCCTTGGAGGAAAAGGTTGATGTTGGTGCTGTGAGGCTGCATCAAAATAAATACAAAGGGCTTTTGAAGAAAGAACAAATTCATCTGCTTATGCTGTATTTGTACTGCAATTACCTTGCATTTCATGCTCCAGCATTCTGGGAAGGACACATTTCCCTGGCATCCCTCTGACAGTGGTGGAAACCAGTAGTGGCAACATGTGCCCTTGCTGCTGGGGTGTTTGCTTTGACAGTGAAAAAAAGTCAGACAGGAGACTGAGGGCTGCTTATGCCTGCTGTGGTAGCATGATCCTGGGCTACTTTGTTGGTCCATGCAGTGGTTGGTTTTTGTTTTTGCCATGGTGCAATAAGGTGCAGTTACCAGAGAGCCAGTGGTGTGAGTGACATCCCTGATCTCATTCTCTTCCTGAGAAAGGATCTGGGATAATTATTGCGGGCTTTGAGGTTGCTGTGGAGAGGTGCTCTGGGGCTGGCAGCTGGCATCCTGCACAAGGGTGGGTGTCCTGTACTCCCTCTACACTGGGCACTCGGTGCCTTGCACCTTGGGATTCTGATAGTCGCCCTAGCTTGGCATTCCTGTGAGTACTGAGTAGCTGTGTGCTTGGCCCTGCAAATATCTGGAAAACAAGTGCAATGCTGCTTTGCAGCAGTTTTGGTCCAGAGTGATTTTTTCTGAAAGGTGTATTACCTATGATGACTATAGTTAGCCTTCTCTATCTGTCTGATGTGTGATTTTTCTCCAGCATTCACAGATGAAATCACACAGTTCTGTTTAAATGAAGATCCTCAAAGAAAACATTTCTCTAAGCAAAAAGCATCATTCATATTGTTTGGGCTTGTAGCAGAAAGATAACAATCGGAGTGGGAACTGTCTCCAGAAAAGCTGCTTGTTTAACTGTGTAATGCCTCTGGCCATTAGCAATGTTGTCTTTGAGATGGTATTATGGAGGTGAGCCTTCTCCCACAGCCAGTCATGGTACCTGCTGGGTGCAACACTCATGTCAGAGCCTAAATCTGGGGGATGGTGTCTGTGTGTGTGAATTTGTCTATCGTCTTCTTTAATATTCTTAAAGTGGAGGTGAATAAAGAAAGCAGCAAATAAAGAAAAAATATACAGCAATTTTAATAGTGGGTTGTGCACACTGAAACAATTGTGAGTTGTCAGAGAATCAGTGCTATCCATGAGAATGGGTTGTGAGATCATCTGAGAGGGTGGCCTGCCCTGAAAAAGCATGCTGGTTGTTTTTGTATCCTTGTGTGTTGCCTGTTCAAATTTCTCCTCTGAAAACACCATAAATAAACCAACACAGGCAGAGCCACACCTGGCCTACAGCCAGCAGCACTACAACTTCTAGGACCATGAAGAAATCAGGCAGGATGTCCCTTTCTTACTCCTTGTGCTGTTGATGCATGTGCTTTGCCTGCTCTGCACGGAAAAGTCTTCCACAGGCAGGAAAGCTGTGCAGCTTCACATGTGGCACTGGCAGTGTGCAGCCCCTTTTCCTCCCATTCATCTCCTTTCCTTCCCCTTCTTTCCTCTCCATTCCTACCTCCTCCCCCACTTTGTCTTCCCCTTCCTCCCTCTTTGCTGTCCTATGAATGATATTTCCTACTAAAGTTTTTGTCTTTCAGTAAGAAAGAATTTTTTGTTTCGAAGCTAGAGCTTGGAATAATTAACCATGCTTTACATTATGCTTTTAATTGTAAGCATTGTCTGATGTTAGTTAATACAAGTCATGGATACCTTACTAAAGAAACTCAGTAGGTCATTAAATAGTTCATAACCATGACTAATAATTATCCACAGTCCTAGCTGTGCATAGGGCCATCTTGAACACCAGCTACTGGGGCCTAGCGCACCTATCACACTGCCTATTCATCTTTTAAGGCTTCTTTACAAGAAGGCTTCTTTACTAGATTCCCATAGAAATGGGAAGTCCCGGCACTTCCACAGGTGAGGGGGGCCCTTGTGTCTTAAAAAAAAAAAAAAAGCAGAACCTGTCTTTTCCAGGTGAGGTTTGTCAGAACAGTTCTGTCACCATCCATTTACAAAATGAAATAGATCTGAATGATTAGGACTATTTTTGCACAGTCCTCAGTCTTCCCAGTTTGTTATAATCCTGCAGGTTCATTCCCCATGAGAGGAATGTCTTGACTTTTGAGGATGGTCTGTCATTAAAAGGTGAACTAAGATACGCATGCTTGTAGCCCTTCAGATGTAATTCCCTCTCTTTACTGATGAGAGAACATCCAGCAAAGTTGTCCTGTGATGAGAAAGATTGGTGTCCTCACTGTCACAAGGCCTTGGAGTCACAAACATAAAGCAAAAACTTCTCACCCAAGCAGAGCAGGCAGCCCAGTGTTATTTGTTTATTCTCCAGACTCACCTAAGACTCATGACGATCAGGTCTCACATGCAAGTCATGCATGAAGACGTGCTCTCTGCACCTATGTTCATAAAATGTAGAAACATCAGTAGGAATGTCAACTCCTTGTTCACACCGACACCTGTTTTGTTATGGTATTAAAAACTCTGATGTTTTGTGAACATTTGCTTAGCAAAAATCATGTAGTGACCAATGCCATGCTGAAGCAGACTGTGATGTTAGCGCTATGAGAGACTTATAGTGTCTCCAAAAGATATGGCTGCAAAAATATTACACAATGCGAGGGAAGGGGAATGGGGGAAGTGATGGGAGAGTGATGGGAGAACTTGAAAACAAAGCAAAACAAAACAAAAACTGGAGTCTACAAAGCTCGACCAGTTTACACCAGAAATAATAGGATGTAGTTTATTTCTACATGATATTAATAACATTGAACAATCTTTTCCCCGCTGGTCTGAATTAGAGAGTATTATTTCCTGCATCCCATTCAGATTTACAGGTAATAAGGAAACAAATTCAGAGGGTACTAGACACACCAATTCACACCATGTTTCTGCAGAGGCTCTGAAGCATGGCATTAATTTTCTTCCTTCATGCTTGTATAGAGTTTATAGAGTTGTGGTGGGTTTTTGTTATAGTTGTTGTTTTTTTTACAGAATCCTCATCACTGCAGTATTTGAAGGGTTTTCAAGGTACTCCAGACAGGTAATGGGACATTCTGCCCATTCTGCAATATGTCTTCTTATGGGGAAAAATGTAGTTGCAGAAGAAAATTTTACTATGGAAATATTTTAATTTAGGCTTTAACTTTTTTTGAGTTTCATGTCCTATTAATATTGCATGGCTACAGTTCTGGTGGCAAAAATAACAAGATGTGGAGGCAAGATTTTGTCCCATGCAAGGATGAGAATGAAACTCTGACAGTTGCAGAAATGATGAAAACACTGTTCATCGATGTTAGTTGGCATCAGCACTGTGAGAACACCAAGAAAAACTGTAAATTTCATACTGAACATTTCTGACCACAAATAGGCAAAGAGAATCCAAGCCTGCCTGTGTCATCAAGTCTGTTCCCCCCAGTCACTTTGTGTTTTCCCTTTCCTGAACCTGCTGAGCCCATTTTGACACATAGCTTGCCCATCACCCAGGCTGAGAGCCTGCTCCAGAGCCTCCAGTGTTTGGAAGCCTTCTTTTCATTTCCAGCCTGGTGCTGTTCATGGGGATTTGTGCCTTTTGCTGTGGTGCTAAAGCATGCCTTGGCTTTAATAATCCTTCTTTCTGGTGTTTTTATTTACCAATGCTATACATCAAGAGAAAAATCCCACTGCCTCTAGCCCGTGGTCTCCACAGCTGGCTGCCTCAGGATGCTTCATCAGAGACTGGCCTGCTGCTCTTAACCGTCTCACTGTCTACCTGCAGTCACTTTCACCAAAGTCAAATGGCTTTCAGTGTATGCCATTATATCTAATAATCAGGTTGTTATCATTTATTTATTTATTTATTTATTTATTTTATATTTTTGCTAGAATACCACTTAAGATGAGTCAATGAAAGAAGTAAGCCCATATTCTGGCAGGTGACAGCCCTGACCACCACACTTCTGCCTGTGGCGACGTTTACCCTCTGCATCCTCAGGAGTATTTCATGATCAAGGTGGTGCTCAGAGAGTTTTGCTTCAGGAGAGCCCATAGCTGGTGCTTTGGGGCACTGGGGCCAGTGCAGCTGGCTCAGATCCTCCTTGGTAAGGTTTCCTCATGGGAGCCCTTGCTATGGGGCTCTGGGCAGGCCCTTGGTGTCCACAAGGCCTTTCCTGGGCACAGCAGGGACATGAGGTGTTCATGAACTAACATGGCAAGTGAAGAGAGAGCCATAATGTTAAAAGCAGTGGCTTTGCATTCAGGAGCAGCAAGTTGGTAGTTTTAGGGGCCCAGCAATACGCTTGCTCTTGCTTTGGCTGGTAGGCCCCAGCCCGGCTGCAGCTGGGCCCCTCCACCCCTCCTGCAGGATGGCAGAGCATGAGGAGTTCAACACAGGACTGCCAGCCCAGCCGTGCTGGAAGCCAAAAGCCACCATGGCGAGGCCACCGGCTGTGACATTGTCAGGATGAGAGAGTTTTGGTGCTACCTGGAATATTTTTGCAGAAACCATAGTAACAGTCTTCCTCAAAATAATAGCATCTTTGCCATCTGGGAGCTCATCTTGCACCTGCTTAAGCTGCTGCTTGTGGCTAGTCTTGTCCTTCACTACGGCTGCCTGAGCAGGAGAAGCCAAGAACCAGCATACTGGTTTGAAAATGTGATCATTCAACCATCGTGTCTGCAGAGGAATAGCTCAAGAATAGTTTTCTCAGACAAAACTGTGTGTGCACATGTGTGTCTGTGTATATCTTTTTCCTCCACCTAGATAATTTCAATTTATTGGTGTATAAAAGCTCTCACTGTTTGCCATTCAGCCTGCATTATTCTTGCACAAAGCCAAATCATTCTTCAATGCCACAGCAGAAACAATTCATTATAGTCTGGGGAAAGACTCACTTTTCATTATATTTTGTCATTCTGCCTTATACTAATCACAAATTGGGACTGTTGGTTTATTTACTCAAGACACAGTGCTTCCGCAGTATTTCTAGGTACTTTGCAAGGCAATGTAAAATGTAGAGAAGAGAGCAGCTCTTTGAGAGAGGGTGTGTTCCCCATGTAAAGGGCTGCTGGCATCATGGGCACATGGAGATACCGTTGTTTCTTGCCAATTCTGCTAGCTGATGTGTGCTAATGGTTTCATGTTGATTGTAAGGAGGGGCTTTTGGAGGATTAGGAAGGACTAGTTTGGTCTCAGAGCTGTTTTACAAAAAGCATCTTATGGCAGCTCTTACAAGACCACTGTTATTGAAAGAAAGAAACTAGTCTCCTGGTTGTTGCAAACAGGGATGATGTTTTACCGCAGCTCTTTTCAGTGCAGCTGCACAGAGCCTGGTGCCTTTTGTTGAGTCAGAGGGAGCCAAGAGTTGAACAATGCATTAGTGCAAAAGGAAAGTCTCATAATTTTGTTTTTTTATATGGTGATTCTTCTGTAATTCAATATCACCCGTCTTATATCAGATGGTAATAAAATCATTGTGAGCTTAGGTACAAATATGGTTATTTTTAAAAAACTGAATGGAGCCCTTTTCACCCATTTTTAGTGACCTCTCCTTGCTAAGAGTACAGAAATTGCTTTTACCTGATCCAATTTCATATTAGGACAAAAAATAAATTTCATGCTACACTTCAATTTCAGATGTAGGGTATGAAATCATGATCTACAAAAGAGAGTCTTGTACTGTTCCTGTCCTTTGTCTCATTATAAAATAACAAAAGCAATCTGAATGAAGAGAAACAAAGTTTTCTGGAGAGAAGACCCTACCACTTAGGGGCTGCCCTAATGAATTGAATGCAACGTGTTCCCTGAAGAGGCAGAGTCAGTTCCTGCCTGTGGTTCTTACTTGAAGACACAATCTTCCTTTCATGTGCTGCTCTGACTGGCTGACTAATAGATATTAAGGCTGGAAGATAACTCCAATTATTTAGTCTGACCCATATGTCATGTGCAATAAAGCTTCACCCTGGCCCATTGATCTAAGATTTATACTCCAGAAAGATGCACAGTCTCGATTTGGAGAGACCGAGTGATGGCTGAACATCTCTGTCTCTCGGTGCTTTGTTCCAGTTGTCAGCACCTTCACCTGTCAGACTTTGTGTCCTCGTACGTCTAAGGTGGAGATGCCTGCCATCCATTCTTGTTATTCCTACCCTGTGACAGAGATGACTTGTCCTTACCAATGTTGTACGCCAGCAGGTAGCAAAAGGAGCCCTTACTCACCTTCTGAGCTTTACACAGTTCTAGAAGCTCTACCGATTTTCTTCCAGCCAAAATCTAGAGAGACCCACATATGAATTTTTAAATAATTTTGGTTAATTCTACAATTAATATTGTATGCTAAGACTATCTAGCGATGATCAGGAGTTTGTCCCTTTTCTTTGGTGGATGATTAAACCTCAAAATGAAGAGAACTACCACTATGCAAAGGACACTTCAGATAACCTGCCTTTTCCTTGTGAGCCTTGAAATAGTACTTTCTTGGAAATACAACTGATCATTTCAAAACACAGCAGAAGACAATTCTGCTGCCACCTCCAGAAATTAGCACATTGATAAATTGATGAAATAATACAAATTCTGACCATGTCAGGTCAAACTCAGCTGCACTTTGTACGTGGCCCCACATTGCATTATTGTTTTATGATGACCATATTAAAAACAGAAAAAAGAAAAAGGCCAGAGAAATCAACATCCCTGCAGAAATCTCATTCAGACTCCACCTAAGCACAGCTGAGAACTCTTGTCTTCTTGGTGTTACTATTACAGCAGGTACATAGATCATCTCTCTCCCGGGCATATCTGCGTTGGACAAATCAAACTCTTCAACAGCTCTGTAATGCACAGGTTATGTGCTTCATAATTCTGACAGACAGTTATGTTTTTAAGTGTTCTCTTCTTGTTTCTAAGGCAAAATTAGAGTGATGTTTTCTTAGACAGAGGTATCAACACCTAAAAATTTGCCTTACTGGAAATAAGAGCCACTGTCTCAAGAACAACCCAGAAGCTGTTAGTGGTTTAGTGAACACCAGTTCAGAGGCTGCACTGTCCTCAGGCTGCAGTCACTGAGAACAGCCATTTTTTGAGGCTTCTGGTGGGACTGAACATTAGAGAGGGTCAAAGATTTCACATGAGGGGTTGTGGCCCTCCATGCACAGAGATACAACTTTTCGGATCCTAGGTAGACAGACAGTTTTGGCTATATCGCTGTGTTCAATGGTGAGCATACCAGGATCTCTTTCTCACTTTTTTTTTTTTTTTTTAATTTATTATTATTATTATTTTTCTCAGCCTCAGAGAGCTTGTGAGGTGTCACTCACACTTTTATAGAGATAGAGATAGTTTGCTGTCCTTTCCTTCTTTTTGTAGAAACCCCAGAGCTTCTAAAATTTGAACTGATAGGCAAAGAGCAGTAGACAGAAGTTTTACCCAGGTTGGACAGCTTTAGTACTTTTGTACCATTATCACGAAACACTTTGAGGATCACCTTCGTACTTTAATCTGTCTCACTATGATTTTGAGCAGCTGAAAGCAGGCTAACAAAATAGAACATAGCATTGCTTCATGTTTAGTTTTGGTCAGAAAGTTGTTAAAGTTCCACAAACTTTCTTTTTTCTCAAGCAAGGAAACATATCTACTGATCCATATTCTTGTCATGTCCAGCACAGACTCTCACAACTCTTTTTTCCTCAGTATTAATACGAACACTACAGGAAGACTGTGCAGCGTGCAGCGACATGCTCTTAAACAATGATGGCCAAGGCAAGCAATTCACAGTGTGCTCTGCTAACTGTGTCATCCTCCTCAAATTCAGAACAAAGTTCAAAATCTTCATCATAACCTACAAAGTCACTGGTAGAATAATGATGGGCTCTGCTTTAGGGACTTCTCCAGCCTCCGGGGATAATAATGCTTCTGGGACAGCTTGTCTATAGCTTGAGATGCACAGGGCATCTGCAGTCGAGTATCTCTTTAGTAAGAAGGGGGGTGTGCTGAGCATGTGCCTGAATGCAATAATATACAGAAGCGTATGGAACATTCTTGTTTAAGACCAGAGATTGGTACTAATGCATGTTTAATTTAAAAATAAAAATAAATAAAAATATAAAAATAATAATTAAAAAAATAAAAGTAAAAACTCACCCTAACCTACTCCAATATATATGTATTCACAACCTGCAGTAGAATAAGGGAATGAGACAAGCAAGGGAGAAGATGACATGACTTGTGATAAGGGTCTTGCCCTTAGGATTTACTGTGCCTCATGACTCCTGTTGCCAAATCTGTAGTTCTTTCTGGACTTTGCTATCTCATCTCATCATTGTAAAATGATGGCTTGAAATAGGGCTTTGATCTTTTGTCCAGATAAGATAAGATTATGTTAATGAATAATTGTAAGAGACTGGGATATTATGTTGAAGGGAAAAACTACATTTGTTTTTGACTCTGTGGTCCTACTTAGATAAAATCAAACTACAGCAGAGATTTATTTATTTATTTTTTTTAATTACAAATGATGGACAAATAAATAATCCGAGATATGTTTAATTAAAGCCCTTGGAGCAGACTGGGTGAAAGTCACCATAAAATTGCTCGTTGTATTCCTACACAGAACTAAAAAGTAGAAGCACTATAATTATTACTTTTTTCATTCAGCCTTGCTTTCTTACTGGCATGTTTGATGTCACTGATATTGTTTCTTGCTTAAACGATGAGGCCACTTTTTCTACAAAATGGCATGGATCCAGAGCACATATCACACTTGTGCTTGTCCGAGAAGTCACCACAATATTCCATGCTGTGCCTACAAGTGTGACTAAGCCACTGTTGTCAGTAGCAATCCATGCCCTGGTTAAACCCCAAATAACAGCTTGCTGCTGATGGTGAAGAAGCTGCCAAGCTGAAGAACTGCCCCCCTCATGCTGCTTATTGCCCTGCTGCCATGCTCAGGCTGGTGGGATGGGAGGACATGTGTCCTCATAGGCTTCTGCTGATGCTCAGGAGAGCCCAGACCTGCCCACCACAGGCATGCATGGTCAGGACAGAGGTGGGGAGGACATGTCAGGCTACCCACAGCAAGCACTCAGGCAAAACAGCAAGCACTCAGGCAAAACAAAGCTTTCAGATTGAGCTTTATGTGTAGCAGCCTAACCAACGAGTCTCAGGCACAGGGAGATGTTCGGCTGCTTTTATTTTGTCTTAGAAAATCATATGGTAAGAAATTACTTAGTCTAGCTAGGATTTAATAAAGCACTTCTATTACATTTTATGTTGTGGAAAATGATGTTGAAGGAAGAACATATTTGGTAGGAAAGAGGATTTGCCCTTTCCTCATGGCTGTCTCCCTTAGAGAAGATGTCTGCTTGCTGCCAGGACTGGCTGTTCCACCTCTCCCGATATTTGGGGTCCCAGATCTCATTGTCATCAGTGAGGCTCGCTCCTTAAAGCCAGCCCTGCTGGCAGCAAGAAAATTCAGCCACGTTTTTTCCCTCCCTTCTTCAAAGTTTTTGTAATTTTGTAAATAATGGCTATTACTGTTTTGAAATCAGTGACCTCTGAAAGTGTAAGATCATGCAAATACCTCTGAGAAAAAAAAAAAAAAAGACTGTGAAAATGGTGTTGCAGGTAGCAAGTACAGCACTATGAATTAAAATTGGTCACGTTACTACAGGAAAATCTATTGTGATTATAAAGTAAATAGCATGTTCAGGGTTTATTCCCAATTAATTTGATATACATGACATTCATTCTCTTTGCTGTACACACTAACTATTTCTACATTAGCCAATAAAATTAAGCTATCCATAAACCTGAAGGCTCTGCTCTCATATGCAGTTTAATATGCCAATAAGAACAATGCAATTTCCTGAGGATGAATAACTGGGGGCTTGCTGGGAGCTAATGGGCCAAGGTGTGCAGAGAAACAATCAAACCCTTCTGGTCATTAATCCCCAGGATCAGCATGTTCTGATTATTACTGCATAATTAGTTAATAAAGCCCCTTTTAACAGGAAGAAAACTGCTTTCTCTGAGCACAATGTGCACAGCATCTGTGATGGTTTATTCATTGTGGATGAATCTGATACTCATTTTAGAGGACGTATTCTGCAAATATAACATCTCCATTTTAATGTTTCTGTTGCTTTCAACACTGAGAAAATTAAAGATGGTGATGATAATTAATTATTTTCAACTGAAGCAAATTTTTTAAAAACTACTCAGATGGGGAACAGTGTTTTGGGCTAGGTATAAAAAGTAGAGGTGAAGTAGGGGAAAGAGAGAGACATTTGCATTTCTGACTTAGATTTGCACATCTGACTTAGATCTGACTTATATCACATATAACTCGAACAACAAATGTTTTAATTTTCTGTTGACCAGAAATAGGGTGAGATTTGGTTTACCGGTTGATTTACTATTTGATGCATTTTTAAAATAACTGCTTTGAAGAGCAACTAGCCTTCAAAACAAATGATCTTGAGCTGTTTTAATTTAAAACAAACATTGCATGGCATTTGGGTTTGAGTTGCCAGGCCAAAGGTTTGGGAATTCAAAACAACTTTCCATGCCAGATCACAGGGTGAATTCATTGAACAAAATGTTCACATAAACAAATACAAAGAGACCTCCTTGTAAACAGGGGAAAATCATGTAAAATCTTAAATGAATATTCACAGGCAGTTTTGCTGTTGGTGGCTTTTCTTTTCTGGCAGTACTTGGACAGTTTGACTGACTTCTCAAATGAGAAAGCAGAGCTTTTCCATTCCTCTGTGAAAGCTTGATATGTTTAGGTCCTAGTCCAGAAGATGCTGTGGGAATCAAATCCAGTCAAAATTGTCTTAATCCCTGATCAGTGGCAGCTTAGTCTTTTACATTATTAAAAATCTCTATTTCAAGATGCAGATAACACTGTTTGCAGCCTGAAATGGGAACACTGAGCATCTTGTTGATATTACTTGGCCAATGGAGCTATTACAAGTCAATGCAAAAAATGAACAAAAATTTACCTCCTCCTACCATCAGCAGAGTCTATTTTAATTACAAATCTCTGCTAGAAAATCAATGGGAGACCTTTGTAGCCTTTTATTGTACAAATAAACCTGAGTAAGAGGTGGATTAGGTGGACTGAGTCCAGTGAAGGGCCAATGGGATGTTCAGGGGTAGAGCACCTACCATGCAAATGGGCTGCTTCAGCCTGGAGAAGGAGAGGCTTTGTGGGCACTTCAGAGCAGCCTTCCCCTACTTAATAGCAGGTCACCAAGAAAACAAAGCTAGGATTTCCACAGGTGTGCAAGGCAGCAGGATGAGAGAGGTGGGTCTAAGCTGAAAGAGGAGAAGCTCATATTAGATGTAAAGGGAAAACTTTTTTCCCATGGGACAGTCCAGAGAGGAGAAGGTTGCCCAGGAAGGCTACATGTATGTGGCTTTCTTGGAGATTTTCAAGAAAACAAAGGGATAGAGAAAGCCCTGGGCCACATATTCTGACCTCCTTTCAGTAGGAGGGTGCACCTGAGGCCAACTAAACCCTTCCAAGCTATGTTATTCTTCAAGACCTTTATAAGACGGCCCAGGAACATCTCTGGGTCATGTTTATTTGTCAAAATTGTGATGTGCTGAATTTGATGAACCATGGAAGTTCTTCCAGTCCTCTCCTCATAAGAGTTTTTTTTTTTTTTTTTTTTTTCCTGTTTTGTTTTTGTTTTGATGGCTTGTTTTTGTTTTGTTTTGTTTTCTGTTTGTCTAACTTGTTTTCTCAAGTGCATGTACCTCATTTAATTCTGCTGCCATGCAAGCTTTAGGTATAATTGAGCTTGTTTCATGCTTTTGCTCATTGCTTAGGTTATAAGCAAACCACTGTGCACTGGTGTTCAAGAAACGATAACTAACAATGCTTTTTTTCAAAATTCAGGGAACATTCTTCTCTATTATCTTGCAAGAAATATTCCATCTCATTAGACAGTTCAAGTGCTTTGAAAATATTTTAGTCCACTCATTTTTCAGTCATAAATTTCTATAGAACAAAGTCAAACACACATTGCTAATGTTCAAGACTTCAAGCCAGTTACCTTTATCCACTCAATAAATTAAATCAGTTGTCTGGCAAGACTTGTTTTACAGAAAATCACATTGACTCAAGTTAATTATTGTCTTCCTCTAATTCTTTATCAGTTGTACTCCTATGATAAATTAGATAGACTCTATGCAGCCAATGAAGATTCAATATACAAGTTTCACCATCAACAGCTGAGGAGTGTTGGCTCTGGAAAGAGGAAGGAAGAAGTTAAGAAGCATGGAAAAGGCAGAAAGGTGCGGGTAAGGCCAAGAAGGTTTTAACCTTTGAGTTAAGTTGGATCTTGTTGTCTGCAGAGCAAAAACCTTCACTTTTGGGGCAGAATAAAGAGCAACAGTGGCAAATATGTTGCTATGGCAGATGTAAGATGGCTCATTTTCTGTGGGCTGAATCTCCTACAATTGATTATTTGATTTCCCACTATTTTGCCTGAGATTGCTATCAAATTAACCCACCATCTGTCATCCTGTTTGCTCCTGCTGAAGTGTGGACAATGTTGCAGCTTTTACAGTCACCAGGTATTTTCTCTGGCCTCTCCTGAATTTTATTTTATATAGAAAATCAACAGTCTAGAATCTTCCTCAGTAAACTGATTCCATGACTTGTGAAGAAGTTAACAGGCCCCATTGTATCAAGTGTTTATCCCCTATGTGTAGCTTGATGTGCCTCCTTGGTTATTGCTGGCCTGGGAATCCTTTTATCATTGTTGTGAAATTAATTTATCTAGTGCTTCATCTTGCCTTTTTTCCAGATACAGAGCAGTAAATGATTGTAGAAAGGATGTTACTAATGAGATATAGTTTTTTATAGTTTGATAAAAGGGTACCCATCTTGCTTGCCTTTTTTTTTTTTTTTTTCCTCCTCTTAAAACATGTAGATATGTAGATGGAAATTACTTAGTTCTTTACCCTGCCTGCCACGGATTTTTATCTAACATTGTTAACTTTTCTTGTTACACTTTCCTATATTCTGAGCTAGACATTATGTTCATTTTGCCCATTTCTCCTTGTTTCTTTATTATAAATCTTTTTGTCTTCATTTATCCAATAGGAACTTTTCCTCAAAGAAGTTTGGTCTTGATTCTAGTTTTTTTGACCATCTAAAACTTTTCTTAAAGAACTAAATGTTTGTTCTTATTCCTTCACTTTGACCTGTTTTTTTTTTCCTTTCAGATGAAGTTGCCTAAAACTTTCCTCATATGCAAGAAAAGACCAGTACTGACACTAACCCAAAGATCTTACATTACAAGATTCAAAAGAACTGGAACAGGTAAAAGTTTCAGACTTTGAAAGACTTATAGGCAGGAATGTAAATAATGAAATTATAGGGAGAATAAAAACAACTTTGTTCAACGATCTTTTAATGCTGAAGTACATTTTATGAAAATTTACAGAAAGTTAGAAATAAAAATAAAAACACCAGTTAGCACTCTGAAGGGGTGAACAGAGGAGGACAAGATCCACCAGCGTGCCAGACAGCATTTGAGTCAAAGAACTGAATGTCAGAATAGCAAGCTGGCTAAGATAACAGTTTTATCCTCTACGTATATACTCTTCTAATCGATGTTCAAACTATCCATATGCGTCAAGCACAAAAAAAAAAGACCTAAAAAAAGCAAACCAACTCGTAGGTGGTATACCCAGATTTCAAGCTGCCGCCCGTTCTTCTCTTCGTTATTATATTTATTCTCTGTAGTTTCAAGTCCCTAAGGTGAGCAACCAAACCTGTGACACATGGTATAATTCTTGGTGTAATTCTCTTACCTGCTTTATCCCTCTTAACCAGGTTATAAGCAATGTTTTTAACATTCCAGGCATGAAAATCCTCCCACTAGGTTTCTATAATGCCAATTATATTAAATGTCTTCTTGTAAATGAGAAATTTCCAATTCTTATTGCTTCTTACTGCAAGTTCCAGCAATTGTGATACTACTTCTTTTCACATTTTCTGTCATTGTAGGTCAATTTGTTCATGATTTGCTGGGTTAGTGTCTGTGTTACATTTGTCTCCTTTGCATACTCCCATATATTTTCTGAAGTAATACGTTCTTTACTGCTCTCCTTGCCTTCATTCACAATAATTATTGCTGCAACACAGGAGATACTGATCACCCAGTCTTTCAAAAAAAATAAATAATAATAATCCTCCTGCGTCAGTCTCTGCAAAAAGAAAACCTGCTTCACTTTAGTAAAACTATTAATGTGTCTCCATTATTTTCTTCCTGTCCTGTCTCACTAATGGGGACCAAAAAAAAATGAGACGAGTTTTTTTCTTCTGATCTGTTTAGTTTAGTTAGATATAATATTGGTCCCAGCGTGTATCATTATTAGCAGTGGTTTTCTGTATGTCTTCATAATTCTATCCAATTCCTGCAATTCAAGTAAAAAGACAGGACTTGTACTTTTCTCCTTAAGAGAGACAATATGCACTGTTATGTTGTTCTTGTGCCAATTACTAAAGTCTTCCTTCACACAGTGATTTGGAACCTCCAAGGGGAATGGTTCATAATCTCAGTATTGATAATAGCTGTCTTAAAGAACATCTCTTGGTTGATGTTTCATACCACAGGGGTGACTAGCAGGTTACACCCCATTTAGCTGAATATTGTTTCTCCATCGGCAGGTTTCTTGGCAGCTGACTTGCTGACAGCCTGGTAACCATTTGATGCCTCCAGCTGAGTTAAAAACTGTTTCTGTTTCTAATTTTTTACTAGCATTCTCCAATCTGGACTGCACGTGATTATGAATAGAGGGGTATGTGGCTTTTATCCAGACTTGCAAAAAGTCTTGGATATCACCGCAAACTTGAAGGGACTTTATTTTAACATTTAATTTGATTGTTTATTGAAAGGGTCATTTGACCTTGGCCAACATTGCTATCTGCCTAGCTTTGTAGAGTGAAGGAGATTTTAAAACTGTTAAAGATCTCAGCTGAAATTTCTTCATTGGCATGGCTGAGGATGAGAAGGTCACAATTCTTTCCTACAGCTTGAGAAACATAAGGTGCCAGTGGGGTTCCCACACAAAAACTGCAGAGCACATCTTTGTTATTTATGCCTAAGCAAACACAGGGATGCCAGCAGAGTTAAAAATCATACCATATGAGGCTATAGTGATATTTTGTCCTTATAGTTCACCAGTGAATAAACCATGAGGATGAGAAATGGTGGAAGTGGTTGAGTCACCACTCCTGAAGTTATTTAATTGTTGTGTAGATGTGGTGCTTAGAGACGTGGTTAGTGATGGACTTGGCAGCACTAGGTTAATGGTTGGACTTGACAGTCTTAGGGGTATTTTCTAACCTAAATGATTCTACGATTCTCAGACCTTGTATTTGGCTGATGACTGCAAAATGCCCTTCAGAGAAAATGCTTTCTTCAAAGGAAGGGACTTGTCTAACTGCTCTTAACATACACACAGGGCAATTGTCTTGTAGTTAATGTGATGTTGCTTTCATTGAATTCTGAGATGCACCTGGGTGTACAAGGAAAGCTTGGGCCAATTATTATTTTGTAAGCAAATAGTGATATTTCAGCACAGTCTGTAAGGCATGGCTGTAAGCAACATAGGAGAGAAAGGGAAAGAATTGTGCACAAAAGAGAATAAACAAACAAGGGCCCCAAATTACTTAGTAGATATAAAGTTACACGTCAATAAATTATGACCATGCTTTATACTTTGAGTGATAGCCTGCAGGTGCTTTCACCCGGGGAATGGACATGCAAACACCTGATTGTTGTTACTCCTCTGACATCCCTGTGCCCTGGTGTGCTATTGCCTGCACATCTTATGCCTTGTCTGTTCCTTGGGCAAACCGACCATAAAAGCAACTATACTGTGGAGAAACACAGTGAAAATGGGTCCCAGTGAGTTTCTGACTGTTATTACCAGGACACCGTGAACAGCAGGCTGGAGGAAGCGTGCCTTGGCTTAGTGATGTGGCCGAGGGGCTGGATATTGATATGAACGAGAGAAAGGCAAGATTAAGAGAAGTTGCTAAGCAACGAGGGGAAATTATTCTTGGAAATGACATTTGGACTGAAAAGGGCCAATGTCTGATCTCAGTCTTCCTGCTGCAGAGGGGTTAACCTAATAAGAGTGCCACACACAGTTATCTGCAGTGGGCTCTTCACCGTCTTAAATAGAAGTTACTTAATAGCAAGAGAACTAATTTGACGATGGAAAAGCTGTAACTTGCAGAAGTAAAATTGGCTAAGATAAAACTAAAGGGAAAAGACAGGATAATAACTGCTTGCAATGAGGGTGGTAAAGCCCTGTCATTGCTGCAGTTTGAGCACAGATAACAGTGTTAAAAAGAGCACATAACTGTTCAGCACATCAGGTTGTATGCAGTATATTTATGTGTGGTATGTTAAGTATGTTTTTTGCTTAAGAATACAGTCTGACAGTATAGTAATATGTTGAAAAATGTAACACCATGCAAAAAGGGAAAAGAATTATAATGGATTGCAACAGCCACTCATGCATTGGCCTTCTGAATTCATGTTCATTATTTTAAAAAATCATATAGTTCATTCCCAGTGGGTAAGAAGAGTGGGAATAGTCACTTGATAACACCACATTTATAACCTGATAGTACACTCTTATAGAGATATAGATGATATAGATATAAATGTGATCCCAGGGAAGTGGTCACTGCACCGAGCCTGTCTGAATTTAAGAAGAGATTGGACTGTGCACTTAGTCACACGGTCTGAACTTTTGGGTAGACCTGTGCGGTGTCAAGAGTTGGACTTGATGATCCTTAAGGGTCCCTTCCAACTCAGGATATTCTATGATTCTATGAAATGATATAGATGTAGATGATAGATATAGATATATAGATGATATAGATGTAGATACAGGTATAGGGATAGATAGGCAGATAGACAGATAGATACATAGATACATAGAGGTAGATGTGTGTGTGTGTTCTTCAGTGCTTCACTGGCAAGGTCAAAATCTTTAAAGGACTCTGAAGAGTTCAGATGACATGGTAAACTCCCGTTAATTTCAAAAAGAGATTGAGTATTGGATTATCTCAGGAATTTGGCCATGGTTCCTACCAAAGGATTAGAGTCTCATCTAGACTGTGTCAAGAGTACAGGTATGAAGTGTTTATTTCTAATAACTTTTATGATTAAAATGCTTTATGGATAATAGTCTGAACTGGCAATGTCTGTTGTACTAGTATAACTTGCCTTATGTCTCCATGAGGAGGGATATAGCTTATTTTGGTGGAAGAGAGAAGTGTAGAGAGCTGAGCCAAGTTCTCCTCCTTATCGAAGCAGAAGGATGCCCTAGGCGGTCCCAGAGTGCCAAGAACAGGCTCACATTAAGATCAGGGAAAATCGTTATATGGTTCTAAACTCTTACATTTCTCATTTATCCATGTTGTTTTGCACAAGTCATTTAGCCCCCCAGAAAAGAGCTGGAGTAGGCAATGTTAAGAGTTATTCTAACTGGAACCAATACACTAATTTTTTACCTTTCTGTAGCACGGACATTTACAATGATAGAAAAGGATTTCAACAATATAGATCATTTCTGCAAATTTGTTGGAGAAGGTGGCCTTTTTGTTATGAAACCACTGCATGAGCCTCAGCAAGGAAAAATACACTCTTAAAAAGAAGAACAGTTTGGTATTTTAACTTTGAATTTGGTATCATGAAAAGTTAAGGTCTAAATTGGCTACCATTTAAACATTTTGACCATTCCTGTAGCCAGACACAATACAAGAGGAGTTGGCACCCTTGATTCTTGAATTCTTGCTCACCTATCTTCTTTTTCAGCATATGCTATATGCTTACATCTCTGCTGCACCAAATGAAAAACAAACCCGACTTCCCCCAAGCAAAATAATGCCAAGCAGTGCATGTCTGCTGTCAAATTTTCAAAAGATGTCAAAATCCTGAAATAATATCACTGGTTATACATCTGGAAAAAAATGTCTGAAGCAATGAACCAACTTTTGGTTGAAAATGCCCATTTTGTATCTGCAAAGACTATATGATTTCCCTCAAATAGATCTACCAAAGATGATTTCCCACAAAAATGAAAGTCAGCTGGGAGCAGAAAAAGTAGACGAGCTTTTTTTTTTTTTTTTTTTTTTTTTTTTTTTTTTTTTTTTTTTTTTTTTTCTGTTTATGAATAAAAATGAAGTGTAGAAGGAAAATGTATTGGTTCTAAAATCTTGAAGGACATCATCACCAGGAACAATCTGTTCAGTTCAGTGTATTTCTTAATAAATCAGTTTTTAATGTAGAATATGATTTAATAGGCTTATTTTTCTTCTTTTGTGTCCAGCAAATTCAAGGCAATTTAACAAATAAAACTGCTCTTAAATTCTACTGCATGTAATTTAGCTGCCTTCCAATTTCCATCTAAATGTTGCTTTGACAAATACAAAGTTTCTTAGAGACAGGGCATACACTGCTTACATTTATGGAAGCAGCTATTTGATTGTAAGTGGTTATGTAGCTTAACACAGTTATTCAGTCTTATTTAATCTTGTGAAGACATTGTACATGTCCTTGTGTTACCAAAATTACGAAATTTAGTGAAAGAACTATAATAGTTGAAAATTCACATCATTATAGCTTTCACGATATGAATCATTTTTTTCTTCAGGAAAATAGAAAGAGAACAAGATTAAAATGTGTGACAACATGAATGAAGTCTTCTTCTGTGGTGTTGATATGGTGTTTTACATCAATTTATCCTGAGAAAACTTTGCGGCTCAGGCTTTTGAGTCAGCCTAGCATCATTTGAGCATTAGGAGACATCAGACACTCCAACGCCAGCAGGAAGGGCTGCAGCCCCAGATCTGGCAGTGCTGGAGAGGATGCACCAACAGGGGTGTTGCATTTTCCTTCCCCTGAGTTTTAACACCACTTAGGATGGGGAACAGCATTGGGATTGACTTAACACACACAGATAGAAGTTTTTACCAACAGAGAGTGTTCTCCGGCCAGTTGTTCTGTAGCCGGGAGTCAGATGTAAGTGGCTTAACTGCAGGGTCAGGGGGTCCGGTGCATTAAAGCTGTCTCTCACTCCAGGGAAATCTCCTGCTTCCAGAAGGACGGCTTCCTGGCCTTTTCTGGCATTAAAGCACTGCTCTGAGTGTAATGGGATTGACCTGGTTTTGATTAGGTGTCTATAGTAATATCTGCAGTCACATAAACAGGCTAAAATGTAGGGGAGGAAATGAAAAGACAGGAAACTTGTTGCTGTTTCAACTGTGTTTTTCTCCTGTCTTTAGACACTTAAAGCAGCACAACTTTCTGTCCAGTTCAGCAGGTGAATGCATGAGTGTTTGCTGTGCCATGCTGAGCAGTGGCACTGTTTGACACTGTGTGGTGGCCCTGTTTGTTTGTCTGTGCCAGGGAGCTCAGGGACTGACCATGTTGGTGTCATTACGGATGCCCTGACTGCACCTCTCCATGGCCATGGCAGAAGGTTGTCACAGATACAAGGTTACCACTACATCAGGAGACATCACTTACCACTCCATGAAGACATGTGGCAGCACTAAAGTTACAAAAATATTGCACTTCAGATTTAATTCCTATAATGACAAAAATCTCCCTAGCAAACCTTAGATTTAAGACAAGCAGAAACATCCATACAACATACAGGGTTTTAGTGTCAAAGGCCAACTTTTGAATTCTAGTTGCACAAACCTGCTCTCTTGTTCTCCTGCTGTGGCAATAAGCACCTAAATAATTCAAGCAGATGCTGATGGGGACAGCCCAACCTGGTTCCCAGCTGTGATTCCCACCTTCCTTTCCAGCTGTGCTGTGAGCCTTGGTGTAGTCCATGTCATAGTGTCATGCATGATCAGTGGCCCCACCAAGGCTGTGTGCAGGTGGGTAGACAAAGCCACAGCCCCCCGAGAGCCTCCTGACCCTACTGGAGGGTGCAGCAGACCTGGGTGAAAGCTGAGACTTTGGGCAATGCCTGTGTGTTGGGCAGTAACGTGCTGCTTCTTGGAATTTTCCTTTGGGTTTGGCAGCCCAGGATCTGGTGCTTGCTGCAAATCCAGTGATTGGTTTGAATGGTAATCTCAGAAGCCCTAAATATTTCTTAAAAATCAGTTTAAACTGAAAATTAACATCACTGTCGGGGTTTGTTTATGTGTGAGTAACAGGAATTTAAGCTTTTTAAGCTGTCATTACAGCTGCATTAGTAGAAGGCTGCGTGCAACTATTTTATTTCATCTGACAGCACTTACGAGTTCACAAACTGAAAAACATAATGAAATAATATGTATCTGAGTTTTGGAAGAGCCAGGGTGTCCTTTCTTCATCCTGTGTCCAGATTCCCAGAGCGATGGGCATGCAACAGTCACAACATGGGATCCTTTGGACTGAGGATGCTGAACGGATTTGTATCTGGCAACACGGGTAATATTTGCTTCATCTGATTTATGTTTTTATGCTGGCATACATAAATATCACATCTAGGTGCGCACAAGCATCTGCTGCCTAATTGCTTATATGTTGGTAATGGCACTCAAGCTTGCTTTTGGCTGCTTTTTTATTTTATTTTATTTTATTTTGGTGCATGTAGCAACATAGAGAAAAATGGAAAAAGGAATAGAAAAGCTGGCCTCTGTCAAGGCAGATCGAGGCAGCTATCAACCAGCACATGAGCTTCTTCAACTTCCTTGTGGGTGTTGGTGCTGAGGCTGCTCAGCCAGAGGCTGGGACACCTGGTTCTTGCTTTTTGGGAGGCAGAGGGGAGCCATACGGCTGCATGGCTTGCAGATAACTTCCTTCTCCTCAGGGTGCCTGTGGGCACAGCATAGTTCTGGTCTCACCCCAATTTCTTCCTCACCACACTTCCACATCCATCACACTGAGATTTTAACCACTGAACTTAATCTTTTCAAATTATCAAAAAGGGTAATTTGTAATTCAGATCAAAAATTTTTAATTGCAGTTTAAATTACGTTTTGCATTACCAGCATGGGGAACGCCCCTCCCTGAGTTTCCTTTTCGTTCCCACAAGAGGCTGTGATGACTGCAAGGCAAATGCTGCCCATAAACCATGGCCATGATCTGGCTGGCTTCTCCTCCATCATGAGCATCTTGGGGTTGCCCAGGGAGATGGTGGAGTCACCGTCCCTGGGGGTGTTTAAGGAAGGTTGGGCAGGGAGCTTAAGGACGTGGTTTAGTGGGTGATAGTGGTGGTAGGAGGATGGTTGGACCAGATGATCTTGGAGGGCTTTTCCAACCTTAACGATTCTGTTATTCTTTGATTCTTCTGATGATCTCTGCAAAGTGTCTCACCTCCTTTTAGATTCTGTGAAATAAACAAGAAAAGAAGTTTTTTGCTTTGTTATATGGGCAGGGACACGTGTATGTATGTATGTGTGTATGCATGTATATGTTCATACATGCATAAAATAATTCTTTAAAACTCTTTTCAGGAAGAAGGACAGTCATGAAAACTAAGCAGATGGAATTTAAGAGGCAGGAAAGTCATCCAGGCTGTTTAAAATCCTAAATCTCATTTACGGTCTCTCTTAAAACAGGCCTATTGAATATATGAGTGTTCCCCATAATAAATAGATATATTTTATTGTGCTGTCAGATGCTGTCAGATTATCTTGTGGGAGAGATACCAGAATCTTAAAAGCAATCATAATCTGGTTATCAGTTACAAACTCTATTGATTTACTTTTTAAATGAGAATGTAACTGGGAAGGTACAATATTTGCTTTTAAAAAATGACAATTTTACTGACTTGTGTGGGTTGAAAATAAAAGTGGCATCCGACGGAAAGCCTGCAGATCTGACTGAAGAATCAAACAGAAAATGATTCCTGCATGTGCTGAGGCACAGACAAACAGCCTGGTTTGCTGTGTTCGTGACAGCTGTTAGTGGTCTGGGATCAGAGAGGAGGCAGGGATTAATAATATCATAGTGCTGTTTAGGGAAATTTTAAACGGAGCCATCGTGTGCCTGGTTAGAGCCTCGCTGGAGGATTTTATTCTTGAGAAATGAGTCTGCTAGGGAGCGAGGAAAGAAGCAGGAGCTTCTCACAGATGGGTTTTGCCTGTCGATGGGGAATTGGCACCTCGAGAGCTAATGTATGTGCTTGTGCTATGGATTGCAGGCACAGAGGACTACTTCACCAGCCAGACAGAAACCTCTTCTCAAACTCTGCAGGCTTATTTTAAGGCATTTTTTTCAACTCACATAGGCCAAAGAAAAATTTTGGGGAAAGAACATATATGCCATTTAAAGAAATCTTCAAATCTATCACACTGCTCAAAGGGAGATGGAGAAACAAAAAAAAAAAAAAAAACAACAATATATATAGATACATTCACAAAATCCCAGCTATGATGTACTGAGCTGCTGCTGAAAGAGGTGTACCAGGACTGGAAGCCCATTTCATAAATATAAAGTGTAGGTATTTTAGAGATAATTCTCAATTCCTATAGCAATAAGAAAGGAAGGAAAAGAGGAAAGTGCTGAATTCAGGATATAAAAATTCCAACAATGAGCTGCTTCAGAGGGCAGAGAGGTATGGTCAGTTCAGTGTTTTTTTCCCCAAGATGTAGGAAGTCACTCCATAATTTCTGTGCTCCCAGCAAGATGGAAGGTGAAAATTCCCTAGCCTCCAACACTGAGTGTCCCAGAGGGTCAGGCTAAAACCCTCTCACACTTACAAATCTGACCTTCACATTGTGAACCCCTTGTTATTCACTTTTTTTTTTTTTTTTTTTTTTTGTAATGAGCATGCAGAGTCTGGGCCTCCCGCAGAGGGAGAGGATTTTTCTGCCATCATCCACCCTGGCCTTTCTGTTCCAATGTTCCAATAACAGGAGAGGGTGTAGGATGTGCACCTCTCTTGGCCTCTCATCCTCTCCCCTTTGGGCCAACTCTTAAGGAGTTGCAAGAAGAAAAGGCTGTCTGGTGGACATTAGGTTTGTTTGGGAGCTTCTCTCTAACGATCGCAGACTGTTTCCTTTAATTTAAACAACAAACCTGAATGAAGTTATGCCACTTAAGGAGAGCTTGCCAGAAGCAAACAAGTGCACATTAGACATAAGGGCTAATAAAAGGATAGTCTGCCGACAAACAATAAAACTTTTAGTACTTCTAGCTTAGTCTTTAAACAGTTCTATAAGGAAGGGGCACCAAAGCCAAAAATAGTTTGTGTGATTTGAAACATTTTTTGTTTTTTACTCTTTCAGGCATAAAATCTGCAATTCCAGGAAAGCTTACACAGGGTTATTTCCATTGGGGTTCTTTCAAGCTTCATATTAAAATACATATGCAAATAAGCAGGTGAGCATTAAAACAATAGGAATGGGTTTGTATTTTCCACAGGTCTGGTTCTCCTTTTGCAGCAGTTTGATAGAAGAAAAATGTTATTTGCTTCAGTATATTTACATGCGCAAGAAGTTTCAAAGTTTTAGCTTTTCAGAGTGACTGTGTTTGGAAGGGGCCTCTAGAGGCCACCTGGTCCAGCCACCCTGCAGATGGCCTCCAGAGCTCTCTTCCAGCCTCAGTCTCTCCGTGACTCCAGAAGGACCCCAAGCTCTGAGCCGTTAATAGGAGAGGTGGAGAGGCAGCATTTCCTCATGTTGCACAGAGGATCAGTTTCTCCGATTAAGCCACTTCATGCTGAGAGGCAGCATGCCTCACTGCAAATGGCAGCAGACAAGTGCAGGCCATGAAAGTGTATTTGAATTTGGATCCTCAATTAAAGAAGATATTTGAGCCTTTTGTTAGCATTAGGCATGCAATTAGTCTCATGGATTTGGTGATACTCTTCACGTGGTTGAAGATCTTTTGTAACTCATAAAAGAAATTAGACACATTCTTAGCTATTTTGCTGTAATAGGGCCAGATAGCATTTCTTGAGCCTCTGAAGGCTGCAAAAGTTCGATTATGCTTGGTTAAAACAGGGAAATGCCTGATTTTGGTGCTTTTTGCTCTTAAAGATAAACTGCATTTTTGTTTGTTTGTTTTAATATTTAAAATCACAGTGAGACCTGAGCTAAAACAACAGCATCAACAGGAGTGTATAGCTGGCGTCAAGTAACAAATTCTAATTTATTTATTTGTTATTCAATATTTAGCATAAATCCAGGCTTTTACCACTGCAAGTATTTATCACTTCAGTGGGAAACAACTGTTGATATATATCAACAATTTTATGTTCTTTTTAAATTAAGGAACAGCTGCCACTGATGATAATTTCAGCAGCTTGTCATAAAAAGTTTTAAGTGGTAGCTCTCCTAGGGAAGCTGTACAAAAGATAACTTTTAAAATCAGGACAAAAATAAGAAGCTGTGGATTCCCCATCCCTGGAGGTGTTCAAAGCCAGGCTGGATGGGGCTTTGGGCAACCTGGTCTGGTGGGAAGTGTTCCTGCCCATGGCAGAGGGGTTGGAATTATATGAGCTTTAAGGGCCCTTCCAACCCAAACTGCTCTGTGATTCTGTGATGCTACCAAGAGGAGCAGCACAAGGCAACTTGCCTCCAGAGGCTCAGTGCACCCACGCAGAGGTTCAGAGCCTGACCCTTCCACAAAGCAGGGGAAGCCTAGCCATCTTCCATGTGTCCTTCCTGTCTCCCAGCCAATGTTTCTGGGCAGCAAACACCACTATATTTTCAGCAGTGGATTGAATATTGGTATTTTAGGGGGTTTTATGGATTTCCAGTAAGAGCAATTTAGGGACAGGTGTGAAATGTTGACTTGAGGGAGTGTTTGCTTGGTTTTTGTAACCTGCAGGTGTTCAGGTGTTAGCTCTGCACCTAAAATGCATTGGCTCAAACTGATGCATAAACTGCAGCTTTTTCCTCTGAAATCTCAGTTTTCTAAGTAAATTTCACCTTAACTAAAACAGTATTTTATTTATTTATTTATTTTAGGAGAACAATGCTATCTATCATGCTTACATTTGGCAAGCCTTAGTACCTTCTTGTTATTTAGAAACTCAGTGTTTGCTGACACAATAACCATTGTATATGTGAGTCTCTTTACTTCAAAGAGGAATTAGTTTTGAGATGGCAAATGAAAATTTTGGCAAATTGTGGCAACTAGTGTAACACTGAGTTATTACTGTAAATATTTTTTGCTATGCCATTGCTCCATTTTCCCCACCGAGCCAGCTCTGGGACAGCAGGTGTAGCAGCCCCACGTTGGCATGCTAAGGAAAAGTCTCAGCAAAATACATCTACATCTGCCCCCTGAGTGCTGCTTGTGTTAAAATAGATTATTCTTCACATACCCAGTGCCTGGCAGGCCGAATGGAAATGCCTGGGTTGCTCGATCGATTTCCATTTCTCTGACAACCTCGTGTTTGCTCGGTCTTGCCTCCTGCTCGATGCCGGAGCAGGCGTTGGGGCTGGGAGCTCATCTCATCCCCATCCCCATCCTCACTGGCATCGTGGTGGCTTTGTTGCTTGGAGACAGCTGCGGGGACACGCTGGTGGCACCGAGCACACCTGGCTCAGTTGCCAAGGAGATGGGAGCATCTCCTGCTTCCCCTTCAGGCCTCATCACGAGAGAGGAGAGCGAAACCCATCCCCAGGATGTTTAAAATATTGCTTTAATTTAACCAAAGTGAGAGGGAAGCTACCTAATGTGCATCTGCAGCAGCCTGCCCGGGGAACAAGTGCTGTGTTTTGTGTCTTCTGGAGGTGGTGGCTGGAAGCACGAGGTTACAGCACATTGTGTGATGAAGGAGAATAATTAGACACAATCTGGATTTAGGGCATAAAAATGCCATAAACTTTCTGGAGGTTTTAAACTCACAGAACAGCACCTTCTGCTCACCCTAATGTTTATGGAGTTTCAGGGAAAAACATGAAAATTTTGCTACCAGAAGCTTGATTGCAAAAGTGAAGATTGGACTTGAGAAGTTCATTTTTCCTTCAAGACCGTAAAAGAAACAAAATCCAGGCACATCTATTTCATCCCTCTCCGTGGAGAATCGCAGATGCACACTTCAGCTGGCCTTAATAAAATGCTTGATACAGAGGTAGCGGAGAAAATGTATTTGGGGAAGAGCAAAGATCCTGTGAACATATTTTCCAGTCTCCCTCAGCTTTCTCAAGGCTTCTTTCTCCTTGACGGGACTGGGAAGGGGTGCAAATGAGGTGGCTGCTCAGGAAGGCATCAGGCATCAGCTCTTTCTGAGCTGTTCTCTCCCCACAGTGAAAGCAGGTACAGATAGCTGCTCCCCTGTGACATGGCTTTGCAATGGGCTTCGTAGCTTCTGACCTTTCTTTATCTTTCCTTCCTTCCTTCCTTCCTTCCTTCCTTCCTTCCTTCCTTCCTTCCTTCCTTCCTTCCTTCCTTCCTTCCTTCCTTCCTTCCTTCCTTCCTTCCTTCCTTCAAACAGGTTTACTCTCTTTTATCCTTTGCAAAATCCACAAGTCACTCATCAGCACAGCATATACATGTATGGGGTTGGGTGGTGTTGGAAACAAAGTTTTTGATTTATAAAGCCAATAAAACAAAAACCTATCCCAGTCCCTAGGCACTCCTCCTAACTTTTGAGGTAAGTATCTTAGCTCACCAAGCTTTACCAGACAGAACACCAACAAGGATATTTATCCCCCGTCATGAATATTTTAGAGACCCCCCCGTCTCGCAGATCTCCCCACCAAAGGGGACTTCAGAGCCACAGAGGAGAGCAGCAGAAACACCAAAGCAAAAACCCACCCTGAATTTCACAGGCACGTTTTAACCACTGGAATACTGCTGTGTTAATTATTCACTCGGGATATGAATTTGCATGGCATTAATGAGGAGATGTCGCTATTAGCACGTCAATGAAAAAATAAAAAAAGCACCTGAGCTGAAGAATTTACTACTGTATTAGAGAAATTATTGTAGGGCAAGGGGTGAACAGCAAGGAGTGGTAAAGGAAAGAAGCAGTGAGGCACTTCTGGTCAGGGTAGCGTGCAATGCTGCTGGTGTGTCTGCCTCATAATTGCATGGTTTTTTGTCAGTGCTGTGCTGTAAATGGATTAAAAGGAGAATTTAAAAGAAATTACTGTTCTTTCTCCTTTCTCCTGCCCTCTTATCTCTCAGAGACAGAGGCAGTTTTAGCAGATATTCATTGCCTTTTCATACTTATACTTTTAAATATTTTCTTTGTGAATTATGTGTACATGAAGTGCCAGAAGTTCCTTCTATATCTAGCAAGACTTCCTTTTTTTTCAAGCACTGGATGCACAGTAAAAGGATGTTCTGATTATTCCAGTGTACTTTTGTGAAGACTTTTTTTTTTTTTTTCTCCAAAGGTATTATTCCTTGGTCAGCAAGCCATTTATCCACGGCTGGCACACACTCAGCTACTGAAATCCTTTGCTCTCACAATTTTCTTAATTATTCTTCCTCATTGTCCTACAGCCCCTCTCTGTGCATCAGAAAAGAGCTGGCACTTCAACCCACTCTCAGCTGAACTGCTCTAACTTCCTGAAAGTTGCTCAAAGAGCTTCTTCCAATAAAGACAATTTCCAGAAAATATTGCAATGAGAAGTACCAGAGAAGAGAGTCGGAGTGGTGACACACCACATCCCAGATGGACTTTTGTGTGCACCCATGAAAGTGTGCATGCACTTTGCTCAAAATTACTTTGCTTTTTCTGGAGGGAATACCATTTCAAAGCACTTGCTTTTTGGAATGCCTTTGGTTTGTGGGGTTAAGGATGTCTGTCTCCACACAGGTCAAGAAAATTTTTGACCTGGGATCCCCAGTTTGTTATCAGGGAAGAGGAGAGATGCAGTAGGTAAGTGCATGGTTCTGGTTCTTGTTTGCAATGGAAAAAAAAAAAAAAAAGAAAACAGTAGTTCCCAATTTTCCTTTTTCTTCCACAACACTGTGGCTGTTTAGCCAACAATGTGAGTTGCAAAGCTCTTGCTACATCCCAGGGAAAGCCAAAACAGTGCCGGTGAAGGCTGGCTCCCTCATGTTTGGAGCCAAACCTCCCATTGACTTCAAAGGGGAGAGGATTTTACCCACTGCATCTTCTCCATCTGTGTGCCATTCAAGCTGCTTATCACTCTGAACATTCACAAACCTCCCGCTGCTGGTTCTCTTTCAGCAACGGAAAACTCTTCCAAAAATGAAATTCTAAAAATGGGCCCAAGTTTTGCTGGCATTTTCACTTCATATGGCTGGTAGAATAACACATCAACACTCCTGCTTTTCAGATGGCATATGCTCAACGTAACAGCAAGGAAACATTATTGGTCTATCCTCACCATGTAGATGCTGATGAATGTGCTGCATCACTTCCACACAGAGATTTTCAACAACATACTTACACTGTGAATCAATGTACTCTTTCTTCCATTCATAAATATGTATTGTCTGATTTTGAGAAGCTTATATACATATACAGGCATCAGTCTGTTGATTTAGACAGAGCTACACCTCACCATACTTTAACACAGAAATCATATTGTTAAAATAATAGACCACTTAAAAATCGTTAGATTCAACCTATCACTTTAAATGAAACTAATTAAACTAAATAAATTCTTTTCAAATTAAAAATTAAATTAAACTAAATAAACCCTTTGTTATGTTCTGTCCCTGTGCAGAAAGACCTTTTAGTTTGTCCAAAGATGAATCCAAGTACAGGGCTCTCTCCCTGCAGCTTCAGCCTCTTCTCCAAGTCCATCTGCATCCCCTTCACTTGCCCGTGCCCATGCTAGTGCTGGTGGCTGTCCTCATGGCTGCTGTGGACAACACTGAGCCATTCATGGGGCTTTCCAGGCCCAGGCTCTGCTTCTGAGCCACTGACACCTAAATGCCCAGCCATCTCTTGCCACTTGCCATCTGAGGTTATTTTAATTTCATTCTCAGGTAAGAGGGCTTTGTGAAGCCATAATTACCAGGTGAAAACTTCCCAGGATCTTCTCCTAGGTGTGAAAACAGCAGGAGCACAACCCAGATTAAGTTTCAGCTTTCCACAGCAGTAGAAATTGGAAATCATCACTTTGTGCAGACACAAAATGTATTTCAGTAAAGTTTTACACCTGTGTGCAAATTATTGTAGCCAGCATGGCTTTGGGAACTTGAATTCTTTCACTTTTTGTTGTCTTGCCTGTGTGAGCCCCATAATCTCCACGGGTCTGGAGTCGACATGAGGAAAAGCAGATACTGCACGTTACAGCCCTGCGCTGCTCTAGCCTGCTTGGCATGTACAAAAACGTGTGTTGGATGCAGCCCATTCATGGAAATACCATGGAACACTGATAGCAGCAAAGGGTTGATTTTCCCTATTGCCTTGAAAAACTGTAATGAGAAGACCGGGTATCTGGAAAAAAAAAAAAAAAAAAAGGATCAGACATATTTTAAGATAAAGCAGTTGTACCTTGCGTTCAGGCGAGTAGGTCAAGGAAATGAGCTGCCCAGAGCCCTGTGAAATGCTGGGGCTTTATTTCATTGTAGGAGTGAGACTGAAAATGAAATTCACTGGCGTGATCCTTCACTGAGGGCTGTGCCGCCAGCTGGACCTCACTGTGCTCCCCAGGACAGTGGGACTCGGGCACAGCGAGTTACCATAGTGGGCCGTAACCTCTCCCTCCAGCTTGCTGGTTTATGGTGCTTGCAGGTTACATGTAGAGAAGTCTCTGACGAATTCTTTAACCCCATTTTTTTTCTAAGGGAATTAGCCAAATATTTTACAGCCCAGCAGCTAAAATATGTGACTTTATATTGAGAAAAAAAATAGTTCTAATCCTAAGGGGTTTGTATATTTACTACGAATTCTTCTTATCTTTTATTCGCCCAGCGTCATATGGATCATTACTTTTGCAAACTTAATTATCTTTATAATCCAGAGCTACACTGCATTTAATGAAACTGTTTTTAACATCTTTTCACTCTGGTAGCAAGTCATGATGCACAGTAATTAGGGCTCGATCCTGTGGACAGAAAATTACTTTGGAAACCGATGCCTGATTTCCAAGCTTTAGCTAGAAACACTTGTGTCCTTCTGGAATTGTTCATTAGGTACAGTGCTATCAAGCAATTAAGGTGTTAGGTGCATAATTTAATTTGCTGCACAGGTCAAGGGTGAGGAAGCAATTCAAAGCAGAGATGAGTCCGCGGGTATTGGGAGGAGCCAGGAGGCAGAGGGACAGATGCTCTTTGAAGGAAATGTGGTCTCTAATCACTGGAGCTATCTCTGTTTCTCCAGTGCTCAGCAGAATTACATAGCTGGCTTCCCATGCAGACATGTCAAGGACTACATGAGCCCCTGTGAGAAAACTAGAATTACAGTGCAACTTCTCTTACATGCTTCTTTTACAAGGGTGTGTGGGATGCTGCTGTGGTCCACTGGCCCCTGTCACTCTTTCAGTTCACAGCCAGCCCTGCCTTACCAAGCAGCCTTGCTTGACCCCCAGACACGGTCCTTTATTAGGCAGTAAGAGAAACCATACTGTCATACAACTGTTATGCAAACATCAAGTTCCTGTGTGTACTCGCCAGCCTGGATCCAAAGCTGTGATTCCATGTTCCCCTTCTAATTATGTATTTTCATTGCATTGTTTCAATTGTTCTATTGATTACTTTTATATGTTTAATTCAACCACTATCACATTGAGTTTTGCAGGCTATATTGTGTGGTTCCTTCCATTCTTAAAGACCTTGCAAGATCTGAAGAGCAATCTTGCACTATATTTCTCTCCAGGGCTGATGTGAGTCAAGCCCTTCCTTTAATTAGCCTGGGTTCAATAGCATGTTTAGTTTGGCCTGTTGACGTCTCCATTGCTTTGTTACTTGGCTGCAAACAATTAGCCCCACAGGCAGGTTAGATGAGATTTCCAGGTGTGCGTTTTTCTTGTGCCCAGCTGTTAGCTACAGGGCATTTGGCTGAAACAAGCTGTGCTTGCTGTCTTCCAAGCCTTTGTGCTTTATAAAAGACATTCATCCTCCAAGCTTATAGTTCTCCTCCTTTCGCTGATTTTGGAAGATATGTAGAACAAGGTGTTTAGGATCTTGATGACCTATGATCTGCACATAGGTTTCAAGGTGTTTCATCACCCAGCAGACAGCTAAAACCCTGCCATCTGCTGATGAAACTCCTCTGCCAACAGATACTCGTGGAGTCTGCCTTCCTGGGGATTTGGTCAGGACATAGCATCTGACAGATTTTTTTGCAGCCTCTGGTTTGCTGACAACATTGAACCCTGTGGTAATCTGCAGGCATGTCGTTATCAGGAATCACCTTTGGATTTCAGCATTCTCCATTTCCTTGAGCAGTTACTTTCTCTCTCCATGACCAGCTACTTTTTGATTCTCTTCTTCTTTCCCTCTTTCCTTCTGACCTCATTCTCCTGGGCTGGAAAAACAAATATTCCTGGTTTCAGGAGAAAGGTTCTTTGTTGTTGTATAGGATACTACCTTTGAGCAATGACTGTATAACATTCCTTACTAACACACGGCAGAGCCTGGCATGCTACAGAAATGCCGACTCCCCAGAATTAGTTGTCATCTTTATTTCTTTGGCATCCATGCCTACCTCTTCCTCTAGAGAAGACAGATGAATCATGCATTTCTCTGGAGCTGAGACTCTGCCCTGCATTCTGTACTACCTGGCCTGCAAATACCAAGACAGTATGAGTATTTTGTTCATACTGATCACGGGGTGTGTCTAATTAGAAAGGAACATTACTTCTCATTCCCACAGCATGCACTGACTGCAGCCCATAAAATGTGGCTACCCTACTGATTCCAGAAGTGTGCTAAAATCTCATTACTCCTGCTGACCATTTTCAACACCGCTGCCCAATGCTTCATTACTATGCAAACAGCAAGAGCCTGTTTAGGAAGCCTTGTCCAGGACGCTGAAATGCATCTTTCATGAAACATAGTTCCAGTTGCCAAAAGTGGAAGTGACCACTGTTAACACTCTGCAGCTCCTGTTGGGAACACTCTGTGTCATCCATCATGGTTTCTGTTTAAAAATAGAAGAGACTTCTCATCCCTAGTGGCTTTGGATATAAGCACTGTAGAAGCATCAGCAATTAACCAACTGACACTGGTTCTCCATCCAGGGAATCCAAATCCTACTGAATCCAGCAGAGAATTTCATTTTCTTCACTGATTTTGGTTTATTTTTCCAACAGGCAAAGAAATAAAAATAATTTGCTTATTATTGCTTAATATTAATCGCTTAAGGAGCCATTCTATATTTATTCACTTTTGCAGTTTTCTCACTTAATTCAGTTCCCATTTCTTTTAGCCTCCTTTAAATAACATTTACTACAGAACATGAATGGCTTGACTGATGTTTGCTCTTTTAAAAATAATCCTACAGCAAAGAAATGGGAACTACACAGAAGTGCATGTGCTCTTCATTCACAGCCAAGATCAATTACAAGATATCATTCAGAATATCTTGATTGTGATGAAAGCTCTGTAGAATTTGAGACTCGTTTTTTATAAAACTTGTTTTCCATACTTTAACAAATAAAAAAAACTATTTTCCTCTTTTCCCTTGGTAGCTAAATACCCTGTCAGGGAGGTCTGAACTTCATCCTAAATGGCTGACACACACAGAATGATTGCATCTTCTATTTCTGATGGTCCACTGTAAAATCCTGCAGATGCTTCAGGGTGGAAGATTACACAAGTGGAAGATTATCCACTTTGGGTAATCTCAACCATTTTTTTCCTGCTACATTCACTGATTTTTCTGTGTGTGGGCTTGTCTTTTCATATTACCATGGGATAACTTAATAAATATTGACAATTTCTTTTTCTTGACTTGGTTCTGTCTTGCATTTTTAACAGTTTTTACCCTGCCATGGAAGTTCCTTATTTGTCTCTGCTAGCTACAGCCTCCTAAAGTAAGATCTCAGTATCTAGATACTCTGAATTCTTCTGGAATATATTGTCCAGTATCATATCACTTTTCAGTGCACATTTTAATTAGACTAGCCAAAAAATATATTCATACAAAGGGGTGGGTTTTCTGACAAAACTAGGTAGCTTCATTGTCTGTCTGACTGCCTTGAAAACTTTTTTTTCATACGTGCTGCTGGAAAACTTAAAACTTGGGAGGAGGGAGGAAGAAATTGGAGGAGAAGATATTGATTGGGGGCTTTCAACTCTACTTTTTAACCAAAGGTAGACATTTTCCTGTTGAAGAAGTCTCCTGTGACCATCTCAACACTATGCTGGGTGGCTACGTATTTTATGATTAGCACTGGGACTTACTTCTGCATTGTCTGTGATACCTCCACCTTTAAACTAGTTCAGTTAGCTCTGGTTTTGTTAAATCTCAGTTTTCATTCCTGACAATGAGCTGAAGTTAATATGCTGTAATTCAGCCTGCTGTGAAAGGTTTTCACTGAGTTAAACATGGGGCCTTCAAAATCACAGAGACACTTATTAATGGCAAAATGTTCCTGAGCTTCTGTAGGGTATTTTGAAACATTGTCAGGCCTGTTTGGATTAAAAACAAACAAACAAACAAACAAACAAAAACACCTCTCTCCAATCCCTCCCTGTACTGAAGTTGAGTATATATATTTTTTTCTGTGATCTTATGCTACTGTGCAGAAAATAGGGTTTATCATGATTTGCCATCACCAAAATCAGTAATGCCACTACAGTCTTTGCAATTATGCCAATATTACCAACCTTGTTTGTTTTTAACCAAATAAAAGAGTAGTTACCATAGCTGTATTTTTAAACAAACTTCTTTGATAAAACATGCTGTAGGTGATTACTGAACATGTTTCATTTCATCACAAGTACAATGTTCTGTACCTTTTAGTCATTTTCTTGTTTTATATAGCCTTTTCTAAACAATAAATAACTCTGCATGACAATCTTAGAAACGAGAAGAAACAAAACAAAACACTCTCTTCCAGAAACCTTAGATATACACGTAATGTTCATAGAGGGGTAGCTATGGTGAAATTGATTTCCACCTGCATGCTGGACATTTGTATTATAATTCACCTTTCAGCCACTTTATCACAACTTTTGAGAGTTGGTTAATTATAACAAACTGTCTTTCCATACATGTTAATTATTTTATTCTGGGTTAACAGTAGATGGAGTATACATTTTGGACCTGTGTTTTTTGTTTGTTTGTTTCGGTTTAGTTTGTTTGTTTGTTGTTTTTCATTAAGACATGCATATTTTCTTGGGTCACCTGTATATTATAGTGAAGTTTCTACTTTGGTTGTAAAGTATGCTACTATAAATGCAAGTTGGATCTTTAGATTCACCCGTTTCATTCGTAGTGCCTGTAGTTCACTATGACAAATGGGAATAACATAGAATCCTTTTCATCAGCTGCCTAGTACAACTACAATGACTTCTGCTCAGATTCAACACCAGTAACAGGAAGGATGTTCAGTTCTTCTTAGCAGAGAATAACAAATCAGAGTGCACAGTAAAATACTTTTTTTTTTTCCTTGAAAAAAAAAAAAAAGACAGAAACACAAATATTCTTTCCTATAAAATGAAAAGTAGACTATTTACCCTAATTTTACAAGCCTTCATTTTATATTTACTCATAAATTTTGTAAGCTGTTTTGCCAGGATGAGTACTGCCAAATAAAGATTGCTTAATGAAGGCAATCTGAGATTGTTGAAGTATCCAGATGAAGTCTGAAATGACAAAAATACTTGTCACTTCTTGTATTAATCCATATGGTCATTTTAAAAATCATGTCCTTCAACCAACCTCTGATTCTTTAGGGTTTTGCTTGTTTTCAGGATAAAAATGTCTATTTATTCCTGTTAGCCGTGAGGACTAACAATGCTGAGAATAGCATGGTTTCAGTGTTTGTGGAGGTAACAAGAAGATAAGTAGAAATTCAGCTGCAAACAACTGGAAGGATTTTGCTGTCCAGTTGTGACTGATGGCATCATTTAAAGACATGAGAGCTGCTAATGTGGGGTTGTGGCCAGGATGTATTCTGAAAAACTTCTATTCATAGAAATGGGCAAAGAAGGAGGAAGAGACCAAACCTCAGAAGCAGGATCTACTGCAAAACTTCAAATATCTAAAGAATATCAGTTCTTCTGTGCAGAGCCTCATTGTGAATTCTTTAACAACAGATTTATAGTAGCCTCTAAATAAATCACATGTAACAGGAAAACTACAGGGAGACAATGTCTCGCTAAGCCATTTTTTTTCTTTTACCTTTCAGAGTAGAATGTACTTTATGCTATTTAGAGAAAAAGATCCTATTACTACTCTTTTGTTATTCACATGATCAAAATAGATGCCAAGGACATGCGAAAAGACAAAGCATCTGACTGTTAAAATGACAGAATTTAACAATGAATGTTTACCATTAAAATGCTAATTTTTAAGAGAATGAAAACAATGGAAAACCTTTTTTTTTAACAATGAAATTAATTTTGAGTGCTGAAGTAACATTCCTACTGGCTAAATTACTGTGTTTTCCTGTTCCAGAGAAGCAGAGGTGTCACTGTTCATCAATGCGGTTATAGTTGCAGACTGGAGAGAACACAATATGCCATGAACAAATAGTACAATTTCAATTCTCCTTCTCTTCATGGCGTCTTCAGTGAGCTCAACAAAGTTGCGAATAAAAGAGTGAAGATGGTATTTTTCACTATCTGTGCATTGCCTTTCATTTTCATTGTATCTGGTCCCTCTTAAACTTTTAAAGTATTTAATTCCTGGAATTTGCTTCCTTGAACACTCCAGACTTGCTGTGTGTAGGGATTAGGTAATTTGAACAAAGATGCAATTAAAAAAAAATATATATATGTATATTTTTATATAATTAAATTAAATATAATATATATTAATTATATTAAATATAAATATATTAATATATTAATTATATTAAATATATTAATTAAAATATAATAAAATAAAATAATATATTAATTATATTGAATATAAGTATTAATATAAAATTATAAATATTAGTATAAATATTTATATATTTAAATATTAAATATAAATAAATGTTTATAAATTTATAAATATTAATATAAATATAAATTAATTATATTAAATATAAATATATTAATTAATATATATATATATATTTTAAATAGGAACAAAAGATTGTATGGAAACTCTGGCTTTGTTTTACTTGCTGCCACAGTTTAAATTTTCTTTAAGATAACAAAAAATGTTTTAAGATAACAAAAATTCTTTTTACAAATGTATTAACAGTAAGGGGAGAGCCAAAGAGGATCTTCATCCTTTCTGGATGCAGTAGGGAACATGACTACTGAGGATAAGGAAACACTGAGATTCCCAATGCCTTCTTTACATCTCTCTTTAATAGTCAGATCAGTTATCCTCGGGGTACTCATCCTCCTGACCTGGAAGTCTGGGACAGGGAGCAGAATAAACCCCTCACAGTTCAGGTGGAAACAGAGTTGCTGCTTCACCTGGACTGCCATAAGCCCATGGGGCCAGATGCAATCAATCCAAGCTCATGGTTGGGCTGCTTTCCATCATCTATCAGCAGTCATGGTCAACTGGAGAGGTCCCAGATGACTGGAGACTAGCCAACATGACACCCCTTTATAAGAAAGGTTGTAAGGAGGATGCAGGGAACTGCAGGCAAGTCAGCTTGACCTCAGTGCCAGAGAAGGTGATGGAACAGGTCATCCTGAGTACAATCACATAGCATGTGTGGGACAATCAGGGGATCAGGCCCAGTCAGCATGGGTACATGAAAGGCAAGTCCTTCCTGACCAACCTCATCTCCTTCTATGACCGGGTGACCTGCCTGGTGGATGAGGTTGTTGACATAGTCTACCTAGATTTCAGCAAGGTCTTTGACATGGCCTCCCCCAGTGTTCTCCTGGAGAAGCTGTCAGCCCATGGCTTGGACAGGTACACTCTTGGCTGTCTTAAAAACTGGCTGGGTGGCTGGACCCAGAGAGTGGTGGTGAATGGAGTGAAATCCAGCTGGTGACCAGTCACCAGTGATGTTCCCCAGGGGTCAGTGTTGGGCCCCATCCTCTTTAATATCTTTATTGATGACTTGGATGAGGGAATTGAGTGCACACAGTAAGTTTTCAGAAGACACCAAGCTGGTAGGAAGTGTTGACCTTCTGGAGGGTAGGAAGGCCCTGCAGAGGGTCCTGGCCAGGTTGGGTCAATGGGCAGAGGCCAATGGGATGAGGTTCAACATGGCTAAGTGTCAGATCCTGCACTTTGGCCACAACAACCCCATGCAGCACAACAGGCTTGGGACAGAATTGCTGGAAAGCTGTGCAAAGGAGAAGGCTCTGGAGGTTTTAGTAATGCTCACCTGAACATGAGCTGGCAGTGTGCCCAGGTGGCCAAGAAAACCAATGTCATCCTGGCTTGTATCAGGAATAGTGCAGCCAGCAGGACCAGGGAGGTGATCGTCCCCCTGTACTCTGTTCCAGTGAGGCCACACCTCGAGTACTGTGTTAAGTTTTGGGCCCCTTGCTACAAGAAGGACATCAAGGCCTTGGAGCATGTCCAGAAAAGGGCTACAAAGCTGGTGAAGGGCCTGGAGCACAAGTCCTGTGAGGAGCGGCTGAGGGAACTGGGGTTGTTTAGTCTGGAGAAGAGGATGCTCAGGGGAGACCTTATTGATCTCTACAACTACCTGAAAGGAAGGTGGGGGGAGCTGGGGGTCAGCCTCTTCTCACAGATAACTAGTGATAGGACTAGAGAGAATGGCCTCAGGTTCAGGTTGGAAATGAGGAGACATTTCTTCTCAGAAAGAGTAGTCAGGCCTTGGAACAGGTTGCCCAGGGAGGTGGTAGAGTCACCGTCCCTGGGGGTGTTTAAGGAAAGGCTGGATGTGGTGCTTAGGGACGTGGTTTAGCAGGTGATATTGGTGGTAGGGGGATGGTTGGACCAGATCATCTTGGAGGTCTTTTCCAGCCTTAATGAATCTGTGACTCTAAATCCGTTAAAATCCATAAAATAGGTTTAGGCCAAACCAAAGTAAGCTGCTCTTCAACCAAGAGAGGCATTTGCTCTGTTTTTTTTTGTTTGTTTGTTTGTTTGTTTGTTTGTTTTTTTAATTAACCTCTTCCCAAACATGGATGTTTTGTTATTCTGAATTTACAGATCACTGAAGCGCTCAAGAGAAAGCTATCTTTATGTTTTAAGTAAAAAATTCCACATAAGTGTTTTCTCAAGTTGCTAGAGAAGTATTTCCTACCTTCTGTCCCATTGGAGCTTCCTCTTCTGCACCACTTCCCTCTAAATTACTTATGTGTGCTTTCTCAGAAGTTCATAGGGAATCAGTGACAGATTACAAGTCTGCTATCTTAGCAGTTACAGTACATTGCAAACAGAGGCAAACCTCTTCAACATGGTTAGTGTGAGACATACTAGGGGGGGACTGGTTTTTAGAAAGCAGGGTATCCATGGTTTGAAAATCCAGACTTTTAAGATATCCTGCTTTGCATGCTGAAACAAAAACAAAACAAAACAAATAAAAATAAAATAAAATAAAATAAAATAAAATAAAATAAAATAAAATAAAATAAAATAAAATAAAATAAAATAAAATAAAATAAAATAAAATAAAATCAGATACAAAAGCTCCAATTACCTGTGGAAGCAAAGGCCCACAAATTTCTAGCTATTACAAAGAGGGACACTTACAGTTCTCCAGTAAAGTAGAAAGCATTCCTGAGAGACCTGGAATGATATCAGATAGTTCTGGCATTATTATAAAAAATAATACATCAAAAAATGACAGGACTTTCATGTATTTGTTTTATTTTGCTCTGAGTTAGACCCAAAGCTTTAGAGACTGAAAGAGATCAACAGTAGTTATTAATAACATGTTTAACCTTTCAAAAAGCAATATACATCAGTTTTGTGTCAGAAAAGATACAACACATAGTGGAGTGGATAAAAATTCAGCAGCCGTTTTCCAGGTAAACAGTGCAATCCACTACTAATGTTGCCACTTAAACTGATTTGTTCCAATCATGTTAATAAAAATATTCATTACTCCTCACTTGAATGCTCTTTGGAAATTTATAATTTTTGACTATTATTTCTTACCATCTTTTGAAAATTAAGTAAGGCAGCATCTTCCTTTTCCATGTCCTTAGTGGGTTTTATGCCTTCATATTCAAAATCTGGATTTTTTTTTTTTTTCCTCATGTTTACTAATACCAGTGATTTTGGAAGGGGCAGATTAGCATACTAGTATTCAGGGAACTAACACTGCAAAAATTAAACCTGTCACCATGACTGTTTACTCCATCCCTTTTTTCATGTACTACCAATTGCGATCCAATGTCTCTCACAAGGTCAACCATCTGTTCACATTTCTGCACACGGATCCCACCTTAAGAGCTGTTTCTATTGCAATAAGTGAGTCAGCAATTTTCCTTTTTTTGAATACCTCAGAAATATTCAGTCATTTTTCAAGAAATCCTTCTTTTGAATTGTGCTTGAAGGAAGAGGTTTTTTTGTTTGTTTTGTTTTTCAAACTTGCACTGAAAAAGAAATAATGGTTATTAATAATTGCTCCTTCCATGCTTACTTCCAAAGCCAGCCGCTAGTGAAAATGTTGAGGAAGAACACAAACTACAGGACCAGAGCTGGCTCTCCTAGGACTTCAGGGCAAAGCGAGCATTGCTTGTGTATCTCTTCAGGCATTGTTTATGGCAGATCCACCAGGTGAACATCTCCAGAACTCCACATACATATCACCTACTAGCTACTTTAATACAACATAAGTGGTCACATTGAGGTCAAAAGATCAGGATTGCTGTAACAGCTCAAGATGGTCACTGAGCTTTATCAGCTTCACTAATTCATTGATCCAAAGGCAGAAATAAAATTGCTTTGCCAATGCCAACCTTTAAGAAGCTGCCTCTCGAAATAAAGTTTGGTTGGGAATGATAGTGGATGATACTACTTTACACCATCTTCAATAGCCACTACAAAATCACAGACCCTAAAAAAAAAACATATCATTGAAGAGGGTTCAGGTGAGGAACGATGTTTTTTAACGCAACCCACTGCACAGAGTTTATATGAGGAGCAACCTGAGCCAGTCATGGGCTGAGAGACCCCTGGGGGGCCACCTGTCCCAGCACAGCAGGCATTTATTTAACCCACCCCCTGCCGAGCTCAGGGGGCTGTCATCGACCCCACTGCTCGCCCTGAGGCAGAGGAGGCAGCCGACCTCCCCCGGAGCCCCCTCCCAGGAGCAGGCCAAGCTCGCAGCGCCCGGGTGGCTCCGGGGGGTAAACGGCGGAGCCCGGCAGCCCCCCGGGGGGCGGCGGCAGCGGGGGCCGAGCGGAGCCCGGCGGGGGGTGAGAGGGCGGTGGCCCCGCGGGGGAGAGGCGGCGAGGAGCGGGGCGGTGCCGGGCGGGCGGAGCCGAGCCGGGCCGGGCCGGGCTGGGCTTGGGCTGGGCTGGGCTGAGCTGAAACGAGCGAGCGAGCGGCTGGCGGTGGGAGAGCGGCAGGGGCACGGCGGCGGCATGGCTTCGTCTCAAGGCAAGAACGAGCTGCGTTTCGCCGACTGGATGGCAGCCCTGCCCGACAGCATCCACGGCACGCCGCTCACCAACCTGGCCATCCCAGGTAAGGGCCGCCCCGAGGGTTCCCTGCCCCTCAGCCGCCCCCGGGGCTGGTGGGGGAGATGGACGAGGGACGCGGTGGCCCGGCGGCGGCTGGCCCCTCGCCCGGGACATCGCGGGGTCTGGGCCTCGGAGCCCGGCTACAGCCGAAAACATCAGGAAAAAGAATTTAAAAAAAAAAAAAAAAAGAAAAAAAAAAAGCATGCGGTGTTGCTGTCCGGGCTCCATCCCGGCCGCAGTTCCAGCGGCATCGCGGCGTGCCGGCTGTGAACTCTGTCTCTCTCTCTCTCTCTCTTCCCCTCCTGGACTTTCGCATCCTTTCCCTGAGGAAGATGAGAGCCGCGGCTGCACCCAGGCAGAGCAATCGTCGCAGTCCAGAGCGCCACGGGGCTGGGGCGGCCCTGGTGAGGGGCACCCCACCTGCCAAACCTCTTCTCCAGCACCCCGTCCCCTCCACGATCCCCTCAGGAACAGGGCTGCAGGGGTGCTGAGGTGTCTCATAACAACCCCCTTAGGAGAAATGCCCACTTCTTGCAAGTTTTGTGTAGCAGCTGCTTGCGTTTTGTAACGCTGGTCAAAGAGGGTCTTAGTATTTGAAGTCTGTAGAATCGTAGCGGCATTTTTACTCAAGCGTGTCCTCAGTAGTTGCTCTGTTCAAATGCAGGTGTGCTGTTTTAAAACACTTCATGCACCTCGTAGTCCCTCACAGTTTATGCAGGCTATGGGTAGCATTTTTACTTCTACAAGATTTTATTTATTTATTTATTGCTTGATTGTATGTTGAATGTATGGTGTAAAAACCTGCTCCTCCTCAGCATAGGAAACCAGCATCTGTAACTGTAACTTGACATATGTCAAGCCCTGCTGGAGCTATAAAAACCCTTTGGTGTTAATAATTCTTCCACAACCCATAGGCTGTAGGATATTCTTACAGAATACTGGCTGTGATGAGGGGTGAGGTGGTTTGCATTCGTTGGGTCTTTACAACTTAAGTATATTGTTCTAGTCTTTTTCTTGGTTTTGAGATCACGATCAAACTTACTTGTGTGAAATTGCTTTAGAAGTGCATCAACTTTAACTGGTTTCCTTCACTGAGGCTTTACTGGGGCATCTCTCACCAAGTGCTCACAGTTACTTTTTCATAGTCTTTTTGCAAAATACAAGGCAGGTTTTCACAGTAGACCTATCTCAGAGCTTTGGTGCAGCTTAGGCAGTAAATAATACAGGCTTTCAGACGTTTTATTAACATGTCTGAATTGTTTCTTAAAAAATAACCTCCTGCAGATTCTAAGTGCCAGTTAATGCCAGCACACCATTAAGCAGTGGGCAGGTTCTGCAGCCTTTAAGTGCAGACAGTGACCCCTCATATTGACAGAAGGGTTTTCTTGTAACAGTGATGTGTGCAATCTTGTCTTTTGTGAAATCAGCTTCAAAACTTCTATTACTTATGTGGCATATGGTGAAGACCTTTGAAGTTTGCCCTTCTGTTGACAGAAATTGGCATAAACCTCACTTGTTTGTCCATTTCGCTTTTAAAATGCTATCTTTGGAAAAAAAAAGAGCTGTCTGGGGAGTGGAGAAGTACAGCTCACAAATTTGTCGGTATCAGAGCATGCAACACAGGCTCTGTGGGTATCAGTGCAGTTGAAGTAGTAGCATCTTCTGAAAGTAGATTTACTATCATGTTCAACATATGATGCATGGAAATACGCAATGTTAGTGCAAAGGCAAACCTGGCATTGATTTAATCAGTCAAGAACAAATAATACTGTAGACATTAATCATGTTTGTTTGCAGGTTTTTTCCTATATGACCTCAGCCAAACATTAATGCTATATGTGTGTTATAGCTATTAACAAAAGTACTGCTACCCAAGTAGGTAATGTAAGGAGTGTGCAGAAGCAGAAATCTATTATGCCAGGTTTATAGTTTTAACACGAATTTTTAACTATTTTTGGAAACTAATTTTTTCAACTTTCCAATTACTGTCTTAACGCAGTCATAGAATTATTGCTATGTCTTATAAATAGCATTTTCTCTGCATTTATTTTTATTTTATTTTCCATACTCAAAGAAGTAAGCAGTAATTTTTTTGTTGTTGTTGTTTGTGTTTTTTTTTTTGAGCAGGATATAAATTTTACTTGCAGTAGAAGGAATACTGACTTTGAACTTAATCCAGCCAGATAGAATTCAGTTCAGGAGCCTGAGTAACAGTCCAATGCTAATGTCAAGAAAACCTAGTATTAGCTTGAAAATATTAGAATGAATTTTCCAAATGGATGTATGGATTCCAAATGGATCCAATACGGATGATGTCCTGGTATATTAGGGAAAAATGTTGTTTTATTAAAAGTCATTGGTAAAGTTCTTATTATTTAGAGGGACTACCTGGAATTGAGGTGATACACTGTGTTTGCACTAGCATGCATGCTGTTGCAGAAGTGAAACACCAAAAATGTAGCATTTTCTCATGATAGTATTTGAACAATTCTGTTGAAGGTAGTGCTCATACTATGTTTAAAAACACGATAGATCACACATAATCTGTTGTTGTTGTTTTTTTAATGGTCAGTTAAGCTTATGCAGGCACAAATATATACTGTTCATTAACACTTAGGCTTCTATAGTGTTGGATTTTGTCAGTATCCCAGTAAATCCATTCACTCATTTCACTCTCTGCAACTCAGGCCAAGAATTTTTTGTGAGATGAAGAGTCTGATAGAGTATGCAGAGATCCCTAACACCAACTTTATCTGTCAAACTTTTCCATTTGAGTGAGGATGGTTCCATATACCATAGTGTTTCCTTTGGTTCTGCTGGCTGTACCTGTGCTCTCTTGTACTGCAAATGGCAGATTTTTCTCAAATGAAGGATACCAGTAACAACTAATGGTATGCGCTATGTAGAAATAACAAAATCTCTTAGCTACCAGGAAATAATACCATGCATATTTAATCTTCTATTGCTATGACAATTAGAACAATGAAGGAATATATTCAGCCTTAGGTGTGTGTCTCCTAGTGCTTGTAAACTCCCTCGTATGTTAAAAGATCTGCCTGGCTGAAGACTAATAGTGTGGTTAAGGAAAAGGTGAAGGATTGTGGGTTGCTGCTTGGTTGGCTGTGGGGGTGTTTTATGGTCGTCAGTAAGGTGTAGCATTGTTGAATGCCTGTGCCTATTTTACCAGGGTAAGAAATAGCTTTCTGTAGATAATGCAGGTTTATAGAACTGAAATCTTTAGGCCCCCAAACTGAGGTTAGAAGGCAAAGTATTGAGTCTGCTCTGCTGTAGTAATGCTCACTTCTTAATCCAGGTTGAGGACATGAGCTATGTGCAATGCAGTAAAATAGACGTCAGTAGGCAGCATTTCCTCATGAATTGACCCACTTAGTGATCAATTAACTTTATCTTATTGACAGTCTGGAAATATGTATGTAGTTTTATGAGTCTGAAGTTTTTATACAAATCATTTCTAATATGTTACCTTTTCCCCTAGTGCTGATATTCCAAGCTTCTGAGAAACTCTTTAAGAATAATTTACAGTGGGGAAAAAAGTGTTTTCCTTCCCCAAGTAGCTATTCCTTCCACCAAAATTGGTGCTTGCCTAAGATCAGCTTTATGAGCAATTCTGATGTGTGCTAGGGATGTGTCTATTGTCCAAGTAGTGCAGATAAAATCTTCTGAATGAATTTAAGGCCCAAAATACCTCTTGAGTGCCTCATTTTGAGAGCTGGGACTCTTCAAGCATTTGTTTCTTATGTTTTTTGTGCTGTCTTTGAGTAGATGAAACCTTTGGCCTCAGCATGTGCTCTTTTTGCCTCAGGATTCTCTGTGAGCAATGAAATTCTCAGTGAAAATTATTTTCACAGTGATACCAGCTTGGCAGCAGAATTTTCTCAATGTTACTTCCTTAGGAGGAATGCACAGGATCTGAAGAACGTCTTTTGTTTCTCAGATGAGATTTTTTTTTTCTATTTTGACCTATAAAGTTCTTTGTTCATTGGCCAGAAAGCAATTACTAGACACAGTAGAGCTAAAGTTGGCTCATTTTAAATGAGAAGGAGCTTTTGGCAGGTGGAATTTTTTTTTTGTGCTACCCAAATTTAGAAAGAGGCTCAGAGACTTGAAATTTGTATTCCCTACTCTCCTACCATCATCATGCTTTGAAAAGAAAAAGCAAGACCTTACAAAAAATCATGTTATAAGAAGGGACGATGTCTGTCAGTGTTGAAGATTTTTAGTAAGTGTATTAAGGTACGGGAGATAGTGCCAGGAGACCTGGGAAAAGCATGCATGTTGTAACTGCAATATTTTAGCCATTTGTGAATGACAGCACTGCTGAAGTAATATAGCAGCTCTTTTCCTAATGATACTTTAAATTCCTGTCTTTCATTTTAATATCTTGCAGATGTTTGAGTGATTACTTCTTGGGCGGACAATTCTCATTTTCAGCCCCATGGGGAACTTCTTTCATCTTTAAAAGGGCTAAAAATACTTCCTTGTCGGTTACATACATACGCGACATTTTCACTTTTTAAGTGTTACTAGGGAGCTCTGTAATTTTGAGCCCGAAGAGCCAATACATTGGATTACCTTAGAGTAATGTATTTGGGAAGTGTCTGGGACCTGTTTCATCCTTATCTGTCCACTAGTGGTCAACAGAGTACCTATTCTTCCCTTTCCAGGGTCTGTACAAAATTACTTCTGCTTAGAACTGGGAACTAATAATGCAGGTAACCTTCTAAATAAGTTTATAATGCAAGTTGCTCACTTAGCTTTTGGCCTAGACATCAAAGTCTAGAAGAACTCTTTCCAGTGCACCCTCTCTTCTTTTTCAGTGTTCTTCTACCTGAAATAAGTACTTCACACTTTATTTTCTGGTCTGAAAATGAAGATCATCATAACTGACATTCCTGACTTTTTTCTTTCCCTTTGGTAGCTATTTTCTTGATAATGAGCTTTTTTTCATCACTTACTGTATGATGAAAACCTCTCACTGGCCTTCGACATGCTAATAGGTTATTACCAGTCTGTTCAGAAATATTTCTGTGTCACAGTTTCTTGTAGAATTCACCATTAATTCACTCTGCCATGATGTGTTTCTAGTATGCAGAGAATGAGGCTGTATGGTTCCTCTTACTGCCACGGAAAAAGGGGAATTCAGGCCCTTAAGTTACCTGCCCATCTAATACAAGAAGTAGTTTGAAACTGCTTTTTCTCGGTTTCCCAGCAGGAGTTTCTTATTTAATAAAGCAGTCTCCTCTGCCTTAGTTCCTGCAGAGCTGGCTTCTTCTCTGACCCTCCTAGGATCCCACTATGTTGGCAGGTGCAGCAGAGGAAAAGGCTGCATTGCCATCTGGAATTATTCCTTTCTTTCCACCTCACTGAATTTCTGTTTCATTTCATCTCTTGGCTGAAAACTTCCTTCCTCTTCTGTCTGTGTATCAGAACTGCACTTCTAAAAATTTTTAACTCTGCAAATGTTTTATATTTGGTAAGTTTCTGCAGTTCTTACTGCATTACAACTTGTTCTGTATCTTTCATATGAGACGATACTGCTTTGCATATGCTCAGACATACTCAAACATGCAAATAATTAAAAACGTAGGAGCAAAGCAGACCAAGTAATTAAAATGTATCTTTAAGTAGAGGGTTTAGCCCTTATAGTGGGCTTATTGTATTTAAAGAAAAACTGTAATGTCTTCTACTGCTCTGCAGATAGAGATTAACTACGTTACTAAATCCAAAAAGTATTTATTAAAAATCAATATCTATTTCTAATATATCTATAATCAATATCTAACTAAAATGTTAGCAAATAACAGAACTGTTAAACAGCAGTCTCTTCAAAGATCAGAACAGGGAGAATAGGATTTTTACCCATACATATCTATTTGACAAAGCTTTCAGTACTGTACAGAATCCTTCTGGAGCACATTTCCAGCATACAGATAGACAAAGACATAATGTGATGGGCAAGTGATTAGCTGATGGGTTGGGCTCACAGGGTTCTAGTAAATGGTGTTACATCAGGCTGGTGGACAGTCACCAGTGGGGTTCCACAGGGCTCCATTTTGGGTCTAGTTCTCTTCTATGTTTTTATGACTGACTTGGATGCAGGACTTGAAGGTATACTGAGTAGGTTTGCAGATGGTACTAAACTGGGAGGAGCTGTTGACTCCCTTGAGCGTGCAGAGGCCTTGCAGAGAGATCTTGACAAATGAGAGGACTGGGCGATCACCAACAATGTGCAGTTTAACAAGAGCAAGTGCCTTATTCTGCACCTGGATTGTGGCAACCCTGGCTATGTGTATAGAGTGAGGGATGAGAGGCTGGAGAGAAACCCCACAGAAAGGGATCTGATTTTGGTTGATAGTTGAATGTGAGCCAGTATTGTGCCCTGGCAGCCAGGAGGGCCAACCATACCCTGGGGTGATTAAACCCAGCACTGCTAGCCGGTCAGTGGAGGGGATTGTCCTTCTGTGCTGTGCTGGTGTGGCCTCACCTCCAGCCTCACTGTGTGCAGTTTGGGGCACCACAATATAAGAAGGGCATAAAACTAGTAGTGTCCAGAGGAGGGCTACAAAGATGGTGAAGGGTTGAGAGGGCAAGATGTAGGGGGGAAAGCTGAGGTCCCTTGGTTTGTTCATCACAGAGCAGAGCAGGCTGAGGGGAGGCCTCATGACAGCCTGCAGCTCCCTCACGAGGGGAGCGGAGGGGCAGGCGCTGAGCTCTGCTGGACAGCGACAGGACCCGAGGGAACGGCATGGAGCTGGGACAGGGGAGGGTCAGGCTGGGGGTTAGGGAAAGGTTCTGCACCCAGAGGGTGGTCGGGCACTGGGACAGGCTCCCCAGGGCAGTGGTCATTACAGCACCGAGCTGTCGGAGTTCAAGAAGTGTTTGGACAATGCTCTCAGATGTATGGTTTTGTTTTTGGTGGTCCTTTGTGTAGCCAGAAGTTGGACTTGGTGATCCTTGTGGGTCCCTTCCAACTCAGGCTATTCTGTGATTTTTTTATGATCTTGTTCCTTCAAAGTAGGTGTAAGTTATGGGTGCTTAGTTTGTGAGCATATCTGCTTGTGTAGTCCTTACAGTCCATGGGACATTGCAAATAATATAGTTTGGGAGAAAGAAGATTCAAAATCTGAAAGTGTGGTTTTTAATTTAAACTTTTACAACTTTGGATGTTTTCTGTTTGACCTACAGTAGCATATGTTGGTTTAATCTTTTTTCACTATTCTCAACAGCTCTATATTATCAACTGATAACTATATGGAAGTACTGAAATGCTAGGGTAGGCATAAATCAATGTAAACAAATGCATTATTTTCCCTTTTCAAGTAGCCTGCCAGAAATTGGAATCACTAGTGGTTTCCTCTAGGGGGATTTCAGTGATGAATAGTTTGTGTGCTTATTTTCATGTATATATGCTTGTGATGGAAAACTGTGCTGCTTATGTTTGCATGGCTAGACCAACTGAGGTCATATTTCACACCTTTGTAGTAAGGGTTCGGTTTCTTTATTCAGTATAGGAAGGTAGCAAAGAGATAGTTTGTGCTGAAAGTGGTTGGGTAATCTGGAGCTCTGAAACAATGTTATGTGGTTGTGTTTTTTTCTACTTTTGACTGTAAAAATACAGAATTGCAGTTTATAACAATAGTAGCCCCTCCCCAAATTGTCATCCATCCAAAATGCATGAAGCAAAGCTGAGGATCTTTTTTTCCCTAGAAGATGGATGCCTGGTAGATACCCTGCTAAAAGGTGCTGAGTGCTGCCAGCTCCAATGGGAGCTGAGGGTGCTTGGTCTTTCATCAGCTCAAGCCCAAGTGTTCTGAAAGGATCTTTTTTGTAGTGTTCCTAATGTACCAGAATGTCATATCAACTTAAAAGGTGTTTCTCTTGGGGTGAGATGTAATATATTCTGTTCTCTTCTTTTGGAAGTACAGATTCTGTTTTTTCCTGTCTAGAATGAAACTGTGTCATGGTTTCCACCATGATCTAAAACAAATCACCAAAATGTTTTTCAAATGCTTCGCTGCCTTTTAAAATGTCCCTGTTCCTATTAAATAATGTTTGATCTTTTCTTCATCTATTCTTTTATCTGTTTAGCTTGCATACCCGGTGATTAAATGCTTCATCTGAGTGTTTCAACTATGGAACAAAGTATTCCAGAATACCTGGAATAAGAGAAAAGGAGGGAAGGAAACAACAGACGCCCTTAGCTATGGTTCCAGACTTGGCTCCCCTCTGTCTGTGACACTTGGGTTGTCTCAGGTGATTGGGAATGTATGATGAACTACTGCTACAAAGGTGAAAACTATCCAGGAAGTTTACTGGATTATAATTTTTGCTAGTGATTTGAAAAAGCCGGGATAAAGGGCATTGAGCTAACCTGACCTTTAAATAACTTCTACAGCTGCTTTTTTTAACAAAATGAAGCACAGTGAGATGAGTAGTGTACTTTCTTCTTTTCTTTGTTGTGGTGCTATCATCCACAATGTATTAGTGTTTTTTGTTTTCTCATTTTTTTTTCCCTTTAAATCTTATTAAGCATTTGGCAAGTACTTATAGTTTGGCAGCCATGCAACTTGCTTTTTTAACTACAAAAGGTTATGTTGTGGCTTAACCTGACAGGCAGCTCAGTACTGCAAGGCTGCTCACTCACTCTACCTGGGTGCAATTAAGGAGAGAATTGAAGAGGTAAAAGTGTGAGAACTCATGGGTCGAAACAAGGGCAGCTTACCAGGTAAAGCAGAGCAAACCAAGGAACCCACTCGCTGCTTGCCATCAGCAGGAGGTGTTCAGCCCCTCCAGGACAGCAGGGCTCATCACCTGTAATGGTTTCTTGGGCAGACAAATGCCATCACTCTGAACGTCCCCCCTTTCTCCTTCGTTACACCAGCTGTTATTGCTGAGCACGGCACCACACAGCGTGTGACATCCCTTTGGCCAGCCCACGCCAGCTGTCCTGGCTCTGTCCCCTCCCAGCTCCTGGTGCACCCCCAGCCCCTCGCTGGCAGGGCGACAAGAGGAGCTGAAATGCCCTAGGCTCTATGCAAACACTGGCAATAACTAACACATCAGTGTGTTAGCACCAGGGTTTTCATGCTAAATCCAAAACATAGCATCATGCAAGCCTCTGTGAAGCAAATTAACTCTATCCCAGCCAAAATCATGACAGATTGCTAAACTGGGACTGAAGTGAGAGCATTTAATATGTGAGTAGTGTAGAGCATTATGCAATCAGGCTGTTGGTTTACTGCCTCAAAACGTTTTAGTTTGTGTTTACTAAGTACTTCTGGAATATACATGTTGAGGAATATTCCTCAATTCATTCCTCAAAAATGAATTGCGAATGTGTGTGCATGGTCATGCCGAAGCCAAATGACATGTTCAGAAGATGTGCTAACCAGAGAATGACTGGAATTGTCTTCTGATGTTTCCCTTTGGTGTCTGCCATTAGAATGTAAAGAAGATATGGAGAAGTTTTAGCTTTTATTATCTGTGAAGGTGCTGTATGATCTTACAAAAGCTGTCAAAAATCTCTGCGGTCTCTTCCAGTGTAGACTAGAGCTATTAATCTCAGGAAGACTACTCGTGTTATGCTCCATGGGATGTGGAACAATACACTCACTCCTAAACAGTTTTATAGGAGAAGTTTTTTTTTTTTTTTTTTCTATTTGTGAATCATTAGTCAGTGCACTGGGGTGAGCTGGGGCTGGATGAGGCTATTCATTATCAGAAATTCCTGTTATCCACAAAAAGGGGGAAGAGGGTGCTGACTGAAAGTTCTCCTAGAGACGAAGATCTGACTTGGACATTAAATAGCAGATGTGGCATGCATTCATCTCTGTATCCAGCTGCACTGAACAGCATGTTTGGGGGTTGCATCATTGGATCCCCAAAACCTCCTATCCACAGAAGTGCACTGGAGGTGGCTTTGCTCACTGCCTGTGTGTAACAGGCCTCTGAGTACAATGCAGGAGTCAGCAGCATATTTCTTGGTCAAATGAGCGTGCACTTAAATATTATTTAGGCCATTTAAGTATGTGAACACAAATCCAGAATTTTCCATTTCAGGCAGTGTTTTCTGGTGTGTTTTGTGTTTTTTGTTTTTTCTTTCTTTCTTTGTAGTACAACTTTCTCCTATTTGTCTCATCATTTCTAGAGCTGAAATGGAGGCTTTTGCAGTGCCATGGAGATGCTTAGTTTTGATTAACTTTAATCTGTAAAGTGTAGCCCAATTGGAGTTCTGGCTTACCCTACTTATGATGCAAAATTGACAGCCTTTACCCTTTCCAGTAGGAGAGGTTGTCTCAAATGAGTCCTGTCTGTGCTGGGAAGAAGTGCATGTATTTTGACCTTCCAGCCCATGCTTCAGAGCTTATCTAGTAGTGCAGGCTTTTGCTGCAAGAGGGAGTTGGACTCATGCCGTCAGCTAAGTGTTATTTAGGACATGTGCCTAGTGAGTGTTTTGAAAAACATATTTTATAAGTTGACAGTAAATAAGTACAAATCAAGCCAGCCTCAGTACTTTTTGGATGTAGCTGTCTTACAGGGGAAACAAGCCAAGGGACACTGTGAAGGACATGAACAGTGCATGTGCAGTTGAATGCTGTTGTTTCTAGTGTGTAAGAAGCAGGAAACACTTTGGCAATCACAGTGTATAATATGGAGAACGCTGGGTATTTTTCTAAGGTCAGTTTTAATGAAGCGGCTGTTAGTGATGCAGCCTCTTCTGGATGGAAATAGCATGAGTATGAACTGATAAAAACAGACACTGAATTGTTTGAGAGCTCAGGACAGCGTGGTAGTGGTAATGAGGAGACGTGGTTTGGTTTTGACCCATTCTGCATTTGGTCTGGTTGGGTCCCCCTGCTTTGCAGTGACTGGAACAAGTCACTAAAAGACTTGTCTGGTTCGTCCTATGATTGAAGTCCCTAGCTGTTGGGAAGTGTACTGTCTACACCTCGGAATTACTGGTTTGCTTTGAGACTGCATCCTTTACAGAACCAGGAATGATCTCTGGATTTGGAAAGTGTCTTCCAAAGTGTGGCAGGAGTGTCCTGTTGTTATACAGACAAATAGACTTAACGAGGATTAAAATGAGCTGGGGTTATGTGGCCATGTGTAAGACAAGGCTAAGAACTGCTCTGCTGAATGAGATCAAATGTGTGGTTGGCTTAGGGTACTGACTTTGCCATCTTCTGTGGCCTGTGTCCATTGCTCCTCTGGCCTGAGCATTTCTTGGAGCAAAAGGTGTCATACAGATTATTATGTTTTGTAATCCTTGATGGATTTTTTTTTTCCCAAATAGCTTTCAATCCATTAGACCATGAGTAAGGTTCAGTCAGTCTTTCCCTATTCCCCTTGGCCATTGGAGAATGCAGGGTTTGCAAGATCATGAGGAGAGGACACAAGGCTTTGTGACACTACAGATCAGTGATGGGAAAGCTTAGCTAGGACAAGAGGGGATGGAGAGAAGTTTGGTTCGTTGCCTCTGCAATTGCTCAGGTTTTTGACAGTAAATAGATGCTGGAAATAGCAACAGAAGGTGTCCTGGGAGCAGCAGATACAACCTGAGCTCTTCCTTCACAGCTGAGCGTGGCTGTGTGACAGTGATGGAGGTCTTGTTCGTGGTCTCCTGGAGCCTGTGAATCTCTGACTGCTGCAGACTTGGAGGGGGGAGTCTGGAAATTGTCCTCATTGTTCCACCAATGCTCAGCAGCTTCTGGCTGCTTACAACATTCCCCAGCTTTGGAGGAGGAAAGCATCTTTCTGAATCTCATGCAGTGTGCTGCTTACCCTAGAGGGGCTAACATTTGTGGTAGTATTTGTCCAGTCTAGCCTGCTTCTCAAGTCTGCAGGCAACAATAGGCCACCGCTACAATGTTCAGATCTGGATTTTATCTTTCTTTGGCATTGCTTCCCCAGATGTGCCAAGAGATAAGGTTTCTTAATCTTCAAAACACCTTTGTCAGTGTGAAATAGCTTGAATTTTATCAGAGGGAGGTAGTGGTGGTGTTTTGTTGTCATTTTAAGCTTTTAATAATAAGTGCTTTCATATTTTGAATAGCACTCAGAAGTGCTGATAAACAAACAAACTTAGTGCATTGAAAGCAACTTCTGAGTCAAGTGGGAGATAATGCCCTTTCCTTTCAAAATTACTGTTGTCTACAAAAGTATCTGTTCTTGGAACACAGAAGCAGGGAAGGTAAATGCAAACTGTTTTGCATTGAGCTTTCTTTCATCTATTATTTTATTAAGTGTGCGGTATGAACTGAAGCTAACAAACTGATGCTTTGTTAGAGGATATGTAAAGCAAGTGGAAGTATGGAGGCACATATTTCTAACACATAATCCTTTAAAAATAATTGGGGGGGGGGAAATCCAGCAATCATGTCTCTCAAACTTGAATAATAAATCGTGAACACTGTGCTAATCTAGGAAGCAAATTAATGCATTTTCAAAGCTTCCACCAATGCATGAGTAAACCAGGAAAGGCTGTGTGGAGGGAGGGAAGCAAATCTTATACTCAAAGCTTATTACTGGAGTTCAACCTATTTCACAGGCAAGTTTGTTTTGGTATTGGATATTTGATTGGATAATAGAATTTACCAGCTGCTAGGACAAATTTTGAAATCACTCTGCTGCTGCTGGGCCTGGTTTCCCACTGCCATGCACTATGTGTCATAAGTTCAGAACTGTCCAAAATGTCACTAAATCGGAGCAATTACTCTGTATTTTTACCTTGCGTGGTGTATTTAGCTATGTGGTAGGGATCAGAGTCTCTTTTGGTTAGCTCTTGATGAGCTCTAAGCGGCTTAAGAAAGCAATGCTGATTAGGTGACGGACTTCAATACGACCCTGTTAAAATACCCAATGCAACTTATTTGTCAGAGGGATGAGTACCAGCTTACGTTGCTTCCAGTCTCCAACTGAACCATTATTAAATAGCTACATGAAAGGAAAAATAGTCTGTCTTCAAAGTGCTGGAGAATTTCAGAAGTTTTACAACTTAGCCTTATCCCGAAATTCATTGTCTTTCATTATGACCTAAATATAAATTAAGGAAAAACTAGAACAGAAAAGGAGGATTTGGGATCTTACCTACTGCACTGTTAAAGTCAACTGGCAGATGCCCTGCAATGACTAATGGTGCTGGATCAGGCCTTTGGTTTGTTGTTGTAGTGGGTTAAGGAATGTACAGAAGAGAAGCAAGTCACAGGTAATGTAATCCTTGTTTGAGACAATGTGTTGCTGAAATATCACGAACTATACTTTGGATTTGGTCTGCAACATAATGGTGAGTGAAGCCAATTGGCCTTTCACAGACTTGCCCTGTTTTACTGTAAGAAAATACATGAGGCTTTCAAGTGCTTCAATGTTTACTTATAATAACATGTTAACATTTAGGCAGCAGTATTTCAAAACAAGCTAGTTTATTTTCAAAGCCTTCTCAGGGCTTTTCAGGTGTTCATTTATCTAAGTCCAGATAACTCTTGGGACAGGTCGAGGTTATAACTTCTGGTTTTGTCTCCAGTCCAAATGTAGTGAGTACAGAGGGGTTGAGATACACACAGAAACAGAAAATATTTTCCAAGAAAGGGCTTTAAAATGTCCATGGTGTATCTGAGGCAGTATATGGTTGTTTCATGATACCAGTATCAGTCTGTTTTCTGAAGCCTTGAAACACCAGGATGTTTATTTTTTCTTTTGAGCACCTTCCTCCAGAAAATCAATCCTTTTGCTTTGATCTCTGTTTGATCTCTGATCTTGATGGGATTGTTGTGTGATAGCACTTGGTGTGGGATAATTTGAAACTAAGTAGTTTAAATATTTAAGTTTTGGGGTGCAAGGGGAGAAGAACAGCTGTCAGAAACAGCATGTGGATTTGTGTATCGAAGCTAAGGATTTTTAGAATTTTGATGTCTCGACTGGTGCTGAGAAGAGCAGTGGAGATCCTTCAGATGTCACGGTGCAAATTACTGGGCTGGATGGCTTTGATATTAGCACAACCAAAGTGTGCAGCAGACTAAGGCAACATCTCTCTATCAGTGTGTAAGAACACAGATACTTGGTGTGGCTCAGCAAGGACCGGTGTCTCGCTTCTCGCTTTTACTGATGCTTCCAGAGCAAGGTGTGAGATCAGATTTGGTAAAGGGGACTTATGGTCTGACATGTACTTAAAACTTGTCTAAAAGAAACAGAACTTGAACAGTGTGCCTGTCACTTACCCATCTCTGCAGCCTCAGTACTGAAGACAGATTGTGAAGGGTTCATATCCTGTGTTACGGCAGGACTTTTTCTATGCTTCACAGAGACAGAAAGTTAAATGGGTTGTTTAAAGTGGGGAGCTGAAGCAAGACGGGAAGCGAACCCAAATTTCACAGAACTTGATGTAGTGATTTAGCCTTTGAGCCATGCTGTTTCCTGAAGAGTAGTGTAATTCAGAATGGACGTATTCTGCTCTGACAATGAATTACAGCTATTATAGAGGACAAATGGGTATCCAAAGCATCTCATTACAGACATCACATTAGAAGTTGATGTCTTGTACATGAGACTTGTGTGGTTTGTGCTTCATAGAATCGTTAAAGTTGGAGAAGCCCTCCAAGGCCATCTGGTTCAACCATTCCCCTACCACCACTGTCACCCACTAAACCATGTCCCTAAGCACCACATCCAACCTTTTCTTGAACACTCCCAGGGACAGTGACTCCACCACCGCCCTGGGCAATCTGTTCCAGTGCCTGACTTCTCTTTCTGAGAAGAAATGTCTCCTATTTCCAGCCTGGTGCAACTTGAGGCCATTCCCTCTAGTCCTATCACTAGTTACCTCTGAGAAGAGGCTGACCCCCAGCTTCCCACACCTTCCTTTCAGGCAGTCGTAGAGAGCAATAAGGTCTCTCCTGAGACCTTCATTACATCAGTGAGGAAAGGAAGTGTTTCTTGCAGGAGAGTGTCACAAGTTCACTGGTCATCAAAGGGCATGATGGCACACAGAGCAATAGGTTGCACAGCCTTGGGGGTCTCTGAAGAGGAAGAACAGTCCAAGGCAAGCAATCATAGGGAGGCTAGAAGGGGAACCAACAAAGCCAAGGTTCCTCACCTCATTTGAAAACCAAAGAAAGCATTACAGTAATGTCAGCTAAATAGCAGGTTTGCAAGTTCTGGAGAGAAGGAGCTGGCCAGTCAGCCATGGTCGTGCCTACTGCCTGTGAGAGTGATGCACCCCCACTACCTGTTCTGCTGAATGTTTCACAGGGCTATCCAGCAGCACTTCTTTCCTTCTCCCCAGCTGAATCATAACTGGTTTGTTTTATCCACGGTCCTCAGTCCCTCATGCAAAGCTTCTGAGTGTGGGGTTTGTTTTCTGAAATTGAAATATTTGAGGAAATTGTGCATCACTATAGTCTTTGGTATATGCTATTGCTGAGGAGTGGGAGCACTCAGAAGCCTCCTCTTGCGCTGTCTGAAAGCTTGGAGGAGGCACGAGTAGTTTCACCTGTTCATCCAAAACCATGCAAGAGACAGAAGACAATATAGTAAGTTGAAAGGGGAATAAATATCCTGTGGGCTGGAGGGATGAGTACAAGCAATTTAGGTTATTTCAAAATAATGTTTTTGTTACCCCTCAGTCAGCAGAGATGCATCTGGGTGACTTCTTGAGCACTGCAGAAGATGGAATAACCCAGGGAGGTCGTTTGCACTCTCCTTGTCTATCTCACTGATGCTGCGTATGTGGTTGTGTAAGACAACTGTAAATACCTGTTACCATCTCTCACAGATTCACAAAGAGAAGGGGATTATAACAGAGAGAAGGTAGGCTGCTGCTGTGTTCACTTGTTAAATTTGTTGTATCAGCCTAGGGTATCGTCATGCTCTTTCACTGAAGCATGATAAAGAAACTGAATTTCTGAGAATGCTGAGTCCCAGTCTGCTCCTAAACCCAGGGGCTTCCACACAGATTAGAAAGTGAATGCTGCCAGATTCATCTCCATCTTTTCAAAGCATTGTTTCAGAAAGCATCTGGAGTGCAACCCAGGAGTGGTTTGCCGACTGATTTTGCTTCTAATACTTGAGCAAAAGCAAAGGAAAACATACCCTCAGAAAGAGGGGGCACAGGCATTACAGTGTTATTGGGAAAATAAGCAAAACTTGCAATAACCAAAATGATACTTTACTGCTAAACAAAGAGGATATACCAGCCACTTCAGCAGATGCTGAGATCGTATGTGGGATCTGAGAAGACTGATTTATTTCTGTCATTCTTAAGTATGTTCTGAAAATACATATTGTTGTGATATCCCTATCCTTTAAATTTTACCCTCAGGATCTCTATTCGGAAAGAACTTCCTGTATACTGTTGCAGCACAGATCCTTCGTGCAAAAATAAATAAATAAAGCAACAATGCTTGCTGTAGAGAAGTTAAAGTAAAATGAGTGTTAAACCATACAGAAATGTGTGTTCCTAGCAGGATGAGGCTCTATTCTGAAGATTTGGCACAGAGACTGAGTTATTTTTGCAGTATTCAAATATTCCTTGAGTGCCAAGCTAGAATATTTAAAGTGAAAGATATCGAGGGAAGATGTCTTTATAGCTGCCAAGTTTAAATCAGTATATGGAACTGGTGAGGGCCAAAAATGATGTTTGCCAGTAGGGCTGTTTTTGTTGCCACATGCATCTCGACAGTGAATTTGTATTGATTTCAGAGTAAGTTTGAAGTATGTTTTGAGGGTGGAACTGATTGATGGCTTTAGGGGGAAAGAAAACCACCCATAGTTTAAAACCCTTTTACTGTTGTGTTCTATATCTGTATAGCTTGGTAGCAGTGCTTGTATCCAGTCAGTTTGAAAGGCATTCAGATGAAGACAGCACAAACTTGGTGACATTAAGTTCTGGGCAGAGCTGTTTTTTCGCTACTAAAATGTCTGGATATTGTTTCATTTAATGTTTTTCATTAATGAGCTAGATGAGAACAGGCTCATTACTGAAATACAGGGCTAATAACAGTTGAAAGAGGAAAACATTACCCCATACTGCACCACAGTGAAATGAACTTCAATTGGATAAAAATAAACTAATAGGTTGGGGCTGGACTACAGAATTATTTTAAAGTTACTGGGCAGAAGAGGGACTTACGTAGTAATTCTGGAAGAGATCTGTAGGGGAATGATGGCTGTGATTTTAACACATGAGGCAGCAGGGAAGAAATTGCCATTGCAGGTCTCAGCTGCGTATTCTGAAGTGTTGTGTTTATGGTGGAGATGCCTGTATGCTGCTGCTGCAAATGCAGTATTGTGTTTGTCGTTACTAAAAATATATGCAGAAATAGAAGCTGAAAGTAAAGTGACAAAACCCTTAACCATGCCTGAGTGCAAGGAGAGGGAGTGAAGTAACACTGTAAGGATAGTACCCAGATACAACTCTGAAAATAGCACTGAGATGAGTAAGAGGTAATAATGACAGGAAAATACGTTGTTGGTGGATTAACATACTACATTATTCAGGAAAAAAAGAAATGAGGTATGATCCCCCTGAACTCCTTTAAACTTGGCTCACAAAGTCTTCCCTGCTATTACACAGGAATTTACATACTACCAGGTAGGTGCCCTGCCTGACACCAGAAACAGACTTTTCCCATCCTTTACTCATCTTCAGAAAACATGAGTTAAAATATGGTGTTTTCAAACCAAACTCAGTTGAAGTAATGAGCTGTAAATCACAATAATCCATATATAAAAACTAGAGGGCTTCTGCAGTATCAAGCTTACACAATCTTGTTGTGGCTGCAGCTTGGTATGACTTCACCATCACCTCTAGCTATCTTCGTATCTCAGTTCTCTTCCAATAGCTTTGGCTTTCAGGCTTCTTAGAAAAGCTACACTGCATGGGGGTAATGTCAGATGGACTGCAGCGAGCACTGGGCATCAGCAACACAGTAAGTCTCATTGATTTCTTCCAAACTGAGATCACCTTCTGGCAATATATATATATATATATATATATATATATATATATATATATATATATATATATATTCTGTAAAAGTAATTTAAAGAATAGCAATTCATATTATTTATCCTTGTTCATCAGGGACAAGACTGGAGGGGGTACTCTACATTCAGAGGGCTGCTAGTGCAAACTGTGTGGGAGTTGCTCTAACTGATGCTGTATAAAAATTAATGCTGCTAGTGCCTTGGGAAGGTGTTCTTGCCATGCTGTATAAAAAGCCTGGGTGTGTATTGGAAGATTGAATTCTCTTACATGGCTTGACCTGCTCTATGAGTTCTGCTCTGCAGGGGGCATCAGACTCTGTCAAAGTGATGCGCCTTTTCAGTGAAGTTTTGTGCTGAGTAGCTCTGTCTGGTAAAGAGCCAAGATCTGTGACCTTGGAGCCTCTCTGTAGACGTTTTTGTGTATGGCAGAGCCTAGCCAATTGAATTACAACCTAATAATTATGGAGAAATCACTCCTCATCAAGAAGCAAATTTTGAACTCTTTTGCCACTGAGTTGTGTGTGTGTGTGGGGGGGGGGGGGGGGGGGGGGGGGGGAGGTTTTTTTCTTTCTCTTTGTTGTTGTTGTTTGGTTTTTCTTTTTGCTTGAATAAGCTCTCCAGTAGGATGAGAACCATGGAGGATGGAGAACCACAGTTGAGCCTTAACTAGCCATTGCCCATTGCTATAATTCACATGAGAATTAAATCCTTAATGTTCTGCAGGAACCAAGGTGTATTCTGTCTTAGCAGAACTGAAAACTGGGCAGATGCAGGGAGAGGCACCAACAATTAAATGCACTGCTTCTTTACAAGGTGTAGTAGTACTTGTAGGTTAGCTGTCCCTAAGCCATGAGCAACACCTTACCAAACACTGTACGAGAGTTAATTCCTGACTGTCATACTGCCTGTAGATTGCTTCTCATCATTCTTAACCTAGGCAGTCCAAGGCATTGTTTTTGGCTACTGCCTACACTGCCCTTTACTGCTGTGCCAGCACTTAAGCCCTAATCACATGGAGAACCCTCTGAGAGATCCAATCCAGGCAGCGAGAAAATGTGATTCCTCCGTGTGGTTCCAGGGTGCTAGTCATGTTCTGTGACGCAGAATCACTTCCATTAGGTGAAGGCAAAACAGAGGTTAGACGATGTTGGAAGAAACAAGTGGTGTCTTCCTGTCTGAAGTTCATTTCATATATTAAATCTAACAGGAATTATTTTTAAGTGTGTATGTATAGAGGTGTGTGTGTGTGTAGATATATACAAACAGACACTATTTTTTTTATCTATTCTTACAGTTCCTAAGTGAGTATATTATAATGGTGTGATGCCTATGATATCAAATTACCCTGTTCTTTTCTGGAGAATGGTACTCGTTTCCTGACCAGGTCCTGAATCCTGAATCTCCAAAGAAAAGAAAGAAAGAAAACAAACCCCAGGAGATTACCACCGTATCTGTTCATCTGTCCATACTATCTAAACAGCTCTTCCATCCCTAAATAGTCCCCTTTTTACCTGTGTAAAGACATTATGCTTTTCAAAAAGTAGTTGAGGTTCACATGTGTGGCAGTGCCATTCTCTATGAATAAATGCATTTCTTACTGTGCTTTGCTTCATAACACAGTGCTGTGGTTGCTTAAGCTGTGTGTCACTGTGTAATCTCTTGCAGTGGAGTTTCAAAGCCTCAAGAAGAGCAAGTGGTGAGGAATTGCTCAGCCACAGGGAGGAGAGGGAAGCTGGTGGTGGAGGAGAGGACCAAATCCTTGCTGCTTCCTTGCGTTTCAGCCCTGGTATCCTGAGGGTTCAGTTGAAAATGATGTCCTGTAAATTATTGCATGAGCTGCCCCTTTACAGCTTTTAATGACGTTTTATTATGATATTAGAAATGATGAATTCCAGAGGAGGCCATTTGCTGCATCAAGACCATGAAGAAGATTAGTGTTAGAGACCCTGTGAGATTCATATTTTTGATGGAACTATTTCTTCCTACAGAGTATGAAAATGTTTCTGGGTCTGATTAAAGAATATGAGCAATGTTTTTGCAGGATGGCTCTCCTGTAGGAACATAACTATCACAGCATGCTCTGGGGGTAGTCAAGAAGTGAAATATAAATGTCATTTCTACTCCACATATATTCAGCTTGGAATTAAACAGTGTTCTTTTACCAATGAGGCTGCTAGCACAACTGATGGATTGAGAAATGAAATCTGTTAAAGCAAGATTAGAGTTCTTTCCAGAAAAAAAACAAAAACAAAAACAAAACAAACAAACAAACAAACAAACAAAAAAAACAAAACAAAACAAAACAAAACAAAACAAAAAAAAAAAAACAAAAAAAAAAAAAAAACCTTGAGGTTTCAGGGTTGCTGTAGAGTCTATCAAATGCAATAATTCTGTGTCCTGAACTGATTTCTTGTGTGCTACCTAACAGTGCAACCTGAGTAATCATTATCTATCATGGCCTTAGAAGTCTGTAGAGATCCTGATCTGAAATCCCTGAAGACTGTCATCTCTTTTCCAGTAAGTTCCATGTTGTCGGGGAAAAAAAAAAACCTTGGGAAGTAAGATACCTTTTTTCATTAACAGTTTAGCAGTTGAAAAAAGACAAGAGAAAAGGAATGCTTTATTTAGGGTAGAAAAATATTCATTTTCTGATTTAAAATAAGTTATAATACAGTTATGAACCAACTTAACTGCATGAACTCAGTAATGGCCAGATACATCAAACATAAAGAAATATTTCAAACCAAGACATTGTTTACAGCACTATGTAGATAGATGTACTAGCATCTCCTTCTTATCTTGCTGTCCAGCAGTGACTGTGTTTGCAGACTCCTAGGGAAGGGCAAGAACAGAGGCAAGAAGATCTGCTACTTCCCGTGTATATTCTTGCAAGCTTACTTTTATTTCACTGAAATGCTTGTGCATCTTCTAAACCTTGTGGTGGTGCTAGGTTAAGAGGCGTGTTTTTTCAAGATAATGAAAAAGTTCAACTAGTTCTGTTCAGAACACCTCTGAGGTTGAAATAACTCTTTATACTGTGACTTTCTCTGGATTCGAGTGTTTTCGAACTTCTGGGTTGCTTTACAAATAGGACATTTCTTATAAAGGACTAATTTGCAGGGAGCTGAATGCCCCTGTACAGAGTACAGTACTCCACTGAAACACTCCAGATTAACCTCCTATTTTAAAGGTGTTTGAAAATGGAACAAATTTTTAGTTGAAAGCTTCCTTTTCTGTGACATTTGCAATCGAGATTTAAAAAACAGCAACAACAACAAACACACTTGTCACACATAGTAGTCTTCTGTGAGTGTGGACCTGGATCAGAATCAGGACTTGAAGAATGGAAACTCTTGAGAGTGCCAAGAGGAGCTGTACGTACCTGAGAACTACATACATTTCTACATACTACATACATTCCAGTGTTTTCAGTCCACTTCTCTTCTGTAGTTAGTTGTTGATGGCTGTCTTTGTTGAATAACCTATATTGAATTCTGTTTGGATTTGCTGTGAATCTGCGATTGTGGTCTGCTAATTCCCTCGGATGTTTGTTTTGTGAACCAACTGTGTAAGATTACTTTCCTCCAAAATAATATACTGTAGGCATTCTTGAATAGTAAGATATGTAAGCTTAGATCAATGGAATCACACACTTAAATCAGAATTACTTACTTATTTTTAAGTAACAGGAAATATTTCATGAAGTGGACAACACATCTCCTTAGTTTAGGATCAGTGATGTTACAAAAATAATCATTTTTCTGTTATCTTCAAGATATGAAAATGAGCTAATACCACCACTTGCAGAGAATTATGAGATATCTGTTAGAAACAAAACCATTATCACTTACTGTTATTTATTTATTTATTTTAAAAGCAAAAACAAACAAAAAAGCCTGCAAAAGGCAGAGGATGCTCCTGACAAGGTAATGAAAGAATGTTTCACTGTAATACCACTTCTGCTGTTTCCCCCAGTAGGAATTGTATTCAGTAGGAATTGTACCTGAATGACTAATGAAATGATTTACTTGTATGTGCCCTGAAGAACTGAGTTGTCTTGAGTCTTTAAGGAGCAAAAGTTTGTTTTCTTTTTTTAGAAGCCAGAAACAGGCAGTGATTTCTGAAAATACTCTTCTGAACACTGTGCAGAGAATATGTGGGCTGATGCAGTTTTTTGCTCTCCAGATTGAACAAGGAGTGAGAGTTGTAGCACAGTTAATCAGGGGAGTTTAATCATGGATTCAACATTTTATTACAAACAGATTTTTTCTCACTTTATTGCTTCCTTCATACCCGTTAGACTTACTCAATTGACTCACACAACAGACAGTTAATCCCATTGGTTGATAGATTTTTTTTTTAATCTTATTGTCTTTCAACATTATTTATGAAAATTTTATCCTCAATCTTTTAAAAATCAAACTATTATTCTGTAGTATTTTTGTTAGGTAGTTGCTTTTCTTTTCCTCCTTTTTTTGGGCAGGAAAAAATGTTTGGTAGGGATTTTTCTTTGGATTTTTTTTTCCTGCAATAATTAAGATCCCAAATATGGATAGTTTAGAATTAATTTATAAACATAGACTGTTTTGGGGTAGATTGTGGCTGGATGTTTTGGGGCAGACCTGAAAACAATGTGTTTTCCATTGCTTTAACTTACATTTTTAGTTTTTCTGGGTGAAGTATAATCCATCTGGTATCACAGTTGCTTGGGTAGGGCTCTTGCTCTCAAGATATTTTATAACGCTCAGATTCTAGAAGCTTACTCCTGTGCTCAAAAGACAGAAGGTCAGAATGTGAATAGGGTACAATGTGGCTGTGGTCTTGGTTCAGCAAGATGAAAAAAGATTGGTATATGCTGAATTAAAAATATGAGAAGGTATATCTTGAATGAAGTGACCCAGTGAACTTTCCTGAGCACTCATCTAGCTATTTTTATGAAAAGCAATTATGTGTGTGAAAGTAATATGAAGGAGTTTACTCACCACTGTGTGCTCTAAGGACTGTTCACAGGAGAGCAGATTGATGAATCTGACTGATAAATAGGCTGCAAAATGCAGACAGTATTATTAGTCACAGCTAAATTCACTCTTTCAAAGTAGAATGTGGACTAAGCTACATAATAGGGAGAGTAAGTTAAACTTCTAGGTCTGTTAAGTGTAAGGACTGGAAACATAAGCAGCTGGGCTGCAGAAGGTTGTTAGATGTGCCACACAAAGGCAGTGGACCTTTTTGGCAGGTGATCAGCAAAAAGTGAAGGTAGTATAGATAAAAACATTTTTAATTCCTTGTTTATGACATGAGCACCAGACTCCCAGGAAACAGATGATACCTGTTTTCAGGCTTCCAGGTGCTTAATGTCAGGTGGTGATTTATAGAAAGCAATATTTTTTTCAGTACATAACAGTGACAAGTGCATACCTGCCAAACTGGGATTTATTTTTTTTTCCTGGCTCTTGCTGAAATACGGTGTATGAGTTCACTTTCATGGGAATTGGTAAAAGCTTAAATAAGGATTTTCAGGTGCACCTGGAATTCACCAAATGTTGCTCTCAAGAAGCTGGACTTAGTCCAGTGATGAGGTGCACGTACATCTTGCCCTAGGCTGACCCATTCAAACCTCTAGCAAACCCATCAGCTCCCCCGAGGGCAGCAAGCATTTTGTTTTCTCAAGGCATTTTAAAAGCAACATCATAGTGTGTCCAAGTTCATGATTCCCTTCCCTACTCCAGGCTAGGATGCTTGTGTGCCTCCGTCTGGGCATCCAGATTTTACCACAAATTCTTGAATTGCTGGAGAGGAATGGGATTAGTATGTAACAACAGCTGCTTGTGAGGATCCATCATGGCCTTATAAAGGTTGTTCTATGAGTTGCAGGGTAGCTCTTTAGACTGCCATTCAAAAAGTCCTGCACACTTTTTCATATATACATAATTCATGCATCAGTGTTTTTTTCATCCACCTGCTTAGACAGGATTTCATCTGTGGTGGTCTTCTCAGGTAGTTACCGTCTGTGTCTAGTTCATCAGGGTAAAGATGTAAAAATGCAGTACGACTTTTCTACTCAAAAGATCATTGCTACTTGATTTGTACATTGGAGCTGGCAATATTTAGTATCCGTAGCTCTGTGTGGGACACCAGCTGTGCAAGGGATTTGAGAGGTAGTTATTAAAAAAAAAACAAAAGACTGAATTCTCCTGATCAGATATTGTAACCAGCTGAACACAGGGCTTTGTAACAAACCTATGGCCTTGAACCTGAGTGAGAGCAGTAGTATGACTCTATCAGGACTTCAAGGCTGCTGGCTCTCCTTTCCTCCAGAGGCACTTTAGCAACCCATGTTCCTTTCTTAAATTCTGGAAATTTGTTCTTTGAAACCCATTGTTAGAAATGGCCTCCCAGGGCAGGTAGGTCCAACGTTTTCCTCTCCCTGCTGTGAACGCTCAAAGGATGGGAAGATTAAAGAGAGCCTGGGCTTGCTCTGCACCGTGCTTGGGCACAGACCTCACATGCTGCAGTGAGGAGTTCAGAGACACATTATTTTGGAGGCTTGTTGGATTTGTGCAGTTGCATGATGAAAGGTGTACTGGAAGGCAGCACAGTGCTGCTTCTGAGATCCAGAGGCTTGTTAGAACAGCCCTACAGGTAGAGGACGTGCGGGTGGCCCTGGAGTAGCTGTGCTTCTCTTTATGCACCGGGAATAACTATGCAAAACCAACACGAGCATGGAAAAGGAATGGAAAAGTGAATTTTCTCCCTGATCATGGTTTCCACCAGTAGTGCTATGCAACGTTGTCCTTTTCCTCCTTTAAGCTCTTTTGCTTGCCCATCTTTTGTCCCTGTTTTAGGTTGTATGATGTCCTGGGCAGAGACTGCGCACAGCTTAGCATCTTTAAGATCTGCACAGGTGATGCATGATGATGTTGCATGGTAAGCTCCTAAATTCTTCAGAAAAAAAGAACAGGGTCGAGGATCACACTTGGTGTGCCCTGGCTGTTCTGATGGGTGATTGAGAGCCGAGGTGTCCAGAACTGAAAAGCTGTCTTGAGCCAAATCCAGATGGATCTGAAGTCACAGCAAAACTTTTCCTTTCCAGGAAACTATGTTCCCCTTTCAAAGGTTAAAGAACTACGTTTCAGGTGATGCTAGAAAAATCAGTTGGTTAATGGATACTTTGTATTTGGACATACATTAATCACTGCATTGACTCCAACTAGATACATGGGTATGCCTGTTTTTATGTGTGCGCATATGTTTTTCTCTTTGGTCATTCAGGGGACAGCTGCCTGTTAAATGTTTTATAAGAGATGAAATTAGAATTTATTTTGCCAGCTTTACAAAGTATGGGATGAATTGAATGATAGAAGAGATGAATGAGCTAGGAGAACTCTTAGGAAAGTCTTTTCTTACAATTTTGCTCAGCTCTTGAGCATTTGCTACTAACGATCCTGTTTTCAGAGAAAATATTGCAACCTTCCCTGATTCTCTGTTCCCATTTTCCATGTGTTGCACCGTTGAGCACATGGGTGATGCAGAAGCAGCTGAGCAGCAACACCCATCTTGCTCAGACAAGAACCTGTCTGGAAACTCTCAGAGAAGAACCCATGTAAGTTGCTTCATAGTAATGATTGCTGTGCTGTTTGATGAAGAAAAAAAGTGTATGTGCCAAAACAAGTTGTTTTATCTGCTATGAAGTTCATACCTTCACTGCTTGTAAATGAAGGTACCCAGGAAAAGTTAAGTTCAATTACCAGAGCTTTGCACAGACGTGCTACTGTAATGTCTGGGCATCTCACAGGTATTTGTGATATAAATTATAATTATTTCCTTTATCTCAGTTTATTTTTTTCTCTCACATTTGTATATGATCTAGCTGATTTGTCTGGAAGAAAATGCTGGAAGAAAGCAAACTGCAAGTGTGATTTGTGTTTTGGTGCAGGGTGGTTTAATGCCAGAGCTCCTCTTGGTGTGAATACTGCCGTTCACCCTTTTGTTGCAGGGCAATTGCAGCAGACCCATACTTGGATCTTGCGTCTTTGTAAGATCACTATGGAGCTCAATAACCCTGTCCTGAGAGTACGTTTCCTGCAGATAACTCTGTGCTGATACATCCTCTTAGGTTCTGAAATTCAAGGACTTAGGGACATAGGTCAAGTGCCATCTGTCTACCCCAGAGCCTATCTAACTTATGCCTTTCCACAGCTCTGTCTGTGTGTGGACAGCAGCATGGAGTCTCCTCCTTTGAGGCTTACTATTAAGAGCAACTTCGCAAAGCAGCATCCCTGGAACACACACGTTTTGCCTATAGACTAAGCCATGGGTAATCTTGAAGCAAAACAACAAATTCCTAAACCTCCTCTACATTTCTTTGGCTCTGCTGAAAATCTCCTGCACTGCAGGCAAGGTTATTATGACTGTTTCTATTTCTGTCATCTACCACAGCCTTTTCTTCTGTTCTTGTCTGGTCTCTTCTGCTATAGATGATCTGTTTTACTGCATTGTCTCATCCTGCTTGTTTGTTTTTGTTTTGTTTTGTTTTTTCATTTTCTCTTTGAGTTGTGATTTTTGATATTTTCTCTCTGCCCTCCTTTTCCCCCTGCACTCTCTGGCTGCTCAATATTTGTGTTTGATACAGCAGTTAAGAACCATTAGCAAGACAGTCATTTTTTGCCAGGAGTCATCATTGCCAAGGATCAGTAATGACTTTCTCTGGACAGACAGATTTTTCATCTCCCTTCTCAAGAAGAAGAGTCATGGTGAGAGTCTGGAGTAAAAGTTAAAAGCAATTCAGAGAGCTGCTGCAATGAGATTGGAATTTGAAGCTGATGTGGTCAGATTAACCACATTACTCAATGCCACAGTTAGTATCCAGTTATAACGTTGTTCTGATGACTTTGAAAGGCTTCAGAAACAGTGATAGCTGTGGAGAGAGCAGTCACCAGTCCAGAGGCAATATTATGAAAAATGTGAACTAAGTTATAAGTCCAAAAATGGTAAGTTGATTGTGTTTTTCCCTTGCAAGAGCAAGCAGAAATCAGTGTTATCTCTGTAAATGCACATACTGTCAGCTGGACCGAAGGAGAAGTCTTAAAGTTCACTGTGATGCCACTTTTGAAATAAAGGTTTTAAATCTCTAGGCAGAACAAAATGGTCACGGGGACCTTGTTTGCCAGGGTTCAATAGAAGTAAGAAAACTTTCCAAAGTATGGAATACAAGATGTAGAATTAAACTTGTGGCAGTGAAATGTGCACTGGTTTTGGAACAGTGTGAGAAAAAGGCTTGAGGTAAACTCTGTCCTTCTACCTTCAGCTATAAACGTGTGTCATCCTCCCCAGATCCACTGTGATTGCTCTGTAGGACACTCCTGGATGCATGCTAAGGACGTTCGCTACTGAATGCAACCTGATAGTGCTTTGAAATATTGATGAATAAAAGGTTAATTTTTAATTCCCCATCAATCTGAACTAATTAGAACTCAATGTGTTTTTCTCCCAGAGACTTTCCTACGTTATACGACCTGATATGGCTGCCCATTTAAATAGACACAGAGCTACAGAATAGTACTGTACCAGGGGCCAAGATGTTAGGTTTAATAGAAGAAAATGGGTTTGCCTGCTTCTATTTGTGGTGATGCCAGTGGACCAAATTCTGCTTTTACAATTCTTTGACTATCATCATGTGATGCCACTTGCGTTGAGCTCATCTTGCCACGAGGTCTTCAAGAGCTCATGGAGCAGATCAAATATGAATAAATTAATATTGAGGCCATCTGAATAATAATATTCCACATGCATAGACCTAAATCTTGTTGATGCATATTTATGAGTTGCTTCCTTGTATTGATCACCAACCCACTTTGGCATCAGTCTTGAATGCCTGCATTTGTGCTTATGGCTGGGAAGGCCTGAGCCAGCTAGGGTGATGTTTATCTTGCTTCTGTCCTCATTCATATTTTGATTGTCTGTTTCACCTAATTGAAGTTCATATATTCCTGTTGTATGTCCATATTCAGAAATATAGAACAGCGGTCACAAGTCCTGATTCTTCATTAATGGGATGGAATTTATTAAAGTATAGTGGAAAAGAAATTTTAATCCCTCTGTGTCTTAGCCAAATGTTGCTTCATTTGAAACAGATTAAATATGAACACCTGATAGCCTCTGTATGCTACTAGAATAAAGGAGCTAATCTCACTCTGAGCAATAGTAGCAGAGAACTGAAGAAGATGAGGAAATATACTTCTGCCCCAGGAATGTGCATTATTCAGTGACTGCTACTGTGATATGTGCATGACTGAGCCAAAACCCGAAGTAGTTGGTGGTCATATTGTTTCCTTTTGAGTGGGCTGTGTTTGCATAAACAATAGCCATGCAGTAGGTACAGCCCCAAGGAGAAACTCCTAATGGTAGGTCATTGAAATACCTATTTAGTTGGTGGTTAGCCAAAAGTTCAGTGCTGTTTGTGTATTTGCTATTGAAACATTCATGTGAGGCTATCTCTGGCATCGGGAGTTTAGCTGCTCCACTGCCAAAGACAAACTTGGACCCTTTTGCTTTTTGCCTTCTTAATGTGTTTTTTTTTTTTTTTTTTTTCCTGCAAAACTGGGTAAGTGATTGCTGGTGTATGCACAGTAATAAAGCTTGTCAGACACAGCCAGCCAGAATTCTTCTGAATTCACATTTAATTTATTCACAGCACAGCATGCAGCAGAGCTGATGGCTGCAAGTTAATGTGCTGCACTTTAATGAGATAACCATTTACCTCCCAGGTTTTGAGGCGTATGGTAGTTTTATTTGTCAACCTGGCCAAAGCTAGACCTATAAGAAATCTCTACACAGGAGTATTTTATTTACTTAGATGCTTTTGCCGGGAAAGAAATCAGTGAAGTAATTAAGTAGTGCTTCTTTTATTTTAGCACAGGATATTTATTTATTTGTTTATTTAAGTTATTTATTTATGGAGCCTGCAGTTTGCAATATGTCCTTGTCTGTATTCTGGCTCACAAGTGTTACCTAGATAAAAATGTTCTATTCACAATTTCTTTGTACTTGTGGAATTAAATTTCCACCAGTGTCTGAAAACAGATCGTCTCCTTTCCTTTAGATGCATGTATTTCTGGGGAGGACAGTCAGCAGGAGAAATGCAGGAACTCTGCAGCATGAGATGCAGATACAGAAGTGTCAGTGTGACAGAGCTGCACAGTCTGCCTTTAAACAGTAAATTGTGTGGTTCCACTCAGGTCTTGAAATCCAGTTGATGTCCACAGAGTCACAGAGTGGTTTGGGTTGGAAGGGACCTGAAAGATCACCCAGTTCCCATGCCCCTGCCCATGGGCAGGCACACCTCCAACCAGAACAGGTTGCCCAAAGCCCCATCCAGCCTGGCCTTGAACACCTCCAGGGATGGGTGCTGTGCTTTAACCCCTCGGACAGCTCAGCACCACACAGCCATTTGCTCACCAGTGAGGTGGGGAAGAGAATTGTAGAAAATGGTAAAAGCTCATGGGTTTAGATAAAGATGGTTTAACAGGACAGAAAAGGAAAAAAAAAATAATAATGATGATCGTAATAATAATGATATGTACAAAGCAAGCGATGCACACCACCCCATGCCCAACCTGTCCCCAGGCAGCAGTCCCCCCCACTCCTCCCTGCCAGCCACCTCATATAATTGCTGAGCACAGCACCACATGGTGTAGGACATCCCTTTGGGCAGCCCAGGCCAGCTGTCCTGGCCCTGTCCCCTCCAGCTCTTGGTGCACCCCCAGCCCCTCATCACTGGCAGGGCAGCATGAGGGGCTGAAACATCCTGGGCTCTTTGTGAGCACTGCTCAACAGCTAACGCGTCGGTGTGCTATCAGCATTGTTCTCATCATAAATACAAACCACAGCACCATGCCAGATACTAGGAAAAAAAATAACTCTCTATTCTGTCCAAAGCCAGGGCAATGGGGTGTCTGCAACTTCTCTAGGCAACTTTTCCATTGCCTCACCACCCTTGTAAGTGAAGAATTTCCTTTTAACATCTCATCTAAATCTCCCCTCTTTTAGATAAAACCATTCCCCCTTCTCCTATCACTATTTGCTTAAGCAAAAAGTTGTTCATCTTTTTTATTAACCCCCTTTAAGTATTGAAATGCCACAATGAGGTCTCCCCAGAGCCTTCTCTTCTCCAGTCTGAAAATCCCCAGCTCTCTCAGCTTGTCCTCGTAGGAGAGGTGCTCCAGCCTTCTGGTCATTTTCGTGGCCTTCCTCTGGACCCTCTCCAATAGCCCCACATCCTTCTTGTGCTGGGGGCCCCAGCCCAGGACGCAGCACTCCAGGTGGGGCCTCACCAGGGCAGAGCAGAGGGGCACAATCCCCTCCCTCCACCTGCTGCCCACCCCTCTGTTGCTGCAGCCCAGGATGCAGTTGGCCTTCTGGGCTGCAGGCACACGCTGCTGGCTCGTGTCGAGCTTTTTCTCCACCAGAGCCCCCAGGTCCTTCTCTGCAGGGCTGCTCTCAGTGGGTTTTTCTGCCAGTCTGTGCTCATGTCTGGGATTGCCCTGACCCAGGTGCAGCACCTTGCACTTGGACTTGTTGAACCTCATTAGGTTCACGTGGGCCCAATTCTCCAGCTTGTCCAGGTCCCTCTGGGTGCTTTCCCTTCCTTCTGATGTATCGACTGCACCACTCAGCTTGGTGTTATTGCAAACTTGCTGAGGGTTCACTCAATCCCACTGCGTATGTTGTTGATAAAGATATCAACAACAGTTGTTGATAAACAGTACCCGTCCCGAGACCCATCTAGTCCTTGAGTACAACTCAGTCTTTTAACAGTGGCAGTTCCTCCTCATAAACAATCATGGCATCCGTAACAAAAAGATGACCCTTCCTCAAGAAAAACAAGGCCTTGGTGCACCCCCAGGGAGACCATTCGTGCCAGCCTGTGGGAGCTGAGGCCACCCATTCCCTAAGGTGGCTGTTGTGAGTCCCCTTGTGGTGCTGCTGTCCTGGCTGGAGCCCCTGCTGGGATGGGATGAGTTGGGACAGGATGGGATGGGATGGGATGGGATGGGATGGGATGGGATGGGATGGGATGGGATGGGATGGGATGGACTGTCACGGACTCCCTCTGCTCTTCCATGCCACGGTTGGTTTCTAGCCTGCTCCAGGAGCACAGCACACAGACACTATGTTCCTCTTTAAAGTTGGCTTCCATCAGACTTGCTGTCTAAGCTGCTGAAATCAATGTGACCATCCTCAGAGAGGCCTGCATTGATTTATCTGAAGCCAGCTAAAATATCATTTTAAGTCTCACTTGTACCCATGCAGAAACATTGTTTCTGTACACAAAAGAGTGTTTGAAAAGGAGTCTTGAAGATGGAGCTAAGGTCTTTTGTGTGTGTTAACCTTTAATGTTTAAAACCTGTCAAAGTGAAGGTCAGATTGACCTTTCACTTCAGCCATTGTACTCTAGCAGTATGTTTTCTGCAAAAACAAAGCCTGTTGGACGTCCCACCATGTGCAGTGGGAGTACAGGCATGCTAAGAAACCTTGTTGTTCTCTGTCAGTTTTGTGCACCATTTGTGACACGAGCTATTGTCCGTTCAAATAAAAATGCACAAATAAGCCATTATTAGGAAATAACCGATAGATTTGTGGGAAAAATGTTATAATAGCCTTCAGCTGACATGTGCCTGGCATTGGTTATAGCCTCCTGTTTTCTTGTTTCTTTGCTGTTAACAGACATTTAGGAGAGGCGGAAGGGGTAGGGAGCACATGTGTAAGAGGGAACGTGCCACTGAGCATAACTGGGGTTGGGAACAGGGAGCCCTGTTTGTGTCCAGCCCTTTGCTGACAGACTTCAAAAAAACCAAAGATGTGCAGGCACTATACTTGAAAACATTAAACTGCGTTTGACAATAGTCAGGCGATGTAGCCTGCAGAAAGCACCAGATTGAGCCAACCTTTCTTTTATTTATTCAACAAAATTTAAAAAAAAAAATAATCTTGGTTTCAAGCACCATGCAGGTGGAAAGAAGCATGTAGGCAAAATACAGGCACATTTGCCTGTGCCTAATCCTTTTTGTGTATAAGCATCCTACCTCTCTCTTGGACGATAAGCTGCCCGTTATGTGTGTGTTTTCCCCAGGTACGTATAGCACATCAAAAGGAGAAATCAGGAGTCTGGCTTTGCCTTTTTGCAAGTGCCACTTCTATGGCAAGATGGTTAACACAGCTTCTGGGGTGTCTTTATGCTCTTAATGACAGAGCTTTAGATATTGGAACAGTCTGAGATTAATAGTTATGTACTTGGCTGACGAAAAGTTAAATTACAGCCGTGGATTGCCAAATGCAGTTTCCTGTACCATTAGGAACTGGCAGCCGAGTTTGTTACCTGTTGATCAGAAGTTAATGGGATTAGCTTAATGAAGAGATTTAAGGTTCAGAAAATTATTAAAAAGTTTAAGAGGTCTGGGTTTTTATTAGCCTCCTGCCGTGCAAGAAATAAAGTCCTATTAAGGATTTTGCTACAAATTTGTGTCCAAGGTTGTCCAACCTGATGTCACTGTTATTTTTCTTGATGTTTTCACAGGGTTCCCAGGTCAATTTGTAGCTGGCAGTGGGTGTTTTCATCATGTTAATGAGATTTCATATTTTTCTTGTTTTGTCTGTTACCAAATTATTTTGGCAGCATTTTAGGGTTTGCTCTATGGTGCTTGTTGTTTTTTTTTGTTGTTGTTTGTTTGTTTCTGGGGTGTTTTCTTTTAGTCTGTTGGAATGCATTTCTTGTTTTGGTTGTTTCCTGGTGAGTTGAATAGCTGAGTGCACGAGATGGTTTCTCAGTGCCTTTGCAGTTCTCTACCTAGTTGCACAGTATAGCATGGTAACTAAAAATGAGGAATACTTAAAGGAGTGAGGGTAGTTTTCTTCTAAGGACAGTGTGTTTCTGTGTAAATTTGAGAACTAAATGATAATGTGGCCTCATTTTTCTTCATCTTAAGCAATCTCCATTCAGATGACAAATTCAGTGTCTCCCTATATTTCAGTAGTTTCCTTATGGCTGTGATAGCCTACAAATATCAAGACCTAGGCATGTAGCAACAGTTATATCTTTTGAGGACCAGTGGCTATAATAAAAAAGATTACATAAAGTTTCAGGTATAGAAGCCTTTCTCCAAGCCTGGAATGGAAGCAATGGACTTCAATTTAAGTACAAAAATACATCCTGACACTAATCTAATGCTAGTGCCGCCTAAGAATAAACACATCCTGAGTAGCTCAACCTGTGAAGCATGAAACTGGCACTGCCTGCATATTCAGCGGAGTCTGGCCAGGGTTGGGCTGGGCTGGGACTACCCCAGAGGCTGCTTTTCCTTGGCACTCCAGCAGTTGGTTGTCTGGGCACCGTCCTTATGCAGTAGGCTGGGGGAGAATAACAAGAGTTTTGCTGTTGTTGTAATTGTGACTTTGTCCTGCATGACAGCAGCAGAGGTATGGAGGATATGGAGGAACAATGCTTTAAAAAAATCTGGTGGTTTTGATACTGTGGGAAGGAAGAGAATTGTCAAAAACATTACTTTTCTGTTCAAATGATGGTGTACAGTGCAGGTAGGAAAGACCAGAAAGTGGTCAGGAGAATCAAACCTTCAAAATCAGCAAATACTTGAATTAAGGTTGCTCGTGCAGTTTTTTGTTTGTCTCCACTTTGTGTGACACACTTTGTGTGAGACACAGAGTATTACGGGATGGTATGCTGTTTCTCACTGCAGGATTCCTGTCCCGTAGCTTCTGGTGAGTGCTCTGGTAAGCATCTATTTTGGTTCTCTTTGGGCCGCATAAAGCTTCATACCTTACTGCTTTCATGCACAGACAGAGCAGTTCAATTTCCCACAGATGTTTCTGCAGGAGTGATCTTGCAGGCTCTCCTTTCTCTTGTCTTGTCCAGACCCCCTTGCCTGTGGTATCAAACACAGAGTGCTCATCCTTGGCTTCAGAGTCCCAGCTCACCTCACCTGACCTGAGTCCTGGCTGCTGTGGAGGGCTGATTGTTGCCATTTTCAGTAGCGGTGGTCCCTTCTCTTGAATGACAGTCAGCATTTCCCACAAGCACCATCACCTTTTCTTTTAGACTTCTCTGTATTTCTGGGATGGGGTTGGAAATACTGTTTCAGAATGGGAGTCTAACTCCCATCATTTCCTAAAAGTAAGCTCCACCATGATGCAAAATTATCAAGCACTTGGAAAACAATTGATGAGCTGTGACCTTTTTATATGCTGTTCATAATTACCTTAGTGATTCTTTCAGCTCTCCTCTTTGGATTGTTATTTTCTAATTCATGCATTTCTTTTTATTCTTAGAGGGTTAGATCCTTGCAGAGATGCAGGCTGTCTGTGAAGTCTCTGAAAAAGTGTCTGTAACAGGTACCTAGAGCAAGGCAGCCATGCCCAAGCATGATGAGGACTTTTTGCAGCTATCCCAGTACAGCTGTTGCTGCTACAATTGTATCTCAATGAGACAGAAAAGAAATGGAGGTATGGCTGAATATGGGAGAGTATGTTTAAAAACAAACAGAAACGTTTCTGGTGCTCAATTTGAAATATCGTGGGCCTGGATTTCCAGACTTCTTATGCTCCCAACAGCCGTCACACCACCACCACCCCCAGCAAGCACACCTCAGGCTGTAACCACAGTCCTTTCTCTGGACTATGTGGCCTGGTGTCTGTACTCATCCCCTTCAGGTCTGTCTTATGTTGTCTTGGATGTGATTTAGAGCAATGACACCTTACGTTTCTGGGCCCAAACAGGGTTTATATGCTTTTTGGGCACTCAGCTTTTCAGCTTTGAGACTGACTTGGTTGTGGGCAACTGTCGTGGCTTGGGAAATACCATGGTAAGGAGACTGTGGCACATGAGCAAGGCATACAAAAGGGTTTTCAGAGTCACAGTTTTAGACTTTAAGCTTCAGTTCCACATAGTAGGTCTTTAAATTCTTTTAAAATATGATTTCCACCCTCTCAAGACCATGCCTTGCCCATTAATAATAGAGAGATAATATTTCTCTTCCCTTAGATGTATTCATTAATACCTGAGGTATGTATGCTGGGATTCACCTAACTTTAGCTGCTTGAATTGAGCTGTTTGTTTCATCAAAAGAGGAGAGAAAAGGACCACCTCCACAGGAGAATCACTCTGAAATATATTAGACACCTGAATCTGGACAAGGATGAGCAGCCACCACAGGTCTCCCTCTCTTCCTCTGTCTCTGCAGGAATTTAGATGACCAGCTTAGATTAGAGGATTAATTTTAAGTGGCTACAGTTGAGTTGGGAGGCTGAGGTAATAAACATAGAACAGAAAGTGGATGTTCATCCGTGTGATTAAATATCCAAAACATTGCTGTTCCTACAAGCACCATGTGTTCAGCTGGGGACAATTGTACTTCTAGAATCAAGTAGAGATTTCTAACACTTATTTTTTGGTAAGGAGGATTTGAATCCACCAAGATCCTGGGAATCTTCTCTGCCTAAATACCACTTTACAACTTCACTCCTTCAAGTATGTTTCTATCCTTTGGCTTGGTTTCAAATAGGGTGACATCATTTTTATCAAACTGCCTCTATTAGTGCTTTAATTCAGCAAATAGAGATTGCTAAGTAAGGTTCCTTTTCCAGCCAAAGTGTCAATCAGCACTGCATACTCCCCAGAGTACTGTACAAATTAACATTTTAACAACGCTATTGTAGTAATTATTCTGAGCATCTTTCTTTTATGACACTCACAAGAAAAGGGATGACTTTTTGCTGAGTTTCCAGACTCTAATTTTCTCCCTGTGTAAGTGTGCTCTGCCGACATCTCTTTCCCCTCTGGCTGTGCAGTGTTTCTCCACGGCTGGCACCCAGCTGGGAGCTCTCTGGCTTCGTTATTGTACTGCCACAATAGAGGGCAGGAAGGATCCAAACAGCCTTTGTGTCTGTGAACAGGTGGTTTGAATGTTCAGAGGAGCTGATGAATAGACAAACATATGATTTGACTGCTAGGGAGATGATTTGATAGCAAACAAAAGGTCACATACTGGCAAAACTTTTCACTGGTGGCATGAGGGTGGGGACTGCTCTGCTCACTACTCATTTTCCTCCTACACTGAGGGATGGATTCTGCCGCAGTTAAAACTGCTTGCTGCACCAGACAAGAAAGCTTCTTGGGTGATGTACAGCAGACTTACCCTAGCACAATCACTAATGGAGCATGCAGCAGGCTAGGAATGGATTTCAGAGCAGGTTGATTGCTCTGTCTCCTCTTCCTTTTCATGGACGTTTTTGTGCAGTCATATACAAAAATGTGCCTGGCACCTGCCTTCATGCTTGCCTTGTCATCCTTGAGCTGTCATCCATTTGCTGTCCACAGCGCAATGCCCATGTGTGCCTCTTTGTGTCTGCTTGACTGCTGAAAGTCAACCAGTGCCATGAAATCTGGTTTCTGCATGCAAATAATTGAACTGTCTTGTTTCTGGACTTCTTCAGAGGAGGCTCACTCATGGAACAAGAAAGCAGTGTTTCATGTGGATTAATGTGGGTTTTTATCTCTTCACCGAGAGAGATGTGTTAGTGGAATAAGGTAAAAGGTAGAATACATCTTTTGCCTGGGGATTGGGTACAACTCTTTTTCTTTGTTTTTGGTTGTTGTTTTTTTTGGATGGCTAGGAACTTGGAGTGAGAAACACCTATGCTTGAAGTGCATTGCAGCAAATAAAATAGCTGTTGTATTTCCAATCTCTTCTCAGACTAAATAGCTTGTAAATTCAAAAGCTTTTCTTCTCAAGGCTTTGTCCTGATTATTCCTTTGGCTTTCATTCACCTGCATCTCCTTTTTTTGTTGTTGCTTTTGTTTGTTGTTTTTTCTTCTTAAGGGAAATTATGTTTCACTCAGTAGACCCAGCAAATTCATAAAAACCTTGCACTGGTAACTGGGCTGTGTTAAACCTGCCTGGAATAGTGCTAGGAAATATGCTGCTGAAATAATGAACTGTGGATGCTGAAGAACTGTACAGTAATGAGATCTGAACATTAGCAACACCAACTGCTACCTCACTATTATAAAGGGTGGAGATCTTAAATTTCAATTTCAAACTTCCTCTTCAATAACAATGAAGCACTGCCAAGCTTTTAAAGTGTGCATCTTGCTCAAAAAAGCCTAGATGTCACCAAGTCCCAGCAATAGCCAGAGCCAGAGTTTCAAAGGGTTTGGGGAACAGAAAGGTACAAGTATATGGGTTTTCAAAAGAACTGAAGTGGATTAGTTGAAATATATTTAAAAAAAATACTAGTCACTGTAGCAAAAGAACGATTTCTTCCCCATTTCTGTGTTGTGTTCAGTGAAAAGGGGTTTTAATACTTGTAACTACCAGGGTGGAAGTGCCTTTCAAAAACCAGAGGGTAAGAGAGTTCTTAATGGAAAGACAGGGATGTCACGGATCTGAATTCTTGGTATAGGAAGAGCTCTTTTCTGTTGCATTAGTGACTCTGTAACATTAAAACAACTGTGTGTTGATAAAGATGCAGATCTGCTTCATAACAAGTACGTCACAAATTTTCTAGACAGTGATTATAATGTGTGAATTAGAGCTAATTAAAGTATGTCAGTGACATGATGTACAAAATGGCTGATTGCCAGAAGATGAACAGAATTAGGAACTTCCTGCAGTTTTTAATTTTTAATGAATATGTTTAGATTTCAAAACACACACTCTGTTAAGACATTTATTCTTTGTTTATATGTCAGAGCAGTTGTTAGCAATAGGAGATTATGGACTAGGTGTTTGTCATAGGTGAGAAATAATTTGCTGTGTAATTATTTTAATACTTTCTTCTTATAATACTAAACATTTTCACTGTACACAAGGGTGAGTGTATTGCAGTTATGATCACAGCACAGTCTACTAGACCCAACCACTGATGAAAGTCTTCTTTTGTGGTAGGTGGGACCTGTCAGCTTGGTGGTGACAAGATACCAGGTTGGAGAGGAGGACAGTGCTGTGGTGGCCGTGCCCAGCCTACAGAGCTGGTGGTGGCACTGTCCTGCTCCCTGGCTGCCAGTGGGTTTGCAGGGTGCAGGGAGGCAGTGTGTCAAGCTGGCCCTTCTCGTGAATGAGAGGAATATCCCCATGGATGGTGATGAGCATTGTTGGTATTGTTCAGCCACTGACTGAATGCCAACTTGATCTAGGCACTGCCTCAACTGAAAATTCAGTGACACCTCGTTTTTATGCAGTATGTTTATTAGGAGAATTGTAATGGAGGAGAGAGTACTAATATCCTCTGTTTTACAGAAAGGAAAGCTGAGTGATGAAGACACTTCCACCAAAGCACTGAATGTGTCTCCCAGGCAGTTATGAAGCTCTCTGGGTCACAGCTGCATGTTGGAGGGACAGGGGATCACAGGAGCTCTGTCCCCACATGCTCCCCAGCTTCAGCTTCAGCTACCCAGCTTCACTCCTTAACAGAGTGGCCAAGGTTCTTAAAAAAACTCTTTAAATAAGGTTAAGTATGAAGATCCAGGTCTCTGTCCAACTTGATCCATTTTTAGATACTTGCAAGTGGCTTGCTGGATATTGTTGTCCATTTTGTTTATGCAGTACAGCTACTCCTGAAAGAAGTAACAAGGATTTTATCTGTTACTCAAAATTCATTAAATTCCTGAATTAGTACATATGTCTATAACTGGGAGAAAGGCAGATATTAAAAATAACAACAACAACAACAAAAGCAGTCAGATATAGACTCTGCTTTGACAATCTCCTTGAAAAATGGCAATAATAGCAGTGTGGAACAGATGCTATTATGTTTGGTTGTGGAGCGGGACTGCAGAACTGAGGTGCTGTCTGCCAGTGCCGATTTATTAAGTAATAATGTAATGGTTTAGAGCAAAAAGGAAAAGGTCTCTTTTCACACAAGCCACTCTTGTCTTTTCAATAAATGGGTTAGAAATGGACCATCTGGAGCAAGTCCTTGCAAACACCCAGAAATAAATATTCAGGATGGCATAAAGGTAGGGAGCGAAGGGAAGGAGGATGTGAAGGCAGTTTGCCATGTGATGCTCATGCTTGAGTAACAAGGGCCATCTTGGCCCAACCACATACCAGTTGCTACAGGAGAGAAGTGTGACACAGAAGTTATATAAGAATTCAAAGGAAGCATGAAAGAATTTGTGCTGGAATCATCACTGTATTGTAAGTGTCAGCTTTACCAGCACCATCACCTTTACTAGTATCAACAGCTTTGGGATTATTGCAGATAACAAAGAATGCTTTGACTTCTAAGCTGAGGAATGTCATGTTAAGGCCAAAATGCAGTCACTGGAGTGGACTGTTGTCAAAGCAATGTTCTGAGAAAATTTGATTCTTTTGGGTACATTCAAGACTGAGAGCATCAGAACTGAGAGTTCTGATGCTTTGAAAGCACCTTGACATACACTTACTAATTCTATAGTATCAATGTTAACTTTTGAACCAGGAGGATGAAAACAGCTGAGATGAGTTAGGAGGATGAGGACAGACTCCAATTACATGTTAGGAAATTAATATGAAATGTTTTATTTATGTAGTGTTAGTATAAAACAGCTAAACTAATTACTGTTTTTAAAGACATGAACATATCCAGTGTAAATTAGATGTAATCAGCGCCTGGACAAAGTGCAGATCAGCTGACTGTTCATTCGGTTAATCAATAATGCTGCCCGTGCTTTTTCATTGACTTCTTGATGCTAAATGGTGAACGCTAACAGCCAGATTTGCAGCAGTCTAAATTGGCATAATGGGTCATTAGAGTTATACTGATAAATACCAACTGGGAATCTGGTACAGACTGGAAATTTAGGAAATGGAACAGTTAGTTTGTAACTTGCTTCATTCATTTATTATTGTCCACTGTGTTGTATAGTGGCTTGTTTGATTGCTGTATTGAATCAAGTAGGGATACAGTTTGCAACAAATAATGCAAGAAGATCTGAAATTGGATTGCTGGGCATGGCGTGTTTGGCAGCACTCCAGGTTGATTGATTGTGCAGGGCTTTAAATTGCCTGCTCAGTGATGGTAAAAGAGATGAGTAAAAGGCAGGCATTGACAGTTTGATTCCTCTGTATTCTGTGTGTCTTTACTTTTTGCCATTCTGTTTGCAAAATGAAATTATTAGTCTCTTTATGTCCCTGGACCAGAGTGGATATGCACCGGATGATGTAGCTGATAGACTCATTTTATAGTCCTAGCTAAGACTGCTTCAGCAGTAGCTCTGGGTGATGCTTACCTGTAATACAATGTGATTTTTTTTTATTTGATCTACAAGCTGAAATAGCATCAAATTGAGTCCTGTTTCTGGCATATTTGTTTAGATTGAGACCTGACTTTAGGTCTCTGGTGTTTTGCTGCATTTTCTCATTTGTTCTTTTATGATATCTCCTGGTCTGAAAGGACAAAAATGAAATTAGTGGCATGGATAGGGATATTTTTTCAGACTTACAGTTAAAAACATGAAAAATTTTGAAACCTCATGTTTTGGGGCTTAACTTTGTTCAAATGCCAGACTGTGACCCTGTGGTGAAGAAGGGGTGGCAGATTATCCCATACATTTGTCGAGAGGTATAGCTTCTGGAAGAGGACACTGCCCTGTCACAGCACGGCTAATTGGACAGTGCTTGCCTTAGCCATACTCTTACCTTAACCAATCTGAAGTACTGGAACATGGATGTATTTGCACCTGGCTCAGATAGGATTTGTTTTTAAACCTCTCCGTTTGGCTCCAGAAAGGTCTCCTGTCATATCTCATGTTCATATCTGATGGTCAAGGAGTTAAAAAGCAGATCACTTTTGCTTGCTATTCCCTTCAGTACTGTGATGGCAGCCAAACCCCACCACAACCACTCCCTCACTCCTCAAAAAAAGAGGGGGGAGAAGAATGGAAAAAAATATAAGGGTTGAGGTAAGGATAATTTAACTGAAGGGAAAAGGAAGAGGGGAAAAAACAAGCAAAGGCTATGTGGAAGCACAGAGAAGAAAAAGTAAATTCTCTACTTGCCATCAGCAAGTGATGTTTGGCCATGTCCCGTTGAGCAGGGCCTCCATACATGTAGCAGTTGTTTGGGAGGACAGATGTCTTCACAACGAGATCCCCCCTCCCCTCCTTCCCCTTTCTTAGCTCTTATTGCTGAGTGTTATTAGGGCTGTTCTAGCTACAGGTGCAGAGCACAGCACTCTGTGGGCTGCTCTGGTGAGCTCCATCCCAGCTAGACCCAGTACAAGTACTGACCAAATACATTTATTTATTTTTTTAATGGATTCTCCTTTTCCAACGATGTGCATCTTTCCACTCTTTTCCTCTATAAAGCCTCTTTGCCCACTGTATTCAAGGCTGGGTGTCATCTGATTGCAAATGGGTTTTCTCTTTTATTTGTTCGGTGTTTTACAGGTGTCATGATTGCTTTTCTTCACACACTGTGCAGCCAGACACATTTTTCTTCGTTATCTCCTAGGAAAGATGGTTTATAGTAAGTACATGTGGCTGTGGAGATCTTCCAGGAGAAACTGAACAGTACAAGAAAATGGTAAAATGTGAGAGTAGCACTGGATGCTAAGAGGACATGCAAGATCAGAGTTTATCGGTATCTGATGGTTCATGATGTCTTAGAATGGATGTCTTGTGAAAGTTTTGAACTTTCAAATGCAAAGTCTTTGGGTGAGGTTACTTTCCTTGCTCTGCAGTTGGATGTAAAAGTCAGAGACTGGTTATGTGGAAAGAGGAACTTCATAGAAAGCTTTTTTTTTTTTTAACTCTGCAGAATTTTCACAGAGAGCAATTTGGTAAAACAAGCTGTAGATACTAAAGCAGAGCTGTCCTGCATTTGCAGACCTCCGACATGGGGTTTAAGAAGGCTGGTGACACCATGGTGTGGTAACTTGGTGGTGTGACGGTGTTTGCAGCCAGCAAAGCGAGCCAGCGTGCTTCCTCCTGGTGACACTTCTTCAGCTGCCCATTCTCTTGTGCCCTGTTTAGTTCCAGCAAAGGAAAGTGATGGCAGGAGACACACACATCTGAGAAGGACCCCACTTGTACATGTTTAACAGGTGCCTTAATAAAGCTCTGGCTCCAAACGCTTAGGACCATTTTTCTGGAGCTTTGCAGGGAAAAAAAAAATGCTTTGGAAAAGATACAGTGTTTTTCATTCACATTTCAGGCCCAAGGGAAGTATTTAGTTATTTCCCTTCTACTAAACATGAAGCCAAACATTACAGTGGCTTTGCTTATAGTTGAGGAGACCTTGTGTAAGAGAGACTTTCTTTTAGAGCACCCATCCTCAGGAGGTATTTCATGTACAGCACCAAGGCTGCGGGAGCTTTGTTTGCAGCAGTTTGTCAAATGTACCAGGCAATACACAAAAATAGAAGAACCTCTAATGTGAAGGTATGAGGCAAACAAAGGATAAGGAAGTGGGCAGGGCAGGGGGAACAGTCAATATATAACAACTTACGTGCTTCCCTCTTCCTCCCATTCCTTTGCAGTTCTTTGCAACTTTTCATTATGTCTGAGTCATGACATGGTTGGTCAGCTAATATTATATGGACAGCTTGCTAAAAGTGATCTTTAGAGAGGGTTTTTGTGTGAAAGCTTTTGTGAACTGACTCAGAATAGGGAATAATATTTCTCCCACTCGCTTTTCCATCTTTCTCTCGCAAGAATCAGATTAACTGCTCAGATTTGTCCCAGCTTTTCAAGCTCAGTGACTGAGAAAATGAAAATGAACCTGCCTTGGATTTCTTGCATGGTAATAGAAAACTCTACCAGTACCACCCCTAGGACAGCCCATCCTGGAGTGCTGATGCACTAGCTGGCCGTGCTCTCATTAAAGTGTAGGAGGAATCCTATACTTTGCTTCACAGGTGTCCTTGCAGCAGAGTTTGGTGCTTCTAGATACCACGGAAAGATCTTGCCTTTAAAGTTCTTTTGGAGATGCATCTCAGACCGCATTGTATTTATTGCAGAGATCTTTGAAGTCACGGAAAACTTGTTTAAGGCATCATTCTTTCACAAACTTTGCAATGCAATCTCATTTTATCCAGCCACACCTCCCAGTTTTCATTTTCTTGGCCCTAAAATAATGGGTAATGCAGAAGCCACGCATGCCATGCAAGTAATTTTTGTCAGTTACAGGATTGCTACAGTTGTTCACCAGTGTTATTCAGATTTAATAGAAAATATTACACTTGTTTAAAAAGGAAAAAATAAAAATAATAATAATAAAAAAAAGATCACAATGAAATAGCAACAACAGTGAGGCTAATACATGCTGTCAATGCAGCCATGAGTTAGGAAAGGGCTATACTGTATATGCCAGAGGGGAGGGAGAAAATTACATCAAAGAAGAGGGGAGAGGCAAGAAATGAGGGAAATGCAAAATCAAGAATCCAAAATGCTCTCTAGTGCTGAAAAGATACAGTAACTGGCAAAAGTCTGTGTAATCAGAAGCAATTATTTCAAGGGATATTTGTCTTCTTACCAAGAGTATTAAAGGCTGTTTTTCATGGAAAGAAATCAAATAAATAAAAGCACAAGAAGCAGAGGTGGTCTGATTTGATCCTATTTTCGGGTGTGAACATTGCATTACTTGTGGCTATACATAATAAGTAGTGCTTTATGCTCCTGTGTGCATGGAGAGGGAGAGATATGAACAGATCAACAGCAGCCTGTTCTCATTTTTATAAGCCTCCTCAGCTGCATGCTGCCCTTGAAGGCTGTCCTGTCAGTGGTAGCATTAGGGTTATGAACAAGAATTACGATCGGAAGGCATTCACTGTGAGGAGATGCCATTTCACATTCTCAGCAGAGCTGCCTGGGGTCATCACAGCTTCTTGCCAGTCCCAAAGCTACTGGCTTGCAATGCAAGTGTTGCTGATTGCCCCAGGAGATATGACTTGGATGCTGATGACACACTCAGCCAGACTGAGCTGGTGCTGGAATAAAATACGCCCCGAACTATTCCTGGCACATTAATTTTATGCTTAGAATCAGATACACCTTTTGTACTCTGAAATGCTCACATTCATATGCTATTCCTTGAGTTAAGAGGAAAATAGCTAATAGGGTAATTCTAAGACTAGTGTCTAACTAAAATGTCAGTTGTGATAGAGATCTCAGATGGATCTGTACAACCAGCAGTGAGCTTGCAGAGCAGAAAGAAAAGGTATCACTGTAGATTAGTCTGTTCTGTTCCCAAAGAAGCAAAAACTTGAAAGAATCCTCATTTGTGGATCTCATTTGTGTAGCTAGGGCTTTGCCCCCCAGGGATTTTATTTCCAGGTAATTACATGTAGATACCTAATCTGTCTTCAGGTTATAGCTGTCCGTAATATTCAAGGATGTATGTGATAGTCATTAATTTGATACAAAATATACTATTCAATCTTCATATATGCAGTTAAATTCATGAATAAAGCCACAGCAGTCTACCTATCACAGTGCTTGACCCACAGCTTTCAAGCCATACAGCTGTGTCTGCTCTGGTGTTGAAATAGTAACTTACCATCATAGACTATATGTTTTAGGTGCATGGTCAGACTTGATGTAAAGATTCCTTAAAAAGAAAAAAAAAAAAATCAGTGGCTACTCTTGCTGTGCCAGAAAGAGGAGTTGCTTTATGAGCTTTTTTTAAGTTTGAGCTGAAGCTCTTGTTCCATGAATCCTGCTAGGTGTTAGCTTGATAGGTGAAACAAGCCTTCTTCTATTAAAAAGTATGCTCTGTGTCTGCCTGCTAAACATCTTGAAGTCATCCTTACAATTTCATTTGAATAAATAAGAATGGCTTTTCTAGTTTCTTACTGTAGGGCTGATTTTAAAAGTTTAAAGTAATTCCTACACCTTTTAAGATTTTTGGTGCAGTGCACAATGATGAAACGGTGTTTCTGCATTTGGCATACATGAAGGCAATATCACTGCCTTCCTCCTCCACCTTTTCTTCTGTGTTCAGCTAAGAGGTTTATAAGATCACATTTAGAAAAAGAGTGGGGAAGGAACACCGACTGATTCTTTCAATCCTTGGTATGATCATTTACATTTCTACATATATAGTACAAAAATGTTCCCTGTGCTGTTTGAATTCAGGTGTCTGCAGGAACTCTGGTAACCTACCTTGTGTTTTGCAGAGCAGCTGGGGACGGCTCTCGGGGCATGAGAGATGGAAAGAGGCTGTGAGCAGAGCTGCCACAGGCAGCTTGCCATGCTGCCGCTGTGCCGTGGTGCGAGGTGTCCGCTGAGCTGATTAAACCTGAGAGCAAGCCTACTCTGCTCTGCGCTATGGCCTGATCCTGCAGTCCCTTTTCAGGCTTCCTCTGATGTTAATGTTACATTTGTCTGAGGGAACACTAGCTTGTTCAGAACCGATCTGCGATGAAACTAATAATTCCCTTAATGGTGGGCTTTCTGAGTACAGTAATCTGGTGCTCTCAGAAAGCCCCTGGCATTTGAGCACTGCTCCATCATTCTGTCTTCTCTGTGTGCTGTCTGCTTGAAGTCCACACTGAAATCCGGCTGGAGGTGGTTCGACTGGGAAGAGGTGGGAGGCTATTTACACTTCAGTGTCTCAGAAAACATTTAAACACCTCCTCCCACACAAATAATTACAGGACAGTGAGGAAGTTATAGAGCAAGAGGGGAAACATGCTCTCAGAAGGGCAGCATGTGCTGATTTTCCGTTAAAGAATAGTTTCCTTAGCAGAGCTTTCCTTGTGGTATCCATAGTTGTGACATGTGCTCATACTTTTTGGAGAGCTAGAAATGTAATTACAGGTTGCTTTTTCTTATTTTCTCACTTTTTAACAGCGCATTGAGAATTTGTGATGTGATATTAACTGATGTGTTCTAAGGAAAACGGGAGTTGATCCCTGTTTTTACAAGAGGGAGCTGTAGGGGACTGAATGTGGGTACATTTTATGTACACCAGACGTACTAGCATGAATTGAGTAATCATTAACCTAACCAGGTTTTTAGCCAAAGTGATAATTTCCAGTTATCTTCGGCTTTAAAGCAAAGAAGATCCTTCTCCACCTTCTGTGCTCTTTGATCTTAGAAGTTGGATCCTCACTCAGTACTGCCTCTTTCCTAAGAGGAACACCTTGGCTTAGTCGAGCAATCAGAAACACTTACCCAGCGCAGGCACTGCCACAGACCACAAGCTGTCACGTAAAAAAGCATTCAAATGGTAATGTCTCTCGGAGAGGGTAAAGAGCAGGACTTGGAGATTGCAGGCAGTGTCAACAAAGGCTCCCCTCGGAGGCAATTGTAGCCATGTTCAAAAGCACACAACAAAGCATGAGCTCAGGAGTATTTCATGCTTGATGAAGAGACGCTAGAGGAACAAGAGTAAATAGTTGCTAAAATCATTTCTTGTGCATGAAAATTTGATTTGTGCATAGGGAGAACAGAAGCAGGGAGCCATTCCTGATCTGAAAGTTGGTCAATAGACATGGGATGCTGTCTCTGGACTGAGGGACTAATAGTTCATTATTCTCCCTAGCGAAGAAGCTGATGCAGACAAGTCTTTTTAAGCAGTCTTCAATGATTTGTAGCTGTCTGTCAAAATATCCTTCTGTGTTTCACTTCCTTCTCTTTAGACACAGGAGAAGGGCAGTTGGACCAGATGAGCTCCAAAGGTCTCTTCCAATCTCAACTATGTTGTGATTCTCTGAAGGATAAAACTCTATTCTGTATTATGTATAAAGTAATTGAATCATAGAAAGGCTTGAGTTGGAAGGGACCTCAAAGATCATCTAGTTCCAACCCCCCTGCCACAGGCAGGGACACCAAAGACATTTGCTCATTTGCTTTGTGCTGGGCTTTAAATGTTTTATACTTTTCCACGTGGAGCCCTAGGCCGTGGCTATTGGTACGGTAGCTGCTGTCTGTTGTAGGTGTGCTGTGCTGCTCAATGTGGATTAAAGTGCTCCCTCCATCTGAGATGCGTTCGTTGAGCTATGCAGGGCCCACCCATGGCAGTAGTATTAAGTAGTATTGAACCCAAAGGTTGGCAAAACGTGGCTTTTCAAGTTTGGTTTTTGTTTGTTTGTTGTTTGTGGTTTCTGTTTGTTTGTTTTCATTAGGGTTTTGTGCAGTTCGGGTTGGGGTCCAGGCCTTCTCTGGTTTAAGAGGGAAAATCTACCTTTCTCTCCAGCAGGAGGATGATGGGTGAGGGGAAGGCTACCACTTCCAGGAAGGATGGGAGCAAACTCTTCCTTTCCTTTTCCCACATTATCCATGAGGTCTTCAAGGCAGAAGGGGATATTAGCTTCAAGAGAAGGAAGAGAAGAGTTGCTGGGGCTGATAAAACTGGCACAGAGGATGTGGGCAGACTGTGGAGTAGATTTCAGATGGGGAAATTGTGATTGTGCTGTATTTGCAAGAGCATCTAAAATCTTGCGAAGTAAATAGTAATCTAACAAGTGTTGCTTTAACAGCTTCATTCTCTGTCACTCCTGTCACCTTTTTGCTTACATTCTCAAGCACGACCAGAATACATTTTCTCCTTTGTCACTGCATTCCTCTTCTTGCTCCCAGATATTCAAGGACTTCAATTTAGCTGGTGTGACTTGAAACTCCAAAGCAATTTGGAATTCTATTATTCTGAAAGAAGCTAGAGGAAAATGGGGCTCTTTCCTGCAGACATTTGCACTTGTAATTAAAAGCATTCAGACAGCTGAGTGTTCCTAGAATTGGGCTCTGGACTTGGACTTTATCTGTAATCTCCCAGTGAAAACCAAGGTTAATTCATCCCTGTAGTTATACTTTGGAAGAATTAAAATGCTTACTTCACAGGTTGCAACTGTTGGCTTTGAGAGATTTGACTGTCTGTGTATCAGGTTGTTTGTGCTGTGTGACCTGGGGGAAGATTTGATTTTTAAGAAGTGGATTGATTTGTATTCATGTTTTCTCATAGACATTTCAAGTTTAGTGGCTTTATTTTAAAATATCTTCATTTTAGTTTGTCTCACTCAATAGAAACGTTAAGGCTTTATGTACAAAAAATAAAACAGCTCTTCTGTTTTCACCACTTGGGATGGGGCTATTCAGTTTGATTTATGTATGGGCTAGCTCACCACCTGCAAAATGTGGGCTTGTAGAATATTTTTTTCTTATTTTCAGATCAGACAATTCACTTGACTAAACGCAATATATTGTTACCTATTAAAAGATACTGTTCTCTTTTAGAGAAAAGTCTGACTTAAGAAGGGATTTCAGTGCTAATTCCAAGGTAAAAGAATATGAGGCTCTTTGGCTTACTGGGACTCTGGGAAGAGAGCTGACTGCTTTGACTTTCCCTTAAGTTTTCCTGAACCTTCAGAAAGCCAAAAGCTAGGTGTGATCCTGCTCATGGCTGGTATGGTCATGACCGTGGGCTTGAGTAGGTGAGACCTGAGAGGTGGCCAGTTCCACCTCTGCAGGCTTCTTGATGCAGGTACAGAAGAAGACAAAGGTCTGGGGGAAGCTTCCTGGTCCCACTATGGGATGGCACTTCTGAGCTGTTTTCCAAATCCAAATAGACTTGCACAGGGCTGTCTGTGCATCTAGTTTTCTTGGAACAGCAGCATGGTGCTTGGAGAGCCCAGTTATTTCTCATGCAGTTTTGACAGGGTTTTTGAGGTTGGGCTGAGGTACCATGGGTAGCAGAGGGCTGACTGCATGCATTGCATGGTATCCTAATGTATCCAGTGTAACAGTTCAGCACCTGGGCTTATTTAACCAGAGTAAGCTGTATGTGTACTCATGCTCTGACCATGACTTGTCTGTTACCTGGATTTTTGCATTACATGAGTACTATAAGCCCCAAGACCTTCAGATGGAGTTATGGGCTCACAACTGTTGATGAACATCAGAAGAAGAGCTGATAAGCCACACAGCTACCTCTGGGGAGGTTGGGCCACTGCACAATATATGGTGTGTTCTTTTTCTCCCCAGTTGCTTTTGTGTTGCTGTCTTGGGCAGTCTTTTTACCAAACTAAGTTTGTGTCACCCAAGCAGTTTAAATACTAAAGGTTTTATGAAGCCTGAGTTCCATTGCCCTTGGCAGCACGTTTTGATTTCCTGAGATGTGCTGTGGCTTTGGCTAGGAGGGCAGTGAGTGCTCAGCTGTCTTAAAAAGAAGCTGAAACACAATATTAAGCTGCAGCAAGTCTAGTGTTCATGCATGAAGACTTTGCTATTCCTTGATAACAATGTTGTTAAGTAAAGATTCAAAGAGCTTTTTGTCCTTGTATGACTGGTTTTTTTTAGGACAAACAAGATGGCGATAACAGACCAAATGAAATGGGGAGCACATGTGCTTCGGTTGCCTTTGGTACCAGATGTCAGGGAATCTGTCCTTGCTGTCCTCTGCAGCATCCGAGAAACGTTGTGATCTGGTGTCAGTCTCTGTAGAGCCCTCTTGGCAAGGATGTTTTCCAAAAGGTTAGACTGCATCGGCATGTGATGCTTCAGCAATAGTCACCAAGGGATGTCATCTCCTAAATATAGGAAACAACAGCAGGTAAAGCTTCTAATGACACCCAAAGCAACAGTAAAAGGCTGTACTTCTGGCAATCACTGGGTAACTCCCACTGCAGAGGCAGGAGTTTGAAATCTGTGGGAGAAGGTGAGGAGGGCAAAGTGTGCTCCTGTTTGGGGTTTTGCTGTGGCTTGTGCATCTTCAGAACGTGATTGCTGCTGTCAGGGGCGTGTCGGGCAGCGCTGTGTGAATCAGTACCTCTATTTTATGTGCCATTTGCCAGGCGGTTGTTAAGAGGGATGGCCAGAGCTCCCAGTGAGGCAAGGGGAGGGAAGAGCGAAGTTCAGCTGTGCCTGCCCTCTTTATGAATGATGTCTTAAGGCTCAGCCACTGAAAATAGTAGCTTTGCTGTGCCTCTCTGTAAATCTCTGGTGGGATTGAAGAAACAATTCTGAACTGAAACACATTCTCCCTGAGGGATTTTTTCAGTACTGAGCCCAATTATTTTTTAAATGGGGGGTTAGCCCTCCAGGGAAGCCATAAATATGTCCATAGCTGAGCAACTGTGGGTTTTATATTCCCAATTGTCCTATTAAGGGAATTCACTAAAGAAAACAGGAGACCATTCTCCATAGTAAGAGTACAAGCAGCTGTTCTCTTGCAGTCCAAGTGATACTGCATATTTTACCCTTGAATGTCTGAGAAGTGTTTAGCTGACGTCTAAATTCAAAAAATCTGTAAGGGGTGTGAAAGGCAACAGGGAGCTCCTGCTGTTAAAGAAAGCTCCAGCAGGAAAAGAAAGCAAGGCAAATGCTGGTCCGCTACTGAACAGGGCAGGAGACCTCATAATGCAGGACAAGAAAACTTATGAAGCAAATGAGCAGGGGTTGGAACAGATGACTTCTGGAGCTCCCGTCCAGCCTCAGTTATTCTGTGTCTGCTTATCTCCACACTTCCCAGAGATATAAAGACTTCATTTCTCATCTCTCAACCTTAGAAACAATTATCAAGAGACACTTAAAATACATGCACCGTCATCCAGCAAAACTAAACTGGCCAGTTGCAATTACTCAGACAGTAAATTGAGACAAGGCCAGCTCACCAGGTAAAGCAAAGGCCGTGTGTTCAGGCAGAGCAAACCAAGGAACCCTCTCACTGCTTCCCATCAGCAGGAGGTGTTCATCCCCTGCAGGACAGCAGGGCTCATGACCTGTGATGGTTTCTGGGGCAGACAAATGCCATCACTCCAAATGTCCCCCCTTCCTCCTTCGTTACCCCAGCTTTTATTGCTGAGCACAGCACCACACGGTGTGGGACATCCCTTTGGGCAGCCCAGGCCAGCTGTCCTGGCCCTGTCCCCTCCCAGCTCCTGGTGCACCCCCAACCCCTCGCTGGCAGAGCAGCACAAGGGGCTGAAACGTCCTGGGCTGTGTGAGCACTGCTTAACAGCAGCTGAAACATTGGCATGTTGTCACCACTGTTTTCATCACAAAGCACAACATCATACAACATACCAGCCTCTATGAGGACAATTGACTTAATCCCAGCCAAAAATAGGACAACCCTGCATCCTTTCTTTATAGGAGCAGAGATCTGGCTATACAGAGAACCAACAAGTCCTCTTCCCAGTGGCAAAATAGTACAAGAGTGTCCCTGTGTATCAAAGCAAGATTGGAAAGAAAGATGCTTGCTAAAAACAAGTGTATATCCATACAGGATCCTCTCGTTACCAGGAACACAGTGATTTGGGACATGTGAATACAAAAGGTCATACACTAATTTGCTCTGCCAGGTGTAAGGATTTTGAATTTCCTAGAGTTAGGCGAGCAAGCTGGTTAAGACAGGAGTGCAGGATGAAGGCAGAAGGAATACAGATGAGTGCATGATGAGAATAAATATTTAAATGACCTGATCAAACTACTTAAACATGTGGAAAGAGAAAAACATTTGCTGTTTTTCTTTCAGTCAGGAGAAACCTTTACATACTTTGGAAGAGCTCACGTCAGTTCCTTTTGTTGTAAACCAAGTTTAATTAAGCTTTATTTTTTCTTTGTGAAATTTAGTGGGTCCTTCCTGTTCTAGTTACAAAACATGGACTTTCTCAGTGTCCTGTGTCCTCTTCTCTGTACCATCCACCCAATGTGAAATTTTACCCAGATTTTAGATTCATACATGTGCATGAGGCCCTTAATTAAGAAGAAAAAAATGTAGTCTATCCTGCTTGTAATGGTCAGTAGCTTCTGTCTATGATGTTCCCCTATGCCCTCCCACCCCATGTTCTGTGTTAGTGATAGCTGGTAGCTGCCAGCTGTCAAGTTTTTCACCTTAGTTTTCTGCCTTGAGAACTGTGCTGCCTCTCTTGACTTCAGTATATTTAAGTAGCACTTGGCACAGTATACATTGCATATTGGCTGTGGTGGTCAAGCTTAGCTGCCTCTTCTGCAACTGCAGCTTCCCAGGGACTATAGAACTGACAATAAAGGGCAAATGGTTCAATTAATCTTAGTACCATTTGGGGCCCACTGCTGCAATCAGTTATTCTTGTTTATACATATATACCTATTCTGACATAAATCCTACTGAAATCAAAGGGACTTCAGTGGACAAAGTTTGCAAAAGAGTTTGCAAAAAGTTTGCAAAAGAGTTTGCAAAATTTTGCAAATTTTGCATTTTTTGCAAAGTTTGCAAAAGAGTTTGCAAAATCCGTCCTTGATAATATCAATAACTACGCTTTGTTTTAAACAGGACTGGATTTACTTTGATTTCTAGATTAGTGCAGGTTACATTGAGCAGAATGTTTAATGTATCTCATTGATTTTTCACTGTAACACTGTTGAAACATAAGTCACTGCTCTAATCATTTGTTTTACCGTTAAAATTCTGTATGCAGATCTGGCCCCCTGGGATATCAGTGTGTAACGAGATAGTCCGTGATCTAATCAGATGATGTGAAGAATACGGTATTGCTTCAACACATAGCAGTAGAAATCTTCATCAAAATGAAAAACTTATCTAATATTAGTAAAATGCAGTTCAAAGAGACAACTGTGGAAAGCAGGGGTGTACAAAATTTTAAGACGTTTCTCAGATTAAACAAAGCCAAATTCAAGCCAGAGTTTAAGATGATTTGTCATGACTCCATTTATTGTTAAAGAAGAAAATTTTACAGCTGTCACTTCAGTTTATAGGGTTTGCTCCAGCTCAGTTAAAATAGCATTGCCATCAGAAATGACTGACTAGCAGGATTTCTCTAATGTGATACTTATTTGCCACAGCATGAGTGCCTTGGAAAGTGATTTTGAAAAGCACCTAAAAAAGCATCAATAGCAGAAGACATGACTTGTTCTCTGAACTCATTTTGATGCTTGGAGTTGGGTCTCTGAGTGCTTAGCTCTGCAGTCCATTTTAGAGATGCAAGTCCTGCTGACCCTGGAGGAGTTCTGCAAGTGGTGTGGCGCAGGTGGAGGAGCAGACCTCCTCTCCGTGCTGCAGTGACTCTGAGCAGCAGCTTTCCCCACCACTGGGACAGAGAGGCTGGTCAGACAGTCTGTATAGATTGCAGAAAGCTGGTAGTAGACGAGGATGATACCATCTTGTAGGGTGAGCTTATCCCTCCATAAAGCAAGGCAGAGTCCCTTATGGAGAACTGTCATTTTTGCAGGTGTCCAAAACATCAGCATTATCAGCTTCATTCATGTAAAGATCTAAAGGCATGTTAAAATAAGTGCGTAGGTTTTTTTAATGGACATACCTTGACACAAAGAGAATTTTGCAGAGCAAATTGTCTTAGGTATTTTTGTGTGCAACTACCTTATGCTGTAGAAAATGGCAACCCCTTTACATAGGTATGTTAAATAGCTGTTCTGTTTTTGTCCAGGGTACACAGTGAAGTTCCCCTGTTTTAGCAGAGAAACACAATACCTTCCTTAGCTCTGTTTTATTTATATAACAAGGGAAATCAAAGAATTTTAGAGGTATATTTACGAAGGAAAACAGCATTTAGTAACCTTACGGATGACCAGATGAGACTTGAAATAAAGGTCAGAAAGGTTAGGTGTCCTTGGCATTTTTCAACTCAAATAAAAGTGCATTTTTTTTTTCTTTAGTTCTGTAAACTAGACAGTGCATGATTCAGTGTGGAGGGCCAGATTCTCATCTTCTTGTTGGCTCTAGGGATTTGTTACGTGTCTGACTTTGCTGGAATTACATCAGGTTTGTTTTGACGTTCAGAGCCCTCCGAGTTAAGTGGGATAAAAGGCGTAAGTAAGAGCTATAAGAGTGAGGGAGAGCCCAGATAAGCTGTGAAGCAGGTGCTGCCTTTCACTCATGTTCTGTGAAGCTCTGGTGGGTAGATGCTGCCAGACAAAGGTAGTGTATTGAGAAAAAGGACAGGGGAGGAGTTTGTTGTCAAGTGCTGGTACAGATCACAAAATTACATTCATTAAGAAAGAATCACTAATGCCTTCTAACATGTAAATCCAATATTGATTGTTTTCCTTTGTTGTGTTTTTAGGGTCTCATGACTCCTTTAGCTTCTACATTGATGAAGCCTCTCCGGTTGGGCCTGAACAGCCAGAAACGGTCCAGAATTTTGTGTCTGTTTTTGGGACTGTGGCTAAAAAGCTGATGAGGAAGTGGTTGGCTACACAGACCATGAACTTCACCAGCCAGCTGGGGGCAGGCATACGGTATTTTGATCTTAGGATTTCCACCAAGCCAAGAGACCCAGACAACGAACTCTACTTTGCTCATGGCTTATTCAGTGCCAAAGTCAAGGAGGGCCTGGAAGAGATCAATGCATTTCTTGCTGACCACCCAAAAGAAGTGGTCTTCTTGGACTTCAATCATTTCTATGGGATGCAGAAATATCATCATGAAAAGCTTGTCCAAATGCTCAAGGACACGTATGGAAACAAAATGTGTCCTGCTATATTTGCCCATGAAGTAAGCCTCCAGTACCTGTGGGAAAAGGAACACCAAGTGCTGGTTTTTTATCACAGCCCAGTGGCTCTCGAGGTACCATTTCTTTGGCCAGGCCAGATGATGCCAGCTCCATGGGCAAACACAACAGATCCGGAAAAACTGATTCAGTTCCTGCAGGCATCAATCACTGAAAGAAGAAAGAAGGGCTCCTTTTTTATTTCTCAAGTAGTGCTGACACCAAAGGCTAGTACAGTGGTGAAAGGGGTTGCTAGTGGTCTCAGAGAAACAATCACAGAAAGGTAAGTTCCTGGTGGGTGACGTGGGCTGACGGTGCTGAATGTGTGTCAGAAATGCTGCATTTTCTAATTTCCTTTCAAGAAACTCCAGCAGATCTGTTTTTACCATGCTGCTGTGACTAAGAGTCAGAACTTGGGCATAATCCTAATGTATTTAGTGAAATGTGTTTAAGGAGGAGCTTTTGTATCTCAAAAGAAAATCTGGCACTAAATCATCATGAAATATTATGGATTGGCTTGACGTTTATTTTTTACCTGAATGCAGATGTTTTGTTTTCTTGAATGTGGTTTCTCACCATAGGCACTGATCATCTTCACTCAGATTTTCTCACTGGATGTGGACAAATTTGTCTGAACAGAATAGTTCAGTTGCCAGGGAACTATAAATACCATCTACTCCCTCTGCCTGACCACTTCAGGGCTAACCAAAAGTTAAAGCATTTTACTGAGGACATTATCCAAATGCCTCTTGAACACTGAGAAGAACTTGAGGGTAATGACCACTTCCCTGGGAAGCCTTTTCCAATGTCTGACCACCTTCACAGTAAAGAACTTTCTCCTCATGTCCAGTCTGAACCTCCCCTGGTGCTGCTTTGTGCTATTTCCCTCTGTCCTGTGATCAGTTCCCAGGCAGCAGAGACCGGCACCTCCCTCTGTGCTTCTCCTCCTTAGGGAGCTGCAGAGAGCAATGAGGCCACCTCTGAGCTTCCTGTTCTCCAGACTGGACAACCCAAGTGTCCTCAGCCTCTCCTCACAGGACATGCCTTCCAGCCCTCACAGAATCACAGAATCACAGAATTTCTAGGTTGGAAGAGACCTCAAGATCATCGAGTCCAACCTCTGACCTAACGCTAGCAGTCCCCACTAAACCATTTCCCTAAGCTCTACATCTAAACGTCTTTTGAAGACTTCCAGGGATGGTGACTCCACCACTTCCCTGGGCAGCCTGTTCCAATGCCTCACAACCCTTTCAGTGAAGAAGTTCTTCCTAACATCTAACCTAAAACTCCCCTGGCTCAACTTAAGCCCATTCCCCCTCGTCCTGTCACCAGGCACGTGGGAGAACAGACCAACCCCCACCTCGCTACAGCCTCCCTTGAGGTACCTATAGAGAGCGATAAGGTCGCCCCTGAGCCTCCTCTTCTCCAGGCTGAACAAGCCCAGCTCCCTCAGCCGCTCCTCGTAGGACTTGTTCTCCAGGCCCCTCACCAGCTTCGTCGCCCTTCTCTGTACCCGCTCAAGCACCTCGATGTCCTTGTTGTAGCGAGGGGCCCAAAACTGAACACAGTACTCGAGGTGCGGCCTCACCAGAGCTGAGTACAGGGGGACAATCACCTCCCTAGCCCTGCTGGTCACACTATTCCTGATACAAGCCAGGATGCCGTTGGCCTTCTTGGCCACCTGAGCACACTGCTGGCTCATATTCAGCCGAATCCACCCAGCGCGTCACTTTGTCATAGAAGGAGATCAGGTTCGTCAAGCAGGACCTGCCTTTCATAAACCCATGCTGACTGGGCCTGATCGCCTGCTTGCCCTGCAAGTGCTGCGTGATGACTCTCAGGAGGATCTGCTCCATGAGCTTCCCTGGTACTGAGGTCAAACTGACAGGCCTGTAGTTTCCTGGGTCAGTCCTCCGGCCCTTCTTGTAGATGGGTGTCACATTTGCTAGCCGCCAGTCAACTGGGACCTCCCCAGATAGCCAGGACTGCTGATAAATGATGGACAGTGGCTTGGCCAGCTCCTCTGCCAGTTCTCTCAGTACCCTTGGGTGGATCCCATCCGGCCCCATCGACTTGTGCACATCTAAGTGCCGTAGCAGGTCACCAACCAGTTCTTCATGGATAGTGAGGGCCCTGTTACTAGCTTTGTTTCCCTCCTCTGGAGGGCATGCCTTCAAGTATCTTAACGCCATTTTTATATTGTGGAGCTCAGAACTGAATACAATATTTAAGTTTAGGCTGCACTGAGTTTATTTAAGTCTGTTTTATGCACCAGGCCTCGGGTACTGAGTAAATCATTTTTCTTTCATTTTGGCTTGTCAGCAAAGTCTTGACAGTGCAGAATTTTGCATCCTTTACTATCCTTATACACCTTAAAGATGCATAACTTCTTTCTGCATATGATCATATGCTATATCAGCTGTCAAGACACCATTAGGGTGCATTTGCCTTCTAACAGCCCTTTGATTATCATACAGAATTTTTTGAGGAAAGAAACTCTGGAGACCACTGTAGAGGTTGTGTATTTGGAATGCTGTGTTGGCAGGCCATTGGTTGTTACATTGCAAAACGTCTGTGCAAGACTTGCATTATTTATACTGTTCTGACTTTGATAAATCACAGCCAATTTTCAGCTTAAAGGCATATATGTGCGACTATGTTCTTGACAACTTGCTAGGAAACCTGAAATTTAATGCCAAAGCACAAGAGCTTCTTTTTTTCCCTTAACAAAAGAAAAAAAAAAAAAAAAAAAAAAAGATACAGAAAGGAAAAATATATAATGGGGATGAATGGCCTGTTAATGTTCTGCTATCTGGCTGGATGTGCCTGTACCAGGAACGTCTACTGGGAGCATGGTCCTCTTTTCTGTGATGAGTGGCGCAGTGTCTATGACACTATGAAGACACCCTGAGAAGAAAACATGCCTCACTTTTGAGAAGGATTGAACTGTTTTCATGGCAGCTTTCCCAAGTGACTGTTAACTAGGAAAACAGGGACACATGTTACCTGAAAAGACAAAGTGGTGACACAAATGGTTTTATAGGCAGTTGAATATGATTCACAAATGCTTGTGTGACTGTATTTGCAGGTGTTTGTATATCCTTCATGAATGCTTTTATAGACTCCTTTGGGTTGTGTGTTTCTCTAACTGGTGAATCTGAAGAGCACTTCTTACAACTGAAATCCCACTTTGCCAGTGGGTTTTACTGTTAAACACTCACCTCATTGTTCAGGAATTTCTTTTCTCTGATAAACATCTTTCCGAGTGTTCTTTAGAACATGAAGTAGCACAACTGAGAAACGACCAGGTTCATCTTAAAACTTGATACATTAATAGAATAGCCAGCTAAAAACCTTTCTTTCCCCTCTGGCTCATAAAGTGTTTCCTTGAAGCTGTTTGAAAAAATAAAAGGTTCAAATGGTTTCTGGATATGTTTGTCTAAGCTCTGAATGATTTGTGTTTGAACTCTTGGTATGCTCTTGTCCACAGCGCATTTTGAGATTACAACTAAACCATTTGAAATGTTAGTAAGTAATTGGGCAGAAATACCTGGCAGTGTTGTTTTTTCCAAATTGCAACTGAGATTTTCACTTGAGCCGTAAGTGTGTAATCGTATCTACTTCATGGATACTTTTTTTCTTCTTTGCATAGCTCTTTTAACCATCACAAAAGAAACAGAGTTTGAAAATCATTTCCAGAGCTGGTATGGAAATTGAAATCCTAGTAGTTATTAAAAAAAAAAAAAGCATACGATGCATGAAGGCACAGGCTTGAAATATGTGTTAAACTACACAGAAACAGAGCTTGTGTATTGAGTTAACTTCTTTGAAAGTAAACATCAAGTATACTCAAAACTGCTCCTTAATGTGATGATGATCCTGTTAAAAATAAATACATGAGCAATTAAAGGTGGAATGCAATTAGTGGAATTTACAGAATTCTCTCCAATCTGCATTAATATATCAGTAACTTAAAAGTATGTAATCCATACTAAAGGAGTCAGGGTGTATGTTCCAGCTGCACTGTGTTTGCTGCTTTGAACCATCTAATGATTATTTGTGGAAACATTATTCTGTCCTTTTCAGAATGAGTACACATGTCAGATCCCATTATTGTGGCCAGGTAGATCGCCCATGTGCTATCTGGCAGTCACTGCAAACATGTATAGATTTTTATGCTACTTTCTGCTTTTTAATAAATGCTGACAAAGAGCTTTGCAGCGTGTTGCTTTTGGACACAGTTTTGTAACTGTACCTGGAGAGGTTTTTTCCCACATTGAATTTTGGAGCATTGAATTTGCGATGTAAATATGGAATAAGGCTGAATTTTTCATATATATATATACATATGCATATATATATATATACATATGCATATATATATATATATATATATATAAAAATATATCTTTTTTTTTACCTAAATGAAATGCTATATTTTAAAAATGTTCCTTTTCAGCATTTTCAAATAAAACCTTTGTTTGCCTATTTTTCCCCCTCAACAGTGGTCACTGTCACTAACTTATCTACTTAATTCTGAGAACAGAACAAAGTTCAGATCCTTGTGGATACAATAAGACATATCAGATTTTCATCTCTGAAATTGTTTGTTACTGATGAGATTATTTAAGATTGCAAGAACAATGGTTTGAGAGGGAGGATGTGGTTTCTGTCAGCTGCAGCATCTGTCAGCCAAGGAAAACTGCACGCAGACACCGTGCAGCGAACCATGCTCCTTTCTGTTGCTTTGCAGCTCATGTCGCATGAAGGAACATGGTGGAATATTCCTCTGTAGCCAACAAACCGGTCAGGTTGGCAGCTCTTCGGTGTGGCTACTTGTGGTGTAGGCCCACCTGCTCTAACTGCAGTGTTGCAGTCTCCTGAGGTGGTGTTGCTCATGCCTTTCCAGAACGTTCCTGACCCTGTTCCCTGCTGCACAGTGTTTGAGGTCCTGCATCTGGGCCAGGGCAATCTCAAGCACCAATACAGACTGGGCAGAGAATTAATTGAGGGCAGCCACGAGGAAAAGGACCTGGGGATGTTAGTTGATGAGAAGCTTGACATGAGCCAGCAATGTGCACTGGCAGCCCAGAAGGCCAACAGTGTCCTGGGCTGCATCGAAAGCACTGTGCTCAGCAGGGCGAGGAAGGGGATTGTGCCCCTCTGCTCTGATCTTGTGAAGCCCCACCTGGAGTCCTGCACCCTGCTCTGGTGCCCCCAACATAAGAAGGACATGGATGAATTAGAACGAGTCCAGAGGAGGGCCACAAGATTGACCAGAGGACTGGAGCACCTCTCCTACAAAGACAGGCCGAGGGAGCTGGGGTTGTTCAGCCTGGAGAACAGAAGGCTCCAGGGACACCTCACAGTGGCCTGCCAATACCTAAAGGGGCCTACAGGAAAGCTGGGGAGGGACTCTTTGTCAGGAAGTGTAGTGATAGGACAAGGGGGAATGGCTTTAAACTTAAAAAGGGTAGATTTAGATTAGATATTTGGAAGGAGGAAGTTATTTCCTATGAGGGTGTTGAGGCTCAGGTTTCCCAGAGAATCTGTGGATGCTCCATCCCTGGAAGTGCTTAAGACATTGAGCAACCTCATCTAGTAGGAGGTGTCCCTGCCCGTGGCAGGGGTGTTAGAATTAGATGGTTGTTAAACTCCCTTAATCCAAACCTTTTTGTGATTCTGTTTTTTTACTGACTACCTTTGCTCATAGGTGTGGCTGTTGTCATAACACTTGATACTCGGTGGGATAATAATTTGAAAGAAAGACAAATGAAAGAGTCATCAAGCTTTCTATCCTGCACCAATACAGGAGGAAAAGCTGTTTCTTGTGAGCTCTCCCCAGGACCACAGATCACCATTACAGAGCTTCATTACACAGCTTTTATCTTTGTTACTTGAATGAGGAGACTCACTTGCATGCACGTACGTTACGTTCTTGGATTTGATGAAAACTTGGAGGACTAACAATATGTTTTCAGGCTTAACATTCTGTCATGCACAGTTTACGTGCCAAGAAGTACTCTTTGATTAGCAAACAGTATGTACCAAATGAATTACATTCCCTTTGCTTATTGAATTAACTTCACAGTGAGGCAGCTGCCTTTAGTACATCTGAAAGACAGTTGTGAAACAACCTTTTGATGCGTGTAGAGCTGTTCCTTATATTAATGTAGTTTGTTTTCTGATTTGTAGTGAAATTACTAATTTTATCTCTGACTGGTAAATGACACTGGAGACGAGTATTATATTTTCTTTGTTGTCTCTGGTTGAGTGATACTGAAGAATAACAGATCTTGTTTAGAGAACGGAAGAATCTTGAGGTACTTTTAAAGCTTTTGAGGAAAGGAAGATAAACACAGCCTATTGTCCCCCTTGATTTCCAAATTAATCTGTAAGGATAATGTTCCCTACAACTCAAATGTGACTAAATCCTTGCCCACCATGCTAAAGCTTCCCCCTTAGCAACCAAAGTGAAATATATATATATATGTATGTATATATATATATATCCTACAAATGGGAATGTTTGGCAAAGAAGTAGGGGCAAAGTGTAGGCAGCATTAATAACAGGAGTTGTAAGTAGGGCACAGAAGCTGTCTGGAGAAAAGCCATCTCTGGGTGCAGTCATAAACTAAGCAGGGTCAGATTTAGCTAGCAAATAGGTAGATATTAAAAGAAAAGTAATCCCTGAAATTGCAAGAAGCAGGATTTGGGGGAAGCTACAGAGAGTGCATTCCTCCTCCAAGCCATATCTCATCCAGCTTAATTTTTGAGGGTTTCTGTGTTGCTGGGAGAGTGAGAGTTTGTTGTTTTGGATCCACACTTGGTACTGACTGTTGATGTTTTTAAATTATGTAGAAAAACAAATATTGGAAATGGCAACTGTATTTTGCTAATTGCGTGAGTGCACTTCCTCCTTGTAGTCTTGATGTCTGTCGATGTTATGGGCTGCCTGACAGCAGCAATTTCAAATGAGCTGTTTGGCTTTAGTTCTCAGCAACCCATGGCACAGAGGCTGTGTGAGCTCTTAAACTGCCAGGAGGCAAGAGCAGACCCAGTCCCTCACTAAGGTCTGTAGTGCTAGCATGCTAGGCCATCATTATGTCATTATTTTTGACTTTGGAGGCAACTCTTCCTCTTTTTTTTTTTTTTTTTTGCTTCACTTTCCAGAAGGCACAAACTATCATTACTATGGACTTTATCAGTTTGCTGTGCAGTGCAGCCAAATCCTTAGTGTTTCTATTCATCAAATTACTTTTCTAGCCCTTCCTCAGAAAAAGCAGTCTCTAGGTTTGCACACAGACCAGCATGATGAGACCTTGCTGTCAGCGGAAGCATCTTGCTGCCACATCAATGGTCCTCCACAGTAAAATCCATAATCGTCTGTGTGTATTTGTCTGGTTTTACTGACAGATGTTTTAGTGGCATTTCATCACTGGAGCATCTGTGTACGCAAGGATTTTAGTATAATGATCCCTTGGGAGGTGCTGGGTGGTTTTGTCTGATGGGTTTGTCTGGTCACGAACCTGGGACAGTATTAAAATACCACAAAATACAAGAGCATGGGATTTTTAATAACCTTATTACATACTAATGTAGATCTGAGTGCATATTAGTAGCCTCTGGGATTTATTCCAGAAAGGAAGGTGACATGGTGGTCACCAGCTTGACCACCCACATAATTGGTGGCTGGGCTTTGGGGGCTTGGAGGGTGTTTTTGTTTTTCCCCAGAGTCTTTGCCTTGATTTGGCTTGCTTGTAACTTGTTAGGCATCAGAACACCTGTTTGCAGTCCTGGTGTGTGCTGGGTGGCTGCTCATAAAGATATTTTATGTGATGCTATCATCACACTCTCCAAGTACAGTCTGACCCCGTGTATACAGAAAACAGCAAGTGTTTTTCAGCATGTAAAGTAAATGCTCATTCTCCCAGCACTGCTGCTGTGTGCTGTCACTAGTATCTACTTGTCTCAAAGACTTCATGCTTCAATCTGCACGGCAGCTCTAGTGAAATTGCAAATGGCTCATTAAGTCAGTTGGGTTTTCTTTGATCTTTCTGACATTACTCAGATAACTATGGAAATTCTACAACTAATAGATGCTAACAAGTACTGACCCTGGGGGAAAATGTGTTTGCTGGTACAGGGTCTGTCCCTGCTTGTCTGCTTTGTACCTCATTGTGAAGGGAACAGTTCCTTGACAGGTTGGTCCTTCTCTTTGTTTGTAGGGTACAAAATGAACACAGTGATTTACACAAACAAACCTTTCCAGGGTTACTCAAAAGGAGGCTTTCAAGCTGATAATGAAATTCTGTAATACAAAGACTCTTAATATGAACTAGAGTGAATAAAAGCTCAGTAGGTATAAAAACATTCATGTCTTTGTGTTGTATTAGCACTTGCATACTTCAAAGCACTGCCTTCAAGATTGTATAAGTAAGTAGAACAATGGGGGGATTGTGGTCACTTCTTAAGCAGAGCACTGGGCAGTTCTGGATGCATTCATGGTATTTTTGGAAGTTTGAGCAGTCCCTTGTATCTGCTATATGTTTCTGGAGTGGTAGGATGTGGAAGGCAAGTTGTCAAAAACTTTCCATCAGCTCTTAAAATCCTATTGCACCATTCAAGATGCATTAAGGCAATTCTCAGCAAGCTCCAAGGCCATAGAGGAGTGTTTTCAAGGATAATCTAGAGAGAATGCATCCACACACTCACTATAGAAGTCACTTGCCTATCTCCAGCTTCTGTTTCCAGACTTGGGTGGTAGGCTAAGGAACCTTCAGCTGTGGAAACCCCTGGGATCCATTATCTGTCCTACTTTTATGGTCTGTTGTGATAGGGAAGAAGGCAGGGATGGGAGCTAAATGGTCTGAAAGCATGTACTGTCAAGAGAGCAGAGACACTGATCTCTGGCAGTAACACTAGCGACAGAAGATACTGGCACTTACTATTAAAATGTCTGAACTGTCCTTGAGGTTAGTAGAGGAAGAATGAAGTGTTTGTCTCACCAGAAAACAGCCGTAAATGAGGAAGATGAGCCTCCCATCTGTGAAGTATACTGCCAGACTGGTCTAAGTTTTCTTGATGTTACTCCAAGCCTGAAATTAATTTTATTAAATGCTGACCCATGCTTGCAAACAGACAGCCTTCACAGACTGAATGAGTAATTAGACATGCAGGATATAGACAGAGATGTGGCTATGTGTGTTTTAGCTATATAGCCACATGTGCCACATATATAGCCATATGTGTTAGCACAAAACGTACAGGGAAGGCAATAAGAGATTGTGGCAATGTGGTAGTACATTGGTACAAATGAAGTGGCTGGAACAGGGGGAGTGGAAAAGGACTTGGCAAATAGGAAAGCCAGACAGACAGAAGGTCTTGGTGATATACCAAGATCCAGAACTTGCAGAGGCTAAGCTTGAAAATGTTCATCCTCTGTTTATCAGACCTTTTCTCTAAAACTTAGGCAAAACAACAATTTCTCTGCAACTCTAGGCAAAAGTTTCATTTTATTTTTGTGGCTAAGATACAAAGTTCATGTAATAGGAGATTATAAGAGTATGTCTATAGTTACAGTGACAAGGTTACACATACTGTCCCAGGCCGTACTGTTGCTTCAACAGAGCACAAGCTATTATAGTAAAATGTCTCAGAATTTATCTCAGATGCTAAGGAAAATAATAAAAGACATGTCTTTAAGACACTGAATGATCATGCAGTGGGATCTGACCTTTGGCAAGATTTGGATGTTGTAGCTGTTGATCTGAGAATTTTTGTAACTAAGCAACTGTCATCCGGAAGGTGTTAGATCATAAAATAGTATTAAGGCATGAAGAAGACTGACTGGTTCAAGTCAGAGCCATGGTGACATGCTGGCACTTTTGCATTGACATTTTTTGTTTTCTGAGTTGTAGCACAAAGGAGTATTTACCATCATTCTTTTCATAGTGGGATATTAAAACTTGCTTAGCTTTATCTTTCAAGTAGTGCCATAATGCTCTCAGTTGTATCAACAAGCACTTTTGTGTAGGAAATCAAGAACTGATCCAGATCTTGGGTGATATAGCTCCTTGATTTTGCTGCTGGCCAGTGATGGGGGACAGCCATGGACCTTTATTTCCTCCCTACTTGGATTTACAAACTCTGAAGTCAGAAACTGACTTCTCTCCCCCTTTACAGGGAAAGCAGTTGAAATTAGAGCTCCTAGACAATGCTGTAATACAAAAAAAAGTCATGCAGGTAGTAGTGTACTTCATCGTTCGAGTACCTGGGGAATGATCATTTTAGTCAGTGCATTTGGTGCCTTGTTTGCCAAGGTTTGAGCACTAGCAGGACTTTTTTTCAAGAGTTAATTCATTATGACTTGGCCCTATGTTGCTACTTGCCCGAGCTTCTTGGAAGGAACTGAGAACATGGCAACCTGACTCCCCACTGCCCTTCCCAGAGAGCATGGGGTGAGCATGGCCTGTGGTCACCATCAGCTTTTCAGGGGCACATTGTCCTTTGGCACATTAGCCCCTGTGCCTAGGGGCTGGCATCTGCCACCGCTCAGGACTGATTCCATGTCCTCCCAGAGGTGTTTCAGGCAGCCATAGGGTGCCCCTGCGGGTCATTAAGCTAAATGTGTGTTATGCCAGTGCAGTGCTGCTTCTTTGAAGAGTATGACTGCATGGCATGGCAAGTGTCTGTGCTTTGTTCAGCCCTTCTGCTGAACATCCTTCTGTGGTAGTGACAGGACAGGACTCACCTGGCAGGGATGGGCAAGGTCATCGCAAAGGCATCAGAAATGAAGTGCCCTGAGAGCCGCTCTCTCGCCCTTGTTTAATGCTGTGCTCAGTAAGTTCTTTTGAGCCTGCTGTTAATCTCGGATCAGAAAGCATTTGGTTGATAATGATCTCTTTCACCTTGTGGTGCTTACTGCTGGCTCCCTCTCTCCCTCACACAGTTTGTCATGCTATTCATGTCTGGCTGCAATAAAACAAAGATGAAAATGCAACTGGTTAGCTTCTTCTTTCTTGGTGGAAAGCTTTCTTCTTTGAGAGCTACAGTCTGAGGAGCATTTGTGGAAATAGGAAATCATATGATGAGCATCTGGGTGTTTTTCTTGTAAGCTATTTCTCATGAGATTTGCAGGTAGGTTGCTTCTTAGAAAAATATTTTCTATCTCAGGCAGGACTTTCCTTTATTTGGTGGTAACTCTGGAAATGCACTGTATGGACTGACCACAGGCTCACTTACAGTAACTCCCTCTCAGTAACCTCTGGGCTTGTCTCCTGCTTGCAGCCACCACCGGTCTTACAGCCAGGGTTGACCATCCCAGCTGTCTGCTCCTGCACTGAGCAGCTCTTCTCAGGGTACGCCTCTTCTGAGATGCAGACTCACAGCAGCTGGCAGGGAAATCATTGCTTTATTCATTTATCTGTTTTTGTTGTTGTCATTTGTTTGCATTTTTTGTTTGCTTTTTTTTTTTTTTTAAGTGAGTTGTGTGTGTTTTTCTCCAGGCCCATGCTTGTGAGCTCTTGTTGTGCCTTAAATAACATGTCCACTGATGCACAACAAGGTGCCAGCCCATGGGGACACATGGACAGAGGCTGTGCTGTCCAGAGCTGAGTCAGTGCTGGCTGGAGGGGTGCAGGGCCTGAGGCCAACCAGCAGCATCTGGCCTGGGAAGTATGTAGGAGGAAGGGGACTGCTTTTTGGTACATGTGCAGCTTGATGTGTATTTCACAAGAGGCACACAAGCCTCCGCAGCGGCTCTCACACTGGTTGTGTGACTGACGTGATGGATCTGTGTGGTCTTCTGCTGATGGAGCAGAGTGATCCAGCATGACTCATGTCCCGAAGGATGAGGGAATGCCCTCTTTGCTGTGGCATATCTCAGCTGAAATCTATCCTGGCTTCACCCCAGAAGGATTTTAGTTTATTGTTGATGCCTCCTCTGAAATCCCTTGCTACACTTTTTACAAGCTATATAATGCATTTTTTAGTTTACTTTTTCCCTGGTGGTCTGTGATGTGGCTTGTTTCATTTGTGGTATAGCAACCCTAGTTCATCAGTGTGGAGTATTTGTTAAATAAAATATGAGATCAATTCAGAAGTTACCAGTATTACTGGAAGCATGAGACTTCTCACAATGTCTGACTATTTATAGTGCAGATCAGAACCAGTAAGAACTCTCCAAATCATCATTTGCACTTGAAAAAAAAGCCCACAAAACTTAGTTTTTAAAGCTAAGCTGAGATCACTTCAGTGCTATATTAGTTAATATTTTATTTCCTTTTTTAAAGTTTTGGTCTACAGTTGTTAGATTTGTTAGTCGTGGCAGCAAGTACATGCTTATGTTAAATTGTTTTGACCCAGCGATTACAAAACCATTTGTTCCCATTGGTGCAGCATTTTGTTGAAAACTGCAGATATCTTAGTCTACGCTTTTTTTTCAAGACTGCATCTTTCAGTGTTTTTCTCCAGGGAGAAGTCTACTTTAGCAAAACAGTTTATGTCAAAACATTTCAACTTTGTACTTCTATTAATTCCATCTTGTCTTTAGGTTTATGTTACAGTGCTAATTGCAATATTTAATGCTGTTGCTGTATCCACAGCTTTCACTTTTGTATTCAGAAATAGATTTTGAACTTTATGTGATGGGAAAGGCCAACACTTTGCTTTCTAATTTGAAATAGAATCACATTTTGAAATGCTGGATTTTGTCACAGAGTAGAAGTTCTTGGTTTCAAGCCCGATCTATGAAATATCACACAGGATGTCTAGCACTGAAGTGCCTAGCCTTTACCATTCCCTGGATTATCGTTGTTGATCAAGTGACAGTCTACAGACAATAACATATTTTTTTTCTCATTCCTAATCTCCATTTTAATTTTGCTCACGGCTATTGGAAATTACAGTCTTACCCATTACGTATATGGTGGGTACAACTGGCCAAGCAAAATAGCAGTATTATTAACAACAATAATTCACCCAGTGTGCATGGAAATAGACACAGTAGAAGGACAGAGTTCTTCAGGGGGAGTCTGTCATCTGAGTAATGTTCTGTGTCATATTTCCAGGACCTTTATTTATTTATTTATTTATTTATTTATTTATTTCCAGGAAAAATAAGTCAGAACCTGTTTTTATTTTTTCTATAAGAAAGTTGAGTGAGATGGCCCAGCTGGCACTTTAAAATTTAAAATAATTTGAAACTGAGGTAGACAGCACGATGGTAGATGTAATCTAGAGTCAGTAATATGCAGTGTGGAAGAGTCTAGTGACGATGTCTTCGCTTTCTGAGAGAACTGAATTTTGGTGCCAATCATGTTATGTTGCCAGTGATTGCTTCATCACTGAGCCATTTCAAGACCGTTGTCTATAAGGTTGAATTATAAGAAAAGATGACTGTTAGCATTTTATTATAAAATCTGACAATAACAAATGGCAAAAAGCATGGCTCAAAGGTCAGCAAAAATACCTGCCAGACTGACGTAAGTGGATTTCATTCCTTCCAGTGGATTCCGCAGCACAGTGCAGTATATGAACTGTAGCACCACTGCATTAAAAATGGACCCTCTTGAGTTGGCTAAAATAACTGTACTAACAGTGGTTATCTTTATATTAAGTTCTGCTTCATTTATTCAGTGTGGAGCTTGGAAGTTAGATTTTTATCCTGTAGATAAAAAATATAATATGAAAATATTTTTTCATATTTTTTCAATATTGCATATTTTCATATCTAATATAAAATATGTAATACAAAAATGATATGAAAAATAAGACCTGAATGTATTAGCAAGATTTCTGTGCTGAACGATCTGTTTCTAGGTGTACACAGACTCTTAGGGATAGACCTCTGTGCAGCTGGATAAATTCCTACTCTGTAAGGCCAGAAACCTGGGAAGATAAGATACATGTAAAAGCCAAACTGCAGCCTGAGATCCCACTGTCTGAACTGTCAGGGTTCCTCCTGCAGTCTTCTTTGTGACCCCAGATAGTGTTGAGGTAGATATTTTTTAAAAGCTGTACGAACTGGATACAATCAAGCAAAGAGGAGAGTGGCATAACTGGAATGGCATAATTGCTAAATGCATAAGCATAGCCCATATTAAAACAGATCTATGAAAACAATGGCTTAGAGTGGAGAGCAGCAAATGTAAAATTTGCTTACGTTACAATGATAGGGGGATGGTCTGAGCTCCAACAGGCTTTCAGGAGAAGGTGAGACAGTCGACCTTAACTGGAAAGAAGTGATAATTGAAGTTACAGAGATTAAAGGAAAGTAGGGCAGATCTTGATGAGGTTTTGCCATAGGTGGATTGTGTCAAACTATATTGATTATTTTTTTTAACTAATGTTATGGAAATTTTACAGAAAAAGTAGATTACTGGATTTCAGTGATGTAGCTGGTAAGGGTTATTTGATTGATATAGGATATTATCAACCAAAATAGAATTTAGGCATCAGAAATGGAATTTAAACTGATTGGAAGTACCAGACTGAAGAGGAAGTAATGGTAGCATTCCTTAAAGAGAATGGTAGTCTTTAACGTTTCCATGAAGGACCCTTGGTTCACCCAAAGGAGAGTGCTATTGCAGTTTGCTGTTAACACAAAGAAAGAGGCCAGTATCATACTAGAGGCAGCCTGAGGAGTAACATACAGGAAGAACTGGATCACCTTAAGACCTGCAGAATTTAGAAACAAGCTGGAATTCAGTGGTACAAAATGCAGGGTGATGGCAATGGGAACATGCTCTGGTGAGGTGGGATCTCATCAGCTGGGGAAGCCAGGCACGGTGGCTAGGGGAGTATCACCTGTGGCTGACTAAAGCGACACCCTCAGTAGAAAGCATCTGGGAAAAAGAGTGGTACCATCTTGGTACGTACCAGTGCATTTTCAGCGTGCACAGAAGGGCTGCGATGATGCTGCCCAAGGTGCTGTTGGATATCTTTTTGGATACCCTGTGCAATTCCAAGCATCCCTGTTCTGGGGAGGTGGTTAAGCCTGGAACAAGTGCGGAGAGGGACTACTGGGTTAATCAGGAAATTCATTGCTGAAGACATGGAGAGCACTTGTCTTGTTTATCCTAGCACAATGAAGCCAGAGAGGCTATGTGATTATTGTCTATAAATATCACAGGGGAATAAATACCAAAGAGGGAAAAGAACAGTTTAGGATAAAGGCCAGTGTTCTCACAAGAGCAACAGCGATAAACTGACTAAATAAATTTAGGCTGGAAGTGAGAGAAGGGCTCCCTGCCACCAGAGCAGTGAAGTTTTACAACCCTCTTGGAAAAACGGGAGGTAAGAAAGCTGGCGGCTTATAAGATGAGCTTTATCAGCCCTTGAAAGGAGAGAGATAATTAGTTAGCAGATTCCTCCCAACCTGTTTCAGTGGATGAACAAGATACTTCCGGTATTCATTCACAGCCCCACTGGTTATTGGGAAGTCAGAGCCAGACCTGCCTGTGGTAGGGGGACAAGTCTTGCTGAATTGGGAGCATACTGGCAGGAAGAGCCTCATGAGCATGTCTCCCCCAGCTGCGTCCAGAGCAAGAATTTCTTGTCGTGAAAGAGAAGTGGCTATTCTGCCCTGTGTCCTGGACACTGTGTGTGGCATAATTATAATTGGTGTAGCACAGGGCTTATTCTGTGAGTGTCTGGGGCTTGTTAGTACTGGGTTGCTTGAAAAACAACCAGAAGGAACAAGGATTTGCACAGGGAAATCTGCTCCTGCTAAATGCTTCACAGGAATGCCCAGAATACTATTTAGAGAATATTGCTTCTGGGATCATGATGATTAACAAAGTTGGTTTTGCTATGTGAGGCCAGAAGCCAGAGCAAGAAGCCAGAAAATGTATAAAGGATACTAAGCATCTCAGTCTCCTGCTCTTGTGAGATTAAACAGCTGTTGCAAAGAGAGTTGATGTTTGAAGATCCTAGACCTGCACAACCTGTGGTCTGGCTGCTGGGCTGGCCTTTGCTCTGACGTTTTGTGTTACTGCTGTGCAGTGACCACTGCTGGGCCCGAGGCCGCTGTGTACCATTCACCACTCTCCAAAAAAGATGAGTTACAGTTGCTAACCCAAATCAGGTGCTTCCCAGACGTCAGCACAATGACATGACCATACCAGAGTGATCATGGCATCCTGAACCCGTAACCAAGACCTAACCAAAAGCTTGGTACTGAATGTCAGTTCTTCATTTTGTTTGTTGATTATGTGAAGTTTTTAAGCATGGTTTAGATGAAAACCTTGGGAACAATGATAGCAATGTACTATGGGTTTGAAAATGTGTATCTGTTTGATGTGGACCTTGCAAAACAAAATGATGAAACTAGTTTTGGACATACAGGCTTGGTGGAGGAAAAGGTGGAGGAGCTCCGGTCTACATAAGAGGATGGTTGTAGGTCAAAAGAAATGGCAGCAGGAATTAGACAAGGTGGTACCTCTGATGAAGGGATGTGTACATTAGGGAGAAATGTTGATGCCAAACAGAAACTTGCTAGAAAAACAGATTTGTAAGAAGCACTGATGCGATTTTTGAAATTTGGTCACACTTGAAAAGTAATTGTATTTGATGAAAATATGTAGGAAAACATTTCATCTTGATATTTTCCAGCTTAATGTTTTAGAAATATTGAAGTGCTTTGACAAATTCAAAATAACTTTAAAGACACCTCATTTAAAATGATTTAAATTTTAAAAGAGCAGAAAGCAAGAAAACAAGGTTTAATTGGATATGCTGAACATTAGCTAGACATTTAATTTTTTTAATTAACTGAAAAATTGTGTATGCTCCTATATAATTTTGTCCCCCACCATCTTGCATCCTGATTTTTTTCTTCACAACATCATTCAAATCAGAGCTGTAATTATTCTGAATTTCCATTACTTGAATATGCAAGCCTGATGCTCATATTATACTCTCTGGTTCTTCTTGTTGTCCAGACAGCAATAGTGATGAAAAATGCCTGTTTTTCAAAGGCCTTTTTTCAAAGGCAGTGATTTATGTCACAGTTTTCCATTTCAGCATTGTTGGGTGGATTGCTTCGTTGTGATCTACTCAGTGATGTTTCACAAATGAAGCTTATTTCCACCTTCTCTGAAGAATCGGGTATTAGCTTCCTAGGAATGCCACAAGCTCTTCACTGGGGCTTTCTCTGGGGACACAACAGAGTCGGAAGGATTTGAATGTGGTTTTTCTCTTAGCATTTTTCAACAGTGAATTCAGTATGAATTATTCTACATTGTATCTATCTCTGAATAATGTATTATGGAATACACCAAACAAGGTACTATGGCAAACAGCTGTGTGCAGTTTTGTGTACTCTGGTTGTCAGCTCTGTTTCTGCAGACTCCTTGTACATCTACTTGATGAAACAAAAAAACTAGAATCACTTAGAGCAGTTTGATTTGAAAGGAAATGGAAATTGCTTTATTTTGTATTCAACAGTAAAGGTTCAAATATAGGTGAGATTTAGTTTAATTTTGAAGCATTTGCAGGGAGTTGGGTAAAAAAACATTAGTTTTACGGGCTACTTTATTAGACTGAAAAATCTATATATTATCTATTTAATTAAGTTGGATTTATTGTATCTGTTTCAGTGGAAACTGTTCAATGAATAATGTGCAAAGTTCTGTTACAGGTCATACAGCAAAGTGATGGTGCTGGCAGCCAGAAGTTTATTAAATACACCCTGCCTTCCATCTAGCTGCTCTGTTTTCCCTGATGGTGATGCATACTTTTTTGTTCATTTTTCTAGTTACTCAAAAGCAGTTTTTGTTCAAAATCACTTTGCTAATTCACGTGTTTTGCATGCAGGCTGCTGGGCAGGGCTAAACATTAGTAAAAATCCCCTTTTCTTTTCTGCTTTGGTAGTCTTTCATTGTTCTCCACGTCTAATTTCAGGGTGTTTCTTCTGTGCACAACATTTTAATTTTTTTTAATTTGTTGTCATGTTCTTTCTCTTTTATTTCTTGCATCCTTCAAATTTTACTTGTTTAAGAAATTGAGTTTTGTAACGAGGGAGGGGCTAAGCCATCAAAAGCAAGTGAAATCACGAGTTGGGGAGTAACTGGGCAGCTCCATACCTGGAGTCCCCTACCAATTCCCTCAGCAGGAGAGCTCTTTGAAAGGTTCCAGGCAGCGCGTGGTGGCAACTCTCAGAGAAAATGAACCCCCTGGTCAAGGCTGATGGAGGAAACCTTGATCATGAGTAGTCCAGTGCTGGCTACAACTTCATTGCAGACTAAAACCAGTAATCACCCCCTATCCTTGCTGTAAATCACTGCACAATAAGTTGTTTTCTATGTACTCTCTGCTCCTACATGTGTTGCTAGGACCTCCAAAAGCAGCTCCTGCACTTTTTTGCACTTTAGAGGAAGTCAGTCCCTTAATTCTCTTAATTCTTAATCTTCCTGGGCATGTTGTGGGAGTTGTGCAAGAGCACTTGGAGCCATTAAATATTTGAGTTATGCAACCTGTGTTCCTTACTGCATATCATGGAGTTTAGTAGTGCCCCACAATTTGAGCTTGAAGTGCAGCTGATACTGATACACAAGATAGCTGGCCCTATTTTATATCACTGCCAAAAACTGGTTAAAGGGTTGGTTGTGTGGGCAAGATGTGGGAGGCATAAGCTGACATGAAATGAAAACAGTCTGATGGCAATTGATGTCAAGTTGAGGAGCAAAAATCAAGGAGAGGAGATACGGATGACACAAATTGTGGGTTCCTTTCCCTTACACAGTGCAGAACCCAATTATGTCTCAGGTTGCTGCACATGGAGCCCTTCCATGGTGGTGAGGTGCCTTCATTAAGCTCCTTGGCATACAAGTGGTAGAGGCATCACTCGGTGTGGTAGGAAGATGGCCAAAGCTAGAAAAATTTGTCCTTTCATCTGTCAGTGAAGCTAATGCTTTTTACATATTTGTTCTTGCATGTACACATGCTTTCTTCCCTCATTTCAAGATGAATTAAACCATTTGTATCTCTTGCTTGTAATTGCTTGTTTATTTGAATATGAATATTGAGTGCAGCTGCACTAACCACAGACGCTTTTATACTGTTCTGTGAAGCTGTCCTTTATGTTAAAGCATAAGAAATCCCTTTGAAGCCAAAATGACATCTATTTTTTTTTCTATTTTGATTATAATATTTAGGATATCAAATTATTAATAAGAACAGCCAAATTTAAAAAAAAAAAAAAAAAAAAAGAAATTTTGAATAGAAATGAACAAGGTATTAAAAATAACTAGTTGAAGTCTTTTCAGTTATCTTATTATTTGTTTTCACTTAGGCTTCCTCTTTCCTGGCTTGTTTCCATAACATCAGAGCATTTATTTTTTTCATTTAGAAAAAAAGGATTGTTACGTACTGTGATTTCCAGGAGATGGGGCTGTAAGAAAAATGCCATCTGTCATGAGACCCATAAGAAAATATGGTAGTTAGCCCCTGATGACAGGTTGGAAAATTGTTGTGAAAACTTTTGAGCTTAGTGCAAAATGCATCGCTCTGATTCCGGAAGGGAGCTGTTAGCAAGGGGAGAAGGTGGGGGTTTTCGTACTCTGTCAGACCGTTGCTGGGCACCCAGAAGACACGATTTTTTAAGATTGCAGTTTTGAAACATATACTCACTTTTAGTGAGATTCTTTTTTTTTTTTCTTTTCTTTATTATTATTATTATTTTCTAATTTGCAGGCTTTAAAGAGAGAGAAGTTTTGCAGTGACAAAAGTGCCTTGTGGCACTGACCTCTCGAGGTCTGTGTCAGCCCATGACCATGGTACGGGATCCTTTCTCACAATGTTCTGCTCTGTTCTGGCTTCTTGCTCGCAGTTCCACTTGGGTAGTCACGTTGTATACCACCACTGGGTCTCCGAGCATAGCATGATTCGTCAGAGACGTGTATGGATTCAGATTCCAGTTAGTCCATTATAATTTCAGTAGCTCTAATGTCAGTGTTTGATTTTGTCTAGCTGTCTGGTTGACCCTGGCCATTTTATTCTTGTTCTCAGCTTTCAGCTGAGTGTTCCACCACAGGACTTGCAGAGCATCTTGATGCCTCGCTGTCTGCTGGCAGAAGGCAGAACACATATGTGCTATGCTTTGGAGAAGAAGAAAAGGATATGTAGTGTACACAAAGCACCTTACAAGCAGGGAGATGGTAGCAGCCTGCAGCTATACCCCCTCAGGCACTTGTCAGATCAGTGCAGTGAGACTGATCTGCACCATACCTGAAAGCTGCTGTGGATGCCTGGGAGCTGGGGGCTGCTGTGGGCAGTGTGGGTAACATGTTCAGGACACATTTTCGGGAGACTGTGGGTAGCTGGAGTTGCCTGAAGGCAGGAAGGGCGAGCCTGCTGCCTGCCTGGGGCTTCTTCCTTGGTGGTGTTCAAAACATGGCATAAATACAGCATAAAATAACTCAAGCCTTCTTTCTTCAGAAGGTAGGAGATTAATTGTTAAGTGTGATAAAGGCAGGGAAGTTGTAGCCTTTGTAAGTGGCAGAATTTGTAGTAGACATAGTCATGTACTGTAGTTGTAACAGTACTGATGGCTTTATCTTAATTAACATATTCACCCACAAGTTCCAGGTAGTAAGAAATTATTCCCCAGCCACCATCACTGATGAAGATGTACTTATGAGCATTTTTTGGAAGACACCTCAGAGCCTCCTGGGTCTAGTCATTTGCCTTTACTTCATGTAACAGGACTTCTTCCACTATGTAGAGCTTTGTTAGCTTTAAGTCTGGGCAAGAGACCTGGACTGAAAAAAAACAAGTATCAAAAAAGCAGCTTAGTGGTGAATAAACACATTTGATGAATAGTGATTTGCCATTGGTGACAATGCTGGTCTGCTTTTTTTGTGGGGTATTTATTCACGGAAGTTTCTGTAATGGCATAGTTCCTTGTTTGGATTTGTACAAATGAGGCTTATCAGTATTTTATCAGCTGTATTTCTTGCAGCTTAGAAAGAGTGAAAGGGGCATTGATGATGCAGCACCACTAAGGTTATGTGTTTGTGGCACTCAGAATCAGCTGGCACTGTTTCTGTTCAGTTCTATCAGCTCTGTAGGTGGGTGCTGCAGAACGGTAAAATAGAAATGTTTATGCAATGTGAAAAGGAGATAATTCTGTGTGACAATAGTAATGTGTTTAACTCCTTGCAATGGGAATCATGTAACTCATGTAATTAGAAGGAAAAAAAAAAAGAAAAAAGAAAAAAAAAAAAAACACAATACTAGCTTGGCTCAGGAAGTGCTTGACAACTCAGATCATGACATGATAGGGAGCACAGGGACTGACAACAAATGTCAGTGAAAGATCTGGGGACACAAAGCAGAAAGAACACTTGACAGATCATTACACACAGGTGACACAGGTGACCAAGCTGTCCCCGTTCTGTGGTCAACTGTAACACACAGTTTTAATGGTTTTAATGCGGTGAAACAAGTATAATGAGTTTATAAATAAATTATAACTTTTTTAAAGAACTAGAAGATGAGAGGAAAAAAACAAAAAGCAAATATGTAGCTAATCCCTTGATGGGTGGCAGAACATTGTCTTGTGTAAAACAGAACTTCTGTGTTTCATGGGCAATGGGCTAAGGTCAGTTTTAATTTCTATAGTCTGCTCTTACTGTCATTGCTGTGTTTTTCTTAGCATTTCTTGAACAGCCAGATTTCCATTTGGAATGAAACAACTGCCTAAAGCAGGTGAACTTGATAAATGGGTGTTCAGGCTTCTCTCTCTTTGACCCACAAAAGCGCATCTGAATGCGCGAATGGCATCTGAACAGGTCTCAGATCTCTCAGCTGAAAGGTTGATTAGGAAATGATGGCAATTCTATTCCCCTCTGTTTTCACAGCTTAGGACTTAACACCACTGTTAATGAAAGTGGGAGATGTTCCTCTCCCGTGTGATCTCCAAAGAGACGACAGATTAGAACAGTTACAGAGCTTGTCTGACTTGATCTGCTCCATCACTGGAAAAGCCAGGCATCAGGCATCCTCAGGACAGACAGTACTTTTCCAGTTAATCCATGGACTATCATGTACCAGAAGTACATGTGTTACAAGGCCTCATGTCATAAAAGCTAAATGCCTCAGTTTGTGTGGTAGAAGTTAAAGCTTTTAGCTCTGCTTTTTTCCCACTTCAGTTCCCCACCATGTAGGCCAGGAGAGTGGCCATAGTTCTATCATTGCCTCATTAGTGAGATCTCTGAGAATATGGGGTCCGCTGAAGCCTTTACTGGCTGATATGTTCCTAATGGTATTAGTTAATGCTCAAGGTGCAATGGCTAAAAACATAATGAGGAAAATAGGATGTTGAATACTAATCACCTCCAGAACCATCACTTGCTGCTATTAAATATCCCATTACATTTTTATACAAGCATAGAGGTGTAGGTACAATAAATACAGCTGAAATTTTTTTGAAGGGAGGGCAGAAAAGGGCACTTTTGAGCTCGTTTCTGACTCCCCTTTAAAATGAAATCCAGAAAAGCAACAACAGCTCAATAGAAGAGCATAGACATCTGGTCCCTTGTGACTCTGCAGAGTACAGTGCTATGATCAATTACACTAAAATATTCATCTGGCCCCAGCACGGTAGTCTGTGTCATCTGATTAGATGTGCTTCTAAACTGTATAAAGCAATTGGAGATGACTGAATTATAGATAAACATTTCAGAAGAATAAATTCAGAGCTGTTGGATGTTAACATAGGTTGTACCTGCAACCTGACAGCTCGTGGGCAGTGTAACATGTCCATTCACGATCCTGGAAAAGGAGTTCCCACCTGTGTTTCTCTGAGCCTATGAATAACAAAATTCACTTGTTTCACCCAGTGTTGCCCAAATTTTTTAGTTCTAGTCAATCTAGCCTTGGTAGTGACAATTTTATGACCACACTGCTGCTGCCCAGAGGACATGAGAACTAAAGAAGCAGATTTAAGGAGTTCTGTCCCAGCTGGTCCATGCTTGTACGTGGCTAGTTCATTTGTTCCTTGGTTGTGCCAATTCAACATTTATGAGCTCCTGATATAAATCAATTCTCTTCAGTGGACTGGGGCCATTTGGGACAAGGTAAGACTGAACACGGTTGATTTATTTCTCTTAATCCAGAACACTTCCATGTGCTGTCTTTCGTGTTGTCACTGGAGGTTTATTAACACAACTGAGAGAATGGTAAGTTGTGATCTGGGGACAGAAACAAATGGCTGGCATAAAAAAGAAACATAAACCTTTTAAAATAGTTCTACCACCAAATAAATAAATAAATAAATGAAAATCACAGTTGAATGATGCACTGTGGAATGGTTTGTGTTTTGCAGGGAAACTTTAGTGATGAACAGTTTCTCATCGGTGGGAACAGTATGTGGACGTGATGAACATTTCTGAATAGCACACCATAGTGCCAGTATTTTTGGTTGCATCTATTTTTGGCTCATCCCATTAAAGCTAGTGAGAATGTGTATGGATATTTATGTAGAAATGCTCTGAATTCAGAGGAAGGTTGTAGAATATGCGAAATCACTGGAGGCTTCTAAGAACTGATTAAACTGAACATTTGCCAGGTGTAGTTTGTATAGTTGATCTTCGTGTAGCTGATCCTGCCTCAGGATGGGCTGTATGAACTTGAATGACTTTTCAAGGTTCTTTCCAGTCATGATTTTTATGATTCAGAGACACACGAGACATCCACTGTTCCCACTGGAGCGATGAATTCTCAGCATCCTTGAAAAGCAAAAGTCAGCATGTGCTGACTTACGGCTCCAGAATTAATCGGTGTTCTTCAAATACGAGTAAAATTGGATGAAAGGGTGGGAAAAGTTAAAGTGTAAGCATTCTAATTCTGGCTCATATGAGCACATGCTCCTGCAGAGGAGAGCTGTTTTTCTCGAATAGTAACACCTATTTGCAAAAGGCTTTGTGGTTCACTGGAGTGGGAGGAAGTGCCCTGAGTATTTAACTTTTGCCCTAAGCAAGTGGACCTGCTTCAGTTCTCTTTGGTGTTGCTGGTAGTGGGCATTTAATGCTAGACAGCTCTGCGCTCTGGAAATGAGACCCATTTCCCTTTCTGGATTAGGTTGTAGTGTCTCTTTACACTCTAAAAGAAAACCTGTTGTCTGCCATTTAGTGCTCAAATTCTCATTAAACAGTGAACACCCCTTCTGTTTTGTGCTTGCAGTGTTACTTCTCTTCCTCCTCCTCCTCCCTTGAAAGCTCTCCAGAGAGGAGTGGCTGTTTCACTATGGGAGGTCCGGTTGTGGAGCACTGCTGCTGTTAATGTTCTGTCATGTTGTCAGGCTGTGATGACTCAGACATTAAAAAAAAAATAATCTCTTTATGAGCTAAAATAGCCTAACAGCAAATTTTTTCAAAAGAGAATTTTAATGCAATTAGTTAGGTCATATCTTCTTTCTGAAAGCGTATAATGCACCTCTCAGCTTTGCTGCTTGAACTGAAGCTACTTGAATATATTATTATTTTCCAAACAAAGTTTAATTCCATTGGAGTCCACCTGAGATATTTGACAGATCGAGGAAAATAAAGAAGTCGTCCTGAACGTTAAATAGCTTTGAAAAGGGCCAAGCATGTCTTGTAGTTTAGGGCAGAGTTTCTTAGGTAAGTTCTCTAGCACATCAGAAAATGGTTCCTCAAAGAAGTGCAAAACTTAAAAACAAAACAAAACCACAAAAAACACCTGCACGCATTTCTGTTTATAAGAGCAAGCAAGCAGAACAGGGAAAATAGAGGTAATAAAGTAACTGTCAAAGCTGAGACTAGATTTTACTGAGTTGTAAATAAAAATCACTCTAGCAACAGTATATGAGAAAGTACATGGCTTCTCAAACAACAACAACAAAAAAAGCCTGAGACAGTGATGTAGGGCATGTTTCCACGGCACTGATGTAAGTCATCTCGATACCGAAGGCATGCCCAAATGATTGATGTGTCTGACAGACCCAGTGAAGGTCCATCTAGAGAGAAAAGCTTTGGACTCAGAAGAAATGCAGCCACAAATGTCTCTGTAGGACATGGCATTGCCCAGTGTGTGTATGTCCCTATTACACCCATCTCCTCCACAGTCCCCCTTCCACATGCACCAACCAGCTTATCTGGGTGGCCGCAGGAGACTGCTGCGGAGCATGGCAGTGGGGTGGGTCACACTGGCCGTGTGGAGAGGCTTTTACATGTCATGGCTGTCCATGTCACTTCAGTGCCCTGTTCTTCTGCTTCAGCAATGTGAGGGCAGCAGGCTCTGAGTGCAAATAAATGATGTATCCTACATACTTCCTTAGGACAGAAGATTTTTTTTTTTTTTTCAAAGATTGGAGATTGCTGTGCACAGTCAGAGCTGGGTAAAGTGCCAGTCCCTTCCTCGGAGCAGCCTTCCCATGGTGGCTCAATTCCCCATCCTATGGTTTGCTTTTCCACACTGCTGGTACCACCAGCTCTGCCCCAGTGCCAGGGGACAGGACGAAGGAGTCAACCCCAGGTGCTGGTTGGTGGGGCAGCGCTGTGTGGGCCTGCAGGAGCGCCCTGTCTGGCCAGCCCACACAGAGGTTGGTGGATCTGCGGTGCTGTGAAAGCATTGCATGAGTTACTGCAACAAAAGGTGGATGCTCCTCTCTAAGGCTTTGCAGACCACTGTGCCTTCCTTCTGTGTGGTTTGAGGCTAAGGCAAGCAGCACCCTTTTGTGTCCATGGTTCAGACTTCTACAGTGGCTTTTGCAACCCTAGAAGTTAGATACTCTTCCTTCTGAAACTTCTTACTCTGCCATTGAGGGCTGAGTTTCACAGCTGTGGGACAGAAAAGTCTTACATATGTTTTAAAGGGCTGACAGCATTCTGCATATTCAGGTTTTCCTGCTACCCAGCTCTTAGTTTGTAACATGCTAATGTATGACTTTCCATCCTGTGTGCGCTTTGGAGCATTTATTCACAGGGCTGAGGTCCCACAACACATGGGTTTATGAGGGGAAGGTCTTACTTAACAAACTTCATTTATTTTATGTCAAGGTCATCCATCTGGTTGATCACCATCCATCTGGTTTCAGGTGGAAACAGTTAGAGACCTGCTGCTCCATCTGGACTGTCACAAATCCATGGGGCCAGATGGGATTCACCCAAGGATGATGAGGGAGCTGTTGGATGTGATTGCTGAGCCACTTTTGATCATCTATCAGCTATCATGGTCAACTGGAGAGGTCCCAGATGACTGAAGATTTTTAATCACAGAATCACAGAATTTCTAGGTTGGAAGAGACCTCAAGATCATTGAGTCCAACCTCTGACCTAACACTAACAAGTCCTCCACTAAACCATATCACTAAGCTCTACATCTAATGTGACACCCATTTATAAGAAGGGCTGTAAGGAGGATTCAGGGAACTGCAGGGAAGTCAGCCTGACTTCAGCACCAGGGAAGGTGATGGAACAGGTCATCTTGAATGCAGTCACACAGCATAGGTAGGACAGCCAGGGGATGAGGCCCCATCAGCAAGGGTTCATGAAAGGCAAGTCCTGCCTGGCCAACATCATCTCCTTCTGTGACCGGGGGACTCACCCGGTGGATGAGGGAAAGGCTGTTGATGTAGTCTACCTAGACTTCTGCAAGGCCTTTGACATGGCCTCTCGCAGTATTCTCCCTGAGAAGCTGACAGCCCGTGGCTTAGACAGGTACACTCTTTGCTGGGTTAAAAATTGGCTGGACCTCCAGGCCCAGAGAGTGGTGGTAAATGGAGTGAAATCCAGCTGGTGACTGGTCATTGAGGGACATTGAGGCCCTGGAATGTGTCCAGAGAAGGGCTACGAAGCTGGTGAAGGGCCTGGAATACAAGTCCTGTGAGGAGCAACTAAGAAAACTGTGATTGTTTAGTCTGGAGAAGAGGAGGCTCACGGGAGACCTTATTGCTCTCTACAGGTACCTGAAGGAAATGTGTTGGGAGCTGGGGCTTGGCCTCTTCTCACAGGTAACTAGTGGGACTAGAGGGAATGGCCTCAAATTGCACCAGGAGAGATTCAGATTGGAAATGAGGAGACATTTCTTCTCAGAAAGAGCAGTTAGGCATTGGAATGGGTTGCCCAGGGAGGTAGCGTTCTTGGGGGTATTTAAGGAAAGGTTGGATGTGGTGCCTGGTGACATGGTTTAGCAGGTGATATTGGTGGTAAGGGGACAGTTGGACCAGATGATCTTGAAAGTCTTTCCAACCTTAACGATTTCCTTAATGATTCTGTGATTCTGTGACCAAGAGAAGCCAGTTGATGTAATCTTTTTGCATTTCAGCAGTTTTCAATACTGTTTCTCACAGAATCCCTCTGGATAAAATGCCCAGCATACAGCTAGACAAATAGATAATGCAGTGGGCGAACAATTGGCTGATGGGTTGGACTCACAGGGTTCTGGTAAATGGGGTTACATTGTACCAGTGGACAGTCACCAGTAGGGTTCCACAGGGCTCCATTTTGGGTCCAGTTCTCTTCAATCTTTTCATGACTGACTTGGATGCAGGACTTGAAAGTATACTGAGTGAGTTTGCTTATGGTACTAAACTGGGAGGAGCTGTTGACTCCCTTGAGGGTGCAGAGGCCTTTCAGAGAGATCATAACAAATGAGAGGACTGGGCGATCACCAACAATGTGCAGTTTAACAAGAGCAAGTACCTTATTCTGCACCTGGAATGTGGCAACCCTGGCTATGTGTACAGAGTGAGGGATGGGATGCTAGAGAGCATCCCCATGAAAAGGGATCTGTCTTGGTTGATAGCAAGTTGAATGTGAGCCAGTATTGTGCCCTGGCAGCCAGGAGGGCCAACCATACCCTGGGGTGATCAAACACAGCATTGCTAGCCAGTCAAGGGAAGGGATTGTCCTTCTGTGCTGTGCTGGTGTGGCCTCACCTCCAGCCTCACTGTGTGCAGTTTGGAGCACCACAATATAAGAAGGGCATAAAGCTATTAGAAGGTGTCCAAAGGAGGGCTATGGAGAAGATGAAGGGTCTGAAGGACAAGACGTATGAGGAGAGGCTGAGGCCTCTTCGTTTGCTCAGCCCAGAGCAGAGCAGGCTGAGGGGAGGCCTCATGGTGGCCTGCAGCTCCCTCATGAGGGGAGCGGAGGGGCAGGCGCTGAGCTCTGCTCTCTGGGGACAGCGACAGGACCCGAGGGAACAGCATGGAGTTGTTATGAGGAGAAGGTCTTGCTTAACAAACTTCGTTTCTTTTTATCTCAAGGTCATCCATCTGGTTGATCACCATCCATCTGGTTTCAGGTCGACAGAGGAGGGTCAGGCTGGGCGTGAGGGGAAGGTTCTGCACCCAGAGGGTCGTCGGGCACCCCAGGGCAGTGGTCACAGCACCGAGTTGCTGGAGGTCAAGAAGCATTTGGACAACGCTCTCAGACATATAGTCTGATTTTTTGGTGGTACTATGTAGAGCCAGGAGTGGGAATCAGTGATCCTTCCAGGTCCCTTCCAACTTGGGTTATTCTGTGATTCTGTGATTAACTTCTGAAGCTCCCACTGCATCCTTTGCAGCAAAGGCAGCTGAGGTATGGGAGGGTGAAGAGAATAAGAATTGCCCTGTACTGTAAGGAGAGTTGGGGCCTGTCCTCTCTGTAGTTTCAACATTGACATCACTGGCACTGCTACCAGCATTAACCTGTTTGATTATTATAAGAACTATTTGCACTAGTGCAGTGCAGGTGTGGATGTAATTAGAGTGTGCCAAGACCACTGCAGTTAGTGGAATTATTTTTGCCGAGAAGCAGAGATAGATAACCTTGAGTATCTACAATTGCAGCCCATGCTGATGTGGCTGGACTGTTCCCAGCCCTTACAGGGTCAGGATCAGAACCTTTGTTGACAGATCCCCAGTGAGACTCTGAAATGCGGACAGCAACAGCTTCCATAAGAATCATAAGAGAGCCAGGTTCTGCTTAACACAGAGTGGTGCTGTCAAGGTTGGTCTGCAGGCTGAGAGGCTTGCATATCCTTATGCACAAAATCATTTTTATCAAGATTGCAAGAATTTCCATTAAGACCATGGTACACACTGGGTTTCTGTGAGCGCAATCATGTAGGTGGCTGCCACGCAGCATGGTTTGTGTTCCTCTTACTAAAACCCTTAATGAGAACAATTACTAGTTTGAGGCATGCAGAGACTGGAAATTACAAGGAAGGGTGAACAAGGTTTGTGCTGCTATCACAAAGACACCCTGAGGAATGTTAAAGCAGGCTTATTCTAATAATTACTGTGAGCATGTATTTGTACTGCAGCTGAGCAACGCATGGTTTCTTACAGTCAGTGATCTAGATCCATTTTCAAGATGGCACTGTGGGAGGAAGATGGGAAAATGTATGTGTTTTTCTGTGAATTTCTGTCACAAGCAGAGTTGCATAGACCAAATCCTTAAGGTCAGTAAAATCTTTTGTTCAGGTATATGTTTTTCCACGATGTGTTCTTTGGCTTTACTATGCAAATAAGGTTTTTATTGGATAATCTGATTCACTTTTTGACTTACCTTTGAACACTTGTCAGTCTCTTGAACAAAAGATTTCTGTGACTTTATCTAACAAATCATGTATGGACAAAGGGTCGTGCAACTGAGTTTTATTTGAAATATCAGTAAAATGTAAACAACCCATTTTTACAACCAATCCTATTTGGAGATGAAATGGCAGGGCAAACTGAGTTTAAAATAAAACACTATTTAAAGGAACATGACTGTCTATTAAAGACTGAATTAATAACAACACAGTAGGAAAAATTAAAAAGTATTTCAGGGTATGTGACTGAGTGTGTAGACAGGAAGTGCAATGGTCTCAAGGCCGAATTACATATCAGAAGCAGATTCAGAACAAATAAAGGACACCAAAAGAAGGTACTTATGCCTCAAGGAAGACTAATATGTCAAAGGTATCAGCATATGCAGAAGTAAAAAAAAATCTGTGCCTGCCTGTACTCTCTCAGTTCACCTTTAAACCTGCAATTCTTTGAGCTACAGCAGGCACATATCAAAGACAAAGGCAACATGCTGCCGTCTTAGATGTACAGCCTCATGTCTTCCCTCAGTGTTCAGCAATGTTGTGAAGATGAGGTGGATTTTCAGCTGCTCTGGGTAGCTGTTTCACAGAATCACAGAATGATTGAAGTTGTAAGGTGCCTCTAGAGGTTGTGTGGTCCAGTCCCCCAGCTCAAGGCCATCTAGAGCAGGTTGTTTTGAAGATCTCCAAGGAGGAAGACTTGATTGGTTTTGTGGTCCCAGCCATTTTACTGAGATCCTAAGTTTCTGATGTCCTGAGTTTTCAAATAGCCCAGGCACTACAAAATACATAACACCACACCTGCATCTGTTACTGTCCAGTGAGTGCAACTTTCCAGGATTGCATAAATCTAAAGATACCAATTTTTTTAAATTATTTTTTTTTTTACAGTAGATTGCTTAAGCTCAGTTTTATGGGCTGGTGCATATATATGCCTGTGCTTCAGTTGTAATGAATCAGTGTGTGAAATAAAATGCTTTACTGGTCCTAGACATATGTCTTACAATGTATTTAAGCATACGAACAGATGTTTTGCAGAAGTTAAACCTTTATGTTGTGCATTCACCTGCAAAATCATAGGTAATTGTAACCTTTCCTTTTTTTTTTATTTTTTTTTAAGACTGATTCTGGCCAGCGACAAGTAAAATCCGTGTCTGTTAATAGTTCCAATGGTCAATTACACTTTTGTTTTGAAAAATCTGTACCATATTTTGTTTGAACTTGTTAACTTCTGTCTTCTGAACGTTGGATCTTGTTTATTGACTTAGGGAGTCCTTTGTTTTCCCATATACATTTCTAGTGATCACCAGTTTATATTTTCATGATATCAGAAAGATTTCTTTATATTCACCAACCCGGTTAGGGAGACATCTTTTATACCCCAGTGTCCTGTTGTCGACGGAAGGAAGACACAGACGCTCAATATGAGTGAACAGTGAACTTCAACTTCAATGGATAGCTCAGTCGCCTTTTATCTAGTTCGAACATAATCAACTCATACATATTCCTAAACTAAACTCAGGATTGGCTAACATTTCCCGCGCTTTTCAGTTGGTTCCTCCTTCTTTTAGCTACCGTCCCGCCCCAGGGGGCCCTCCTGATCGCCCAAGGGCATCGTGTCCTTGAGCCTGATTGGCTCTCAGCCAGCTGCGTACGTGCCAGACTCATGTGAGTTGAGTACGGTACTTCACTAGCCCATTGCCTCCTAACTGCCCAACATCAACATGTCCTATTTCACTTAACCATTCCTCCACAGTGTCCCAGCACTAGGGGTCTCACATAATAAAGATATGCTATTTTTAAAAAGACTGAATATGACTGTAGTGCTTCTTATTTCAGTTATTAATCACTTGTATATGACAAAATATAATTATGACAGGGATACTAGTACTAGGAAAGAAAGAGTATTGAGGATATGCTGTACTTATACTATAAAAACCATGGTTGTTTTGTGTCCCCAAATATAATATTTTCAGTATTTCCTTGAACATGTCAAATGTACTTTGCATGTGTCTTGAGTCCTCTGTTGCTTCTTTTTCCATAAACAATTCCCGTGGAGTCATATGGCCATATGATACTGAAAAGGTGTCCGGTCCATTCCTGTACCCCTAGGCAAGATCAGTAATCACTGTGAGCCTGTATAACCTTGCATTTATTCTTTTCTACTGAGAAGTTGAATAAAATCAACATAATATTTCCACAGAGAATAAAAAGTAGGGTTCCCAAAAAGCCTGAGCAGTAACACTTGTCCTTTTTCATGTGCTTCGCTTAGAAACAAAGTAAGATCAACGGGAGTCACTGCTAGTAAATCCTATATTTCTCTCACTGCTTTATGAGTAATTATTGTTCCTGTTTTCTCCTTAGGGCTCTTCCCGCAATGATGCAGTGGGTCCGAACTCAGAAACCAGGAGAAAGTGGTGTGAATATTATCACTGCAGATTTTGTAGAACTCGGTGACTTTATCAGCACAGTCATAAAGCTCAACTATGCCCTGGATGAAGGTGAAGATGACACTACCTGATAGTGTTCTAATATGTTTGTTGTTGCATTATTTAAAATGAAAAAGAAAAAGAAAAAAAAAAAAAAAAAAGATTGCATTTTAAAAGAATTATCTTGTAAAACGTTGATCTTCCTATAACACCCTCTGAGGTGTTTAGGGCTTTAGTGGGTGGGCATAAGGGAAGTGTTTTAATCAATTATGATCATTTTTTACATTTGTGTTTCATGTGAAGAGCAAAGCTAACCATGTTTACAGTGTTTGATAAAAGAAGGCCATTTACATGTTTTCCATGAGGTACCAAATGTGATTCATGTGTCTTCTGTGGTTATGAACAGTGCCAAGAAATGTGCTTTCAGTGCAGTGGGATGTGTGTTTCCCTTTGTCTGCCCACAGCAGGATTCCCGAAGGTGTGAACAATACACCAGAGGACTAAGGACAGTATATCTGTCCCTAAAATTTTAAGCCGCTACACTTCATCTGTTAGGTGATTTAATGGATTCTATTTATCAGTGAGCTACAGATTTAAATGCCTTTGTGAAGTAAATACAAAGTCATGTCTCCAACGCACTCATAGTTAGTGGACAGTAAACATGATGCATTATGTAGCTTGCACAAAGCACAGACTAAATCTTGCTTGCTTTTCATTCTTGAAATGGGGTTTTCCGGTGTTTTTGCCCTAGGTAAAGTCAGCAGTTACATAGTGCTGGCCTAACTCTGTACTAACTCTGTACGCTGCCAGTGTGTATTTTCCATGGCTTTAGCAGAAGCAAAGTTAGGCCAGCTTGGAGCACCACTCCTTCCCAGGACTAATCTCATGTAGAAGTCTGATCCAACATCCACTGAATTTAATAGGGAGATTTCCTGTGTTTATTGTGGAATGAGCATGGGATCAGTAAACTGTGTGTACTGTAAGGTGGGCAGGGTTTTGTCCCATAGCCAAAATAGGCTTTCTGTAGGTTTAAATCTACTCTTTAAAAATGTAGGTGCAGTCTGAGCTTCTCTTTAGGGCAGCTGTAAACACAACGCTCCTCTGCTGATTACAAAAAACAAAACCAGTGCCAGTTTAATCAGTGAAAAACTGCTGTACTAAAGAGTGTAGTAGTTCAGTATCTGGCTAAAAACATTATGCTATAGTCCCTACATTGTTTGCAGGAAATAATACAGCATAACACAAAATTGAAAGTCTACTGAATGGCACTGTTCTAGTAGCAGAACCTCTATCACCCTACTTTTAATGAAGCATATAAAACTCAATTATATGGAAAATTCAGTGAATTATAAAATAAAAGCATTGCAAGTGTATGACACCAAATTGGATACCATCAATCGTATGTCCTAGATCCATCAATGCATATGCACACAACTTTGGAAAGCAAAACATTTTGTTTGTGCAAACCAATAGATGCTTTACAAGGAAAATTCTCTTTGAAATGTTGCTTTATAGGATAAGACTAATGTCAAGTTTCCATTGATAATACTAGAACTTTCCACTGAGTAAGAAGAGAGAATGGCTTCATGGGGTCTTTTGTTATTTTCTGTCAGATGGTAAGGGCTGCAATGTACCATCAGATTTTTTTATTTTTTTTAAATGGTCTCATCAAACAGGTGGGTTATGGGGTGTTTGTTGGTTGGTTATGTTTATGTTTATGTTTTTATTTTTATTTTTGGTTTTGTTTTAATTTATTTTTAAAAAGTGGAATAAAATGAACACTTGCTGCTATTTTGTACTGAGAGGGTGCCTTGGAAAAAGTGTGCGTGTGTGTATTGTAGAGAAACATTTAAGTGCATCTGTACTATAAAGACACGTTTTAAATGTATGTATATGATACAAAGACATCCATGCACACTTGCACAGTGGTGATCTGGCTTCTGGACAGGAGTGTTATAAATTTGCCTGAAGAAATCTGCAGGTGTTACGAAGTTATGATGCCTCCTTCTGTAGCAGATTTTTCTGTATGGATTATGACTGTAAAACTCATCCTTAGTAAAATCTGTGATCTAAGCCAGTTAGTACTTCTATAGCATTAAAATTTAACCCAAACTGATCCAAAAATCTACCAAGAGCCACAGCCCGTCTTTGCATTGAACAAGGAAGGGGTAGGACTTGGTGCTTTCACCCATGACTAAGCATGATGTGGGGGTGGGTAGATGCACTTTGTTTTCAATCTTCACAGGCTTGCCAAACAAAATTAATGTAATGGACACATAAAATGAAACAAGTGCATGTGTTCTTGAACCCTGTGCAATCTTAAATCTTGTGGATTTTGCACAGTTTATGAAGCAGTACCTTTTCTTCTATGTGGGATGAAAATGTTAGCTAATTTATTGGAGATGTGATGTGAAACGCTCTTTTCATTCTTCTGTTTCACTGGATTATTTGCTTCCAGATTCTTTCTGTTATTCTTTAGCTACTTAAAGTATAGTTGAAGCATTTAAACTATCCTTTTAATATGTTAAAATAATCTGAATCTTTAGGTGGAACAAAAAATAATAGGTTTCATCTTCTGGATACTGACTCAAATTCTATTAGATTGAGAGCACCAACACTGAGTTCCTCCTGGGACCCCTGGCTCAAACATGCCAGACACACCAGGCTTTTTGCTGACACAAAGGTGTACTCAAAGCAAATGTTCTGCTTATTGAAGAAAAAGTGTGTGTATGTGTGTGTGCGTGCCTGTATATATGAATAAATATAGAGCTGTATCACATCTTGAGCTTACTAGCATTGTTATGAGATATTTGCGTAGCATCAGTTGTATTCTAATTGTCATTTGGGTGCTGGAAAATAAAAGCAAAGCAAAAAAAAAAAAAAAAAAAAAAAAAAAAACAATCCTCTGACAAGAAGGATAATAGACAAATCACATAGTTTCTCCATTAATGGGGGAAAATGTTAAATTTTGGTCAAAAATTGTTTTCATTTAGCTGTCCATCTCCTTTATATTGGAGAAGCACAGCACTTTACGAAAGGGGACAGGTAAACAAGCTTGCCTTAATTACTAAAATAAAATAAAAAAGGGGAGCATGCTATCCACACTTTTCTGGTGATTTCATATGTGAGGCACCAAAACTTTATTTGGACTGTCCTGATGGGGATACACTCCCAGTTGATAACAATTTGGGAGATTTCACCAGAAAAGAACAAGCCAGAAAGGACTATGCAACACAACTGGACCACTGTAGAGCCCCGTGTTGCCATTCATATGCAGCTAGAACTTTTTGATTTCAACCACAAAATGCTTGCAGAAGGACTGCAGGGTTGGTTCAGACTAATTGTCTGACCTGATTCATTTGGGAGGCTTCTACCCGAACCCGTGCATTCTGGGCACTCCTGCATGGGAAGTCAGATGACTGTAATCAGCCAATCAGAAGAAAAATACCTGTCTACACTATTGATCTTCATGAACATCTGTTTATTCAAACTGTAATGTCATTCTCTGTCAAAACACGTTTCTCTTCCTGTGTACCTTTTTCCTCTCACTACGTTCATGTTGCACACATGAAGCAGTATTGCTTTTCGGCCTTTTCGTGGGATTACTCACCCTCTTGTTCAGTTTTGCTTAAAAAATTACTCCTGCCTTGCACAACACGAGCTGAAAGGAGCCGTTTCTTAGCTGGTGTAAATCTAGGCAGCTCCTTCTTTCAGTTTGTGGAAGCTGAGGATCTCTTTGTCCAGTGCTGACCCAGCTCATGTTGATGTGAACCTGTATAGCAGCTGGTTCATGAGCCTGAGTCCTGCCTTGTGCAAAGAGATGTAAGGTCAGAACCAGACCAAAGGAGCCTAGTTTTAAAATCAGTGGGCTATCCACATTTATTTGCTGTTGGTTAACATCAAATGTTACAACAGGTTATGTTACTAGTTTTGTAAGTTCTGCCATTTCAAGCCATTCTTTTAAACATATATATGTGTGTATATATATATGCATATGTGTGTGAGAGAATGTACAATTCTGTATGCTGGGCTAAGTCCTTCTGTCATACTGATACAAACCCAGACCATTTCTAGTAACTTCAAAGCATTTACTAGCATTTTGCCCTGGGATGAGAGGGAACAGATAGTCAGTGTGTAGTAAGTATATGCTGTGTTGCAAAGGAAATTAAAAATGTGGAGGTCAATTCCACAATATCAAAAAAGTGGAGCGCCCTGAAAACATAGCTCCAGTGCTGTTTATGCTGAATATAGTATATGGAGCACTAGGTATTAGCAGCTGAGTAGACTATTTGGTGATTTCAAGAGTTCAGTTAACACCATTTTAAACTTCTAAACTCCTTTTCAGTGAAGTAAAAGCTAATAGTGTATATGATGTATTTGCCATATCTCAGTGGTAGCTTCTGTGTTACATACAGTCAACATTGTTCTGAATCGTATATGTTTACCCAATGATGAGGTTAAAATATGCTGTATAGTATGTGCAATGTATTGATTACAAGTATGTTGGAGTTCAGTGATCTATTTAGTTCTTACTGTGCTGCTGTTTTGTAGGTATGTGTGTATATGGGAGTATGGATTGTCTACAGTGTACAAGGAAATAATTAATCCTAAAGGAAAAGGGCAGTTATGTAACCTGCCTGAATGCATTCACATAATCTTGTTTAAGTCCCATAATTACAAGTTCTGATTTCAGATGTTAGTGAGGATTGTCTGTAGGGCTGACTCCCTCACTTCTCTGCATTAAGGAGTTAAACTTGAAGTTACCTGGAGCTCACTTACATATTGAGAAATAAAAGAATAGCATGCTTGCACGACCTTGATTGTACATGCTGTCAACGATCTGGTTTCCTATGTGATACGGAGCAAATCACTTCTGTGCACACACAGCTCCTGTTGATGCCAGCAGGAATTGTGTTTAAGCAACTGAAGGGCCTAAAATTCCTCTTCTGGTATACAGTCATGATGCTGAGGTCGTGGTACCCTGGCTCTGTGGAATTGCCTGAATGCTATGCAATACTGCTCATGTCCCGTGTTGGAACGTAGCTCTGAGTTTGCAGTAAGAGTTCTGAACTCTGCTCCAACCCAGGTTGGATTGTATAAGTCCTTACATAAAAAGGATGAATGTCTGAGGCTGAGCAGCCTGGCCTGGCATGCCCACATACAGCATTCTGCTTTCAGGAGCCTTGGCAGCTTAAATTAAGAAGGTTCTAATAATTTCCTGGAGACTGGCAGGACCTACTACTCTTCTTGGGAAGGGGAATATAAATCTGTCCATTGCCCACAGGTACGACTCCCTTACCATTCCCACAGCTAGATCTAGCTCTCCTTTCATGTTTTCTTATGATGGATGCATCTGCTTGATGTTAAGGGTGGTGCTGAAAGACATGCAGAACAGAGAGAGAGTCTGCCTTGTGCTCAGCTGGTTGGTCAGGAGAAGGCAGAGCGCTTTTGTTTGGTGTGAAGTCAGCTTCAGAAAGACCCACATACATGGTGACTGAGGGAAGGCAGAAGTCTGGCTGGAGACCCTCTTCTGTTATCTCTGTCTAGCTATAATGCAACATCTTCCCACTTCTCTTTGTCTCAGCTCAGCACTCTTTATGCACTTACGCATCCTCATCCCTGTAACCACCAGCTGTCAGCAGCGCTGTGCACTGAGTGTTACAGGTTTGTCATGCTCACGATGCCATCACAATTCACATGTTCTTACAAGGGGTTGAGTGTGGGGCTAAGAGGTGGCAGCATCCCACATCTTGTGGTCTATCTCCACACTCCAGGTGATGCACACATCTCCACTTAGATGGACCTCACTTTGGCTGATAAGTCAGTTGTAAGCTTTCTCTCTCCAAAATAAAAACAGACTAGAAGATAATCCAATGAGTACCTCCTAAGATGGGGATGCAGTTAGGCTTTTTTTCTGCAGTGGAATGACCAAGACTAGTCTCTTCCCTTGGTTTTTGGTCCTGCAAAAGATCAGAAGAGATTCCTATAACAGGTGAAATGCTTGGCACTGGCAAAGTGCACATCACTTTTGATGTGAAGCTGGGATCCTTAAAGCAGAATCCTGGGCTTTATGTGTAATTATCATTACTAAAAATAAGAATACACACTTAAAAATACAACTTTAAAAGAAATAGCTGGGCGTGTCAGGACAGGTTAAGTTTTTTCCTTACTCAGTCATGAGTATCTTTACGATCATGCAAGGTGATGATTAGGATGTTATTGCCACACTGCCTCCTGACGATGTTCAGGGTCTCTGTACAGAAGCCTTATTATTCCAAATGAGCATTAATGCATTTGAGAGACTTTCTCCATTTCTGTGGGAAGGATGAATGTGTAACACTGAGGACATGGAGCTCCCTGTGTGTTGTGCCCACAAAGGTTCACAGAGCTGCACCTTCTCTTTTTAGGATCTATTTAATGGTACTTTAATAAATGTTGTGTAAAAAATGCCTACAGTTCTGAATAGCAAATGTGAATTTTTATGAGACGAATGTGTATTTAATGTAAAAAATAAAAATAATAAAAAAATACTACTATAAAATCCAGTTTCTTTGTATCCAGTGAAACATCTAATAAAGCTCTGGTACCTGTATTATTGGTTTATGGGTTCTTTGCTCCCTTCGAGATGTTACAAGTTGGAGGCTTCTTAAATGCTGTTTCTAAGGCAGGCTGAAGTCAGACACTGAGCTCGGACTGTGCGACCATGGCAGAGGTGTGCATGGATGGACTGTCCCGTGAGGGCACCAAAGTGGGAGGACTGATTCCACCCCGTTCAGGGGTCCCAAACGGGGTCTGGGATGGGTTTGTGCCGTGGGGACATGGCAGGCTCTCCAGCATCTCTCCCACCCAGCAGGGCTCTCCAGCTCAGGTTTGCCTCAACCACCAAACCTGCAAATGTTCCTCCCACAGCCCCCCTGGGGAGGGTGCCAGCCACCAAGGCAAGCCTGGACATCCTGGAGGTGCAGGTGGAGCAGGCACTGCCTCATGCCTGGCTGCAGGTCGTGCCTGCCAGCAGGTGAGCTGCCTCCACTTCTCCTCGGTGACCTCTGTGGGGTTTGGGAACCTGCTCCATGGAGGGGGACTCAGGTGGCCCTACACCAAGAGCTCCCTGTGCCCAGGAACACAGAGAACGTGGCTGGGCTTTGTGATGTCCTGCTGTGGTGGCACTGTTTTTGTCCACTGTATCCTGCTGTTGCAATAGCTACTTTACCCCCAAAACAGGGTGTCTCTGTCCTGGCTTGTGCAGTGGTATGATGATACACAGAACACAGCCAGCTGAGATGCTGGTGCCTTTAAGGAGCCGTTTGCAATGCTAAGTGAAGCAGGTATTTACTAAATGATTCCAATTCCAAAATGTAATTGTGCGTTGTGCCACTGGATCTGGGAAAAAAAAAATATAGAAAAGAAAAAGAAAAGAAAAATGGGCTACCTGTAGATGTTTTTAACATGATAAGCGAGTTCAATTAAAATGCAACTATTCTCTTGGAAGATCAATTTTAAATAGATTTTATGGAAATAAGCAGTATGTGGGCACAGTGCACAGTGTATGTGAAAAATAGGACCTCCACATTTTTGGCCTATCTTCTTGCTTCTTAGTGACCTAGCTGCAGTTTCTCACGTTTTTTATTTATTTATGTTTTTCTCGCAGCAACTGGGAGATTTCTGGGGAAAAAATAATTACAACGTAAGTGTATTGATTGAAATAAAAGTAACTTAAATAACTGGTCTTAACCAAGTGTAAATTTTCAAGTACAAGACACTGATTTGAACAGTGAATTTTAGTCTTGTTTTGCCTTTTTGGTCAATTTTTGATGACTGGTTAATCCTTATGTGTAGCCAATAAGACCTGATTTAACAAGTGCAATAACACATTAGACTCAGTATGTCTTTGCTAAACGGGAAGCTAAGCTATGCATGAGCATAGTTAAGCTATGCATGAACAAGTTTCTCTTATACATGAATTTATTCATTTTTGAGGTGTTTTTTTCATGCTGCCTCCTAATGATGACTACAATGAGTTATCATTTATGTAGTCTGTATACCACCAATAAAACAAATAAAACAGAGCTAAATATTCTGGATACCAAGGAAATCTGTATCAATACTGATATCTATGAAAAGTAATTAAAAAAAAAAAAAAAAAAAAAAGGATAAAAAAGTTTTGTCTATAGTTAATGATTGAAATGTTATTTTTTAATAATTACCAGATTATTATTTATTTATTTATTTATTTTTTAGGGCTAAAAAGCCCTCCAAACTTGCATGTACATTTTGTTCATAGATTAGCAGAAAAGGGAAACTTTCTGGCTTTTAAGTCAGTTTAAGAAAGCTAATTATTGAATTAAAGTGAAGAGAAGAATGCTTACTGATTTGTGCTGCAGAGATCCCACAAGACAAAAAGAATTTGTCACTCCAGGAGGCTTTATTCCCGGGCACATAGCTGGGGGGCTCATTCATCTATGTTTCAGTGTTAGCAAAGTGCCAGTAATTTTACATTTATTAACTAGTAAATGTAAGCTTTAACTTGGATCAACATAGATCAGCACTTCTGTAGATTTTTGTTTTTTAAAACTCTTTCTAAGGTTATCCTTTTTATTTTTAGAAGTCATTTGTGTTAGTGAAACTGGGGTACAATACTCTGTACAAGGCAGATGCATTTTCTTAGATGGGGTGGAATCTTAATGCTGCACAAAGCTTCCATTTCTCCTATAAAATGGTGGAAAGGGAAACCCATTTTTCATATAACCACTAGTAGCTAGCAAACTTGCCCAGGGCACCTGGACTAAAACCTGGAGCTCTTGGGAGACAGGGAGAATTTGGCTTCTGGGGCTGGCAAACCTGCAGAAGAATTCAATCAGCTTGAAGGGACCCCAACACAGGAATGAAGGGTATAGGGTGGTTCCCCATGGGACATCCCAGGGGGCTGTGCTTATAATGAAATGGGTTTTGGGGAAATATATTTGGGGGACAGTCAGTGAGAAGGTGGGAAAAACTAAGAGCAGGGGGAAGAGCATCTGTAGGCTTTGCATGGGAAGGGACTTGGTTTGCCTCTTGGTAAAACACAACAGTAAATGCTGCAGGTGGTTGGTCTAGCTGGGAAACGCAGATATAAATGTGGTATCTATACATACATATCCTATTTTCTTGTTCCTTTGCAGTTTGAGATGTCACGAAATTGTCTTCCTTATTATCTAAACTATTGTCTGACCAAACCGCTTCCCATTGCTGAGCTGAACTGTCACATTTCTGAAACTTCTAAACAGCTGATAATGAAATCTGTGTAATTTGCAAAGAAGAACTGGAAATCACAAGCCAATGTGCATTTCAGATATGTCCAGCACAAGGAGGCTGAGACAGGCAGAATAGGTCTCACCTTGAAGTACTAAAGCCTGTGATGAGCCAGTTATGTGTCCTCTGGCTGTGCTCTTCTTGTAACTTAGGGAAAAATAAAAATTAAAAAAAAAAATGAAGACCATCTCTCTGCTTACGTTGAAATCCAGGAGAAAGGTGTGTTTTGTTATATCATCCCAGTGTGGGCTTAGCTGTGGCAAGCTGGGACAGGGGCTGATGGCTCTGGAGGCGCTGAGGTGGGGTCCTGGGCTCATGGGAGGTGTCACTGGGACATGAGCAGGTCTGTCCATGTTGTTGGTATATAGAAATAATTGAATAAATAATCTTCACAGTAAAGTGAAGGATGCCCCTGTTATTTAAACACTTCACATAACACAAAATCTAAGCAGACTCCTTTTCCCTTGTCTGTTGATACCTCACATATCTACCAACCCATAAAATTCACCTCTGCTCTTCCTCCAGTTACAGCACTCAAATGCACAAAGTGCAAGAAGTCAGAAAGAAAACAGTGTGATGGTTTCACTCTGCTGGGCAGCTGAGCAACACCACAACTGCTCTCACACCCCCCCACCTTGAAGGGAAAGGGGGAGAAAATATGGAAATCATATTTTGGGTAGAGGAAAGGACAGGGAAATCACTCAACAAGTATTGTCATGGACAAAACAGACTGCACAGGGAGATTAATGTAATTTATTGCCTATTACTAAAAAGATAGAGCAGTAAGAACTAAAAGTAAACCAAAACCACCTTCCTCCCACTCTCTTCCACCCTCCCCTACCTCCTTCCCCCAGGTGGCACAGGGAAACAGGCAATGGGGGCTGTAGTCAGTCTCTGACACTTCGTCTCCACTGCTCCTTCACAGTCACCCTCTGCCCCTGCTCCCCGTGGGGTCCCTCCCACAGGATGCCGTCCTTCCCAAACTGAGCCTGCGGGGGCTGCCCACAGGCAGCAGCTCTTCAAGACCTGCCCCACATGGCTCCGTACCACGGGGTCCATCCATCCCCCAGGAGCAAACTGCTCCAGCACGGGTCCCCCACGGGTGGGCGGCAGCTCCCCCCAGACCCCCTGCTCCTGCGTGGGCTCCTCTCCACGGGCTGCAGCTCCAGCCCGGGGCCTGCTCCTGTGGGGGCTCTCCATGGGTCGCAGCCTCCTCCAGGCCACATCCACCTGCTCCACCAGGGCTCCTCCATGGGCTGCAGCGTGGAGATCTGCTCCATGTGGGACCCATGGGCTGCAGGGAGACAGCCTGCTCCACCAGGGGCCTCTCCCTGCACAGGGCACAGGAGAACTGCTGCTGCCTGCCTGGAGCACCTCCTGCCCTCCTGCTGCACTCACTTGGGGGTTTCTACCAAGCTGGTTCTCACTCCTCACTCTCCCAGCTGCTGTTGCACAGCATTTTATTATTTTTTTCCCCTCTCTTTGATCTGTTATCCCTGAGGCCCAACCAGTATCACTTGCTAGCTCAAATCTGGCCAGCAGCGGGTCACTTAGTGGAGCTGGCTCTGACCTGACATGGGGCAGCTGCTGGGCTCTGCTCACAGAGGCCACCCCTGCAACTCCCCTCCTACTGAAACCTTGCCATGTAAACCCAATGCAAGCATACTGGGTATACTTCTGCATGCTCAAGTCTTGTAATCATAGAATGGCTTGGGTTGGAAGGGACCTTAAAGATCACCCGCTTCTAACCTCCATGCCATAGGCAGAGATGCCACCCACTAGATCAGGTTGGCCAAGGCCCCATACAGCCTGGCCCTGAACACCTCTAGGGGTGGGGCAGACACAGCTTCTCTGGGCAGCCTGTGCCAATGCCTTACCAGCCTCCTGACATCTAAACTAAATCTACACTCTTTCAGTGTAAGACCATTCTCCCTCATCTTATCATTATCTACTTGAGTAAAGTCCCTCTCCATCCTTTTTATAAGCCCCATTTAAGTACTGAAAGGCTGCGATGAGGTATCCCTGGAGCCTTCTCTTCTCCAGACTGAAAATCCCCAGCTCTCTCAGCCTGTCTTCACAGGAGAGGTGCTCCAGCCCACTGATCACTTTTGTCGCCCTCCTCTGGGCTCACTCTGACAACCCCACATCCTTCTTGTGCTGGGGGCCCCAGCCCAGGATGCAGCACTCCAGGTGGGGCCTCACCAGGGCAGAGCAGAGGGGCACAATCCCCTCCCTCCACCTGCTGTCCACCCCTCTGTTGCTGCAGCCCAGGACGCAGTTGACCTTCTGGGCTGCAGGCACACGCTGCTGGCTCGTGTCGAGCTTTTTGTCCACCACAGCCCCCAAGTCCTTCTCTGCAGGGCTGCTCTCAGTGCGTTCTTCTGCCAGTCTGTGCTCATGTCTGGGGTTGCCCTGACCCAGGTGCAGCACCTTGCACCTGGATTTGTTGAACCTCGTTAGGTTCACATGGGCCCACTTCTCCAACCTGTCCAGGTCCCTCTGGATTGCATCCCTTCATTCTGTTGTATCAACTGCACCACTCAGCTTGGTGTCATCTGCAAACTTGCTGAGGGTGCACTGTATCCCACTGTCTGTGTCATTGATGAAGATACCGAAAAGCACTGGTCCCAAGACATAGTACAGAGTGACAGGAGTGACGGCAAGCTCCAAACTAGCCAATGAATTTTAATTAGTCCATTGCCATTGGCATGTTTGCCAGAATAAGTGTCTGGCTTTATATTTGAACTGAAATATTTGCTATAATGCAATTAGCATTGAGGGCAGTGAATGGCTGTAGTTTATTCTCCAGGCTGTTGAGAAACATGTGTTTGTTATCTGTCTACCTTTCAGCCTTCTAATGACTGTTAGCATCAGCACTGAAACAAACTGGAAATAATGGAGCAATAAAATTAATTTACTTAGGTGGTTGAAAAAGAAAATCACAGTAGGGATCATGAGGATACAAATAGGAACAAACCGGAGCACATCATTGTGCACTGTATTCATGAAAATCTCTCAAGTACTGAGTGCTGTTTGGTTACCCCAACTTAAGGAGGACGTGGTAGTTCTTCAGAAGACTTGGAGAAAGACAACAAGGATGAACAAAGTTGTGGCTAGCTTCCACATTAGGAAAGACTAAATCAGAACACTTCAGACTAGAAAAGAAGCTGATATGAGGACAGCAGAGACCTCTGAATATGGTTTAGTGAAGGGACTCAGTAGGTCAGGGTGACAGTTGGACTTGGTAATCTTGAAGGTCTTTTCCAGCCTGGATGATTCTAAGATTCTATTATTCTATGAAACCATGAATGGCATGGAAAGTGCAGATTGCAGCTGGTGACCCAGAAGAAGCAGGAGACATCACTTGAATCTTGCCAAAGTCATGTTAGGAGCAAACAAAAAGAGGTGGGCTCTCACCTGCTGTGTAGTTACACTGTGGAGCTCCTTGCCCAATGCAGCTGGGGTGCTGGGGTGCTTCTGTTTTCAGAAGCCCAAAAGGAGACTAGACAGGTTCATGAAAAATATATTGAAAGTTACTAAATACACAGAAACTGGATTCACCTCAGGAAGCCCCTAATCTGTAAATGGCTAGGAGCAGGGAGAGTGCTTAGGAGCTGGTGTTTCATAACAGAAAGGAAAGTTATTATTTTTGACTGGTAAAATCAGTGTAATCTTTCACACAAATCAAAATCTAATAGCACCTGAAGTTTGATAAACAGGAAAAAGTTAATTTATGTTATACTAATGTGCAGGTAAACTCTTGCCTGGATAGCTCACCCTTGAGAACCACACTGATTTGTTATCACAAAATGATTCAGGTTCCCCTATTTCCATGTTTAATCCTTCCTAATACCCTTGGCTAGACAGGATGATCAGATGCTAAAAACATTATCTCAGGGGAAAAGATCCTGTTATGCCTTCATACGTCTATTTGATGTACTGATTTTCATAAAGCTGTCTCTGGCTATTCACCCAACATGCATTTGGGTAATAGTATTCTGTGGGCTAAAGATTTCTGCATATGATTTACAGCAGACTGGAGCACCAGGAGTAGTTTATTAGCTGTAGTCACGGTTTGTCACAGGGTCTGGTATCCAACTGGCTTGCATGTCTCATCTCCATAGTCCAATCTAACAAGCTATAGTGTCTTCATGGTGTGTGTTCAATGAAATAAAGACCACAGCAGCCTTTTCCAGATGAAAAGCAAGCTAGCACATTGAATGCTTTGGGATGATTAACTACACAGTTACACAAATAGGTAATCATACCCACAATTCATGGACTAGCACAGAATAGCAGTGCCCCGATTAATCAAACCTTTTAGAGAGGAGTTTGTCATCTGCTTGAATTACTGCATTACTGACGCCCTAATATGGTCAAATCAGGTGCTTTTTTGTAATATGAGGATTATTACTCAGTACATCTGTTTGTGCAGACAACGTACTCTGCAAGAAAATCAGGTAATCTGTATTCTCCTTACTGGAGCAGTAAAATGTGCAAGCTAAACTTGGCTGAACCTTGTTGTCTGTGTGCATAATCAGCCTGCGGGAAAGGGGGCAGGAGGTGGAACGTCTTCAGCAGTCGCTTGTAAAAGCTGGCAGCACCACCACAAGCACAGACTACACAGCCTGAGGGCTGGGATCTTTGCCTGGGTCTGGCAAACTCAAAGTTGAGAGTGTGAGTGAAGGGTTGGGGTATTTAGCAGCCTTCTCCTTGAAATACAGCAAGGCAAACCTGGTGTGGCTCAAGGCTGGTGAGAATAGGGTGTGTGTGGGGGGCAGGTGGTATGTTCATATCACACATCTCCATCCACTGCTGCAAGTGCTTCTGCTTTCTTAGCGACAGCAAAGCCTCAGAATCACAGATGGAAGTCCTGCTGTGCTTCCACAGAATAAGGTAGAATAGAGAGCTATAAGGACAACCCTGAGCCTTCTCTTCGCCAGACTAAACAACCCCAGTTCCCTCAGCCGCTCCTCACAGGACTTGTGTTCCAGGCCCTTCATCAGCTTCATAGCCCTTCTCTGGACTCTCTTGAGCACCTCCATGTCCTTCTTGTAGCGAGGGGCCCAAAACTTAACACAGTACTCGAGGTGCGGCCTCACCAAAGCAGAGTACATGGGGACGATCACCTCCCTGGTCCTGCTGGCTGCACTATTCCTGATACAAGTCAGGATGACATTGGCTTTTTTGGCCACCTGGGCACACTGCCAGCTCATGTTCAGGTGAGCATCGACCAACACCCCCAGATCATTTTCCTCTGCACAACTTTCCAGCCACTGTGCCCCAAGTCTGTAGAGCTGCATGGGGTTGTTGTGACCAAAGTGCAGTACCCATCACTTAGCCATGTGAGCCTCATCCCAATGGCCTCTGGCCATCAACCCAACCTGTCCAAGTCCCTCTGCAGGGCTTTCCTACCCTCCAGCAAGTCAACACTTCCCCAAAACTTGGTGTCCTCTGCAGATTTACTGAGGGTGCACTCAATTCCCTCACCCAAATCATCAGTAAAGATATTAAAGAGGATGGGCCCCAACACTGACCCCTGGGGAACACCACTGGTGACCAGTTGCTAGCTGGATTTCACTCCATTCACCACCACTCTCTGGGTCCAGCCACCCAGCCAATTTTTAAGCCAGCCAAGAGTGTACCTGTTCAAGCTGTGGGCTGCCAGCTTCTCCAGGAGAATAGCGGGGGAGACTGTGTCACAGGCCTTGCTGAAGTCTAGGTGACTACATCAACAGCCTCTCCCTCATCCGCCAGGCGGGTCCCCCGGTCATAGAAGGAGATGAGGTTGGTCAGGCAGGACTTGCATTTCATGAACCCATGGTGACTGGGCCTGATCCCCCGGCTGTCCCACATATGTTGTGTGTTTGCACTCAAAATGATTTTTTCCATCACCTTCCCCGTCACCAAGGTCAGGCTGAGAGGCTTGCATTTACTGCAGGAAGAGAGCACAGACCACCTACACAACCATTACGGAGTACTTAAGATATGGGAAATTCATGTATTTATTTGTAATAAGTCATTAAGAGCTGGTGCCCTGGGCACCCTGCTGCTCTGTCCAGGAGCAAGCATGTCAAGTAGGACCTCAGCTTCCTAAGAGCTCAAATAAATACTTTTACCTATGTAAAATTTGGCCATAATTTATCCTGATGTTGACAAATTGTCACTTAAAAACAGGAAAAGAAACAGTTGAAAACAAATGCAGCCCCAGTTTTCCTGGAGCTACACAAGAGGGGTAAGTTTGCTGGTGAAAGGAGCTGTTCCTGCTCTCAAATGTTTGTCATCTTCCCTTGTCGTTCTTTTTAATAAAGCTTGAGTCCTAAATTAGAGATTACTAAAATGACTTGACAAAGAGAAATGTAAATTAATAATTTATGATGAAGCTGTTTTTCCATCTTTCAGAGCTGCTTTTTCTGAATGCTGAAAGTGTCAGTTGTGCAAAGGCTGCAGTTAACAAATACGTGTAAAGTGTGTTAATTTGCCTGTAATCATAATGTTGAACACAATAGAGCTCCGAGGAGCTTTTCCCCTGATGTTCTCTCTCCTCTACTTTCTTTGTGCAGCTATGATTAGATTTTGGATTAAATAAATACAACTTTTAAAGTAAAAAAAAAAAAAACAAAAAACAAACAAAAAAAAAACATAACTCAGTTTAAATGACCAAGTTGCCGATGTGAGAATTTTAGTATGTTATTAAATTAAGTGCTCACTGAACCCCTTGAAATTTTAAGAAAGTAAAAGGAACTTCTGGAAAAAAAAAAAAAAAAAATTAAATAACTTGGAGAACTGTTGTGCTGTAACTCTTAGTCACCTGGTGTTGTGCAGATGCTAGAGACTTGGATAGGAAAGACTCGTGTCTCACCTCAAACCTAAGGTGGTCAATGTTTTTTTTGGAGGGAAGAAGGAAGGGGGTGCTTGGGTGGTGTCTGAGGGTGGTTGGCTGAGTTTTGCCTGTGAACTGAAACTGGTGTTATCCAAATGCGGTGTTATCCAAAGCCTGTAGTCTGTGGAAACTGGGACCAGAGTTTAACGCCTGCTCCTACCAGACCATCTCTTCCAGAGACCTGCTGCTGGCATAAGGTGCTCTTTTTTATTTTTTGTAAATATTTTTATTTTTTTTTCCTTAGGCATAGTAGAAGGTATTGGGATGGGGACGGGGATGGGAACAGGACATAAAGCTGTTAACTACTACTCTTACCCAGTGTTGTTTAATGCCAATGTCCTGCTGCTCCTCCTAAAACCTTCGCTGCATCAATCGGATCAGCAAAGCTGAACCTTTACGGGAGCAGAACATTCATGTAACTTCTGGTCTTGTGCATCTTGTGGGACCCAGTGCATGCACAGAAATAATTTGTTAATAAATATAAATGGGATCTGTTTACAGGTCTGCACAGGCTCTCTTTTACTTCAAAGCAAGTGGATTCAAGTGTTGTATGTGGTAAATATTGCAGCATTGATGCTGAGTACTATCCTGATGCGTTGAGAATTTGTAATACTGAGTGCAAAACTCTTGCCAGTCTTTCTCAAAGGCCATTTAATTGACTTGGGCCAAACTACATTTGCAAATAGTTGCCAGTAAATCTGAATCTTTTTCTCCTCAAAGAAAAAAAGAAAGAGTGATTGCACCTATTGCACCTTGTAAAATCACGTGTGTGTGCATGTGTGAGCACTTGCATGTGAGCATGCATTTATGTGGGACAAAGGATGACTTTCAAAGAATTGTCCAATGCTTTCATATCTTACAAGCTTGCCTACTGGTTTTGTTTGTTTGTTTATTTGTTTCCTTTTTGAATAGTTTGCTTCCTGCAAAGTGCTGTTTTGCAGCACATAACTGTTAGTCTCTGCTTTGTTAGCCAAATATTTTGGGCAGGATTTGTAAATCAGCTACGCGTGGTGATGCACAGAGAGCTGGTGTGCAGCTCTTCTGTTCTCTTCTCTTGGAGCCCTTTTACATTGCATTGAGTACTTCAGTACCAATGGATGTGCAAAACAGAGTATCTGATTCGAGTCCGTATCCATACCCACCAAAAAAATAGCCAAGATGGAAGGGAATAAAAGGGCTTGGGGACCTTTCTGACTTTATTTTTGTGACTATAAGGAGGATGGTTAGATTTGAAAGAGTAAAGAAGACAAAAAGTGTACATCCTGCTGTTCCTCATGTATCTTTTTTCTCAAATTACTGCACAAACCCTGTGTGGGGGGCAGTTCAGAGCACTTTGGCCTTACAAATAGAAAGCACTTTTCCTTTCTGAGGAAAAAGTGATGCTAGTTCTCCCTGTCTGTTACATGCATTTCAATCAGTGCAGCTGTTTGTTTGAGGGTCAGGTGCCATCTTTTCACATGGGATTGGCTTGTGCTTTGCCTCTCACAGCACCTCTGGTGTGAGGACGTGTCCAGGTTTTGCTCTGTTGTGCCTGCTCTGAGTTTAATTGCTGCCCTCAGGGCTGGCCTGACATTCATACCTCTGCAAAGAGAGGGTAAAAAAAATATTGGTGCTCTAATCTGCTAGCTTTCACTTGGCAAAAATGTAAAGCTTTGGGGAAGGGAAATTTCTCTGGATTTTGCAGCAGTGGGGGACAGCGGTGGTGGGAGGCTTAGAGTCCAGCACAGACCTGGCTGCCCACAGTAAGGAGATACAGGGGTCCCACATGCTGGGCAAAATAACCTCTGCTACACCAAAATGAGGTGCAAAAGGATTATTTTTTAACTGCAGTGTGACTGCCAGTTTCTATACCTTCAAGCTATTCTTAAACAGCAGCATTTTCTTTGGCTGGCTGGCACTGGGGATTTTGCTTTTGCATCTAAGCTTTGTCATTCAAAATCACATTAATTGCTTTTTTTTTTTTTTTTTTTTTTTTTTTTTTTTCCTGAGAAAGAGAAAGGTGGAAATGGCTCTTACATTTCCTTGCTATATATTAAAATTTTCCTTTCTGAGGTGCAGCAGGCTCTGCCGTATGGGTAACACCTCCCTTATGATCCCAGGCACAGCAGGATGCAGCCAGGGCTCCCCGAGATGTCCCAGTGCCTCTGTGTTGCAGCTGTGTCTAGACAGCAGGCAGAGCTCTTTTCTGCAAAAACCCGTCTGCAAGCTCCACTCATCCTGCTGCTTTCAAGGTGATGAACTGTGTGATGCTGAGCGTGTTTGTGTATTGCTGAAAGAAATTAAGAATTGTCAGGAAACTCAGGAGAGAGATCTGGCTCTGAAATGAGTTCCTTCAGCCTGAACCTGGGGTTTGGGTCAGTCTCAGCCATCAAAGACCCGTTTCTTGGCTGCTGTAAACCGGTATGGTCCCATTGCAGTCGCTAAAGCAGCATGTGTACCTGCTTAATGCATGGCTCTCCTCTCTGTTATTGCCTCAGCTGTGTTTAATCACACTGAATCCATCCCTCTGGGAACCAACAGGGGTTCAAAATACTCAAGCTGACCTGCAAGTCAGATACAAAGAGTGTCTCACTGGTGCTGGGGATTTTACAGCAACCTTGCGATGGCTAATTACCAGCTAGGCTGTCCCAAGCACTTGTCAGTACTGGTCTGTCTGTTTTCAAACCCGAAAGCCTAGTATGGACTTCCCCAACACCACCACCTTGTTGGGAGGCTAAAAGAAAACATGACTTTCACAACAATGTATTTTTCCTCTCCTCTCCCCCCTTACATATACATAGGGTGATGAAGCAGCTGCAATTCCCTCATCTGGATACAGATAGAGAGGTTCTGCTGTGACTTAATTAATAAAGATTCAGTTTTCTTGGTTATCCCTGAGGACTGGAAAAAGATCAGTTATTGCTGACATTAGTAAATTCCCAAGTGAATAGTACAATTAGGCTTCAAATAATATTTGAAATATTAGAGCAATGTTTCAGTAGTACCTCTTCAGCATTCCTGCCTTGTGTCAGGCAGAAAACAGCAAGCCCAGCTACAATGAACACACGTGTACATATGTACATGCACATATGCACCAAGCAGTGCTTTTATTTGATCTGTTGTGATGTCTCTTGGGGGAACACTCATAACAAGCTCCCTGTTGTACTGCACTGCTTTTCTCCTGCTTCACCTGTAGCTGAATATGCCCCAGTAACCCATAGGGTATAATTTCAGTGCTATTTTGATTTATTTAATATCATAGCCCTAAAAATTGCCTCTGGATCGCATCATCTTTCATTTCAGTCAGACTGTGAGGATTCTAGAAATTAGAAGTGTTTATGCACAGCAGCTGTAAGATATCAGCTGGGTTAAGTGTAATTAGATGGCTCACACTCTGGATAACACTATGGATAATTGTTTTTATTTATTTATTTATTTATTTTGGTAATTGATCCTTCTTTTTCTTCGTTGCTCTAATTCTTCCGGGAGACTTTTACAGTAAAACAATAAAACCAAATTCCTCAAAATAAAGCTGAAACTCACCTCACTTACTTGTAAGAAAAATAAAACTGAGTTAATGTGTTGTCTTCAAAATTATTATTTTTTTAATTCATGTATCTTGTTCAAAATCAAAATTCCTTCATTGGTTTGTTCATACAGATCATGATCCACCTTGCTATCATCTTCTCCAAACTTCCAGCTCTAATCACGGTACTCATCCCTCCCGTGCAAGTTCACCTTCTGTTGAACTTGCTGAGACTCCCTGACATTTATTCTGAGAGAAGCTTCTTACCTGACTTGCCCTTAATGATTTTTTTATTAAAAAAAGCTCCGGCCACTATCATCACAAATATCAAAAGAATTTCAAAATGAAGAGTCCTTTGCTGTTCTTCCTAGTGCTCTGTTTGTGACCTTGCTTTTAAGTTTGACCTTTTCTTAATTTTTGTCTGAAGGAATGGCCTGATTATGCCTAGAGATGGAGCTAGCCGTGGCTGCAGCAGCATAATTGCACTGTGTTGTTTCTATGCAGATTAGAAAATTCGTGTCACTGGCCATTTTCTCACCTCTGCAGAGCAGAATTAACACCACAGTGTCAGTCGGACATTAATGACTTAAATTGCCTTTAATGAAATGAAAGGTGTTTTGTGTGACCTTCTTGTCTGGGGTGAATAGGAGAAAAAAAGAAGGCAAATCTCTGATATATGTTGCTTAATTTGTTTCTACAGATTCCTTTGGGCTAAATTACTGCAGCGGTACACTCAGCTTTCTTCTCAATGCCCACCATCATCAGCAGTGCTGAAAGACTTCTTTAGGACTTCTTCACATGGTGAAGCTGGTGTTAGGCAAATGTTACAAGTAGGGTACAGTGGGTTTGTCAATTGCAATATGCACTCTTAAACTCATTCCAGGTTCTTCCAACAGGTCTGACTCAAAACATCCAGGTGGGAAATTATATAGCCAAAAAGATGAGCCTGGGATATCTCTTTCTTGGACACTAACCGTGCTTGTGCAGCTTGTGCTGCCTGACGGCAGAGTGATGCTGTTGTACGCTGTAGCATCCTCTGGAGGAGAAACCATGACCAGGGCATCCTGAAGTGATGCCAGGCTTAGAGGAAGAGAGGGTAGGTGGATGGGAGGAATGGGACCCATGGTGAACAGCAGCAACACCAGGTCATAGCTACACTGCAAATGGGACAAGCAAAAATGCGAGTCACAGCTGGGCTGGTTACGCACTGTAAATGTACACAGAAGCTGTGAGCCAAGTGCTGGGAATAGGAGGGCTTAGTGGGGAAAGTGTGGGCAGGAAAGCAAGCCTGCCAAGAACAGTTGTGACATGCCAGAGGCCCATGTGTGGTGAGTTAGTCATGAGACCTCCATCCTGTGGAGTTAAGTCCTGGAGGGCAGTGTGAGCTTGCATCTTCACCAGCTTCCTCCATCAGCTTCCTCCATCAGCATTCTGCCTCCTTGCTCACAGGTGCAGAACAAAACCCACCTTGCTTAGCTCCTCCCTCCTGTTTAGAGCTGAAAAACTCTTTTTTTTTTTTTTTTTTTTCCAAAATAGGTGAAACCACTGAGTACAGAAATAGATGATGAAAAAAGCCAGAAAAGTAAGCAACTTGGCAAAATCCACAGAAGAGAAGTCATGGGACTGGGTGTTGTAATTTCTAGTTCCCAACCTTCTGTTTGGTTGTCTGGGTTACACCTCCCTCTGGTGCCCTATCTTGAATTTCATTAATTTAATTACTTCAATGGGAGAAGGAGCAAGACCTTAGGCTAGGATTTTCAAGGACAATTGAGGGAGTCAGAGACTCACTGCTGTGTTCTAGAGGGATTTTGTTGTCTTTGAAACCTATTCAAAACCCAAGATCTTTTAAATTGTGGCCTAGGGAATGTGGAGTTTTCCCCTCCTTCTTTCTGCAGATCAGGAGTTCAGAAGAATTATGTGGACCCTGGCAGAACTAACAGTTAATTGCTGTATTTGTTGGCTATTGCATGTAGCCATTGGCTTTCCTGACAGGTAGGTATACAGACATGCTTTGTACTGCAAGTGTTTAGGAAAATTCCAAGGAAATGTAAAACTAAGGGTGGTGTGACAGATGGTCTTGCAACAACAAAATTATAGCATGATGCTCTGGACCCACCTCTCGGATGCCTCCATGATGTATTAATACACATGTTTTGGTGGAAAGGCTGAAGATCATAAACTCCTCCAAAAAGGGTATTTTTCTCTGTCTAAATCATTGAATTTTACGGCTCTCACTGTCAAAGTGTCTCTGTCTCTGAAATACCAGTGACCCTGCTCTTGGCAGCACTGCTGGCTGTGGGGAGGGACGTGATGGGATGTTATTTCACAGAGCAGCTTCGACTTACTGAGGGCCTGGAGCAGGGGCTGGGACTGCCTGGGACTGCATGGACATCCACGGTGGAGAGCATGGGAGCAGTGGGTTCCCCTCATCAACAGTGTCTGTGTGGGTTTCCAGCCACCTCTGCTGCAGAGGATCGAGCAGCGTGAGTAGGTCGTGCAGCCATCACAGAGATCCCCCTGCACTTCCCTGGGTCTGCCAGGATTTACCATGCAGCTCAGGAGATGCAGCCACACTGGAAGCGGGGTCAGTTGGAGCAGCCCCAAATCTGTAGGAAGGGTGAGGAGGAGGGTGTATAGCAGCATGACTGCCTGAGCCATATTGCACATCTCACCTTCATGCAGATGCTCCAGGAGTCACGCACACACCATTATCCTTGGATGCAGAGGCACACACATTACATTTGCACAGCCAGCAGTGCTCTGCATGCAGATCACATGCTGGTAAATGCACATGCAGCGTGTCTGGCATGCGACTTTCCTTCACATGCACAAATGTCAAGGTAAGGTGTGAGAAATAAGGACCCACAGCCAAACTCCCAGCTATTAGCATGCAGAGCAGCTTTGGTACCATCAGAGTCCCCTGTGCTCTGCCTTACCATAAATGGGTGATGAATAAAACACTCTGAGTCATGGAGAAGAGCACAGTTCTCATAATTGCAGGTGAGGGATGTAGAGATGGCATGGCAACACCATCAGCTCCATCCCACTGTGGGACACAGGGAGTGACAGAGAAATAGTCATCTCGGTTCCCTCAGCAGGACCATCTCTGGTGCCTGCCACAGGCATGCGTTCACCTGCAAAGCATCATTTTATATATATTTATATATATATATATATATGTATATATACACTGCCACATCTCCTCTCAGTGTCTGTCCCAAGGCCTGGTGGAGAGCTGAGATCATGCCTTTCTGAAGCAGCTCCTCCGTTGACTTTTGTCCAAACAATTTCACTAGTAAATGATGTCTAGCATCAGGACTGTATCATCACAAAAAGACATGAAGGTAAATGTTCGTTCCTGTTTGCAGAACTGTAGCTAAAAGGGGTTTACAGCTGCGTTTGAGAAAAAAAATCCTTTCAGGATGTGTGAAAAGCTGTGGTACTGCACCACCCATGGCAAGGAAGTTACTGCCCAGCAGGAGCTGTGGTGCACCCTGATGTCTCTGAAGCTTTTCTGTGGGGTTAGGGGCACTAACAGCATAAGACAGAGGTGATGTTTAGTGACACAGGGAAAGGAAAGCAAAGCACTGTTTCCAGACTTGCCCTTTTTCTGGGAACACTTTGTGCAGGGTTCTCCATGTGAAGAAGGACCAGCTACTTGTTCCTCCACTGCTGTGGTGGTGACCTGTGAAACCAGCACACCGATGCGCACACACACGCCTGCCATTCCAGCTGCAGCTTTGATTACAAAGATCTAACCATGTACTTATTCAAGTTACTTTCTAAATCCATCGTGATGGGTGGCATGTCATGTTTCTTGGAAGCAGCCTGTTTCGGGTCACAGAGTGTAATTAAAGGCAATTAATGCAATTGCTCACAACTGCGCTGCTGATAATGCTCCAGATGCCATTGCGGCACCACGCTTCTGCCACTGGCCCTGCAGGCTGTGCCTTTATGTTCCCCTAATGCCGTCCTTGTGGTTGAACCAGGGGGCTGGAAATGGGAGAAAAGTATGTTTTATTGTTCTCAACTCCCCTTTGCCTGGCAGGCTTGAGATTTCCAGACTGACCCTAAATTCATTTTTCTATTCTTTTGTCTGTTTACTGACTGGCAGAGAATAAGGAGGAGACAGGGAGGAGACATCGGGTGACGAGTGCCCTGGAAAATGGGCATAGCTAGAATCCGATACAGCACTTATACATAAAAAAGTGTATTTTACAGTAGTCTGTTCTACAATTAAGTATGTAGTAAATGTGCCAATTTTCACTAATGAGTTTTATAATTATGGGCTAACTATTCAAAGGGACTATAACTTGAGGCAGTAAAATCTGAAAGACTTGAATTAGCCGTGAACTTCAAACTTTTCCTTTGGCATCCAGCCCTGTCTTTCCCTTCTTTGTCAGCCACTGCCAAATAATTTACAGTTCAAGAAAGGCTAATGGAGCTATAAACAAAGCACAGATGCCTCTCACATTTCCCTTATTGGGCTGTGGTATGAAAATAGCCACTGCTTGCAGAGGAGGCAACAGGAGTAATTACAGAAGTTCCTCAAGTCTCCTGTTTATCTGCAGTTCAGGTAGACCATAAATCTTCTTTTGTCTTCAGTGGGCCGGCCTTAAGGGGCTAAAACCTACTTTGTTTCACTCTCTGTCCTCCAGATTTATTTTTGTAAAGGGAGCATTGGCCTACTGGGATGATTGTTAAACTCATTGAGTTTCTGAAGAAGGACTGACTACAGCAAGCTTGGTTTTAAGAGCTGTCTTAGGCAGATAGTGGGATATCTTCAGATCACCTTGCGAGCCTGTCAATCACTGCGCACACATTAAAGTTCAGCATTTCCCACTTGCATCAGCATTAATCAAAAATAACTCCGCTGAACTGAATGGTGTTAAAACCCTTCCATAGCGATGCAGTCGTGACTGAGTTCATTAGCACCAGGACAAGGCTGCCTCACGCCCTCTCTTGCCTTTCCAGAAATGCAGCTTCTGCAGTGCTGCAGCCCAGGCAGATGTCAGCATCCTGCTGCAGCTGATGTCCCCTTGTAGGGACATCTCTGAGCACTGTGTGCCACCAGGACCAACTCCTGCTCCTGCTCCGGCAGGGAGGGCTGAGCCCATCTCCCTGCTTCCCGTGGGAGTGGTTGCAGGAAAGGGGAGTCTGTGTCCTCAGAAAGATCAGGCTTGATTTTTGGGTCTGCACAGAAATACCACTGCTCAAAGCACAGCAGTGGCAGCATGGACCCCTGGGTCACTCACAGCTCAGCTCTTCCACTGACCACATGGCTTGCAGACTGTTTTGGAGAGCCAACGTTTAGAAGAGTGGTATGACTACAAGGGGAGGAGAGAAACAGGGTCTCTGAGCTATCGTATTTAGAATAGTTGTTCTGATACTAAAGGGAAAGCAGCTTCTACCTGTATAAAATATAAGGTATTATTTCTGTACTATATTGTACAGCCCATGCAATGCCCCTGAAAGCTTTTGCCCTCTGTATGACTTCTCTTATCCAGTGTTGTGGAGCACACCAAGCATATCTCAGGTATCTCCTGCTTGTCTGAGCTGCCCCACTTCTGCTTCCATCCCCATTGGCCTCAAACACACAGTGCCAGGGTATGCCACAGAAGTTGTCCCTCTGCACGTGGTCAGGAATGTCATCTTCATTGCCAGGGCAATGCAAAGGTTAGCAGGAGCTTTCCTGCTGAATTCAGTTGCACCTTTTATTCATATTTATAGCACATTACTGCAGTAATATGATTACTGGCAAAAACAAGATGTGAGGTGACACACCATTGGTTGGGGAGGGCTTAATCCAACTGGAACCAGATCACCACGGTTTAATTTCCATACAATAACCAAAAGGCTATTCTTAAGACATTATGAAAGTCTTATGAAATATATACCACCATCCACTGAATCAGTCTGTAGAGCTTTGCGTCTTGTTTCTTCTGATGGCTAGTGCATGTGGATGTTTGCTTTGAGAACTTTCCTGCAGCAGCAGCTCCACCCATGGAGGAGCCCTGTGAGCCAGGGTCATAGACTGGTCTCCAGTTAAAACTCCTCTGCATTGTGAGGATCACCGTGAGGTATGCAAGGACTGTTTTATTGGAATGGGTTGCCTGGGGAAGTGGTGGAGTCACCATCCCTGAGGGTGTTTAAGGAAAGGTTGGACCTGGTGCTTAGGGACATGGTTTAGTGGGTGACATTGGTGGTAGGGGGATGGTTGGACCAGAAGATTTTAGAGGTCTTTTCCAAACTTAATGATTCTATGACTGCCTGTCATCATATGGCACTATAAAGCCATCATGAGTGCATGTCCTATTCATGGGGGAAAATGAAGAATGGGAAGAGCAGAGACTTGAGTTGCTTCCTGCTTCACTGGGTAATGAAGGCTAATCCCATTTTCTAGCGTTAGGAGCGGAAGATGAGATGTGAAATCTTACATTAATGATCAGTTTGTTATAAATGCTGCTCTGTACCCACAAAGCCATTTAGGAGCCGAGGCTGTATTGACTTGAGCCTTACATTCATTCCAAAGCCTTGAGGCGTCTGAACATCCACGTGGAGCCTGGCTGGTGACGTACAGCTAAAACCAGGACTACCAGAGAGTTTCACAGCACAGCCTGACACTGCCATTAACATCTCTGTGCACAGATGTGACAGCAATGCAGGTGTTTTTTCTCCACTTTGGGCAGAAGGAGGAAGAAGAACTGAAGGTGTATGGGGCAAAGGGTTAGCAGCCATGCCTGGTCAGACAGTCCTGCTGTATATTCCAACGTCTGAGCTGCAGCTCTGAATGTTACCTGTCTGCCTCTGAGTCACTGCCAAGTGCTGTCAGGAGCATCTGATCCTGATTTGCTAAAGAAAAACAAGCTGTTTGTTCTCCCAGCTCTGCAATGTACTTCAGATTTGACCTAGCAGTTTCGTAGCTGATGGAGAAAAACTCATTCAGCACCTGTCATTTGTCTCTTTTTGTCGTGATAAAGATACCAATCATACAGAAACTGGGGAAAAATAGCCACCAGTTGCAGAGATGAATCAGCAGGGAGCTTGATGGGTATCAACTTACCGACCTTGACCAGTGGTCAAATAAATTAAAATATCTTGCCCCATTACTCCTGATTTATCTATTTTCTTAATGGGCAGTTAAAAAAATAAAAGACTTTTAAAATGTTTAGTGTCAGTGTCAGTGTTAAATGCAATCTGTATTTTATGGTTGTAGTGAAAAGCTCTAAAATACTTTGTCTGCTGGTGCTCCCTGCTGGTGAGGTTTGCCTGCAGTAAAACTACAGAAATTTTGCTAATGATCATGCAATTCCACATCTTAATTGCTTTAAATAAAAGTCCTGCAAAAAGCCTGTTTGGGGTTGCAAGGTCATTCATGCATACAGTGCTTGAAGGACTGAGCATTTATGCAGCACAGTGCTGCATAAAAATTGGAAAAATGCTCACACCAGCTAGGAAAATCTTTTTTCCTTCTAAACCTTTGTTCCTTTCTATCCTTAGTAGTGACATGACCCAGAAAGCTTTCCCAATGAGATAAGAGACTCTTGTTTCTTTCCCCTTTCTGTATCAGACAAAAGCCAGGTGCTAACACAGCTGGGCAGACTCACAAGCACGGAGGCACAAGGAGTATTTCTGCTCTTAAAACACCCCCTGGGTCGGACCCCTGCAGCAAGTGGAGGAGTTGCCAATGGGGAGGTCACTCCTGCAGTGGGCTTGGTGACTCCTGGCCCATTAACGTTCCAGGCTGGGGACAGGCCATTGCTCAAAAGGACCTTGATGCCTTTCTCTTGGGGTGAACTATCCCAAAATGAGAAATGCCTGAGAGAGGAGAGACAACAGCCACAAGTCTACTCCTGCCTGCAAAATACCCATGTGCAGCCCAGCATTACAGGTCCTAAGTGCAGACACACGCATGTACCTGGAGCCAAACATGACCACACTGCCCCTGAGCAAGAGATGTTAAGCCAAAAAAGAGTTTCTTCTGCCCTCATCCACTGCCAGCTGTGCTGCAGGAATTGTTCTGACCCTGAGCCCATGGACAAAGCCTGGCTGAACTGGTAAATCCACACTATCTACATCTCCTCCAGCATGAAAACCCTAAAGCCTTTGGGTTTCCCCAGCACACGCTGGGATTTACACCCACACAAAGCAATGAACGAATGAAAGAGGAAGTTGGTACAATCTGTAAATCAAGATTTCGTACCTTTTAAATAGATGTACATTATATATATATATAAAGACATACATACCTTTTAAATTACACCAAATAGCACTACTCTCAAACACTAAAGCACAGTGCAATGGTATTGGTGATGGTCCATTAGTCTCCCTTTTTGCAAAAGGCTGATAGCACCCCTGTTATCCTAGAAACTGATGCACCACAAGAAGCCTTCCTGTCCCAGACTGACTTCTGGGTTTGTGGGCGATGCTGCCCTGTCAGCACGGCCTCATGCCTGAGCACAAGTAGGCACATAGGTCTGATAGTGCAGTATTACTTAAGCCAAACTGCATTTCTGAGCCTCTTTGGAAGGATCCTGTTTTCTGCTGTGACTCCTTCATCTATCCACAGATGCAGACCAAGTTTCCCAGGAATGCCTCAGCTCTATTCTGGAACACACAGCAATCTAGCAAATTAGCTCTCAGCCTGCAGGACAGACACTAGGGCAGATGTACTTCTGTTGCAAAGCTGATGTGACTGTTTAGATTGTAGTTTTCTTGTTGTTCAGACAGGGCTGGAATGGAAAGCTACCTCTTAGAAGTTCAGTATTGCTGCTGCTCAGCTGTGGGTAACACCACAACAGTTTCCATTTCATGCTGCCTTCCAGAGACATTTCCTGGTCTTAAAACTGCAGTGACACCTGTCCCATTGCTCCCAAGTAATGCAGCTGCACCAGTTCTGAAGCAGCCTAAGAAAAGAAAGGTTGCATTAAACATGATAGCAGATAAAAGTTCTGCTTGGGAATGCTTGGCAAAAGTAATGAAGATTTATCAAAGGGAGATTCATAAGAATCACTTTTAATTAACTGTACTGTAACTAATTTATTTATAATATAATTTAAAGTAATCTCAGCCATATTCTCTCTCTGCTCTCCTGCCTTTCCAGGCAGGATGGCTTTCTCTCCTGCAGCACTCCATATTTCCTGTCCAAATAGATGGAATAATAGGCCAGCAGTTGAGTTTCTTCTTTTGCCTCATTTCAAGTGAAACTCAATTTATGATACGGTAAGCACAAAAACATATTTCTATCCCATCAATTGCTGCAAAAGCCCACAGACATCTCTCTGCCCATGTAATCACATTGCATTTAGACTTCTTGATAGTGCAGCTCTGTACTGACTTGTCTTGCAGAGCTCAAGCTAGAAAATTTTATTACTGGATCTTAACTATATAGGAGCTCAGCTGAAATCAAATCAAAACTCAGCACACAAATGATCTGCCTGCATCTCAAATGCATAGCACATGTGTAGGGCGCTTTCAAGTGAAGCACATGCACATGTCATGCCGTCAGCATTATAAGCTGTGAAATGCTCACCAGCCCCTGGTGCTCCCACTGCAGTGCACCATGTCTGCGGGAAAGTGCCACTCTCTTTCACACATACTGCTGAGTTTTCCTCTAAAGAAATAAAATTCACCTTCTTTTCATTACTGTGAAGTGATGGTATCAGAGGATAGAGGCAGCACCAGAGATGAAAGACAGGCTTGTACTGTGGGAGCACCCTGCCAGTCACTGTGACTGCCAGGCTGAAAGGAGCTTTGTGGTGGGGGTTGTTCACAGACATCTTCTGTGGAAACACTGCTGGAGGAAAGGCACTGAACGGGTGGGGGATGTTCCGCAGCCTCCACATCACCACCAGGGCCAGGGGGCTGGCCCTCCTGTCTCTCAGGAAGGAAGAAAGGTGGCGGTTCAAACATCACTCCCACCACAACAGCAGCTTGTGAGACAGAGGCCCTGCCACTGACCCTGTGAGCAGCTGAACTGTTCCTAGAGCAGCTGAACTGTTCCTAGTGCTGACCATATTTTAATCTTTTCTTGCCATATTCTCTGGTGGAATCAGTGCCAGGCCCCCCACATCCTCCACCTTATTCTGTGTTTCAGAGGTGATGGATGACTCCATGTTAAAATTTCTAAAAAGAAAAAAAAAAAAAAGAGAAAAAAAAAAAAACAGCAAGACATCTGGAAGGACAAGTTTAATTTTGCAGCTCTGACTCTCAACATCTAAATCTGCCCAGAGTTTCTGGTCATGCAGGGAGGCCCTACTGGGGTTCGCTTCCTACAACTACCTCAAAGGAGGTTGTTGTAGCGGGTTGGGGGTCATCTCTTCCAAGTGACAAGTGATAGGACAGGAGGCAATGGCCTCAAGTTGCACCAGGGGAGGTTTAGGTTGGATATTAGGAAAAATGTCTTCAGTGAAAGGGTTGTGAGACATTGAAACAGGCTGGCCAGGGAAGTGCTTGAGTCACCATCCCTGGAGGTACTCAAAAGACATATAGGGGCATAGGTGCTTAGGAACATGGTTTAGTGGTAGACTTGGCAGTGCCAGGTTAATGGTTGGACTTGATCTTAGAGGTCTTTTCCAACCTAAATGATGTCGTGATTCTATTATGAGCTTTTGTCTGAGGGTAAACATCTGTGTCTCCCCTGATCTTGGGGCTCCAGAGAAGAGAGAAATGTGGTGCTTCACTTCATGGCAGATGAGCTAGAAGCACAAGGAAGCCATGGAAAAGACTTCTGGTTTATTTGGAAAGCAAGTCAATGAAGAAGTTAGAATTTACTGGTGACAGAAAAAGTCTGGAAAGTTTTTGGCCACCTCTATTTAGACTAGAAATAATGCAAAGGGAAGAGTGGAGGATGGGCATGAGAGTGAACCAGCTTAGCTTGTGCAAAACAGAGGGAGCTGTGCCATTTCTTCTCAATTTGAAGTACTTGGTTAAAAAAAAAAAAAAAAAAAAAAAAAAAGTTTAATTTTGGCATAGAAACACATGGAACCAAGGAAACCAAGACTCATGGAGATGCAGGGAGCTACCTTCTGTGTGTTTAACCACACTTGGCAGAACTTCTCTGGTTAAATAAGGGTGTACCATGGCAAAGCTGTGGGGCTGTCATTCCAGTGGCTATGCTGGAGTGGATTCGTGGTGAAGGAGAGCACAAGTGACGGGTGCCCATCCACTGGCGATGCCGCATGCCGCACCATGCCGCAGGGAATGCCACACTTGTCATCGGGAGGCCGGTGACGGACAGAATAAATGAGATATTTTACAGTTCACTTTCCTTATTGCCAGAGGATCTGTCAAAACAGCTCAGTATTGAAGCTGTTCAGATGGCCTTTTCTGCTTAAAGGTACCTTCATTTTTCTGTTTGTTTCTTTCAGTGTCCCTTCTCATGGGGGACATACAGGGTGATAAAAGTTTAAAGAGGAGGAAAAATACCTACCTGAATTATTGAATGAACTACTAGGTGTGTTTTTGTCCAAGTCCAGACAGATATAAATCTTTAATTTGCCACATAGGGATGAGAGATTTCTTTTGTTTTTCATTTTCAGGAAGATTTTGATTTTTGTCCAGTGAAGTGCCAGTTTATTCTCTTAAAACTCCAGGCTTTGTCAACAGTGAAGGTGAGGGTAGAGAGCTGCAAACACATCTACAATGTCTGTGTGAGATGATGTGTGCTGCTCAGTAAACTGTGGTTCATCACCCAAAGAGCTGGAGGTATGTGGTAACCACCTGCAGTTGTGAATTTTATGCAGTTGTGAATAGTTTTTCCTGTCTCTGCATCTGAGATATCTGGAGAGCACAAGGAGATGACATTTAAATTTGTGAGGTTTTGACTTCTGCTTTGCTTACCTCCCAGAAGCTCCTGTGGTGCTTTCTTCCTTCCTTCTGCTTTTTCCCCTTTACAGTTTCAGGTTTTCTCCCTTCAGCAGATCTTTAGGGTAAGCCTGTAAGCTGCTCTTGCTCAAGTTAGAGGTTAACTTGGGTGGATAATGTGTTATTTTTTGGAGCAGGAGGAATTAGATAGAGGAAGAAATAGATGAGGTGTGACCCTGTGAAACCCAGCTAGAAACACGACAACCTCAGGCAGAATATTCACTGGCTTTCTCAGCTCCATTTAGGAAACATTTCCCCTTTCTTTGAAAAATGATCTTTTGTAAACACACTGGCAGAGATGAAGGAGTGCTATCTTTGTTTTGCATGAGAAGTATTTCTTGTAGGAATAATGAAATTGAGGTCATTGATAAGTGCATAGGCTACTGTACACTCTCCCAAAGTCTGTATGCTGTAAAATGTCATGGATCTATACACTGACCTCTCTGGGTACTCCCTGCTTTCTTCCAGTTACAGTACTTTGGTCTTCAGGGACTGCTACATCAGCACTCAAGACCAGAGACTTGGTAAGGAGCAGCATCAGATGGATGTGAAAATTGTGAGACTGCAGTCCAGGGAGAAAGTACCTTTGGTGGTGATATATTTCCCCACGAAACTCAGCTCCAGAAGCTGAGTTTCAGCTCACAGTTAGCTTTTTTTCTGTAAGGCTGGAGAAGCCAGACAGCTCCTGTTGGGGGAGCCCACCAGTGCTGCAGGAGCTGCCCTCAGAAAGCTGGAGGTGCTGGGTGTTAGAGGATGCTTTCTGGGAGGCAGAAGCCAGTATTTTTCACACAGCTTTACAAATTCCACCCTGTAGCATCCATGGAGCCAGTGACTATTATTTATTTTGATTTCTTATGACAAGTTTACTTGATGTAATAAGGATCTGGCTGAACATAAGTTCACTAGTTGTCCTCAAGTTGTGCAACAACACTTTCTTGGCCAGAATCAAAAAATGCAACGGCATCTGGAAGCCATCGTGCAGCAGGCAGGCTACGACTTGGTTGCCATCACGGAGACGTGATGGGACCAGTCTCATGACTGGAGTACTGCAATGCCTGGCTATAAGCTCTTTAGAAGGGACAGGCAGCACAGAAGGGGTGGTGGTGTGGCTCTCTATATTAGAGAGTCTTTCAAGGTTGTAGAACTCGAGGCTGGGAATAACAAGGTCGAGTCCCTTTGGGTTAGGATCGGCAGGGACAACAAGGCTAGTGTCCTGGTCGGGGTCTGCTATAGACCGCCGAACCAGGATGAGGAGACGGATGAGGAATTCTACAGGCAGCTGACAGAAGTTGCAAAATCATCAGCTCTTGTACTCGTGGGGGACTTCAACTTCCCTGACATATCCTGGAAGCACAACACAGCCCTGAGAAAGCAGTCTAGGAGGTTTCTGGAGAGTGTGGAAGATAGCTTCCTGATGCAGCTGGTTAGTGAACCTACCAGGGGTGGTGCCCCGCTAGACCTTCACTTCACAAACAGAGAAGGACTGGTGGAGGATGTGATTGTCGGGAGCTGTCTTGGGCAGAGTGACCACAAAATGGTGGAGTTCACTATTCTTGGCGAGGCCAGGAAGGGGACCAGTAAAACCGCTGTATTGGACTTTCGGAGGGCTGACTTTGTGCTGCTGAGGACACTGGTTGGTGGAGTCCCTTGGGAGGCGGTTCTGAAGGGCAGAGGGGTCCAGGAAGGCTGGGCGCTCTTCAAGAGGGAAATCTTAATGGCGCAGGAACGGTCTGTCCCCACGTGCCCAAAGATGAGCTGGCGGGGAAGAAGACCAGCCTGGCTCAACAGAGAATTGTGGCTTGAGCTTAGGAGAAAAAAGAGGGTTTATAATCTTTGGAAAAGTGGGCAGGCCACTAGGGAGGACTTTAAGGATGTAGCAAGGCTGTGCAGGGACAAAATTAGGAAGGCCAAAGCTCATCTGGAGCTCAATCTGGCTACTGCCGTTAAAGATAACAAAAAACGTTTCTATAAATACATCTACACAAAAAGGAGGACTAAGGAGAATCTCCATCCTTTACTGGATGCGGGGGGAAATTTAGTTACAAGAGATGAGGAAAAGGCGGAGGTGCTCAATGCCTTCTTTGCCTCAGTCTTTAGCAGCAATACCGGTTGTTCTCTGGATACCCAGTACCCTGAGCTGGTGGAAGGGGATGGGGAGCAGGATGTGGCCCTCACTATCCATGAAGAACTGGTTGGTGACCTGCTATGGCACTTGGATGTGCACAAGTCGATGGGGCCGGGTGGGATCCACCCAAGGGTACTGAGAGAACTGGCAGAGGAGCTGGCCAAGACACTGTCCATCATTAATCAGCAGTCCTGGCGATCGGGGGAGGTCCCAGTTGACTGGCGGCTAGCAAATGTGACGCCCATCTACAAGAAGGGCCGGAGGGCAGACCCGGGAAACTACAGGCCTGTCAGTTTGACTTCAGTGCCAGGGAAGCTCATGGAGCAGATCCTCCTGAGAGTCATCACGCAGCACTTGCAGGGCAAGCAGGCAATCAGGCCCAGTCAGCATGGGTTTATGAAAGGCAGGTCCTGCTTGACGAACCTGATCTCCTTCTATGACAAAGTGACGCGCTGGGTGGACGAGGGAAAGGCTGTGGATGTGGTCTACCTTGACTTCAGCAAGGCTTTTGACACCGTCTCCCACAGCATTCTCCTCAAGAAACTGGCTGCTCTTGGCTTGGACTGGCGCACGCTTCATTGGGTTAGAAACTGGCTGGATAGCCGGGCCCAAAGAGTCGTAGTGAATGGAGTCAAGTCCAGTTGGAGGCCAGTCACTAGTGGTGTCCCCCAGGGCTCGGTGCTGGGGCCGGTCCTCTTTAATATCTTCATCGATGATCTGGACGAGGGCATCGAGTGCACCCTCAGTAAGTTCGCAGATGACACCAAGTTAGGTGCGTGTGTCGATCTGCTTGAGGGTAGGAAAGCTCTGCAGGAGGATCTGGATAGGCTGCACCGATGGGCTGAGGTCAACTGCATGAAGTTCAACAAGGCCAAGTGCTGGGTCCTGCACCTGGGGCGCAATAACCCCAAGCAGAGCTACAGGCTGGGAGAGGAATGGTTGGAGAGCTGCCAGGCAGAGAAGGACCTGGGAGTGATGGTTGATAGTTGGCTGAATATGAGCCAGCAGTGTGCTCAGGTGGCCAAGAAGGCCAATGGCATCCTGGCTTGTATCAGAAACAGTGTATCAGAAACAGCAGGGCGTGGGAGGTGATCGTCCCCCTGTACTCAGCTCTGGTGAGGCTGCACCTCGAGTACTGTGTTCAGTTTTGGGTCCCTCGCTACAAGAAGGACATCGAGGTGCTTGAGCGGGTGCAGAGAAGGACAAAGCTGGTGAGGGGCCTGGAGAACAAGTCCTACGAGGAGCGGCTGAGGGAGCTGGGCTTGTTCAGCCTGGAGAAGAGGAGGCTCAGGGGCGACCTTATCGCTCTCTATAGGTACCTCAAGGGAGGCTGTAGCGAGGTGGGGGTTGGCCTGTTCTCCCACGTGCCTGGTGACAGGACGAGGGGGAATGGGCTTAAGTTGAGCCAGGGGAGTTTTAGGTTAGATGTTAGGAAGAACTTCTTTACTGAAAGGGTTGTGAGGCATTGGAACAGGCTGCCCAGGGAAGTGGTGGAGTCACCATCCCTGGAAGTCTTTAAAAGACGTTTAGATGTAGAGCTTAGGGATATGGTTTAGTGGGGACTGTTAGCGTTAGGTCAGAGGTTGGACTCGATGATCTTGAGGTCTCTTCCAACCTAGAAATTCTGTGATTCTGTGATTCTGTGATCTGGAAAAACAGCTTGACTGTTTCTCCTTTTCAAGGATATATATGATGTTGGGTCCCAGAAAATGAACATTGGGTTCCATCCCACGAAGATGATCAGAGAGCTGGAGCTCCTCTCATGTTAAGGAAGGCTGAGAGAGGTGGGGGTATTCAGCCTGCAGAAGAGAAGGCTCCTGGGAGATCTCTCTGCAGTCTTTCAATACTTAAAGGGGGTCTTATAAAAAAGATGGAGCGCATCTTTTTTCTTGGGCAGATAATGATAGGACAAGGGGGAATAATTTTAAACAAAAAGAGGGGAGATTTAGATTAGACATTAAGAAGAAATTCTTCACTCAAAGGGCGGTGAGGCACTGGCACAGTCTGTCCAGAGAAGCTGTGGATGCCCCATCCCTGGGGGTGCTCAAGGCCAGGCTGGATGGGGCTTTAGGCAACCTGGTCTGGTGGGAGGTGTCCCTGCCCATGGCAGGGGGGTTGGAACCAGTTATCTTTAAGGCCCCTTCCAACCCAAGCTATTTTGTGATTCTGTGAAACAGCGGAATGTGTTTTGAGGACTCTGACTTCTTGACACGTTTCTGCCAGCCTGCTGAGATGAAGCAGGATTCAGTACACTGCTCCCCAGGTGGGTCACATGTCAGTTATCTGGGAGGCTTTGGGTTCTGTTCCAGGCTTTACTTGTTCCTTCAAGGCACACGGCATCCTCTGTGCTGGTCACAGCTGTGTCTGCTCTCTATGGGTCTCAGGCTGGTGCCCATGTGGCCAAGCAGAAGCACTCAACACAGAGCTAACTGTGGGTGGCAAAAGACAAGGAGGCATAAATGACCACAAATGTATTTGGATTTTTGCTTTCTCTCAGAAACCAGCTTTCTCCCCCTAAGAGAGGGTGCAGCGTCAGACAGGTATTTTTACCCTGGCTTATTCAGGCTCTCGTTTCCTAGTGAAAGCAATAATGAATTACCAGCATGTGCCAGCTTAACAGATTCTCACTCTTTTGCCTTCAAACTAAGAGCAGAGAGGTGGTACACCTCTATCAGGCTCTGCAAGGAGACTGCAGTGCACTGAGCCATTGTGGCCTAATGCAAACATTTGTATTTCTTCTCATGTTGGGTAGCTAGGAGTGTGGAGAGATGTTCCTGAAATTCTCCAGAAAACAGCTGCTGCTGAGGGTCTCGCTGATGGAGAGGCTACTTTGTGCCAACCATTCTCATCACCAGGCTGGATCCGCCCTCAACACCTGCTGCTGAGGGTCTCGCTGATGGAGAGGCTGCTTTGTGCCAACCATTCCCATCACCAGGGTGGATCTGCCCTCATTAACGAGTAACCAAATCAAACAAAACCTCCAACCTTTCATTTTAGAGCCTGCAGCAAACCACACCAAAGTTGTGCCAGTCTGCAAAGTTGTCTGGCTTTGCAGCCAGCAGTCTTACAGTAAGTTGATAAGGAAACTTTTAAATAGCTTCAATGCATGCAATTTAAAGTATGGAGAAGCTTCTGAGGTTTTGATTTGTTTTGTTTATTTGTTTGTTTTCATTAAAAAGTTGAATTTATCTCTACATGCACTTACTTTTATATAGTTGCTGACAGATTTCTCATGTACTGTTTGGCTGGAGCTTTGCTAACAGATGAGAATAAACAGTGTTTGTTTTTTTTTTTTTTTATGTAAAGCACAGTGAAGGAATGAACACAGTACTGGAGAGAGTGTTGTAGGGCTTCTTCATCTCTCTTCTAAGTTGGCACTGTTGGTGTGAGGAGCCAGGAACCCAGGTAAGGAAAAAGATCTTCTACCTGCTCTCCTCTTGGTTCATTGGAAAGATTGTTGATTTCTCTGTATTCAGTTCTATTATACTCTGCTGATTATACTTAAATCTCTGAGAAGCTTTTTAATTGAATGACTGCATAAAAAGTGCAGAGTTCTCACTGCTACAGCTGCGTGGAGTTTTACTGGCTTTCTTTACTAAAGGAGGAAGCTATGTCTTTACTTCACAAAATTTATTTTTCTTAGCAAGATATAAAAGCCATAAGAGCATGTATTACACAGTTAAAAAAAAAAAAAAGAAAAGAAAAGAAACACTAAAGTAGAAAATGACTGCATGTTTCTTTTCAACATTTTCAAAATGCAATCTTTTAGAATATTGCTTTAAAATAAATAATTTTGTTTTTATATTTCTATTTTTGTTTGTTTGTTTTGAGACAAAACAATGTTATTATGTTCTGCTGTAACATCCTATAAAATATGGTATTGATTCAGTAACAGGATGAGGGGAAAAAGCTTTTGCATTTTTCAGCAAATAAACGGTTTGACTGGAAAACTATTTTCCAAGTCTACTAAATGTTATTCCTTCCCAGAGACTGTCTATAACCTTCTGTCTCTTCAAATAAATTTTGATTGACCACTGGAGTGAGAAATAGGCTAGCTGGTCTCTCTTCAGCTGTTGGTGAAGAATCTGGATGAGGTTTGAAAAGTGATGGTTTGCAGTTTCGACAGGCTATTCTAAACTAAGAACAATAAAAAAGATGAAGGAAGGATTCACTGCAGCAAAGCAGTTAGGCAAAGGGGGATCATAGACACATGAAAACAAATTGTTTATTGGCAATAGGTTGGGGCTAGTTAGTTTTAAGTTTCTGTTGTTTTACATGCTCTGTAGGAAAAATGGTCTCATGCTTTTATTTGAATTCCTAGAAAATATTTTTGAGAACACTCAAAAAAAAAAAAAAAAAAAAAAAAAAGAGCAGTAGCAGATCTTTGTCACATTCAATATGATTGATAAACAACTTCTTAAATAGAATTACCATGCAGTCGTGATTTGTATTCAATAAGTGAAAAACCCTTGATGAATAGCCTTTGACATCTTGTCTCTTCACGTACCACTAATTTATTTCATACCTTCTCATGTGTTATCACCAAATTCCTCGTACACTGCTTAGTAACTTTTTACTGTGAAAATGATTTATAGACCCTGCAAGTCAGAAGAGGCATGTCACTAAGATACAGGCATAGCTGTGAGTGCTACAGCTTACTGAGCTCTTGTTACCTGTCCGTGTGCTGTAGATGAACACCTCCACTATGGACAAGACTTTGCTATTGCATCTGATCCTCCTGAGCCTGGTGGTTGGCAGCAGCCAAGGGTGCTACTGTGAACATTACCCATGGGGGCCATGGTCCAGCTGTTCAAAAACCTGCAATTATGGCACACAGACAAGGCACAGGTAGGGCCAAATTGTCTTACTAGTTTTATGGTTCTACTTCTTGTCTTAAAAAAAAAAAATAAAATAAAATAAATCACTTTGGGGGAGAATGGACTGTGCCTGAAGCTCCAGCTTCTGTAATATGTTGGGAAAGAAAAGTTGTTTTATCTAAATGTTTAGCAGATTAGTGGATTTTAACTGCAAGGCTTAAAAATTACAAAACTGCCTGTAGAATCCTACAGGGCCTCCAAATGTACCTACTTCTGCCAAGATGCATAGTGAGGAAAGATCAGCCAGGTCCTATGATGGCCTTGCCAGCAATGGGCATTGAGCAACCAGACCCTGTGAACAAACAGGGCAGGTGTCCAGTGCACTGCAATGCTGTGGGAGGAGAGAGCTCCAGCATGGCGAGCCTACAGAAAGCTGCTCCTTGTACAAACAATTTTGCAATGACCACTAAATGTTCAGCAGCACCAAACTAGATGCAGTACAGGGGTATACTCTACACTTGCTGGAAATCCCTTCTTCAATCCTGGCTTTTTCTGTTGCCATTCTCTTGATGGGATGAAGTGAAATTTTCTGCTCTGTATATTCAAGGCATTGTTGAATTTTTTATTTCAATCAGCATTCCACAACTACCTATTGTCATTCAAGTTTTTATTGGGTTCAAAGCATTATCAGCCTTCATCCACAGTTTGAGAACATCTACATTCTGTTTCCTTCCTCTTTCAATTACATTTTTTAGGCAAATAAGAATGGATGAATATTATAACCAAAACTTCTGTGACCGGTTGTGCACAAAGATGGAATCTCGTGCTTGTAACCAGCAAACATGTCCTATCAACTGTCAACTTGGAGACTTTGGACCTTGGTCAGAATGTGACCCATGCATTAAAAAACAAGTAGGTAGAAAATGCATTATGTGGACTAATTACAATAAATTATACCTAAGAACCTTCTTTCTTTCAGATATTCAACTTCAAGAAAATTTGATCTGCAAAATGACAGTTTAAGTTAATATGGGCAACTGGTTATAAATTATAATAGTAGGAGCTGGAAGGAACAAGTTAAAATAAGTAAATTAAAACAGAAAGGAGCAATTCAGTAGTGTAAATCCATTCATGAGAAATTCCTTCAAAAGTGCCATTGTCATTATTAAAGATGAGTGAGTTTCCTACATAAAGGATAAATTAAGATAAAGGTTACATGTCTGTTTAAGCAGGACCAAATCATGTGATCTTTAAAATAGCATAGCATTTTATATGTTCTGAAGATGAAAAATAACTGGATCAAATTATGCATTGAAAAGAGTTAATTGGCAAATCCTAACCAGTACTGGCTAGAAATGCTATATCTTACACTGATGGTCAGGATCTGTCTGAGATTGCTGTCAAGAAATCCAGAGTACCATTTCTCCAAGCCTTTAGCCTACACAAAACTGGTGTGCTTAATATCTATAGAACAAAATGCTCCAGTGACCAAGTCCCTGGGCCTGCGTTTATTCCCTGATGGTAGAGTTAGGAATTAAGTGTATCTTCCCTGGCAGAGAGGGAAAGGGTGAAAGGGCAGGTTCAAGTAGGTTTCACCTAAAGAAACCAAGCCCTGTCAAATATAAGATTATAGGGAGTGGAGCACATTTTGTTTGGGGTAGTTATGTGGCTGGTGGATCTGAGCTTGAGGTTTACCATAAGAGTAGCTTTGAGTGTTCGCGCAGACATAGCCTACAGCTCTTCTGAAGCTTCGGAAATCCACACCTGAAGAGCAATAACAAAATGCCTGTTAGGTATCATAAGTATATCTTTACACATATACATGTATATACTTACCTTGATGCCAGTGCAGGACAAGAAAGACATGGTGTTGGGTGCTCATGAAGAAGCAGTTCTAGATTTGAGATGTGGATCACCCTGTGGGGTTCCCATCCTGCAGTCAGGATGGAGAGTGAGAACAGAATGGGTAGAAATGGTGGGAAACAGCAATTAAACTGCAAGCGTTGAAAATGCATATTGCTCTCATTCAAACTGATTTTTGTGATCAGTATCCTCTTGTTAAATTGTAGAGTTTCTTACCTACACATATGAGAAAGAATTGTTCATTTTTATTAACTTTAAATATTGACGCAAAGTATTAGTTGCTTTTTTTTTCTAAAAAAAAAAAAAAAAAAGTGCTTTTATGAGCTAATCTGTTTTTTTCATCCAAATTATAAAGATCACTGCTTCTGACCTTTATAAATATAAACAGCCATCAGAATAGAGAATGTGACCTCAAGATGAGTATGAAGACTAGTGTAAGCAGGCTCCCAGTGAATGGGAGGGGTAAAGAGGTTAAAGCGCACACAAAGAATATAATGAGTGCTATAGATCCCAAATGGAGTGCATGGAGTGGTTATCTTGTTTTTAGATGGTCTGGTGCTGCTCCATGCACCCTCCATTTATAGTCACTGAGTTACTGCTATTTCTTGAAGGTCATTCTGCATTGATTAGTTCAGGGTCCTTCCACAGAAACAGTAATTAAGTCTGGTTATCAAATGGGAAAAAAAGGAACTGGTTATCAAATGGGGAATAAATCCTACCCTTTTTTAGGGAAACAACAGTTCAGTCAGATGCAGATCAGTTTCACTAGCAGGCCACTGAAGTGGAATGAAAATCTGGCATTATTTTTCTAGCAGCCTTCAGCATCATTATTCTGCAAGTGGGGTTCTAATTTGGGGACAGAAAACCAAATGAGCTTGAGATTTTGCTCCCATATAAAAACTATAGAAACTCAAGAACAGTTTCTGTCCTGTCCAGTTCTCCCCAGAAAAGAGGTCCCATGAGTGGGGACCAAACCAGCTAGTTTTGGGATAAGGATACATGCTGTTGTCATGGTATTTCTATTTCAACAGAGGTGATAAAAACATGAAAAAAAACTCCACTAGCCTGTTCATACACAACTTCCTACCATACCTCCTTGACTGAATGTGCTGGAATTGTACTTTTCATTCCTGCTGTGATGTAGCTCATGTTGTCAAATGTTTCATTATTTGTGCTCTGCCATTGAGGCTCTCAATGTATTGGATTTCAGGTGCCTACGTGCCTTACCTGGGATGAGGATGTGGTAGGATGTAAGGGAAAAATCAACCAATGAATTTCGCCAGGTCTCTGATTTCAACGAAGTTTTAGCATCACAGAGACATGTGGCTCTGCCTGAGGGGCAAATCAGCTACAAAAGAGCTCAAACATTTAAAAAAAAAAAAAAAAAAAAAAAAAAAAAGTTTAATTTCTTCTGCCTTCCAAAAATGTTTTATTTTCTTCTGCCATCCAGTTTCGTGTTCGAACACTCTTGCGACCATCTCAGTTTGGGGGTCAGGCCTGCTCTGAGCAACTGGTGGATTCCCGCCCCTGCTTTCCAGCGAAAATCTGCAACATAGTGGAGGTCAACTGCAAGAATAAATTCCAGTGTGAAAGTGGTAATGATGGCTTCACAGATTAACTGCTGCATTATTCAATAGTAAATAAACTCTACTTGAGGGGAAAAAGAAAAAAGAAAAAAAAAATAATAAAATGATTTTCCTGCACAAATTCCAGGGAAAGGGGAAGGGAGAAATCTTTATTTGAGGATTTACATTTGTTAGTAGGAGCTTATGTTTGCAGTTTCTCCTGTAGCTAAAGGGAATGATTCACGGTAGTGCAATCTTTAGCTTGGGTTGTCAGCACAATCATGGCAGCTAGAAAGTATCACTGTTCCAATGACATATTTTTTTTGCACATTTTTTTTCCAACACAAACATATCCATACAGTTTGTCTGAACCCAAAATTGCACTATTTTTATTGAAACTGCAAAATGTTGGTATTTCTTACTTGCTTTGGTTTAAGTATACCTGACTAGGTTCTATAACTTTATCCTCATAACCTTTTGCTAAAACTTAACCTAAGCCTTGTGGCTTCAAGCAAGTCAAACTGGTAGAATAGAAACAACTACATTTATTGTAGTAATCTAGACTTTATACTGCTTTACTGTTAATTTCTGCTGCAAGCTTACACCTTTACTAGGGAAAGAAACTGCCTTTCTTTGAAATTCTTTGCATTCAGATGCAATGAATTTTCGCATAAGGATTATTGCTGCTGTTTGTTCTCTGATGCAGGTCGCTGCATTGCAAAAAAACTGGAATGCAATGGAGAAAATGACTGTGGGGACAACTCTGATGAAAGAAATTGTGGGAGGAAAAAGACAGTGTGTGGCAGAAGGTTTGAAAGCATCCCCAGCGTGCAATTAATAGGCAATGGGTAAGCCAGCTTTGCTTTTCATAAACATGAAATTGTTGCTGAGTAATTTACATAAACTAGATAATACCCAAATTCTCATGTGAGAGTATCTCCAAACACATAATGTCTCAAATTAAAACTAGCAAGAGATTACAAGAATGCAACCAAACTGTCAGGCTAGAATTTGTCTGCTGCATTTGTCAGTCCTATTCTGCACTGCTGCTGAGGAGCCATCAGAGAACGTTGCTGTCTGAGGGACCTTGCCTGCCCTCACAGCAACGGCAACATCACATGTTGGCAAATTCCAGCTCAGTTATGTTAAAGAACTTCAGAAATGTGAATGTTCCTCTGCAGATGTGTGACTGTGTGTGACACACCTCTCACAACACTAACCGTAATATCTTCCAGCCTACTAACAAAAGCAGTTGGACACTTAAACAAAGAATCACAGAATGGCTTGGGTTGGAAGAGACCTTAAAGATCATCTATTTCCAACCCCCTGCCATGGGCAGGGATGCCATGGACCATGTCCTAGGTCTTCTGGTTTTGAATGAACTTAGTGCACTCTGGAAATATCACTTGTGCTAGAAATGGAGAACTGCTTATTCATTTTTCTAGGCCATTTTTGACCTCTTTATTTGAGTAAAAGCAATTGTCTAGGGAAGTCTTACACTGACATTGGTGTTATCTGGAAGGTTAGGCAATACTGGAAATTATAAAACAGAATTGCTACTATAGCCTGGATGTGTGTTTTTTCAGGTGAAATCAATGTGAATTAGAAATTCTTTTAGATAAATTTCTTTCAAAACAGTAACATTATCTTTACACTCATATTCTCTCATTCAAGCATACAGTATCTTCAACACAGCTGTATTCCAATGAACAATCCAAGTTTATGTCTTCCTGACATTGCTTAATTGTTGTTTTTGTTTGTTTGTTTTTGTTTTTAAGATTTCACATTCTGTCAGGAGAGAGCCGAGGGGAAGTCCTTGGCAATTCATTCTATGGAGGAGAATGCAGAACTGTGAAGCGTAATGAGACAAGGATATTATATCGTATTCCTGCAAACCTGAAGGGTGTCAGCTTTCAGGTACTTTCTAGCAACAAATACTAGCTGAAACACCCTTGTCACAATTGTAGTCCAAGTTAAGTGCTGAAGTCTTAAGAAGTACTGCATGTTTTAAGGCAAGATTTCTCAATGTGGTAGGGCCTGAACATGCTTCTGGTGATGTGTAAAAATGGGATGAATTGAATGGTGTTGGGTGGCTTACTTGTGCCTTTCTGGTCTGCTTTTACCTACTGTGCCAGATATTTGACTCAATGTGATGGATTTAGGCTTTTCTCCTGCTTCTCATGACAAGCCTCTGTTGTGACTTGATACCAAGGGTCTTGATCCCAACCTGGACATAATCTAGCCAGAGGTTTGATCAAGTCCAAAACTCATTTCAGCATCACTGCTGTGTCCTTCTTGTACCAACAGCTCTCCGAGCTGCAGCTTCCCTTTCAGTCATCTGCAGCCTTGGGACAAGCTCCTCCTTGAGCAATTTCAGCCCCTCCATCCTGCTTGTTCCCCTTTCAACCCTTCCAACAAGCAGTGAGAAGAGGAGGCAGATACTAAATTTGGCAGGCAGAAAGACAAGAAACACATGGTCTGGGAAGGGGTTTTGCAGGAAAAGCCAAGGACAAAGAGGTGCTGGCTTATATTTTTTCCAAAATCCCTGAATCTGATTTTTAAATAATATATTTTAGATTTTTAGACACTGTTATTTAGAAAATAGTATGAATAATGTGGTTAGTGCACAACATCTGGCTGCATACATATGACAGGCTCTCTGAAGCAAGTAGCTACTGCGCTGAGAAGTAAGATATGCAGGACACAAAAAAAGGCTCAAGTAATGTGTGAAATCTGAACTGCTAATGTTTGTCACAACTGCTGTCAGATTTTATTACTAGTTTAAAAGAAGCAATTTAACAAAGGAGATCCATTTCATTCTTTTTCTTCATCAGAAACTTTAATGGGTTTGGCTATTCTTCTGTTTTGCTCAGTGATGAAAAATTACTACATGTAGAAATATTCAGTTGAGAAAACAAGTCTTCTTTTGCTGTGGTGGTTTCACACAGATGTTCAATTAAACTTTACCACATGGCTCTCTTACTCCTCCTCCTCAAAAGAAGGTGGAAAATATGATGGAAAAAAAAAATAAATCATGGGTTGAGATAAGGATAATTTAAATAAAGTGAAAAGAAAGAGGGAAAAAGAGAGAAGAAAAAAAAAAAGAAGAAAAAAAAAGAAGGAAGAAGAAGAAAAGTCCATGTGGAAGCAAAGAGAGTGAAAACAATTATTTGATGTTCAACTATGTCCCAGGAAGCAGGGTTTCAATACACATAGTGGTTGTTCATGAGGACAGATGTTTTCTTAACGAGAGTCCACTCTTCTCCTTTCCCAGCTTTTATTGATTTTTCTACAGCTTTTAGTGCTGAATGTGTCATCACACACTATGAAATATCCCTTGGTCCGTTCAGGTCATCTGTCCTCGTGATGTCCCCTCCCCACCTCTTGCCCACCCCCAGCCTGCTGGCTCTGGGGTTTTGAGGAGAGTCTTCTCAGCAATAGACACAACACTGGTGTGATACCAGTGCTGTTCTAGCTACAGGTGCAGAGCGCAGCGCTGTATGGGCTGCTGTAGGCAAACTGAAGTCCACTGCAGCCAGATCTGCCCACACCTCCTTAAAGTTGTGTGGTTAATGTTGTTATTAATGTCCATCAGCAAAAATGTTCAGTGTTTGTGACTCTCACTAGGTTTGCACCTCTATTTTTGAACATTTAGAACTGCCTTTGGTATAGAAAGGTCACGGGATCAGGCTTTCAACTCAGATGCATTTTCATGCAAAAGCATGTGACTTGTTGGAGAACAGAACTGGATCAGGGGGATGAACATCAGTGCTCAGGGTCCTTTGCAGCCCTGTTGGGGGAGCCTAAAAGGAAAAACTTGAATCCTTCTAACACCTGGAGATCCTGGGAGGGGTTTGCCCAAGTTTTGGGAAATTAGTTACTTCTGAACTGATGCTGAAGTCATCTTTGTGATACTGCTTTGCACAACATTACCACTGAGACTTACCAAGCTTATCTGGCAGGTTCATCCCCTGCTCCCCTTCCGCTATCCCTAGTTCATCGTGCAATATGGGTGCTCACACTGCAGGTGTGCTCTAAGACTCCCCCCTGGATTAAATGTTTTCATTCTTCTAGCAGACAATGAAGAAGAAACAAAAAAAAAAAGGCACCAAGTTCTTTGTGATGTACATTATAAAAGCCATGGGAATGGGACTTACTCCTAGTATCGAAGTAATATGTAGCTCTGAAAGTCTTTGAAAAGTGTGATGAAATATTTGTTGAAAATTATTCCTAAACTTCAGATCAGGGGAGCTAGGGAATTTTGTGAAAATTTTTTTGAAAGAAAGTGATACATGCTTTTTTTTTTTTTTTTTTTTTCTTGTAATGTACATAATTCTACTTATCCTTTATGTATCTCACCTATTAACTCAATTTATTATTATTATTAGTAGTAGTAGTAGTAGTATTTTCCTTTAAGGACAGCTTTTAGCTTATTGGCAAGTCTAAAAAACATCAGGCTTGTTTCTTCCAGAAAATGTCAAGAATTCATTGTTTAATAGGTTGGCTTGTTTCAAGTTATTTGGGCAAATCCAGTTTGCTTTACTGAATCTCCAGGTAACAAATGAAGAGGATGATGTAAAATCACATTTCTACAAAGATTTAACTCAGCTGAGTGACAATGATCAGCAAAGTAGTTCATCCGCTCATGATTCTCGAAAAGGATTTAGCATCCCAATACTATTCTCAAGAAAGAAACGGGTTCAAGTCACATCATCCTCTTCCTTCAAGAAAGCCATAAAAGCCTCACAAGAAAAGGTAATTGAATGTTGCCTTCAATTTCTTCCTTTCCTTGAGTTTCCACCTGCGTGTTTTGGAGAACTGAGCTATCAAAGGTCACTGTCCATTATCAAGGCACTGGCATTACATTTTACAAAACCGCTAGAATAACACATAAGGAAGGTCAGAAAACAAAATAGGTCAAAAAATAATATCTGAAATAATATACCAAGATAAAAGTTTCTAGGAATAGACAACCCTCTCCCATAAAATTCTACCCCTTTAGTGCAGAGGAATACTGTGGCATATTAGATGCACGTACTTCTAGAATTTAATGTCAGTAAAGGATCAAGTATTGCTTTGTTTACAATTCTGCCTGGCAGAGGCCATAGAACAGACCACAATTAAGGCTTGTTGAAACCCAAGAGTTGTAATAAAATTAGAACGCGTCTTTTACAAAAATACGAGTCTAAATTTTCTTCCTATGACAGAAACTTTATTGTGAACCTTGCTAACTTGTCCTAATTAGTAAGTAACCTGACTGCTTAAAAAGTTCAATATTTCTAGTCTGAATTAATCTGTACTAAAGTTCTGGCTACTGGAAACCTGTTTGCTTTCATTCCCATGTAGATACGTATATACAGATCAGGCTGCTCTTTTATAGAATTGGTAAGTTTATTTTGGTAGAGTAGTGTCTTCTTATTGAAGAACCCATCAGAACTAGATTAATTCAGAAATTATCAGATGTTCCTTTGAATAAAACTGTCATGAGGAAGGTTTCTTGGACTTACATTGGTTTTGACCATTGCAATTTCAGAAACCCACGTATCTGATATCTTAGAGCTGTTGGCTCTAGATGTAACAGGTTAAAATCCCACCTTAGTATGTCCATGGCAAGAGTTCAGACCTTGCCATGAATTTAGACCTATATTTTAAACTGTGTGCACATGGGCTTCACATAACCATCCCAGGATCTCAAGCTCAAGTGACTTGAAAGGTCTTGAACTTTTCCCTGTTAGAATAGATGAAATATGAAAACAATGCTTTAAAGTTTATATTTGTTTGCCATAATTCTTTTGCTAACCTGACCTTTAGGTCCTCCAGTATGCCACTTTGTCATGATCTCTCTGAGGTCTTCTGCTTATGTTAAGGTAACCATCTAGGGTGGTTCATCTTGCATATCTGTAGACAACAGCAGTTCTACAGAGATCTGCCTCTCAGATAGTTTCCTGCCTTTTGTATCAATGAAGAGAAACTGTGTGGATTTCTACATGAATGTGTGTTCACTGAATAGTGTCTTAATGGAGCTGTGGAGGGAGCCCAGGTGAACAGCTCCCACTCTTCTCTACTTCCTACCATACAGAAAGACCCTTACGGTGAGGCTGGAACATTATATTACATGCTTCACTATGAACTACTTTATTAATCTTGCCCTTCCTGCTGTATGCTGTTATTTTTATACATTGTTTTCTTCACTTTTTTTGTTACCAAATTCCTATGCTGTCTAATTTGTTGAACTCCATGTTGCTTCAAGATTGGGAAGAGAGTTCAGAAACTGGAACATCAGCACCTGCCTGATAGCATGTGCTCTGCAGTCAGTCAAAGTCACATGGGCCTTGAACCAGGCTTTGTGCCCATCCCCTTAGCTCAAGTTCCTAGTATTCTTGGCTGCAGTTAATTGAGTTTGATGGCTTGAACCACAATTCAAAAACTGAGGGCTGAAAGGTGCGAAGTCTTCCCTATCCTTGGAGATGTCAGGCATCATGGATGGGCATAATTCCATGGCAGCTGTGCTTAAAATGCTTGGAATTAAACATCACTTAATTAGCCAGTATATTCTGGTGAAACTCTACTTTGTTAGAAATTGTCCAATTAATTAAAACTACCAGTTTCAACATCAGCCCATCTCAGCTTGTGTTTGGCTGCTTTTTTTTTTTTTTTTTAATTGGAGTAGTTTTTATAGAATAAATTAACTATCTGAGTGTTTACACTTGATTTTGATCATTTCTTTTGGCTGAACATCTCTGGGAATTATACAGCACTATAGTTTGTATTAATAGCTGGTATTAATGGGTCAAGATAGCCACAGACACCAGGGGGTACCAGTATGTTTAGATGTGTGCCCAGAAATAACTGAAGACTTTGAAATCCAGTTTCCTGAATTTCTTCTATAATAGCTTCCAAGTTTGTTCAAGTCTCAGCGATTTAATACAGAAATCATGGAATAAGGTGAATTGCTAGTAAGAAAAGCACTTAAGATACTTTTAGTAGCAGAAAATGTAAATGTGAGATGTACACTAAGCAAAAATTCTCATTTGGTATGTGGAAGCATCTTATCCAACTGAGCATTTAGACTCAGTATTTGCCAAAATGGCCTGTAATTTTGTGCATAACTGAAATGTTAGCCACCACGGCTGAAAATTCAGGACCAGAACCCAAAGGAAGTCCTTTTCCTATAAATGGCATTACCACAAGGTATTTTAGGAGCTGAGTACAGTCTGGAAACTGTTACATACCCTATTTCTTCCATTCATGCAGCAGAAAGCTGAGCACCCTTAGCTTATCTTCCAGTGTGCAAATGAGATCACTGAAACGAATAGTGTAGAGGTGTGCATAGCTGAGAGCTGAGCTCCAGTTCATGTGTTTTGTTGATGAGTCCTGGCTGGATAAACTCGCTGTTTAGATGCAGCCTTGTGTCTTCTAAGCCAAGTGAGCTTGAAGACTGAAAGGGAGCAGAAAAAATGTACCAGAAGCAAAATTCAGCAGAAGAACCCATGTATCATTTTTTTATAATGATTTTTTCTATCTGTGTTACTCATTTGCTCCAGTTTCCCATCACTCCTTTTGCTCTTGATCTCTTTGCTCCAGCTTTTTATTATTATTATTATTATTATTATTATTATTGGTTCTCTTTGCCACTTTATAAATTTCTTCATTCAGTATTCTATTTCTCTCCTCTCTTTTTAGTTAAACTCCCACATTAACAACTTCTAGCATTGGAAAAAAAAAAAAAAAAAGGAATTAGCTGTCTCTAAACATGAGATTGCTCAATGTAAGAGGTGACATTTCCAGTTTCTGAACTTTTGCTTTTGCTTTTTTTTCTTCTCATATCATTCTCCAGCCCTTGCCTATTAACAGCCTGACACTTAAACTGAACGAGATCTTTATTCCTGTGGTTGTAGTTTTATCAGACTGATAAATAGTGTCTGAGATTTCATGGCAGTGAGGCACTACACAAAATACCCACTCAGGATTAGTTTCAAACAGCCCACAGATGTTTATAAACTGCAGCCTTTCCTCCTAGCTTTATGGGTGTCTTACCAATTTCAGGTTTATTTGTTACAGCAGGAATCATTTTACTGTTTTTCTAGTGCTTAGGAATTCTTATGTTGGAAAGTTATGTTTTCTAGTGCTTAAGAATTCTTATGTATACTCCCACACTGTAAAGCAGTAATGAGCATTGTCTTCAAGAACTTCACAGGGCTCTTGGGAACTCTATGGCTAGCTTGTGTTCATTTACTCATGGTTAAAGCAGCACAACAGACAGGATGAAATAATTCTTTCAGTGCAGTTCAGGACATACTCTTGGCCACTCTACTTTCTGCAGTTAACTGCCTATTAAGACTCTCCTTTTTTGTTTGTTTGTTTGTTTTTATTTCTAGAATTCCAACTTTGTTAGAGTCCATAAAGTCATCTCTGTTGCAAGCTTCACAATGAAAGAGTCAGATCTGCAGCTTTCAGATGTCTTTCTAAAAGCACTTAACCACCTGCCCCTGGAGTACAACTATGCTTTATACAGCAGAATATTTGATGACTTTGGCACTCATTACTACACCGCTGGGAAGATGGGTGGTTCCTATGACATTCTTTACCAGTACAGTTCAGATGAATTGAAGAACTCAGGTATGTAATCCTCAACAAGAAAATACAGTGATATATGTTTGCCAGCTTTTCTTATCACTGTTTGGTTTTAGGACTTACACCACATAGCAAACTCAACAAAAATCCTTTAGGCTTTCACAGACACAGGAATTATCCACTCTGCCCAAATATAAGGCAAGAAAATTTTTTCCATGTTTTATTTTGAAAAGTCCAAGATTTTCCTTCCTCGGTAAACATCACTGTGTTCAGGGACGCCTCTTAAGACCTTCAGATCAAGGTCCTGTGACACTAGGAAGAGATATTCCAACATACCCCAGTGTGGGACAGAGGTCCAAGAGACATAAGTACTATTTTCTGAGCTGCAGTCATTAAAGCTATAGATATTGATTAAAAATGAGTCTGAAACTGTTCCCATGTCAAAATGAAAAAACAACACTATAGAAGTGGAAATCTAAGGTTAAAAGCTGTGAAACCTAACACCATCACTGTAACTTGTATAGATACAGGAGGATACCTGAATGATGTGGTATAACTCAGTGCAATGTTGTTTGCACCTAGGAAGTGGGCACCTGCAGCAGTGATGACCGATTAGTGCCCTATGCCCAAAGTGCTGCAGGAACAGGGACAGCCTTTTGCCACGACCTCAGAGAAAGGTTTGTTGTTCCCACCACCTCTAACTTCTGCAAAGCAGCACCTTGGGAGAGTGTGGTTGGGCTGTGAACAACAAAGGATTGTTCTGCAGTGTACCAGTAGCAAGAAGGAGTGTCAGATACCACAAAAGAGGTGACATGGGAGAAATACCCAGACAGGAATGGGAGAAGGACTTTGGAAGAGGGTGAACATGGCCTGATGGGACTAGGGAGATGAGGAGCAGAAGAGCCACTGGCAGTGGGGTCAGTGGTGCATGAGGAGCTTGAGTGAAGAACAGAAGTCAGAAAGAAACTAGTGAGCAGGGAGACCTGTGGTGACTCAACTTGATGGTGAGACTTAGGGCATGATGTGGTCATGTAACACAGTTAGGGTCATACAGCTGCTGCTCTGGTATTTCTAGGTCTGTCAGAGGATGAATCAATGGACTGTATCCGAACAGAAACATCGTGGCGTGTGCTCTTCATAAAGAAGAAGAAAGTCAGTAACAGATGCATCACAAACAAGATGACTGTGAAACATGAAGGTGACTGTGCTGATAACAGGGCTGTTATCCTGTTAGTTACTTTGAGAGATACCACCCCCCTCAACAAGGCACCCCAGGTGACCTCCCAGCTTTGAATTAGCAATGCTCTTCTACAACTGTCAGAGAAACCAGTGTTTCACTGTTTTCCTGAAGCAAGCATCAGAAACATCTTGCTAGCAAAAGAAATTATGATGTAGGAGTGCTCATCCTCTGCTCTGGAGCACTGTCACTTGAGATCCAGTGTCACTGGCTCTTCCCAGCAGTCATGGATCTGACAAACATCTCCCATGAGAGGGATCTGACAAACATTCCCCATGGCCCCAGAGCCAGGTGTGCCAAAGTGGGAAGTGGGCACAACTAGAAACATGATCGCAGCCAAGTCCCTGATCTTCTCTAGGGGTTGTTCAGGGTTGCGGAGATAGTTGGGCAATAATAATGTTCCTTGCCCTTCCCCTCCCACCTTCCTCATGCAAGGCAGACACCTAGATGTGGGAATGTGTCTCAAACTGCAGACAGCTGGTGCAATTTCTGCAAGAATGGAAAGAGTCACATTCTGCATCACTAAAAAGGATTTCCTAACCTCCACAGTTTTTGCACTCTTTCTATGATCAATCCAGTTACCCAGACATTTACTTCTGGGACTAAAGAGCCTGCCTAGAGAAGCCTGCTGTATCCCATGCAATTTACACAAGTCTTCTGTATGGTTATATCTCTGTGGTGAGAGTCTTGCACATCCTTCTCTGGCAAAATATGACACACCACTGAACAGAACAAGGATTTTTATGAGTTTAGACTCCTTTCTTCCAAGGATAACTTTGTAAAATTAAAGACAATATATTCCTTTCTATCCTTTCTAACACTTTTTGTTGTAATGTTGATGTTACATCCACTTTCTCTGAAAGCCTTTTTCTGACAGTTCTGTGCTGAAATCTCCTTTCAGGTTCCATTCTGCAGTCAGCTGAACAGTCGATCTCTCTGGTCAAAGGTGGCAGGTCAGAATTTGCTGCAGCTCTGGCCTGGGAGAAAAAGGGATCTTTTCCAGGGCACCCAGTCTTCACAACATGGCTGGAATCAACAAAGGACAATCCCATAGTGATTGACTTTGAGGTAAGAAAAACACTGATTTTTCAAAGAGATATGCAGATGTTTCCTGCCTTTTAAATCAGGATGATGCTGTGTGTGATATGAATTATATGTTCACACACTTCTGGGCATGATATAAAAAATAGTGTGTGCTTTCCTTTGTCATGTATGACAAAGGAAATGTATGACAAGGTATGGCACATAGCTAAACTGAAGGTAAATGCTAACTGGCTAGCTGTTTTACAGGTGTCATCCATTGTGGACCTGGTGAAGAATGTGCCGTGTGCCGTGACCAGGCGCCACAACCTCAGGAGAGCCCTGAGGGACTATGCAGCCAGGTTTGACCCGTGCCAGTGTGCCCCATGCCCCAACAACGGCAAGCCCGTGCTTTCTGGGACGGAGTGCCTCTGTGTGTGCCAGGCTGGCACCTACGGCAAGAACTGTGAGATCCGTGCTCCGGGTTATGATTCAGGTGTGTGGAGAGATACTGCCATTGATACGTGTCTGGCCAGGCCCAGAGAGAGGTGGTGAATGAAGTGAAATCCAGCTGGCTGGCTGGATCCAGCTGGTCACCGGTGGTGTTCCCCAGGGACCAGTGTTGGGGCCCATCCTCTTTAATACCTTTATTGATGATTTGGGCGAGGGAATCGAGTGCACTCTCAGTAAGTTTGCAGACAACTCCAAACTGGGGGGTAGTGTTGATCTGCCAGGGGGCAGGAAGGCCCTGCAGAGGAACCTGGACAGGTTGGATCAATGGGCAGAGGCCAGTGGGATGAGGTTCACATGGCTAAGTGCTGGGTTATGCACTTTGGTCACAACAACCCCGTGCAACGTTACAGGCTTGGGGCAGAGTGGCTGGAAAGCTGTGCAGAGGAAAAGGCTCTGGGGGTATTGGTTGATGTTCACCTGAACATGAGCCAGCAGTGTGCCCAGGTGGCCAAAAAGGCCCATGGCATCCTGACTTGGATCAGGAATAGTGCAGCCAGCAGGACCAGGGAGGTGATCAAAACCTGAATGATTTTAGAAATGTGTTTATAAATTTATACATGCAATTATTTGCAAAATAATAAATGCATCTATTGATAAACAACTCAAATGTAGCATATAAGTGTTTCATGCAATTGCCATCTAATACCTGAACCTTTCTGTCCCTTGTTATTTCAAAATCATGTTTCCAATGCCTATCAAAAATTATTTTTCTTAATACAATGTTATGTAGGCCTGAATTTAGAATAACTGAGAAGCTCTTGCCACCAGAGCTGAGACCATTGCAGAAATGTTGAAGGATTCACCCTAAAACAGCCTGTCCTGCTTCTCTCTGGGCTGCTCTTTTCATGGTTCTCAGACTCTGTAGGCAGGACATGACAACCTAAAACCTCAGTGATGTTATCTGTTGGATAGCACACACAGAAGACAGCTGGAGTTTAGCAAGATATTAGGATAAGCATTGGTTTGTTCATTTTCCCTCTAAAACTCCAGGAAGTCTTTGGCCAGGGAAGCATCAGCCAGGTGGGGGAAGAACTGGTCACAGCTGCACTCTGTGACAGGTCTTTGATGTTGTTAACTTTTTTTATCCTTATCATATTTTTCCAAAACACACATGATATCATAAATTCCCATCATACCTTTTACCTGAAAATCCCTTGGCTATTTTGTCAAAGATAAATCTGATATAACCTTTCCTTACTAAATCCATGGCACTTCTTATCCTATGGTGATGGTCAGAAAGTATAAAAATATAGGGAGGATTAAAAATAGAAAAAAAAAAAATCATAATGAATAGGCAGAGCTCATCGAAGAAATTGCAAGACATGTTAAAATATTCCTTAGCTACATTAATAAGATAATAGGAAATTAGTTGTTTAGCAATAAGACTGAAAATGAGATCAAAGATAATTGATGGACACATTAATAAACTCATTCGTTAGTTTTCCTATAGCCTATTATGCTTAAGACAAAATAGCTGATGGATATAAGATTTTTTTATTACAGTGTGGGAGGAAAAATCAGTTTAAAATGTCTTAAGGATAGGGATCATAATCATTATTCTCAAAAATAATAAAGAACAATTTCACACAAAAGCAGTTTTTGAATGATTTTGACACTAATGGCATGCATATAGAAAAAAGAAGAGACTTTCAGTATATTATTATTACTATTGTTACTGTTATTATTATTATTGTAATACAGAACCAAAAGAGGACAGAAGGAAAAGAAAGTGATACAGGCAACTATAGACCTCAGAAAGAAAAGAACAATTTAAGGTATGCAGTTATAGATATGAATGTAGATAATATATATTATGCAGAAAAGATATAATGTGTAAATAAAAATCCTTATATAATCCTTCATGATGGCACAGACAAAATACCCTGGTGGGTAAAAAAAGACAGTAGTGTTTTAATTTAGCTTGTGTGGGAGGTAGACTTGGGGTTTAGACTTGGTGTTAGAACTCATATCTAATTTGATAGCTCATCATTTCATGGGTTATCTGAAATGGTAGTTGGTACCATGAAAACTCAAATATCTCTGTGTGCAATAGAAGTAGAAAATAAGCTGCTTCTGGGTTTAAATGTGATTTGCAAACAAAACTGAAAGGGAAGGTGTGTTTTAGGCTCTTATGAAACACCTGGAATTTAGCTGAGTCCCCTGGAAATGGCTATCATGAATTTACCCTCATATGTGAACTAAGTATGATACAGATTTATCAAAAGACGGGATTTTCTTTTATTTCTTGCAGATGCTGTAGATGGCCGCTGGAGTTGCTGGTCTGAATGGAGCCCATGTGACACTTCCTTCAAGAGAAGAAGGACCCGGGAGTGTAATAACCCATCCCCGATGAATGGTGGAAAGCCCTGCAAGGGTGAACAGGAAGAAGAGGAGGACTGTCATGTCTCTGTGTTCATGGACAAGTAAGGAGATGGTAGATCAAAAGACCTCTGTAGTCGTAAGGCAGAGTTACAGAGCCCTCCAGGGCAATTTTGTGACTACTAGGGAGAAAGGAGACAGGCAGATCTCCTGTGTGAACATCTGTGGGAGGAGCTGAGAGAAGGAAATATTTGAAAATCATTACAGTTTGCTTCAGGTTTGGATTTATTCATTGTTTATTCATAGAAAATGGCTGATCGGTTACATACTAAAGTATGACTGTAGCTCTCTTAAGCTATTTTGTATGACTTCCTGTCCAAAGTCATTGAGAATTCATCTACTTCCACTCATGGGAGTTTGCAGTTTTTTTGTTTTTTGTTTTTGTTTTTTTAAATACCACATTCTCTTCTCTTAGAAGTTTAGGTCTGAGCTCAATGCCTCAGAGAATTCCACTGAAACTACCAAATTTTTCATATTCCTGCTTTGATTGTGCCCGATATACCAGTTTTGCAAGTTCTCTACTTGAAATCATAACTCTAGCCTCAAAAGTTGCTGTATTTCTTACCTCTTCAAGAACAAGACTTTGTACGGGTTCATTTTCTCTCTTGGAAAAAAATTTAAAAAAAAAGGCAGAATGAGAAAATGAGTCAGGTTTTTCATCATCCTTGCTGTAATGACTACAGAGGAGATTCTGGAGCAGACAGGAGAGGATGAAAAGCAATGGACTGTGTGATTCTTTTTTACTCATCTCAGACACCAAGCTTTACAGCTCTACACTGATAGAAACCAGCCTCCTTTAACCATTGTCTGATAGCACCAGTTGGGTTATGACCATGCTATCTGCTCTGTAGTTGCTGTTGTTTTTACAGGGAAAATACTCTGAGCATTCCTGTCCAAAGCTTCTGACATTCTGCCATTTTTTCTAGGTGACTGCTTAAAATGTATTCTTAACAGCATTTTTTTACTTTTTAGAGGGGCTCCCTGTATTAATGATGATGAGGCAAGAAGAGAAGAGGATATCATAACTGGTGAACCTGAGTCTGGATGCTCCAGGCCAGACCCACCAGAAAATGGATTTATAAGGGTGAGAATAAAAGATGGAAGGAAAATGCAGTAGTTGCAGAGCTGTCAAATTTTACAGTTTTAATTTAATTTAATTTATTATAGTTTTACTTAGTTAGTTAGTTGTTTGTTTTTTGTTTGTTTGTTTTGTTTTGTTTTTGTTTTGTTTTTTTTTTACATAGTGTGCTAGTGAGCATGTTGTATACATGCTGTGTTGTGGGACTGCAGTTCACCAGGGTCCACTATCAACTGAACCAAAGGCAACGTGAAATCCATTTCAAACAGTGAATACTAAGAATACTTCTTTTGTAACCATGGCATTAATTAGTGTAGCCAGACAAACATTCTTTAGGTGAATGGATGCCTCCTGTTTCAGAGAAGGAAAAGCAAGCACATATTGTCATTGTTTCTTTTGGCAATGTCTATTTTTATTACTGCAGATTATATTTTTTTTTTTTTTAATTTTTAAATACTGTGGGCTTTTTACTTTGTTTGTTTGTTCTGGTAGAATGAAAAGAACCTGTATGATGTTGGGGAAGAAGCTGAAATTGCCTGTGTGAGTGGTCATGTTCTCAGTGGCTATCAGTTCCTTCGGTGTCTGCCTGATCAAACCTGGACACAACAAGTAGTTGAATGCCAACGTAAGAAATAGAAAAGTAACTTGTCCCTGCAACAAAACAGGTGGAAGAAATATATACAACATTTGTTTTAACAAGAGAATCTGTAATGATATCTGAAGAGGTAGCATTTTAAGAAGGTATTTTAATCATTCACACTAGACTTGGCAAAAACCTGCTGAGTCACTACATCATTCCTCTTCAATTCAAAAGTGTTGCTGTTATGTGCCTTGTAAGAATATTGCAACATTAACTGCTTCAGAAAACACTCAGATGTTGCAAGGTCCTTCTCTCATCTAGATTTAAGTATCTTTGAGAGGACTCATCTCCTGTTTCCAGACTTTCATAGATAATCTTTAAGTTTGACAGTTATGCTGAAGAAAGTGTTCTTGAAGGAACCTTACTATCACTTTTTATATTACATGGATGATGTTTCTAAATCACCTTTACACTGCCTTTAAAATCCCCACAATAAATCAAGGCCTTGAAGTATTTACAGTCCAGTCAACAGTTATGGGTCAGAACTGAGCTGATCTTGTTAAATGGAGAGGTTCCAACAGCTTGCTGGAACTCAGTGTAATTTGATTATTTAGTGTTCATTTTATCAAAATAATTTCCCTGAATATACTTATGAGTTTTCTAATGCCATTCATTTTAATTATTTTGTTTATAACTTCATTTATTAAAAAAAAAGAAAAAAAAATGCTGTAAATGTCAGCCTTATTTTTAACAAACTTTAAAATTAAATTACTCTTACTGGCATATATTAGAAATTCATTGTAATTATTCAGTTATTGATTGAAAAGTATTTTTACAAAATACACTGACATGACAGTGCACTGAAATTTTCTAGACTTAATTATGATAAATATTAGTTTGGAATGTCAGTCAGCTGTTAAGTGTTATTGTGAGTGCCTTCATGGCTCTTCAACTGAGGCATTATGACTTGCTGTAAACATCCCTACACCATGAAAACAACAAGATTTTTTTTTCCTGTTTATTACAGCCGCATTATGCCTCAGGCCACCAATATCTGACAGTGTCACAATTTCCCCATTTAAGCAACACTATGACATTGGTGAAACCATGAGGCTAAGCTGCCAAGCTGGGTTTATAGTCACTGGTCAACAACAGTACACTTGTGGAAAAGACCTGTCGTGGATCCCACCTGTTTTGAGACATATTACATGTGAAAAAGGTTAGTATCTCTGCAAATGCATTATCCACAGCATGGTTTATTATAGCTAGCTAGAACTAGGAAGTAACTGGCTGTTTTTTTTAAAGTATAGCAACTCTTCGTTAATTTTGCTTTTACTTTTTTTCAAAATAACACTAAATTATTACAACACTGAATTGTTATTTGCAGTGTACTGTACACTTTAATCATGAAGCTGAGATGTTGACACTATTATTGGAAAAAAAAAAAAAAAAAACAGTTGTATTAACATGGCTTTGTGAAAGTAAAGTAGGAGAATTCATTCTGTTGAAACATCTTGTTCAAGTTTTTGCAGCGATTCTTGCAAAGAGCTTTGTTTCACTTTGCTGCTAGTTACAAGAATTCTCCCTTGTTTCAGACGAACAAACTAAGATTAGAGGGTTTTGCGATCCAGGTCAAAAACAGGTTGGATCTGAGTGTGTTTGTATGTCTCCAGAAGAGGACTGTGGGTAAGTTAAGTGCTTTCATTAGAAATATAAAAGTCACCGTTTCCCCAGTGACAGACAGAGTCCATTGTGAGCACAAAACAAAAAGTAGCAAAAGGCAACAGCAAACTCAAGGTTACTGGTCTCTGTTCAGATACTAGCCAGTTATGCCTCTATATTCAAATTACAGCCCTCTTTATAGGTCTGTGAAATAAATGCACAGTGACATTAACCTAATGTCACACCATGGTGTGTCCTTTTACTCTGTTGCCACTGTCACCTGCTACTGGAAATTCCCACTCTTTCTTTTCTTCCTTTTTTTTTCCTTCAACTTCCTAGGCACTGTCATCACCTCCCTGTAATGGGTCTTACTCCTTGTGCTTTAAATTCACACTTTTCAGATGAACATGCTGCCAAATACATTGCATATTTCAGACTTCAAAATCATATAAAACACGTAAAACTTGGATTTACTGTCTCTCACAGAACACAATCTGCACAGACCTTTGAGCCTTTAAGTTAATAGAGGGTTATCCTGGAGGATTTTTAGTAAATGACTGGCCAGAGTGGAGGTCATGTGGGGCTGGAGATGGAAAGAAGAACATGTATTGAATATGAGCTGGGCTACTATCAGGCTGAGAACACAGGGTCTGTGGAAGTATCCCGTGCCTTGAGGAGGCAACAGCAACTCCTGTTTTCTTGTGCAGGAATGTCTTTCACTTCCTATCTCTTGGATGGGATCAAAACTTCCCCACCTCACAGCACTATGCTGTATCAGGGGCTTCCCAAGGTCCACATACTGCAGTAGCTGGGATAGCCTTAAGTCTTTAGACAGATACCCAGCTTGGCCATGTTTTTTCTGTGTTTCATCATATGCTGGTGGAGTGTTTAGAAGCATGGACTTGTTCTACAGCCTGCTAAAATAATTTTTCTTTTTTCTTGGGGTAGCCACTACTCAGAAGACATCTGTGTACTACATGCTGTTTCTGAACAGAACGTGACAAAGTCCAGCTGTCAATATTCAGCTGAAATGTGCCTTGGAGAGCAGTCATTTCATTTCTTGCATGCTGGCCCTTGCCTTGGTAATACCAACATACGCTGGGCTATTGAAAGGGCAAAGCTCTCCACAAACAGCATGAAGAAAGTGCCCTGCGGCTATGACACCTGCTATGACTGGGAGTACTGTCCAGGTATGGCTTCTGAATGATGGCATTTATCCCAGCCCTTAGGCACTGAAAATAAAACATGCTGGCTCCTTCACTGCTCTAAGGAGAGAATTTACAGGCATTGCAGTCTATTTCACCAGTTTATGGTGAGAAGAGTATGGAAGTGTGGTCAGTCCCATGTCCCTGCTAATGTGTTACAACTGGGTATGTGCCTTTTCCCTTAGGCACAAGTGGTGTAGTGTTGCCACTTTCCATTAGTAAGCGACAAAAGGAACTTGAAGATTAAGGGAACTTAATCTGTAATCACAGAGATGTAATCAGCAATTTTATCACCTATTCCCTGTGAGGCTACTAAAATCATCGTTTTGTGCTTCAGGAGTAAACCTGAGCCACACCCTCTATACCATATAATTAGATTATAAAATTAAATAATAAAATTACTTAGCAAGACAGGGGCCATCAGTCTTAATGGGTTTTTAATGGTAAAAATTGCAAATACCCATACATGAAAGCTGTGTTTATTAGGAGTTTTAATGAACTAGCTAAGCTGTTTGGTGAAACTCCTAAAAGGATTATTTTATAAACACTGTTGTGCAACTTGGCTATTTACTTTGTAACTGGGTGATAAGAGCAGTGGGTTTTCCTGTAAATGTCTGAGGTGCTGGCTGGCTCCACGCATATCACATGCCTGCCAGGAAAAGTCTGAGTGGCAGCCACGCTCATTCCTCCACTTGCTTCCAGAGACAAACACGATCTCTATCACACCTTGACTGCTCACAAAAAAAAAAAAAAAAAAAAAATCAGCAGTGAGAAGCAATCTTAAAACCCCATTTTGCAAAATTATTTATGCAGCACAGGATTTGAAGTAGGTGGCTTAAAAGTACTGCACAAAATATTGCTCCTTGTGGGGCTGAAGCTGTGGTCAGGACCAGGTGTGCCCCTCAAGGGGCACAGTGTTGTGGAGCCTCCAGGCACTTCAGGCTCCTGGGTAGGTGGCTATAATTTAAAAAAGCATTGGTTTTATTTCTTCCAGAACCTGTAAGAAGTCTAGATCTGTTCCCACTGTGAAATTGGCTTAAGGCTGGATCCTGTAGCATTACCTCAGTGGTTTTGTTGTTTGTTTTGTTGTTTGTTTTTTTCAAAGACTCACATAGAAGTGCTGTTCAGCAAGCAAAAATGATGGTGAGCAAGAGTACCAGGAGAAAAAATACATTGAGTATTTTATATAAGCTTTCATTGGGGTACTCATGAGGTTGGAACTGGACTCTCCTCCTCACTGTCTTCACGAAAGTCTTCTTTCCCATGAATATGCACAAACATTTAGGAAAAAGAAGTTTTGATGTTCCTGAGAATGAGTAGTTGGTATCAACACAGAGGCAGAAAATACTTCAGTATCATATGAAAGCAGCTAAACTGAGGAAAATGCATGTTTTTCATGTTTTAAAGTAGGAAAGGCAGAAACTTGGTTTCCTGCCTAGGGAATTTCTGGGAAAGAATATAAAGAGTCAGAATCTGATTAGATCAGAAATGGGTAATGAAATAACCGGCAGGACTGAGTTTACCACAGGCCAGCAGCAGGTAGCTTAACATTCATAAAGGGAGCTGTAATGAAATAGGAGCTGACACAATACGGACCTTAAGACTCCATTTCACAGCAACATTGTGTGCAAAGATAATTGGGAACAGAAAGTAAACTTAATATCTTTTTGTTTAGAATAAAGGTCAGGGAAAACCAGTGGATAAAAATAGTTAGATAGTTCATTTCTGCTCCTGTATAGGCCACTGCTGCAAAACCTGGTATTTAAAACTTCTTTTTACTCTACTCCTGATACCCTATCACCTAGTGCATGCACTATAGGCCCTTCAGCTAAGGTATCAATCTGCAATAGCATTGTTCCCTGTTGGTTTCTGAAATGTTGTCACGGTATAAAATGTTTTCAGTTATGACGTTTGCAGCTAAATCTCCAACACATTCATTCCTAGAGACACAGACCCAGTGCTCCTGCCTGATGCCTTACCAGTGTCCCAAAGAAGACAGACGGCTTCACTGCATCCAGATGGAGTCAACAGGGAGAAGGAGGACAGTTGGTTATTGCATGCTGGCAGCCATGAAGTGCTCTGGCATCAAACTGGAGGTGCTGGAGGAGGGGAGCTGCCGGGGGTAAACTGACAGTTCTCCTGGTGGCCACCACCACCATCCCACTATGCATGGGCTAAACCACATTGGGGAAAACTTGACTAGTTATGAAAGGACAAATAGATCTAAAAGGATGCAAAAAAAGATAGAGCTCATTTAGTGGGAAAATGGTGGCAGTGGGTTTTTTATTTCATGAAGATGATGTGGGGTTTGAGATATGGGGATACTGCTCTCACTGTCATTAACTCTGCATGGGTAGAGGGAGGCAAGTGAGAGATGGGCACAGAAGAAGGGGAATGCTGCCTCTCATTTCCCTGGTGCTGGATTAGACTTCCTTTCCTCAGCCATTTGTTGCTCCCTCTCTGCACTGGTGACTGCTCTGCACCCTGGTCATCTTGCTGGCTGAGTGCCCGCTGGGCAAATCAAGCACTTCAGCATCATTGCACATTCCCTCTGACACCTAACAGGTCCATGACAGAGGCTACACGTATGGGCACTCACCATGCAAATTCAGGGAGCAGTACAAAATACTGAAAACCACAAATACACAGTGATTGAGCGAAGTCTTCTTCAAAAGTATGAGATTATTTTTTTTTAATTGGTGTAACTGAAGGGAGGAAGGGTTTGCTTTCTGGGTTTGTTTGTTGGTTTTGAGCCCTAGGCTCAGAATTTTACAAAACAGAGGATTAGAAACCTGCCTTCCAAGCAGGGGAAAGCTGGCTGACAGTTTTTTTCCACCAGCAGTCAGCAAAACAATGAAAATCGGAGTGGGGGGAGGGAAGGGGGGAGCATCCAAACAGCGTCCATCCATGAATAATGTGCCTTATGCATAACTGTCACACCTATCCAGAATCTGGGCAGAGTCACCTGCAAGCAGGGAGTGGGCTGAATGTGAAACGATTATTTCCCCTTCAAGAAGGTATTATACCTCTGCATCTGGGATGCTGCCAATCTCTCTTAATTTACAGTAGCTAATTTCAACTGGATGGAGCTCAAGGAAGAGAAGCAATGAATCCTTCAGCTAAAAACAATGAAGCATTATATTTTCTTGCTTAAAATGTACTAAAAATGACTTTAATAAAAAGATAGGTTTGCTCTTGTAGTTCTGTATTTTCTATTTTTTTTTTTTATTTTATTTTTTTCCAATGGAAGATTTATACTAATATGATGGCAATGGTCTGGGGGAGGGTTGCAAATTTGATTGTCCCTGGCTTCTGCTTTTTGTACCCTTATTTCATATTGCTGTTCACATCTTGTAGGGGAATAAACATTCAGAATGACTTCCTCACCCTCAATAAGCACTGAAGATTTCTTGCTCATGGCCTTCTAACCTCAGTACTGGCTTTTCATTACAGGACTCTGACTTCAGTGTAACTGTCTAGCAGTGTTTGCTGCAATGGGGGGGGGGGGGGGGGGGGGGGGCGTTCCCTGATGCTTCTCACCACAACAAATTGCCAGATTAAATTATTTCCTGGCAAACAGAAGGCAAATGATGGCTCCCTGACTGCCCCTGTTTCTTTGACACCTCTAAGTCTCAGAGAAGTTGTGTGCTTCACATTAAGACTTGCATTGTTATCTCTTGCTGATGGGGATAACTCCCACAGTTTCTGTTTTACAGCTGAGCATTATTGCACAGAGTGGAGACATCATCTGCTGATCACTAATAAGGTGGTGATTCAGCCATAACCTGAATCCAAAGGAAATTTTCAGCTTGCTGAAATTAGTGGGAGTTTTGCTGTTGGTTTCAGTGGGGTCAGGATGGCACTTGCAATGACTTGAGACTCATTGCTACGTTCTGTGACAGGGGTCCCCAGCCTTCACATCAGAGACTGCAGCTTTTGAATGTTTCCTGTAACATCCATCTTTTTTATTGGAAAAAGCCTTCTGCTGCTGCTGTGATAATGTGTTCAGTAATGATAGAGCTTTCCTGTTCACTGGTGGTAGGAAATGCCTACCCTCTTCTGCCATTTTAAGCTCCAAGTAACATTATCTGGTTTGATGGATCGTTGCCTTGGGTCATAAATTATAATTGGGGAAGATGAAGCAACACCTGAACTGAATCTGTCAGGGTAACCAGGGTCACATGGACCTTACCAATTCTCAAAGGACAGCTGTTTCAGTAATACAGCTTCTCCACTGCACAGAAAAATCTTGTCTGTTTGTTCTTAATGTCAGAGAGGGAGGCATTATCCAAAATGAATATAATGAGCCTTTTCACTGACGCAAGAAGTTCCATACAACGTCCCAGCATATCTAATTTTTCTCTAGCACAACAGTATGTGAAGTGTACATAGAATACACTTATCACAGCCCAACAGCTGAGGCATGATTCAATGGCTGGACAATTAGCAGCTGCTGTTCTGGGCTTTTGTATAAATAGTCATTGCAATTGTAATGTAGAATGCAAAATTTGACCAAATATAGAATAGAACTGAATATATATATATATATACATATATATATATATATATAGAGAGAGAGAGAGAGAGTTTGTTCAAGTTTGTCCTTATGCATCTTCAGAAAGGGATAATCCAGAGTTTGCTTCCATGGAGTTGAAGGTGGGGTAGGTGCAGGTTTCAGTTGGAAAATACCTGGATAACTTTTAAGAGTGGAACTTTGCATAGTTATTGCAGTTCCTGTTTCCTATTACAGCTACAAGAGAAAAATAAATAAATAAATAAATAAAGTACTAAATGTTTGTGTCTTGCTGTCTTTATTTCAGCTGTTATATGAGAGGTAAGTATCTCTTAAGAATTTGGTATAAAACAAATGATGACTATTAAACACATATGCAAGATACATGTGCATGGAAAGTTAAGTGCATTAAGCCAGCACAGTAGATTGAGTAACAATGCTTTTCCTAGTGCCATTTCCTAGTGCATCACTGAGTGATAAACAGGAGGTGACATTAGGTGCTTTTTCCTGCTGGGTTCCTGCAGACCTCGCTGCCATCCAACATGCTCCTCAGCTGACACTCAGGGATGCACCTCCTACGGCAGCATAAGGTATGGTGTTCATGATAGCTACAGTTCAACATATTTGGGAGAAAAGGTCCATCATATATTCTGCTCAGAGAGCCCTGAGTAGTAGGCTTTTGGTAGCTGTTTCAGAAAACAGCCTCTTTGGGTGCATCTGTGACAGAACTGATTCAGCTCTGATGACATTTTATGGGATAAAGATGCTACTAATAACATTGTTTGTCACTTAACACTTAACTGTATTTAACAAACTCTCTGCTCAGAGGAGTGAGTTTGAATGTAAAGGGTCTTTCAGACAGCTCTAATGGCTCTGAGGGTTTGTGTGTGGGTAGGTCTGAAGACTTCTGTTGTTGAGGGGTTTGGGTAAGCTGATCTTCCTTAATTTCTGGGAGTGAGGTGCCTCTTAAGGTGTATGTCAGATTCTATGGTAGTCATCTTTGGCCATCCTTTTAATCAGGGAGATTGAGAAACCAACCCTTAGAAGGCATGATTTCTGTTGTCTTAAGCAGACTCCTAAAAACAGACCAGGTAAGTCATGCCCTAAAGGTGCCTGTCTTCCTGAGTTGACTGTAAAGAAGTGGGAATTGACTGGGCCAGATACAATTTTTTTTGGTTGTTGCTGCTATACTTGTCTAAAAGCAGGTTAAATTAAACCTACCTCTTCTATTTTTAAAATTCTGCATGTGTGTATATTTAATATATATATATAAATAAAATCCTAATATTTAATTTCTAGCACTGCACTGTTTGATTTTGTAGATCCGAACCATCCATATTGACACTTTTCAGGAATAATGGAAAATGCTTTGGGTTCGATCCAAAAAGAACATTAGTTTTGACATAAAGCTTGACTGCCTTTACTTTTTTCTTCCTAGAGGCCAGTTACTAAGTTGAGGGTGAAGAAGTCTTTAATGGGACACAAATGCGCTCATAGGAAACCAAGAAAATATTGTACAGAGTTAGTGTAACATTCCCATTTTGATTTTAGAAATTGTTGCTTCCATAACTTCCAGGCTTTCATCTAGAATAATATTCAGGTGACAAATTAAATCCTCAAAGTGGGCTTAAAGGACATCTCAGGTGTCAGGGCCTGAGAGCACCAACACTTACATCCCAGGCCAGCCCCACACAGGCCTCCCCCACCCTGCACTTGTCCCAGGAGCCCATTTTGGCCTTCACGGGGCTACCATCAGTGCCTGCTCTGCCTGGCCACATCCCTTGCTGACTGGGACCCTCACCCTTGGGCTGACAACTTGTTCTTGGCCATCCCTGTCCCCATGGAGGTGCCCAGGGCCTGGGCGGTGGGAGGCCATGCCCGGCTATGCCACGGAGCCTCAGCAGGCCCCAGGGAGCCCCTGGCCCACTCTGCACCCTGGCACCAAGGTGTATAAGGACACATTTAGCTCAAAGTCATAAACATGTTAGCAAGTGCAAAATTCTGGTGCTGTTTTCTGTGTGGGGGATCAAAACCTAGTTTCTGGGGACTTTCTCCCTTTCCTGCTCTGTGCTGTCAAGAGCTTGCCAAAAAATAATAAAAATTCTTACGCTTTTAGTAGATCCTTTTGTAAGCATGGTGTAAATAGTGCAGCTGATATGAGAGATTTATTTTCTGTTGTGATATGTTACTCTTCACAAATCGAAAACAAAAGCTATCACACACACGTGATTGCTGGTAATGGGGCATCAATCAGGAATTTCAGACCTTTAATAAACAAGTGGGTCTGTCAAATGCCTTCTTGGAGACCTCAGGCCCTGGTCAACATGTCCCTTTCTTAAAAAAACACTGAGGGAAAAAATAAAACCGATTATCTGTTGTTTTCTCAGCCCACCCACTGTTTACTAGTATCTCAGAAAGGCTTTTTGAAACAGCACTGCAAAGCAGCAAAGCTGTAGCTTCAGGTCGTTGGTCTATAGTGACAGAGCTGCAAATAACAGCAGAAATTACAAGATCTGTTCCTGGAAATCAGTTCATCTGGAGAGAAATTCAATGTATAGTGGAACAAGCTATGTTTTTTTTATGTAAATATAAGCTGGTTAAAACCATTTGATATTTCCCCCCAGTTTCCATGTTTAACACTGATGTTGCAATATAATCAGGTTATAAGTATAGGTAAGTACATAGGTGCCATTGTCACGGTCTCTCCAGAAATTAGTCCCTGAATGTGCCACTAGACACTGTGGGGATTGCAAGACTGGCCTCACTGGATCCTATCGATGATCCACACCCATGAGAGCAGCAGATACTATGTTTGTTGCCTCCCACATCCTTATGCCTTGCAGGTATGCTCAAGGGATATGTGTAAATTTGGAAAAGGAGGTTGGATCTCAATGTATCTGCATGACTACAGCTGAAGACCGGTGGTAGGAACACAAGGGGAAATTAAAGTTTTTCCATTCACTTAGATTATTACTGCATGAGATAAATAAAATAAAAATAATAATATAAAATAAAATAATTAAAATTAAATAAATAATAAAATTAAACAAAATAAAATAATCAGAATCCCTGCTGGTGATGATGCAAAATAAAAATTACATTAAAAGTGAACCATTTTTGCAGGGGGGTGACATGATTTCAGACGCGAACGTGTGCTGGGTAGTGCTAATTGCATTACAGAAAATTATACAGAATGATGAAGTTGGTTCACCAGGGCCATGCACCAGAAAAAAAAAAAAAAAAATCTTTGCTAAAAAATACATCCAAGGACTGAAACAGGAACAAGGACAAGAACCATGACACACAGTAGATGGGCTGCTGATTTTGATGAGCATGCTTTAGATTTCAGGAGGGAGATGAGAACTCACCTTTTATGATTGATTGTGGAGTGAGGATTTTTCCTCTTCATTTTAGGTTTTTCTCTTTTCACTGTTACAGCTCTGGAGATATTTGCATTACTTGCATCAAAGTCCCATAATGGAAGAGAATGAAGCCACTTTGCCAGCATTTAGCTGAAAACAGCTAGATCACTGGTAACTCTGCTTTCCGTGTGCTGATGCCTGTAATTGAGACATTGACACGAATTGGGCTATGACAAAAAGATAAAATCTTCATTGAGGTTTGGAAGGAAACAACCCTGCAGGTATGACACCTGCTACAACTGGGAAATATGTTAGATATAACTTTCAAATGTCTTGATTTAGTTCTGATATTTTCAAAGCTAAATTTGATGGCCCATCTTTGTATTTACCAAAGTTGTCATTAACTGTGGACATCCAAGAAATAAAAATGACCTAGCAAATGGCACTCCAGATTTGGACCTTAGCAACAAGCTATTTTTCTGGAACTATTTCAGAACTGTTGCTTTATAAAGCAGTTAAGATTTTATTACTCATGTAATGTTTGTTAACTTTAATTGCTCAGGATGTTTTGCAGGTAGAGGATTTTTAATCCTAGGCCCTTAGAAGCAGCAGTGTAGGGTCACTGTAATATGCTGCATCTGACTGAGCATGCTTCTGTCCTCTGTCAAACAGCTTAGTTGTGTCTCTGCTGCTAAACTAAAGACCACCAGGTCATGGGATTCAGGAAAGGGCACATCATTATCCTTCTTGTTGAATTATTTAATGTGTTTTTGGCCTGTGCTAGCTATCTCTCCCTCAAACTGCACTTGGGCTCAGTGCAATAACTCAGATGGACCTAGGGCTCGTTCCAGCAGGACAACTGTTTTTGTGGCAGAAGGTTAGCTGACTGGATGTGAACTGACCCATACCCCTTTGCCTCTGGGGCTATAAAATGAAACCTGATCTGTTTTATTTACTGGTATAAACACTGGTTATTTGCTCTTTCCCAGGAATTCCTAGACTTGATTTACTTTATTTGCACGCCTGTATCTGTTTTGAAACTCTCTATCGTGCACCAGGGATAGACAACAGTCCAAAGGGTCAGTGTTCAGGGCCAGAGAAATATTCCAGGTTTTGAAATATAAATGAAACCTAACAGTAGTGTTTCAGTCATCTGGGATCTCTCAATGAGGTTGGGAAATTTTGAGAAACTGAGATCTCTTTCAAGTATTGGCTGAAACCTCAAGCAATGTTTTATGTGTTCCTTCAGCCTTTCTTAACTTAAATCTGCAAAGGGCGATGTGGGGTGGTATACATGTAAGACGATTTATGATAATTATCTCATATACTTGGTTTATTTTGTTAGGCCAAAATTTCTGCATAAATACATGTGAAATCCCAGTTTATTTTGTTATCATCTCTGAATACAGGGTTGTTTTGTCTGTGAAATTCCTTTGCAAGTTGCTGTGTCAACATTCATTGTGCAACACTGCTATTTACTCTGTAACGGGGTGAAAACAGCAGTGGGTTTTCCTGTAAATGTGAAGTTTTTCTTGGCTGACATGATGTGCAGAGCTCTGCCAAGAAATAGCTGGGTAGCAGCTTCATTTCTTCTTGGCTTAATGGTTGTGCTTGGTGTGTACAGGCATGTATCTTCACACATGCATAAAAACATAAGCTTTTCGGAGAGACTAGAAGTGCTTTAGCAGTGGCCAACACCACCATGTGCTCCCACCACTGTTCTAGCCATGAAAATTGCAGTCCCGTTTTAGGTTGTAGTTAGTCTCTGTTTGTGGGCAGGCACAACAGAGCAATTCTATCAAAGTACTCATAGAATCGCAGAACAGCTCGGGTTGGAAGGGGCCTTAAAGATCATCCAGTTCCAACTCCCCTGCCGTGGGCACGGACACCACCCACTAGATCAGGTTGGCCAAGGCTCCATCCAGCCTGGCCTTGAGCACCTCCAGGGAAGAGGCATCTACAACCTCTCTGGGCAACCTGTGCCAGTGCCTCACCACCCTCTGAGTGACAAATCCATTGTTCTTGCCCCTGTGTGTAAGAATTCAGGGTAGGATTTTGGCTTGTTTTTTAGCATCACGATACATGTTCTCAATTTCTAAAATTATCAAGACTTGTAAATAGTGAGCAATGTCTTGAGTGCAGGAGCAATTTTGTACAATTTTGTACAAACAATCAGTCCTTGCTTGATACAGTACTGGCTGTTACTCTGGCTTTTTTTTTTTTTTTTTTTTTTTGAGCTACCTCTTTCCTCCTGAATGCTGGCTTAAGTCTCAAAACACTGCCCTGTGCTCAGGTTAATCCATCCTGATCTCCCCAGCACTTATTTGGTCAGCCACTGTATTACCCTAGCAAAGCTACATGGTCCCCAGATCAGGCTATCTTCTGTCTAGACAGCTTAAAGAGCAGGGAGAGTAGGTATGCACAGCCTGAAGCCATCTTTGTGACTTCTGGGGATTTGGGCTTCTTGGAAAAGGCTTTTATTGATGAGCCGCCATAAAATCTAGTAAAAAAAAATAAAAAATAAAAAGGAGGAAAAAGAAAGAATAATAAAACTCCAGCTACTCTGTAGATTATGTCCCCAAAGTTTTCCATTGAGAGTCACAATGCCTATTCCTCATGCTCAGCCAGTATCTGAAGGATTAGAAGCAGCATTATTGCATCTTGGTGGGAGCTTCATGCTGAAACACAATATCCAGCATTTGTGTGCTAGGAGCATTGGCATGTACTGAAATAAAGGTAGCAAACCTGTTTTGGGGGAGAAGTCAACTTCTACATGTCCTGGGAGATGATCCAAATTAATTCATTGTCGGTCAAGAAATCACAGCATTTGGTGTCTTTTTCTGTTAGTGGAGGGTTTGCAGAAGCCTTTCCTGCTACATGTGCCTAGACTAATTGCACAAGTAGAGTGCTTGTGTGTTGGTTACCTGCATACCAATAAAGGCAGTTTTATGAGTAAGGTCAGCTGGTGTCACACATTGGGTGCATATTCAGGGAGTGAATACTGCAATCACTTTAAGAGTATCAGTGTAATTACTGTCAACAGTAAGATAGAAAAGTAGGATTTTGCTTTACCAGAAGCTAGTGATCCAGTCAGTTTAAATTATCACCCTGCTCAAAAGCAGTAGTTGCAGACCGGCAGGGTGAGCCCAGAGCAGCTAACACATCCCCCGAGTTTAGCTGGAAGAGCGGTGGTGCCAGCACCACTTCTGCTGGTGAGAGACATCTCCTCTGTGTTTTGCAGTACAGAGAGAAAGAAATCAATTGCAGTTTATATTTCTGAATATTCCGCTGTATACATTAATGCCTCTGCTGTTACAGTGGTGGCTTGTCATGGTGAGTAATGCAGTAGAGCCACAGTGCAATGGAAACAGATCTGATCTGCAATAACATCATGAATATGAAAATGCGATGGGTTTAGGTGGTAACAAGACCAGCGCAGGAGGTTAATGATTAAGCTTCTGTTGGGGCTGGAGAAACAAAGAAGAAATGCAACAGCTCCCAGGTTGGAGATCGATGGGTAAAATCATCGGGTTTAGAGATCTGTCCACAAAGAAACTGCAAATGTTTCTCCTCAGCTTATGAACTCATAAGAGTTAATTTGCAAGTTAAGCCCTTTGGAAAAAGGAGTAGAATAGTGGAAGTGCACTTGACCAAAGCTGTCTAGGGAAGACATAAATGGAACAGGAGAGAAGAGGGGCTTTTTAGAGGCAATCTGAAAAGTTTCTCAGTGGTGGGAAATAGTATAACTCACACAAGCTATTAACAACAGCTTTTTAATGCTTTCACATTATGTTTTTCTTCAAAATGTTTCTTTGTTTTATTTTGTTTTGTTTTAATTAGTGATGTTTTGCTTTATTCAGGCATTAAACTGCTTATCCATTGTCACGTAGGCAGTTCCTGGCCAGGCTGCAGTGCAGGGAAGTGCTCTGGAAATAGCAGCTTCCTGCTCCATTCACCTCACCCTGAGAGCTAGAGGAGACCTATAGCTGCAAGGGGCGAGCTCTGGGAGCTGTAAGAGCACTCTGGGGATATACAGTCTCCAGTGAAAAAGGGTTTTGCAAGTGGTAGCACTTACATTTAGTGCCACCATTATTATTTCAGCAACAGCAGGTTGTTGGACATAACTTGCTTTCCTTTGGTTCATCTCCAGGTGCACATTCATCCCATTCATGCAGACAGGCTGGAATATGAGGGAGAATGTGGAAGCACCCCCAGTGTCACTATATAGGAAGGCAAAGTATTTGTCACTCTTCAGACATTAATTTTCTACTCCTAGATTAAAAACAGAAAAGCATATCAGAAGAGCTTTATTACAGAATCACAGAATCACAGAATTTCTAGGTTGGAAGAGACCTCAAGATCATCGAGTCCAACCTCTGACCTAACGCTAACAGTCCCCACTAAACCATATCCCTAAGCTCTACATCTAAACGTCTTTTAAAGACTTCCAGGGATGGTGACTCCACCACTTCCCTGGGCAGCCTGTTCCAATGCCTCACAACCCTTTCGGTAAAGAAGTTCTTCCTAACATCCAACCTAAAACTCCCCTGGCGCAACTTAAGCCCATTCCCCCTCGTCCTGTCACCAGGCACATGGGAGAAAAGAACAACCCTCTGGAGCTCAATCTGGCTACTGCCGTTAAAGATAACAAAAAACGTTTCTATAAATACATCTACACAAAAAGGAGGACTAAGGAGAATCTCCATCCTTTACTGGATGCGGGGGGAAATTTAGTTACAAGAGATGAGGAAAAGGCGGAGGTGCTCAATGCCTTCTTTGCCTCAGTCTTTAGCAGCAATACCGGTTGTTCTCTGGATACCCAGTACCCTGAGCTGGTGGAAGGGGATGGGGAGCAGGATGTGGCCCTCACTATCCACGAAGAACTGGTTGGTGACCTGCTACGGCACTTGGATGTGCACAAGTCGATGGGGCCGGGTGGGATCCACCCAAGGGTACTGAGAGAACTGGCAGAGGAGCTGGCCAAGCCACTGTCCATCATTTATCAGCAGTCCTGGCTATTGGGGGAGGTCCCAGTTGACTGGCGGCTAGCAAATGTGACGCCCGTCTACAAGAAGGGCCGGAGGGCAGACCCGGGAAACTACAGGCCTGTCAGTTTGACTTCAGTACCAGGGAAGCTCATGGAGCAGATCCTCTTGAGAGTCATCATGCAGCACTTGCAGGGCAAGCAGGCGATCAGGCCTAGTCAGCATGGGTGTATGAAAGGCAGGTCATGCCTGACGAACCTGATCTCCTTCTATGACAAAGTGACGCGGTGGGTGGATGAGGGAAAGGCTGTGGATGCGGTCTACCTTGACTTCAGCAAGGCTTTTGACACTGTTTCCCACAGCATTCTCCTCAAGAAACTGGCTGCTCTTGGCTTGGACTGGCGCACGCTTCGTTGGGTTAGAAACTGGCTGGATAGCCGGGCCCAAAGAGTTGTGGTAAATGGAGTCAAGTCCAGTTGGAGGCCAGTCACTAGTGGCGTCCCCCAGGGCTCAGTGCTGGGGCCAGTCCTCTTTAATATCTTCATCGATGATCTGGACAAGGACATTCCTTTCTAAAGGAATGCTAAATACTTCTCTGTCCTGAAGGAAATACTCCATTTCCTGCTTGGAAATACACCTGCATGATGTTACACCAGCTGAGGTTAAAAAACAAACGGAGTTTTCCCACTGAATTCCCTCCTCACCTTAAAACATCAACTCCTCTTATGCTTAACCTATCTCAAGGGCCACTACTGCTCTGTGCAGTCCCACTGTAGCCTTCCCACCTCTGCTTCTGGGGCATTTTATTCCTCCTCTTCCAGCTTCTCATTTCTCAGAAAGGGAGCCTGTCACAAGGCCATTTGGGCAGTGGTCTGCCTACCAGTGTTATCCTTTCAACAGTGCTTGAATCCCTTGTCTACCTTTTAGCAATGTTTAACTGAAGGCTAGAGGTCTCAGAGGTTTTGGCTCTTTAATAACTTTAATGAAAATGGACAGCTGGACAGAGCAAGAATTCTCCTGTGTATTTCCCAAGGGAAAGGATGCACTGCAGAATAGTTTTTATTTATCTGTGAACCTAAGCAAAGAAACAAATTCCTAGAAAACTCGGATTTGGTATTATTGCTGCTCAGGGGACTGGTTCTTTGCAATGAGGCTACCAAAGCTGATTTTCACTCTGCATGCTGGTCCTGTTTTTCAAATATCATCAGCTAGGAGGAAATTTTCAGTGTTACTGTTTAGTAAAAGTCCCTCTACTGCAGCTCTGCATCAGGCAAACATTTTTACTGAGCACCTTCTAACAATATCTTCCAAATCACTGGCCTCAGACAGACCTGTGTGTCTGACTCATCAGTATGGGTAAGTTCACCTCACCTAAATCTCAGTTACATCTGCCACAGCACTGATGAGTCTCCCCATAGATTTCTGTCTCTCAACAGCTTGTTATAGGTGTTCTTTTCTTTGTTGAATAATATCTGCAAAAATTTGCCAGCTTGCTGTGAATTTTTTCCATCAGAACCTTCACACAATGTATGAAACTGTTGGTCCCTCTATGCATCCCTGGAGGAGCTCATGTCATTGACAACAGGGGCAGATATTTACCCTGCTGCATGAACACTGACATCAAGATGTTCCCCCTTGGGATATCTGTGCAATGTAGCTCTCACCGAATCTGGCCTCATAGACTGGGAAATGTGAGAGTGAGATAGAACGATGCTGCCAGCAGATAAAAGAGCCCAGGTCCCATAAAGGCCTGTTGACAGCCAGTGAAGTACCCTGCAGCTCTCTATTTCTGCTCACAGCCCAGCTACCCAAAGCTTGGGTGTTCTACACCAGATTCCTATACCAATTCCAAAGGCTTGCCCCAGAGAAGCATGTGGCCATTTAGCCTAGGTGTTAGCAATCTCTCTCGGGTAATTTTACAAAGCTGGCTGTCTCACTGTCCCCTCTTTACTTATTCTTCTTGCCTGACACTAATTCATGTGACTCTGCTCTCTCAGCCAGAGAAAACATCCTGCAGCTGCTTGTTAGTTTAATGCAGCATCACGATGATGAAGAGGGGAACATTGACTGGGGATGCTTCTGTACTGACAGGGCCAAAGTGTTGCCAGCAGATGTGCGTGCACACCATGGGGATGAACAAACAAACAATTAGATAGATAGTCCTCCCAGACACTGGTCCTACATGATATCAGTTTTCCTCTTTAAATAGTCATGTTTCTTTGAGGAAAACTTCTACCTACTTACCTTACTTCTTCTTCCCTTTCAAGCAGTATTAGGCAGTCAGCTGAATTTTGTTGTTGTTTTGTTCTGTTTTTTTTTTTTTTTTTTTTTTAAAGGACATTTTAATTGTCCTTTTAAATGTCCTTTATGTCTGTTCTAAAATGCTGTAAGGCATTCTCAGATTTTCAGGAGGGATGAAGTATTTTCTGACCTGGGCAAATACAAGACTTAGAGCAGGATGTGATGGAAGCCCAGGGGAAGAGGACTGTGGGGTCATGGCACAAGGGGGGGCAGAGCTGTGCTGGACACCTGTGGACATGAGGCTCAGAGGGAAAGGGTCTACAAGGTGGCTACAGTGAAGGAGCTGGGTGTGAGGAGCAGGAGGGGAAGAGGCAGAGTGAGTAATTATCTTAGGGATATGGTTTAGTGGGGCTGCTAGCGTTAGGTCAGAGGTTGGACTCGATGATCTTGAGGTCTCTTCCAACCTCGAAATTCTGTGATTCTGTGATTCTGTGATTCTGTGATTAGAAAAAGAGAGGAGGGGCAAAAGAGCCCTGTAAAGATTTGGATGTGTCAGGTAAACAGTGAGATGTAAAGGACTAGACGAAGCTTTTGAAATGCAGTTGTCATCAATATTTTGTCTATCTTGTCTTGGACTACATCATTTCATGGATGTGAAGAATTGTTCCTGCTGGTTGTGTCAAGATGAATATCAGGTAACCTTACTTTTTTTTTTTTTTTTTAACTGTTTCTTAATCAGGAATTCTGAGGCACTGGCACAGGCTGCCCAGAGAAGCTGTGGATACCCCTTCTGGGGGTGTTCAAGGCCAGGCTGGATGGGGCCTTGGGAAACCTGATCTGATGGGAGGTGTCCCTGCCCATGGCAGGGGGTTGGAACTAGATGAGCCTTAAGGTCCCTTCCAACCCAAACCATTCTGTGATTCTCAAAATTCCTTGATGCTCTATACCTTGACAGGCTTTCTACATTTTCCTCTTTGAAGACATGAATCACCAAGTCACTTTTCTTTCAGTGCTCTCTGTCCAGAATTTTCCAGATGATTTTCTCTTGCCTGCAGCAGATATGTAGGCCATTGCCACCTAGTGGGCTCGTTGTCAAATCATGTGCTGTGCCTGCTGCCCAAGGAAAAAGGCTAGAAACTGTGAAGAAAGTTGGGAGTAAACAGGGGGGCAAATATTCAGCAGCTCCCCCAAAATCCTTCTCCTTCATATTCAACAAGTAATTCGGAGAAAATAACTGATTAACTTGGCTTTTATTCTACTTATTTTCATCTATAAGCTGTCTGCAAAATGTATAGTTTTCTAAAAAAATAAAAAGAAAAGAAAAAAAAAAAAGAAAAAAGAAAAAAAAGAGCCACTAAGTTCCAGAGAGCATAAAATACAGCAGGTCCTCTTGATCACTGCTGTGAAAGCCTTGTCCTCCACCAAAACTGCCCTTGGAAGCAGAAGTCTCCACAGAAAAGCAGACCATTTTTGCTCTGGCTTAATTCTCATTACCACAGAAAGCAAGCTTTTATGATTCAGCATAGGGTTTATGTGAGAAAGCTACAGGTACAAACATAAAAACTGAGAGAGATGTTTCATCTGGTAGGCATTTATTAACAGTAAGAAGTAAAATCTGTTAATTACAAAGCATAAAATCTTCTTGGTGGTAGTACTGCACTGGCTTGATCACTTGCTATCCAGCCCTTGTCATTATTTGCATCTGAGAATAGTCAGGAGGAGATCATACTGCCAGGATGGGCACCTCAGCTTGCAAGATACATCCTATGTGAGCCAAGAAGTTGTTGCCTCATTATACTAGACAGTGTGCTTAGGTGTATAAGGAAAGAGTGTCAAAGACTCCTTTTGCTTAGGAACAATCTTAGGAGATTGCCAAAGGTTATCTCCAGGGGAACTATATCCAAAGTCTCTCCATTATTGTGAGGATGCGTTTCCCTATGAGAAAGTTGTGGAAAGCTGTGGTGGAAGACTTTGATGTGCAATGGTCTGTGAGCAAACGAGTTTGGGCACAAACGTAAATGTATGTGACATGCAATGCAGTTATCTGCGCTTACAAGTGTAGCTCACAATAATAGCTATGACAGTGTAAAATGGTGATTTTTCATGAAGTGTTTCTGTGTACAAGAAGCTGAAAGCATAGGAATTCTCATTACTTTAAGCCAACTTTACTGTTAATGCACATTGTTTTGACCTTTAAAAGCTTCAGGCTCAATGACAGGTTCAATGCTGTGCATGCTTTTTGCTCAGCTGAATAAGGCACATTAAGAAAAAGTTACTTTATTAAGAGTGAGGAATCATACATCTTGTTTTGTAAAGCCTATTCTTTTCCTGAGAATCTAAATATAATCAGTACATGCATATGTTTGTGTGGCTTTCAGAAAAATGTATTTACAATGTTAGACACTGTAATCCATCACTACTTTGGTAACTGTAGTTCAGGAACATTTTTTAATTGTGACAGAAATGCAAAGAAAGCCCAACAGTGCTAAATCAGGGGCCTAAGCCAAAAGCCCTTGGGTCAGCAGTAGCGGTGAGAGCAGCTCTGCCTGATGAAGAGCCTCAGGCCAGAGCCAACTGGAGCCAATGCACACGGTCTTGTTGGCTGCAGTGAACTTCATGGCAGAGCTTACATTTGATAGAGCAAGGTTTGAAGTATGTCCTGCCCAAGAGCTGACACATTTTGACATATCCCACGGCAACATACAAAACGAACCACAACACATCTTATTCGCTGTGCACATTGCAGGGCCTTATGCTGACAAGGGTGACGGTCTCCCCGCGGCACCTGAGCCGCCCAGCCTCGCACTCGGTCATGGTCTGATGGGCAGCAGAGCCGCTCGCTTCAGCACAGATCTGGATGCCTCCCTCTTCACATGACGCGTCTTCATCGCAAACACAGCTGTTGGACTCTGCTGAGTAAAGAAAGAGAGGGAAAAGCATTTGGGATGGCATCCTACTCAACAGAAAACAGACCAAAACATTTCTAGCAAAACTGCAGAAGTAATAGAGATGTGTGGAGGGTGATTCTTCTAATGAGAACTAACATCAGCTAACATTCAGGTTCAGTGGAAAAAGTAGAAGCACGCACAAGTGGTGCTGTCTGTCCTAGGATCCCAGTGCACCTACTGGGCTTCCTCTACTCAGAGAGTGTGGTTGTGCCTGTCGGAAAAGCTTCACCAAGGTGCCTGAGATCCTGCTCTCAAAGGTATCTCTGATGTTTCTGCTTGAAACCTGCTAGCACCTTTTCATGTATCTACTGCTCCACAGTCCAGGTGACATGTAAGATGAGAGGTCTGTCCTTGGAAAGTAACAAACTAATCATGAACATACTTACCACTTCTATTTTTATTTGCATATAGGTAGTTCACTATGATCAAAGGATCTGCTCGTAGAAATAAATGTTTAGCTGTATTGGTAACAACAGCTAAACAACCAGATAAGAAAGTCTGAGATTATTTTTCATAGTTATGTCTTTGTTTTGGTGTTGTATGTTTAACTTTTTTTCTGTTTGTGTCTGCTGAGGCTTCTACCAATTTTGATAATTTATTATTATCTATTATCTATTATTATTATTATCTATTATCATTATTACTACTATTATTGTCCATTCAATGTTGGTAGACAAAATAGACAAACTCCTATCAAGTGATCTTTTTATTGTCAAAATATGACAATAACTGTGCCTTCTATCTGAGGCACTTCTGAAAACCTAATTTAGTCCTTTATCTTCCCATTTCTGCCAACCCTCCATTAAATGCAGTGTAATGGAGGACACTCAGGGAAATTAGATCAGGGAATTTGAGAACTTCCACTAAAGACAGATTGCAAAAGTCTGGGCCTGTTTTCTCTGAGGGAATATGCCTTCACCTTTGTTCACAATATGAGAAACTGGAGATATACAGTGAAGTACAAACAAAAGCAAGTGGCTTTTCTAGACAATACAGAATGAGATTGTATTCTTAAGCTGAAGAAAACAGGGAAACCTTGAAGGAAACAGTGAGACTGGTAGCCTTGAGCTAGCAGAAGCAAAGGGGTTAGGGGATGAACACTAAAAAACAAAACAAGGAGGAAAACAGCTGAAGGAAGATTCCAGACTGACCTATGAAAACATTCTTTGCTCATTAAGGGTTGATAACATATTAAAAAATACACCCATTGAAATGGAAATGTGGGACTTGGTGTTGTGTTGTTCTCCTCCTCCTTTCCCCCCACCACCATGCTACAGAATTTAAAATGGATGGAGTCAGTGAAAAAAGTATGGCAAGGGTTTCACCCCAAGCTTATAGAAGCACATCACATGGAGTAACCTACTCACCAGGCAGCAGGAATAAGCTTTTCCCAAAGATAGCTCATTCCATTACAGTCTCCTGCAGGGTTTTCCTTGTCTTTCTGCCATATTTAGCCACCAAACACTGGGCTGATGGTTTGAACCAGCTCAGCAGTTTGTGCATGCCTGGTGCTGCTGGGAGGGTTGGAAATGCCATACCAGCACAGAGCTGCTGTAGTGTGTAACTGGAGTAAAGATTTCATTTTGTTCGTATAAACAATTTCACTTACAATCATGAAGAATCTTACCATCACATCTTTCCCATGAATGGCATGATCCACATGATTTCTCAGTGGCCTGAGGAGTTTTGCAGTTGTCTGAGCTAGTAAGAGAATATTTTCTACCTGTGCACTCCAAGGCATACATCTTGCAAACCGTTAAAGGTATGTTTCTCTTGGTTCTTTGATCTGTGGCACAGACGTCCAGGGAAGGACTGAAAACAAAAAGCACAGACAAAAACACATTTAAACGTGTTTTATCTTTGTATGTCTTAAAAAAAGCTGAGAAGATGGAAAATAGTCAGTGTCTGGTTCTGTTTTCCCTGTTCACTGAGGTACATCCTAAGTACCAGTGATGAACTGGAGACTTAGATGCTTGAATAATTCTTGACTTTTTTCTTTTCCACAGGTTGCTGCTCCTCAGCAGATACAGCACCTGTCCAAGGACAGGAACATCACTGGGTATTTTACCATTAATCTCAGTGGCACTGAGGGAGAGACTTATTTAAAAGAGTTCAGATCTTGGTTGTTCTATAATATACATGCATACACACAAGTCCATACAAACAAAATATTTCATATACATATAATGATATATACTCACACACATATATTAAATTACTTTATATTTTTTTCTAAATTGTAAGAGATAAGAATGTATTTAAAGACCTTTTCTCTACTGTCCTTTAAAACCCGAGCTTTTACCAAATAAAATGTTGTGTTCCAACATCAGAGAACAGAGTTATTTCTGGAAAAATGGATACATATACACAGAAATTTTATGAGAAATCCACTCTATTTATCTAGGGAGTTTACATGTTTGTTTCTTGAATGTCAGATATTGTGGTAACACCCACTAAAATTAGCTTGTAAAAGTGGTAATAATGATTCTTAGACAACCTTAGATAGTATTTGCTTCAGGGACAATTCCAGGAAATTGTTATTGTTTGTGTTTCATGCTGTAAGCGTAGGAGGAGGGAAAAAAGCCTGTGTTTTTTTGTTTGTTTGTTTGTTTGTTTGCTTTTTGTTTTGTTTTTAATTGTAACCTCAAAACCCAGGCTTCTCCACTTGCTCTTAACTCACTCCATGACATCTGTGGGGGGTGAATAAAGCCCTGCCTTCTCAGAAGTGGTCTTCCCATGCTGTCCTGGCTGTGTGGTACAGCCAGAGGTAAGGCACTGCACAGGGCACCAGAGAGCAGAGATGCTCCTAGGAGATGGAGAGCTTTGGATGCAGAACCAAAGACCCCTCCTCTCATTCAGCACAGCTCCACTGTCTGAGCTCACAAGCACTCCCACAGAAAATTTAAGTACTTAACAGATCAGTTCTGACAGTGAACCTCAGCAAAACAGGTGGTTTGATGGGGATGAGAGGCTGATAATGAATGGGCAAATAGCCCTAACAAGCTCCACAAGGCTTCATGAAGGGAAGGGTAACAGGTCATGTGCAAGTGGCTCGTCAGACAGGGGAAGAAGAATTTGGGAGAGGAAAGCTCTGGTAGTAAAGTCCTCAATATGACTTTGTTCAGTTGATGGTCAAGTATATTGAGGTATCTTTTTCTTTCTTTTTCTTCCTTTTCTTCTTCCTCATCTTTTTTTTTTTTTTTGTTTGTTTGTTTGTTTGTTTGTTTCCTTTCTTCTTCTTCTTCTTCTTTTCTTCTTTCTTTTTTCCTTTATCAGCTGATCCTGAGAACTTTGACTGTTGCATTTACCTGCAACTGAATATGTCTTCAAATATTACAACTGTATTATATTCCTTAAGATGTTAGTGTCATCACTTGCAGTGGGTCTCTTAACTGTGGTGCTTAGTCAAAATACGAGCTGCTGAATCCCTAATAAATGTTTATTGCCTACATTTTCCTTACTGCTCTTCTGTTAACATAAGGAATGGAATAAGGTTAACTCTTTTTCTAAGGCACAGCAAGAGGACAGACCAATGTATCTGCAGCACCAAGCAGCTAATAAAGGAGCCAATACATCTGTCTCCATTACATCATTTGCTTGTCTAGTAGCACAGCCCATGAGATAGTGGTGCACTGATTTATAATGTGAAAGTTATCTTTGCAGACAGAGGTATAGGATACTCTTGATTTTGAAATATCTGTTTAGATTTGGAAGAACATAGTGTGATTCAGGGGAAGCATCTGATCTGTAAAGTTGTCTATCACATTTAAAATTGCTCAGAGCCCTTCTTTATTTGCCTTACAATGATAAATCTCAATATCTGAGCTTTAAGGACAAAAGCTTTTTTATGAGGCAAGTTAATTTAGCTGAAAAGATAGGAGTGTGTTAATGTCTCTGGTTTGCCCCACTTTAGTGACATTCAGCAGAGGGGAGGAAGGCCAACTTAACCAGCTGGTTGAACCCAGGAAGGTCTAATTGCTCGGGAAGTAATGCAGGGAGTGTGTTTTCTATTTTGTCTAGCTCTAGCTGTCTTGTGACTGGTGTACCTTTTGCTATGGCTGGGCCACCTGGGCAAAAGTCAGTGGAAATCGACATGTTCAGATGCCTAGGAAAAAGCATAGAGAATCTGTACTCATAAGAGTATTTAATATTTTGCACTGCTTGTTGAGAAATGATATTACAGGGGAACAAGAATAGCACAATGAAAATTATTAGAGACAAGGAAGAGTTCTTGTGCAAAGTGAGTCTGAAAAATTCAATACCTTTTACCTGAGGAAAAAAAAAAAAAGGAAAAAGAAAAAGACTTGAGTAAGAACAAGCCTTTAATAAAGTACATGTCATGGGAAATAAAATAGTTGTAAGTCAGAAAATAATGTCTCTCCTTTTCACCTGCTCTGAGAGGCATGCAAATTTCAGTGAAACAAAAAAGTGAGAAATTGAACTGGAAATTATTTTAATTTCTAAAAATTGTTTTCAAGACCATAATTTTTAATCTAACACAGGCTGAGAACCCCAAAGAGAGATGTGTGTGCTACACAAATAAGTGTGTGTAAAAAAGATTATTGAAAAAGAGTACTGAAAAATTACTAAATCTCATGCTTCAGTATGGAGATGGTCTTTGGACTCCGTGTCTTCATCTATACTGACAGGCTAACTGTGCTCTGACCCTTTCCTGGCCATAGGGCCAATTCATACAGAGTAGAACAGCTAGTGTCCATACTGTTAACTCTCTGTCCACAAAAGGAGGAGACCACATTAGATTGCACATTAGGAATGGTCTCTATCCCTCATAACTCCTGAGCTGTGCCTGTGAATTACCTGGGAGTTTACACTTGCCAAAGCAAGTGCTTTAGTAATTCAGCAGCTCCATTGCTCAGGATCATTCCCTGGCTATAATTGGGGAAGACAGATGTCATCACATGAGGGATGACAGAGCCCTCACCAGCTCCTTGTGGGGTTTTTGTACCTAGAAGTCTCTGTTGCTGGGCTGGTCTCTTGAAAACTGGAAGGATGTAGGATGGTTCTGAAGCCATGGTGCTTCTGCCTTACTCCGTGACCTGTTCCCACCTCCTGAGCAGAGGCTGCTGCTGAGATTCACCACCACAGCAGAGCAAAACATGTTACCTGTGTGTTCTGAGGACGGGCCAAGATCTACTTACATGCCTTAGTCCTACACCATTAATAGGCTGGCAGATTGGTCTGCTTTGACAGACAATGATTTATCCTTCTATTATTAGACGTGTTATTTCAAGACAGTGAAAGACTACATTGGGTAACAAAACTGACTGCTATCTATCTTCCTGCCATTTGGAATGTAGTTAAAAAAATAGAAACAGGAGGTAGTAGAATAATTTTAACTGAAGCCTAAATGCATAACTGAATGTAATTAATTTAATTTTAAGGTAATTGTGACTCTACTCAAGGCCTTCCCCAGCACTGTGGACTCCCCTCAATTCCTATGCAACTAACTTAACTGCACCCATGAACTTGGAAGGGGGTTGTTGCCTCACTTTAGTCAGTACTGAGACAAAAAGAGTAGGACCTTGTTAATTAAATACCTAAATATTTTAAATATAGAAATAGGCTCTTGACAGATTTATTACAAACCTGGCAATTATGCAAGACAATGGCCTCAAATTCTAGAGTAGTGCCCAGTGTGTATATGAAACCTGAACAAAGCTGACCAGTGTTAATTTTGAGATGTTCAAATTGTGGCTTAGAATTAGAATCTATTTTGAATCTAGAATCAACTCAGAATCTAAACCCATTTTGGCTTAGAACCTGAGTAACCATGCAGGGCACCCTTGAACTATGTGGCTGGTGGAAAGTGAGCGTACTCCAATGAGAAGTTCTGTAACCTTGAAATCAGGAAAGGACTTCAAAATTTCTTTTACCTGCTACATGAGAATGCTATCCTGAATTTTCCAAACTGCTTAGCTCCTGCTGTGACAAAAACTGGCCTCATGTCATGTCCAGAACTCAGTGGTGACTTCATAGGAAACTTTATTTGGTCTGTGAAAAACAGCCCAAATACTGGAGTGCTGAGCTCTTTGGCACATCTGGCCATCAGCACCAGGTGCTCTTAGGCCTCTTCTTGTTACTCTTCTGTTTTGGTTCTGTTCCCTTAACACTTAGTGAAGAACTGAGAGAGTGACTCATTTCCATACCTTTTTCCTGCATTGTTTATTACTGAATATAGGCTTTGATCAAATAGGAAACAATGAAGTCTGGTCTGCAAGTTATGAGGTCAGGAAAGGTAACATGACTGGTCTGTGCAAACTGCTGTGTAAATGGGAGATTAGATTATTGTGCCTTTCATAACACTCCAGTCTCTCAGCAGGGAAAAGAAATCTGCTGTATTTCACCAGCTTACTGCTTTGATGGTTTATGTCCCAAGGGTCTCTGTTCTAAGTTTTCCTCCATCTTCTAAATCTTCAAAATATCATCTTATCCTTTTCCATCTATTTCACAGATCAAGTGGAGCTGAAATTATCCCTTCACCTTCTGTCATCTAACCAAATTCCATCATCACTAAACCCAATGACAGCTCTGACAAGGCAGGTAAGTTATGAGCAGGACGTTGATTGAGCTGTAAAGCAAACAAAGTATAAATGCCTACTTCTCATGAGTAAAGCTTTCCAATCTGTTATAGACTGAAACTTTAAGAAATTTAATTGGTCTTGAATAAAGTGAGAAAGCCATTGCCAAATTCAGCCTGAACTTACCCACATTCATAGGGCATTTTGCACACACATTGTGACTGCTGCGCTTTCTCCCATGGCTGACATTTAGGCTCTGTCACTTCTGTTTTCACACTGGATTCTGAAGTAGAAGAGCACAGACAATGCTATTAAGGGTCAGGAAAAACAAGGGCTGTTAAAGCCCTCTGAAATTGTCCTATCAGTTGAGCATAAAAGACACTGGATACAGCCGTGACATAAAGCCACATCCTGCATGTTCATTAGAAGTATCTACTGCACAGAAGGAATTATAACTATTAAAAAGATACAATGCGCTTTACAAACTTACCAAATGGTAATTTATCCAAGGGTCAAGAGTCAGACAGAAGGAGACATGTACAATGTTCAAGCTTTAACTTTCATCTCATTTCTGTGCAGCTGTCTGTTTCTGCTAAACTTAGCAGTGCTGCAAACAGCTTTATCATTAGGTTTCAGAGTTACTGGCTTTGCTACTGTCACCAGAAAAGCTATGGCTCCAAAGCCCCATGTAGAAATAGCTAGCCTTAAAATTGTTATGCACTGTTGGTAATGAAAACAGCAAGTTCCACTATGTAGTTCTTAATTTGCAGTAACTTAAAAAACAAAAGCAATAATGATTGGGGGGGGATGGAGGTGGTGAGGGAGAAGGGAGGAGCACTGTACACATGTACTGTTCTGTGACTGTTGAGCTTTATTCCAAGCTTGAAGATGAAATAGGCATTTGCTGCATATTTCTCTAGAGGCTTCTATAGCGAGTAATGGCACAACTCTGTTAAATCCATACAGACACACTTTCAGAGAAAGGTTTATCCTGATTTGTGTTTTAGATTAGGTGACTCTAGTTTTCTACTTTAACATTAAACTTTAATATCCCTGAACATTGTTGCTTTTATTTTTTTTAATAAATCTCTTGTACGGATTAAGACTTACCAAGCAAAATAGACAAGCAGAAATTGCCAGAGAACTAAAAATAAAGCTGTAGTGCTTTGCAGTAAAGATAGCAGACATAACCCTGCTTGCCTGCAGAGGGAAAATTTCCACCAGAAATTACTTCCCTGTCTCCAGATCTGGGGCTCTTTGTTGTATAGTTGACTGTTACCAACACTATTACTAACTAAATACTCCCACCCACCTTATTTCAGTATTGCCAAATGTATGTGTGCCACCATGTCTGCATATACACAGATTGTCTTAATTTTTGCCCTTTTTAACTCATCTTCCTTCTTATTTTAAATGGTTAATTTGTTATTCTAATTGTTTTAGATTCTAATTTCCTTATTCTTTTTTTTTTTTTTTTTTTTTTAATTTTATAATGTACAAAGGTAATGCTCCCCTTTTTTTATTTCAGCAATAGTGAGCCGTATTATGTACAGGCTTATTATTCCTTCTGAAATCCTTACTCTTGGTGTGCATGTGGATGTGATGCAGCAAAAGACGACTAGGACTGAGAATCAGCAACAGATGGGAATCAGCAGATCACTGAGACTGGGCTGCTGAAACTTTGTGGTCTACACTTGATTGTCACCTGCCTTTTGCCTCAGATCAGGCAACTTTGGGCAGCAATTGGCTGATAAGGAGAGGACAGACATGAAACGTAGGAGTTATGCCTAATCAGAATGGCCAGGGTTAGAAGGGACCTCTGAAGATGATCTCATCCAACCCCCCTGCCAAGAATGATCACCAAGAGCACATTGTGCAGGATGGCATCCAGGTGGGTTTATAGTATCTCCAGAGAAGGAGACTCCACAACCTCTCTGGGCAACTTGTGCCAGTGCTCTGTCACCCTCACAGTAAAAAAGTGCCTTCTCATATTCAGCTGAAACTTTCTTTGCTTCATTTTGTGGCTGTTGCCTCTTGTCCCGTTGCTGGGCACAAATGAAAAGAGACTGGCTCCACCCTCTCAGCACCCTCCCCTCAGATATTTATACACGTTAATGAGGTCTCCCCTCAGTCTCCTCTTCTCCAGGCTAAACAGGCCCAGCCCTCTCAGCCTGTCCTCGTACATTGCGTGCTTCAGTCCCCTCATCATCTTCGTAGCCCTTTTCTGGACTCTCTCCAGTAGTTCTATGTCCCTCTGGTACTGGAGAGCCCAGAACTGGGCACACAACTCAAGGTGGGGCCTCACCAGGGCTGAGTAGAGGGGCAGAATCACCTCCCTTGACTAATCTACCTGGTAACAGCAGTGGCTGTTAGTTGACTCCAAACAAGGGTCTCAGCAGGGATGTGACAGCATCTGAAACCTGGGGAGGGGATGTGCTTGGCTTGAAGCAGCATGCTGCTTGGATGCCTCTGCATCACTGACCAGCATCACAGGACTGCAAAAGAGAAAGTCTTGTCTGCCCTCCACAGCTGGAAAAGATGAACTGAGACAAAGCTGCTTTATGCTATACACTGTTTCCCTCTCTGCCAGACTGACTGCCAGTGACTGTTGACAGATTCAACATCCGCTATCATGAACCTGAAGAGCCATTTCCTCCTTGCTTCCAGTTCCTGGAGATTTACTCCGTATCAGCTGTGTGACTGTCAAGCAGGAAAAAGAAGCCATCAGGCCCCCTCCCTTCTCTTAAGGCATCTTGTTTGAAGAACCCACAGAAAGCATGCACTCATGTTTTCTCTACATCCTGTGGGTGATAAAAATGCAATTTTTCTATCATTATATCAGGTATAGTGCTATGTCACTACTGTATTACCAGTAGTCTGTCCAGGAAAGTAAAATCCCAAGCTGCATTTGGAAGATCACAGTGGCTTACCTGTTTTTATGCACTGAATAGTTTTCATATCAGGAGACCACTTGAGGCTGGGCTCACAGAGAATGGAGTGTGCTCCTTCTAAGTGCATGCCTTGTATACAGGACAGACTTATTTTCTCACCAATCTCATATGAAGGTTTCCATGGGTCTCCTTGCAAGCCATCCTCCAGGACAGGTAGGAGACAAGAAGTTTCTAAGGAATGAAGAATTTGAGACAGTCACAGCGAACCAGTGGGTTGCAGAAAGTGCTCATGTCTTATCTTCTTAATTTCTTAACAAATTGAACAGTAAGATTAGCTGATGTTCCTGTAGAACTATACTGGTCGTGTTAACTCAGGCTATCAACTCATTATGCCAAGGATGGAGTGATAATATCTCCTTCTACTGCCTGCAGGCCTGGCCCTAGCTCATACAGAGATTCTGTGTTGTTAGGATCCATGTTCCTACTAATGGTTCATACAATTGCTTAACAACCTAGTAGGGATAGGCTACAAGGTTATTTGAGATCTTTGTGGTTGCCCAGTACTGCCCACTGGACATTTTACTCGGTTTGCTTTAGAAATAGACAATACCAATTGTTCTTAGATATAGCCGCAGGATTGAATGAAGCAACAAAGGCTATTCCCACAGAAAGTAAATCCTGGGCTGGAATTTAGTCTCCTTGTTCCACTTCTTGTCTTTTCACTTCCTTAAAACTTGACTGTATGGACATTTCTATTTCAGTATAAAAAAATGTGGTTTCAAAATAAAAGTCAACATAGACCCAGTCCTGCCTAAGGATCTGGGAAATACAGGTGAAAGCAGATATTCTGAGACATTTCACTGGAATTAAGCTGTATTTCAAAATGGGAATCCAACATACCCTGGCAGTATCTTTCTCCAATTTGCCACTGTAAATTACTGCCACACTTAGCAACAGGATCACCGACAAGAGAATATCCATGTCTGCAAGCGTAAACAATGCTTTTCCCAACAGGGTATGAGTTTTCAGCATTCTGGAATAAAATAAATAGATTAAATATTAAATATATAATCTAAGAATCACCAGCAGTATTGAACTCCCTTTGATACTGGGATGCTGAGGACAGCGAGAAGGATTAATGTCACTTCACAGTGTACTGCTGAGAGTGTCTGGAATATTGTGGGCAGTGCTGGTTATTGATAGTCAGAAAATGTGATCAAAATGGAGGTGTTATCAAAAGATTAGCAGAATACAGAATATTGTGGTTACCTTAACTTAGCAAAGGGAGGGCTAGGGTCAAGGGTACCTGTGTCAGAGGTCTAGCAGTGATGGAATGGTGCTCTCTTGACAGTCCATAAGTTGACTGCAAATATAGCTGTTATCAAACACTAAGGGAGGAACATATGCTTTAGAACAGCCATGCAAGAGGGATCAGTAGAGAGTATATGGCTTTGCTGATTCTTAGGATGGCATGTTATCTGCTCCCTAAAGGCTAATATGATATGGTCAGTCAGAAGAACTGAACTTAAAGACAAAAGTCTTTTGTCATTTTATATGACCTTCTGTTCTAAGGAGAACTCTTGTGAAAAATTGAGACTACACCTAAAAGTGCAGGGTTTTATCTTTAGTTTTTAAACCAGAAGTATTCATATGGGAGGCAACTATCAATTACAGAAAAAAAATACTAGCAAAAGAGAGAATACAAAATTTAGGACCTTGCCTCAGTTTGCAGTTGTGCAGTGACAACTGATGGATTTGTAACTAATCCTTCTATCTATTTATTGAGGAAAAATAGAGAAGACATAATTTATACCCTGAAGAATTTTGTTTCCCTTGTTAAGTAGGCCCAATTTAGTCAGTCCAAATACCCTGCCAGATCATAATTTCAACAAAGAATAAGAAAATTCATTGGTGATTCACAGGATACAAACTAAAGTTTGCTAAAATCTGTTTATAATTTTGCTAGGGATTTGCTGGACAGTTTACTCTCTGTGCTGCTTTTTCTCCAGTTTTGTGTACTTTAAAATGTAATTTATGTAGCTTTTTTTTTTTTTTTTTTTTTTTTTTTGTGTGTGTGTGTGTGTGTGTATAGGACAAGTAGATTTATTTTCCATAGGCAAACAGAAAAGGAATCCAGAAAAGGATCCAGATCCAGAAAAGTGAAGATTTTGTTCTGACTTTTTGTTTTTTTTTTTATTCTTAATACAAAGTCTTGTAAAAGTCAGCCAGGGAACAATGCTGAGAAGGCTGCTATACAGTAGCTCTATAAAGTTTATAGATAAAAAGTTTAACAAGATAAATACAGGTCTACAAGCAAATCTCTATATTAACTGCAGTTGAGGCACTGCTCATAGGAATAGAACAAAAAACAGAGTAAGAGAAATAGCTTACTTGAATAAATCCATTTTCCAAGAGAGGAGGAGGTGAACAGAACTCTGTTGGAGTTATGGATGTATCAAAACAGTGTGGTTCAATAAAGCTATAAATAAAACAAAAATACAGTTAAGTTTAATTATTCTCTCTTCCTCCCAAAATATTACACTTCCCAAAGAAGTCCATTTTCAAGACCATTATATGTCCCATTTACATCACGATTATATTTAAATCAGGCTCTGCCAAGCTATCTGAGAGAGTACTAAACAGAAAGGAACCCAGTTTACTGTTTTTTTATCCTATTTTATACTCTTACTTTGTATCAGAATCAGAGCTTCTAAATTTCATTTTGATTCAACTTAAATGTGAAAGCTCAACAAGTGCCGTGGAATTCAAATCCCTGAATTCAACAGCTTATGTGCTCTTTTGGATTACTTTAAAAATTCTTCCTGTATTCATTATTCGACTGTTCCTTTTCTGCCTACCGCAAATGCTGCAACTCTTCATCTTCACAGGGTCTGCTTTCATGGTGCTCTCCTATGCAGGCCTTTCCTCCACCACTTGGGGAGGGGTTGTTGCAAGTTCGACTCCTTGATTTCCTTTCCCCTGAACAAGAGCTCCAGGAAGACCAGCAGCTCCAGTGTCCATCAACAACACCTGTGTTACATTTGAGAATATTTGAATATTCCACATTAGCCACTCTGTAGGATTGTTGTCCTTAAAACAAAACAAAACAAAACAAACAAACAAATGAAAAAGAAAAAAAGAAAAACAAACAAACAAACAAAAAACACCTGCCATCTACTTTTCAAAGCTAATGATGAGCTAAAATGTGATCATACAGAGAGGTCCAAATAGCAACTAATTTCTCCCAAATTCACCTTTTACTTAAGAATAATTCCACGGAGTCTATATGACTTACCTATCCAAGAAAGCACAGAAATAACTACCAACTACAGCTAAGTAAAAATCAAAGAACAAAAATTTCTAAAGTTATTGATACCCAGTCATTTAGTCTGTATATATTTACATATATATTTATTGAAAGTTGCCTTATGAGTTAATATTGTCCACTGTATTTAACAATAATAACACAAAGGATTGTTTATGAAGTACTGCTTGGACGTAATAAACAGAACTCAGACTCAACAAGACCATCCCCATGGTGTGTGTTGGGCAGCAGCCACTGCCCAGCATCAGCCACTTGTTTGGTTTTTGCAGCTGGATAAACAGACTCTAGAAGCAGAAGAGCATACACGTGCCACTTCTGAACTCACACAAGGTTAATGAGTGCTGACCTGGCTGATCTTGCACAAGAGTTCCCATCTCACAAGCTGCTCCAAAGGTGTAAGGTTTGCAGTAACACACACACTGGGTTCCATCCACAGCTGCCTCACCCCCATTCTGGCATGGTTGGCATTTGCAGGGATCATTTTCAGCCATATATTCTTCAATGGCTTGTTTTAGGTAATGCTTTTTGACTGAAGAGCAGGGCACTTCCTTTACCAGCTCATATAATGGTGTTAGCTACATACAGTAGAGAGACATTTATATTAAGTAGTTATACCAGGGATATAAGTGTTTATAAACATGCTTTTCATATGAGATAATTTGTGATGTATGTTCCTGTGGATGGGCTTTAAAGACACTCTAATTTCCCAACTAACTGGCTAAACTCTTATGTTAATATTTAATATTAGCTTTTTTTTTTCTTTTTTTTTTTTTTTTTCTGGAAAGTCAGATTTGCTTAGCAGAATCCCTTTTAAAGCTAATGCTTTGACATGCTTAAAAATATTTGAGATATGAGACTACAGCTGAGATAAATGTGTGTCTTAACACAGACCACCAATTTACAATAGCACTAATCCTCAATGAAGCTATTTTCAGTATAAAAAGCTAGAGATTGTAATTTCATTAACCAGTGATTAGAAGCAGCAATAACCAAAAACATTTTTGCATTTCTATTGCATGTTTTATGATATTCTGTTCCTACATTTCATTGAAAACTACTTGACAATTCTTTTGGTTTTATTACATTCTTCATTTTTTGAGCAACTCACAAAAGAGACTTAAACAAGGTAGCAGTGAATATTATCATGCTCAACTTTGAAATGTCTGGCTCACAGAATACCCAGAATGCCAAACTTCTGCATGCAGAGAAAAGGAAGAGAGACAAAAAGCATAGAGAGAAGTTGGCAAGCTCAGTGGAAGCCACAAAGACCTGCCGATATACATTTCAGAAAAGGGACTTTCTCCAGTGTTAGGGTAAACTAACACAGAACTCTTAAGCAGAATTCTTAAGCAGAACTCCACTAAAGTCATTTAAGGTTTGTAAAATTGCAGGTATTTGCTTGCCAAAGGCTAGATTTATGATTCAGCTGATCACTTTATATTAGCTTCATGAATTTTTGTCCTGAGATTTTTTCTTTACTATATAAAGTGTTCTGAATACAAAATGATTGCAGACTACAGCCTGACTAATCACCAGCTAGAGCTTAATCATTTCTCCCCTTGAGGTAATCCCATCTGCTCATCTCTGCTCCAGCAAAATATCCTTACCTTTTGTTTAATTACTTTGGGGTAGTCTGTCACTGATCTGGCCCAAAAGGAATATTTCTTACTGTTCCCAGCAGGATTATCCAGTTCTAGATAACTAAGGCCAGCAACAGCACTTGGGCTTCCTCCTTCTACGTAGGGGTCTCCTTTAATTTTATTGCTGCTGCTTCCTGGAGATTGGGATGAGAAACACAGAAAATACCAGCATTGCTATATTCACAAATGGAAATAGAAACAATACCCACAAAATATGTATTAATGAGTAGTGAAAGGACGCATCATTAAAGATGAATGTCTGGATCAAGTGTCTGTGCCTGGATCAAGTGCTCCTACATGGATAATATATTCAAGGGGTGCCTGTTTTTCCATGTGTCCAGAAAGTAATCACTATTGGGAAAGTATTAGCTACATTTGATGGGAGCTGGGGAGCCTTTCAATCTTGGCATTTGGTGTCTGGGTTTAACTTGTTAAAATCATAAATACATAGAATGATAATATCACAGAATGGTTTGGGTTGACAGAGACTTTAAAAGATCATTGAGTTCCAACCCCCTGCCATGTGCAGGGACACATCCCAGCAGCCCAGGTTGCCCAAAGCCCTATCTAGCCTGGCCTTGAACATTTCCAGGGATGGGCTATCCACAACTTCTTTGGGTGACTTGGTCTAGTGCCTCACCACCCTCACAGTAAAGAATTTATTCCTAATATTTAATCTAAATCTACTCTAAGATACAGTTCAACAAAGCTATCAACACCTGCTCCTCATTTTGACGTCTGTTTTGAAGGATAGAGAAGCTCTAGATATGACAACTACGTAAGTCACTATGGAGCACTTACCTGAAGAAGTCCGTAGCAGTTCATCTAGCTTGGAGCACTCTATTTTCTTCTTTTTCACAATGAATACATTCCAACCCGATGAGGTGCACTGGTACATGTCTGTTGTGCTCAGATCTGCAGATCATAGAATCATAGAATCCTTAAGGTTGGAAATACCTTCAAGATCATCTGGTCCAACTGTCCCCTTGTTACCAATGTCACCCACTAAACCATGTCCCCAAGCACCACGTCCAACCTCTCATTGAATACCGCCAGGAACGGTGACTCTACCACCTCCCTGGGCAACCCATCCCAATACCTGACTGCTCTTTCTGAAAAGAAATGTCTCCTCATTGCCAACCTGAACCTCTCCTGGCACAACTTGAGGCCATTTCCTCTAGTCCTATCACTAGTTATCTGTGAGAAGAGGCTGACCCCCAGCTCCCTACACCTTCCTTTCAGGTAGTTGTAGAGAGCAATAAGGTCTCCCCTGAGCCTCCTCTTCTCCAGACTAAACAACCCCAGTTCCCTCAGCTGCTCCTCACAGGATTTGTGTTCCAGGCCCTTCACCAGCTTCGTAGCCCTTCTCTGAAAATGTTAATCCATCTATTTAATAATCCATCCATTAATCCAGATAGATAATCCATCCATTAACAATATTGCACATGGAAAGTATGTTGGGTTCATTTCTGAGTTTCATGTTGACTACAAATGTGGTTTAGAAAAAAGTTGGAAGGCAGCTAAAAAGCAGGTCCTGTGAGAAGGTCCATGTGTTGCTAAAGCCTATATGAATGGAAGCTGACAGATGGAAGGTGTTCTTGGGAAAAGTTCATCGCTTCCTTCATTCTTCTTCTCAGCAATCCCTAATCCTACAGCACTGCTCCCCAGTGAGTACAATCATACGTGTCACTCTGTTGTTTGCTCTGTGAGGTCCTGAACCAGCTAGCAAATCTTTACTACCCAGAGCACTGCAGGTCACAGATGCAAATCTGTAATCTGTAACTAAACATTGTAGTTTGACCACTTTTAGCAATCTTTTTTTTATTATTATTATTTTTTTTTTTTATTTTGCCTGTGAGGAGAATGTAGTGAGAAGTATAAATTTCTTACTAGAGTTTAGATATTAGCTGGAAGAACACACAAAGAAATTTTTATTCTTGTTTGTTCAGTTTGTTTCTGATAACAAATACTCTACCTTCTGCTTTCATTTTGTCAGTATCCATATAAAATATAAGTTTGTAATGTCCTCCTAGAGATCCAGACTGCAAGAAATGAGTCCCAAAATACTCAATAAATCTTCGGTAGGCATTGTAATCATAGACAACTGGAAGGTTGGCAAGTTCCTTCCAGAATGGCTCCGCAAGAGTGAGAAAGTCTGGGCGGTTGTTAATAAACTGAGCAACTTCCACACTGTTCTCAATAACCATCAGTTGCCTACTCTGGGGGAAGAAAAAGAAATCAGTCATGCTCAATTCCACTTGCAGGATGGTTTCTAGCAGCCAGATGATGTGCACGTGATATTGGCTGCTAACCAAAGCTACTCAGCTTGACAGAGTTGTTGAAAGCAAATTGGAGGCTCCAGAGAAATGTTCTTTGCACCCTGATTTTATCTAGAGGAGCCCTCCTCATAAGGGTCTGTAGCCATTCTGAGGATGCTGCTGAATTATAAAATCCTATATGCCTACACTCAGACTCTCACAATTGCTTTTGAATTTTGTTACACTACTAAGAAGGTAAAATGAAGAAATAAAAAACAGCAGCCAACCCATCTTAATTGGTAACCAAACTAGTGATTTCTTTGTAAAGTTTATACGGGATTTTTTTTCTGTCATGCACTTTGTGCCAAAAATATCTGGATAGAATAAATATGTGCATCTCACAAGAAAAGTGCCTGAGAAAAGTGATGAAAACTTCTATGCAAAATACTAAGCTATTGTGAGAACTTTTACATACCTCCTTAGTTTCACTTTGTTTATGATAGTGTCCACTGTTTGATGTTTCATGCCTCGCTACGTGCTTCATATAAGACCAACTACTGTTGAAAAACTCATAACTGAAATCATTCTGAATTTTAACCTAGAAGATTGAAGATAGAATTCTGTATAAAAGGCTTCATGAAAAAGCTTCATGTTAAAAATGGTAACTTACAGAATAGAGTGAGTCCTTCCTGATGCAAAAATAAATAAATATATAAATGTATTTTTCAAGCTGAATCCAATTTAGATTTTACAGGAAGTAGTGAAATCTATTGGAAAGAACATTACAGGTATATATACATATATATATATATATATATATATACATGTATAAAAATCATGCTTCAAAATAAAGTACTTTAAGGATTGCTTGGCATGCTTTTGATAAGGGGGAGACAAACTAAATCTCTGAGACAATGACTTGATGGAGATCAATGGAAGATCTCCATGAAGCATTTCAAAGCCAGGTGCCCATCACATTTCTTAGGTTGATTCAGACCAATACTTATTCTAAGAATATGGCTTTACATTCAGTCTAACTGTGAAAGAATTAGAAATCACATCCAATAAATTATCCAATAAATTATTTTTTTTCCTTCCATTTTAGCCAGATATAAATCAGTCTCTTTCAAAATAATAAACTTACATAAACACCTTCAAAATAATTATACATTCTAATTTATTTATTTTAGCTTTTAATATACCAGATTCTCTCAACATGAGCTGACACAACTTTCACAGAGCATCTGGTGACATATGGCCCTAAACACTATGGTGGCACTGACGTTTTTTGCTATTGGCAGTGGTGTTTGTTTGATACAACTCCAGCCAGCTGACAGCTGTGTACAGTGCCACAGGATCCTTCTCTTTGCCTTTAATTTTGTGAGAGATGAAGAACAGCCACAGTTATGAGAGTCTCTACAGACAGGGAATAGGCATCATTCAGCTTTGTTTAGGGAAGCTGACCTGCCAAAACAGCCTACAAGCTTTGCATCATTCTCTGACTTATAATCATTACTTTAGATACAAACATATGCCTAATGGAAACATACCTGGAAAGTATATGCAAGAACACTTTCACTCAGCCTGTAATATTCTCTCCTGTCATTGCTGAAGACCTTTCTGCATTGTCCTCCAAAGTTTTTTGTATGAATGACTCTTCCCCTAGTCTGTCCAGTAATGGCATCAAAGCTATGAGAGGAAAAACATGAAAGATCATTAAGAGAGAGAGGTAGCAAATCATTGTACAGGAGGTAGAAATTACCATGCCATTGTAATTGAATGCTGTATCTGCAGTTAAGATTGAAAGCTTATTTATCTACAAAAAGGGGATATCAGCAGGATGACCCTTTTATCTGAAGAACTGCAATGTGCATAACACGTTAGAATACGGAAAACAAAATGTTCTTGGTTCGTCAACACAAACACATGTCAGTATCTGTTAACATTAAGACATTCACACCTAACACAAGTGATTTTATTACATTTTTTCCAGCAATTAATGCAAAACTGAAAAAACAGGACATGCATTCCAAATTCTTTTTGTAGTGTATCCGAATTATATCACGTTCCAAGTGATATGACTATGATAAAGAAACTTGAGATAATTATTTTGCTAGGCTGCAGATGGGATGAGTGAATAGAAATCCATATGGATCCACAGTACCAAATGAAAACGCAATAAATAGAAAGAACGAGTATTGGCTTATTTTTTTTCCATGGTGATGGTTATGTGCCATTGGTTTCTGCTTCATTTCACATCTTAGAAGATGTGTGTTCAAACAGCAGGATAGAAAGCTTTATTCCATGCTTCAAAACAAAGGACAGGTACAAAAAGTACATCCCAGCCACACTGAGCCACTGGTATGGTAGAATTAGCTCTACTGCACACTTTTGCTTATTGGATGCTTTACCATAGGCCCAGGGCACAGCTAGAACTTGTAAATACAACCAAAACTTGAGGGCATTTGGCACAAGTAATACTGAGCTCTGCACAGAACATTACCCTGTTCCCGTAAGCTCTGCATTTGGAGGTGTTTTATCAATATCACATATAGTCGTCTTCTCTTCACATCGATCTTCATCAGTGCCATCTTCTTCACAATCCTGATCTCCATTGCACACAAGAGATCTGCTAATGCACTGACCTAAATGAAAACAAAAATACATGGGGAAAGGAGAAACGTTTGTTCATTTAAAATAAAAACAAAAATCCCAGTTATCTATGATGCTAGCTTGTCCACTCACACAGTGAACAGTCTATGCCAAGAAGGACTTCTGAAACATCAGTAAATGTAGACATAAAGAAATAGTGCATACTACCCTTGAGGGAGCACGTATAATTAACTTTGATTATCTCTCTTATAGCACCAAAACATCATATTCCTCTGTGAGAAATGTCTATCTACTGACGTTATTTATTTTTTTTTTTTTTTTGGGGGGGGGGGGTGCAAGTGACCTAAGTTGTTTAGATTCTAGCATTGTTTTAGTGTCCCTCGATTTCCATGATCCAGGTAGTTTCCAAGATGTTTGGATATAACCTAGAACAGCTTTAAACAATCTTATCTAAGATTGCATTCCTTAATTACCTTATAATACTAATACTAATACTAATACTAATACTAATACTAATACTAATAATAATAAACTGTGCTCTGGGGCGGAGCAGTAAATTAAAAATTAAAAACATGCACATGTACGGCTGAAAAAAAAAAAAAAGAAAAGTTCTTCCTGAATCAAATTTATCTGTAGGTCAAGGGTTTTCAAATGGTATTGCCCATATATAAATATAAAAGACAACAAGGTTATCTTCTTAAATTTATGGACCAAAAAATCATGAAAAAGATCTTATTACCTGAAAAGCACCTGAACCGATCACCACAGCCATCCTCTGTTGGGCATCCCCTTGTGGGAATACAGGATCTTATTTCAAAAGCATCACCAGAGCAAGGGTTTCCCCCATACTGCCCATAAACTGCTACCGTCCGTCTCCGAATCTGAATGCAAATCAAAGGAGATCTTAGAAAATCTAAATGTGAAGAAGAAATAATTTAATAGTGTCAAGACAATGCTGCTGCTCTACTGCTGAAAGGTAATGAGGCATTCACTATTTTTTTCTAAGAATAACCACAGTTTGTATTACCACAATGTGGTAATTAACTCACAGGTCAGTGGTCCAAAATAACAACTGTAAGGTCTTTAGACATAAACTTGGCTGGTTTGTTCAACAGTCTAATATGTAACTGAAACAAAGAGGAAGCTGCTGACAAACTTCAGTTTTATTTTACATTTTTAATAGGACGAGTCGTGACTGATATAAATTTTCTTAAGTTCTTCAAAGTGATCATATCATTAAGAAAGACGATAAAATAGAATATCAACTGGGCTACTAAAAAGAATAAGTACAGTATCATGGCACATTTTTAATTTTGACCGATCCCTCCCTTACTGATGCAACATCAAAGTAAATAAGAAAGAAAATCAAAGGCAAAAATGTCTTGCACATCAGTAGAGTTGCACTGTAAAAATCATCAATTTGTTTTTCATTGAGGACAATATTTTGTAACAAAGTTTTCTTCCTTTGAGGTATGACTCCTCTGATGAAAAATGAGTGGAAGTGGTACAAACCAACATCAGCTGAGGAAAATCTCAGTTTACTGAGACAATTCAGCTGAGCTTTTTGGAGCTATCACCAAAATAAAAACAGTGCAAGTTATTTTACAACATGGATATCATAGCCCTGAAGAGAGGGAACAGACTGGAGGATTTTCCTCCTCTAGGGTCCAGCAACTTTTTTGTTCTTCTGGGAAGAGACACTTCAGGTGCTTTTGTTTGACAGTTGATTTGGGTTTAAAGACACAGCAGTTTCTTAATTTCTTGGGGGGGGGGGGGGGGGGGGGGAGAGAAGAGGTGAGCATATGCTTGTGAAATCATGCATACATAAAGGTTCGGCCATCTATACCTGTTTGTGAGTACAGCCATCACACTCGGACCAAGGGCCAAAAGAATTCCAGCGGCAATGGACTGGATAGGAAGGTCTGCTCCAATAGGTTGTTTTGTTTTTGTTTTTCAGTATAAAAGCAAAACAGGGAGTTTGTCAGTGATTTCCATTCATAAGCATTAGTGCAAAACTTTCCAAAACAGCAAAGCAGACCTTCAACATAAATTACAGGCATCAGGCTCCCTCTAAAAACCACTGGGATTTGCTTTTAATGTGCAAGAACAAAATCACTTTCCACCTGGACTTTCTGGTCAGTGAACAACAGAAAAGACCAGGCATATTTACCTGGCCTGACAATCAGTAGGGACTCTGTGAATCCATATGGGCACCTTCAGCTATGAGCTCCACATTGCAAAGCAGAAAGGGGCCAGACCACATCTGGAGATGGCCCAGCAGTGGTCAGGGGCTATGCATACCATGGGGTGCAGACGAATTTCCCAGACAGCTCTCAAAAAGTTGGGGTGCAACCTGGAATGAGGGCTGGCTTGGGGCAACCTGCACTGTGTTTTGCAGCCTCAAGCCACTGCTGTTCATGCTATTCCTTCACCAGACAGGGGCAAGTGACAACATAATTCTGCACTCTTGTCATTACTGATAGCAGGGGCAGTGCTGACACCAAACAGTGTCTTCGCTCCCATTAAATACATCTGAAAATCCCTTTAAGCCCCGTCCCACGACATGCACCAGACCTGTCAAATTATCCATGCCTAGTGTCAGTAATTTTGTAAAGAAATATTCACCTGGAAAAAATGGGAAAGAAGCCTGTAACTTCCAGCAACACAAAAATCCCCAGCACCTGAAAAAAGAGGAGCAAAAGCAAACTAAACACTGTGTGTTGTTGTTGTTGTTGTTTTTCTGCTTTTTATAGCTCATGAAGCTATTCAAACTTTCTGCAATCTTTACACTACTCAGGTTAAAGGAAAAAAAGGAGATTGGTGCACTGACTTTCCTCATCTCTGTCATGCAAGGTATTGTTTTTCAGTTTTCTTCTTTCTTGCAATTCTGCCCAATTACATTTTCAGCCAAGTATATCTCCATATAAATTAATATTTCATTGCATTTGCCATATTCACTTCATCAGTACAAATTAAGTAAGCAATTGTCTTACCTTCATGTTAGATGAAATACTCAGACATCCAGCAATTACCAGGGAAAATGCACTTCCACTCAATTCAGCAGCTGAAGGAGTCAGTCAGTCTGCCTGCTACTGTATGTCTCTTCTCACTCTGCCTTGCTATTCTGTTTTTCTTTTCTCCAAAAGGCTAAACACTGCTGAGGAATTTTTATCTTGACCCAGCTGGTCCTCTCCAGGGACACAGCCAGCTTTTGGAGCTGCTCAGTGTTTTTAAAACATATAAATCAAGGCTTGGCAAGGCTGAATGGGCCTGGCACAAAGTTGTGAGGAGCACTTACTGGAAGAACATCTTTTCCTTGTCTTCTCTGTCACTGCTTCTTTCCTCTGAACAAGACTTTTCAGAAATCCCAGGCCAATGCTGGTGTCACATACTCTGGACCACCATTGTGTCCGTGTCTTTGACAGGCAGAGCTGCTCTATACTTAAGCTGATGTTTCCAAGGGTTAAATATGACCGCAAATCTGTCTCGATTTGTGCAGTTGGGTTGATTTCTTTACATCAATGCTCACACTGAAAATCAACTTATGGATCTGAAGGCAAGTTTTACCCTGTTTTTGATGTGTTTCTGCTGTGAAAAGGATCCTAAGACCATACACAGACACTGGTTTCAACTCCACGTCAACAGCTGGCTTTTTTGGGGGATGCTCTTACGAAAGTAAGAGCACTTCACTTTCTCTTTTCCCACCCTGCCATGCCCTCTTATTTTTTTTTCTTTTGAATTTTTTTGACTTTCCAGAGATGATCCAGTAAGAGCAAGAAATCACTACAGTTAGGGAAATTTCCATGAAAACATCCTGTCAAAGCATGGATGAAACCCTCGTGGAAAAGCAGCTCCAAGTTCTGAAATCTCTCCAGATATTACATCTTAGGCACTGAATCTATTTTGAACAGTTTAAAACAGTCCTCAGAAAAACAAGTGCTTCATGTCACAGCATTACTATATGGTGAATTTTAAATCCTGTACTCTTCTGGCACAGTCTGCTTAAGAAAGTGCCTAGATCTTGGGTCATGCTACTCCATCCAGGTCAGGTATGCCTGTGCCTATTCCTCAGAAGTTAGCAACCACAGAGCCCATTTAGCTAAGACAGAGATTGTCCTTGTGTCCTGGTTTCAGCTAGGGCAGAGTTAATTATCCTCCTAGTAGCTGCTAGGGTGCTATATTTTGGATTAGGACGAGAAGAGTGTTGATAACATGCTGATATTTTAATTGTTGCAGAGCAGTGCTTACACTAAACCAAAGACTTTTCAGCTTCTCACTCTGTCCTGCCCGCGGACAGGCTGGGGGTGCAGCAAGAGCTGTGAGGGGACAGGCCTAGGACAGCTGACTCAAGCTAGCCAAAGGGGTGTTCCATACCATCTGGGGTCATGCTGAACAATATATAGGGGTGGCTAGCCAGGGTGGAGGGGCTGGCTGCTCAGGGTTAGGCTGGGCATCGGTCAGCGGGTGGCGAGCAATTGCATTGTGCATCACTTCTTTCACACGCATTATTAGTAGTAGTACTATTATTATTATTATTACTATTTTCTTGTCCTAATAAACTGCCTCTATCTCAACCCAAAGGCTTCATTTTCCCATTTCTCTGCCCCATTCCAGAGAGGGAGGGGGAGGGGGAGCAAACGGCTGTGTGGTGCTTAGCTGTCAGCCAGGTTAAACCAAAACAGTCCTTTTTGACGCTCAACATGGGGCCCAAAGGGTTGAGATAACAACAGATCTTATCAGAGTGTGTTAAACTAAAATTGGTATAAGTATTAGACCTGCTTAATAGTTGCTAGTCACAACATTGATTGCTTTAATCTCAGCTCTGCTCTACCTGTTTTCCAAATGGAGTTATATAGCACGTTACTTTCATGCTATTTATCCTTTCCAGGCCCTGGTTTAAGATCTTTATGGTACTGTGCGGTGTAACGAGGTATCACTGGCTTATGATATGATGAAATTGCTGGTCATGAGACTAACCTCATACGTGTACTCAGCACTGTCATTGACTCTATGCTTTGGAAACCATATCTCGGAAACTATTACCAATTACACCGGTTGCCTTTTTTCTTCAGAGATCCAATCTGTGGAGGGGACAGGGGAAGATATTTTTTCATATTTGTTCACTCTCCCTTTCTCCTTCACTCCCCTCTTATCCTCTGAGCTAGTTACAACAGTTCTTCAAGATGTTGAATATCCCTGGGATACTCAGACCAGCATGTTGTTATAGTTATGTCTCCTGAATGCACTTCAGATTTTGTTTAAGGTTAAACTACTTAGGAATGCCATCCAGAGATCTGTCCTGAGGCGGGATGGCTATGAGTGGCAGGGAGTGTGGGAGGATATGGGCAGGTATCTAGAGCAGTGGGCACCTCCACTGTACTGTTCACATATAGTAACTATGAACATCTTTCATAATTTGATTCATATGCTTTTATCACTTCTAGAAATTTCAGTTTCTGTAAATGCATCATTAGTTATAACAACCTTCAAGATAAAGATATTTTGTAATTATCTCACAGACAACACATGCAAATAAACACATAGAGGCCAAATACAACTAGCAAAGAATGCGTGTGTGGTGGGGGTCTGATCTTAATTAGTGGGTAGTAAAGCTATTAAGAATTAATATCTTTTTCAAATGAGTTAATACTGATGGAATGTCTTGCAAGAATCATTTAGGACTGACAAAAAGGTTGCTTTGCAGATGCTGTATTCTACTATACAATGTAGTCCTGTTATCATACATTTTAAGGTACATCAACCCAAAGGTGTTACCTTCCTACGTTTGGAAACAGGATCCTACCTTTTTACTGACTGTGGCTTCAGTAGTAATAAAATCAAAGAGACTGAGCTGGCAAGGTGCAGAGGAGTATGAGGCAGAAAAAAACTTGTGTCCCTCCTAGGACTGCAAGCCCACAGCTCCTGTGGCTGTTTTGCAGTGGACTGCTATTCAATCTCCTCTACTGTGGGACTGTGTATGGTTGATTCTTCTTCCATTTCACAGGGTATTTACAGCAACCTTTTTCTACTCAGCACTTAGGCTCTGAACCTTTTAAATAGCTTCCTACTTGTGCATCGTATTGCAGTACAAGCCTCTGTGCAGTTGTGGGATAATCTTGCACTATCACTTTGTAATGGGGGACTGTTCCCAGGCTATAACTGGTAGGTATGTCTACAATAACAGAAAATATTACTCAAAGGTCTGACTGGAGGATGTCACCAATCACTCCCCCAGCATGCACACTAGTGAGGGACTGCGTAACTTTCAGAGTAGATAAGGATGATTCTTCTGTACTGTTGGTGAAAACAGCAATGTTTTACTCCTCTGTTAACATTTTTTCAGTAAAAGTATGTTTATCATAGCAGCTTTCAGTTCTTGCTAAACATTTCTACTGTCTATTCAGAAAAGAACTGGCTTCAGGCTTAAAAATGAAGTTTGGGAGGAGTAAAGGAGGAGTAGTTTGAGAGGCACAAAGGGTTAGCCATAAGGCAAAGCATTTCTTGTCTTGCACCACATGATGATCCTAGCACAAGAATGATTAATGCAATGCTTCACTTGCTGGGCTAATGATATCCTGCCTGGTCTGGAGACAGCATGAAATGCTATTGTCTGTATTTTACTTCACACTAAGGTCAGCCAGAATATAATTATATCAGCGATATTTCCCTGTAGGCTTCCATCCTTTTATAGGATTGATGCTAAGGTTACTCAATAGTTTACCAAGCTTTAAATAGTCTCGTGTCTTCATTGTCCAAGTTCATTATGCATTACAGCCCTAAAGACAGTCTGTGCTCTGTGATTGCTGCAAATGCCAAGGATCCAGTGACAACCGAGTGGAGAAAGAACATCTAGTCATTATGGTTTTAAATGGTGAAATTGACTCGAAGAGTTTTTGGATTTCTTTCTGTTTGCTAATGCCATCTAACTTTTTTCTTTCTTTCTTTTTCTTTTTTTTTCTTTTTTTTTTTTTTTTAAGTGTTTTAATTGTCTAGTTTGCTTTTAAAGTATTTATCATATTTCAAGGATTAATGACAATGCCCGGGGATGTGTCTCTATAAAATATGTCAAATAGCACTAACACTGTGCTAACTGTAATACAAATGATCCTCTCTCAAGGGACCTTGTAGAAGGATATTGCCTTAGATACCGGAATGCATTTGCTGCAGAGCCTACGCCACACAAACAAGGGCTGTAAGACTTTTGGTTTGAACAAACTGGGTCAGAAAAGAAGAGCTCGTCATTATAATTCAAAATTCAGAAGGCTTTAGTAGTAGTTAAGTAATAAATCAAACTTATCTAGAGCACAGACATTTCAGCCTGCAGTACACAGAGGTCTTTACTGGGCAAACGAATCATTACTATTCTCTAGAGTTATGTTCTGATGTTAGAATACAAGACATGGTGAATAAATTTAACGGCTTGAAACTGCCCCAAATGGTGAGTTACTATATCACATTTCCATCTTTTTTCCTGCTGTCATTTTCAGTCCTCACCACATGTTTCTTCTGCACATCTGGTGTTAGGTTTGGCACAGTTTTGTCCTGTCTGTGGAGGACCAAAGTTTAATTTATTACAGATAAATCCAGCAAATAATGTGAATGGTTTTCCACTATTTTAATGCATGAGATCATCTGCCATGAAGGTCCTGTGGGCAACAGAGCCAGAAAGAGGATGACAATGTACAGCCAGGAAGGAGAGAGAGAGGAGAAAAGAAGTGGAAAGTGTAAGAGAGAAGGGAGGACAGAAGGAGACCCTTCTGCGTGCAGATCCAGCCAAACACTGCATCTGCTCAAGTGCTTGCAAACCACCACCTCACACAAATTATTCTGGTTGCTGCTAATCCAAGGCTACTGTTTATAGACCACCCTGCAGCTCATTGCTTCATGGGACTCTGCTGGACATGAGGGTGGAATCCACCTTATCTGATTTAGTTGTTGACTGAGGTTGAATATGTATTTCTCTTTCCTATAGTTATGGATACTTGCCTCCCTGAGACGTCCCTCTTTCGTGCTAAAAAAAATGCTAAGGTTTCAGGCATCAGCCTTCAGAGATGACTGTGACTGAAGTGTTAGTATCAAATATGAGTGAAATTTTCAATGACTTCGATCACTGAAGGTTGGAAGCAGTATTATCACAGAATGGTTTGGGTTGGAAGGCACCTTAAGTATCACCCAGTTCCAGTCCCACCTGCCATGGGCAGGGACACCTCCCACCAGACCAGGTTGCCCAAAGCCCCATCCAGCCTGGCCTTGAACACCTCCAGGGATGGGGCATCCACAGCTTCTCTGGGCAGCCTGCGTCATGTCCTCACCACCCTCAGAGTGAAGAATTTTCTCCTAGTACATACTCTACATCTACCCTCTTTTAGTTTAAATCCACTCCCCCTAGTCCTATCACTACATTCCTGACAGAGCTGAACAACCCCAACTCCCTCAGCGTGTCTTCATAGGAGAGGTGCTCCAGCCTCTGATCATCCTTGTGGCTCTCATCTGGACTTGTTCTAATACTTCTCTTTCCGTCTTGTTCTGGGGGCCCCAGAGCTGGTTCCAGGACTCCAAGTGGAGTCTAATGAGAGCAGAGAAGAGCAGAGGTACAGAATCACCTTCCTCACCCTACTGGCCATGTTGCTTTTAACACAGCCCAGGACACAGTTGGCTTTCTGGGCTGCAAGTGCACATAACTAGCTCATGTTGAGCTTCTCATCAATCAGCATCACCAATTCCTTCTCAGAGCTTCTCTTAATCCACTCCCCACTCAGTCTGTATTTGTGCTTGGGATTGCCACAGCCCAGGTGCAGGATCTTGCTCTCAGACTTGTTAAACTCCATGAGGTTTGCCCAGGCCCACCTCTCAAGCCTACCCAGGTCCCTCTGGATGGCGTCCCTTCCCTCCAGCACGTCGACTGCACCACACAGCTTGGTGTCATCAGGAAACTTGCAGAGGGTGCACTTGATCCTACTGCCATTGTTACAACAAAGAATTTAAACAGCATCGGTCCCAATACTGACTCCTGAGGAACACCACTCATCTCTGGTCTCCACCTGGACATTGAGCCATTGACTGCAACTCTTTAAGTGCAACCATCCGGCCAATTCCTTACCCAATGAGTGGTCCATCTATCAAACCTGTGTGTCTCCAATTTAGACAACTGAAGCCCACCATGAGTCCTTCTCAACCTGAAAACCATGCCCACTGAGCTCACAGCGGTCCTGGCTTCTGCACAAACTCTTCTGAGAACTCACCTCTCAGCTGTATTCAGAAGTACTATGACTGCAACAGATCCATAAACTCTCATAAACCTGCCCAGAAACAGAGGCTCACACATATATAGGATAGGTGTATTTCATGAATCACAGAGGTCTCATGATTTTAGTGCTTTAAATAAGCTAATGCAGAAAAAGTCACATGAAACAGGCTAAAGTGGAAGTACTATTGCATTTGTGATAGTAGTGACAAAGAAGAGCAGAAAGAAAAAAAAGGTGTGTCTCAGAGATTAAATCACCCAGATGACTGTAGAGTCAGTTCCAAGCAATTTATCCTCAGTAGCTGACAAGTTCAATTTTTCACAAATATCCAATGATTTAAGCTTTTTTTTTTCTTGTATTCTTCTACATTAATTGTGAATTTAATCCATAGTTTAATAAATTTGTAATTTTTCCATCATTTTATATGACTGCCTGAGACAGCAGTATTTAGCGCTGCTGATCCAGAAAGTCTCTTTTAGTTTGATGTCTTAGTGCTTTTCAAAACACTGTCTGATTGTTCTTTGTAGGGCAAGTGGAATGTCAAACATCAGCTACTAGCAACCTTGCCCAGGCTTTTATATTTCTGGTTCTTTCTAATTCAGTGACACATGTGTATTAAATAGTTTAGAATTATTACTGTAACTAGTTGGAAATGTAAAATGCTTCAAGCAGGAAACTTTGAACAGAAATCTTTCATCAAAATCCATCAGTATCCCTCTGAAAATTTCTGAGCATCTTGAAATTAAAACCTAAAGAAATATTTTTCAATAAGCAGAACAAAGATTCCTCTTATTAAAGAGAGTTAGGGAAGAAAATTAAGGCAGGACTTCAAAGAAATAGATCTTATTAAGATGTCTTTTTGAACTACAGTGTTTTTTGGATCATCTGAAATTCATTATAATCCTGTCAGCTTACTCCACAAATCAGTAGCTAACCCTAATTGCTACTGTGAAACTTCCTGGAATGAGTTTTTATAGACACCTTCTAGCTGAAAGGAAAGTTTGACAGTCAATGCAAGCTTTTGCAAACTTTCAGTGAGGCAACGGGGATGTAGAGCATTACGCTAGCAGCACCAAAACAACATGTGGGTGACTTCTGCCTTCCCTGACTCTGGGGTGGGAAAATATACAACAACCATCAGACTGCAATAAATGAAAACACATAGCAGTGATAACAAAGGACTAATATAGTCGCAGAGATTCACCTGAGCTCCACTGACATTCAGCTGTGCTCAATAACATTTGTTATCTCTTCCACAACCAATGTATAAATCCTTAAAATGAATACTACATCTTTTTGCAAATTATTCTTTCTTCTCTCTGTACTCACAGCTGTGTTCAAAGGAGCAGCACTGAAGCACAGGGTCAATGTGCTGCTGTGATTTTTATTTTTCCTTTTTTTTGGTAGGTGGATACGTATTTTCTTCCGTGCTACTGTTAATGATGTACTTTGTTATTCCCAGATATAAAATTCTCAGAAAACTTCTGCCTATCAAGCCATGCATTTTTGACTGGTATATAATAAGTTGATTTAGACCTGTCTCTGCATCAAATGTAATTCGGAAATTTTTCATCTGGCAGTGAAGACCATATAACTAAATATTTTTGGAAGAATCTGAATTCCTGGAGATAGTATTTGCTCTTAATTAACCTGTAAACCCACTCTTTTTTTGGTTATTTGTTTAAAAAGCCATTATGAGCATGATTAAACTTATGGCATTTCTAATGTGAACAGAGGCAATTAATAGCTAGGAAAAAGTATTCAGCAAACAGCAATGTGCAGACTTTTTAGAGCTATCGAGTGGCTTGGAGGAAAAGAAGAAAAAAAAAAAAAAAAAAAGAAGAAGAAAAAAAAGAGAGAGAGAGAGACTGATGATTCCAAGGAGATAATGTAAAATGCAAGGCTTGTGATAACTACAGCATACAAAAACCTCAATGGACAATGAAACCTCATGTTCCTTCCTTTCTTCCTAAGCAGGCTCATAGCAAAAGAGGCACACACCTCTGCCTGCTTATTGGTGACTGTATACCATACCTTCAGAGGTAGTAATGAAGCTTGCTCAGGAATATACTGCCCCACACAAAGTGCATCAGCCTTTTCAAAAAGGCTGCTCAGGAAAGGTACCTTGGGAAAAGTTTGTGCTTGGCTTTGACTTAAGTCAATAACTTGTAATTTAGTTGAAATACTCAGCAGAAAAAGTCAATTACCAACTTTGTTGTTTCAAGGTTTATCACATTTTATTCTGCTTTTAGAATACAGTGAAAAGTATTCAGCAAACAGCAATGTCCAGACTTTTTAGAGCTAGTTTTGTGACCCTTTGTGTCATGGTTTTGTGACCTTTTATACAGTGCAAATTCCTTCACGCATTTCCTCTCTTCTCTAGTAGCCACTTCTTAGGCAACATCTCCACCATATGTTCAAGCACAACTGAAAAACATTTCTAACTTACAGCAATTAGTTATCAACTACTAATTAACATGATAAACCAGACATAAAATTGTGGTAGAAAGGTGCTAAGGTGCAGTTCCAATCTAAACAGTGGCAGCTACTTAGCTGGACACTTAAGAAAATCTGATCTGATTCATGCACCTGATGACCAGAACAGTGTCTCCATTTCCATCAGCCTGCCAGTGTAAAACGCAGACCTCAGGCCACATCTGCATCCCGTCCCCTCCAAAATCTGCTCTGAAGAGCCTGGCTGTGCTGCATATACTAGTCTACTCTAGTTCTGTGGCCACAGGATTCTAAGTACTATGTTGTGATCAGGTAGGAAAATGTTCTTTTTATGTCCTCTTTGCACACGCTAAGAAGGGTAGGCAATGTTTTTCCCTCTGTTTTTATTAAAGTGAAACGGTATACCATTGAAATTGTCCATGGATATTAGGAGAATTTCCTGATGGAACCAGTATGTCTCAGTTCCAGTAAACAGAAGTCTGAAAGTGCCTGATACAGGAAAAACCTATTCCAGAATAAACAGAAGATAGCATTTCTAACTGCAGGCTTAAGCTGACCTTTGTTAGCAAAGCATTTGACTTAGAGAAGGTTCTGAGCTGGTGAACATAATAAAATGCAACAGTGATTTTGATGAAGAAAGGCTAACTTACTTCACCTGTGGAAATAGGCTTTATCTTCAACAAATTTAAACTTGCAATCGTCCATTTCATTTCACTGAAAAGACTTTTTTCTTACACCGTGCATCTTGCATCCTGATATTAAAGGCATAACACGCAATTCCATGCAGAGCAAAGTGAGCTGTGCAAGTGTACAGGGTTTTCTGCTTTTTAATGAAGTTATGTTTCTCTTTCTAGTCAAGAGGCAGAGTGATTAGGGTAAGCAGTCATTTGTGGTAGCTCTAATCAGCCAGATAAATGAAGTTCTTTAGGATTCCTGAGGTGAAACTAGAGATAAATAAATTATATATTTGGCTTGTTTTTACTGATTTTCAGATCAAATATGAGTGCCCTACTCTTCTCCAATGTTTTCTCATCTGACTTCCATCTGACTGGAAACATGCATTTTTATTTTAACACTGAATATTAGGTCTAAACCAAAATTTAGTCTGTATGAATACAAATGTTCATGAGAAGAAAATATGTATTTCTGAAAATAAATAAAACATTTTATTTTTTTTTCATGTGCACTTTAGTCACAGCTTACTGGTGCTTTCAACATCATCAGGTGTCAAATCTGGATGGGTGCTGTAAGACTGAATTACCTGTGTACCTTTGGAGAGAGAAGGTACTGTAAGGTTTTCTTTTCCCTACCAGTTTAATTTTTATTTTGTTTCTAAAGAGTCAGTACATCCACATATTGTCCATACTGGGAAATCTGAAAATATAAAAGAATTGCTGTTATAAATTATATTTAGATGTTCAACTCTGGGCTTCCAAGTTAGCAAATTTCAGCTATAATGTTTCAGCTTAGATCTACTCTGTATCCAGCTATGAACCAGACAAGCTTCTGAAATATATGCATACAGTTATGTAAGAAAAAAAAGAAAAACAAAAAGGAAAAGAAAACTTTTCAAGTACTGCTAAGTGTGTACCATTCATGTGTATGTGTCTGCATAGAGATATACATGACTGAATGACATTTGCTTTTCTTTTGTTCAATACTGAATTTTTCACTGTAATATGCTTTAGAATACACCTGCAAATGCAAGCCAGAGACCTGCATTACCTTGGTAAAGGACAGATGTTTAAAATGCATGACTGTGTGCAAGGCAAGTTTGTAAGGCAGAGTCCATAGAGTTCATTTTACACTAACATGTATGGTGTTTATTTTTATAATTATATCTATAGCATTTATTTATATTTTTTTATAGAAGGCATATATCAAACACAACATTGATAACCAGTCAAGGGAAGGGACTGACCTACTCTGCTCTGTGCTGGTGCAGCCTCACCTTCAGTACTGCATGAAGTTTTGAATTCTACAGTATAAAAAGGACATAAAACTATGATAGCGTGTCCAAAGGACGACTACAAAGATGGTGAAGAGGTAAGGATGTTTTAATTAAAGGGAAAAGGAAGAGGAAAAAAAAAATGAAAGCAGCTCAAAGGAGATGATCCTGCCCCTCTACTCAGCCCTGGTGAGGCCCCACCTCGAGTATTGTGTCCAGTTCTGGGCTACCCAGTGCAAGAGGGACATGGAGCTACTGGAGAGAGTCCAGAGGAGGGCTACAAAGATGATTAAGGGACATGAGCATCTCTGAGGAAAGGCTGAAAGAGCTGAGCCTGTTTAGCCTGGAGAAAAGAAGGCTGAGAGGGGATCTTTTCAATGTATATTTAAAATCTTGAGGGTGTCAAGACGATGGGCCCAGGCTCTTTTCAGTGGTGCCCAGTGATAGGACAAGAAGCAACAGGCAGAAACTGAAACACTGGAACTTCCATCTGAATATGAGGAAAATGTTCTTTATTGTGAGGGTAACAGAGCATTGGCACAGGTTGTATAGAGCAGTTATGGCATCTCCTTCACTGGAGATATTCAAAACCCATGTGGATTCAATCTTGTGCTGTGTGCTCCAGCTATCCCTCCTTGGGCAGGGGGGGTTGGACTAGATGATCTCCAGAGGTCTCTTACAACCTCAACAGTTCTGTGATTCTCTGAGCAGCCTTTCTCATAAACATTGCTGTGTGCTCATATTTTCTGTTATTATCACAGAGATATAAGAACAGTATAAGTAACATTGCTTTCAATTTATTAACTTAATTTCCTGTTTAGAGAGTTTCGACTGAGTGGTTTGGAAGAAAAGTTTTAGTTGAACTATACTGTCACCTTGTGGTGACCAGTGTTTCTCATTCAAATTCAAACATGAAAGTTTTATTTTCAAACTGAAGAATCTGGACACCGTACAAACACAGGTGTATTTTCAAACTAGATACCCTTCTTGTATCTGCTTTTTAAAAGATATCCAGGGTAGCTTTGTCACCACTATTTGCAACGAGGTGTCTACCTTTGAAGATCAAGATGACATACAGAAACAAAGGCATCCAAACTGATTGTCATGAAAATCTTGTCCTTCAATTATTCACTTTTCCTGCAGCCCAACAGAAACACTGTTACCTAGGCCAGAGCGTCCAGTTCCCAACAGGACCTAAAAACATTTGTTTGATCTCAGAGATCACATTTAGAAATAAATACTTCAGCTGGCCTGCATTTTTGAAGATAATTGATATCAAGCACCTACTAGCTTCTAGCATATGTCAGGCTTGAATCTTCATTATTGCTATCCCTTGCAGTCATCCCCATTTGTGTAAAGGACACACAACATGTGCACAATTAAGAGATGACACATGATGACATCTGACAGAAGTTGTTTGAGTATCAGTCTCACATTTGCCACACAGAATTCCTTTCAGCAGTGTTCAGGTTTTGAAGAATGTCCTGGTTTCAGTTAGAACAGAGTTAATTTTCTTCCTAGTAGCTGGTGGAATGCTGTGTTTTGGCTTAGGATGGGAAGAGTGCAGATAACACCCCGATGTTTTAATTGCTGCAGAGCAGTGCTTATGCTAAGCCAAGCACATCTCAGCTTCTTGCTCTGTCCTGCCAACGGGCAGGCTGGGGGTGCAGTAAGAGCTGGGAGGGGACAGACCCAGGACAGGTGACCCAAACTAGCCAAAGGGGTATTCCATACCATCTGGGGTCATGCTAAACAATATATAGGGGTGGCTAGCCGGGGGAGGGGGGCCAGACTGCTCGGGGTTAGGCTGGGCATCGGTCAGCGGGTGGTGAGCAATTGCATTGTGCATCACTTGTTTGTACACATTATTATTAGTAGTAGTATTATCATCATTGTATTATTATTATTATTGTTGTTGTTGCTATTATTATTGTTATTGTTATTATTATTTTCCTGTCTTATTAAACTGTCTTTATCTCAACTCATGGGCTTCACTTTCCATTTCTCTCCCCCGTCCCAGAGAGGGAGGGGGGAGGGTGAGCGAACGGCTGTGTGGTGTTTAGCTGCTGGCCGGGTTAAACCACGACAAAGAACCAGAACAACTACTCTGCTTTGGAGCAATTCCCACTGTGGTCACTTCAGCTGTACAACGGCGATGCTTGTACCCTGGCAATGTTGATAATTAGCAGTATAACACCAAATCCATGAGAAGCAAATGCCCCTGAGGCTATTAGGTGCTTATATCTACCTCGCTCTTTACTGCCTAGGTAGCTGTTTCAGCCTCCCTTGCCCCCCAGCAGGACTTGCATGTAAGGCTACACTGTGTTAGTGCAGGCAGGGACTGGAAGTAGGCAATTCTTCTCTTCTTCCTCAGCAAAGTGCCAGGGCAGAGCAAGGGGGTCAGGAAGGCCTATGGATGGGATCAGGTTGAGGCAGAGAGGCTTGTACACCTGAGGTGAGGGATGGAAGGAAAAATGGGTGGTTGTGTCCATTGTAACTTTTGGCTTCAGTTTTTCATCCCCAACTATACCAGACAGGCTGCAAAATACTGTGTAAGGGGATACAGAGAAAGGCACCCACCTCCACAGTATTCGATAAACCTTTAACTAGATGCATGCTATGATCATCTAGGATCATATTATCTGCTGGCATTGCAATGACAGTTTCCCCCATCACTGGCTGGATGCCAGGTGCTGTGTGGGAGCTGCAGTGGAACATAGGTTGTAGTGACAGACTGGTGTTTCCTGCATCAGAAAGACAGTCCTGAAATACAGACCTTCCATATCACTTGGGATACTTCCTATTGCATCAAAAAAGAGTGAGTTGGTCAGTGAATTTAGGCCGGTGCCATTCAATAGGTTATATATGGAGTGGTAATTCGTGTCAAAAAATTGGTTGATATTAATAAAGAAGGGGAAGATGTGGGAGTGTGGCCATGGGGGTCGGCAAACCCCTTGGTTGATGATAACATCAGACTCAAAGATAAGGACATCAGGAATGTAAAAGAGCTTAGAGGGAAAAAAGAAGGGTGATTCAGGAGAACACTGAAGATCCAGTTCTGCAAGAAGCTGATGCAAAAGCTACACGGCACTGGGCAGTCTGGGGGAGGAAGAAAGAGACTGGCATTCTCACGGTGCATGGTTTAACCGAGTTTAGTCCTGTGGGCTGTGTCAACAGAACTGGCTTTGGTTTGTACCCTTTCAGGACACTGAGGACCCAATTTCATGTCTGTGGGCAGCACGGCTAAGCGGGCAGTGTACTCTGTGTCACTGGGGACAGACGAGGGATTGACTGATGGGCAATGTCAGTGTGCCCTGCACAATGCTGCCGCCACCTTGCTGGAGCAGTTTGCGTGCTCCAAGCACCAAAATGTGCCTCTTGGAGGGCCGGGGGCAAGGCGAGGCAGAGCTGGAGGTGGTGTCAGGAAAGCCTCACGGCTCCTGCCAGGCACTGCGCCAGGCCTCAGCCCTGGGAGGCCAGACCCGCCCTGCGGCCTCCTGGCGCCCATCGGGTGCCACAGCTCCATGCTGCCTAGCAACAAGCGCCAGTGGCCTCGCTATTGGCTGAGCCCAGAGGCGCCAAGGCAGGCGGCCAATGGGGCGGCGCCTGGCCATGACGGAGCAGAGATGTCACAGGGCAGGGTGGGTGACATGGTGCTGGGTGTGCTGGGGCTGCGGCACTCCGGCGATGGTGGCGCACAGGCGAGGCGTGGCCTTTGGGCTGCTTGTGGCCCCTGAGGAGTTCTGCACCATCCAGCCTTTGGGGTTCTTCGCCATGCTTTCCCTGAGGAGAGCTTCATCATGCCGCTTTTCGTGTTGTTTTCACCGTCCAGCCCCTGAGTAGTGCTTCATCTTCTAACATTTGGTGTTTTTTCTTCACATTCTAGGCCCTGAGGAGTGCTTCTGCGTGCAGCTTCTGGCGTATTCTTCATTGCGACCCATGAGGAGTTCTTCATCGTCCAGCTTTTCGGGATCTCTTCACCACGTTTCCACTTTAGGAGAGCTTCATCGTCCAGCTTTTGGTGTTTCTCCACTGCAGCCTCTGAGGAGTGCCTTCTTGAGCAGTTTTTGGTGTGTTCTTCACTACATCGCTAAGCAGCATTTCATCGTGCAGCATTTGGGGGTTTTCCCCACACCACGTTTCCCCTGAGGAGGGCTTCACTATTCAGCTCGTCGTGTTTTCTTCACTGCGGCGCTTGAGGAGAAATTCTTCGTGGAGCTTTTTGGGGTTTCTTCTCCCTGTGGCCCCTGAAGTGTGCTTCTGCGTGCGGCTTTTGTTGTGTTCTTCACTACGGCCCTGAGGAGTTCTTCGTCGTGCAGCTTTTCTGGTTTTCTTCACTTTGGCCCCTGAGGAGAGCTTCGTGGTGCAGCTTGTGGTGTTTTCTTCACTGCGGCCCTGAGGAGTTCTGCATCGTCCAGCTTTTGGTGTTCCCTTCATTACGTTTACCCAGAGGAGTTCTTCAGCGTGCAGCTTTTCTGGTTCTCTTCACTTCGGCCCCTGAGGAGAGCTTCGTGGTGCAGCTTGTGGTGTTTTCTTCACTGCGGCCCTGAGGATTTCTGCACCATCCAGCCTTTGGGGTTCTTCGCCATGCTTTCCCTGAGGAGAGCTTCATCATGCCGCTTTTCGTGTTGTTTTCACCGTCCAGCCCCTGAGTAGTGCTTCATCTTTTAACATTTGGTGTTTTTTCTTCTCATTCTAGGCCCTGAGGAGTGCTTCTGCGTGCAGCTTCTGGCGTATTCTTCATTGCGACCCATAAGGAGTTCTTCATCGTCCAGCTTTTCCGGATCTCTTCACCACGTTTCCACTTTAGGAGAGCTTCATCGTCCAGCTTTTGGTGTTTCTTCACTGCAGCCTCTGAGGAGTGCCTTCTTGAGCAGTTTTTGGTGTGTTCTTAACAAGGCCAAGTGCCGGGTCCTGCACCTGGGGCGCAATAACCCCAAGCAGAGCTACAGGCTGGGAGAGGAATGGTTGGAAAGCTGCCAGGCAGAGAAGGACCTGGGAGTGATGGTGGATAGTCGGCTGAATATGAGCCAGCAGTGTGCTCAGGTGGCCAAGAAGGCCAACGGCATCCTGGCTTGTATCAGGAACAGCGTGACCAGCAGGGCTAGGGAGGTGATCGTCCCCCTGTACTCAGCTCTGGTGAGGCCGCACCTCGAGTACTGTGTTCAGTTTTGGGCCCCTCGCTACAAGAAGGACATCGAGGTGCTTGTTGTTGCTTGGTTTGGAGATTCACATCATGACGACTATTCAGCTCGTCGTGTTTTCTTCACTGCGGCGCTTGAGGAGAAATTCTTCGTGGAGCTTTTTGGGGTTTCTTCTCCCTGTGGCCCCTGAAGTGTGCTTCTGCGTGCGGCTTTTGTTGTGTTCTTCACTACGGCCCTGAGGAGTTCTTCGTCGTGCAGCTTTTCTGGTTCTCTTCACTTTGGCCCCTGAGGAGAGCTTCGTGGTGCAGCTTGTGGTGTTTTCTTCACTGCGGCCCTGAGGAGTTCTGCATCGTGCAGCTTTTGGAGTTTTCTACAATGAGGCGCTTTTTGGCATCTCCCATGTCTGTAGCCAGACCGACAGCTCCGTGCCTGACGTGTGAAGAAGCACATTCTTCTGTTTGTTTTCAATCTGCCAACACATCATTTCATGTAGAGCTGTCTTTTTTGTACTAGGAGGTGCCATGTTCTGTCATGCTGCAATAAATCTCTTTCAAACCGTTTCCGAGTTCTCTTGCCTCGTGTACTGGGTTTATGTGGCAAGGTTTTGGTAGCGGGGGGGCCATCAGGGTGGGTTCTGCGAGTAGAATCCAGAAACTGCGCCATGTTAGAGAAGGGCCCGCTGCTGGCCACAGCCAGGCCAAGAAGCGCTGTCGTTTGTGCCTCTGTGAGCTCCATATTTAAGAAAGGTTAAAAAAAAAAAAAATTGCTGCGGAAGAGCAGCTGGGAGAGAGGGAGGAATGAGAAACAGCCTTGCAGACGCCAAGGTCGGTGAAGAGGGAGGGGGAGAGGTGCTCCAGGCACCGGAGCCTGCAGCCTGTGGTGAGGACCACGGTGAAGCAGGCTGTCCCCCTGCAGCCCATGGTGTACCACGGTGGAGCAGGGTTCCACGCTGCAGCCTGCGGAGGAGACCCTGGTGGAGCAGGGGCAGAGAGCGACCAAGAAGGAGCGGCGGAGACAAAGCGCTACAGACTGACCTCAGCCCCATTGCCCCGCTCCCCTGAGCCACTCGGGGGGAGGAGGTGCACTGGGGGGGGGAAATCTTACTGTCTCCCTACTCGGAGTCTGCTTTGCCCGTCACAATACCTGCTGAGTGATCTCCCCGTCCTTATCTGAGCCCTTGAGCCCTTGGCATCGTATTTTCTCTCCCTTTCCCTTTCAGGAGGGGGAGTGAGAGAGCGGCCATGGTGGCACTCGGCTGCCCACCCAAGTAAAAGCACCACACAGTAACACCTAAACTAAAGTCCCTTTGCTGCATCTGAAGTCCTTTCTTCCTTGTCCTAAATCTCTGGCCTGGGGAGAAGTTTGCTCGCTTTTTATTTGCAGCATCCTTCTCCACATCTCGGTTCTGCCTGCTCCTGACATTAAAGCCTTAGTCCATTAATCCAATGTTTAATCTTTCCTTAGAGACCATGTTTCCTAAAAGTCTGATCCTAAGAAGGGTCGTTCTTAGCATCACTTCCTGGGTTCCTTGGATGCTTTCTGCTTGGTGTGTGTGTTCCTTGAAATACAATCCTCAGAAATGGACACGATTTCAGTGGAAAATTTCACAGTAGACCCCACACTCTGGATAGAGCAGTCTTCCGCTCCCTCTCACCTTCTGCAACCTGCTGATGGGAGCACGAGGTGGAGGGTGCCGAAGGCTTTCTGAAGGCGACACATGGGGGTCTTCCCTGAGCAAGGTGTTCTGCTGTCAGAGAAGAAAACGGCTTTGTTGTTTGTTTCTCACCATCGGCACTTTGTTGCAGTTTCAGTTGTGATTGCCTAACTACACATAACCTATTGGATTATTTCTTTGGGTATTTTTGCAGGAGTGGACATTTAACTCATTAGTTCAAACAGTGAGATCACGTTCATGTCATTCACTTACTTTTCAGCCGAATGCAACTTTTCATAGAATTTGCTAGCGTTGCAAGGGCCCAGCCATGACTGCTCTCCTCTTAAGGCACCTCCAGTGCTAAGGAGACGGGGAAAGATTTTGGGAGTGCATTTTGTGTCTTCCCAGTGGGATGCTGATGCACTAAACTTTTCTATCATGGAGCATGATGTGAATCTCCAAACCAAGCAACAACAAGACAACAAAAACAAAACGCTCTTGCTACTGTCTCCCATGATATCCTGCTAACAAAGCTGACAAAGCGTGGGGCAGAAGAGCGGACAGTAAGGTGGGTTGCGAACTGGCTGACTGGCCGAGCTCAGAGGGTGGTGATCAACGGAGCAGAGTCCGGTTGGAGACCTGTGACAAGCTCAGGGGTCGGTGCTGGGGCCCATCTTGTTCGACAGCTTCATCGACGACTCTGATGAGGGAACAGTGTCCACCCTCAGCAAGTACGCTGGCGATACAAAGCTGGGAGGAGTGGCTGGCACGCCAGAAGGCTGTGCTGCCATTCAGCGAGACCTGGACAGGCTGGAGAGCTGGGCAGGAAGAAACCAGAGGAGGTTTCACAAAAGCAAGTTGCACCTGGGAAGTGTTATATATGGAGTGGTAATTTGTGTTGAGACAATGGTTGATATTAATAAAGAAGGGGGAGATGTGGGAGTGTGGCCATGGGGGTGGGCAAACCCTGTGGTTAATGACAACAGTAGACTCTTAATGATGAGGCCATCAGGAATGTACAAGAGCTTAGAGGGAACAAAGAAGGTTGACTCAGGAGACTCCATGCCGTCTGGGGTTGCTTGTTCTCCGGCCATGAAGGCATGGAAGTTGCTGCGTGTTTGCTGTTGCTGGGCAAAGTTGTTTGACCAAGGAAAAGTTGTTTTTGAAAAGGATTGCTGTGGGGAGAAGGGTATAAGAGGGGAGCCTGCCCTCAAGGTAAAAAAAAAAAAAAAAAAAAAAGGCAACACGATGAAGTTATGTCATCAATAAAGAAGCAGAAAGAAGGAATGAAAAGGAACAGGCTAGCAGAACAGTGACCAGGACGGGAACAGCAGGCACATTGATTGCCTCATGAAGATAGGTTCGGCCAGACTCAGCAAACCGCTCAGAGAAGCTCGTACAGAAAGTCGCTGGAAATGGGCGCACCGGAGCTGCAAAGAAGCTCACACTGAGAGAAGCGGAGCCGCGCACACAACTGCCCCTCGCTGGTAAGCAGTTGCGCATTATGGGGAATCATACGTCCTTAGAAACAAAGACTGTCCTGGTAACCTTACGGTTTATTCTCCTTCTTAACAATCAGACAGTTTATGATCCTGAAATATGGGACCAAACTGAGGTCAAGGTGTGGGACTCTGCAACTAAAAACGACATGGTTGCAGTGGGATTGCTCAGCACCTGGCGAGCAGTCTCTGAGGCCTTGAAGAGCCGTGTGGGACCACAGTCAGACACGTCTGGTTTGCCAGACACTGAGGGAGCTGCGGGCTCCTTTACTGATCCGACTGCTACGCCATCGGCCCCTCTGCTGCTACAGCCATCGAAGGCCTTTGCTGTTCCGCCCCCTGGTGACCTGGACGTGCCTTTTGACCCAGGCCCTATGGGCCTTGCAAAGGAGATGGATATGCTTTTCTTCGATGCGGGAAGTACGGGATACATAAGGCCCAAAGACTGAGTTGCTTAACAACTTAAAGCGAGACATATTGCTCCCACGACTAGCCCTGGAATTCTCCGGTGTTTGTAATGAAGAAAAGGAATGGAAAATGGAGACTGTTGTGTGTAATCAAGAAAAGGAATGGAAAACGGAGACTGTTAAGTCATGGAACTTAAAGGACTGTTTGTTACCTTTCCTGATTGTACCTATGTATAGGCATACTCGGGTTTCATATGTAAAAGCAATGTTCTGTATATTTAGAATATTTGCTGTTCGTGTGTGCGTGTTGGTGGAGCGTAGACTCCCCGCACACCCAGCGCTGTTTGCTTGCCTTTTATACCTTTTATACCTTTTATAAATATTCTTTTATAAATATTACTAAATTCAGAGTGAGATTAGACTTCATTTATAACAAGTAGCTGTTAGTATGCAAGACTGTGGTTTTAAGGAGGCTGGAGTTCACAAGTGGCAGTGAATGCCATCTTCATACATGACCTGCATGGGGGCTAGGAGCTGCTGAGATGATACGGGGTCAGCCATGGCTCTGCCCATTCCATACCCTTTAAATTTCCAGCCGTCCTGAATACTGAAGAAGGCTGCGTGATGATACCAAGAGTCCTTTCCTAACAGGTTAAAAATATTTAAATGAACAAGATTATTTTTACCCCACAAAGGACAAGAATAATTCCTTTGGCAATGTATCCTTGCAGGCAGCCAAACCAACACACTGCTGTTGAAGGCTGTTGCTATGGTATCTGTCCAACATCTGTCCAGCATCTTACAGATTTCTGAGACCTAACGTGAAAAAAAGAGAAGAAAAGAGGCACCAGATGAAAGATGCATACCCAGGTTGCTGGGAAAATATGACCTAGTCCATCCTGTAGGACGAATTCATACTTAAAGAGTGTTTTTGTTTGTTTGTTTGGTTTGGTTTGGTTTGGTTTGGTTTTTTCCAGTGAGAGTTGAGAGAGATTTGTTTCTCACCTTTCACTACAGATGGACCATGGATGGACTAGATGCAATATATTTTCATCTAAGGGTGGAAATCTCCAAAGTGAAAGAAGTGAGGTGCCTGGGACACACCTTTGTGTGCCTGGAAACGATGCAGATAAAATCAAAATGGCTTTTTTTGCCCCATCTCTCAGTCCTAGCAGAAGTCAAAAGCCTTCCAGCACTTAAATCTGTGCTGAAGGAATTCAGTGGCAGGCCACACTCAGGAAACAAATGACAAATTAACATCAGAACAACTGCACAAGGCTGATTTGCACCAGAGCGAATATGCAACAGATGAGGCCTAATTGTTTTTGAGATGGTGCCATGGGCTGATCTCTTTTTCTGTACAAAGAGCTCTATATTACAGGGTTTCAATTGTCCACATGTTGTCAAAGAGCTCTACATTACAGGGTTTCAATTGTCCACATGTTCTTCATGGGAGGGCTCTTCACGGTTTGCAGGCTTATAATTCCACAATCAATGTTAAACAAAGTGGCTTTATCATCATTTTCTGATTTTCATTTAGGAGTATATGCATTGAGCTGGTGATAAAATAAACACAAATTTATGCAGCTTTCTCTTGTTATAAATGAAGATACAACTCAATCTGAATTTAGTAATATTTATAAAAGGCTTTTTATTTACTTTTTTAATTTTTTATTTTTATTTATAAAATAGCGCTGGGTGTGCGGGGAGTCTACACTCTAGCAACATTCACACACTAACATCGAACTTTCCAAATATACAGAACATGGCTTTTACATATTCATAAGTATAGAGTATGCCTATACATATGTACAGTCAGAAAAGATATCAATTGAAACATAAATATGGCAAAGTTTTCTGAATTCTGGCAAGGGTTTAACAAACAATCCTTTAAGTCTATTACTATTAATGTCCATGACTGGGGGAGCACTGTTGGGGTTGGTAATCCCAGTTGAAGTGCTCCCATATCTTCCGTGACTTCACTGGTTTCTCTCAGACCATATAATGGTCTTCATTTTCCATTCCTTTTCTTGATTACTAACACCAGAGAATTCCAGGGGTAGTCGTGGGAACAGTGAAGGCCTGCAGTGGCAGTAGCGGTTGGGGGGTGATGGTGCAGCAGGAGGATCGGTGGCCAAGACTGCGGCTCCCTCACAGCCTGGCAACCCACACATGTCTGACTGTGGCCCCACAGGGCTCTGTAAGGCCTCAGAGACTGCTCGCCAGGTGCTGAGCAATCCCACTGCAACCTTGTCGTTTTTAGTTGCAGAGTCCCACACCTTGACCTCAGTTTGGTCCCATATTTCAGGATCATAAACTGTCTGATTGTTAAGAAGGAGAATAAACCGTAAGGTTACCAGGACAGTCTTTGTTTCTAAGGACGTATGATTCCCCATAATGCGCAACTGCTTACCAGCGAGGGGCAGTTGTGTGCGCGGCTCCGCTTCTCTCAGCGTGAGCTTCTTTGCAGCTCCGGTGCGCCCATTTCCAGCGACTTTCTGTACGAGCTTCTCTGAGCGGTTTGCTGAGTCTGGCCGAACCTATCTTCATGAGGCAATCAATGTGCCTGCTGTTCCCGTCCTGGTCCCTGTTCTGCTAGCCTGTTCCTTTTCATTCCTTTTCTCTACTCCTTTATTGATGACATAACTTCATTACATCGTGTTGCCTTTTCATCTCAAGGACAGGCTCCCCTCTTATACCCTTCTCCCCACAGCAGTCCTTTTCCAACAACTGGTCAAACAACCTTGCATATTTCCAACAGTTGGTCAAACAAGCTTGCATATAACAGCAACAGCAAACCCCCAGCAACTTCCATGTCTTAAGGGCTGCAGAACAAGCAACCCCGGATGGCATGGCTCCTGAATCACCCTTCTTTGTGCCCTCTAAACTCTTTTACATTCCTGATGGCCTCATCGTTGAGTCTGATGTTATCACCAACCATGGGGCTTGTCGACCCCCATGGCCACACTCCTACATCTCCCCCTTCTTTATTAGCATCAACCATCTTCTTGACACGAATTATTACTCCATAGATCACACTCTGTGCGTGTAATTTTGCCCAGTACTAACTCTGATGTAATTCCCCATAGTCCCTAGGTCTATTGGAGATGTATGGTAGGAGAATACATGTGGCAGAGACGAATTAAAATCGATTTTTCACTGCTTATATCTGGTTTAATGCTTTAGACGGTATCACGGGAGCTGCATGCCACAGACAAGCAGACTCTCCACTGCTCACTTCCCCTTTATCACAGCCAAAAATGCCCCGCTCCTGGACGTTTAAAGTACCAGGAGCTCTCCCCAAGCCCCGCAGCCTAGGCATGCGCTTCTGGGGCGGCCGTAGCGAGCACAGCACAGCGGGGAAGGGGGCAGAGAGCGCCTGAGGGGCCGGGCCGGAGGGGGCCGGGCCGTGCTGCGCGGCCGCTCCCCCGGAAGCCGTTTCGGGGCTATAGCGGAAGGGAGGCGGGGCCCGGCCTCTTTGGTGCTGGCGGCGGGGGAAGATGGTGAGCGCCGGGACGGGGGCGCGGGGCATCGGCCGCCATCCGCCGCCACGCCGCGCCCGGCGGCACCGCGGGCCACAGAGGGGGCTCGAGGAAGCCCCGGCGCCACGATGCGGGCCCGAGCGGCGGCGTTGGGGCGGCCGATGGAGGGCACCGGCCTCGGGGCCTTGGGGCCTTGGGGCCTGGGGCCTGGGCCTGGGCTGGCGGCGGGGGAGGGGGGGGGGGGGGTTAGGGTCGTGCTGGCGGCGGGGCGGGGAGGCTGAAGGGACGGGGCTCGGTTGACCTGGCCGCCCGCGGTGAGCGTGGGGCAGGCGTGCGGGGAGTAAACGCGTTTTTGGAAAAATAAGTTTAATATTTGTTGGTGAGGAGGCTGAAGGAAAAGAGAAGGGCCTTGGGGGTAAACGCCGGGTGGTTTCACGTGGATCAGTGCAGAGCGGGGGGGGGATGGGGGCAGGGTGGTGGAGGGAAGGCCGAGGAGCCCATTTCTGAAAATGGAGGAGGCCTGCAAGTAAAACTGGGGGGGTGGTTTAGAGTTCAGCGTGGCGCTGACACACTGTGGCAGAGTCCTACCCAGCAGGTAATTCCTAATTAATACCTCAGAGGAGTTAGGGAACTTTTGCTGGTATTTTAGACAAAGTTATCCTTTGAGGTATGGATGTATCTATCAAGTGGTCGTGATATTTACACATGCAATGTCTTGAAATCTTTGTCAGACGAAGGGCACGTCATCATTTGGTAAGCGAAGAAACAAGACACACACTTTGTGTCGCCGATGTGGGTCCAAGGCATACCACCTGCAGAAGTCTACCTGTGGGAAATGTGGATATCCTGCAAAGCGTAAGAGAAAGTGTAAGTATGGAGCTTTTAACTGACTTGAGCTTAAGTACTTGCATTTCTCTTCAGTAGTTAGACTTTTTTTTTTTTTTTCAAACCAGGGAAAAATAGTCTGTCATCCTGGAATATTTGAAGCTTTTTTGAATTGAAATTAATACTGATTTAATTAATTTAGCTGATACTTCAGCTACCTTGCAGTATTACTACATAAAAATTGACTTGGTTTAAAACTTTTTTTCTTCCTGTTGCTGAATATTTGTGCCATTCAAATGTACTGTGCAGCAAATTATTTTGTGGACATCATGAGTAACAATAACTTCCATGTTCTAGATAACTGGAGCGCAAAGGCTAAGAGGCGCAACACCACTGGTACTGGTCGCATGAGGCACCTGAAGAAGGTTTATCGTCGATTCAGGTATGATGTTTCATTGCAAACTAGTATAACATGAAATCTTACGTGGATTTCACTTTATTCTGAAATCCATCTTGATTTGTAGTTAACATGTTTAGTTAGCACACTTAATGTGGTATGGTCTTCCTTTTAAAATATATCATGAAATAAAGGATGCCTTATGTAATTGGTAGCATATTCCTTTGAGGTTATAAAGCTTACCATTAGTAATACGTGGGCTGTATAAAAAGCTCTGATGTTTCTTTTAAATGCAGGTAGTGCAAAACAGAGGGTATTGTAATAAAATGGCCAAACTTTAAAAGATACTGCAAGTATTTGTGAGTCAGTTAGGTTGCTGATTGCACTCAAGTGTGGGTTTTTATAAGGGAATTCTTGAAATATGTTCTAATCCCTTCACTTAAATCCACAAAAAAAAGTTGAGAATTGAAATACTTCTGTAGTCGCTCTGTTACCTGGGTGGACTCAGTTAACAGTAAGTAGTTATAATACCAGATTGTGTTCGAGGTTTCAAGATCTTACTATAAAGCAGAGAGTTGTACTTATGAAGTAACGTAGGGGAAGGTACTGTGCTGTTAAATTAAGAATTCTTCTTGTAATTAAATCCGTGTTCTAAAACAAAACTGTGTAACTTCTGGTCTAGTAAGTCCTGGAACTAGGTGTAGTAGAGGGATCAGTTTTGTAGTTTTTTTTTTTTTTTTTTTTTTTTTTTTTTTTAATTATCACAGTCCATCCCAGCAGCAGCCAGAAAATAGCTCTTGTATAACTGCAACCTCTGTTCCACCAAGTGTGGCTGAAATGGAAGTGTCATTTCCTGACAGCAAGCTTGGGGCTGACTCTTCTGTCATGCCTGTGCTAATTTTTGGTTGGAAGCACGGAGAATTTCTGTAAGAAATTGACTTGATTTTTCAGTTCTAACAAACTGAAACGTATTGTTGAGTTGCTTAGTAGAACTTAAAATATGGGATGCCTTCAGCTGATGTTCTGGATCAGTCTCACTGTTTGCCCTCAGAAATCTTCCTATTTGAAGAAGTCAAAATTAACAGAAGAAAGAAAACCATACCACTAATTCCAAACAGCTTGTCAATGATGCTTCTTACTAAAAATGTCTGAACATATGAACTTCATAGTGATTTCAGTGCATTACTGAGATAAGCTGACAAAAAGATGATAAACTTGATCTGTAATATTAATTATTAGAACAAATGACCTTGAGCAAAAGTATACCTTTTAAAAAGCGGTAACTGTATTTCTAATTGCAGGAATGGATTCCGTGAGGGAACCACACCGAAGCCTAAGAGAGCAGCTGTTGCAGCCTCCAGTTCATCATAAAGATTCATCTATTTGCTAAAATAAATGGTCTTATCCAGATAATCTTGTACCTTTTATATGTTTTACTTTATTGAAATACGGGATTCCTGAAAATACATATACTTAGAAACAAAATTTCTTAAGAGGCTTTATGTGTTACTTGAGACGTGACTTGCAGGTGAAATGGAATGTTGGCACTTGAAACTTGCCTTTGAGTTTCACTGTGTCCATAAAGAACCCTGAACATGCGAGCATCTCTGATGAGTCTCTTAGCATGGAGAATTTATTTCTAAAACAGTAACTTCTATAACAGCTCTTCAGTGCTGTTCTAAGACGCAATAGGTTAAGAGGGATGCTCAGTCTTAGACATCGTTCACTGTTCTGTGGGCTCTGGAAGGCTACAAAGAATACTGCATATTCAGTGGGTTGTTGCTCCAGGGAGGGGGAGAAACTCCCAAATCTGGAGGGGCTTATTGCCAGATGCAAAGGGATGGGAGATAGGTCATCAAGGCAGAAGTTACCCAAATGGTCTTGAGAACGGCAGTGTGGAAAGTTGATGCAGACAAATTATGCTGGGTATAAACAAGTAATAGTAAGGTACATAAGTAAGTGGGTTATATTTGAATTATGGACTGATACCTGATAAACGTGCATCCTGCATGGTGTTGCTGGGTCACTTGGCTTGTTTCAAGCTATCAACCTTTCAAAAAGTTCCTCATAGCACAAAGGATGGTAGTCATTGGATGGGTTTAGAGGATTTTGAGATGTCGAAGACAAAATATAGAGTGGCAGTGTGGGGGAAAACCTGATGTTTCCTTGAAGCGTTGGCCTGTTTTTTATTCCTTTGCTTTCATCACTGATCTCAAAGAATTGCAGAATGGTTTGGGTTGGAAGGGACCTTAAAGATCTCCCAGTTCCAAACCCCTGCCATGGGCAGGGACACCTCCCACCACACCAGGTTACGCAAAGCCCCATCCAGCTTGGTCTTAAAAACTTCCAGGGATGGGGCATCCACAGCTTTTCAGGGCAACCTGTACCAGAAATTTCCAGAGATAGCACACAGCTTTGTCAACAAATGTGTCAGCTAATGTAAATCATTAAAGAAATTTTCAGCAAGGTTTGAAACTGGGGTGTATACAGCTAGAGTGCCTTTAAAAGACACATAGTTTGTGTGCTGGATAATTTAATGTATCTACTTAGGCTGTTTATAAGCAAGAGAAAATTTGCTGTTTTTACCTTAGCCTGTAACAAGCACTCTGTTATCAACTGGTCATCTGAGAGATGTAAGTGTAAGTGTTGAGGTTTTAAAATAGATGTGTATTGCACATAAGTACCTGTGTATTCACAGGTCTAAGGAATTCCTCTGAAATGTGCTTCTTGATGAGCTACCTGAAAATGAGTAAATAGACAAAGTAAGTGTACATGCTTTTTTATTAGAACATCCCCTCAAAACATCTTAAAACAGGAGATCAGCAAGACAGCAGAGGCTTGGTGAACAATACTACTGCACGCATTCTGAGTGGAAATTAGAGCCTTTGTGTTGTAAACTGTTCATCCTGTAACCTGAGACTTGTTTCAGCACCCTGTTACACTGACACAACACGATACAACACTGCAAAGGCAAGTGCTCTGCCATTTGATGCTGCTACCAGTTAGTTGCTTAGCATTAATTATGTTACACTGTATTGTGCTCCTGAAAAACAAGCATTTGTAATAACATAGCATTTGTAATAACATACAATATGTAACAACATACAATAACATACAAAAAAACAGTGATTGAAACTTGAAATGACTCACAGTAACCTTTAAACCTACAAACTTTTTCCAGAGATATTTCTACCTGCAGTAAGAACAAGTTCTCTGTTGGAGCAGTTTGACAGCATTTTCAACTGCTCTTAAAATGCTTTGGGGTTATATTAAACCAAAGAGCTTGGTTAATCACCAACACATAAGTTATAGTTAGACTACAAGTCAGCTTTGTTGGACATAGATTCTGAAGCACTTCATTTGTAGTGTTTCCTTAAATGCTGAAAACTTGAAGTTTGTGCTTGTTCTTTTTAGCATTTAGGTAATCTTTTGTTGAGATCGCGTTCAAATAATCTTAACTTGAGGGTTATCCATTAGAATTGAACCCCTGCATAGTGCTCACTGTAGTTTACATCAGTCCCTTTCTGTACAGAACTATTACCATACAGTTTGTTTATTTTTGCACCCTTCAGACTGATACACATGCCACAGTTAACCTAAGAGACCATTACACAGTATTATCTAAATTGTTTCCAAAATCACAAAATGTCATATTCAGTGTTGCAAGTCTCACTTTTCAGACAACACTGTATCAGATGATTTAAATGAAGGTTTCTTACGGAGAGGTGTTTGAGCAACTGTGGTGGCAGAAGATTAATCACTTTTGGTATGTCTAGCTCCAGAAGTGTAATAGCATGCTAGAGTTTAAAAAGGGATCCTTGTCAGCTTGACCTGAGGGTCAGAATGTTTTTTCAGTCTCCAAATTGTAAACAGGAATTCTGCTTAGTGCCATGGAGCAGTATTTCATCTGTGTTGCTTCATAATGTAAATCGAAGGGATGGTGAGATCTGACACAGCAGCTGAATGCATAGTGAACCATACATACCGGACAGCTAACCAGGGAGCCTCTTTAAGTCCAGAGCTCTAGTTTTATAGTAGGGTGATTTTGCTTTTCTTATTATGGTCTTTTGAGGGTAAGAAGGAACAAATGCATAGAACAGTACTAAATTTTATTAGTTGCAGATGATAAAATTAATGCAATCCCTTAAAGGGAATTTAGACATTTACTACTGTTGTACTGCCTGCAAGTACATGTAAATAGTAGTACCTATTTTAGATCGCATGTGTGCACTGGCAAACCCTATGTCACCTGTATCAACAAGAGGTTGTTGCCTCCACAACAGGAACAGCTGAAGATGTTTCTATGATCCAGTGTGCTGACATATAGTGGTGTTAATTTTGCTTTAGGTAGGAGTCGTGACTAACTCCTCTGCTGCTGTATTGATAGGTAGTATGGACACCAGTCCAGCTACTTTTTTTTTTTCACAATGACACAACAAGATTTACTAGATTTTAGTGGCTTCCTGGAAAAGGAAGGGGCAAAAGTGAGGAAACTGTTTGGGAAGAAGTATTAGTCACTTTTTCCTTATGAGTTTACGTGAAAATGGTTTGTGCTTTGATTCATGACGATGATGTTAAGATCTCTCCTAAATTACTTTCTCACACACTGCCTAAATACTACACTGGATTCTTAAGCTTCTCTCACCCTAACTGAGAACCTTTGAGGTCTTGACACTACATACATACTACAATACAAATGTGAGAGGGTTTTTAGCTCAAAATACCAAATAACTTAATTGATGTTATTTCTCTTACTCAGAATGCATATAAACTCCACTGCCACATCATGGGGCAGTTGATGTAAGATGTGTCCATAAAAACATAAAGTTAATCTCCAATTTCTGGGTTTTTGTTGTTGTTGTTTCATGAACTAAAAATAAATATGTTAGTGCAGCAGTCCTCAATTCAGGTTGTGTACAAGTTGGCCAAACTCTGTAATTTCTTCCTGGAAACAGTCATATTTCTTGTCCGATGGGGAGATCAATGTTCTACTGCTTTCCATGGAGCGTTACTTTCCCAGTGTTTTTATCCCTAGGGACCAGAAAACCATGGACTATGCCTCCTAACAAGGTATTTTGTATGTAGGACAAAGATCCTACATTTAGGTATAGGGAAAGATGCTAAAGGACAAACTGAGTTTTCTAATTGCAATTAATATGGGATAAATAACGTTTTTCATCATACTTTTTTTTCTCATGGTAAGCTTACCTAGTGATTCTCTGCTGTCAAATATGCAAAATGACTTTCCATTAGAATTCAAGATATAATTAATCACTGGGATTCTGTCATCCAATAAGGAACAATTACAGGAATTATTTTCAACTATTTTATCAAATACATACACTCTTACTATGTGCTCCCCGTATGCCCTGGAAATACTGGTAGAAAATTTCAGGCTTTTTGCTTCAGTAGTCGCAGGTGGTCCCAGCTATCCCTTGGTTCAAGCATCCCCTACTGAGCAGCATTAAACTCTTGCAGCCATTTTTTCCTTGTTTTTGTATTTCTGTGGCTTCCAGCAATGGTTCATGCTTCTCTTGTGTGGTTTCTTCAAGGACAATGCTGCAGGTTTCTCAAATATGAATCTATTAATCAGCTTCCTGTGGAAAACATTTTCAACAATGTCTAACCCTGATGCTTATTATTCTGCTGTGGGATATGGGAGGTTGTAGTGGGTTTACATGGCAAGGTTTTGGTAGCAGGGGGCCATAAGGATGGCTTCTGTGCAAAGGACCTAGAAGCTGCCCCACGTTAGGTAAGGGCCCTGCTGCTGACCAGAGCCGAGTCAATAAATGATGTTGTTTGCACATCTGTGAAAGCTTATTTCTGAAAGGGGGAAAAACAAACCAAACCAAACCAAACAAACAAAAACAACACTGTGCCACACAGCAGCTGGGAGAGAGAGAGGAGTGAGAAACAGCCTTGCAGGCGTCAAGGTTCCATGCTACAACCCATGGAGGAGACCATGGTGGAGCAGGCGGACCTGCACTGACGGAGGCTGTGGCTGGTGGTGATGAAGGAGACGTTGAGGAGGCAAGGACAATCCCCAGACAAGGACTGTATATTTCAAAACAAGACACTGGAACTCATGATAAGGAAGCGACAGACGGACAGAGAAACAAATGTAAGGACTATAAATCTCGAAACTGGACATTGGAATTCATTATAAAGATACAACAAATGGAAGAATTAGCAACAACCAGCTCTTGCAATTAAGAAACATGCCAACTCAGCAGATTCCTGGCCAAAGGTGAAAAGTACACTGTGAGGAAGACTTGGGGTCTTCCTCCCAAAGACCCCTGCCCACGTCCCAAAGACCCCTGCCCACAATTCTTGGAAGGCTCTACGCAGGCGCAAGGTGCCAAAAGGCTAATTAGCATGAGAAGCGAGGGAAGGCGGGGATAGGTAATGAATATGTATAGGCGCTTGTAGAATATTGATAGATGGATTGTATAAATTCAAGACTGCTTTCTGCTTTGGGTATGCACGATAGGTGGAGAGATCCCCCATGCATCCAGTGCTGCAATAAAGAATATACCACTTAAAGGAATTTCGGCTTCAATCTTTGAATCAGTGGAAGACCCCTGCCAGAGCAGGTTCTGGGCTGGACCTGTAGCCTGTGGAGAGGAGCTCACACTGGAGCAGGGGGTCAAGGGGGAGCTGCTGCCCGTGGGGGAGCCAGGTTGGAACAGTTTACTCCTGGGGGATGGACCCCGTGGTATGGACCCATATCTGGGGCAGTTCTTGAAGAGCTGCTGCCTGTGGGAGGTCCATGCAGGATCAGTTCAGAAGGACAGCATCCCATGGGAGGGACCCCACGGTGCAGAGAAATAGAGTGACCAAGAAGGAGCAGTGGAGATAAAGTGCCATAGACTGACCACAGCCCCCATTCCCTGTTGCCCTGCACCACTCGGGGGAAGGAAGTAGAAGAGGGTGGATGGGGGGAAGGTGTTTTTAATTTCTTTCCTTTGTTTCTCACTTCTCTAGCATGTTAGTAAAAGGCTATAAATCTTACTGTCTCCCTACTCTGAGTCTGTTTTGCCCATCATGATAATTGTTGAGCAATCTCCCTTATCTCAGTGCTTGAGCCCTTTGATTCATATTTTCTCTCCCTTTCCCTTTGAGGAGGGGGAGTGAGAAGGTGGCTGTGGTGGAACTCAGCTGCCGACACAAGTAAAACCGCCACAGAGGTAATGGTGCTGGATAAAACATGTCATGGAGTAGAAAGTTAACTTTACATAAATCAACATGAAATACTTTTTATGTTAGCACTTTTAAAGCTAAGGTCTCATTTTATTACAGAATTGAAATTCAAGTAAATTAAAAGCTTTAATTACTGCTTGCTAATAGCTCTGAATTTGTTCTGCTCTTCCTTAAGAAGAGAGGATGCCCAGATGGGAACAAAGCCTGATGCTCGCTCATTTCCCTCCAGTGCTGTACATATGCTGAGGATCTGTTAGGGACGGATGGGAACTGCTGCAGAAGACAGGAAGTTCTGCTGCAGAGATCAAAACTACACAAAGAGAACTTGCCAGATTTCTGTACTCTATTCTTCACAGTTACACGAGCTAAAAAAATTGTACGACCATATGATTCTCAGTCCTCCTAGTGCTGAACAGGAGCAGTGAAAACAAATTAGAATTTCTGTGGAAGTACTTCTCTTTAGATGATGTCCAGAAAGGGCAAAACTAACATTCCTGAATCAGAAGTCAGAAAGTGAACAATCTGGCATCTTTACACATTAACACAGGCTTACTAAAGAACATTAACATTTGATTTTCCTGCATTACGTTTTTATATTTTATATTAATTAATTATGTTTATATTTTTATATTAATTTATTATGTTTAAATTAAAGATTTTACTGGTCAATTAGTGCAGGCTGAAGGCATCTAATATTTTCTGCTCGGATGATCTTCATGAAAATGCTTGAAATTAAAATTCTAAACTACTCAGATCAGAATCATTACTTTTATTTTCCTTGTTTTTACTATTTTACCATGTAAAATGTTATTTTATTTCACGTCATGCAAATTTTAAAATACATATTAAGAGTAGTACCTACATTGCTTACCAACTTATATTTTGGCACTGGCTGAATAAATTACTATTTTTTTCCAAATAATAATAATAATAATAAAGTTTTAAAAATAATTTATATGAAATCTTATTTATTTATTTATTTTTATTTCTTTCTTTCACAGTAATAAACAGATGGGTTTTAATTTTTTACCCTTTTAGGGCAGAGGGATGATTCTAAATATGTAGTAAAATAGTATTAACAATATAAAAATATTAGTAACAGATATATGATGTATATGACATATATAATTAGTAAGTATCAGTATTATTAATAATATAAATAATGTAAAAGTATCTTCCATGGACCTGAGTTTGTTTTCCAACTTTCTGTTAAATTAATGACTGCTGCAACATAAGTAATACTGAATTCTCTCTGAACCAAGTTTAAGGTCATTACTCGTATTTTTAACTTCCTGTTGTCTGCACGCTGAAAGATCCTTATGTGGTCTGTATTATAATACATTGATCTATTTGCAGACACATTTTGGGGCTGTGCATAGGGTTGGCAAGGGAAAGCATTTTATTGGTTTTGTTCACTCATTCTGGAGAGCAGGGGAACAGAGAAAGGATGGGAGTTGGCAGCAGCCTTCCTCTCGAGTCGATGATCTCCCTAGACAAAAGTATCTACTCAATTGTCACTTTTTTCCCCCAATTTCATCCGTTTCTTTGAAGGCGGGGTGGGACAGCTCTTTCGGACAACCCGGCCACAGGCGGCAATAAGGAAGGGCGGTCTCCGGCGTGTCTCCCTGAGGAGAGGGGAGGGTTTAAACCAAGGCTTTATTAAAAAAAAAAAAGAAAGAAACAATGACTCGGCGGGCCTGTTTTTCTGTATTTTCGGAGCCGCCTAACCAAGATGTCGCCTCACGGTGGCGCCAGGAGGGACAACCCCCTCTCAGCCCCGAACAGACCTCTTCCCCCCCCCCGCAGGGCCGCTGGGCTGTCCCGCACCCCCCCGCGGAGCCGCAATGGTTCGTTCCGCGCAGGGCGGCCGGGCGGTAAATGCGGCGTTCATTGCCGGGCTTCGGTGCGGGCGGGCGCAGTGTGGTTGCTCCTCCCCCGTCGGCCCTCCGTCCCGGCGCGGGCGGGTGACACTATGCGCAGACTCGGCCCTTGGCTCAAGATGGCGGCGGCGGATAAACAGAAGCACGAGCACGGGCGGGTGAAGATCGGGCACTACATCCTGGGCGACACGCTCGGCGTCGGCACCTTCGGCAAAGTCAAGGGTGAGCCGCTTGTCCCGGCTCCTCCGGCCGGGGGAAGGGCGAGGTGGCGGGCGGTGGGCGAGGTGCGGGGTCGCGCTCTCAGGCAGGGGGGGAGGGGGGAAGGGAGCGGTGGCTGTCGCGACAGAGTCGCGACTGCGGGGCTGCCGACCGAGAAGGTGTCGGGGGTGTCGTGATCCGTGTGTGCGGAGGCAGCGCCGGGAGCCGGGCGGTGTCGGGACGAGGGGAGGGAGGGCGATAAAAGCGGCGGGCTGGGCACGGAGGTGAGGGAGGCGCGGTCTTTGGGACGAATTCGGTCGGTTTTTACCCAACTTTCGGACTTAAAAAAAAAAAAAAAAAAAAAAAGTTTTCCTGTTAGGGGTGCAGGTACCCCGCGGCGGACTTGCAATGGAATAGAGATTAAGGTTTCCCCTCGATTGCTCTTCCTCATCTGGCCGCTCTGATAAAGGTTTCGTCACTTGGCAATTTAAGAAAAAGCATTAAAAAAAAACCCCTCCTAATTACTCAGTTCCTGTTCAGGTAGGGTTTCCATCGCGCTTCCGTGGTGTGTGGGTCAGGCATACGGCTTCTTGGAAGTGGGGGGTTTTAGTTTTAACAGCAGTAGCAGCCCCCAAAATGGGCTGGAAAGCCAGCGCTTTGCACAGCGCCTGGTAAAGGTCTCCCGCTGCCAAGGCATCTGTCGGGCGAATTTGCCTTTTCACTTGCCTCTTTACCATCATAGATAACTGGCTGGTGTGATGTTTTGCCAATTTAACTCTTCTTCTAGGTCTTTGAGCCTAAATTAACCACTGACCTCATTCACTGGACTGTGCCTCAGATGGGCGTCTGTGGAGGAGACAGCTGGTTCTAGCCAATACATGGGGAAAGCAAAATACCACAGCAGTGAAAGGCTGGGTAAAAGAGAATGCTGAAAACAAATGAGTTTTGTGAAGCATGTTCTCACTTAAATTTTACAGGGATTCAGCATAAAATATTACGCGTATTTTAGCTTTTTCTTTTTTAAATACCACTGACGCTTCCTGCTGAATACCACTGATGCTTCCTGCTGAAACCAAAGTAAAGTTAATTCCCAGGTGTTTCAAATGATTAGTTTTCATAAAGGAACGAGTAGTCAGACTTCTAGTAACTTGTGCTGAGGTGAGGATACTATTTGTGGTGATAAATATACAATATTTGTGCTAGTCTTTAGAACTAGGTTGAGTGCTGATCTGTATAGACTGCAACACTGATGTAAATAGGCCTTGATGAAGGCAGTGATAAGACACCTGGCAGGGGACTGTGAAGATCAGTTTTCTATCTAATGTAGTTGTTCAGGAATATGCCTTTGCACAGTATTAACTAGTGTCCATTTAATTTAGTAAAAACATTCATGCAGCTTTTTTTTTTTTTTTTTTTTAAGAGTACATTCTGAGCTTTGGGTTGGGTTGTTTTTGGTCTCTGTCAAAATATTTGTGTGAACCTAACATGCTTGTTCAGCTTTTTTTCTGCAGCTGTCATGATTGGTATCTGTATTTCGTAAGAATGCCATATTTACTCTGAATGGCCTCACCATTGTTTTTCTTTTCCAGCTGAAGCCCTGCTGAACTGACTTTAGTTTGTTGCTCCTACATTTAAGCAGTTAAAACAAGTCATTGCAGCTTTGAAACTTTGTCTCTGAGTATCTTTGAAAACTTGCTGCTGTGCATAGTGAAATCTGAAGGCAATTGGCGTTAGGGACAGAATGTGAGGAAATTGGTTCTAGTTGCACCAGAGGAAGCGTAGACTGGATATCAGAATTTCTTTGCAAAGAGGATGGTTAAGCTTTGGAATGGGTTGTGGAGTCCCCATCACTGGAGCTGCTTAAGGGACGTGCACTAAGGGACACGGTTTAGTGATGGAACTTCAGTGAGCCAGGTTGATGAGTTGTTAGTCTGAAAGAGACTTCTGAAGACTAGGTGATTCTATAATTCTCTTACCAAATAATAAAGAAATACTAGGTATATAAAAGAAACTTCTTTTTGCAGTGTTCTTCTTGTAGGACTGATAGGTGGTACCCAGCTGGAAGGATTAACAAATACATTTTGATTATTTCTAATTTGTGAGCCAGCCCCTTTATAGGTAAAACTTATGTTTAGAGGTAATACAGAGTAGTTTTCAGAAAAATAACACTGGCTTTTTTTTTTTTTTTTCCTGGGCTTTACATAATGTTATCATCTGAAGTCATGTTTTCAGTTCTGTCTTCATGCTGAATGCAAAAATAGCCAGTTAGTGTCTGCTGTTTTGCTGGTAATGCATCAGAGTTTGAAAAAGTTTCAATCATTGTGGCAACTAGTCAATTTATCATTCAGAACACAAAACGATGGTTGCCTTTGTCCTTGCTATATACAATATGTCAGTATACACTGGACACCCAATTATCTCTTTAGGACTAAATTGTAATGGGACTTTACCCTATCCTTAAGAGCATAGGGTGTGGACCTATCAAAAGAGAGAAGACTGACAAACAGTTAATGTGAATTAAGGTGTTGTTCTAGGACAATGAGGTTTCATTTGTGAGAGTAATACTCCTAAAGCTCAAGATAACCTATTTAGATACAGAATAAATTATCTGTCACTTCAAAATATATCCCATCAAGATTTCCAAAATGGTAGTCCTATATATTGAAAAAGGATGTGTACGTGTGTGAACATTTATGTAAATCTTTCCTAATAGATATTGTTCATAGTGTTACATACACATAAATTAGGGTGATAGATAACTTTTTCATAAGTATCAGTTCTGATCTTAATCTTTTTCCACCCATAATTATTTGCAAAGATTTTTCTTTCGATTATATGCTGTGTCGCCAACTGCAACCAACACCTGTTGGAATGAATTTGACCCTAGTCAAGTGGCTTCTCCATCATCCTGACCTAGCAAGCCTACAACAGGCCCAGAGAATAGGACAAAGACCTCTTATCAGAGTCTGTCGTGAAAGTGAAGAAATATGTCAGGTATTGTAGAGAGCCATGAAGGATGGAGAGCATCAGTGGTGCAAATCCCTCTTGGATGGTCTCCTACAGCAGCAGGAGAACTGAACCTGACTCTGCACCCTATTGTGATTTTATTAACTCTTGTTGTTTTATGTTTACTGTTAGCTGGTGCCTTACGTACCAGGTTTGGAGGATGACTTAACAAGTTGCACTGCTGAAAGAACCCCCTCATGTATACAGATTTCTTTAAATTTTCAGTTTATACAATAGGGTGTGTGGAAAACAAAGGAATAAGCATTGTGCTATAGCTCGTACTAATGATTCTTAAAGTTGCCCATGTACAGGCATAAAATATTTGCCAATGCATTTATCCCATGGAGGCAAGAGTCACGCTGCCACTCTGAGGGCAAAGTGAATTGACTGTACTGATGGGGTGGAGTGTGGCAGGTACACTCTACTGCTTTAGCAGAGCTGAGACTTGCTCGGAATTAGAAACCACAATAGGCCTTGATGCAATTCCTTGAACTGCTGCACAGTTATAGGGATGGAGTGCCAGGCAGATAGATACTTGATGCCTTGAAATCTGTTGCTGGAAAATGATGAATCACATCGGAGTCCAGGAACAAAATGAAGTGACTGACTTGTAGTTAAATTCCCTATCTAATAAATATGGTGCTGCATCATCTTTTCTTATCTGTGACTCAAAGAAAAGCTGTTGGCATCATTCCTCTGTTATCTACAGAGTGTGGTGAAGCCCAATACTGGCTCACTCTGCTGACACGTATCTGATACAGGCATGGGATGAGCAGGCCTCCCCCTGACCATATCCAGGGCCCCTGTGGAGTGACTAATTGGGAAAGGTACAGTTAAATGTTGAGGGTAAAGGGATTGCACAACATGAGCCATAAACAATGAAAAAATTCCAGAATCCCAGAAAACTCCAAAACTAAAAGTTAATTATTTCACAATGCTGTACATACTGATACCAAGGAAGGACTCTTTGAGTTCTTGAAGGACTGCAGTGGGCTGCGCCCTTGTTTCCCCCTGAGCTGGGATGCTTTTTCATGGCACCCCTGAGAGGACTGCGTCTCGGGGTAGATGCCTTGAGGGTCAGGCTTGTCTGTGGGCAACTGCAGGTGAGAGAGAAGGGTGAGAAATTCACCTCAAAGGAGGATTTTGGAAGCATGTGTTTGACTTTAGAACTACTCCCCCCCCCCCAGTACCCTGGAGTAAGTATTGCGTGAGCCTTGCCATTCCTGAAGCTTTAACTAAGTTGCTGTTTCTATTGTAGTATTATTTTATATGATAAATCCTTAATTACTGCTTAATTAAAGTTGTGTACAAACAATTCTGTGGCAGCACCACGTACCTTGAACTGCTTCAACTTCAAGTAAGTTCTTAGGGCATGTGGATAAAGGTTTATACTATATGACAACTATGGTTTTAAGATGTTTTCTTGGTGGAATTGCTAGCTTACTTCTAATGTGAGGTACACAGTCAATAGCAAAGCTGCAAAGCCACTTTACAGTGAAGAAATAAGTCAAATTTATTTTTTAAAAATGTGGAAAAACTTGTATTTGCTATTATATTGTACAGAAAAGTGAAGATTACTTGTGCCTGGGAGGAATGAAAAATTTGTGAAAAGAATGTAGTTTGAGATTTAAAGTATGTGATTTGTGGTAGCAGAACAGGACTAGTGGATACCCTATATGTTTGTAACAAAACAGTTTTCATGAAATAGATGGTGGCTGGAAACTCCAGTCTTAGAGCTAGATTTAATATAATCTTAAACTTGAGTAAAAAAAAAAAAAGAGTAAAAACTTAGTAAAATATTACTGAAGAAAACAATCATTAAGTTTGTTCACTTGCTAAAGACTTTTCAGACTTCTGGGGATCTTTCTCTATGTGCACAAAACCACAATATTTTTTATTTCAATAATTTTTTCAAAGCTGTTGAACAGCAGAAGAAGCAGAGAAGCATTTCTTTCAGTTCTCGAATAAAATCAAGGCTGGAGGCAAACTAAAGCTCAGTCAGCTTCAAAAGTTACTGCCTAAGAAGTACTTCAAATAAAAGTTTCAATAAAATGCTTTTTATGTACCTTGCATATTGAATATAGCTCATTTGTATCTAATAAGTAACCTTCTATTGCTTTTTTTTCTGGGTTCTAATTAAATTCCAGTCGTCATCTAAGGTAGACTGACAAATCAGAAAAACAAATTGGCTGATAATTAAACTTCACAACACAATGTGTGTCAGAACTGAGTATCTGAGCATTTATATGATAAGATGCAAAATTGCTCAAATGCACGTGATACTTAAGAAGGTATTTAATTTAGTGCTTTGTAAACCAAAGGGTGCTGCAAATTCCTGTGTAGTGGATTCTCATTTAGTTTGTAAGACATTTCTTATTAACTAAAAGTAATGATAAAATTCTTTTAGTAGGTTAAATTTTAAATACTTCTGACTTACCTCTGTTCATATTATAGGTAGGCAAAGACTTGGTAATTCAAACGGAGTAACTGTTTTTTGAGTGTTTCATGTTAATGATTTCTTACTCCTTAGGTTGTGAACATAAGTGGTATAATTTCTTGGTTTCCTTTGAAACCTCAATCACATTTAAATTGGAGAAAGCAAGAGAGATGATTGCTCTAATTGTATGCTTGGTTGAAAGCAAATATTTCTTGTGCACAACATGACTTTACAGTACCATGCACTCACCTCTAATAATCTGTGGTCTGTCTAGAACTTGTGATTAATTGTCTGCCTTGTCCTGCATTCCTCGGCAGTGTGAATGTGCTTGCCCAGCGTTTGGTTATTGTGTCCCTATTTAGGTAATGGCTTCTATGCACTGGGGGATGTTTTTTCCATACTGTAGTTGGAGCCTTTCTGTGATCTCAGATAAAAATGGCGTCTCATCACCACATCATGGTGGTTCAGTTTTGTGTGGTCCACTACTTGGTTACTTCCTGACTTAGACATGCTGCTTTGTTTTACACAATAAACATCTTCTTGTCATAAAAATAATCATTCAGAGGGGCTTATCGTTATCTGTATCGCTTCTCACTTGCATTATTTTTTATCTCAGTGTAGAGGTGAATGGCTACAGGAGGGTTTTGTACTAGAAATGAGATCAACAGATCGATAAACTTTTACTAATTCTGTCAAAATTATCTTGAGTACAGGAGGACTTTTATTTTTATAGATAACTGCAGCAAAATAATTATTTATCCACTAGGGAAGGAACTGTGTCTTCTACTTTCAGAAGAATTAGTCTGTCATATAGCACTGGCCTTAAGCTTTAACATCTGAGATGTTGGCTTAATAATCCTTAGTTCTGTACAGTCTTTGCAATTCTCACTAATGTGACGTGACATATTTTTTACTTTGTGAACAAGCAACTGTTTCTTGCAAGCAAGATAAGTACTTCCAGATCCATTAGCTATACTGTAAAATAATACTGCAAAACTGTTGAGGGCTTCGTGGATAAATGTTTAATTGTGCTGTGTCAGGTAAACAAGATAGGTACGACTTCCAGTGTAAAGTTATTAATTATATCAGAATTGTTTATCACAGCTTCCTATGGATGTACTTAAGTAAGTCTTGAAGCCTGGGAATTGGTCAGATTTTCAAGTGAGGAGATAAGCACCCAGATAACAGAGTGCTATGTTCAGCAGAGGGTTGTTGCCAGTGTCCAAGTGGACACTTAGCTGTCTTGGAATCTGGCATGCTTTTAGAACATTGCAGAGGATGGTAGCTGTACTTCTGAAAATGGATATAGATGTGATATTAGCAGTGTTAAACTACTGTGTGCAGAAACTGATGCAGGTAGCAAAGTCTAGTGCAAGAGATGCTTACATCCTGTAGTATATCTGTGATCCAGCACTGGATTCTAAAAAAAATACTGGCACTGGGTTTAAAAGAATATATTCATAGCAACTTTGTAGCCATTTTAAAAAGCACCTGCAAAATTAAGGAATTCAAGAAGGGTAACAATTTAGGAAGTGTTTTACACTTTAAAATTCCTCAAAGAAGAAAAACAACTTCTTGAAGTAGGAAGGAAACAGGAATGTAAGAGGTTGCATATTTATATTGCTTCTCATAGTTGTTAGATTCTATTGTATGCATTTCACATTTTTTTTGGCCGTTTATATTATATGTAATAAAGCTCTGGTATGATAGTCTTTTTTACTGCACAGAATGTGTAGCTTATAGGTTCAGACTGCTACATGGACAGGTAAATACTTTTCAAGTAAACTGGTTACTCTTAGCAGTAATTCCAAGTAACTGCTGAAATGTGCTACTTGAGGAGAAGGGAAACTTTTTTTTTTTTTTTAAAAAAGTAAATGCAATACTTGTAGATTGAGTAGAAAAGCTGCAGGAGAGCATGTCTGAGTGGGTTACCATGTGAGTCTGAAGACTGGAGTTACTTACACAGGAAAACAAAATGATATCCTATTTAGCAAGGATGGCAGTGTTTCGGATAGAAAAATGTTTTGTTTGTAATAGTGCAAAATGTAGTCATGCTGCAAGACTTCTGAGGATGAGATTTAAGGTTCATTCCTACATTTCCTGTGAATATTCTAACAATAAAATTGAGAGAGGAATTAGGGTAAAGTGAAGGATATGATGTGCTGTCTAGTTTTCTATCTCCCTAAAGGTAAACAGGATATGTGGAATGATTAATATCTTAACTGTGGTATTTCTAGGTTGTAACTGAAACGATGTTCTTATGGGGTAATTGAAAACCCTGACTAACTAAATGTTTTCTTGTTCCTTGCAGTTGGCAAACATGAGTTAACTGGGCATAAAGTTGCAGTGAAGATCCTGAATCGACAGAAGATTCGCAGCCTTGATGTTGTAGGAAAAATCCGCAGAGAGATTCAGAACCTCAAACTCTTCAGACATCCACATATAATTAAGCTGTAAGATTTGTTTGCTATAATCAGATCTTTTTAAACAATCTCTTGTGCTCTCTTAGACCTAAAACATATTCAAAGGGCGAAAGTACTATCAGTAACTTGTTAGAGAACTAACCAGCTTCCATGTATTCCATTTTCAGTATATTCTGATATGTTTTCACAGAATTGTGAATATTCTTGGTAGGGCACAGAACTTTCTTTAGGCAGGTTAAAAGGTAGTGGCATAATAGATCCTTCTTGTAGCATCAGTTTTATTGTTTTTAGCTACTGTTTCAGTAGTCGTTTTCTGGTGGTCTCTGATCCTTTTTTCTTAGAAATTAAGAACAAGACTGTAGAGTGCTTTCCTGTGCAAGCTTACTGTGTATTTTTCCTCAAAATATCTTCTATCAATGTGATGGTTAGTGACCTATGGTTTTCTGATGTAGATAGTGGATTGCAAAAATTTTCTGAATTGAAGATGTGCAGTATGTTAAGTGTGATCTATATAAAAGAATTCTGAAATATATGCTACTAATTCTCCGAATTAGTACGGTATTTATATTGTGCCTGTTCAGTCTGTTAGTTATTAGTCAATCAATAACTTAACAGCGGAGTTCAGATTACAATTAAATATGTGCTAGACTTGTGATTTATTTTCTCAGACCAGGTATAAATGCCAATTATTTTTGACTTTTTTTGTTTCATATAGCGTACCTATGCATCTAGCAGGGCACATCTGTTGTGTATGTAACATGCACTCTTAATTGTGTTGTTAGAGTTCATAATTTTTTTTTATTGGCAAAGTCTTGTGTTAAGACCATGCTACCACTGATAGATGCCATGCCAGTATATTCCTGTAGTTTGGCAACAGCATGTAAGTCAGTGCTAAATCAGATTGAAGAAGGTATTGAGATGATCTGAAGTGGATTAGTTTCAGAAGGCTGTTGAGCTTTTGTCTGTCTGCAGCATTGCTAATGCTGCTAGTGAAGAGTTCATGAACTAGTCCAAAGCACAAACCTGTAATCAAAACAAATGGAAGTATCAATGTATCAGCTGACATATGGGGGTGAAGCACGAATATGTACTTTTGATTAAGCTGATTTAACAGCTTAGCATAGGTTTCAGGTAAATATTTCTAGTGAATTATGGGGAAAAATTCTTTTTCTCCTGCATGTGGAGGAAAGGGTCAAGATGTAGGAGATAATGGAAAGGGGGATGGATACCCAAATTTTCAGTTATTCAGCCTGTATTCGCAAAGCAGAAAGGTTATTAGCCTGCATGTAAATACTGTTTGAGCTATGATTGATACAGCTGTGCAGGTAGACATGCTGGAAACTTAGGATCATGCTGCTTCCTCTCCTAGGAACTAGATGGAGCAATTGCTGGGATAAAAGTGAACAGATTTCTTCAGCTGAACATTACAAATTAGACAATGTATAATTTGGAACACTGTGCTTTACTAAAAATTGTATAAAATGTTTCAAGTGTGTCTCAAAGATTTTTTTGTATACCATAGTTTAAAAACCTCTAGAACATCTCTTTCTGGTTTTTAACCTCTAGCAGTAGGATACATTTTGCTTCTCTAAAAATTCCTCTTCCTGCATTCAGTCAACTATGTTGTGGGGCTTGATGTCTGTACTTGTGTTATAGGTACATAACTCTTCTTTTCCACAGTGACCTTCTCCACAGCTAGAAAAAGCAAACTGACTGTAGAGAGGCATGGCTGAATCTTCCAAGAGATACAGACTTGCTTATTGTCCGAGATGATGAGGTTATCTCCCAACATTGTCTGTTACCTCACTGTCCGGAAGTTGGACATCTCTGAAGATCTCAGCTATAAACTGTTGCTCATGGTTGCCTTAAGTTTATAGTTCACAAATTTCACAACTGTGAGAAGTCACCCATGTTGTTAGAAATGAAGTTGCAGTGTAACTTTTGACTAAAAAGGATTAAAATACGAAGGGCCATAGCTTCAAATACCTGGTGATGTTTAAGTATGTGAGGCACTTTCAACCAAGGAATTAGAAAGAAAAATCAGTGAAGATAATTGCTTGTAATTCAAGGTACTTCAGGGGAAAACTAATTTTGGAGATCTTGTTCTGATATTTGCCTCAGTGGTATCCAGGTTATTACGCTACTTTAATATTAAGCTGTTAAAACATGTACATGTCTGATTTCACGTCTGAATAGTCTGATTTCACTGTCTATGCAGTTCAAAAATAATTTGTCTCAGCAAGCTGAGAAATGTCTGTTTTCCCCTCTTGGCTTAGAATTAGTCTTCTGATGAGTTCTGTTGTATGTGTGAATTCACTTTATTTTTTTAGTTGGAATATATTTGTGTGCTTAAGTGCGGTACCTAAAAGCATTCATTTTAATCCAGTTGCTACCTTCTGTCTTCTCAGTAGCATACCTGAATTTAACTCCTCAGTCAAATCAGTGTGCTTTCTCTTTCTGTGTAAAGAACAGTCATTTCTCACTGCTGTAAGAGGAAAAGTACTAAACACCTTTTCAGTTAAGGATACACAGAAAATATTTCAAAATCTTATAAGTAGGGCATTTGGCCATAACCTGCTTATTTCAAAACTCCATTTTCCCCCCAACTTAACTGAAGTATGATAAAAATGTATAGACCTCATAATCAAAGAATTAATTTGCATCATTAATATCTTTTCCATTCTTGAAGTACGCTTTATTTATGACACGGCAGTTTTAGTGTCTGTTGGCGTTGAGAAGTATGGATTTTTGAGGCACTAGCAAAATCCTCTTGTACTTTCGTTTTCCATCCTCACTATGTTAAGCTGTGTGTGAGGTAGCACTTCAAATACTTTCACAGAAATATCTGATCTAAGTATGTTCCATTGAAAGTATGGAGACTGATCTTCCTGTTGGGAAATACAAGTTTTCTTCTAGTCTTTACAGTGATGTTATCACATATTGAAAGGAGAAGTAGGTTCTGAAAAAGTGTTACTGCAGTAACTGTAAATTGACTGACGAAACTAGTGTTGTGCAAAGAGTAGCGTAGAAGTATACTTTACTCTAAAATGTTTATCTGACTATTTCTAGTTTCTTCTACTGAGTACACAGACTAACAGATACCTTCCTTTATCAGGTACCAGGTCATCAGTACACCAACTGACATTTTCATGGTGATGGAATATGTTTCAGGAGGAGAACTGTTTGACTATATCTGTAAAAACGGAAGGGTAAGAAGTAGTCCAACTCTACAAGTCAATGACTTGCATTCTATTATTGCTTTTGCAACATTCCTATTAAAAGAAGGTTTGTTTTTATGTATTCAGCATTCATTTTGCTGTTAGCAATTAAAATACATTTTATGGCTACGTTTTGTAAACATCTCTCATTTCAGAGCACGTTAGCATAGTTCAGATCTTAATGTATGACTGTTAAAGCATTTTTTCCATTCAACTAAGGAATTATTCCAATTATGAGGAAGCTGCTATTCTGCCCTTACTATTCTCTTTGACTGGTAGAATGGTTTCTGTGAATGCTCCCAACTCCCTTATGGCAAACTAGCTAGATAAAAGGATCTTGCCTACTTAGACTGAGCTGACTTCGACATGTTATAGGGCATGTTGATAGGAAGTGCCTAGCTAAGACTGCTGTCTAGGGAAAGCTGCAAATAGAACATAAATTGCATCAAAATTTACTGCCTTTGTGCTGATTATCAGCAGCTTTTGTGTTAAGTCTTATACTGTGCTTAAGTATCAAAGTTCATTGATACTCTGTTTAGACAAAGTTGGAGTTTGAGTGATAATTTCAAAAGCATGACTGAGAAACTTCAATAATTCTGAGTGTGTGAATACAATTTTGTTGTAGTAATTTTAGAGTTATGGTAGAAGCAAAATGATGTAAGTTATGAAGCTTTCTATTGCAAAGATACGATCATTTGCTGTATAAAATATTAAAACTAAAAATGTTAACTTTAGGTCATTGGAAACATTGCTGCAATTCATGTAAATAAAAAATAATTCATTTCCACTGTTTCAAAATTGTTTAAAACCTTTGTTTGTCTTAGCTTGATGAGAAGGAAAGTAGACGTCTGTTCCAGCAAATCCTTTCTGGCGTGGATTACTGTCACAGGCATATGGTAGTACATAGAGATCTGAAGCCTGAGAATGTGCTGCTTGATGCACACATGAATGCCAAGATAGCTGACTTTGGTAAGCATTAATATCTTGTATGATCACACTTTTGGTGTTACTTAAGTTCTGCTAATTGCTATGGAAAATACTTAATAAAATGTGGTTACTTGGTTATCCTGAAGATGGAACAGAATCCAGGAAGAGTATGAATGCAAAGCAAAACAGTGTTCTTGCACATCTGTGGTTTGTTTTCCTCAATCTTTCTTCAAGTCAGGTATTTTGTATGAGTGGATGAAACTGAGCTGTTTGGTTTAGTCTTGTTTAAAAATTTCTCTGAAATGCTGGATTTCAGTGGGGACATAGTTCCCTACCTTCACTTGAAAACTGACCCTCTTGTTGCCTCCTTCTCCATCTGTAAAATGCAGATGCGTAGCTCTCTTGGAACTATATTGCAAGGGTGTTCCTCATATTTAAGAACTACTTTGCTCTAGTAAAATATGTTGCTCCTTCTATGAAACTACTCTAAATTCACTTTAAAAACTAAAGATGTGATTTGGTAAGAAAAATGTAGTTAAAGTGTAAAAGGTAAAATAGTTAATTTTGCAAAGTCCTAGGCTCTCTGTTATGTAGATACTTAACTAGTCAAAAAGCTAAATTGTTTATACTAGCTGTTGTTACACAGACGGTGAGGAGACCGGTAGCTAGTTCCCCTTTTTTTTTTTTAAAAAAAAAAAAAGGAAGAACATCCATATAAATACGTTAAGGTATCCATACTGCTGTGTTCATTATGACATGTCTCCTGTAGATGCAGTAGATAATACCTGCCCTTATAAAGCATTTTGAGCTGTCTGATCAAAGAGGTTAGATAATGCTAAGTATTCTAAGTATATTTTGAAAATATAGGTGTTCAAGTATGTGGGTATTGGGAATCCTAACAATTTCTCAAGTGTAGAGAATGCTCTGGGTGAAATTGCATACCTGGTGAAGAAATGAAGTACAGCAACTTATAAAAATTGTCCTGCATCTCCAGCATAAGCAAAACAGTAGCACTCAGTTAATTGTGACTAGCTTAATTGTGACAGAAGCTTAAGAAAAATTTTTGAGTGTGAAAGCTAGTCAAAGCTAGTCAGGCTGTGTTCTTCACTCTCCCTTCCTGCCCTTGGTGAAAGGGCATAATTCCTTCTCTTTGGACTGAGTTCTCAGGCCTGTAGTAATCTTTATAATACAGCCTCCACTGAGGAAATTAGAAAATATTTTCCATGTCTATTCTGGAAGAGGTAGTTCAGACTATGTTGAGAGCTGGTGAACAAAGATGGCCTGGTCCTAAAGTATGCTTTAATCATTAACAGTATCTAAACCAAAACTATACTAAGCTGCAGTGATTCAGCAACTAGTTGAGAGTTCAGGTGGTTGTGGTGACTGTCATCTGCTCCAAAGCAAAGTTGTGTGCAGTTCTCAATTCCTCTGATATATATATATTCATATATATATAATATATATAAACTCTTAGAGAATTGTGGGCAATTCTTTGGTAACATCTTCCACTTCATTATTTAGAAACGAATATGTTTAAGATGCCTTCTTGTTAATGATCAAAATCCTATCTTGTTATGCTTCTCTGTCTCCGTTAGAACAACTTTTTTCTGTCTTGCCTGTGTAATCAAAATCATTAGTCTCAGAATGAATGTATATTTTCAAACATGCCTTTGCTGTGTACAATAATGGATTATGTCAGACTCAAATTTCTGCTAAACTTAGGATCATGTAGTGTTCTTGTGTATGAACCTTTTTTAGTAATTCCAAACAACTATGCTTCCTAACTGAGCTAAATGTTAAAATATTTAAGTTACTGGTGACTTGTTCTAGGTGCTATATGCAGTGTGAAATCATTTTGCTCTCTGAATTTTTAGTAGCTACTCTTATACACTTTCAGGTCTATCAAATATGATGTCAGATGGAGAATTTTTAAGAACAAGCTGTGGTTCCCCTAACTATGCTGCACCAGAAGTAATTTCAGGAAGGTAGTTTCTTTTATTTTGAATACATGTGTGCATGTATTTCAGTTATCTTGCTGCTTGATTCTAAAGGTTACAAAACTGTTGACATTCTCAGCTGGATGCTGAGAAACTGGGCTGAGTTGTTAATTGCTGTGATAATTTTTTTCATAAGCATTTAAGGCTCCCATGAACTAGCTTTGAATAGCTCCTGTAAGTTGGAGGTGATGTCTAATGCCACAATCCACTGTGTACAGTGTGCCTGAATTGGTTTAAAAATATCACAGCTCACATCTTGGAAACAGGTATGGATAGAATTAGAGGTGACATCTGCTGTGATTTTGAATAGCAGTGAAACACCCATTGCAGAATTATATTCAGTCTGAACATAACTTCTACTTTTTACTGGACTCTTATTGTCAAGTCTGCTGTTTACAGCAACTCTAATACCAATCTATTGGTGATGGCAGGCTGAATGTCTATTTTATCTGGGCGGTAGCAGAGATAATGTGTGATAAGTCCTGTTATATGGACTTCTTTCAGTTTACCATCGTAATAAATTGCATTTGTGGAGTATTTATACACAATAGAGGAGAAAACTACATACTTGTTCCCTAGCTTTAATTATGTTTTTGAAAGGAAAGGATGCTAGGATGCTAGAGTTCAAGGGAGGCGTAGCATAGAAATGAAATGTTATCATAATTGCAGACTAGTTGTCCCCAGGTTAACACAATTACAGTAATATAAGTTAAAGTATGTGTGCGTGTGTTTGAAATCTATTTAAAAGTATTCAACACAAATTACTAATAGCTAACTTTTTTCCCAGGTTATATGCAGGTCCAGAAGTAGATATTTGGAGTAGTGGGGTTATTCTCTATGCTTTGTTATGTGGAACACTTCCATTTGATGATGATCATGTGCCAACGCTTTTTAAGAAGATATGTGATGGTATCTTCTATACCCCTCAGTACCTGAATCCATCTGTCATAAGTCTTCTGAAACACATGCTGCAAGTGGATCCGATGAAGAGAGCAACAATCAGAGACATTAGGTAAAACACTGACGTCTGCTTGTATGATTGTCTTAGTTTGTGTGTGCAGTATAAAGAAACTAGTTGTAACACTTGTCCTTGTTTTATAGTCTGAGACAAAATAAAATCAACTTCTGGTCATTTGGCTTTAGCTGTAATGGTTAGAATCATAGAATCATGATTCTAACCATGTTTTAGATTGGAAGGAACATTAAAGATCATGTATATCCAGACCCCCTTCCACGGATGGGGACACCTCCCACTAGATCTGTATGGCCAAAGAAGTATTAGTTGGAGGTCACAGTAAAATGTACGTGTTACAGGAATTTTCAGAAACTCTAAGCTTAAGTAAAGCTGTTTAACTGCAGAATGGCTTGCAAAAACTGCACAGTACTATTCTTTCTGGGGAAAAAAAAAATCTTTGCTTGAAGAACTATTAAAGCACTAACCTATGCTTTAAACATCTGATGAGAAATTACTACTCGTAACATATCTACTGCTTAATCAAAGTTTATACAGCCCTTGGAAAAATCATGTTAAGACGGTGAATATTCCATCCGTAGCACTTCTTGGTGTGGCTTCAAACCCCAGCATAAACTGCTGTATAAGTGACAATTACTACATAGAATATTGAGGAGCTAAACCTACAGATAGCTATAATGGACTCCAGATTCCAAGATGGGATTCTGAAGAGGGTGACTGCTTTGACAAGTATGAAGTAAAACAACAACAAAATTTAAGCTGTAATTCATCCAGTAGCATAATTACATTTTCCTGTTTCCTTTGTGAGAAACTCTAAGAAGAAAGCACTACTGTAGTGAAAATGCTTCTTCCTTTAGGCTTGGAAGTTAGGAAGCTAGCAATGTTTGTGTTTTTTCAAGAAAAAATGTGGTGCATTTTGTTTAGTCCTTTATTACAACAGGGAGTATTTTCTCCCATCAGAAAACATGGAAACACTAACCTAGAACTGTAAAACCTGAGTGGAAAGGAACTCTAGTTTGTCTAAGCTATCTTAAGCATGTCCAGATGAGAAATGATGAAAATGTTGAAAAATGTTGGTGGCAGAACATGGGTGGATTTTGCATCCTAGCCAGGTCTATACTCAACTGTTTTTTTTACAGCTTAACAACAGCATGATTTTAATTATTGAATACTTTAACTGTTCTAGGAGGAAGTGTGCATGTGTGCAAGAGGAGAGGATCATTGCAGTGAATAGTAATAAAATATTTGTCTGAGCTCAGTTGCCCAGTTAGGGCTGTGGTTTGCATTAGTATAGGAAAAGCTTTTTCTGCTTCCGAACTATTTGTTACTGATTAAAATGCCTTTTGCACAATGTATTGGTGATGAGGCATATTTTCAGATCAATGCTGACTAGATAGAGCTCGATCAGCGTAACTGCTCTTTAATATGCAGTAAGCCTAGTTTTGATAGTTTTCATTTCTGCAACATAGTGTCATGCCATATTCTTTGGCTGGTTAAGCAATTTATTGTAGGCACACAAGTTGCTCAGTCATAGAGGGGGGGAAAAAATAAGGTTAATTATCTGGTTAATTCTGGATCTTTCCTTTTTCCTTCTTATGAAGAAGGATAAGTCATGGATACAGTAATAATAATGAGATAAGCTCATGGATACAGTAATAAAGAGGTACAGACTGACTTTTACATATTCTTCCCTCAATTTTGTATGCATTGGAGACAAGCTGGTCTTGTTCTGAATGGAAAAAAAACATAACTTGTTGGGGGTGTGGAGCATGTGAGTTTGTTCAGAAATCCTTGTCAGAACATCTGCCAAAGAAACTATTCAGGATTGAGTTTTCTTTATTTTGTTATTATATGTGTGCTTGTGGAGGAGGGAGCACTTTTCAGATTAAATGGTCTCGAAACTAAGGTACTGGCAGTTAAAAATAAATATATGTATCACTTATGTAAAAAGCAGATGGAGTTACACAAAGATATTTTTTGAGCTAAAGTAGTTGCAACACTGCCAGGAAAGATTTTTTTTGTTTGTCTCCTTCCAAATGTCAAGAAAAATGTTGTGAAGGAGGCAATTTTTACTTTCCTCTATGTAGAAATGTCCAGTTCCCTTAGCATGCTTAACTTGCTTTGGCAGAAGCACAGGAGGAGTGCTTAGGCTGACAATTTTTTTTTTTTTTGTACAGGCTGAAAGTAACTTTTAAAGAATTTAATGCTAGAAAGGCTTGCTTTACATACATAGCCTTAATCTTGTTGTTCTTAAATCTAGGGAACATGAATGGTTTAAGCAGGACCTTCCCAAATACTTGTTTCCGGAAGACCCTTCATACAGCTCTACCATGATTGATGATGAAGCCTTAAAAGAAGTGTGTGAGAAGTTTGAATGCACTGAAGAGGAAGTTCTAAGCTGTCTGTATAGCCGAAATCATCAGGACCCCTTAGCTGTTGCTTATCACCTCATTATAGATAATAGAAGAATAATGAATGAGGCCAAAGACTTCTACCTGGCTACAAGCCCACCAGATTCTTTTCTTGATGATCACCATCTGTCTCGCCCTCATCCTGAAAGAGTGCCATTCTTGGTAGCTGAAGCACCTCGTCCTCGCCATACTCTCGATGAGCTGAATCCACAAAAATCAAAACACCAAGGAGTAAGAAGAGCTAAGTGGCACTTGGGAATACGGAGTCAAAGTCGACCAAATGATATCATGGCTGAAGTGTGTCGAGCAATTAAGCAGCTGGATTATGAATGGAAGGTAAAAGAATAGAAGGTCTTTACAATAGGTAACAGTAAACTTTTGCTTGAGCTGTGTGATTACATAGACTAGAAGTCTAAAAAAAAAAAATGCATCTTCATGTGCAGGAAAAAAAATCTTGTGCACTATGCTGACAGCTTTTGCTTGCTGTTCGGGAAGGGTTTTGGGGGAGGCAATTTATGCTGACAGGATAAATCTTTGTAACATGTCAAACCTTTCTGCTGCAGCTATAGGAATGTTTTTTCTATTGGGGTGGGGGGAAGCTGTGACAGGTAAGCTTTAAATCACTTAATACCAGTGAGTTGAAATGAGAGGAACAATATGCAGTATATCTCAAGCAGTTTTGGTAACTTGCTCAAATCTTATTTGTCCTAGGTTGTAAATCCATACTATTTGCGTGTTCGAAGGAAGAATCCAGTGACAAGTGCATACTCTAAAATGAGTCTACAGCTGTATCAGGTGGACAGCAGGACATACTTGCTGGACTTCCGTAGCATTGATGGTATGTGAAGACTTATGAGTTGTAATGGAAATCATTCTAATTGCTGTATCTTGATTCACTTAGAAGTAAAGGGAAATCCTTGCCCTTTGTCAGTTGAAACCAAGTGTTTGTTTATTTCTTCAATCCTAGTGTTCTTGTGATCAAATGGTTATCTGGTTCATCTCTCATATTGCTTTTTACCTGTATTAACTCCTGAATCGCTCCTTTCATGTCTGCAGTAGCACTAATGCCAGTGGTACAAAAGTGGACAGAGCTAGGAGAGGCAGTATAGGAATCAACCTAAACTGCCTGTGAGGCCTCGATTTAAACATTAATTTAAATATTAGCTAAAAATGTAAATATCTCTTCCTAGTGAAGATAGAGTTTGACATGTATGCATGCCGGTTTGGCTTGGATTGTACACTGTTTTACTGGGTCTGGCCGAGATGGAATTAATTTCTTCATAGCCGGCTGTATGGTGCTGTGTTTTGGATTTGTGACTAGAAGTGTTAGTAGCACCATTGTTTGGGCTGTTGCTGAGCAGTACTTGTGCAGTATCAGGCCTTTTCTTTTTCCCAACTTTGCCACACATGGTGAGCAGGCCAGGGGTGAGCAAGAAGCTGGGAGGGGACACATCCTATGGTACAGCTGATCCAGACATACCCAAGAGAGATCCAGTGACAAATAATACCGTGCTTAGCAAAACATGCTAAACAAACCAAACTGAGGGGAGGGAGAATAGAACGGCTACCTTGGGGAGGTAGCCTTTGCTCAGAGACTGGATAGACCTCAGTCTGCTTGTGGGAGGTAGTGAATGATCTCCTTTGCACCACTTTTTTTTTTTGGTTCAATTATCCATGTTTATCTTGAATCATGAGTTTCTTGACTTTGGCCTTCTGATTCTCTTCCTCCATTGGGCTGAGAAATAGAGGAGTGAACTACATAGTTCACTATATTCACTGTATGTGTGTGTCTATATACAGTATAGGAATTTGCTAGACACTTAGCTGCCAGCCAAGGTCAACTGACCAATGGTAGGAGACTTGAAATAAGAATTGTAGTAACTGAAGTCTTCAAAGGTGGTGGTTTAACCTGCAGCAAGGTCATAATTCATAGAATGGCTGTAGTATTGCATAGAACTGTAAGTTTGCTATTTCCTTGAAAATGAATGGAGGAGGGTGTAACCTAACAAGGGTGTAGTAGAATAAAAGCAAAATTGCATACAGCTAATGGGGTGCATAACTTCCCAAGGAAAACAAGGCACAGATTTACTGGAGTCTGACTGGATTATTGTATAGGATGGCTAAGTCTGGTTTTTAGGTCAGTTCAATGTAATTTGTTATTCCTATTCTTGCCTCATCCCTTCTGAAAATACAGGTGTTAGCCGAGATCTAGTGGTACTTGATAGAGGGGACTAACCACTTTCCTAACAACTGTATATAGGAAAAACGCAAATTTAGTTGGAGGGGAGATGACTTCCTAGAGCCATGCAGCTGTGGGAAGTTAGACTGCTGCAGTCCTGTCTTCAGCTTCTGAGAAAATACAACCCCAAGGCATGGATTTGGCAGCTCTTCCAGTCATGAAGCTGATTTGATACTCTGTTCTGACACGGTGAATGGTTCTCTACTTGTCTTACCTAACTAGTTTAAAGTAGCTTTGACTGATCTGAGAAGGCAGACCCTTTTGTTTTCACTAATTTCTCCTGGAAATAACTTTTTTTAGTGACAAGTGAGTCAAGCTAATGTTCTGTTTAAGTAAGAGTAGAGATAAATTCAGCAGAACATGACTTCTAAGGTAGAAGTATTTCTTCCTCATATGGGAGGTAAGCTTAAGTTGCTGCAGTATAGATGTAAAAGATACTAAAAGAAAATCTTCCAAAAGAGAAGGATAAATTAATGTAAATTAATAGCAACTGATGCATCAATTATAATAATAATATAACCAAATACAATTAAATCAAAGCCAAATAACAATAACAAAGTACATACTAGCTAAAAGCATCTACAAAATGTGTACAAAGTATTATTTGACTTATATGGGGTAGGTAGCATCATAAGGTTAAATTTAAAAGATAAATTAAGCAGATTAAATCAGTTGAACTGTTAGTCACTGAAATTAGTTAATGGAAAACATGGCAGGTGCTGGTCTAACTAAAGTAGATGAGATGTGTTATGAACCGTGCTTCATGCCTAATACTAGTTTGTGTAAGGACATCTGCACAAGATTAAGTCTCAGGAAGGGAAGACGATTGCTGTTCCCCTGGTCAATTTGATATTGATAACTAACTTTTCTACTCTCTCCTTCCCCCTTCAGATGAAATTACTGAGGCAAAGTCTGGGACTGCAACTCCACAGAGATCAGGTTCTGTGAGCAACTATAGATCCTGTCAGAAAGATTCAGATGATGCACAAGGAAAATCTGCAGATACATCCCTTACCTCATCAGTGACCTCTTCACTTGAGTCTTCAACGGCTGACTTAACTCCGAGATCAGGGAGTCATACAATAGAATTTTTTGAGATGTGTGCGAATCTTATTAAAATACTTGCACAGTAACTTTGAAGATGGGCTTATTTCTTTTACAGCAATAAGCATGCCTAAATCATAGTCAGATGCTTCCAGTTGTAATCAAGTTAAATTAACTAAGGCGCTGAAAAAACTAGCTGCAAAATGCAATTTACCCAGGGACTGAAATGATTTTGGGCAGTTACATACATTGCTTTGAAGCTGGAGCAAATTCTGATTGTCTGCTGTCCAATAGCTTAATTACAGGTACAGGAAGTCACATGTCCTTTGGACAGTGTTCATAACACTTTACATCAAGTGCACATTAGGCTTCATATAACACTTAAGTTACACGGACCTTCTTGTTGCTTTTTTTTGCTAGTGATGCATACATCTGATGCACTGTAAGAAAATGTACAATTACTAGTTCAGTGACCGACGTATGACTTGCTGGTCACCACCTACAATTGTGCCTCAGTTGATTGGAACTATCAGTATATCCTAACAGTAATATGTTAGAACTACTGTTTTCCCCCCCCCCCTTATTTGTCAGTAAATGAAATCAAAAATAGTTTAATATGCTATTATGTACTATTTCTAATAACTGATAAATCTGTTTAAATCCAACCAATAGGAATTTTTAAAGCACATAGGTGCTTTGTAGCACACTTGAAGGTGAAATTCTGTGAGGTGTAAGTAGAACTGAAGGTACAGAAGTGCCAAGAGATTTGATGCTGATATTTGGCACCCAATGGACTGAAACAAAATGTTGATCTGAAGAACTGTCAGCAAGTTCCTGATTTATACTGCTTTGCTAGCTCATAACTTAGTGTGGTAGCAGCACAGCAGCTCCCTGATGCTACTGCAGGCTGAGAATCCGTAGAAACATACATATTTATTTAAGAGCACAGCTTAGGGGTTGTTCCACAAACTAAAATTGACAGTTCTAACAAAAAAAGAATTCTGATATGGCTCCTTATATTATGTGCTAACTTATATATGTGACATAGAACTCACTGCAGCTGAAACCACATATGTAGGTTAGACTTTTCCAAGCCCACCTATATTAGTAAATTTTGCAATTTTAATTGTGGGAGTAAGTAGTCCAATTTATCAATTGAATATTTTAAACTGAACATGACAACCCAAGTGTCAACATACAAAATGTTTTCAAGTGTAGATTGCAATTAAATGCAAAAAAACAGAGGCAGAAGAACTTTTCAATGTTTCAGAAAGAAAACAACCTTAAATGTTGAAATCACAGCAAATATTTGCATAAAGACATAATCTTTTGTATGTCTAATTTGTACACCCACAGTTCCAGTTTCACCTCATACCAATGGATGTAAACATTAATAGACTCTTATAATAAAACACTGTAATTTCTCATTCAAGGATTCTTCCCCTCAAAATAAACTTCATGACTTAATTTCAAAGATTGCTCTCCCATTTAAAAACTGGAAATTAGTGCATTAAAGCAAACATTCTAACCTGGACTCTGTTAGAACAGATGGGGATTCTTGCCAATGACCAGTGAGTCAGATTTTATTCATGGCATACTGCTAACTACAGATAGAACAATCTAATGCAGTCCAGCTGGATGCAGTCCAGAAATTCATCTATTGGGAATTTGAAGAAATTTACAGCTGCTTAAGTCCCAGAACTTCTGTAACTCTGTTCTGAACTGGGCAATTGAGGTCTGTCTAGTATATAGGTACAACTTTCAGTTCTTGTCTTCAAGTAATGTCTCAGGTGGTCCCTGTAATGGAAGGTTATATTCTCAAAGTAGAAGGTTTTTCTGAGATAGAGCTTTGGGTTTTAACCGAGATTGAGATATCAATATGAGGGACCAGCTGCAAATCCTACTTCAAGTCCTTTTTTAGTCTTGTAAGAATTGGTTCTGATGTACTGAATAAATGTGTGCTCATCTTTGTTATCCTTTTGTTTTGAAACTGTTAAGTATTGCACTTGTACAAATATAAAAAACGCACAGATTTTTTTTATTGAAGTAATTCCTCACTGGAATTGGTTTGGGATCACTGAAACTGTCTCTTGCATATATTAAAATAATTATTTGCAAATGGTATCGGCTCCCAGTTTGTAAATTTGTAATGCTGATCACAAATGCAAGGTGTCAAGATGCAAATAGCTTATAATTTTTATATACTTTTTTGGCCCTCTTGTGCTTTAAAGCAACCATGATTTTTACTTTGTCTTGGTATCTGGGGATTAAAATAAGTTTCTGGCAGAAATGTACTTTATGCAAGTTTCAAAGTAAATTTCATTGGTATGATAAATCAGTTTTGATGGCCAAAAGTTTTCTGATTGAACTGAATTTTTTATACAGGGAGGGAGAAAAGGACTGACAAGCTATTTGAATCCAGTACATTTATCTGTAGTGTGACTTTCTTACGCTTTGTAGATCTTGGTGTTGAAACTGCTTGAAACTGCTTTCTTCGCATGTTCCTTGCAGAGGATCTTACAGATCTTTTTTTATTTTAGCGTCACATCAGGCTGTGAAACCAAATTTCACTGAGAAATATGCCAGGGGTGTAAGGAGGCAGCTTAAGCAAATATTCGAATAGGGCAAGTGTGTTACTGTATCATGTCAAGTTTACTCAGTTGGAGTATGCTGAATTGTTTTGCCTTTGTATTGTAGCTTTACAAAAACATAAATAAACCTTGTTGTCCATGAGCAATATGACTCACTAGGATATAGGTAAAAATTCATTTGGGGATATAATACTTTGAAAAATGAAACTTTCATGTTTGTCTTGCTATAAGCATTTAATACAAACTTTGAAATAAATTGTATTTTATCAGTTGATTATTATTGTAAGATGTGGAGTCTTGTTCTTTTAACACAGATGTGCCTACTGTCTATGTTAATTTTTTTTTTTTTTTTGGACAAAGCTGATGAATGCAGAAGTGCTTTATAACTGTGTGACTTTTTAAACTTTCAAAATGTGAGAGTAAACACTAAACTGCGTTACCCACCTTCTTCTGAAGCTGTGTGCCTGCTGTCTCGTAGCGTTACAAGCCCTGGCTTCTGCCCTTACAACTGCGGAGTGACTTTAACCCTCGTACCCCGCCCCTTTTGTTTTGCTTTTGATTCTTTTGTTTTGTTTTAGTTGTTTCAATTCCACCAGCACCGGCCCTTTCTCCACACAGCCCGCGCCCTGCCCCTCAGCACGGCCCCTCCCCCATCGCGTCATGGCCGCCGCCACAGCCCCGCGCCCCCAGTGGCTGCCGGGGATAACCCGCAGGGACTACACCTCCCATCACCCCCCGCGGCGACACAGCCGCACCCCCCTTTTTAGTCTTCCCCCTCCGCGCGTGGACTACATCTCCCATCGCACCCCGCGGCGTTTATAAGCGCACCTGCCCTTCCGCTCCGCGCCTTTCCGCTTCCGGCCGGCCGGCGGGCGGGTGGCTGGGTGCAGGGGGCGTCCCCGCTCGACATGGCCTCCTTCGGGTGGAAGCGGCGGATCGGCGAGAAGGTGTCCAGGGCCACCTCCCGGCAGTTCGAGGCGGACGCCGCGGATGACAGGGGGCTGCCGGAGGACGAGGAGGACGACGGCTGCGTGCCCGCAGCGAAGCGGAGGAAGGAAGGCCGCGGCGGGGGCAGCGCCGAGCAGAGCCGGCGGCTGAAGGACGAAGGCGCCAGCCTGGCCGAGAGCAGGAGGTAGCGCTGCGGCCGCGCTCGCTGAACGGGCCGCGCTCTTTGCTGGGGGCGGGGGGGTTGGCTGCCGCGGTGTCATGTTGGTATTCGCGTCTCGTTTCTGCCTGTCTGCGTGACGAAAAGCGATAACGGGGGAGAGACAAAAAAAAATGGGTGTGAGATTTGAGGGGGAAAATAAGATGTTATGGGTGAAGCCGTGCTGTACGTAATGCTTCAGGTGCTCTGCGAGCTTTCTCCTGTCTTGCAGGTGTGTGGTAATCCTGTGCAGCAGTTGTTACAAGTAGGCGCGTTTTCACCCATGCAGTGACCAGGCAAACAAAACAAAGCAGTTAATGCGCAGCAATTCTGGCAGATTCTTCAGAGAAGCCAGGTTCAGGTGGCCTCTCTGAACATCTTCTGGTAGGAGTACTGAGTTGTTGTATTTCAGCAAGATTTTTGAAGGGGTACTGCATAAATGGTTCTATTCTCCTGTTATGCTTCAAGCAGAAAGGCACTTTGCAGTGGGGGATGGATAAAGGAAGTATGAGGGGTTATAAGTAATATATTAACTACATAATTTGACTAGTTCTTCTCTAGATCAAAAAAAAAAAAAACCCAAACAACCACAATTCTGAGAATTGTCCTCTTAAAATCTTCAGAATGCTGGATATTTAACTCTGTATTCTGGCTTTAGTCATACGAAGCATCTCTGCTTTATTCATTGTTCCAAATCAGCAGTGACATTATTTTCCTGATACAAATATTTCCATAATAGGTCAGCATGCACTCATCTTCTGTTAAACTGGTGAGGGCCTGTTACAGACCGCCCAACCAGGATGAAGAGACAGAAAAGGCATTCTATAAGCAGCTGGCAGAAGTTGCTCAATTGTCAGCACTTGTTCTCGTGGGGGACTTTAACTTCCTGGACATATGCTGGAAATAGAGTACAGCCCTGAGGAAGCAGTCTAGAAGGTTCCTGGAGGGTGTGGAAGACAGCTTCCTGACTCAGCTGGTTAGTGAGCCTGCCGGAGGGGGTGCCCCGCTAGGCCTGCTGTTACGAACAGAGAAGGACTGCTGGGAGATGTGGTGGTCGGGAGCTGTCTTGGGCAGAGTGACCATGGCATGGTGGAGTTCTCTATTCTTTGTGAAGTCACAAAGTTACTGACCTCAGGGCAGGCTTTGGACTGTTCAGGACACTGGCAGGGAGGGTCCCTTGGGACTCAGCCCTGAAGGGCAGAGGGGCTCAAGAAGGCTGGAGCTCCTCAAGAAGGAAGTCTGAAAGGCGCAGGAGCTGGCTGTCGCTGTGTGCCGTAAGTCTGGCTGGTGGGGACAAAGACTGGTGTGGCTCGACAGGGAACTTTTGCTGAGTCTCTGGGAGAAAAAGAGAGTTCATGTCCAGTGGAAGAAGGGACAGGCAACTTGGAGAGTGTACACAGAAGTTGCTAGTGTATGTAGGGGACAGATCAGGAAGGCTAAAGCCCAGCATGAGCTCAACCTGGGCACTATGGTTAAGGATAACAAAAAGTGTTTTTATAAATATATTAACGGCAAGAGGAGAACCAAGGAGAATCTCCATTCTTTACTGGATGCAGGGGGAAACATGGCTACTGAGGATAAGAAAAAGGCTGAGGTTCTTAATGCCTTCTTTACATCTGTCTTTACTAGCCAGACTAGTTATCCTCGGGGTACTCAGCCTCCTGACCTGGAAGGCTGGGACAAGGACCACAAGAAACCCCTCACAGTTCAGGTGGAAACAGTCAGAGACCTGCTGCTCCACCTGGACTGTCACAAATCCTTGGGGCCAGGTGCTGAGGGAGCTGGTGGATGTGATTGCTGAGCCACTTTCCATTACCTGTCAGCTGTCGTGGTCATCCAGACAGGTCTGGAGCATTACCAAGACTGGAGACTTTTTAATGTGATGCCCATCTACAGGAAGGGTTATAAGGAAGATGCAGGGAACTGCAGGCAGTCAGCCTGACCTAAGTGCCAGGGAAGGTGATGGAACAGGTCATCCTGAGTACAATCATACAGCATGTGTGGGACAATTGGGATCAGGCCCAGACAGCACAGGTACATGAAAGGCAAGTTCTTCCTGACCAACCTCATCTCCTTCTATGAGTGGGTGACCTGCCTGGTAGATGAGGCTGTTGATGTAGTCACCTAGATTTCAGCAAGGCCTGTGACACGGCCTCCCCCAGAATTCTCCAGGAGAAGCTGTCAGCCCATGGCTTGGACAGGTACACTCTTGGCTGGCTTAAAAACTGGCTGGGTGGCTGGACCCAGAGAGTGGTGGTGAATGGAGTGAAATCCAGCTAGCAACTGGTCACTTGTGGTGCTCCTCAGGGGTCAGTGTTGGGGCCCGTTGTCTTTAATATATTCATTGATGATTTGGATGAGGGAACTGAGTGCACCCTCAGTATGTTTGCAGATAATACCAAGTCGTGGGGAAGTGTTGATCTGCCAGAGGGCAGGAAGGCCCTGCAGAGGGACCTGGACAGGTTGGGCTGATGGGCAGAGGCCAGTGGGCTGAGGTTCAACATGGCTAAGTGACAGACAGGTCCTGCACTTTGGTCACAACAACCCCATGCAATGTTACAGGCTTGGGGCAGAAGTGCTGGAAAGCTGTGCAGAGGAAAAGGATCTGGGGGTGTTGGTTGATGCGCACCTGAGCATGAGCCAGCAGTGTGGCCAGGAAGGCAAACAGCATCCTGGCTTGGATCAGGAATAGTGCAGCCAGCAGGACCAGGGAGGTGATCATCCCCCTGTACTCAGCTCTGGTGAGGCTGCACCTCGAGTACTATGTTCAGTTTTGGGCCCCTCACTACAAGAAGGACATCGAGGCCCTGGAATATGTCCAGAGAAGGGGTGCGAAGCTGATGAAGGGCCTGGAACACAAGTCCTGTGAGGAGCGGCTGAGGGAACTGGGGTTGTTTAGTCTGGAGAAGAGGAGACTCAGGGGAGACCTTATTGCTCTCTACAACTGTCTGAAAGGATGGAGTGGGGAGCTGGGGGTCGGCCTCTTCTCGCAGGTGATCAGTGATAGGACTAGAGGGAATGGCCTCAAGATGTGCCGGGAGAGGTTCAGGTTGGCAATGAGGAGACATTTCTTCCCAGAAAGAGCAGTCAGGCACTGGGACGGGTTGCCCAGGGAGGTGGTTGAGTCACAGTCCCTGGGGGTGTTTAAGGAAAGGTTGGACGTGGTGCTTAGGGACATGGTTTAGTGGGTGACATTGTTTGTAGGGTGATGGTTGGACCAGATCATCTTGGAGGTCTGTTCCAACCCTTATGATTGTATAAACTATACCTGTCAGTCTATAAAAGGGAGGACCGGGGCAATCTGGAAGAGAGAAAATCCTAGAAGTCTAAATCAGGTAAATTTATACATGTTATTTTAAATAAGCTTTGTATGTGGTTTGCTTAAAATATTTTCTTTGAGGAAAGGCTTTCTAATCAGATAATTCATCTTTTTACGGTTCATCTTCTTACAGTTTTTACTGTTCATTCTGATGTTGACACTATTCAAGGGGGTAGTGATTCATTCCTATACATACACCTCTGTTCTTGAGTTCTGTGCTTTCTGAGTTCAGAAATTTGTCAATACAATTTTGAAACTTTTAAAAGATGACTTTAAATAAACTGAGATTAACCTAAATCGTTTAAACATGCTGCCATTATATTAGTCAACACCTTTAATGCAGTAATTGGCTACAGTAATGTTAATGTCTTTGAACACTAAATAACCCAAGTAATTGTGTATTGTTAACATATTCGTATAAACTATTTCCAGTGTTAAAAACAACGATCCACAGAACGGCAGATCTATCCTTTTCAAGGTACAGAGTTTATCTTTTTCAGCTTGAGAAAATGAATTATTTCAAAATGCTTTCATTCTACAGCTGGTAATCACTAATATTTACTGTATGTTGAACAGAAATTGATCTTTATTTCTGTCATCCTCCTTCCCACCTTTACCCTCTTCATATTTTGCTTTAGGATGATGTATTCTGTGAAACACCCCTCAGTTCTGTGTAGATTTTGTTATCTTTTCATTTGCTTTTGTAACAAATTTTAAGTTTTGTTTGTAAAATGCAATAAATCTCTTGAACAGCAGCAAATAATCCATGTGGTCTGCAGCTGGATCAGACTGCTTTATATTTATTCTGAGCAGCAGGTAATTCTTTGCGCCTTTAAAATCTTAAATGATTGTGAGATACTGAGTTTCGTCCTAAGACTTTCCTTTTAATGTTGGTTAGAGAACCTTACAAAAAAAAAGAACCCATTTATGAGTAGCAACTTGTGTTTTTGTTTGTGATTTTAATGAGAACTGTATCTCATTGGGGTACCTATGTGAGCTACTGAGAAACAATAAATGGTTTATAAGAAATGTGGAAAAAAGGCAACAAGAAATTAAAATGTATTTTTCAGGAGACTTTTCACTCTCTCTGGTGTTAACACTTGTATCTGAGACTTAATGTAAGTTCTGACTTAAAACTGTAGTCCTGGTAAGTGAGGGGAAATTATCCCACTCAGTGGAGTTTAGGCAATTGTAGTATGGTATTGCCATCATATGTAACTTTCAGGCGTATCTCTTTTAAAAAAATTTGACATGGATTTTTAATCTACAGAAGCTTTTATTAGTAGGACAGGTGGAATAGTTGGCCTACCATCACAATGAACTTGAAGAAGCAGTATGAAAGGAATGTTTATTCTCTGTGATGAAAAGTGGTTGTTGTAATTGTGTGTTGGACTTCCATGGTCTTTTTTTTTTCTGAATGAATAAGTGTACAGCTTGTGTAGAAATTAAATATTTAATGTAGGTTGTTTCAAAAAGTAGCAAAGTTTAGTAACAGGTAAAGACTTTTAGTTGGATTATGCTGCATTCAGTTAAAAGGATGATATTTTGATGATTTTTTTTGATAAAGGGATGATCTTTTTTGGCAACAAAGATGATACGGGGCCTGGAGCATCTTCCCTATGAGGAAAGGCTGAGAGACCTGGGTCTGTTCAGCCTGGAGAAGGGAAGACTGAGAGGGGATCTCATCAATGTGTATAAATACCTGAGGTGTGGGAGACAGAGGGATCTGGCCAACCTCTTTTCAGTGGTTTGTGGGGACAGGACAAGGGACAATGGCCACAAGATGGAGCACAGGCAGTTCCGCACCAACATGAGAAAAAACTTCTTCACGGTGAGGGTGACGGAGCATTGGAACAGGCTGCCCAGGGAGGCTGTGGAGTCTCCTTCTCTGGAGATATTCAAGGCCCGTCTGGATGCCTACCTGTGCAGCCTGCTCTAGGGAACCTGCTTTGGCAGGGGGGTTGGACCCGATGATCTTTCAAGGTCCCTTCCAACCCCTACAGTTCTGTGATGCTGTGGTATTCATTGCAGAACTTCAGAAGAAAATAAAAGCCTGAAAACTAGTGGGAATTGAAGGTGGTATCTTAGTTGGTGGTACTTGTGGGATGGAGAGAAGAACGGGGTTATGGAAGGAGACAGAAGGGAAAAAGCAGGACTCTGAATAAAGAGTGGAAAGTAATAAATTCAACTTTGTTTCTTTTTGAAAAGAGACAATAAGGTAATGTGCATGGCAAAATTAATACGATGAAGGGTGAATTTTTAAAGTGGATTCACTGTTACTTACACGGAACAGTGTTTACCACTTCTGTGTTTGGTTAGGTCAGGTAGCTTGTTCTTCTGGTAAGGGAGCATCACAGCAGTGATGGTGTTACTTCCCCACAAACGTTCCTGTTTTCATTTGTGGTAAGTACCTCTCTGCGGGTAAGTGAGATGAAACCGACTGATTTGTGCTTGTAAAGTGAGTCTCAGTGTTCCTGGGGGGAGCAAGGAATAATGGGGCTGCTAGAAAAACTCATACGGCCTGCTCTTTGCCCATTGTTAAGCTCGGGAGCGGCACAGGCGAATCGTACGGGGCTGCAGGCACCAGAAAAATGGGTTTTCAGCTTTTATGCCAGTTGCTTGCGGAGTGTTTGTATGTACCTCATGTAATGCATGTGCAGTAAACCTGTTATGTCTGGAGACAGAGCAAAAGTGGTGCTGAAGAAAACAGTTTCTGACCCACACTTCAGTCTTCTGAGGAGTGGGAAGGAAGAAGGGGAGATACTGGGAACAGCTGTAGAATAAGGTTGATTATCCCAGTGGATCTAATATATTGTGGGGGACATGGGTTAGGAAATTCTGAGCTAGGGTTTTGGTGGGTAGGTTGTTACAATCAGTAGTCACTAATCTTTTCTTTTTTTCTCTGATAGTGTGAAAAGTCAGATATATGGAAGAAGTGTTTCATTTGTCTGCTCTTTATATATGTGGGAAGGAGAGATTTGACAATTTAAAAAAAAACCAACATGTACACAGTCTTTTGAGAAGCAGTCTATTGGTTGAAAGAATGGAATATATTTTAGATGAGAAATTACTTTTGCTTATAGGAAACTTATAATGCTGGCAGATTGTTTAAACTGAGATACTAGCATGGACGTATCCCCATGCACTGGAATTAAAAAAAATAAAAAAAAGGTTTTTTAAAGAAAGTTTATTTTTTTTGCTGATTGTCCTATACTTTTTTTTTTTTTTTTTTTTTTTTTTTTTTTTAAATCCAGCACTACACAAAAGAACAAACATTTCTGCTCAGCTTCAGGATGTTGAAAACAGCAGTTTACAGTTGCAGTGTATTTTGAATGGTAGGTACCATGTCCTGTGGACACAAGCCTAAGAATGGGTTCAGATGAGATTAAATAATGGAATTGCCTCAAACATAAGATGTATTAAAAACTAACAGCGAGGAGAGGAGATCTTTTGTCTGACTAGCATCTCCAATATAACTGAATTGCATATTGATGTAGGTAACTTTGCAATCTTTTTTTTTTTTTTTTTTTAAATAAACGTTTTCGTAGCTGTCCACTAGGTGGAGGTAGAGTTCTTCTCATTAAAGCCTAAGTGCAAAAAATGTTTTTCATATTTTTTTTTTTTTTTTATACAAATAGACACTATTGGGTTTAAGTTCTTATTGATTTGCATTTAATGTTTCAATTAATTCTGAAAAATAGAATAACACTGGTCTCTTATTTCTGATGGTACATTTTCTTTATTGCATTAAAAAATATCTTCATCTCTCAAGCTGGTACCGGTTTTGGAAGGTCATGCTTTCATCTGGAAAACTGTCTTTTGTCTGAGCTTACAGAGATTTACCAATGTTGAAATTAACAATTGATGTTGCTTTGTCACTTGCTGATCTAAATTATCTGACTAATAATGTTTTACACTTAGCTTCTGAGGTGGCATATTAAAGAAGGATATACTGAAGTGCTACAGACAGAGCGGACAATAGATGAATCTTCATGAAGTGGTTTATTCTTCTAGGGGAATTAGTCTTTAAGAATTTTCCAAATTACTTCTCTAACCCACTTTTATAAAAAAGACACGTCCAACTTCTCTGATCTGCTGCTTAATCCACATTTTCATAGTTGAGACTTAACCTTCCTTTTTGTTTTGCTGGCACTAATATGCCAGCATCACTTCAATGTGTGGTCTGTCACTCCTTAGGTATATATGCTATAACTAAGTTTTTTCCTCACTAGATACCTGTAAGGTGTCGGCATAAAATGATGAGAGGCACAGACCTTTTAAAAGCATGTTTAATGTAGTGGTCTGTTGGATTAAGCATTATAAAAAGTTCCATTTAGCAAATGGAGCAAAAGAATAACATCTAGTTCCAAACCAAATGAGTGACAAATGAAGAGTTGAAAAAACTTTGCCATGATTTTATAATGTTTGTATGTGTTCAACTTACCAGCATCTTTCAGGTTTAGATTGTGGAATAACAGAAGGGTTTGGGTTGGAAGGGACCTTACAGATCACCCAGTTCCAACGCCCCACACCTCCCACCAGCCCAGGTTGCCTAAAGCCCCATCCAGCCTGGCCTTGAGCACTTCCAGGGATGGGGCATCCACAGCTTCTCTGGGCAGCCTATGACAGTGCCTCACCACCCTCTGAGTAAAAAAACTTCCTAATGCCTTATCTAAATTTACCCTCTTTTAGTTTAAAGCCTGTATTTGTGCTTGGGATTGCCCCATCCCAGGTGCAGGACCTTGTACTTGGCCTTGTTAAACTTCAAGAGGTTTGCACAGGCCCATCTCTCAAGCCTGTCTAGATCCGTATTGCTTATCGTAAGTATTTGCTTACTAATGAATTACGAAAGCATTGAAGTAATAGACTTCCTTTCAGGTTATCTGGCATATTTATTTATATGCAACCAACATGGCAAAGGTCACTGGAAAATTTGCCTTTCAATTCTCAGATAATAGAGCACTGAATTATTTACATAATAAAGTGTTAATATATGTTTTTCAGAAAATCCAAGAGCTCTCTTTGCCAGAAACTTTTCAGGAGGCTCAATTACATTATGTAGTAGCCTAGGAGAAGTAGGGTATGTTAGAATATGCTGGGTATTTTAGGAGGAGTGGGTTGTGTTAGGACGATGGGGGCTGGGTCTAGGAGACCTGGTTGCATTTTGTTCAACAGCTATCTCCTCCTGCTATCAGTCCCGGATGTAATTTTCACATCAGGTATTACCTCTTCCAGACAGTACTTGCCTCTTTCAGAGTGAGTGACCAGTATCAGTATTCCATAACTAAAATTAAATTTTTTAATTTCAGCAATTACTTGCTTTGATTAGGTGTAATGTCAGTCATACAAAAATGCAGAGAAAGTAGGTAGGCTGATTCCTCTAACGTTGTGTAGTGCAAACAGGGGCTTGATAAGATTGTCTCGACTTCTAGTCCAAATACCCAATCACTGCGTTTCAGGGTTTAGCATGATTACTTATTGTGCAATTGTGTATATTGTGTATATAAACTACTTTGCTGTTAGCTTCCTTGAGGACGCTTTACACATGACATACTAAAATGAGGCTAAGGGTGTGTGATCTGCAGCTCTTCAGTGCAGAGCACATGAGCTGAAACAAAAAAGTCTGAACAAGTATGGGCTTTTTACCTCCAGTTTCCTGGAAAAGCACATGTTGCAGCTTCTCTCCTATTAGTCAGAACACAGGATTTGTTCTGCAGGCCTCAACCTTTCCGCAGAGCTAAGAGCATTTTCTGCACTTTTTTTTTTTTTTTTGTCATGTTCAACAATTTCCTATAAATCGGTTTCCTGAAATAGCACTTCAATTTTTGTCTTTAAGTTAATTTTTATTGCTAGCATCACTGTTTTCCCTCACTTGCTGATAAGAGCTGTTGCTTCCTGGTGATGCATCTAGTTGGCTTCTGTCATCGAGGCGGAAATTATCTGCAGAATGTTGAAGTAGTTCCTTTTGTTTAAATTGCCGTTTATCTTTAGTTTAGCCATTTTCCTCTTACTCCGACAACTGGTTATTGTTTGGCAAAGGAGGAGTTCAGTTTTGAAGTTTTGTTATTAATTTTTTGCAGATTTTTTCTAGAGAGTATGTGCACAAGAATCAAAGATTATTTAAGAACTGTACAAAACCTCTGATCAAATTTGGGAAGGTCTTTTTGTTACTGTTACCTGTAGATATTGAATTGTATTGTAGTATCCATGTATATTTGAATGTGTGCACGTTTATCTAGGTATCTATTTGTAAATTGTAAATTGAATATTCATAGAACAGCTGTAGACTTTGTGAAAAACATACATAAGGAAATATTTTAATATACATATACGTGGAAGACATAGTTTATCTGCCTTCACTCTGCATAATTTTTAGGCACTGAAGGGAGGCAGTGAAGAAATGAATCTGTATTTATTCAGGGTCTCCTCACACTGTAGGAGAAAAAGGTATCTCCAAAGCACGATTCAGCTCACATAGGAGCCTAAATTGCACTTTGTTGGGCCCTCTTACCATATATAATAACTACACTATAAAGGCACCAGGACTGCTTTTGGGTGCACCAGCACAGACTGATCTGTGGTCCTTCTACAGAGTGGTTTTGTGACCTTGGAGAGGGTGACCATGGACAAACTATGTTTTGGGGGAATGCCTGTGGCCAGCTCTAACCCCACCTCGTCCTGCGAAATAGCAGGGGAGAGCTGTCTGGCCACAGCCGTGCCAAGGACCCATCTGAAAAATACCCCTGGGTAACACTGCTGGAGTGACAGTGGCCAGCGACGTTTCTTGGCGGTGCTGGCTTTGTAGTATGCAAGCAACCTGTGAGACTACAGGATGGATGGAGTCTTAACCTAAATGCTCAGTGTTAGGGACCTAAGGGTGCGTGGGGTGAATCAGGTGTAACTGCTCATACCTGCCTGGAGGTGAAGGGTAGTCCTTGTGGTACCTGTCCTTGGACTGAAGTGTAGAGGGTCAGCGTGTTTCTATCATGTTTCTTGTGTAGAGGAATTCGATCAGAGAAAAGCTCCTGTGTTCACCAGAGATGTGTTAGAAATACTATTAATTTTAAAAATAAAAGCAGAGAGGATGTCTGTTTACTTAAAAAGAAACAAAAATAACAAAGAAAGACTTCTGTTGATACGTGTTTTGAACCCTGGATACAATATCCATCTGCTTCAGCCTTCCTTCATTTTTTTAAAGCAAGAAAAACTCTGTAATAATAATTAAAGTTCTGTAACATAACAGTACATTAATATAAAGACTAAAATATTGTGTTATTTTTATTTATTGTGACCAATTATGATTATTTTACATTCAATTTTTATAAATCATCATAGCTGTGCTTTAAAAGCTAATTTAAAAATCTTTGAAAGCACATGCTGGCATTTTTTTTTTTTACTTGTAAATTATACATAAGTAGAGTTATACTTTTTTTTGTCATACATTTAACACAGTCTGTTATTTTGAATGCTGTATGTATGCTGTACAGGATTTGATAAGATGTATTTTCTCAGCAACACTTAGAGCCTTCTGCTGCATATGAGGAATAATAAGAATATACAGCAGAGTACACCCGGCACGTTTTTGTTTCCTCTAACTGTTGTGCTGGAGCAGTTCATGTCACAGTTGTCTTTTTTTTGGTTTCCAGAGTTGATTGCTGAAATTTCCTTCATTTTTTTCCTGCTCATTGTTTATTTCTATTATAAACAGGCTGGAATACTGACCATCCCTTAAAAGCCTAGACACGGTAACAGCAGAGTCAGCACCCTTGCCATCCTGCAGAAGCCCGTTTCTGCAGTAGGTCCGTACTGATGGGTAGCTGTAGGTTGGAGAGTTGTGTAAGTACTTCAATGCAAAAGTATTGAGCAAGTTAAAGAAAACATTGCTACTTTGAGCTAAGGGGTTTTGCCCATAGTTTGAATCAGACATTGTAATAACACAGCTTTTAAATGAAGAGAATTCTATTATTTATATGCATAGTGTAATACAACTTAGTAAAATCTAGTAATTTACATAAATAATCTAAGAAATACTTTACAAATAAATACAACCTTGGGCCTTTTCCAGACCCTTTAGATAAGACAATGGCAAAAGTTGCTCAACTGAGTTACTGATTTCAGTGTCCAGTATTCCCTATATTAATGATGTTGTGTTGCAGCTTGCATACTGTCACATGGCTGCATTTATTTTTTTTCTCTCAATGTTACTGTTGTTGATGCTTCTATATATTGTCCAGATTTACTGTTAAATACACCTGGTTGCTTTTACCCAAATAATAAAACCTTTTAAACACCTAAAAATGAAATTCATATGTATAAATGATTTTAAAAGCAATTATTTTTGTTCATTGTTGAAGCTGCAGGAAAGAAACTAACCTGTTTCCTAATTTAATGCCTTTGTCCAGTTGCTCTGAAAGGCTAGCTATTGTTCCTGAGAAAGTTGACATTTTTCTACTACTACATACATTTGGCTTTAAAGCTCATGATCATAGAAACATAGTATGATCTCGGTTGGAAGGGATCCTGTGGGCAGGGACACATCCCACCAGACCAGGTCATCCAGGTTGTCCAGCCTGGCCTTGAACACCTCCAGGGATGGGACATCCACAGCTTCTCTGGGAAGTCTGTGCCAGTGCCTCATCATCAGATGAGCAAAGAATTTCCTCCTAATTCCTAATCTAAATTTACCTTTTTTTTTTTTTAGTTTAAAGCCATTCCTCCCTGTCCTATCACTCTACCCCCTGACAAAGTGTCACTCCTCAGCTTTCCTGTAGGCCCCCTTTAGGTACTGGAAGGCCACTATAAGGTCTTCTCCAGGCGGAACACCCCCGGCTCTCTTGGTCTCTCTCCATGGGAGAGGTGCTCCAGCCCTCTGATCATTCCCGTGGCCGTTCTCTGGACACACTCCAACAGCTCCATGTCTTTCTTGTGCTGGGGGCTCCAGAGCTGGATGCAGGACTCCAGGTGGGGTCTTGCAAGGGCAGAGCAGAGGGGCACAATCCCCTCCCTCACTCTGTTGCACATGCTGCTTCTTACACAGCCCAGAATATGGTTGGCTTTCTGTCTGCAAGCGCACATTGCCAGCTCATGTTGAGTTTCTCATCAACCAACACCTCCAGGTCCTTCTCCTCGGGGCTGGCCTCAATCCATTCTCTGCCCAGCCTGTATTGGTGCTTGGGATTGCCCTGGCCCAGGTGCAGGACTTTGCACTTGGCTGTGTTGAACTTGAAGACATTTGCACAGGCCCACCTCTGAAGCCTGCCATCCATCTGAACAGCATCCCCGTCTTCCACTGTGTCAACTGCACCGTTCAGCTTGGTGTCATCTACAGATTTGGTGAGCGTGTGTGATCAGTGCATCCACCCCAATCTCAAAAGAACAATCACAACACTGTAGTATCACACTATTTTCTGTTACAATATTGAATTACCACAGCTCAAAAGCTCCTAGACAAAGAGTTGTACCTCTCTCTGCCTCTGGGTGGTGTCCAGAACCCTAATTATAGAGAGAACATATTCCTCACATTCTTCTTACCTCCTGAAAAACAATTAAAGAAATCTTTCCTTGAGAAACTGAGGCTTGCACTTTTGAAGCTGTTTCAAGCTGATAACTTTTTGAGGCCTGCCATTCTTAATGTACATTGAACATGTTTTGATGGCAATCTCTAGAGCTTCAGTGTCTAGGAACTAAATAACAAATCTTAAATAACATTGTTTTGTCTTTGACCTGTCAGCCGGTAATATAAATCTAATGTAGTAGACCAGGACTTAAGCTTTTTTCTCTTCTGAAAAAAATAAGAAATGACAGTTAAGACATAATACGGATCATGGCTGTAGATTTTTTAATTTTAAAACTAGATTCCTTGGGTAAGGGATTTTGGCGATGAATAATGGCTTGTCGTCAACTGGCTCCACAATCCTATTTCACTGTTAAAAATAGAAGACATCTATTAAGTATGTTAAATGACATAAACTGACTGAAAGGCTTTCTTCTGCCTGGGTTTCTGTGTAGGAAGCTGTATTTGTCTGGAGGCTTAGTACAACCATTCCTTTTCCTGGCAATTAACTCCTGTGATGATCACGATAAACTTACCTCCATGAATCTGGATGTTGACAGAAGTGTTTTTAATTGTCTTCAGCCTAATCTGTCAATGAAACTGTACTGTTTGTCAGAAGATTAACTTTCCATGGTATTACTCACACATAATTTATTTTTCTGGACATTTTATTTGATGTATTGCATATTCTAAACTAAAATAGAGGTTCAGTAAGCATTTCAGCTTTTGGTTTTCAAAGAATATTACTGGTCTGAATTTGATAAATATTTTTTTGAGATTTTAAAGGAGACTTAGGGTCCTAAAAGAATTGTATAAAGCAAGTGTTTGGGGATGGTAGAATCACACGCTGATATTGAAATAAGTTTTCTAATGTTTCCACTTTCTAATTTTCCACTGAAAATGCATTTTGTTATAATTTACCCCTGCTAAACCATCTTTCGTTGCCAGATTGAAAAATTTATTTGCAGAGCTCTGAATGTGAAGGTGGTAGGAAGCTATTTGCTATGGATGCTGCTTTTATAATGTATTGTGTGTTTTATGAATATCACAATATTTGCCTTGTTTAATCAAGTAGGGAGTGTAAACTGCTTCTACAGCATCCAAAAATATACTTGAGATGCTGGTGTACAATATAGTGGTGCCACTATTGCTTAACAAAGGTCTTTTCATTGTATTTGTATAGCCAAATGGAGAATTAGACTGGGGAGCTGCTTGATGTTTTAAAATAAACAAATTTTTGGGTTGGTCATAACTTGTTTCAGATCATTGTCATGGTATAAGAAGCACAAGTGTTTATGCTGGTGCAAAGTAGGGGGCAAGAAAGAGGAGACTGAGAAGATTGTGCTACTGAGAACTGACTAAAAGTGTTTTTACAACTTTTTATTAATACATTTTGTATTTGCCTTTCAAAAATTAATTCTCATACTTCTGTGTTGTGGGTGGAACTGAATTAACTGGGTTTTGTGAATTTTGTATATTAGTGGCTGATTTTATTTAAGAGAATTGAAGAGAAAAATTCCAAGTGATAGTAGGGCTAAACTGTTAGAATCACTGCTGATACACAGAATGAAATAAGCAAATGCTAAAATTAGAATAATAAATATTAAAATGGAATTCGTTTACACAGTCTAATATCTGTCATACTCCGTAAGAAAGTTTTAGGTAGAGAAAGTTTTAGGTAAATTAGTATAAGCTATTGTATGCAGTATTGCATCAGTATGGGAGAAATCTTTAACCTGGACTTTTATAGGTAACTTATAATTGTTGAATATATTTTAACTGATTGTAACAATGCCTGAGATATTCATTTTCAGTAATTATATCCTGAAAATAAATTGAGAGGTTGAAATTTTAAATAATGAGCAAAACATGAAAAAAAAAACACGAAAGAAAACAGGGTGAGTGTATTTATGTGTCTAAAGTGAATTCATTGACATTTGGAGTTTGTGGATGAATTAAATAAAGGATTCATTTAATACAGGAAATAGATTTATACAAAAGATAAGGCATTAGCGAGTCAGACTTAATTATGTTTATCTAATCAGTGGAATCAATCTAATGTTTAAAGACAAGGTAGTAAGGAATATATGTTAAAGGGCATACTTTTGTAATTGAGACATCCTTTCTTCAGATACAAAGCTAAAGTTACTTTTGTAATTGAGACATCCTTTCTTCAGATACAAAGCTGAAGTTACCAAGTTTTGATTACTTCACTTTTTTTTTTTCTTCAGAAGAAAGGTGTCTTTTTTTTTTTTTAAATTCAGTTGTGTGGATTATCTGAGCAAATTCATCTCTGCTGTCCTGCCCTTTGCTGAAAGTGTGTTGTAAATTCATGAGTAGTTTAATGGACAGGATGTCCCTTCCGTAACTTGAAATACTCTTTGTATGTGTTCCCCTGTAGATAGAGCATGGGAATTGAGGCATACAATAAGAGAAAGAGGAAGACTTTATTTCAGAAGGTAGGCTTTGGAAGCGTAAGATAGTGTAAAATAAATGGCTTAATTATTGGTACCAGTAACCAGTGTTGATAAAAACATATGAAATATTAATTTTTTGTTGATATTTAATAATTTATTTTTCATCTTATATTGTGGTATGAGAAAAATGGAAGGAGCTAGTTCAAACAGTTTTGGCTGTTATTCTCACTTAATAGGCAGTATTTATGTGCGTGCAAAATCATGCTGCCAAAACCCATTATCGGTCTGAATCTATAGCTTCCTGTAAGGCTGCTCATCAGTAGGTGAGCATTTTATTTAGTACAGCACCTCAAGCAGTACAGCATATTAAAATAACCATTTTAGGTTATTTTAACTGTTGTGGGAGTGGGAGCACAAACTTGTGCTTGCCTCTTCTCCCACCTTAGCGAATACTTTTCGTTCATGACACTTAGGCTCACTGCTCCTTGTACCTGCAGTGCTGGTAGTCAGAGTTCCCACTCTACTTGCAACTTTAATTTTAAATTTGTATGTTTTTGTATATTTGCAGGTCCTCCTGGGATTTAGAATTAATTGTATTCATTTGGTTTTCGGTGATGATGGTCCCTCCCTGTAAACAATCTGTTAATGTTATGTCCTTTTATGTAGATTGTACTGTTCATTGCACAATTATATTTCACTTCAGGATAATTGACATTTTTTGTTTACTAGTACTTGGATTGATACTTTAGTCATTTTATGTCAATACTTTGTAATCATGTCAGTTATACTGGAAGAGTTGCTTGACTTGTAGGTCCTTTCATGAGTTGTAAATCATAATTGCCCACTATAAGTCTCACAGTGCCATGGAGAATAACACATTTCCCCTGTCTTTATCTGTGTCTTTTTAATGTAACTTCTTTAATTACTCAGTGATGTTGGTATCAGCAAACATCATAAAGAGGTCAGAAGTAATAGAAGGAGAATTACATTATTTAGTACAGGTAAGAGGAGCATATCATCGAGTTGAAATGCAGCTACACAGAACAGAATGTGAGCAGGCTAAAGGCTGCTGCTTCTTCTGTATCACCTCTCCTCAGGTGTTTTGCACTATATATTGTCCTTACTCCCAAGCAATTTTTTTTTTTTTTTTGGCAGTAAGTCATTGTGAGAGGGAGGTAAAGAAATAGTGTTCTTGAAATCCGTGAAGGGAGGGGGGGTTGTGTGTCTGTGTATTTGCTTTCTGTGTGGTGAACAGCGTTTGACTCTGTCCTAGTTTTTATGATTAATTTGTGAGAACTAGTAGGACCATAGTATGAGGTGCTAGAAATGGAGCTGTCTGCCATTTTGGACAAATTGAAAGGTTGAGTTGAAATGCCTATTCAACTAAAAAAATGACCTAGTTGTAATGACTCTTCAACTAAGAAAACAAATAGCATCCATCATTCTAGCAGTACTTCAATGTTTCTAAAGGATATCTGAACAGATATCTCAAATAAGACCGGAATACAGCCTCAAAATTGCTTTAAATATATCACAACAGTTTTTCTTCTACATCTTTCTTCCTGTTGCTTTCAGAGGAAGTACTGTTGAAGCTGTTTTGAGGAACTGAAGCTTTGTATTTAAGATTTCATACTAGCAATAATATTGCTTCATTACCTACTATATTAAAATATTTATAAAATATTACAACTATTGCAAGACCTGAAACTTGATTTATATTCATTTGGAGCTTTTGCTTAAGGATACCGAAGTAGTGAATTGATTTCACTTTAACTATGCAATTCCTTTTCTTACAAAGTTTGTAAGGTTACTATGGCCTGTTCTTAATTGCTTACGTAATGGAGAAATGGCAGGTTCAGGAATAATAAAACTTGTATTCTTGTTCATGATTTCAATTTATTTGTGTAAACCTCATTTCTGCTCTTATTTGTCACTGATTATTTCAGCTTCCTACAGATCTGTCATGCATAGAATCACAATCATCTAGGTTGGAAAAGACCATCAAGATCATCAAGTCCAACAGTCGACCTGAACTGCTGAGTCCCAGCACTAAACCATGTCCCTTAGTGCTATACCCACATGCCTCTTAAATGCTTCCAGTGATTGGAACTCGACCAAAACGACAATATCATTGTCATTTTGATTTTAGTCAGGTAAAGTTAAATTATAGGGCTGGGATTTAATGAAAAGCTCCATGTTCATAGATAGTTGCAAATCAGATCTTAGAAACAGCAAGAGGGTTCCATAGGTGTTTAAGTGAGAAATATCTTATTTCTTTTTGAATCCTTAAAGTCAAACATTTATCCTTAATGTAGCTGAATTTTCTGTGGTAATAATGAAAATACTAGTGACTGCAGTCTTTCTATCTGGTAATGTTTCTGTAGTTAATTAGGTATGCAGTCACAGACAGTAGGGTCTTGTGGTTTTTATGACAAAACTAGAACAGCAAAACCACCACTTACATGAAGGAAGCATAGCAAATTCTTCCAATTGTGTTCTTCCACTCCGAATAACATCCTGGTGTTGAAGTTAGCAGCTTGTAGAGAACTTCTGCTATTAACCATTCTCACTTTCAAAATTGCACTACAGAGTTCTGAATATTGCCAGAAATAATTAAAATTAGCCCGAACTTGTCATTATTTTGACTCATTGGAGTATTTTTGTAGGATCATTTACAAAGATAAGTCCTTTTGATTACCAGGGAGCCAGTGCCTAGGATGCCCTGGGATGCTCAGTGTAGGAGGGCTCAGGAGGGGAGGAGGTGAGGGTATGGTACTTGATTGCACTAGTGATGAGTCAGTAATGTAATCCTATTACAAGTAATTTCCTCTGTGTTACATGATATAAATAAGTTTTATATCTAAACCATATTTGGGGGTGTGGGGAGGTGGGGGCTGGAATTATGAAGTAGCAGTGCCAGGCCTGAGGATATTCTTCAGCAGGGCCAGAAACAAAACTCTGTAATTCCCAGTTTTTAGAATTTCGAGTGTAATTGACATGTTTAGCTAAGATTTTGTTTAGCAGCCTGCAACTTGTTCAGGTTTATGCTGATTGTAAGGATTATTTTAAGAAGAAAAAATACGTACTTCTGTCTTTCCTGAAGCAGTGCTTCTCAATCAGCATTGTGTGATGAACTGATACTATATTAGTAGTTTTTCAGTTAGCAGTGAGAGAATTGACTAGATGCCAGATAAGTTGCATTTGTGTTGCAAATTAGCTTGTCTTCTTACAGGTAAGTGCAGTATCTGAGTGGGTTTGACCATGAATCAGATTTGCCAGATTGTAAAGAAGGATATAAAACATGGCAAAGGCAGCAGGGCCCTCTGGTCACAGTTAAATGTAAAATGTTTTTGTGAAAGACATCTTATGACAGACTGTCAAGTCTAGACACTGGTTACTCCCATCATTATCTACTACTTTCAATTTGTTGCATCAACTCCTGTCATTTGTCATTAAAATAATTTACTGCAGTATGCTGCATACCTGACCCTCAAAAAAATAAAATAATCATGAAATAGTAGTAAGTGATTTCTGATAAGGTTTCTTCACATGTTTTATGTGAGAAAATTAAAATGTTACTCTGCATGAGGAAGGATGTCTCTATCAGAGAGAGTACCAGAATCCTGATTACATGTTTTTCAGTCCTGCACATTAGCTACAAGAATACCTTTCTCTGTTATTGGATTTGGTAGGTTTTCTTTGACAAAGGCAGTTTCAAAAGGAACTGCATTTACCTAATAGATGAAATGATAAAAACTTCCATACGTACATGTGCCGATGAAATACAGCTTCAGAAACAGAGATTGAACTCATGTTGAAAACCTCATTTTGTAATTTTGGAATGATGATGGATGGTAATTGTTTTGGCATGTGATGAAATGGTATTTCTCATCTCCTCTTCTGTGGAAGTTCCTAAGAGAGATAAGTCTCTTTGAAGTAAGCTGTTTAATTGTAGGCTATATTCAGCTGATTTAGTTGTAACAGAATTTTGCTGCATAAAAAATTCTGCTGCATAAATCTGACTTCTTTTCACTGTTTACATTATGTGTGTCTGGATATCAATGACGTGATATCATGGTGTCTAATATGTGCAGGAACATGAACTCTTATGAATACTTAAGCTTTGAAATGATGGGCATCAGCTGTGTGCATGCTGTTTTGCCCAATGGTAAGTTCTGTATAGTTCACCAACTTGAAGGAGAGCTACTTGAAGAAAAGCTTGTTTGCATTTATCTGGCATTTACTGTGGGGTAAGAACATGTATGTGGTCAGTTGCTGTTGAAGAGCTATAACGTACTTCTTTACCTGTGGTAATTAGTGTGGCCATACTTGAATCAGCCTGTTTAAAAAAAAATAATAAAATGTTTCCTTGGAAACTGTAGCAGGTAGCAAAACAGACAGTTTTAACTTTATCCCTTTAAAATCACAGGTAATGTAGATTACATTATTTACCATAAAATAACTATACTGTTGAGCTGCAGCCTGTTGGTGATTCATCAATAGCATCAGAATTATCTGCAATTAAAAAAAAAAAAAAAAAGTTTGAAGACATAATAATCTTGGGAAGTCTGCCTGTGAGCTTAAATGTGCTGTAGGTCACTAACAATGGATTAACAAAATTAGATTAACAAAAAAAAAATGTTTTAACCTGCTATTGCATGTTGTTCTTGCTAGATGCTTATATAAAGTACCAGTTCCCTCCCCACACCCAGCAGAGGAAGCATTTTACTATAAAAAGATGTGTCTGTCATAGAGGACTTTGAGGTTGTTTAACCCAAGAAAGCTGTGCTACTATTCTCCTTTATTGCTTTTAGTTTTCTCCTTCACCTGTTCATGAATCCTCTCCCACAGTGCAACCCTGCATCATCACCCAGCTTGTGAAAAAGAAGTTGGTTCTTATAATCAGATTCTCATTGGCTTTTCATTTCTCTCTGCTTTCCATTTTATGTACCCTGTATAGTTACTGGCTGGTGTTCTTTTCCTCTACCTTCCACCAAAGTTTGCTGAATTTGCCCCAACACTCTATTAAGATTGCTCTTGCTGGTGTTTCTGGTGGCCACAGACCTTTCACCTTCATCCTCTATGATATGGTTCAAGTATTCAACATGCTCTTTTTGAAATCTTGTTTTCCTCTGGCCTCTGTCTAACTGTGTTGTTCATCGTCCTCCTGAGACATCTGATCCTCTCCAAGTCCCTGACAATTTTGGGGGGGTTATATCCTCTTTTCTGCTGACATGGCACTTCTGTGATTTGCCTCTCTCCTGCAGGCTTGTCTTCTGAATTTACTACCATCTCATTTCTTCAGTATATCTTAAGATGTTTTCAATGTCATTCTGTATGTGCCCTGTTTCAGTCTCTGCCTGAAGCATCAACTGAGGCAAGCCTGTCAGAGTAAAACTACAGGACTCTCGTGTATTATATGTTTTTTTTTTTTTTTTTTTTTTTTTTTAAACCCAGAAGCATCTAATTAAATACAATTAATGAATGTACAAATTTGGCATAACAGTTTTGTTTAAGAGCACAAGAGATCCCGTTTTCCCAGAAGTGTTATTGAAAAAATGAAGTGTAAGCATAAGATGTTTGTTTCATAAGTTCACAAAGCTGTACGAAAATCTGCCAAGTCTCTATAGCTCCCAGATGGTCAGTAGCATGTCTTAAGAGAGCAATTTTAGTATTTCAGGGGAGCCATGGGATTTCATGTCATTAAATAAGAATTGGCAAGATCCATCACATCTTGTACTCTGAAACCATCCCAGATGTGTCCAGTTTTCAGTAATTTCTTCTTTTTTTTGGCATTTCAGTGAAGAAAATAATAACTATGTTCTGGTTATAATTGCATAATCTTTTGCTTTGTAGTAAGGTGTAGTATTTCATTAAAATCACTGGGTAGATAAAAGTCAGTATACTGTATCTTTGTACTTGCATAAATAGCAACTCAATACTTCAAAATAAGACAATCTTTTCTTAAAAATGTTTTGTATTACTGAAGTTTAGAGGCTTAGTTACAATGCATATTAGGGTTTTACTTTTGCAGCAATATTAATTTGATTTTATATAAAATGAATATATGGCCATTATTAATGTTCTGTGATTTCTTTATGGTTACATTAGATAAGCCTTATAGTAATCCCGGCTGTGTGAAAATTAATGACTTTGTAAGATTCTGTTTTGTTTTCATTTTGTCGGAAGATGATCAGATGTCCTTTTAAACTAGATGCCACTGAGGTTGCTGATGTCATACAATCATACATAATCCTAATAAACCCCTGGACATTTTTCTACTCCATTTTCTACCTCAAAGCAGGATCAACTAGAGCAGCTTGCTCAATTGGGGTTTGGATATCTTAAATGATGGACACTCTACCACCTCTGTGGGCAACCTGTTCCAATATTCAGTCACCCTTTACAGTATTTATTTAAATTTATTTCTTACATCTAAACAGAATTTCCTCTGTGTCACTTTATGCCCATTGCCTCTTTTTTCTGTTGCTGGGCACCAATGAGAAGAGTTTGGCTCTCTTTATTCCTGCACCCACTTCTGAATCAGATATCTCTACGCTTTGATAAGATCTCCCGAGAGCCTTTTCTTCTCCAGGCTGCACAGTTCATATCTCTTAGCCTCTCCTTACATGATAGGGCCCTCCATGCCTTCAATCATCTTTGTGGCCCCTGGTTCATGTCTCTCTTGTGCTGGGCAGCCTGAACCTGGACGCTGCGCTCCAGATACCATCTCACCAGAGCTGAGAAAGATCCCCTCCCTCAACCTGCTGGTGATGCTTAAAGCCCTCCATGATGCTGTTGGGCTTCCTTTCTATGGGGGCATATTGCTGGCTTATCCTCAGTTTGCTGGCCACCAGGACTCGTTTTTTTTTTTTTTTTTTTTTTTTTTCTGCAAAGCTGCTTTCCAGCCAGTAGGCCCCCAGCCTGCTGATGCTGGAACTATTTCCCACTGTGATAAATATCAGAGTTTTCTGAGGAATGTTTGTAATATCACCAGTGGATGGATCTGGGGTTTTTGAGCCTCATTCTTGTTTGTGTTGCAAGTTATTTTATTTTTTTTAAGTACTAGGTTTCATATCCTTTTTTTCTGAAGGCACATAGGATTCAATTGCACGTTGCTGTACATCATCTGTGCTATATATAGCATGTGTTCTGGATATATGTGCTCTCATTCTCTGTCAGGCGCATTGGAAGGAGTTAAGTTAGGCATGTGATCTGCATTAAGATAAATGGAACAGCATTAAGCAACAATTCTTTACCAGACATGACACGGTAGTTTTTGCAGCTTGGCTGATGGATACTGCCTTGTTACATGCTAGTAACTCAATTGTATGAGTTTATTTGCTTTCTAAGAAAAGAAATGGGAATAGCAAGTGGAATATTCATTAAATTTGTTTCAATTAAACCCAGAGCATGAATATTTATATTGAAGCTCTCTTTTTCAAAATTATTTCTTCTTCCTTACAGTAATAAAGGTCCTGTACAATTCAGTTCAACAGGACCCTGAGGGACAGTAAAATGATCAGGTTTTTAATTTTTTTATTTTAGCAACTCTACCTATGTGTTAGCTCATTTCTTTTGTCAGCCAAGGCGTATGGTTTTACTGGAACACTGTTTTTACAACTGTATCTCTACAACTATATTCCCAGGTGACTTTTTCTGCAAGGCTTCTGATATTTAATACAGTTTGTAATCTTCTTTTTTAGAAGAATGAGGAAGACAATCCTTTTACAAAGACCTATCTTTATAGAAAATATTTTTTTCCAAAGTTTGACTCACTAGAGCAAGCAGCATGGTTCACTTTCTCTAATTCAGGACAGGATCAGTAGTTTTTCCCTTTTGTCAAAGATTGATTTTTTTTTTTTTTCCTGACAAATGAATGTTTACTCTTCTGCACCTTTTGTATCACTGAACTGCTCTGTTCAAACATATATCATACACAGGGTACAATGTTTTTGTGAATGAATGGCCTACTTTCCCTAGACTATCTTTATTCTGTTGACAGACTGTTGACAAATTGGCAGCAAAACTCAACAGAATTTTGGGCTATATTTGCCTATATTTGGCACTACCTTCAGAGGTAGTGTGCTCTTGCTGTGAGTTTTTTCTCATTAGACTGATATTTTGATGAACCATGATGTCCTCTTCATAGAAGTAAAATGCTTGTTCTTGAAAAGAAGCTTTGATCTTATGCCTTTCTACTTCCAGAATGCCGGTGTTATACCTTCTTTTCTATCTATTAAATAATGTCACTGTGTTTGCTCAGGTTTCTAAAGTCTTCTGTTTCTAACCTGTTTTTTTTTTTTTTTCCCCTACACTCACTGTCTTGTGGCTTCCTGAATGGCCAGGACATTGCCTAATTGAGCTCAAAACCCCTTTACTGGTGTATATACATATACATAGCTAATGAAGGTTTTGTTGTGCTGTGTCTATGCTGTGTTTAGACAAAGCTATAGTTTTCTACTGAAAAAGTGTTTTTCTTGCTAACTAAATGATGGCTTATGTTTCTACTAACACGTAAAAAAATTGGTTATGCTTCCTGTAGTTTGAACACCTGCCCATGGAGAATGAACTGAGATTGCAAATGCACAGCTGGAAGCTAAACTTTGAGGAAATGGGAAAATGTATTGAAACATCTTTTTACTTGTGTTTTATTTGAGTACTAAGCATACTTAGCAGTGTCACCTACAAACATTTACAAATAATACCTGAATCATTACTGAGTGCTCAACTTCAGTTGTGTTGCTTTTCCCATCTATTATTTACTTCTGATCAGTTCAGAAATTTATGGTCTTTATGTGACTGATTTGGTGTGATGCAAGCCAGAGGACTGAAAAATGGGGAAAGGGAAAGAGAAGAGAGAATGGGAGTGGGTGAAGGTAACTATTATAACTATCACGTGTGTATGAAAACTAGTTTTACCTGCGTTATATTAAAAGTGCAGTGCGTATTTCAAAAGTAACTGATTTCGTACCTTCACAGTGAAGTTAGTGAAGTTAATAGAAATGTAATGGTTCCTACACAGTTCTGTGTCAAAGGTGAATTTTGAAATGGAGGATTCAGAGAAGTTGCTGCATTCGGCAGACTCGTTGATGCTAATATGTGGCTTTCTTTTAGTCTGGAAGATTGCACCCCTCAAACTGTTTATTATGCTGTCACAGTTTTTTGGTGTACTTCAAAACCCTAGTATAGGTTTGTCAAAGTTCCATCTCTTTGTTTAGTCAAAGACCTACTTTTTTTTTGGTTTGGTGAACTCATTTTTTCTGTTTTCTAGGGGAGGGCAACATATTACAAAGCTACTGTGTATCTTCCCAAAGTTGAATGATTTTAGTATACCTGTTTACTTTCTGTTTCCTTTTTTTCCTTATATACTAAAGTTACTTGAACTTAGGTATTTTAGTCTACGTAACAATACAGAAATGCTGGTGTGTAACTCCAACAAGCTTTTGAGGTTGAAAACAAATTTGAAATGATAATTGTAGTAAGGCATGTTGCATTCAGATTATGTTTTATAATAAGTGACTGAACATGATTTTTGACAACGAGGGGAACTGGATTAAGTTCAAGAATTCTAACTTTTGTTCATTGGTTTGACATAGGTTTCCTATGTTAACTTGTAAATTCAGTTGAGGCAAGTTGTACAGTAGTACTTAGCACTCAGTGGTCACAAAAAGAAATACCCAGTTCCTCAATGCAATTCAGCATGTTTTATGAGGAAGTGATTAGAAAAATCATTAATATTAATGAGATGCTTTGGCATTTTAATTAGGAAAATGTCGGTTTTTAAAATAGAAATTCTTAATATAAGTTTCATTTAAATATAGTGAGAGTGTAATGTTGTTTTAACTGCAGGTACCGGGAGGCTATTCAGAAGTGGGATGAAGCACTTCAGTTAACTCCAGATGATGCTACGCTTTATGAGATGAAATCACAGGTAAATCATGACAATTCTTTGGGAATGTAGAAATTTAAACTCTGTGGTCATTGACCAGATACTGGCTGATGTTGCTGTATGCATAAACTACATCAAAATTAATTTAGGATTTCCATTTATTCTTAACACAAAGGAGTATCTTGTAGCAGGAGTTAAAAATATGCTGTATTCCAGTCAATCATAATAAATAACATCTTTGCTAGGAACTGAATTAGGATGTTACAATGTAGAAGAAGCAACCGAAATACCTGAAAAATATATTTTTGAAGGAGCAGAGAGAGCCTTACTCTTGACAGATGAACAAGATTAACAGTGTGCCCTGGCGGCCAGGAGGGCCAACCGCACCCTGGGGTGCATCAGGTACGGCACTGCTAGCTGGTGGAGGGAAGGGATTGTCCTGCTCTGCTCTGCGCTGGTGGGGCCTCACCTCCCGTGCTGTGTGAAGATTTTATCCTCATTATAAAAAGGACATAAAACTATCAAAGAGCATCCAAGGGAGGACTACAAAGCTGGTGAAGGGTGTAAAGGGCAAGACATATGAAGAGCAGCTGAGGTCCTTTGCCAGGGGGCCCAAAAAGACCCTTGGTTTGCTCAGTCCAGAGCAGAGCAGGCTGAGGGGAGGCCTCATGGCGGCCTGCAGCTCCCTCACGAGGGGAGCGGAGGGGCAGGCGCTGAGCTCTGCTCTCTGGGGACAGCGACAGGACCCGAGGGAACGGCATGGAGCTGGGACAGGGGAGGGTCAGGCTGGGGCTTAGGGAAAGGCTCTGCACCCAGAGGGTGGTTGGGCTCTGGGACAGGCTCCCCAGGGCAGTGGGCACAGCACCGAGCTGCTGGAGTTCAGGAAGCATTTGGACAACGCTCTCAGACATATGGTTTGGTTTTTCGGATGGTCCTTAGGGGACCCAGGAGTTGGACTCAATGATCTTTGTGGGTCCCTTCCAACTCTGATATTCTGTCATTCTACAAAGTTTGACTCTGCCATTAGAAATCTGCCTACTCTTTTTAGTTGAAAGAGTTGGCTTAATATTCTCAACATTAAACACGGTTACTGTACACAAGACATGCTACACTCCGTTTTCACATTAAGTATTTCAAAGATAAATTAGTCTTGGAAAACAGCATTAGATGGAATATATTTATGACATTAACTCATCAAAGCCTTTATTTTACAAATGTTTTGATGAAAAAGGCTTGCAGCCATCAACACTTCTTGTCAAAGTTATGACATCAGCTTGTAATTTAAGTGTGTCTCCTTGTGTAGTTTAGATGGCAAAAGTGCCAAGATTTGTTGTTTTGTTTGGATCAGGAAGCTTTTGTCTCCATCTTTTTGCCAAGGTACAAAAGTACTTTTTTCCCCCAAATTAAATAAAGATGCTGTTCTAAAAACATGTTTTTAATTTGAATTGAGAATGAGAACAAGAAAATGTATGGCTTCTGCTTTTTTATCACGTTATTTTTTGGTGTTTAATACCTGTTTAAGCTGCTTGATTCAGTTGCTAAAAGCTTTTGTCCATCTTCATCACATTTTTTCTACTTTTTAATTATTATTATTATTTTTAAGAATATAATGGTTATGCTATGTCAGAGTTGAGATGAATGGAAACAGAAAACACTTGCCAAGCTGCTGAACATGCTACCTGTGTTTTGATGTTTTTGTTTGTAGGGCGTCGTAGCTTAGCAGGCTAGAGGGAAGATGAAAAGCAGCGATGTTGTATTTTTGCACTTTTACAGGGACTGCTTCAACAGGAATGGACAGGAACCATCTCCTCACATCAACGATTTAGGTTTCTTTTTTTGAAACATAAGAAACTTCTCTTCTTACTAATGTGCCACAATATAAACACATTTGTATCCTCTGTGAGAGAGCCTTTTGTTGCTTCAGAAGAAACAGTGGGAGTTATTTCTTCTTCATTCATGTTTTCTGAAATGCTTAACTAATAGTTTAAACCATAAATTAATTGCGTATGATGTTGTCACTTCATGTATGTAACTACAAAAGTCAGAGGACAGGTAAATAAATTGAGATGAAGGGAAAAGACTGAAACTTACATGTGGAAGAAAGGCTCTTTAAAAAAACAATCTTCCATCTGTTTTACAGATTAGAAAGGGAAAAAAAAAAAGTACTCCTAGGGAAATAGCTACCCAAAATATGGGGGAGAAAGACTTTGTCTATAGCTGGGAGAAGAAAAAGAGAAAGGAAAAATACCACATCAATGAATGTACTATACCAGTGTTGGAAAGCATGGTATATTTTTTAGTTTTAAAATTGTTACTGCTGCTGCAATTTGATTCTGGTATAGAGATAACAAAACCGAAAACACAAGATGTGGTAACTGCTACTTTTTTTTTTCTGGATGTTATCACAACTTCTCTCATGTTGTCAGTGAACTGAAAAAAGTTAGATTCTCTAAAATAATAAATTGAGTATTGTTGGATTACTTTATCAGCATATATGTATATACGGGGTGAAAATCTTGGGTGGTGTGGGTGGGAAGATTCGAAAATTTTATCAGTCCTACAGATTTTTTGGCTATAAATAAAAACTTAACTCTTGTTTGAGTAAAACAGACCACATAGTAGGATATCTTGATATCGCTGATATCTTGCTAAGATACCTTAAGAAGAGATGATTCGAGTGCTTTATTGCTGGCTCCTTTATGCAGAATGTTTTTGCTGTAACATTTATTTTGCAATTTGTTTCTTCTGTGTCTTACTCAAGAGTATTCTGTTGAAAAAAGCAGTGGAAATAACGGGAGTACAGGGAATTGTTAGCTTACCAAGGTCTGAACTAGGGTGTGGAGTGACCTGTGCAAACAGGTGCTTACTACATCATCATTCAATTGGTACTCCAGATGCAATACCTAATACTGACGTGTGGTTGCATGCTTGGCACTCCCAATCCTTCTATATTTCATCTAAATGACCAAGGTATATAGAACCATAGAGAATCGTACAATATCCCAAGTTGGAAGGGATCCACAGCGATCATGGAGTCCAACTCCTGGCTTCACACAGGTCTACCCAAAAATTCAGACCACGTGTCTGAGAGCATAGTCCAAGCTCTTCTTAAACTCCAATGGGCTTGGTGCCGTGACCATGTCCCTCGTGAGCCTGTTCCAGTGTGCGACCACCCTCTGGGTGCAGAACCTCTTACTGATATCCAGCCTGAACCTCGCCTGTTGCAGCTTCACTCCATTCCCTTGGGTCCTATCACTGGTGACTAAAGAGAATAGATTGGCGCCAGCCTCTCCGCTCCCCTTCATGAGGAAGCTGTGGGCCATGATGAGGTCTCCCCTCAGCCTTCTCTTTTCTAGACTGAGGAATATGTAAGTGACTTGGAGGAAGAGGATACTTTGCTTTCCTGCTTACCAGGAAGGGCTCAGAAACCAGCTGTGTGACTGTAATTTGGCTTGTAAAACTTTTTTGCCTGTCATAATACTGTTGGAGAGGAAAAAACCTGAAAGAATGAGGGAATTCAGGCTTTCACTTCCAGCTCATCTTCGTGTAGAAGGGAGCACAGCTGGACAGTTGCACTGTTTCCCTTTGGTTTCACTTTTTGTTATTACATAATATATTCTCATTCATGGTCTAACAGAAGATAAATTTATGTGCAAAATAGTGTACATTTATAAAATTATTTCTTAAATCTTTTTAACAAAACCTCTTTTTTAATCTTGTAAATTGGCAGTAGTTCTTTAGTACATGCAAATAACTATTACAGATGTTGTTTGCGGTATGACTTACGCTTACTGGAAGCTGATTAGTATAATGTGTAATCTGATACCTTTCTACTTTTGAAGGCACTAATATGAGCTGTAAAAGTCCACTTTTTGCCAAAATAGGAATATGTTAAGTCATTCCAAAAATGCTGTGGTTCATATTTAAATGATACCGTCTTATGGCTGAGTATGTAACTCCAATCCATCACACCAGCACAAATACTGAAGCTATTACTGTGTAGCTAAATGAGAAAGTTTAGGTAGCTCCAGATTTGGAAGAAAGCTGTACACCAATTTCAGCAAGGGCTTGACCAGTATTGGGACCATGAAAACCCGGCTGTCTTGATGCAAGTCATGTACTAGAGGTAGTGATTCATGCTAAGAATGACTTTGCACTATATGCAAAGATTCTTTATGGTCTATACTGATTCTCTGTCCGTGAAGAAAAGTCTCCCTGTGAGTCATGCTTTTTGAGAATTAACATAGGATGGGACGTTTTTAATGGGTCTGAATATCTGTGTATCCTGTTAGGTTTATGAAGATTATCTTGAGTTGGGTTATATAGCAGCTCCCCAGTTCATCAGCATTTGCTTTCTCGGCAGCAAAACAACATCTTAAATAACCTGTTTAATATGCAGCTCAGAAAAATACACTAATGACACAATAGGAATCTGTAAATATTTATGGAAAGACTTAAAGATCCCTATTTTAACTGATGTGGGACAAATGTCTTTCCTAATTTCTGAAGAACGGAAATAGCATTTAAAGTTTTCAATTGTCAATGACAGTTCCATTAAGAGTGTTTCCAGAAAATCATATGGGAGCTGTGGAATTGCTCAACTGTATTTTGGTTCAAAACCCATAAAAGTAGATGAGTTTGTTTCCATCGCTCTCAGCTACCCTTTGATCCCTTTAAAAACAGATGATTATGGTGTGTTGAGAGGTTAGGGGTGCACATATTGTTCTCCTTTTCATGCAAGATGTTTCAATTTATATAGCTTATATTCCCTTACCAGCTTAAATTGTTTCCCTGTTGCAAGAACACTGAGTATCCAGTAAATGTTTATGCAAGCAGTTCAGTTCTGTATTATTACAATTACTTATTGTTTTGGCAAAACTAACACCCATTGTATTAATTCTGGTATTAGATACTTGGTATCATACTCAAAGGAGTGCATAAAGCCCACCTACATTAATGTAGTCTCTTAGACTGCTTGAAATTCATTGAGGCCTAAGCTTTTAAACATTCATTGCATTATTTCACTGCTGCTTTGAATTACAAAGATGGAGGAGCATGCATGAAGGAGATGTGTCAATTAGGGTCTGAACTTTTGTACAGCAGACTAGCCAGGACTCTCTTCTTGGGGCAAGAGAGGTGTCAAAGAGCAATGGTACATATAATGAATTTACTTGGGATTCAGGCACGATTCCTGAGAATTCACCTGGCTAGTGTTACTCATGCAGTGATATTTGTACCACAGAGATCTCAGATAACAAATTCTGGAACGCCCTGTGCAACTATGACAGCATTCCTGCAGTTCTTCTGGGATCTGCATAATAGTTTAACGTTGATGGACTTCACATGAATTCCTCTATATTTGGGGGACAGGATCAATCTATTTGTTTTGCCATGCCTTAACATATTCTTAGCATGTCAGGTTTAAAGTAACGTATTTCAAAGTAAATGTAAAATAGCTTATTTAAAGGAATCCTAAAGTGCACATGCAATAGGATATAGATATGTATTGAAATGTGTGAATACAAATGCAAACATACAAAAACGGTTATCATAGAATCATGGAATGGGTTGGTTTGGAAGGGACCTCTAATATCAGATAATTCCCACTCTCTGCCATGGACAGGGAAACCTCTCACTAGATCAGGTTGCTCAAAGCCCCCATCCTGGCCTTGAACACTTGGGATGGGGCATACACAGCTCTTCTGGACAACCTGTTCCAGTTCCTCACCATCCTTTTTTTTTACCAAAGAACTTTTTTACTAATGTCTAATTTAAATCTCCCCTCTGTTAGTTTAAAGCCATTCCCCCTTGTCCTGTCACTGTACCCCGTGACAAAGAGTCCCTCCTCAGCTTTCTTGTAGGCCTCCTTTAGGTACTGGAAGGCTGTGATGAGGTCTCCCTGGAGCCTTCTCTTCTCCAGACTGAACAACCCCAACTCCCTCAGCCTGTCTTTGTAGGAGAGGTGCCTTCAGCCTTCTGATCATCTGGACTCTGGATTCACTCCAACAACCCCACGTCCTTCTTGTGCTGGGGGGGGCTCATGAGCTGGGTGCAGGACTCCAGGTAGGGTCTAACGAGTGCAGAGTGGAGGTGGAAAATCACCTCCCTTGCCCTGCTGGCCACGTTGCTTTTCATGCAGCCCAGGTTACATTTGGCTTTCCGGGCTGCAAGCATGCATTACCAGCTCAAGTTATGTAAATTTAATAAGCTTTTTGGCTGTTTATCAGCTGTCTGAGGATCTAGTTTCTGTACAGCCCTGCATCCTCAATTTGCATTCATTGAACAGGATCAGGATTTCAACTGCGTATCTCTCTTTGTATGCCAAACCCATATTGATATTTAAATTGTTCCACCCTTGTTCTTAAGGATTAAGAAATTCAGAGCTCAGTGAAGAAATAATTTCAACTTCCCTCTTTCCCTCTTTGTGCTTAAGAAATTATAAAGTTTCTAAGAAATGGCTAGATTTCATAATCAGTAGCTTAAGTTAACAAATCAGCTAATAAGTGCTGATTTATATATAGTTGGTCACATATATGGTCATTAGCAATGATATGTTTGTTACGGAATTATAAATTTAGCTTAATACAAGCTCTGCATTACCGACAATCAGTTGGAACCAGACACGGTGGTAAAAGATCAATTTATGGTGATGACTGCTGCCAACCTGTTCATGAGGGATACCATGGCAAAATAAATAAAGAATATAAGAGAGGAATGTGGTTATTATGATTTTTTTTCCCCAGGCCCACTAGAATCCCTCTGCTGGAACAGGCCTTTGGCTAATTTGGCTATTATAGTCACTAAACTGTGTAGGTACGAACCAGTCTGAACTGAATTTAATGTACTCTTCCAAAAGGCAGTCTTATACTCCTATTTTCTCATGACAGATAGAAACTTTGCTACTAACTGCTGAGATAAATCGATTTAAAAATAGCATTGTACATTTCTGTGAATAGAAAAAAAAGTCTAGAAATTTACTAATTAAAACAAATATTACTTCTAAGCAAAATAGCATGTCATGCTTACAGTGCAAAATGCTGTACCTGTGTAAGTTGAAGAGGAGATTCACTGTGAGGGTTGGGGCAGAGCATCTGCCGACTCTGAAGTTCTTGTGCTGTCCTTGAACTGTATTTGGCCTCTGTGGAACTGGATGAACTTCAGAATATGAACTGCTGAATTCTTCATGTATTCTTTGTCAATATTACAGATGTATGCATTATATTGACTATATAGTTGTGTTCAAAATATTTTTAGTTGTTCTTGATTTGTGTTGATTGAGATTAACCAGTTTGGGATGTACTGTAATTATATAATGTACTGGTGTTACTTCCACAGTGCAAGCTACTAAGCAAATAAATATTTTAGTGTTCTAGATAGGTTGATTTATTTAATCTGCAAAGATATGAACTTCAGAGATACCTATCAATGAAGGATATGAAACCGTCAGTGTCCAAAGGAGGTCTATGAAGATGGCGAAGGGTCTAGAGGGGAAGACATATGAGGAGCCCCTGAGGTCCCTTGGTTTGCTCAGCCCCGAGCAGAGCAGGCTGAGGGGAGGCCTCATGGTGGCCTGCAGCTCCCTCACGAGGGGAGCGGAGGGGCAGGCGCTGAGCTCTGCTCTCTGGGGACAGCGACAGGACCTGAGGGAACGGCATGGAGCTGGGACAGGGGAGGGTCAGGCTGGGGCTTAGGGAAAGGCTCTGCACCCAGAGGGTGGTTGGGCACTGGGACAGGCTCCCCAGGGCAGTCAGTGGTCATGGCACTGAGACTGCTGGAGTTCAAGAAGCCTTTGGACAATGCTCTCAGACATAGGGTCTGGTTTCTGGTTTGTGCTGTGTGGATCTAGGAGTAGGACTCAATGATCCTTGTGGGTCCCTTCCAACTCAGGATATTCTGTGGTTCTATGATTCCTAAGATCTCTGTTACCTAGTGGGAGGGTGGAGGTGCTGTGTGTAGCAGAGGAGAGAGATTCTTTGCAGAAGTGTCCACCAAAATAGTAAAAGGCAATGCTTACCAATGACAGCAACATAAATTCCAATTTTACGTGAGGAAGAAAAAAAACCACTTTTCAGTGAAAATGATTATTCTTTCTGAAGATTTCGGAAGAAACTGGAATTATTTAGTTTATTTGATGTTGAACAACCAGATTGAAGTTAACAGTCTTTGTTTGAGGAGGTTGGACTATATGACCTCCAGAGGTTCCTACTAACCTAACTGAGTTTGTAATTCTCTTCTTTGATCACAATGTAAGCAAGTATAAATGGTAGGGAGTTTCATTTTATTTTTTTAAACTGGGATGTAGTAAAAAGAGTTTACCAAGAAAACTTTGAAAATTACAGAAAGGCCCATAACAAAAGGTTTTGTTGTATGGTACAACAGATGTTGCTTCGTAGCATGGGTAAATGTGAACTGGTTACAGGTAGGAAGAATTTTATTCATGACTAGTTCAAAATTGGTTTCTGGGTGGAAGAAGGAATTGGGTCATTTTCACTGGACTTGGAATGTGTCTATATATAGTGATTCAGCTTCAAGCCATTGATCTCATCTAAAGTGAGGACTCATTCGGATTCATAACACTTCCAAAATATTGTGGGTAGCACAGGACAGGTCATGCTACTGCCTGGATTTTTTCACTTGGTCAGTCTCCTGATGACTGTTGCAATATTTGATTTTTTTTTTCCTTCACAAAGTTCTCCACTCTCACTTTTTATTTATTTATTTATTTATTTTTTAAGCTAGACCTATTAAACAAAGTCACCATAGTGACATAGATGTTCTTTGTTTCAATGCATGTGATAATTGTATGTCTGTGTTGGAATAAAATAACCTCAGAGAAGCCACCTACTGAACAGCTTTATAAGAAATATATTAAAAATGACTAGATGGAAGTATGTCCATAGGAAAGAGAGAGCTTTTTCTGTTTTGTAAGATTTTGTTTTCTTCTCTAATTGATTAGCTTTAACAATGTTTTCTAATGAATTGCATTCACTGTAACTGGAAAATAAAATTTGCAATGAGGTTACTTAACTGTGAGGCTTGAGTGCCATCTTGTTAATGAAATTTGCAAAAGAAGTTTCATGCAAGAAGTTAGTAACAGAAAAGGAACAGAATCTTAGTGTCAGCTCCTAAAAGGGACATTCATAAATAGGCACATATCTTGATCCTTACTTTACAGGGAGGTGATTCTGGCAAAACAGCCCTTTTCCCTCATAGCTTGCTTGAAAAAAAAGACCTGTTTTGCTGATAAGATTGTCTCTTTGTGGAGGTTTTTCCAAGAATAATTATGACAAGTAAAAGCTTGATATTTTTGTCCTTTCAAATTACAAGGTTATATCAGTGCATTTTTCTGAGAGATATGTAGTTTCTCTGAAGCATCATGCTATTTATCCGGTTATTGAAAAATACCCTAATGCAACTGAACTAGTGTTTTTTTTTTTGTTGTTTTGTTTTGTTTTTTTGAAGGTAAGTCCATTTTAAAGAAATGCTGGGTGACTAGTCTAATTATTTCTAGTAGTTTACGACCAATAAAATAATGCTTGCTTGTTACTGTTTAGACTCATAATCTGAGCATTTGCTAGAAGTGACTAGCAGAGAATAGCAGAGAGTGACAACTATTAATCTCTGTCCAAAAAAAAAAATTCTACCAAAAATACATGAACATAGTTGTCAATATAAATTGAACCAAAAGAGATCACACAAAGCAGCTGATGAAGTAATGTAATTGTATGTGTGTCTGGATTCATGCTGATTATAGCTTGTGGTTTAGAGTCAATTGTACTGTAGTCCGAAAAAGATTAAGAAAAGGTCAAGAGCTTTGTTGTACTAAGTACCATAGAGCTCCCGAAAAGATACGTTCTGCACATGGAGGAGTTCCTTCTGAAAGGAATTCAACCAAATCAAAGAGCATGGTTATTTCAGAGAGAGCATTTGGGGGTAGGTTACTTCACCCAGTTTTCTTCAGAATAATTCTGGCAATACAGTTAAATATCCAAGTCTAAACAAACGTACAATTACAACAAATGACTGTAACAATGAGAAGATACAATACAGCAAAGTGGCTGCAAGTATTCTAATAAATACAGGTGTAGGGACTGCTACTGGTTGACAGATTCCTGTTTTGGTCACATATCTGAAGGAAAAAGTAATAGATCAGCTCAAGTATTTCAAGCATCTGCGTTGAGATGAAAGAAGACCTGGAGACATCTTTCTGAGAAACAGAAAACTAGACCATTATGTTCATGCCATGTTTGATCAAGTAAAAATAACGTATTCAAAACCAGATAAATGAACCAAAAAACATAAATTCTTAAAATGAGGATAAAATCAATTTGTGTACAGTTGGAACTGAGCTCAAGACTTTGAACAAGACACTCATTCATTGTGTCTTATTTTTTTTTTTAAAACAAATGAACAGTGGTTCATTATAGTGCGATACATAGGGATCAAGGAAACCAACAATGAAGAGAATAGAATCAAAACAATGTGAAAGGACTTAAGAGAGAGAAAAAGAACCTTCATAGACTCATAGAATGGCTCGAGTTGGAAAGGACCTTAAAGATCACCCAGTTCCACCACCCCTGCCATAGGCAGAGACGCCACCCACTAGATCAGGTTGCCCAGAGCCTCTTCCAACCTGGACTTCAACACCTCCAGGGATGGGGCAGCCACAAGTTCTCTGGGCAACCTGTTGCAGTGCCTCACTACCCTTTGAAGAGTTTCCTTCTAACTTCTAATCTAAACCTCCCGCCTTTTAGTTTAAAACTGTTCCCCCTTGTCCTGTCATTATCTGACCAAAGAGTCGCTCTCTGTCGTTTTTGTAAGTGCCATTTAAGTACTAAAAAAAAAGGAGGTCTCCCAAAAACCTTCTCTTCTTCTGAACAGCCCCAGATCTCTCAGCCTTTCTGAAAGTGCTCCAGCCCTCCAAGCATCTTTGTGGCCTTCCTCTGGACCTGCTTTTACAGCCCCACATCCTTCTTGTGCTGGGAGCCCCAGGCCAGGATGCAGCACTCCAGGTGGGGCCTCACCAGGGCAGAGCAGAGGGGCACAATCCCCTCCCTCCACCTGCTGCCCACCCCTCTGTTGGTGCAGCCCAGGACGCAGTTGGCCTTCTGGGCTGCAGGCACACACTGCTGGCTCATGTCAAGCTTTTTGTCTATCAGAGCCCACAAGTCCTTCTCTGCAGGGCTGCTCTCAATGGGTTCTTCTCCCAGTCTGTGCTCATGTCTGGGGTTGCCCCGACCCAGGTGCAGCACCTTGCACTTGGACTTGTTGAACCTCATTCAGTTCATGTGGGTCCACTTCTCCAGCTTGTCCAGGTCCCTCTGGATGGCATCCCTTCCTTCTGTTGAATCACTGCACCACTCAGCTTAGTGTCATCTGCAAACTTGGTGGGGGTGCACTCGATCCCACTGTCTGTGTCATTGATAAAGATACTGAAAAGCACCAGTCCCAAGACAGACCCTGAGGGACAAGGCTCATGACCAGCCCCCACCTGGATATAGAACCACTGACCACAACACTCTGGGTACAACTATCAAGCCAATTCCTTATCCATTGGTTCACCCTTCAAATCCATATCTTTCCAATGTCAAGATTAGGATGTCATGTGGGACCATGTCAAAGGCCTTACAGAAGTCCAGGTAGATGACATTGGTTGGTCTTCCCTTGTCAACTGATGCAGTCACTCCATCGCAGAAGGCCACCAGATGAGTCAGGCACAATTTGCCCGTGGTGAAGCCATGCTGGCTGTCCCAGATCACCTCCTTTTCTTGCATGTGCCTTAACATTGCCTCCAGGAGGATTCGTTCCATGATCTTGCCAGGCACAGAGATGAGAATTTATTTATATTTATATTTGTAATGATGTTTTGGAGTAGTTGCAGTAGAAAGTACTTGTAAAAAGTACTGAATAGTCTGAGATGCATAAAATCGTTCAAGTAATGTTATACTTAGATTTGTTTTCTATTATGAGAATAAATACATTAAGAGATGAATGTAAAAGCTAGTTGAGGGGTACAAAATTGTTTAATCTTGGTAGGATGTACACCTCTCCTCAGGTAACAGTTTGACTCAATTCATGGATCTGCTGCAGACAGGAGAAGCTGCACACAAAAAATCAGTTGAACTGAAAGTTTCAGAAAAATAAATAATATTCATTACAAACTTTGCTGAGAAAGTACAGTTGTTGGGAACTATTAAGAGAAAAAAGGGAGAAATGCCAGTGACATGACATACAGCTATGGAGTGTGTTTAAAGATTTTTAGGTACTTTAAATTCCAGTGTGCAGTCTGTTAAATCAAGTTAAAGCAAAACCATGCAATTACTCTCCAGAAAAATATAATCTTACTAAAATATCAGAGGTATGGATCCAAAGGCTTTATTGGAAGCTTTGTTTATCGTGTTTCTTGTGTGCAGGGTTATTTTCTGAAGTAAAGCTCTCTTAGTCTTCTACTCCAGTTACCCTCATACTGCACGAGTACTTTGTGAATTAAAGTTAATTGATTAATTAAATCAAGATAATTGCATTTGAATCTTCCTTTATGCTACGCTCATATTTGTCTGTTCAATATATCATGGGGCTGTAAGATTAAATAACTGCGTTTTACTCTTTAGCAGCAGTGAGAATGTGCTCTGATATTATTTGTCATGCTTCTGGGTTGACCAGTTGGGAAGAAAGTGGTTGCCCACACATGAGTCGTACTTGTGTGGTTCATATTTTCATCATACTGTTGGAATGCAGTTCTCATTTGTTTCTTACACTGTTATCTATCACCATAGCATGCGGGTGTCTGAAATCATGATCTCAGAGTGATGCAGGTCTTCAGGTAACATGCCAGTCTCATGGAGGTCTTGGAAAAATAAAGCAAGCTTTGAGACATGATATGTGCTGTTAGCTATGATTTATAGGCTTAGTTATGGAGATTCAGTGCAAGGGACAGGATGCTTTGGTAACAGGCTCACACTAACCTGTAGTGTTTGTTGAGTAAATGAGATTTCCAGATTCAGAAAACCACCATTTAACAGTTTTTATGTAGATTACTTCCTATCCAAGTAAAGCATTCTGCAATAGCAAAGCCTTCTCTCCACATAAAATAATCATTTTTACAGTTGTTTCCATGCTGAATTACAAGGGTTATTGCTGTAGTTGTATCACATGCGCTGTAACTGTGTTGGGTAGATTTTGGTTCTCTATTAAAAAAAACACACGGGCATTTTGCAACAGCACTTGCTTATGTATTGTGATTAATTCTCAGTGTGTTTCTGCTCTAGTGTAATATCACAGTTCTGTTATTCTTTTACAGAATGTGGGATTTGTAGGCGGGAGGGAGAGACATGGATGCCTTCAGAAGCAATTCATCTACTTCTAGGAGAGTTGCGTAAATTGTTCAGATGGATCATCCTGTAGCACTCCTGCTTCTCTCTGTGAGCTATGGAGCGACACTGGGTGACTCTTAGATTAGGCAACTGTCTTGTAAACTATAAAAACCTGGGTGAGACAAACCTGTCCTTATTACTGAAACAAGGCTGGTTCCTTGTGTAATCCTGGAAAATTTAATTCCATTTTCAGTTTGTTTATTCTTATTCCTCTTATTTTTCTGCCATAGGTCCTGATGTCATTACATGAAATGTTTCCAGCAGTGCATGCAGCAGAAATGGCTGTTCAGAGAAACCCACATTCCTGGGATGCCTGGCAGACTTTGGGACGTGCCCAGCTTGGATTAGGAGAGATAGCACTGGTAGGAAAATCGACAACATCGATATGCTAAAATTATAAACTGCATCCTCTGATTTGTGCATGAGAGAATGAAAGTACAGAAATATCCAAGGTAGCTCAGTATCTTTAAATAACCTGAAAATAGGCAAGGAAGAAGGTTCTTGCTATTAATTGTCAGTACGTCCTCTACTTGGTTGTTTTTCACAAGTGCTTTCTTTGTGGTTATGTCACTGCGCTTGTGCAAGACTTGTCAAGCTGAAAGCCTTTTGTGTAACATGCTGTGTTTGAGCGATGGCTTTATGTAACAATATGTTGACATAACTGCACATACTACATTCTGGGTGCTGTACCGCTACAGTGCTTTAAAGCTGAAGGTCCTGTGAAGTCCCAGGTGATAATTCAGCCTCAGTTTTATACATGGCTGTTAATAGACATCCAGCATCGTTTTTGTTTTTCCTGTCTCCTACTTTCCAGCTTCAGGTGCAGCAAATCACGTATGCACCTACATGCTTCCCTGTGGCTTCTTGACTCCAATTGATGGGTGAAGTTGATTCTCTTGCTAAAAAGAGAGTAAAAAGGCTGGGGTGTGCTGCAGTAGCTCAAGTGCATCTTTTCTCTAGCTGCAGCTGTACTGTCCCATCGTACTGTCTTGGCCACATTGTGACCAGATGACTCATCCCCCACATCAAATCACCCACTGTTTACAGGTTATAATGGAATAATTTTCTGCGTGTTAAAGTGTGGAAACATAGTGAGTGAACTTCTAAATTCAGATACATTCAGAAAAGTCCATTTGAAAAATAACTCATCACTAACTCTTAGATTAAAAAAAAGAAAAAAAGATACTGTCTTGATTTTAGTTCTAATACAAAGTAGCTTTATGTTGGTTTGGTAGAAATAAATAATTTTGTCAGAGTATTTCTGGAAAGGTGCAATGTTAGGGCTGAAAAATTTTCAGGAATAAAAAAAATGGTTTTTTTTTTTTTTTTTTTGAGTGAGGCTAACAAATCATGCGTAAACATTTTTTTTTTTATTATAGTGGTACTAAATAAAATAAAATAAAGCAGTCCCAAAATGTGAGAATAACATAAGGCAAAAGCAGAGCTTTGCAGATGTGTGTGTAGTGTGCTCCTTTATATTGTCACACTATGATAAAATGAAATATTTAGTATAAATCCATACATATCTGCATCACCTCAAATAACTGGTGACATTTTGTTGCTTTTGTGTTGTAGAAGGTAAGGGCAGATGGTCTGTCATGTCTGGATCAACGACCTATAAATCCTTCTTTTTTCCTTAAGTGCTTCAAATTGTCTCTGTAAATTATGTCTGAGATTTTAAATACATTTAAATACATTATAAATCCTTTTTTTTTTTCCCTTAAGTGACTGAAATAGTCACTGTAAATTATGTCTGAGATTTTAAATACATTAGTCTCAGGAAATTCCAAGTTATTTCCTGCAAGGTAACTGATGCTTCTTATTCTATAAAAAATGCTACAATCACAGTAATGAAAATTATAGGTACTGATTTACCCTTATTAGTTATACCACCAGGTCTGCTCACCAGGTCCTATAAGCTTCATCTGCATTAAACAGGCACATCGTGCCAACAGAAGTGGGTATCTCAAGTTAATTGTGCTGGGGACTTATCCACAGAGTGTTCATTTTGTTGTAATTCAGACTAGCTCTGTTTGGAGCTTCAGGTGCTCTCGGAGTACATCATCGAGTTTAATCACAAAGGAATCTAGTTTATGTTGTCTGAGACTACTCCACAATGCAAGCCAAATCCTTTTAAGTGGAACAGTTAGAGATTTGCATCAAAGCACATTATGGATCTGAAACAAAACACTTCTGTAGGTGCACCTGTAGTTATGTTTTGTTGACCTTACTGCCTGAGAGAGACAGGTGGCGTTACCACCAGGTAGGTTGTGCCCTCTGAATGCTTTTGTCTCTTTGTTTTCCAAGGAGGGATCCCAGGGGAGGGTAAGCTCCCTTCCATTGGCTTCTCCAGTGCTCTGACATGGGATGTTTCTACTTTGCTTTTCTGTGTGTTTAAGACATATTGATTTGTCTTCTGATGAAGGTGTTCTCATACAGAAAAGTGCTTTGGGAGGTATTTTCAAATGAATGAATTTTTAAGGAATCCTAAAAGATTCCTTAAGGAGTTTTAAAAGACTGGAGAAGTCTTAACAGGTTAAGTGATTTTTCAGCTAATGAACCTGTGGAGGCTTCTTGAACTAGTGATCTGCTGTAATTATCTTCTTCCCATTAGCTTTTCATGATTTTCTCATCTTCCACCGCATTATATTTTTTACAAAGAAAACCTAATAAAACATAAACGTCATCAGTTTTAGTAATGTTTGAGATTTGGGAATTATTGCTCTTCTCCAGTGCAGCTTTACTGTTTCATCATTTGAGTTCTCTTCCCCCACCTCCTAACCTTCAATGTGTTTCTTTGCTACCCACATCCTGCCAAATGTTCTGTCGTAAACATTTTAATTACTTCACAACAAATGATGCACTTTTCTTAGGAAAAACAATTTATTGTATTTTGATCTTGTTTCCCCTGTCTAAAATAAGGCTTCCAAACAAATCTAATCTCTAATAATGTGCCACACAAGATATTCATTTATTTCAAATGAAAAGAAGGATTTTTTTTGTCAAACTGGTGAAAAGAAACAGAATGAGATAAATTAGCCCCGTTTTCATTAACTTACAAGAAATATTTTGTTCTTTTTTCTGAATTTAGTAAGTACGGTAAATCAATAGTGACAAATGCAAACAAGCAGAACTTAATTTCTGCAACTCAAGTAAGATGTAGTAATTTCTTAAATTCTAGAAACCAGTTTGTAAAAGCACACTTACGAGTAAACTGCAACATGAATATAGAAACTGCAGAAATGTATAATCAAGCTTGCAATATTTCTCTAATTGTAAATGTTTGCTTCTAAAAGGGAGTTTTACTGTATTGGTGATGACTGTCTAAACAGTAGCAATTTCTTCATATCTTCATTAGAACAATTCTTCCCATTAGAGAAAGTGAGACCCATGCTTTCATTTGAAAAAAAAAAAAAAAAAAAAAAAGAACAAAAATCCACCAAACAAATGACAAAAAACAACAAAGGCAGCATTAAGGAATGACCAGCTAAAAGCAGCTGAGCCTCCCACCTTGGAGATATTCAGAAGCTATCTGGACATGGTCTGCAGCAACCAGTTCTGGGTGTCCCTGCTTGAGCAGGATGTTGGACCCGGTGACTCCCAAGGTCACTGCCAGCTGCAACCATTCTGTGACATAAGTTTACCCCATTGTGAGCTGAGCCCTCGTTTTCAAAGCTAGGATATTCAGGATTGTGAAGATGTGTAAATATGAACCAGCTGTGGATGCTTGCTGCTTGATGTTTAGAAGAATGCAGCTTGCTGTGTTACTACTAAGTAGGTGGTTGTGTAAGAGTGAGACTGCATTCTGTAAAAGAAATCAGCTCTTGACAATATGAATCTTCAAATCAGACTTTTCCTTTAATTTTTCCTGAAATAAATAGTGTTGAGGTCTTTATGTGTAGTGATAGCAGTTATTCAAAGAGGAATTATTATATTTTTATTGGAATCTGTTTGGGAATCAAAAGAAACATTAACAGAACATGATGGCATTTATGTGTAGCCTTCATAACTGATGGTTGGTCTTCCACTGAAATGCAAAAAAAGCCTGTACTTCAGATTGTGTTCCTGCCACACTGAGGGAATAAACAACTCAGATTTTATTTTTATAGACTTACATGGGATTAAAATATTTAATTGCACTGCTCTGATGATCTTCCTTCTAAGCCCAACATAATGTGTGGATGATTTTTGTAGTCAACTATTTATGCACATTGATGGAATATTTAACTTTATTATACTAATATAGTCAGCACTTGCTATTCTTATGTGCATAAATGAAAATAAAATGATCCAATTAAATTTTAAAAATAGTTATTTGGTTTATAATTTTGGCTTAGAAATTCTTGTAACTCCATTTGAAGTGTGAAACAAAAGCTCTGTTATTTATTTATATATATATATATTTATAAAGTGCCTATCACTCTATTGATAAACACTCTTTGAAACCACTCTGATGACAGGGGTAAGAACAGGAGTTGGCCTGGTACTGCCTTCCTTATCAAGACTTGATAAAAGACATTGATTTAAAATAAAAAATCACAGGGCTTGTTTTTGTCCTGCTGACTCCATCCTAAACTACATGCCAGACACTTACACATTCTAGCACATAGTATCTGGGAGGTATTAAAGTAAAATTTGAGAGAAAATAAAATGCTTAGTCAAATAAAAAGAGTTAAATTCTTTTCAGCAGCTTTGAACGGTCCGAGTCAGGAATAGATACCGCTTAGTAATGGAAGGTTCCCAACAGGTCCTATACCTGTTATGTAGTCCCCAGCTCCTATAGTGTATTTATTTATTTTTATTTATTTTATTTTATTTTTATTTTTTATTTTTATTTATTTCTTTTTTTACACTGTTGGAAGTCATAAATATATTTTAGTATACCATCAAATATATGTATAATTTTAATGCATGAAAATGTCATCTACTCAGAGATTATTTTTATTTTCAGGAAGTAAAGCAGAAGAGCAAGGAAATTTCCATAAGCTTAAGTGTTCTTTCAACAGATCTATTCTAGCAGATTTATAGGCATTCTTTAGAACATGTTCACGTAACAATTTTATCCATATAATTTGGTAATAGAGAAGTCAAATATTCTGAGTTCTATTGATGAGATAGTATTTTATTCTCTTGATCAACCTGGATTATGCTTATGTATGCAGTAGAGCATACTGTACAGATCTCTAAGGCAGAGCCAGCCTAAAACAATTACTTGTACAGAGCTTGCTGCAGTGTCTTCTGAGGATACTCACTGAGGGATAATAAGACAGAGAGGCAGAGAGGTGATAAGGATTGTGAAGAAAGAAGGCCAGGAAGAAATGAGTTTCCCCAGTGTATGGAGAACGCTGAGGTACTCAATGATTTTTTTGCCTCAGCCTTCACAAGCGAGAGCTCCAGCCTTTTAGCCCAAGCTCGAGAAAGCAAAGGCAGGGACCGTGAGAATGAAGAGATGACCATGAGATCATGTCTGAGACCAGTGAAGGAACCTAAAGGTGTTCGGATGTCCAAGGGACCTGATGAGATGCATCCACGGTCCTGAACTAACTAGTAAATATAGATGCTAAGCCACTATCTGTCATACTGGAGAAGTCGTGGCAGTCCAGTAAAGTTCCCACTAGCTGGAAGAGGGGAAACATAACCCCCACTTTTAAAGGAAAAAAGGAAAACCTAGGGAACTACAGGCCAGTCAGTCTTTCCTCTGTGCCCAGGAGCAGATCCTTCTGGAAACTGTGCAAAGGCACATGGAAAATAAGGAGGTGATTGGTGACAGCCAAAGAAAGTAGAAGAGGACAGACATGCCTGAGCCACTGTCAGATGCAGCGTGAACATGCACACTGAAGAGAAGCTTGAAGTGGACACTGTGACTGACAAACTTTCTGTAACTCAAGTCTGTATAGAGACATGGGCTCAGGGCCGAAGAAACTGAGGAAAAATTTTCTACTAGTTGCCAGAGGCCACTGTGTACTTGCTGTATTCTTGTGGCTCCAGGGTCACGCATGTCAGGCTCACGTCCTGTGGCCTTTTGTGTCAGCCCTCAGATGCTGTGGCCCAGGGTGGATGTATGCTGAGTCACCCCTGGGGATGATGCATCCTAATCCACTCCGTATGAATACTCTGCAGTGGAGAAGTTCAGCGTGGGAGAACTAAAGTGCTGTTGCCTCAGACGTCTGGCAAATGAGAACGACTTTTACAGGTGTATAGCGTGGCCAATTTCCAGTGTGTTTAATGCAAAAATCTTCCACATCTGGAAAATTTCCTACTGTATTTCATGTCATTTCTCCACATGAAAACACCGTACCTTCTGAATAAAGTGGATTTATAAACTTAAGAACGGCAAAACCTAAGGTGTTCATCTCATTCTTGAATACAGAAGAATTATTTTTGTTGGAAAGAAATTTTCAGTGAAAAAATGTCTATTGGAAAGAAGAAATAATCAGAACAGAAATCTTGTACGGGACATTTTAGCCTATTTTAAATTAAAATAAAAGCATTTGCTATACAGATTATGTCATAAAAAATAATTAAACTAGAGTGAAATTATCTGGAAGAATTTGACTCCTTTGGGTTTAAAGAAGAGAAATATAAAGAGGAATTTGGACAGTGTCTTCAAATATACTAAAGGTTTCTGCAAAAATGAGTTACGTTAACTGTGAATAGTACAAGAAATAACAGGCTTAAATTGCAATAAAATATGTTGGAAAAAAATCCTTCTGTAAGGATCATCAAAAATGGAAAAAGATTACTTACAGATGTATATTCATCTCCACTGTTGGACAACTTTTAAAATAGGTCAGCTAGACTCCTGTCAGATGTAACATAAAAACCTAGTCTAAGCCCTGGGGACATGTGTGAACTGCATAATCTTTTAAGATTATGCTTTCTTACTTTTTTTAAAGGGGAACGGTCACTGTGTAGCAGCAATTACTAGGTCCATGTGATATAAAAGCATGTTACTAATAACTGTAGTCAGATCAAAACTGCATTTTACATTTAAAGACTCTGCATACCAGCAAGAGAGATTCTGCTCATGAGATGAATAACAGGATGATTGTTTGCAGTAGAAAACCCAATAGTATGACAAAATGGCAAATATTTAAAAACGACGAATTCTTCAGATTCTTAACTCAGCAAGCTAGAACGTCATGCAGTAGATTTTATAGCACTCTTCTTCAAAGAACCAAAACAAATGCATGAACCTCTACTGAGTTAAAATCACGGCATCCTTAGATGCAAGGTCTCTGAGACCACAGCTGCCCATTAAATTGAAACCAAAAAAATCAAGTTTATGTAGCACCATCACATTTTCCCATAAGGCCATAATTTGAGTAAGAGATTTACATCTCCATCGGCAGGAGATTTGAAAGTAGCACTTCCTGAATTGACCCAAGTGAATGAGTGAATGACTTTAGTACAAGATTAAAGTAAGATACATCCCAGTTTGCTTTCAGCAGCTGTTTGTCATGATTAAAGTTATAAACAAGATGAGAAATAGGAATATAAATCACTTTTGTACATTTTATCTGGCATATTCTAGACGGATGGATAGATTAACTGCCACCTGTGGCAGTTTGGGATATACTTATGGATTTTTGTCTTCCTGTTATTTTCAGTTCTTTTGTCTTAATAGAAATTGATGACTGTAGAAGCAATTACAATGGCAACATGAGATTTTATGTAAATAACAATTTAGCATTTTTCAGTATTGTGTTGTAGCTTTAAAAGTAATCTCTCTGATCTTTTGCACCACTTCAAATCTATATTACTTATAGCAATGTCATATGCAAATTTTTTTTTCTAATAGATTTACTAAAAGGATTGTTTTGTGTTGTATCATACAATTATTAAGGCAGCTTCTCAGCCTATTAAATGTAGCTGTACATTGATCTGTATTTGATTACTGTGTTTAATGTTGCTTAATGTGCATGAACATAACTATATAGAAAGGTTTTAATTAAAGGGCTTCTTTCATGGAAGGTTTAAAGGCAGATGGTGTTTGTTTATATTTTGTGTTTAACAGAAATTAAAAAAAAAAAAAGAAAAAAAAAAAAGAAAAGAGCATCTAGTGTTTACATGTAGCTCATCTATCCCTGGAAATTAAAGGAAGCAAAGTTGAACAAAGTGACACTGTTCTGCAAGAATAAACTGTACTCCTCCTGTTTAAAGTCCAGCGTGCTCCTACACTTCAGATCTGGCTGTGGACCAATAGTAAAGTATTCCTTTTTCCTGGAACTGAAAGGCTGCCTATTATAACAGCAATAATGCTGATAGCATAATCAACATTACTTAAAATCTGCTTTGTATCTCTCGTCTGTTGCTTCTGAGTTTACGTCATACAGAGTTGTATATTACTTTGTGCCAGAAGAAGGATGAATTGGCAGTTTCTGTTAATGGAGATGAAAAGCAGTGATTTTTCAAATTTATTTGCATCCTTTGAGTATTTATAAATTATGAAAGAATACATCATTTGATGATAGTTCATGTCTTTATAGTCTTTATATGTGAGCTGCTGGAACTTTTCCCAAATACTATTCGGCAGTATTATCACTGATCTGCTACCCTGTGGGAAGGCTTCTGTGCATCATCATGCAAGACTTTCATCATTCAGGTGGCTACTATCATAACTGACCATAAAATAGTAAATGTGAACTAGTTATGTTCCTGTGTGTACATACCTGTAAATCATAGTAGATAAAGTTAGTCTTGACCTTTCCATTGTTAATATAATTATAAATCCAATACAGTTTTAATTTTTGTTCTGGCATTTTTCCAATGTTGTAGCAATTTCTTCTTATTGCTGATTATCACTTCTACTGGATTAGACAGATTTTTTATATGTCTCTGCTGGGTATTTGTATTTACCAAATTTCTCGCAATTGAGCTTAAAGAAAAGAGAAAAAATGTCAACTATGCTTAATTAATTTTATTAATATTACATGGTTTATAAGATTAGAGGATTTCTTTCTTAGAGCAGCTCTCCAAATTGGAAGTTCATTTGTGTACTTTTGCCTGATTCAGCAAGTGTGTTTGCAACCAGTTTGCTTAGTTGACCTGGTACAGAGACTCCTTATCATGAGGGTAGGATTACTGTAGTAGTAGGTCTGCATGTGAAATGACTACGTGCTAATTTAAAAGGAGCGATGTTAGCGATGCTTCAAATCCCAGTCATTCCTTTTCTGTATTTGTTTAAACCACATCTCTTTACACTTGCCTTCCCATATATCTGATGCCAGGAGAAAAGTGGGATAGAAAGCCATCAAAACAAAAATGATTTGGCATTTACCCTTTTAATTGCAGTATTATTTTTGACATGTGAACTCTTATTTGTTGTGCCTTTGTTGCCAGGTACCTGATCTGTTCCTGCATTCATTGTGCTTTCAGACAGTTGCATGCAGAGTTATCTGGGGGTAATGCTATTACTGAACTTTGAGTTCAGGGAGGATGTTCCACTAAAGACAGATTGGAGTGAAATTATTTTTGTCTTTGCTTGAACAATGTGCTTTTTTTTTTTTTTTTTTTTTTTTTTTCCTGTCAGTTTCTGTGGTGAAATGTGTAGGCATTAAAGTTGCCAATCTGTGTTTTTTTCTCTCTTCTGTTTGTAGGCAATTCGGAGTTTTCAGGTATCCTTACACATCTTTCCCATGAACCCCGAAGTATGGAAGGAGGACCTTTCGTGGGCAAGAAAACTATATGAACAGCAGAAGGCAACAAAGACTGAGGCAGTGCAAGCACTGGCCAAAGGAAGAGAGATGGCACAAGCATCAATCCCAGACTATGACTTTGAAAGTGATGAAATTGTGGCGGTATGTGCTGCCATTGCAGAGAAGGAGAAAGCTCTTTCAGCAGCTAAAACTGTAGTGATTGTGTCTGCTTCAGGCACAGTAGAAACTGTTACTGAGAAGGAGAATTGCACTACAACTCCTGATGAAACCCTTTTTATCAGAGCCCGATAGGGCCACCCTTACGTCTTGTCAGTACTGTTTCAAGAACTAGTGTTATTTATTGCATTAGGTGTCTTTTGGTTTTTAAGCAGCCGGGGAGGCTGCAAAATAAAAGGATTGAAATTATTTTTCTTTTGTAAAGTGAAAAAACAATAACCTGAGTTGTACTTCAATCCATATTTTTGGGGAAAAAAGCCAAGACCCGATTTTGAAAATCTCATGAACAAATGCAATGTTAAAATGCTTAACTACATTCTAGCAACTACATTCATCTTACTGTATTTCATGGATTTACAGGTTAATGTCTATGTTTTCTGAGAAATTAATGAGCTCTTATGTAAAATGCAAAGGAAAAGAGATTTTAAGCAAAACATATTTCAATCCTTAATCATTGGCATTATTTATCCTAGAGCTAGTGTGAGCTGTTCTGTCATCAGGAGTCTTTATTTTCATCAAGATTAATTTTTCTATGATGAAGTTTTCTGTGAAGCAGAGAGAGATTTTCATTTTGTGAGTGTTGGTGTGTGATAGCCCTGGGATCTGTTCTGTAGTCAGCACAATCAGTAGAAACTTTCATGTTGCCTTCACAGGTGAATGGTTAAATACTTTATATATATAAATACTTTCTGATTAGATGAAAGGCCATGCTATACCAAACAAGCACCTGAATGTTTAGTTGTTATTAAACGTTTCACCAGAAGAAAGAACATTCAGTGGAGACTGAAGCTGGCCTTTCCTTATCTTAAGTGCTATACTACAAACACCACTGAAAGTAAAATAGTGGGAGTTGAACATTGTTACGTCTGAAGGCTAGTGTATTACATTTAGCCTTTTTTTTCCTAGTAAGGCTAATCTGATAAGGGAATCAATTTGCTTTTCATAATTCTTGTGAATTTAAAGTGTGTTTTCAGTGAACCAGTTGTTCAGGACAGCATTGTCTAAGTCTCCCTTTTTGTATTCTTTCTGGATTTTAGATGCTGTGGTGGTTATGGGTTTTCATACTGTGAGAGACTTAAAAGACTTGTTTGCGTGGTCTTCATCTCTCTTTAGGGGAAGATGGGTGTTGGTTCCTCACATGGACAGCTAAAAGAAACAAAATCAACCTGTTTCTCTTATGTGCTCTGTGTTAAGACTACTCTCTTTTCATTCTCAGGGGAGACATGACAGAGACGATAGGTTTCTAACTGGACTGGAAAAAAAAACAGTCTACCGAGGAACTCTTAGAAAATTCAGGATTGGGAACATATCATTTCCACTTAATTTTTATAATATTTTGCATGAAAAAAAACCACACATTTCAAATAAGAGGTTTGTAGCCTGGTGAACCTTTTGAAATCTTTGCATTTTTAATACTTGATTTCTATTTTCAAAGTAACACATTTTTAAAGGCAATAACATCCTTTTTCCTCAAGAAGCATAGTGTTTTTTGAAATAGAAGGTGTACTGTAGAAAAATCACTTCTCTCAGAGCATAGTACAGTTGAATATTGTAAATTCTTAAGAGGGCATTTACAGTTGTTGCAGAAATTAATTGTCCTTTTCAAAGACTTAATTGCCATGTTCTTCTTACATGACTAAGCGTTGACTTTTGCAAACATTGAATTTTAGATCAGTGTGCAAGCACGGACACATATAATCTTCACTTTTTAACATCTAATTATCCAAAACAATTACTATTAATTTTATAAAAAGTGTAATACATCACCAACATGTATTTTTATTTGTTCATTCAGTTCTGAAATAGATTCATAAGTGCTTGTTGAATAGGCATTTGATTAGATATGGTTTCATTCAAGTTTAAAGTCACGTTTGTTGAAGAACTTCTTCATCTTGTTTTTTCCTAACAAATAATACAACCTGTTCAGACATAGGAATAGTTAGCGTGAGAAGGATTTTGACAGAGTTCTTCAAAGAAGAGACATTCTCTGTCTAGAAAGGAAATGTACAAGAAGCTGTAAGGTGTTTTCTGTTTCCTGTTTTGAAGGAGCTCTGCTATAATCAAACACATCTTTTCTTTCTTTGCCTTTTGTGCTTGTGTCAGTGTTGTGTATTTACTCACATGGGAAGGACTGCCTCCTTCCTTTCAGAGGTCAGTTTTATCACTGTATCTGATTCCACTGAAATGCTTTGCAAAATTGCTATTGACTTCAGCACTGTTGAGCAAAGTTAAATAGAGGGGTGTGCATCTGTACCATCAGGCTCAACAGTTGTGCTGGGCTTGAAGGGTTGTTGTTGCCATCTCCAGCAGTAAATGTGACTTCCTTTCTGATGATATTAGGTTACGACTTCTAGATATTGTCATGACCGTGACATCTTGAAACAGGGAGCAGAAAAGTTCCTGTGACCTATTCTCAAATTGGAATGAAGTTTGACAATTGGTGATTGCAACATCTGGTTTTTGTTTGTTTGTTTGTTTGTTTTTTTGTACAGCATGACATGTTTTGCATGTATGGGATTTTCTGGATCTGTTTGAATAAAATACTGACTTCTCTGCTGTTTAGTGATGCCTGTTTATTCTTTTTGTTGTAACAAGAATAAGGTTTAACACTGGCCACTTTAGGATGTTACTCATTTAATTAGCTGGCTTCTTCTGTCTCTGCAGAACGTGTTAATTAGTTGTAGCGGAAAACAAAACACAACTGTCTCAAGAAAAATCGTTAATAAAGGGTAGCTGTCAGCTGTTTTGAATCTCTCAGGAGTATCCAAATGAGAGGGATCAAAAGGATAAAGCCTTTGTTATTAAAAATGGAGTGTTTGTGAAGTACACTGCCACTTTGCCAGCAGGGGTTTATTTATTTATTGTTCATCATCATCAGTAGCAGCGATGTGGCTGCACTAGCTCCTCTGTCTTAGTCTTCCATGTGAATTGAATATGAAAATGCTGAATTGTTATGATGTAGTTAAAGAGGAAATCTCAATGGCAACGGTAGTTTAGCTGGGATTCATTCTTGCTTAATTTATTAAACACTGCTAAACATTTATTTTTTCTGTTTGAATCTTTTTATATCCAGTGGAAAGAAATACACAGCCTTAGAGAGCCATTCATATGCCTCTTGCTAGATAAGTATCTTTGAATTAGATGAATCAGCCTCCCAAGGTGCTTAATTATTTCCATTGACTACAAAGGAAGCCTAAGTTGACTGGCAGTTAACTTCAAATGCTGAAATAGAGTAGATGAATACAACCTGTACAGACTGAGATAAACATCTTTGAAAAATTAAACATAGATTATAGTGAGAGAGAACAAATGCTTTCTGACAATACTGGAAGATAAAGTATGGATCAGATAACTGTGACTCGGATTTAATAATATGAGACCGGATTTTAAAAATAGTTATGGAAGGCAAAACAATTTTTTTCCTCTAGTCTTCTAGTTTCTAAGATTTCTCAGAGTAACTGTTGGTGTTTGGAATCAAGATGAGAAAAAGGTAGCATTGAAAACTTATCTGGCTACGTGAGGTCAGTGCTCCCCAGATCCTAAAACCAAGGGGAAGAAGGTAAAAGCTTGTGTTGAAGGTTGGTGCTCTCTTAGCTTATTTCTAGGTCTTAACAACAGCTGTGAAATTGTAGTAAGGTACGTTAGGACTGGGGTTCAGGAAAGCAGAAGCATGTGGTCTTGGCTTATTGTCAGATTGCAGATAAAGCATTTTATTGTAGGTTGGTGTCATGTTAATAATCATGCTCTCAAGTGGATTGGAGTCCTTGCCCTGTGGTATTTCCACAGAGGACAAGTTTAGAAGCCAAGTAAGCTTATGAGCACGGATTACTGCTGGATCCTGACAGATGTGCTGTCCTGGTTTTGAGGGATGGCTTTCTAAGAGCAGCAACTCTAGGAACTCTACAAATTGTAGAGGGTAAATGATCAAGGGGAAAGATTGGAGGTAGGGAATGAATCGAGTATTTGGGTTCAGAAAGAAGGGGGTTTAGACTTGGATTCCAGATCTCATCAAGCTGACAGGTCTAGAACGGGACCTAGCAGTGGAATGGTCTGTTGGTGCTTAGTAGCTTGAAAAGTAAGTAAATCTGCCATAAGTAACACAGATGTGCTGTTGTTTTGCAGCAGAATACGGAGTAAAAAGTTTTGTAGGAGACTTCTTGGTTAGGATGATGGGTGGTACCATTTGGAGATAGTGGATTATGTTGGATTATAATTAGTGTTTTGGCATTGCACCTGTAGCATGGATTTGGGTTAGGTAACGTGTTGTAGGCAGCAGAGATGTACATGTAGAAGCACAGCTACAGGCTTGGGGGAGAGTGGCTTGAAAACTGCAGAATAAAAGGCCAATTGTAATGCTAACATATTATTGTCAGAGATTGAAACTAATTTTCATAGAAACTCGTCTCCTACAAATACTGAGTTTCCTCTACCTGTGGTGGGTAGATTCTCCACACCATGCCACAGGACAGGGGCTTAAACTGAGTTTGGGATCAGGATTTGGGGAGTGGTACAGGTGTGGGAGGTCTAGCAGAACTCGTGGATGGATGGAAAGGGTTCTGTGAAGTTGTGGCTGGGGGTGTGTGGGCAGAGGCAGGCTGCTGGAAGTGAGGGTGTGAGACTGCTGGTGATAGGACCAACAGGATGGAGTCAGGGAGATACAAAAATTTGGGTTTGTTTTTGAACTGGGAATTAATGCATTTCCTGTGAACACACAGAGGACATGAAAGTGGCTATGTATGTGGAGACAGACTGTATCACAGAGTATGTGGATAATTGTAGGTGAGGAGTGGAAGGAAGCTACTGTGTATGAAGCAGGGTTCCAAAGCTGATCAGGACTCTCAGGCATGAGGAGAGAGACACTGGTGGTCTGTCACCCTAAACACAGGCACAGTTGCCTGGTTCTTTTAGCCAGGCTGCTTCTGAACATCCTTGCTTGCAGCTAAGTGATAGATGGGCTCCTATTTTGTCTTCATGCACTGCCACTGAGTTCTCATAGACAATTCCAGTATTGCTTATGAGACTTTTTAATCTGTAGGTTGATCGTGATTTCTTGAGTTCAGTACTGAGGGCAAGAGGAAGACTTCAGGCTTATTTGTGTTTGCTAAGGGAAGGTGAGCTGCTTACAATGGTCTCTTCTTGCTTAAAAGTCTTCCAGAACACACGCATTTTCCATCAGTAATGCATAGGCCTTATATAAATACTGGACTCTAATACACTGGAGATATTTCCTTCTGTCATTGCATCCAATACCAATAACTTGTTCTGCTGTTTTGTTCCAGCTGTGAAGGTGTGGTTCAGTGTTTTTGTAGGTTGCATGGTTGCAGGTGGCGGTCCCACCTTCCTGCTCTGCCAGGTACTGCTTCCTATCTAAGGCAGCAATAGTGTGTTCTGTTTGTTGGTCACTAGTAAGCAACAGACCATGGTTAAGTGATTTAATTGCAAAGAATCCAGGCAGATCTTTATCTGTAGCTCCAGTAGGAGCGTGAGTAATACTGTTCTCCAACTTAATCAGTGCAATATTGGCTTCTGCTGCAAATATTTGTGCACAGATTTAACTTCACTTCCTACACGCGTGAAGGTAAATAAGCACAAATGCTCACATGTTGAAGGAACACAATGAAGCAGGCCTGAGGTTTAACTGTGTGGGGGTTTTGATTTTTTTTTGTTGTGTGAAAAATTTTCATGGCTCTGTGTCAATGCTCTCAGGGACATTTTCAAAGGAGGCTTCCTCTTGCTAATGGCGGTTGTTCTGTGGTGTTTTGGAAACTTCCAGACCCAAGTATGTTTTGAGAGTAGCTAAGCACAAAGTGTTCCAAATGGGTGGCTTTTTAAAGTGAGGAGTTGGCACTGAATGGCAGACTCTCATAAACTTTTGAGCTCAAGCAGAACATTTTCATTTAATTGTTATCCCCAAAGTGATTTTGGTCAGTACAACTGCTTAAACATACCATCAACATAAGGCTCAAGATTTTCATTACAATAAAGCATTTCACATGAGAACACTTTAAGCAGCATAACATGCTTAGTATTTAACAAAACATCCTCCAAATATCTGTACAGAATTATTTTAGTAAATGGTCTTTCTGGAACAAGACCTACCCCTTACAAAACAAAACACCAGAAGTCCTTTTGTCACTGGTTAACAGCTGTTTTGGGTGATGTCTTTGTCATCAGAACTCTAAGAACAAATAATCTGCAAGAGGTACAAGACCAGAAGATGGTTCTATATAACCTACACTTTTAAATGAAGGTTCTGCTTCCATGTTTTTTTATGTTTATTTGGTGGAATATCAGATTACAGCGTCATAAAATTCTATTTACTATTTAAAGTAAAATGATAAATGTTATGAAAAAATACCTTTATTACATCAGTGATGCTTTAACTAAAGTGAATATTAAGACTATTAACCAGGGGTGGAAAGTTTTAGGCCCTGATATTAAAAGCACTTCTATATGTCCTTAACTTTACATGTAAGGAGTCTCCCTGGCAGCGGAAGGGCTACTCTGATGGGCAACATTAAGTGTGTGCCTAAGTGCGTGCAGAATGTGGGCCGAAGTACTCAGAGAGGAGCAATGTGTTTATACATGGAAACATTCTCAGCACATAAATAAAATCTGGCTTTTTAGTATGTACATACACTGATAGAATATTCTTAACTGAAAGGATGTGTTTTCTTTTTCTCAATGGTACATATGTTTCCATTTCACTCAAAGTGTTTATGTATTCTCAGCTAAAGAATTATATCGGCCGTGAATGTAGCACGGATAACAAATCTAAAACAAGAATGTCTTATCAGCAGGCAATACTGGGGGAAGAGAAGGCTGGCAATCATTTCTATATACCTGGTATTAGTAAGAACCCTTCTCATAGAGAAGAATAGACTTTTAAATATTTTCAGTCCTGATACATATACAACAGTAAAAATTCACATTTTCATGCTTTAGTGAGACACTTTAAAATCCTACTGCAGGCAGCTGTCAGAGTAGCTCTGTCCAGTTCCTAGTAGCTGCCTCACATTCTGCTCTAGTACCAGAAGCTTACACTCTTGATAGTTGAGCAGCCACAGGAAAACACAGTTCTACCAGATTTGTAAAGGGAAAGAGAAAGAAAGAAAGTGATGGGTCTTCCTATTTCAAGAGGCCCAGTAGCTCTCCTGCGTCCCAGAACAAGACATGTTCGTGTTTCCAGTCCCATTAGACCTGTCTTGTACAATTTCTGATGGCAGCGCCAATGTCTGTTCCACACAGTCCTCAGTAGTCTAAGAGAAATGTACCCATCACATGGCAAGAGAAAAATAGCCCTTTGGAGCATAGCTGAACCCCTCTCCCCTTGAATAGGCAGAATACCTATCTATTGCACCAGTTTTTCCAGCGTACCGGGAAGGATCACCAGGGTCGATGCCTTTTGTTGCTATATACACTTCTCCGATAAATTCAATGTCTCTGTGGGGAAGGTGACCTGGAGGGGGCTGCCTTTGGATGTGGAGCTGGCCCCACCGCCAGACCTGATCTCATTCACCAGGAAGACGCTCTCGGAGTCCTGCCCGTGTGAAGAGTCTGAGGTCTCTGAGCTGCGCAGTGTCCTTACGGATGTAGTGTCAGACTGAGCCAGGCTCGCGCTGGGGCCGGGAAGCAGCACACGCCCCCCGACGCTGCTTTCACTTAACTCCGGGGGATAGAGCAGTGTTTGTGAGGTGCTGCTGATCTCCCGCAGCTCACGGGAGATGAAGGAGGGTGACTGACTTGACACGGCGGAAGAGGTCCTGCGGCCATCCACGCAGTTGAAATTGCTCCCCGAGTGCTGCCTCCGGGCCCCTCCAATGCGGCAGAAGAGACACTTGATCTTCTCGATGGCTTTGCTGAGCACAGTCTTACGGAGGAGGATGTAGACCCACGGGTCCAAAATGGGGTTCACCGAGGCGATGCGGATGGCTTGCAGGTCAGGGTTTTGCCTCACATCCTCCACTAATTCGGGCTGATAGAGCTGGTTCACGAAGACACGGACCTACCCAGAGAGACGGGGGAGGAAAAAGGTGCAATTTTACAATTACATCAGGAAATCAAAGTTTACGTATTGAAGCAGAGATCTTGATTTACATCTACAGGCTAGAACATGAGAAGAACCTGGCAAAGTAATTTATTTTTGGAAATGGCAAGAAAATCAGAGATTAAGCTGTTGTAAATTGATCTTCCATGCTACAGGTAGGAAAAGAATGGCTCTCTCTCCCTGCTCCCCTCATAATTAATCCTTCAACCTTCAGTTTTGGGCTGCTGCTTTTGCAACTTCTTTGTTGATGGATATAACCCAGGAACAAAGATTTAGACCTGTATCCTGCTTCCTTAGTATATCTCAAGTCTTACGCTATCTGCAAAGGGATATCTGAGTTCACTGAAGAGGCTAATCAGTTCCTCCGGTAGGGGTCTAATAATTGCATGTTTAGAAATAAGCTGAAACCCATATTATAATCCAGGTATGTTAACTTCCAGAAATGAGCCCAGAGCTGTTGATCCCCTAGTTTAGAAATACCTTTTTTCTGGCACCTGTCCTTACTGGAACTGTTTGTATACTTTCAGCTGTTGGTTTGTTGCAGCATGTTTTGGCCAAAAAAATAAAGGAACAAAAAGAAAGGTCCCCTAGTTAGGAGATTTTTAATAGGTCAAGATGATGAGATGATTCCAGCACTGGACTGGACTGGACTGGACTGGACTGGAGTGCTTTGCTCACATACATGAGCCATCATTGGGTTCTACTTAGAAAACCGTAAAAATGCTTATCAAGTAGTTAGGAATTGGAGATTCTGAATCTGCCTTTTGAATTAGCACTTTCAGTTTATCATGCACAAAATTTAAGACAGGATCCTGCCTTCTACACAGAAATGCCTCCTTCAAGTTTTTCCTCTGAATCTAAAAAAAACCAACCAAACAGTCCCTGTGTCCCTACCCTGGATTTGGGGCCACTTCAGTAATGCTGTTCTAAGGCACAGGCCAGTTCTTTGACATGAGTTGTTGTTATCTTTCCAGTGTCCCTAAAGAGCATGATGTCATATGAGTTTGTTTATCAGTCCCAAATAGCTGCTCTGTTTTAGCAAGACCTACGCAGTGTCCTGCATTTTAGGAAGGCCTAAGAAAGCCACTGAAAAGACGGGATAATGGAACATGCTGTTTAGTTTGGATTTCTTAAGGTAAGTCTAAATAAATGTATTACTTCTCTTTTTATGTGATACAGTAAAAATCTAGTAGCAAAAGTAGGGATGTTTTAAAGTCTCAGGCTTATCTCCTGAAATGAATCAAGGCCTACCTACGAGAAGGTTACAGGCAAGGAAGAAGACAAGCATTTAAACAACAGCCAAACTAGAACAGCCTCCTTGAGTCATTTTCATAGAAGTTATGCTTGTGATTCCTGGTGAAAAAAATCACAAATCTGTCCGAGAAATTTTCCTGCAGCAGGGCAAGGTGATGGTATTCTGCCTGTCAGGATTCAGAGCTTGAATGTGCTCCAAAGCTACAAACAAAGTATGTTTAAAATAATGTAGAGTGCTTCTTTGGAAGTCCTATGCATATGGTCTCTCTCAAATCAGTGAGTGTGAAACTGGTGATCATCTGTATTTTCTTTCTCAGTACTTTTGTATGGGTTTACAGGTAACAAAACCTTCACACAGAATTCCAAATATGGGAAAATCTTGAATTGATACAGAACTATAATGATCTGAGTTTTACTCTCTGTTACTTTCCTAATTATTTCTAACACTGCAGATGTTTTTTTGACAGCTAATTTACTGAGCTGATTTTTCTGTTAAGTCACACACGCAATTGAAGCGCTTTAAAGCATATTCCTGCGCATGTAGATCTTGTCTGGTTTTTCTTTATTTTTCTTTGTTTTTTTTTTTTTTTTTTTTTTCGTTATTTTGCTTGTCTCCAAACTGCTGCCACTCTTATCTGATATCCATCACTACAGAACTCTGTGTACTGCTGGCTGAGAGAAGACCAGTCCCTCCAGAGCCCCAGATCCGTAAGTGCAGTTTAGCAGGCATTCACTGAGGATTCTTTCTTTAAAAAAGGCACATCATTGCTGAAATCTCCTGCCGTGGGCTTTCGGAGGTGGTGTCCAGGAAAGCCTTCCCCTGCCCTGCGCTGAGTGCAGCTTGCAGGAGCGCACCGCTAGGTGGCACAGATGTCCCGCAGTCGCAGCATCCCAGCTTGGCGGCCGGGGTACCCGCAGCTCGTGCTGGCTGCTCCCATTCCCACGGGCAGCAGTTGCAGCCAAGGGAGGGACAGCAAATGCCAATGCACTGCCAGTGATAAACACTGCAGGAGGGGATTAGTGCCGGGACTTGCATAAGCTTATGCAAGTAGAGCTGCACTTACTGACACAAGCTCTGAACCTGAAAAGCGGCCGTCAGGTTTCCATAACGTGAAACGCTGAAAAATGAGTTTTTGAGACGACGGCATCAGCTAAACACTGTCCTTGGAATCGCCTTGGCCACGTGTGTGAGATTCCCTCTGCCCCCCGTCCCACCCCACAAAAAGAAAAGATAGTAAGGGGTCATAAATACATGAAGAACCAATTTCCCTTAAGGATTTGACCTGCGCCATAACATTTCTTTACAGATGCTGTTCCTTTTTCTGTGCTGAGATTTTCCTTTATGCAAGGGAATGCACCCTGAAGGTGTGTAAATGCTGGTCGACGTATCTAACCATTGATCACGGGAAGGGTACCTGTCCTGAGAGGCAGGAATCCAAAGGACAGTGTTGTGGGAGTGGAGGACTGCTAGCAGCTCATGCTAACTACATGCAGTCATTGCCAGGAATATCAGAGGTGTGACAGGGAGAGGTATTTACTGACAAATTCATGCACATCGCAGAACCAGAAGGCACACTTTGCAGACAGCTGAAGTATGCAGACCAACTTTGGAGACCTGATTTTTATTTTACCTTTTTTTTTTTTTTTTCTTTTTTAAAGTTAGACCTATAGTTACACATCAGTGACTTAATAGTGGGATTGTTCCTTTGATAAGCACCACCTGAAGCTCAAGTACCTGATTCACCTTTCTCTGACTGCCCGGTAGAGTTTACGGAAAGACAAAAATGTCTTTAAGTGCTGACGCTGTGGTTGAAAAGTACAATCACAAATTGCACAGCTTGCTTTATGTTATCTCTGTATGCTTTATTTCCTTGTGACAGATATGTGATGTGTAGGTGAGAGATTCCTAAAATGGATCTACTTATTGAAAACTGTGGACTGTACAAAACTGTTTCAGTTTCACAGAAAGGTGCCACTTTTTTTCTTAGCAGCCCCCCAAAATGTCAAATGCATTTATCAGTTCAGATCTATTGCATGGATTACATATTAATCACAGTATGGTACAAATTAATCTGTGTTGGAATGTCACTGTATGATTTCTTTACAACCTGGTAAAGAAAGAGCATTTATTAATGTATTGTCTACACTAACAGTAAGAGATGTATCCTGTTTTGGCTACAAGTCTTCTGTTACAGGATGAAGCATAATGAAGGATATTGCCTTGCATCTTCTTAGTAAGTCCCATATAAGTGGAATTCATTACTGTGTTAGCTAAGCTGTGCTTGAATTTCTGCAATTTAAAATCCTGATTAAAGAAGCGAATGGGAACAATTCTAGTCTCAGTAGAATGAGGTTTAAATGTTACATCTGCAGCCACAGAATACAGGCAACATATTTTGAAAGTATCTGTGGTTTGTTTGCAGTTGTGTTAAGAAGCACGTTGCTTCATGGTGCACTGAGTTTATGGTGAAGCGATAGGTAGTTGTACATCATAGTCCTGCGTGTTTTGATACTTTTATTTTTTACTAAATATGAATGTGAATCATGACTTCTATTCCTATGCAGTATGATAAAGTAACTAACATACTTATTGTTCCAGAATAATTAAAGGAGTAGTTATCTTCATAGCTTCTACCTGTCCTCGTAAAATCTCCCCACATACTGATAGGATAAGTTTAAAATCTGTAGAGTAGAAAGCAGGAAACAAGTTTTTCAGCTCCGCAAGCCAATACCCTTTGCCCTTCAAGGGTTTGGTGTCTGCTGTAGCAGATCACTCCGTTGCTCAAAAATCATGCCTGCCACCTTGCTGTTTTTGGCTGCAGACAGCCCCTGTACTTCAGAGACAAGCCAAAACAAAACAAAAGAAAATCCAATCTTTTAGATCAATTAAACACTAAGTTAGAAACCTTTGATTATTTTATATGATCAAATACATGTACATCTTGAAACACAGCATTTTATTTTCAATTTCACTGCAATTCAGCAATATTCAGTGGTTAGGATCAGAAAAAGTCACATACTTAAAAATCTACAAGTGTCTGAAAGACTGCTGGAGTGAACTGGAGTTTGAATACTATGTGCTTATGTACACTCGAAAGAGTTGTTTTTATTTTTTTAAAAGGCTGGCTAGCAATTTCTAATACGTTCTTGACACCCCCCCTCCCCTCCTCATGAAACTCATCCCCTACTTTTAAATATGTCTAATTCTCTTTTCTAAAAACTCACAGATTTTTAAAAGATGAAATAACCAATGTGGAGTGCAGGAAGGAGGCAGCATGCAATTTGTGTATTTTTTTCCTTATTTCATTTTTAAACTATTGTAAGATTCTTCTTCATGCTTTCCACACCACTTTCTGTACACTGAGAACACATATCAGAAGATTCTTATCTTATTCACATCTTATATCAGAATCTTATATCAGAAGATTTTTTTCTCTAATGATTTTTGTTCAACTTTTTTTTCCTTGATAAATTTGATCAGCCTTTATCTCTGCAAAGTTCACTCAGTGTTTTGTACAATGCTCAATAATTTTGCTATAGTAGCTGTCATTGTAAAATTTTATTGATTTTATGAATAAATCACTAAATCAATAAATCACTCATTATTAAAAATGTCTGTTCTCTGTGACTCAGCTTGCTTTTCTTTAACCACTTTTTAAACCAAGCCAAGCCTTTTCTTATTATTTCAGGTCTATTTAGTATTTTAAGACGTGAAAATTTTTGTTAAACCCTAGTAAATACAGTCTGCTGGACTGCCTCTGTGTACTCGTTTATTGTCTTGTGAAAGTGTTAATGCTAAAAAGTTAGAAGCTTACGTCTCTCTTTCTGAAGTTGCTTTGACTTCAGTGATAGTTTATTCAGCTGAAATCATCAGTAGGAAATCAGCTCATCAGAAAATTTCAGTCACAAAGCAACCTCTGAGCTTGCTTTGTGTATCTGAATCATACCACCACCACCACCTTACTACTTGTATGTTCTTGGTGCCCGCCAGGATCTCCTGTTATAAACGCACCTTTCAGTCTCTTCTGTGGTGAGGGCTCCCTAGCTTAATTCAGAAGAACTCGTCTGCGTCATGAAAATGTATGTGTATATGAGTGATTTTCCTGTCTCTGCTGGTGGCTCTTTCTAAGGATTTACAGCATAAAGGTGTCACTTCTCTGAGCTTATCCTGGAATGCTTAACCTCAGTGCATAAGTAACATAGAGGGCTTAATACACATATGCAGCAGTGCATCACCGTATAAAGAAACATAAATGGGTACAGGTTATTTCCACAGGGGGAGGCAAATGACTGATAAAAGCTGCCTTTACAATGAAGCAGTTTAACCATGCTGGACACTGTAATGATGTATCTATACGTGTTTTAAAAAAAAACTTTTTTTTTTTTTCCTAGTCATGCATCGGAGTGAGGTACGGAAATAGTGAAATGACAATCTTCTACCTCATTTTACATACAGAAGAAATCTGCGGCTTTAGCTGAGAAAAGCTACCATATGTGAGCACTCTCGAGGCAACACCATGCCTTTGTAAGAAGTGAAATCAAGGTCTGAGAGAGCTTCAGAACTTTGTCACCCGCACCTTCACACATGCTAAGGTGTTCACCAGCTACTGTTTAAATAATAAATCTCTCGCCCCACCCAAGTTCATTAATTTTAAGTGTCAACAATCTAGTTTCCTTTCTGGCAATCTCTCCCTCTTGATTTTTTTTTTTTTTTTGAGATTTTATAAAAGCTTCCCTAGCTCCTAACGTATACGAACAATTTCATTTCTCAGTCAGCTGTTCTCTAGCTAGTCCTCCGTGGGATAAGGTTTTGGCTTTTTCCTGACACCGCTGAAGTCCATCAGCTGGTACCCTGCACTGTGTTGTGACATTGCATTTAATTCCCAGAACCCATTCTATGCATTTACCAGCATCTCTTTTGAAGACAGCATATTGTTATTTTGTGAAGTAGCTGTTACAATATTAGATTAATTGCATTAAGTACTGTGGACCCATGGGTACTCTCAGGGTTTGGCCACTCTACAACCTGATTCCTTCCAGTGTGGCAAGTCGGCTTACCCGTGAGGTTTCTGGTGCTGGACTGCAGAACAGGTTGCGTGAGGTTCCTCGATCTAACACGCGTGCCGCTCAGAGGCAGCCTGTGCACAACTCAAATGGCACGTTTTGATTTCCTTTAGGCGACGAGCAATAAATGGACGGGAAAGTGCCCGGTTATGCCGTGGCACCACGCAAAGTGACACGGCGCTGCGGGACGGGAGACAGCCTTCAGCGACAGCCTGAGCACTGGTGCTCCAGCAAAGCCACACTCCACTGGCTCCTGTTTATGTTAGTAATGTGGCAAAACTGGCCTGACCCTTGCAGTTACACCCTCCTTTGAAGCAGGGGGATGGACTCACTGACCTCTCCGAGCTTTCAGACGTATTTTTCTGAACTTCCTTACTGAGCTGTAGCCTGTTTGTTTCGCGTCCCCAGCTGGTCACTTGCTTCTCACGCACATCACAACCCCTCCATGACACTGAGATTGCAGAATAGTTCCTACCTACAATAAACTCCCTGAAAACAATCCATCTTCCAAAAACACTTTCTGTCTAAGAAGCAGTGCTTGGCTCCCTAAAATGTGTTTTGGAAGGTGGCGAGTAAGGCAAGCCAGCTGCTTGTTTAATGTTTCTGAGCCAGAAGGGGAGAGAAGTTCGCCAAGTTTTACTATGGTGGGTGGGAAGCAAGAACTGAGCCTCGAGCTGGTGTGGTTTTTTTTTGTCTTCCTTTGAGATAAGGTGGAGGAATAGAAGAAAGTAGATCCTGCATGTTCAAGTCAATGACAGTAATTGTAGCAGCTGTTTCAGAAAATTAGCAAATGGTTAGTGGTAATGTTGTCTGGCATTTTGGTATGATCTCTAGCTCCATGTGGGCCAGAATCCTCCAACTCCCATTTAACAGAAAATTACACCAAGCGGCTCCACTGCATTTAGACCTCCAACACTGGGGACCTGTTTGAGGGCTGTAAATGCATGGGATCTACCCCCAGTGTATCCTTCAGGATGGGACCTCAGTTCTGGTTTTGGGCACAAAGCGCTCTGCACCTTGCTGGTGCCATGCGAAGACAACTCTCTCCCCCTGCCAGATCCTACGGACTGCTGTACACTTCATCAGCAGAGTGCCTATTTTAAAAACACAATAAGCATCCAGCAGTGTGGGCCAGCCCCAAACCTCACTCATCACAAATTAATTTTGGAAGTGAACTTTAAAGTGCCTTTAGCTCTCAATAAGACTTGTGCTGTGTGGATTCCAGTTAAACGGTGGAAAATTTGTTAAGAATTTTTGGCACTGTATGTCAGCCAATCAAAGGAGCCTAGGACTTGGGATGAGTGTGTTTCTTTTCTTGTAAATATAAACCAGTACTACTCTCTTCTATCACCATGTATGCATGCTAACTGCACTAAAATTACTCCTAGAGTTTGCGGCACCAGCTAAATGGGATTCTGTCCTACAGGCACAGGCTAGGAGGAGAAAAGACTCAGCAATGTGGGTGATAGAAGAAGAAGGGTTGCACAATGCTACTCACCACCAGAGGAATGGAGCAGATGAGCACCACCAGGGAAGTGGCAATGAGCAGAATAACCATCTGGATCTCTGCTCCGGCCATCCGACGGAAGCTCCGGCGTCTGCGAAAGTCAGATAAGCGGCTGGAGGTGGTGTCTGTCCCCAGGGATGTGCGTCGCATGAACTGGCGGTGCATGCGAATTAGGGCCACGCAGACCAGGATGTTGCAGATCACTGTAACCATGATCAGGAAGGAGCTGAAGCCAGCATACATGTAGGAATACGCTGCATGAGTGGCCTTCTTTGCTCGCCAGTCTATGAAACACCAAGTGTCAGGGTACTGCCGGGTCGATTTGCCGAGCCCCATGCTGGGGAGGGCGCAGAACAAGACGTTGGAAGCGTAGATGGCAAAGAGCGTGAGCCCCGCCAGCTTCTTATCTACGTAATGGTTGTAGAAGTAGGCATGGTTGATGGCCAGGTACCTCTCTATTGACATGGCACAGATAATGCTGAGGCCGGACAGTCCGAAGAAGAGGAGGATGAAGGAGCTGTACTCGCACAGCGCGTCTCCTCCCGGCCAGCGGTTCTGCAGGTAAGTGGCAATAGTGACCGGACTCACCAGGCAGGTCCCCAGGAGGTCGGTGACCGCCAGCCCGCAGACCAGCGTGTAGAAGGTGGTCTCCTTCTGCTCCTTGCGGGACTTGCAGAGCACCACGATGGCGATGAGGTTGCCCACCACGCCGAAGATGAACATGACGGTGGGGATGGTGGGGGGCTTCCCGCCCTCGGCCCCGCCGGCGGTCCCGTTGGCGGAGCCGTTGGCAGGTGGCATGATGGTGGGGCTGAAGGACATGGCTGGGGAGCCGAGGGGAGGCAAGGGGAGGAAAAAAAAAAAAAAAGCAAAGGAGGGATCGGGGAGGAAAAGCGGGGAGGTTGCAAAAGAGGGGGGAGGGAAAGAGCCGGTGTGGTTTAGGCGAAAAAAAAAAAAAAGAGGAAGGAAAAAAAAAAAAATCGTGAGAGGAGACGAAGCGGGGGCAGCCCCGGCTGGCAGCGGGGCGAGCCCAGCACCGGATCCCCGCGGGTCCCCGCGTCCTTCGCCGCCCCTCTCCCTCTCAGCGGCAGCGGCGGGGGCTCCAGGTGGCGGCGGGGGCGTCGCGGGAAGGTGCCGGAGCGTGGTGCCCGCCGCTCATCCCCTCCTTCCCCCTTCCCTGCCTTCCCTCCGCCTCGCGGGGCTGCGGCTCCTCTCCCCTCAGCGCCGCGCTCCCGCCGAGTTTCGCCGCGGAGGGCGGAGGCGGCCCCGGGGCAGCCGCCGCCGCCGCTCCCCGCCCTCTCGCTCCATTGGCCGGGCGGCGGCGGGCAGGGCCGGCCCGCGGCACCTCCGCCCGCGGCGGGGGCGGCCGGGCGGGAGGGGGCGCCCAATGGCCGTGAGGGGACCGTGAGGGGACCGTGAGGGGACCGTGAGGGGACCGTGAGGGGCACCTGCCGCCGCCCCGTCCCGCCGTGGGGGCGGGTGGCCGGGAGATAAGGCGGGTGGTGCCGCGGGACGGCGGCGGGAGCTGTTGCATCAGGCTGCCGCTGCCAGCCGTCGGCGTTCCTCACCGCCCGTCATCGATGTATTGCTTCGCGCTGGCTCCCGTGCGCGGCTGGTGGCGTTGCCAAACACAGGAAGGGTGTGTGTGTGTGTGTGTGTGTGTGTGTGGTGTGTGTGTGTGTGTGGTGTGTGTGTGTGTGCGTGTGCGAGGGACGTGTCGGTGTGTTTGTCTCGAGGGCTCGCTTGAGCTTGACCACAAGGAGATCACGGACGGGAGCTGTGCTGATCTGTGCTGGTCTGATGCCTGGCGCGGTGGCACTCAACGCGCAGCGGTGATTGACGAGACCCTGGAGCAGAAACAGCGGCACGGAGCTCGCACCACGACAGGCAGACACACGCAAAGGTGTTCCTCGGAGAGGAGAAGCACCAGTGGTGCCTGCGCCTGGTCAGGAGCGAGGTGCTCAGACCGCCACACCACGTCCAGCACCTGGCGCTGGCTGGCCGCACGGCCTCGCTCCTACTCCAGATGACATCAGTTACTACAGTGGATACGAAACCCGTGCCCTGAAGCACGAAATTTATATCCTTAAGCAGAACCTCTTCTCTGAAGTAAAGGCAAAACATGTTACCAAAGTCTAATTTTTTTTTTTTTTTTTTTTCCACTCTTACTAGCCTCCACCCCCCCCGCCCCTTTCTCTAAACCTCTGGCAGTGGTGATGTCACGGTGTGCTGACAGCAGAAATTCTGCCAGGGCAAAGTGCGTGAGGCACTTTTTATCGAAGGGAAGAGGGTGAATAATACCAGTTTTCAACATTGTGTGAGCAGATGTGGAAAAAAAGGCCACTTTTGTGATTTGATCGTTCAGCATTTTAGTGTTGTTATCTTGCCTCTTGGAAAATAAAGTTCATTCTTAGGAAGTGTAGTTGGTTTTAAAATAACACGTATATAAATAAGCTATACTAGTGGTGGTGGTCTGTTCAGGTAGAGTAAATAGGACTTTATATGATTGGCTGGCATGACAGCTCTTCGAGCCTCTACAAAATCGGAAGAATATTCCGTCATAAACAAAGCTACATGTGGGAGTAGAGGTTGCTCAATTAAGTTTGCCTAATTGTCAGAAACAAATTAGAAGCAGCCCGAAACACTTGCAAAGGAAATGCACAGTGTAATGCACTGCACGATGATTTTTTTTTTCTTATCTTTTAAACAGTTTTCCGGGTGTTGCAGCATAAGAACACCTGGTCTGGGTGTTCCAGGAAAGTTGCCCCTGGTACACAGCAGGCTCTGAATTCAAGCTGTGTAACTGTACGTGTTTTCTCTGTTGTCCTTCTTTCATAAACTGGGACTTTGGTGCTCTGGTATTAGAGGCCATTATATGGGATTAAGTTAACACAGGTGCAGCAGTATAGGAGAAGAATTGCCTGACTTCCCTGAAGCAGAGCAAAGGTTTCTAATACCTAAGGGTAGAGGAAATGATTTGTGCTTCTGTGTTGCTGCTTTTTCTTTGACTTTCTCCTTACCTACAGATCCAGTCTCATGAAATATTTTGACCATCTCATAACAGGTTGTGTGTCTTCAGAAGTCTTGTCTACAGAAGTAGAGGGTGCTCAAGTCTTTTTGGGGGTATGTATACCTGTGTGTCTATGTGGAAGAATGAATGTTATTTTTCATTCTACAAGGTCTGTCTTGCAGTGAGTATACCTAAATAACTGATTAAAAATGCAGAGGATCCAAGGAGACCAGTGAAATAACAACAGAAGTGTAGCTTTGAGTGCAAGGATAGTGAGATCAGTTTTTTGAAATAATGTTAGTTCTTAGAGAATATGATAGTTACAGAAGTGTGGTACAGATGTGATTTTACTGTATCTCTCCTTTGTGTAGAAATTCTCAAATAACTAGAAAAACTTAATAAGTTTTAGGAATTTCCCTTAGAATTAATAGTTCTGATATCTAGAACTCATAGTCAAGATGAGAATGATAATCATACAAAAGATTTAGTCTTCAGAGGAAGGAAGACACTTAAAGTGGAACTGAAAAACTAAGAAATTCCGCTTGCAAGGTGAGTAGTCATGCTGTCACAGCAATAGTGTCATGCATTGTAGCACTGAGTAACCACCGAAGAACTTGTATGTGAAAACCGCATAGGTGGCAAGTCAAAATAGCATGAACAAAAACCAAAAGCTTCCGAATGATAATCAAGTATAGAATAAAACTTCTAATTTTAAAAATACTAGATGAGATAACACGATCAGTGGTTTATAAAATGGATGCAAACAATTGTAGTGTATGTGATTTAAATGTGCTTTGGTCTTTACTTATATACACAATTACATGATCACCACATAATAAACAAGACTTTTTAAACAGGAAGCTTATTGACCAGTGGAACAGTTCATTTGGAAATGTTTTTGATTTTTATATTGTTGGTGGTCTTTAAATCAGACCAAGTAAACATTGTGATATCCTATGGCTCAAGCAGAAGCACCAGATTTGCTAACAATGATTAAGATAAACTTTACTTGTCTCAAAGTAATTTTTTTTTCCTGATTTTAGCGGTGTTACAATTGTTAGATTAATACTCAAATACATCAGTGAACTAGTATGGCTTGGTTAGTTGAGCGGTATAACTGTATGACTATTTGTGGTTGTATTTCTAGCATGGTGAAAGAGATTTAAATTTGCATACTTGGCCTTCCCTCGCCCCTTCCTTTCCCTGTCCCCCCCTTATCATGATGTGGTAAGAGGCTCATAATTACTCAGCATTTCTTGGCTGCCACACGACAGCCTTCTTCAAGCTCCTTTAGCCAGCTGATGGTTCCAAAGCCCTACCTGTGTTGCTCAGAGGGAGTGGAGCTAGACTGTAGACAAATAACCTATTGAAAGGTCTCTAGCATGTGGAGCTCTTTGTAATTTCGACACCAAAATGCCCATGTAGGCTTGTAAGTTGATGTCTTCTTTACTGGAGGTGCTCCTATGAGCTCCGTTTCCAGAGGAACTGCATTTTCAGTGGCTTTGTAAGTTGTGCACTAGAAGTGAATATGCAACAAGTTTTGGAAGCTTTGGCCTGAGTTCTTAACATATTGCAGGCCTGAAACAATGGTTTGCGTGGTAATCTCCCATTAAATAATTCAGGATCAATAACATTCTTGAATTACTCAACAGGTTGTCAACTTTTTTTCTTTGGTGGAAATTTAGCCATGGGAAAACTTCTGTGTTGCATTTTGCTTAATTTTCCTTCAGCTATTCATGCTTTTGATGTATTTTTTTTCAGGGGAAAAAAAAACACAAACAAACACAACATAACATGACATTGTGATGTTGAGATGGCTATTACTAAACTATGCCTGTATGCCAAAATAAAATCATTATTAATAGACAGTGGAAATAGACCAAACCAAATGTTACATAATGATCTTTAATTAATCAATAGGAAAGAAAAAATACACAAGGAGTAAGTTGAAGAAATATTTAAAAGGAAGTGGGAGATTCTGTAGTGTAATTGGAATGGAAATAGCATTGTAAGTAGATACAAGTTTTTATATTTTAAAGCACATAATGTTTTTCTGCCCGCAGATTTTCTTGTAACATCATCACAGGTAATAAAGTATTAGAATTATAAATGCAAGTAAACCAGTATTAGATTTAGATGTATTAAATGTACAAGCAAACCAGTATTAGATTTCTTTTAAGAGTTCCGGTTATTACTAGCCTGACTAGTAATATTACTAGTACTTCTGGTACATTTCCTTTGTACCTGATGAAACAGCTTACTGTACTGGGGCTTTCCCTGAGAGGGGAATGTCCTGTATGAACATCCAGGAAAGACCTGCAAACTGCCACTGGAAGAGGAGCTGATGGGGAGCAGGCATGCAAGGCACCTCTGCGCTCCTGCAGGATACCTACACTCCCAGAAAAGACAGTGTGTTCCGTACTAGTCAATCATGACACTGAAGTTTTTTTTTTTCCAGTTTAAATGAAGCTATTAATCTTTACAGTACACAATGATTTTTTCCTCTGTAATAACATTTGTCACTGCAGTGTTATATAGTTTTATTTTAGCAATAATAAAATCTGCATTGAATTAAATACTTACTCTTTTCTCCCAACTCATTTCTTTAGAGCAATACAGTTAAATTAGCTTCTTCCTCAGTAGTTGCTTACTATTTTTTTCTGATTTTTCTAAGATGAACAGAGCTTACTTGTCTTTCAGAGGCCAATGGCATAGAAGGAGTGTTCATAAAAGAGCACAAATGGTTAGTTTTTAACATCTATTTTTATTTTTCATATGTCTAAATAGTTATGGCTAATTCAGGTCTTACCTGATGAATTACAAGTAGACAGCAATGTCCAACAAAAATGCTACAAATTGAATTCCTTTCATGCACAAACTGTTGCATCTTCATTGAAATAAACAACTATATTTTTAGAACATATGCTGGATTGGTTTTGCAGGGAATTTTAGAAGGCATGTTGTAAGTATTGTATTTTTTCATTTGTTTTGTTTTGTTTTGTTTTGAGCAGCTGGGTGCATGGGGTGTAGGTTTTGTTGTGTGTGGTAGACAGTAGTGGTGGAAGCAGACAGAACCCAGCACTGCACAGGAAGTAGTTCTCTGACAGTTCCTATTGCTGTCTAGTTCTGCAGATTTTCCACGAGAGTGTTGAAGACATAAGATTCTTTCTAAGGATCCCGATTGTAGCTCTTTGATGATATCTGTGTGCCAGAAATTTCAACAGACTTTCTTCTATTTTTTTTTTCTTTCTTTTTTCTTTTTTTTTTTCTTTTTTTTTTTTCTTTTTTTTTTTCTTTTTTTTTTCTTTTTTTCTTTTTTTCTTTTTTTTCTTTTTTTTTCCAGAGGTATGATAATGGTAAACAGGAGTGTGTTAAACAATCATATCCGGTAACTTTGAAGAAAGAACTGAAGTTATTCACTTCTGTTTAAAACTCATATAAAGTGTTAAAAGATGTGCACCATATACCCCTATGATGAAATCAGTCAACCTGGGATTTTTGCAGCCAGATCAACAGTCGTGGAAGTTGCATAATTCATGTAATTTTGTAGCATTCCTTTCCTCGTTGTCATACTTGTCTTTGGTGTTTTTTAACATCTCCTTGTAAAATAAACCCATCTTTCTCTGGAAGTTCTGCTTCCTTTATACAAATTGTGTTCTCTGTTTTTGTCCTGATTAAGCATTCCAAGAAGATTGTCAATAATTTTGAGGTGAAGTGTTTTCTTCAGTGACAGTACTTGCACCATCTTTCAAATGAAACCAGAATCATATATAGTAAGTGCTGACCCAGTATGCCACCTATGCAGCATGAAGGCTGGCTTGGCATCTGATTTCAGCCTAGATTGGAGTTACAATCAGCTCAAAAAGTTGAATATAAGTTTTTTCTTGTACCATCCTGTTCACGGTGTGGCTATGTTTGAAAGTGTTTTCAGCTGCCAAGATAGATTAACAATTAATAGTGCAATGCAATGGCTTTTTTATTGCCTGGTGGAAGAAGTCTCCTGATAAACACCGAGGCTGGCTCTTTGGGAAAGACTTTTCCTTTTTATAAATGCTTGCCAATACAATTATTTGGGATGTTTTTGTATACTACGTAACCACTGTATATAATCAAATCTTTCATGGTGTGTCACATTGTGCTTTGAATTCTGAAAGATGCCAGGATGAAGAAAATATAAACTAACGAGCTACTGATTACTGTATATAAATCAGCAGCTTGGTTCTTAAAAAAAACTATTATTCTCACTTCAGAAAGGCTAATTCTGTGGGAATGATTCATTTATAAAGAGAGTCAGTTATCTTTCACAAAGAGGACACTCACTGCAAAATTATTGGCATAAAACCCAGCGTTAGTAAGCCTACAGCAACAGACAAATGGTATTTGCAGTTGAATGCTTTTAAGAATGTCTGTACAAAGTTGTTAAGGAAATTTGTTCTTGCCTGTAAATTCTCTGTTATTCCAGCAGAGGGTAGTTTATCCTCTAGGAAGCTAGGTGTGTTGAAGGAATGATCAGGAAAGGTAACTCGATGATTCCCATTTCCTTTTATTTGAGATAGAGCAATAAATAGAGCAATAAAAATTATCTTCAACTGACTGACCTTATCAGATTAACAAATGCAGAAACGTATTGTTAGGCTACAGAATGTTCTTAGGCTGGAACTGGAAAAGCCAGCCAAATTCAACAGCAGTCCCATTTCTGTTCTGCTACCAAGCACTTCATTTGCCCTTTAAGAATTACTGCAGTTTTCTTATGCTGAGAACAGTTTCATTATCAGCCTGATGCTTAAGAGCTACTTGACTTTCATTTGGCAGCTAGTAAAGCAGATACAACACAAAACTTTTGCAGTGGATGCACAAACTAGCTCTATTTAAAGGTTATTTGGCATGTTCATAGTTGCTTAAAAATTATTTGAGATCTGGACTGATGCAATTGTATCTGCTCTCACCTCTTTATGGCGAGGGTATTTTAGCAGTGGTGGTGAGGCACACACTGCTTAAAGCCTGCCACAGAGGTGGTAGTGGCTCTACAAATGGTGTTATCCACCACCCTTACTTCTGCCTCTGTTCCCACTGCTGCAGCACCTGTCCATGTTTGTGGACTCTTGCAGTGGTACCTGCCTGCACCTGTTCTCTGCTATACCGACAGTGTGCAGTGGCTGTAGACATACTCTTTGTGAGTCCTCATCTTCTCTGGCTAATTTATTTTAAAGCAATCATGAGAGAGGAATCCTGCCTGTAAGCTTCAGTGGCTGTCAGTCCTGTAGTGCAGCAGAAACTTTTGTGGTATGAGAGCATGAAAGAGTGCAGTGACCACCACATTCTGGGAAGGATAACAGAAGGAATCTGTGGATCCACAGCTATTCTGTTGCTACTGGAAGATGGTAAACCTGCTACTCAGAATGTGTTTCCATTCAAGGCATCATTTCAGCCCAATACAGCTCCTCCTGGATAGTACAACCAGTACTATGCTGAATATTTTGATTTTGATCTTCCATATTTTTTTCTCTTAAAAAACAAAAAAGGTACTCCCTTAAGAAACCTGAATACAGCTATTTTGTGCTTGGTGTTAATATAACACTTTTTTTTTTTTTTTTTTTTTTTTTTTTTGTGGTGTATAGGACTTCGTTTTTTGTCTTTTTTTTTTCTTTTTTTTTTTTTTTTTTTTTTTTTTCCATTTTGAGTATTTGTCTGTGTCAGGCAGTCTAGAAAGTAAAAGCTACCTGTATCCTTCTGTGTTCTAACCTTTTTTTCCCATCTTCTAGTTTTGAATCTGCATTCAGAAATGACACTTCACTGTTTTTTATTTGTTGGAAAAATAGACAGACTGTAACAGAGATGAATGATGTATCTAAATTCTTTGTTTTGGAGCAATACAGGTATAATTAATTACCTTGACTCCGTTTTTAAACCTGCATGATCAAAGAAGAGCAGAAAAGCTTTTATATGGATCACTAGGAGAAGGTTTATGTCATGTTCTCCGCCGATTATACAAGAAGCTTATGCAATTAATCTCTTAGGCCATGCACTTTGGTTAGGTATCTTACTTACGTGGGATGTTTCCAGGCCTGAATACCTCTCCAACGTCACTGTTGTCTAAACATGAAACAGAGAAAGGAAGGCGGAGGAACCAGAGACAGCTTTTCCAGAGACACAAAAAAGGGTTAGTGCCAGAATTGTTACTTGCCAGTTGCTTACAATCTCAGTTGACTGTGTTGCCTTCCAAAGTGGAAATAGCTTTGTCTGGAGGAGACAGACTCATTTACTGTTCATTTAATGTATTTAGTTTGAACTTTATATTGTTTCACTGGTAAGCAGTTTGCGAAGGGCTAATATCTGGTTAATTAAGACTGTAACCTTGTCACAGGTGGAGAACGTATGTGTTAGCAATTAATATACTTTAAACAGACACAAGTGATCTTTGAGCCACAGCCTTCTGTAATAAACAGTGCACCATTTATTAAAGGTATGCATTAACTTGGTAATAGTTTTGAGCATTTTATAAGTACATCTTCATGGTTATTGCTGGTATTTATATATCCTATCCATCATGATAGCATCTGGCTGCAGTAGAATAGCAGGCTGGAATAAAAATGGACTCCATTTAGAAATGTAGATATATAATATTTAGAAATAACGTACAAATTGAATTCCTCCTGCTGCTTTCTTCACCAGCTGGAAAGCCTCTCACTGTCGGAAAGGCATTCAGTGTGTTTGACATTAGGGGTGGGGGAATGTTTGTGTGATTATAAATGTTAGACTTGCAAACACGCCTTTTGATTGCAACAGCCTGAACTTCCACATGTCAATAGGAATCTAACTTTTCACAAGATACACCTTGGTTTATATACCTTGGCATCATCACTGTTCTTTTCTGTATAATTTCTGTGCCTTTATCTCTAAACTGGAACTGGATTTTACATGCGTGCATGTTTCAGATGAGACATGGAGATAATCTAAGTATTCTTGACTAAACATTCAGTTGCTACAGCTACTGTATGTAGCTGTAACAGTTTTGGTATTGTGATGAAAGCTTAAATCACAATTATATGAGTAACTACCTGTGATCACACAGGCTTGTGATATCTTGTGCAGTGCTGCTGAGCCTGGTATTCATTCTAAAAAGGTTTGCTGAGGTCTGAACATTTTCAAGGAACTCTATGTGATTCTTCCCTAGTTATGTAGCAAGAAAAAGCTGAGTGCTCTACACTGTCTTTACAGTGCTGCACAGGTGTTTTTGTTTGTTTGTTTGCTTGTTTTGATTTGTTTTCACTTGGAGGAATTATTTAAGAACTTGAGGATGGATTTAGGAAGTGGAGTGGTTGAAGACCTTATCTGATCTGAGGAGGAGGAAAGGTATCAGATTAAAGTGGCCACTGTGTCATGTGAAGGATTACACGTTAGGACTGTTTGTTATAATACAGTAAACGAAATTTCAAAGCAGTTCTCAGAAAAGCAGTTCTCATAAAAATACTAGCTCAGGATGCATTAAATTTTGCACCAAGTATTTCTATGCTGTGGGAGACCCCTTGAAACATACTATCAAGAAAAAAATAAAAAAGGAAAACAATGCAAAGGAGCAGTGTTTCTTGCTGGATAATAATGACATATGGAAATCTCAGAGGTTTATGCCATCTCATTTGTAATTTCTTCCTTCATGTATATCTGTATTATGCTTATTGCAGCAACGCTCCATCCACACCTACCTGAACAGGTGCAAGTACAGCAGTGTTGTTGGACACCCTCTCTGACACCTCAGATCTGAAAGGAATGTGTGTGATATATCACTCTGTTCATGGATGTCTATGCCATGTGGACAGCATTCCTGCATAATGTTCTGATGCATAGTAATTAGACAAGCAAGATCCTCCTATGATATAAATCAGATTTTCTTGGAAATGTACCAGTTTGTATCACAACTGAAAATCTAATCCAGTATCCCTAATTAGGGGAAGTTACAATCTGAGTTACAAATAATCTAAAATAATTTTTATGTATGTTTAAAGAGAGATTCATATAGAGTATTTTATTTTAATCATTAATGGTTAATTGTTAATTTTATTAACGTGATGAGAGAAGTGTAGGGCTGTGGAAAGATAGTAGCTTTCAAGACAGATAGTTTGGCATACAAATTGTGGGAGGTTTGCTGATAAGACTGGAAGTGATGGAAGAGAGAAACACAATGGGGGCATGTGGACTAGTAGAATTGGAGAAGACTTTTTTTTGTAGGTGCACCTCCTTTCCTCAGAACTTCACTGTTTGTATATGGAAAAGGTTTTCTTCATACTCTTTCCTCGTGACTTTCTGTTGGATTACAGTGAGTACTTTCAGTTTGGGCTTCTATTGCCTAGTGTCTACCCAGAATTGTGCTGCCACCTAAATCATTGATGTATTTCCTCATTCTGTCAGTGACACTATACTCACAAAAGAAAAGCACACGTTTCAATGTTGAGCTTTGCAGTGTGTCAGTGCTAGGTGCTAGTAAATCAATATCATGCAGATTAGTTGCTTAGGCAGCCCCTATGGAAAGAAGTGTTAATGGCAAATCTCTGCAAGCTGAATGGAGAGCTGCTTGGGATATACCTTGAAAAGGATTTAAGGTAAGGAGTGCCTTAAGCTGTGTTGTTGTCTGGAACTGGGATACCATAGTCTCCTTCAGCTCAGGATGCCTTTCCTGAAATTAGTCATACAGCCTTTTTTGTTCAAAACCTCTTACTGTTCCGTTCCTTGCTTGCCACTCCCAACACACACTATGCACTAGCTCAGCAGTTAAAAGACAGCAGACTTGTGTTCAGTTCCTTCCTCTGCCTGAGGGAGCTCTAATCAGCATCTCCCATCTTCCAGGAAAGTATTCTGGCTATAAAATGCTCTGAGATGGGATGGTTGCAGTGTCTCCTTTTGAAGGTGTTTTGCTTTGCATGGAATAATTAAATATTAATTGGAAGTGCAAGAGAAGATCAGTTTATGGATTACACATCTGGGAGTGGAGACAAGGGTTTTAAGCTCTAGCTCTAGGGAACACTTGTCATTAGTCCTGCTATTTGTCTTCAGCCTGTTCTTCTGAGGGTGTCCTTCATTAGGGTATCACAACAGAGGGAAGCAGAGGAATGTGGAACTATCCATAGATATGAACAGAAGTGAAACCAATTAAAATTAAGATAGTACTGGAGATGTCAGCTATCTTGAGCAATAGCAGATGAGTATGTTGACAGATATTCAGGGTTAAGCAGCATTGATGGTCTTGAGTATCTAATTTTGGACCTTAAGCACCAAATCAAGGATCTAAATTTTACTTGTATATTTGTGTAGCTCTAACCATGCATGACAATGCTGAAAATGTAAGGTAATTTAAAAATCCCATGTAATTTCTTGTTCTGCTATTATTTCTTCAATCCTTTTTGTATTATGAACCTCTTGAACCGTACTCTTTGTGCCATTTATTTTCATGGCTTCCCATTTCCATATATGTTTCTGCTTATTCTTGCAAGAATCTCTCAGTACCTTTTCTGGGAGATTCCATGTCTAAAAATTGCTCCTTTAGATATACTATTTAATGTATATCAAAGCTAATTGGTTTAGCAATAGTTTCAGTAGGTTGTTTTTTTGCTTTCATTGCTTCCTTATTGCAGTTCTTTCTGATACCATATTAAATAACTTAATGTACAACAATGATTGTATCAGTGATCTTTCTGCTTACTGTTTGTTTGCTATGGGAATTAATCAATATATTTTATCTGATTTATTTTTATCTTAGTTTTTGTTGATTATTTCACTGGATAGTCATTGGTAGTCACCTTTTGAGAGATGAATGGCTTATTTAGTATTTTACGCAAATGCATAAAGATTTAAACAGTAGAAGTGATCTATACCAGTCACAATTTTATCAGTGATATAAACTATCCCAACGTTTGGGAACGATGCAGATCATAGGATTTTGTTCTATTTCTTTAGTAACAATTAAGACCATGAAGATAATAATACTTACAATACTTTTTTTTTTTTTGGTTTTACTACTGGTTCAGAAGAAAGTGTAATAACTGATTTGTACTTTCAAACTGTAATCTGGTATGTTTTTAGTTGTGATGTACTAAGCATATAGATGTGAACTCAATCTTAAAAACTGTGGTGGGTGTTAACTTTAACACCTCTCTGCAAACCACATTTTTTTTTTATCAGTGTCCAGAAGTACTCAAGAACAGTAAACAGGTTATGATAGTTTGTTTTCACTGTCACCAAGTGTTGCTAAGTCAATAGTGTGTTTGGTAAGACTCTCCCAATACCTAAGAATACCCCATTCAAACAAGAAATATCTGCAATAAAATATGAGTCGTCTTCATATATCTAGCATCTAGAAATCATTAATGTGAAAGCTGATGTTGTAGGCATTAATTTTTGGAGTAGTTCTTATTCAGGAAACTTAAATGCCAGAGGCATCCATATTGAATGGTAAGTTGAAAAAGTGCATCTGTTGTTATTCTAGTACCTTACTGGCAGTTCTAAGCATCATGTTTTGTCTGGGAATAAGAAGGGAATGTGTTAGAGCACTATCTAATCTTTTATAAACTAAAAAACCCACTCTAAATTCAGTTATAATAGAAACACAAACCTCCTTAAATGTCTGAAATATCAGAGTATGACAGATTAATGGATATTTTAGTTATATAGAGAACTGCGGTATCTATTTTAGTAGAACAATATAAACTTATTGAAATAATGGCTGCTTTATCTGAAGTACACAGATATTTACATCAGTCAATTTTAAAGAAAATGGATCATCATGACATTTCAAGACTGCTGGTAGAGGTAGTTTTGACTATGTTTTCCTACTGATTTAAGAGTGTAATATATTTTCATTCAGCACTAACACACATTATCTATCCCTTTGATCAGCACAGAGACAGAGGAAGAAGCAGTTACCCTTTTAATGTTTTTGTTAAGCGACTGTCATATCCTTTCTTTCTCTCTCTTTCTCTCTCTTTCTTTCTTTCTCTCTTTCTCTCTTTCTTTCTTTCTTTCTTTCTCTCTTTCTAAGAAGAAGGAGACAGGAGCAGTGAGCAAACCTAATATAAAGTAATATTGGATAAGAGCTACAAACCCTGGTTCAGAATTTCATGTTTCATTTTAAAGACTTTTTTTTCACCCATTTTCTTATATTGGATATATTTATAACCTCTGAAACTGCCACTTTGGGTTTTTCTTGGAAATAATGTTGAAGTAATTTGTATAGGGAACTGGAAAGTTAAAATTACTCCTGATCACATCCCTTTTCTTCAGGTTACCATCTTCAGCTTCCTTACTGAGCTCCACTGGAGCATTGGCTTTGAGGAAGATTGCAAAGGGGTGTAAAAGAACTGCATCCTAAGTTTACTCTTCATTTCCTCTATGCAGTTGAATTCAGCTTCCAGAAGTTTGTTTAGCAGTATGCTTAATAGAGGCAACAGAACTCTTGAGCATTAATGAGGTACAGAAAGATAAATACACTTCATAATAAATTCATGTTACTATCCACTCAAAACAAATTTTAAGGAGGCAAATGAAAATTAAATATTTATAAATAAAATGAACTTAAATGCAAAACAAATTTCAGTCTTTAAGAGGAAGGGGAAGCTTTCTGAAGCCTAAAATTGCTGTTACAGTAACTGGAAGACTCAAATATTGCACAAGAGATTTACACTGACAGCAGATGAACAGTTTAGGGATATGAACAACTGTGCAGGTCTATTTCCAGTAGATGTAATAGACCCAGCACATCACTTAAGGAGATTATATCCTCAGGATTGGAGGGCTAATAAAGTGTGTAGTTTTTTGCCTGCTTACTAGAATATGTTTTCTGAATTGGAGTTTATACTCTTACCCTTGCTCTTTGCTTGTCAAGTTGGTCTTACTATTAGCTCTTGCTATTTGATTTTCAATGTGCTTCTGAGCCATTGCTATGATGGCTGGCTACTTTATTTTTTGCAAAAGTAACTTGCACTGTAAGAAAAGTTTAGGAAATAATTTAGTTGATGTCCTGCTGAAATCTGCATTTTCAAAAACTTTTATGTAGTTTATTCACACTGGTAATTAAGCCTTTTGGCTTTAGGTTGCTAAAAGGCAGACCTTTTTCTTCATAGAGTTTAGATTACAAACTAATATCTGATATGGAGATTTTCACCCAAATAATGATTCCATGCAGACCTTCAGAAATCTATACTTAGCTATACAGTAGGGATCCATACCACTTATATTATACCTTTTATGATCTTCATTGGAGGACAACAGGCTAAAGAAATACTTGAGAGGAAGGTCGTTGCTTCTTTTCAGTATGACCTTCCAGTGATGCAATGAAAGAAAGAGATATATTTTGAAATATCTTCTGTTAGATTACCTCTGTTTTGCTTTTCAAGAATGTTTCCCTTTTAAGTCCAACATTTCCCTATTTATCTCTTGAGTCAGAGGAATACCCATGTCACCATTTCCTGATAATTGCAAGGTCCTCCTCCCAGATAATTCACTCCCTCTCCACCCATCTTCTTCTCTCTCTTTTGGTGTGTGTCAACATATCTTAATTTCTGAGACTCCTGTGAACACTGGCTCCTCTTGAGTTTGCCTAATATCCCTGGTATCCCTGATGGTCTGGATTCCAATTCTTCTGTACATTGTAAAAGAGGAAAAATAACAAAATAATAAAAAATTTAACTTTTCAGGCTTGCAAATATGGATTTGCTCATATAGACCACTATATGGTAATCCAAACATTTTCTAAGTAGATGTTGCTTACAGTAGCTTTTATTTGGAAAACTGCCCTTCTTTCTTTCTTTCTTTCTTTCTTTCTTTCTTTCTTTCTTTCTTTCTTTCTTTCTTTCTTTCTTTCTTTCTTTCTTTCTTTCTTTCTTTCTTTCTTTCTTTCTCTTCTCTCTTTCTCTCTTTCTCTCTTTCTCTCTTTCTCTCTTTCTCTTCTTTCTCTCTTTCTCTCTTTCTCTCTTTCTCTCATTCTCTCTTTCTATCTCTCTATCTCTCTTTCTCTCTTTCTCTCTTTCTATCTTACTTTCATTCTTTCTTTCTTTCTTTCTTTCTTTCTTTCTTTCTTTCTTTCTTTCTTACTTTCTTTCTTTCTTTCTTTCTTTCTTTCTTTCTCCTTCCTTCCTTCCTTCCTTCCTTCCTTCCTTCCTTCCTTCCTTTCCTTCCTTCCTTCTCCTTCCTTCCTTCCTTCCTTCCTTCCTTCCTTCCTTCCTTCCTTCCTTCCTTCCTTCCTTCCTTCCTTCCTTCCTTCCTTCCTTCCTTCCTTCCTCCCTTCCTCCCTCCCTCCCTCCCTCCCTCCCTCCCTCCCTCCCTCCCTCCCTCCCTCCCTCCCTCCCTCCCTCCCTTCCTTCCTTCCTTCCTTCCTTCCTTCCTTCCTTCCTTCCTTCCTTCCTTCCTTCCTTCCTTCCTTCCTTCCTTCCTTCCTTCCAAGTAAAAACTTCCTGATTGGTACTTGGAATACGTGAATACCTAAGATTTTTTTTTTTTTTTTCCCCATGAGTTAGTTTCTGGCATTGACATTGTGTGCGAGATGGGTACTCCAACAGAACAGAAGAACATACAGTTTAAAACACTGTATGATGTATGAAATATGATTTAAAAATCATATTTCTTGAGTAAAGTATTTGTTTTAAAATTCAGTGTAGTTAGCAAGATTAAACTTGCTAGTTGTTTCTAGACAGGGCAACGGACACTATCTTGGAACAGAAGTCAAAGCAAACAAGTTGACTAAGATGAGATTGTCATTTTATTTGCACAGTATTGAATGTATTGAATGTATGTCAGCAAGAGAGACAAAGAAGGGGGAGATCTGAGGCTCATGGACGGGTGTTACCATGTAGGCATGCCAGCTGTTTCACAGGCTGCATTGTTTTGAGCATGTGAATTGGAACTAATTCAACAGGGAAAGAGCACAAGTATATAAAACAGCAATTCTGAGACTCAGGTGTAGGCTTCAGATATGTATTGTAAGAGAGAATACTAACACTTTACATGTCTGGTGGCAGCTAGAAACCTGTGCTGGAGAATGGACAGGATGAGAGGCAGGGTGACTTTGACTTGCCAGATGTTAACTGGGAATACCACACAGCTAGTACAAACAGGTCCAAAAGATCCCTAAAGCACCTTGTTGATAATTTCTTTGTACAGGTACTAAGGTAGTGAACTTGGAAAGGTGTTACACTAAATGGACATTAGAGACATTTAAGTGGGCATTTAAGTGGGTTTCATTTGCTTTCAGCTACACATACAATGTTGTATAAGTTTCCTCTGTAATGAAGAGGTGCCTCCTGTTTTAAGCTACAGTTTTATTACTATTTTAAACTAAACTGTGTACAGGCTGCTTTTCTCCATCTACAGATCATTTATTTATTTATTTATTTATTTATTTATTTTCTGTAAGTGTTCGTTGACTCATACTGGGCTTTATGTTTCTGAAAGAGAGTTGTCTAGAATTCTTTCAGTTTATTTTCATCTGAATGTGTTCCCTGATCACATTGAATGTAAACATACGAGGACTTACAGGAATGTGTAGCTAACAGAGACAAGATTGTTCTTTCAGCAGCAACCTGAACTTAAATGTACTCCAGGTGCCATAGAGACCTCATATGAGTGTATATAGAATTGCCCTCTGGGAGTGCCAATCTGTCTTCACTGACCAGAAGGGGAATCTTGATAACTTACTGACACAACACACTTAAATCAAATGTGATTCTGACACTTTTTCTAATCTAGATGTTCTTATATGAAGCACAGGAAGATAAAAATTTGTATATAAAAAAGTTTTTATTTCCTCTCTTAATATTTAAGATTTTTTTTTTGTCAAGGGTACGTTGCAGCGTTTCTGTTATAAGAATATATTTTTATTTTAAATGATATTCTGCCAGTGTCTCTTTGCTGAAAAATAGTGTTCATGACTCAAAGCACTAGGACTTTGTGACTGCAGTCATAAGTAATATAGATGGACTTAGCGAAATAAGAATCTGCTTTTACTATTTTATCTGCTTATGAATATCACTAGTTGTCTGCAATTTTATTCTAAAAACTAAACCTACTGATTTTTTCTTAGCTGCAAGAATTAACTGGAATTCAATGGAATCAACAGAGAGCATTGTTTTTGTGGAAATGTTTAATTCATTGAAATCTTCACCTTACGCAATTTGTTTTTTATTTTAAAAACTCATGTTGTGTAGACTAAATGAAAATTTTATTGTATTTTACATTTCTTTCCAAAGAAACTGGAGAATGGATGTGAGTCTGAAAAGAACTGGCAAACTTCACAGTGGATCCATAGTATGTGTCTTTAATGTCAAATCCAGTGCCTTCAGTATTACTATCTTTGGGTTCAATGAGGAACATTACACTAAGTTAGTCCAGTGTTTTATGTGTGTCTGAACTAGTTAGCTGTCTGATGTCTATAGCTCCCCTTTTTCTTTCAGTCTGTTCTTCTTACTGCTGTTTTCCTGCTGAACTTTTTTTAATTTTCCAGCAGTGTATTTTTTCATGTAACCTTTCCCTAGCAGTTTTCACAAATAGGCAAGAAATATAAAGAAAATAGAAGGAAAGTGGTGTGTTTATTTTGTGAGATGTGATTTTCTGAGAATAGTTTGCAACCATTAATATTTTTTCAATGGAAAAAAAAATCCTTTCTTGATCATTGTTGGAAGATGACAGCACTTCATCCCTGTGACAAAAACAGCATTAAACAATATTGCCTTACAAGAGAACTTGGCTTTTTTATACTTTAAGAACCATAAAAATACTATTCATGAATCAATGACAGGGATTGAGTTTCAGCTTTAACTTGCAAACCTATTTTGAGGAACAAAAAGGGAACAGATTTGGAGAACTTTTCATATGGACATGTCTTTTGGCCAGATTTTTTTTTTGTTACTTTCTCTTACCATTGAGGTTAACTCTCCGTGTGTGCTTTGGCTCTTGTTTTTAACTGCTCATTCTGGAGAAAAAAAATTAAGAAGAAAAAAAGAAGAGGCTTAAAGAAACATGCTTTTGACCTGAAGACAACTACTATAGAGCTTCCAATTTTCACCATACTGAAGAACAAAGAGACTTCATTGAAGTACTGTGTAATAAAATGAAATAATGGAAAATGAGTCTATGAGGTTAAAATAATTATGGTGATACGATATGGTGAGGACTATGCCAAGGCACAAAGGGACGATTTGTTCTTACGTTTTGTTTCCAGTGTCCTCTGTTATTCAATACATCTCACCATCACATTATCTCAGTATCAAAAGACAGCATCCTTAATGTCTGTCCTGTGTGTGGTGATGCTGATTCAAATCTTTCATATTCAAACTGTTCAGGAAGCTATACAGGCCCTGCAAAAAGCAGCTTATGTAAAAGACATGAATTCTTGTTCATCTTGTTCAATATCAACTGGTCTAAATTCTTTAGGACAGTTTCCCACTGCCATTTAGACTGAATTGCTTCATGCATGTGAAGTGGCATGGATTCAGCTGGAACTGAAATGTGTGTTAGACTATTCAAGTGGAAGAAAGAACAATAAAATAATCTTTCAGAATTTTCTTAAGTACTTATTTGATAACAGAAAATCTGTCTGCATTCTTTGATGCTTTTTAAGAAGGTAAAGTCATTAAATCCTAGAGCACATTACCCTCTTGACATCTGTATGTGCAGACACTGAAATGTAAGATTGTTGTTACAGCAATTGATATTTTCCCCTCAAGATGCAAAATGAGCTATAGTTAAGGGGATCTTTTTCTGGCTTCAGTGTATCCATGAGTCTACAACTACATTTTAAAATCTAGGTTTCTGAAATCATCTTTTTTGTCTGTCGTGTTTTAACAAATATTATTCATATTATTTTTCTACATCTGATGACATACCATCACAAAAAAAAAAAAAAGTGTTTGAAAGCCTAGTTTTACTGAAGTTGATGGCAGTTAACAACAGTTAATTTTAGTGAGACCAAGATTTCAACATCGGCATCCTGTTGGAACAGAATTCTCTCATAGGAAACAAACAAACAAAAAGCAACAGCTTAAAATTCTTTGTTTGCGTTATTTTTATAAGGGATCACCACAAAGGCTTAATTGAAACATAAAGATGGTAGTTTAGTCTGGTTGTGGACCTTATTCCAGAGATGTATTTAATATTCTTAAAGCTCTATTGCCAAAATTCTTGATACATGCTTCTCTTGTTTATAAACCATAATAGCACACAATAAATATGACAGATGCTGCAGATGTTGCATAGAAGATAGTTATGTTTGTTTGTTTCTTTTTTAAGAAATAAACATTTACCTCTAGCTTAAATCGTGTGATTTATTTCCTAGATTTCCTTTGTGTTCAGTTATGATTAAGGTACTGGTCAGATATCTGTACTGGATAAACACCTTTTGTGGATGGTGACATTATTAGCAATCATTGAACATGTTTATACTTCGAAGGGATTTTATTTTTCTTTTCATTTTTATTATGTTTTTTTTTTTTTTTTTTTTTTTTTTTGGTCTGACTGGTGTCACTAGAAGGTTATTGTTTTTCTTGACTGCTGTATTGCTTTATTATTATTATTATTTTTCTCTTTTGATTGCTTGGATTGAGAATGAGTGTCCCTGTACTAAATGAGTTACATGAATACAACAAAGAGTGAGGTAATACAAATAATATCAATATGTTTTGATGGTCCCACTTATTTGGACAAATGTTTTTAATGAGCATGGATTTGTTAGCATTTCATTTTGGAGAAGTCCTGTGGAACAAAGATTACCAAATAAAGGCTGCACAAACATCAGGTATACAAAGTTTGCACTTGACTCAGACGTTTACGATTTGTTCCATTTTCCTTTTATAGCAAATGTTTCTTGTGAATAAAATGAATGTCATCCACTATTTGTGGGCTTTGATTTAACAAATGCAGCTGGTGTTTGCATCCTTGAAGGCACTTAAATCATACATTATCTTAAAATTAGCATATGTGTGTTTTCCTAGGTTGAAGACAGGGAAGTGCTAAAGAGGGAATGACATAAAAGAACTACATTCTTTGACAGGGAATGTAGTGATAGGACGAGGGCTAATGGCTTTAAACTAAATGTGGGCAGATTTAGATTAGACATTAGGAAATTCTTTACTCAGAGTGTTGAGGCATTGCCACAGACTGCCCAGAGAAGCTCTGGATGCCCCAACCCTGGAAGTGCTCAAGGCCAGGCTGGATGGGGCTTTGGGCAACCTGGTCTGGTGGGAGGTGTCCCTGCCCATGGCAGGGAGTTGGAATTGGGTGGGCTTTAAAGTCTCTTCCCACCTAAGGCATTCCATGATTCTATGAATATGCCTGAATTTCTCATCATTCCTACTTTCTCCCACCTTCTTTTATACCCTGGAACATTCATCACAAAATCTATATGAATCACACAATTCATATAATTCTAATTCTATAGCCTTGGACTTTCTATCTGGTCCCCTCACCCCCATAATCTGTATTATAATGTAAGAAGAAAATTCATTCCTGCTTAGTGAATGTGCCTAACACCTATGGACTGCTAAAAAACCACTTTATCTAGAAGACAGATTGGTTTTGAATATCAGCACTTAATGTTTCCAAATTTCCAAATTCAGAAGTGCACACAGGAAATTAATTTAAAATCTCTCTACAGTATGAAGATGTGTAGAATCATTGAAAGTCATCTTGTAGTGGGTAGATTTTCTGTGGTCTTTTACATACTAACTGCAATAAAATAAGCACTTTTATTTTCTGTTGAAGAAATTAAAGCTCATGCAATTGTATTGCTATGAGTAAGATTTATGGTTAAATGTAATAAAAAAAGTGCAGACCAAATTGAGTCATACCATTCCTTATATAAATAGTACCATAATATGTGGATGGTGTCATTGTCTTCAATAAGACTATTCAGTGTGAGGAAGTGTGGTACAGATGGTCTTTGAAATAGTCATGGGGTGGAATTCATTCAAAGGCAGTATTTTAACATTTATTTCTGGAAAAACTGAATTGTCCCACACTCAGGAGATATATTATGTAAGTTAAAAATTATTTTATGCAACTTCATATTGTGCTCACCTGTTTGTGTCAGGAATTCTGTGTGTATGTATCATCAGTTTCTTCAGAGTTCATTCACACCCTTTACATGCATAACAAAACATGCACTCAGACAGCCTCAGAATCAAAATGGGTTTCTGCATGATATCTTTCGCTTTTCCCTGCTTGAGCACAGACCTACTTTCTTGGGTAAAGGATTGAAGAGATATATTATTGCATTGGAATACTTTTAAATGTGTGTAGCTCCTGAACACACACTAACATGAATATGTACAATGCTTGTACAGAAGAGCAAACTCTGCTGTCCCTCTGAAATGGAACAGTGTATTTTGGGGTTGGACCCAATGATCTTTCGAGATCCCTTCCAACCCCTACAGTTCTGTGATTCTGTGATTTTCGTATGGATTTGTAAATGATCTGCATAAATTCTTTAGACTACTTGTGTTGTGATTTATGAATTAATAATACTTCTTATTTTCTTTTCAAGAAAAGAAATTGGATGTAACTGGTAATCCAGGACCAAATCTTCTTACAGAAAAAGTGGGTGGAAAAGATTACATGGTTTGTGCAGCAGGATTAGGCTGAGAACCATGAAAATGCCCATGTCATTGCACTTTACAAATCTTTCACCTGTGAACTTCAAACTCGTGCCACACAGGCCTCTAGGAGCTGTGCTGGCTTTGCCCCACTTTGTTCGTTTTATGAGGTGTATGCTTTCAGAAATCTCAAAGCAGGGTTGGAGCTAGAGAGGAGGTGTTCTAGATAGGAGTTCTGTGTCTTAAACACCTGCCCAGCTTTTCTGAATCTGACAGTAGTCTGGGAGGTGGAAGGTTTTCCAGACTTCATTATAGCAAACTAATCAGAAAAATTGTGGACAGTAATATGCAGTGGTGAAACAAGTAGTATGTATCGAGATATGTAATAAGTATACATAAGTGAATTAGGAGAATATAAACACTTGCAGAATCCTGAACACCTAAATATTATTCCTACTGACTTTTTTGGCAACGTTCCCATTGACTCATTTAGGCCAGGAATTTACCTAGAAACAGAAGCTGAGGCTGAGGTGGAGAGAGAGGTTAATTGGAAGTAGCTGTGCTTGTCAGCAGTGAAAGTGTAAATGGATTTTCCAATGCACGCTATTATCTGGAATATATGGTATGCTGTGGTAGCACACTGTGTGCCATATGCCTCACCCTTTCATGTTACTCCCCCTCATTTTTAATGACTTGCTCTGTATATTAAGTGTGGAAACTATTCCAACAGTGAGATTGGCACATTCTTTCGTCAGCTGAATTGACACGTCTGAAGCTGCCTCTGGCTACTGGTTATAGACTGCCTTGCCTTCTTTCATGGAGAATATTTTTTTGCCTAATTTTAGTCATGCAAATCCCACAGCATGATTTTGTCATAAACTCTTGCGCAGCAGAAGGCAGCAGCCTGCCTCCTTGGCCATATTTGGCTTTTATGTTGCTGCCATGTGCTGGCCCTGACGTCACCTGAATGTCACACGCACTTCACTTTGTGTGAACTGCCAGCTGCATCCGAACAAAAAATTATAATAATTCTGTTTGAGATGGAAATATCTATCCATTTGGGTCTCTTGCAATGAAAGTGATAAAATATGATTGTACCTAATTGTACTTTCTGCCATGTTCCCTCTGATGTAAAGGAAAAAACTATTACCAAAAGTCAAGTAGTTTGGTTACCACCAAAAGCCCCATTTACTTTCCCTAAATATATGTGTATACATATACAAATATATAAGCAAACAAGGAACACATTTATATACACCCAAAGAATCTTAGCTCTGTCAAGAGGACATTTGCAAAGCTACATACACAGTTTGGTTTGTAGTAAAAATATGTGGGATCTAAGTGAAACTCTTCATGTCCTTGCAGAGCTCCGCTTGAATTTTACTCACTGTGTAAAATTAGAGTTATATCTTTTTCATTCTGACATTTACAGAATAAAGGCCACTAGGCTGTGCATAAAACTATTTTAATCCCTCAAGTATATGCATTTAAATATGTTAGTTTTCTGTGCCTTCATGGCATCCCAAACTGCAGTCACACTTAGATTAGCTTTCTGAACTGAATTCTAGTTTCCCACCTGTTTATAACACATTTAACTCAGCTTTACATCTTGTATAGCTGTCTTTTCTGATACTTGTGCCAGCACACCTTTGCAGAGCTACTCCATATTAAACAAAATATAATTTATTACTTTTTCACCTTTACATAAATTTGTTAATGGTATGACTCCATTTCCGAAAGGCTTCTCAGTTAACTGCCATTCACAGGATTTCCCTTGCAGTCTCCTTCGCTGGGTTTTCCAGGAGTCCTGCAGTGATGTACAGTGCACGTCACTCTTTAGTTCCTCTCAAAGACATGGGGAAGGGTCTGGAGTAAGACTGGTTTTGTGGTTGGTTTGGATCAGGAATCTGCAGCCAACGCTGGCCATTGTCAGGTAGCTGAGGAAATGTGAGAAGTTGTTTGTAAAGCGGAGTGTGGTCTGCCTCATAGGATTGGCTTACTCCATATTCCTAATTGGTTTACTGTTCCTTCCAAATTTTCTTAGCACTCTGCAGTTCTTAATTTTGTTTATAATTACTTTATAGTATTAAAGAAGAAAATGAATGAATAGAAGTACTTGGCTCCAATGGCATTTGTGTTTTAATGTGTTAGATGTGAAGTATTTCCTTCTATCAGTTTTAAATTTGTTATATTTTCATGTTAGTTTAAGACCTCATTCCTCATTCATTTATTTGCTTTCTCCATAATTCATTGTAGTGCAAGCTGGTCATTGACACTCTGTTCCTTTCAGGAGCTAAGTAATTTTTTTTAATTTATTTGTTTTAATCCTTTCTGATTATTACATATGAGGTTTCTACCCCTTTGATCACTTGCATTACTTTTCTCTGAATCCTGCCCTGTTCCATAATATCCTTTTAGAGACTAGGTAATCAGAAGCATATACAACATTCCAGTTGAGACTCCACCACTGATTTATATCATGGCATTACAATACTTTCTGTATTATTCACCGTTCTATTTCTTATCCTTCAAAACATCATGTCTGCTTTTTTTTACCACAGCTCAGCACTGGGCTGAGGTCTTTAATGAGTTTTCTACAGTGATACCAGACTCTTTTCCCAGGTTCACACAGTTAATTTAGGATGATGAAAGTGTACTCTTCCTTTTTCTTCCGTCCAATGTGGGTTATTTTCTATGTACTAACATCAAGTTTCATTTGCCATTTTGGTGATTGCTTAGGTTTCTCTTGTAAACTTCTCACAGTCCTGTCTGGACTTGACCACCCTAAATAACTTTGAAGCACCTGCAGTTTTTTCTTGCTTACTACTTAGACTTTGTTCCACTTTCCTTTTGGTTATATTTAAAAAGAAACAAACAGCTTGTTCTTATATTGATCAGCATATTTTTTTCAGTAAAAAAAAATAAAAAAAAATCAACTGCTTATTTCTTCTCCTTTATTTTTTATCTTAGCAAACTTTGGTTTATGACAGTGCTTTGTGGATCACACATTTACTGTTCTGGTCCTTTACGGGCATTTTGAAAATGACTCTGTCAGTAGTCTGACAAAGCGGGAAGTCACGCATGGCTCATTTCAGAGGCAGTTGCAAGTGTCAGAAAGCAAAACCATTACTAATGTCAAAAAGCCCCAAATTATCATCTGTTTGTTCCAGTGAAGCCTCCAGTATAGATGTTCTCAGATACCTATCAACTGACATCTTTGCCTCTTTGCCACCTGGGGCTTTGCTAGTCAGAAATAAAGATTGTGCTAATTAAGTAGAGGTGGCATCAGTAGCCTCTGCAAGTATGGATTTTTTTTACATTTATTGGGGCTTTTATATCATGATTTTGTTAAACATCCCAGCTGCTGTTTTCATTGTTGAAATGTTACTGCAGTATCATTCAACAAGGTGTAAAGAGCCTGTTAGAAGCCCTTGATAGCTGTTTTTTAACACCTTTCAAGGATGAAGTTATGAAAAAGGAAGAGTATGGTTTTATTTTCTCACAGGGAAGATCGTCTTCTTTGTTTGGGAGGGAATGATAGTAGAGAAGAAGAATCTTAGGCATACCTTCACTTATGTAAATTATCTGCTTAAAGTTTTTTTTTCATATATATATATTTTTTTTCTCCATCAAAAAAAGCAAAGCTATACCCTCTGCTCTATTTTTGTATAGGAATGTAGTATGTTATGTTATGTTATGTTATGTTATGTTATGTTATGTTATGTTATGTTATGTTATGTTATGTTATGGTACGGTATGGTATAGCACAGCATAGCATAGCAAAGTAATAAAAAATTTTGTGTAGTACTGTGCAGGAAATATGGGAAAAATATATTAATTACTTTACAGATCCCACATAATTAAGTTTCTATTTGAAGAGAAGTGGGCAAATTGTGTTTTTTATGTGATATAGATTGAAAGGATTGGAATCAGATTGTGATGTGTTTTTAGATTCATAATTTTAAGTAATTTTCAGAATTTGTAGAACCCTTGGATTTTTTTTTTGCATTTATTAGAACCAGACAAATCTAGAATGGTCCCATAATTCAACTGTGCAGTCTGACAGTATGAATGCTATGCTGTCTCTAGAGTACATTATATTTTGGCAATGGAGAAATGGCACAGAAAAGAGGCAGCATTCGTAAAGTGGTGACAGAGAAGTGGAGCCCATGGGAAAATGTTAAACTGAACAAGCAAAGAAAGAAGGCTACTTTGATTCAAGGCAATAGACTGTGTGCATTATTTAGCAGTTCATCCAAGTTCAAGGGTGTTCTAAGTTCTGCAGGTGTGTTACGAATCCCTGCTGAAAGATGTCACTTGGATCACACAATATGTATGAAACTAAAAAATGAGGCTTTGCAGAGCTTCATTTCTTTCTATTGTAGCTGTTTTAGGGTAAACAGAAGTGAATAATGCCTTGAAATGGAGAGTACAGTGCTGTTTTTTGCAATAATTTTATAATATTTCTTCAAACATCCTTGATTTTGCTTGACTTAATTATACACTGAAAAGGTTTCTTAACTAAACGATCACAGGAACATGGAATCACAGAATGGTTTTTAGTTGGAAGGAACCCTAAAGATCATCTAATTCCACCTCCTCTGCCATTGGCAGGGACACCTCCCATCAGATCAGGTTGCAAATGGCTCCATCCAACCTGGCACTGAGCACTTTCAGGGATGGGGCATCCACAGCTTCTCTGGGCAGCCTGTGCCAGAGGTTCACCACCTTCCAAGTAATTTCCCCTAATATCTAATCTAAATTTGCTCTCTTTCAGTTTAAAACCATTCACCCTTGTCCTATATGATCTGAATGAGCAAAAAGTTGTTCTCCATCCTACCCATTAAAGTACTGAAAATTTGTAATGAAGTCTCCCTGGAGATTTCTCTTCTTCAGGCTGAACATCCCCATCTCCCTCAGCCTTCCTTCACACAAGAGGTGCTCCAGCCCTCTGAGCATCTTTGTGGCCCTCCTCTGGACCTGCTCTAACAGCCCCACATACTTCTTGTGCTGGGGGCCCCAGACCAGGATGCAGCACTCCAGGTAGAGGCCTCACAAGGGCAGAGCAGAGGGGCACAATCCCCTCCCTCACCCTGCTGGCCACCCGTCTGTTGGTGCAGCCCAGGACACAGTTGGCCCAGAAAGGCTGCAAGTGTGCACAGTGAATGACAGTTAACTGAAAACCAATGTTCAGATTATGCCATCTTTGCTTTGAATAGCACCAACCTGAATTTCATTTGTTACTCTCTATTTGCCTATCTTTATAAAGATCCTCTGATACTTCTTGGTGCATATAATCTTGATTACCCAAAACAATGTTGTATAATCTTCAGATTTTGCTGTTGCATAGCTCATTACTTTCCATAGGTGACTCACTTTAGTATGGAAGATTGGGTGTCCCACCTTTAACCTTCTAGTTCATTGTTCTTTTTAATGTGCTTTTGTCTTTCAGATTGCCTATGCTAGGCAGTGTTTTATCAGTTGCTAAGTTTTTATTAAAGCTTCTTCTGATGATTGGTATAAATATTTTCTTACAGATTTAGTAACTTCTTGCCCTTCAGATCTTGACAATGATTTTAAGATTGCCAGAGATTTTTTAGCCCAGGCTGCAAAGTTTCACCAATTGATTTTGAAGCTTTCTTGTGAGATTGGGAGGATAGGGGGAGTGTCTGTGTTGAAATTTTAGGTATTGCAACAATTTACATCAACATGCCCAACTTGAATTAAGTAGTTCTGATGGTAATAACCACATAACTGTGGTAGCATAGAACTGATCATACAATGTAATGTATGTGTAGAAAACTATATAAATATCAGATGACCAGCTGGCCCTATGTAGTTTCCCACCACAGTTATTGTTCCATCAATTTCTAAGCCAGTTAGTTAAAAAAGAGTATGTTTTCTGTACATAAGCTGTAATCAGACTTGTAAATGCAGTCCAAACAGCATAAGGTATCATGAGTACTTCTATTAGGAAAATATAATCTCTCTCTTTCTTCCTCTCTCTCTCCCTGTCTCAAACTATGTAGTTGGTTTTGGGCAGCCTGTCCTGTGATTCAGCCATTTGTCTCATGGGCCTGTGGTATATCCATAAACTTTGCTAAGTAGCTGCTGCTTTCCTACATACCAACTGTGACTGACGTGCACACATCTCTGGTAACACCACTTGGATATGTGTGAATGTAAGAACCATATTATATCCAAAGTATTCCTGTTATAGCATGGGAATGTAGGTTAGACATTCTTTGCATTATCGTATGCAGTTTATGTAAACCAATTCGTAGTAACACTAGCTGTCTGTTTTGCTTCTCTCATAGTCAGGTGATGTGTCTGTCTGAGAATCAGTGAATAATTTTACCTGGCATATTCATTGTCTTGGCTTTCTGTGCATAGGTCTCCACTCCCTTTTCTAAATGTATTTTGCTACTCGTGTTAACCATAGAATTGATTTTTATCACCTATCAGCTCCTACAAAATATGCACAGATCCTTTTTCAAAGATAAAATTTTCTTACTTTTCACAAGTCTGAACATCTGAATTCTGGCTGTCTGTATTCATTTCTCACCCTTAGGACAACGTTTTCTGAAAAGGGAGACTAGTGCCTAAGGAACATATACAATGCAACTTGGCAGGTAAACAGGTGGTTACTATAATTAAGAAAGGAGAGTCTGGTTCATAATGCACAAGTAAACATATTCAGAAGTAACTGCTTAGCACTGGATTTAATTTTCTGACCACATCCCAGCCACTAGTGTTTTGCATAGCTCAAAGATTTCAATGTCTTTGTGCCAGCTTACAGTTGCAGACATGACCCAAGGTATTCAACACTTATTTTCCAGGAGATGACTCTGACTTATGGAGTCTGCTGTAAGTAGTGTTCAGCAACTAGGCTTGACAGATTCTTGTCTCAAAACCTGCCTCTCTCTGTTTCAGCCCCTTGTAATTATCTGTGTGGCACAAAACAGTGCTGTGCAAGGGTACTTAGAGCTGCATCGAAAGATGATAGCTAAGATGTCATTAGTGGAGCACTGCCAATGATAAGCAGCTTGTTGAGAATTAGAATGTTGCCTCAAAGAGCCCTGTGCAGTTATACTGCTTCTCGAAATGAAGTTAGCTCATAGAATCATAGAACTGTTTGGGTTAAAGATGATCTAGTTCCAAACCCCCACCATAGACAGGGACACCTCCCAATAGACCAGGCTGCCCAATGCCCCATCCTGCCTGGGTCTGAACACTTCCAGGGACAGGACAACCACAACTTTGCTGAGCAATCTGTTCCAGTGCCTTATCACCCTCACAGCAGAGATTTTTTTCCTAATATCTATCCTAATGTAAAACTAACTTCTTTTAATTTAACCCATTACTGTTTGTCCTATTGCTATAGGTCCTTGTAAAAAGTCCCCCTACAGCTTTCTTGTAGGCCCTTTCCCTTTTACTGGAAGGCCACTATAAGGTTTCCCTGGAGCCTTTTCTTCCCTAGGTGAAAAAAAACACAAAACAACTCTATCTTCATAGGAGAGGTGCTCCAGCCCTCTGATGATCCTTGTGATCCTTCTCTGGACTTGCTTCTACAGGTCCACATCTTTCTTATGCTGGGGCCCCAGAGCTGAATGCAGTACTCCAGGTGGGGTCTCATGAGACCAGAGTAGAGGGGAGAATCTCCTCACTCACCCTCAGTTGCAGGACCTTGCAATAGGCCTTGTTGAACTTGTTGAACCAAATGATCTTGGCTCACTTGAGCCCACCTCTCAAGCCTGTCAGGGTTGTCTGGATGGCATCCTTTTCTTCCAGCATGTTGACTGTACCACAAAACTTGGTGTCATCTGCAAGCTTGCTGAGGGTGTAATCTCACTGTCCATGTAACCGACATTGTTAAACAACACTGGTACCAACACTGACCCCTGAGGAATGCCACTCATGACTGGTTTCCACCTGGATGTTGAGCCATTGACAACAACTCTTTGAGTGTGACCATCTAGCCAATTTCTTATCCACTGGGTGGTTGTCCTGGTTTCAGTTAAAACAGAGTTATTTTTCTTCCTAGTAGCTGGTGGAATGCTGTGTTTTGGCTTAGGATGAGAAGAGTGCTGATAACACCCCGATGTTTTCATTGTTGCAGAGCAGTGCTTATACTAAGCCAAGGACATCTCAGCTTCTTGCTCTGTCCTGCCAACGGGCAGGCTGGGGGTGCAGTAAGAGCTGGGAGGGGACAGACCCAGGACAGGTGACCCAAACTAGCCCAAGGGGTATTCCATACCATCTGACGTCATGCTAAACAATATATAGGGGTGGCTAGCCGGGGGAGGGGGCCGGACTGCTCGGGGTTAGGCTGGGCATCGGTCAGTGGGTGGTGAGCAATTGCATTGTGCACCGCTTGTTTGTACATATAGTAGTAGTAGTACTATTATCATAATTGTATTATTATTATTATTATTATTATTATTATTGTTATTGTTATTGTTATTGTTATTGTTATTATTTTCCTGTCTTATTAAACTGTCTTTATCTCAACTTCTATTTCCATTCACTTTCCATTTCTCTCCCCCGTCCCAGAGAGGGAGGGGGGAGGGTGAGCAAACAGCTGCGTGGTGTTTAGCTGCCGGCCGGGTTAAACGACAGTGGTCCATCCATTAAATCCATGACTCTGCAGTTTAGTGACAAGAATGTCATGTGGAACAGTATCAAACACTTTGCACAAGTCCAGGTAGGTGGCATCTGTTATTCTTCCCCTATCCACCAATGCTGTAACTCCATGATAGAAGGCCATCAGATTTGTCAGGCATGACATACTGGCTGTCATTAATCACCTCCTCATTTTCCATGTGCTTTAGTCTATTTCATGTACACAGAGGCGAGACTGCCTGCCCATAGTTTCCTTCCTTTTTTCCCTTTTTAAAAAATGGGGTTTATATTTCCCCTCTTCCAGTCAGAGGGGACTTCACTGGAAGACCATCCTCTCAATTTCTGTGTATATCTGGAAGAGGATTTATGCTGCAGTACAACATGTAATTCATCCTATTTGGGTAAAATTCATTCAGCTGATAGTACTTTTTAATCTAGTTATTCCAATATAGATCCTACTGCAAATATTATGTGAGGATGAATAATATTAATATTTAGCTCATAATACATTACGTTAACTTTAATACAATATTAATTATTATATCAGCAATAACTTTATAATAACAATGCTCAATCATTATATTAATATAATATCAATATTATAATATTAGCATTAAGTTACATAAATAATATTAAGTTCAGATGCAAGGTGTAGCAGCAAAAGTAAATATAAAAAACATATTGTTACAAAAGTACTCAAAGGTAATGTTTTAAAAAATGTGTGTTTGAGCAAGTACTCTTTCATCTCCATGCTTTTGCTACAATGTGTTCCACAATGATACCAAATGAAAACACCCTTGCTTCTTCAGGTTTTTGACAATTACAGCTCATGCAAATGCATCACTTTATCTCTTGACCTTATTCTTTTCCTACTGCACTATTATGCTCATGTGTCATCAGACCGATTGGATGATTTTTCTTTTGTTTATTCTCATTAAGCCAAATGTTCATATTTGAAAGACCAATTTGGAAATGCGAGGCAGAATTTCTTTCTTAAACAAATGGAGCCAGCTGTTCAGAAAGTGGAAGGACAAGGTCTGGAGCAGAGGACGAGCCAATAATTCAGTGAAAACAAAACAAAACAAACAAACAAAAAAACCCCACCTTATTTTCATGCAGGAAAAATTATGTTAATACCTTAGGGAAAAATAATCTCTGTCTGCTTACTGGTATCTGTGATAACATCTACTGTGTTGCCAGAGTACTTGCCATGCTATGGAGACCAACAAATCTGGGCAACAGATTAATTCAGATTATGTACTAAGTACAGTGGTAACTGGGTACATTGTGAAAGCAGGGTAGAGAGCATATCTGAAGATGGAGTTGCCAAGCTGGGCAAGGGAGAAGCAGCCTTTGCAGGTGTTGCTCAGGGTTTTGGAGAACCAGGAAGGGCAATTTTTGAAATACTGCAGTGGTATTTTTATTACATGTCGTCTTCTGCATGTAGAAGTGGCACTAGTGGTGAAAACAGAAAGACAGGAATGAGGGGAGTTCATTGCATGTTATTGATATGTGCATAAATCATGCACATTTTTTAAATATGGTTTTAAACCATATGTTAAATATGTTAAACCATATCTTAAATATGATTTTAAAGGCTTACCCTTCCAGAGGGCTGGAGTGCAGCAGTTTTAAAAAGTTGCTGAGGGGTTGGTGTCAGCCCCATTTTTTTTGGCCCATAACTCATTTAATTTTAACTGGCATTACTGTCAGGTTCATATCTTTTCCTTGTTAAGGTGGAGGCTAGATAGGTTGCTACATTGAATATTTAATAGTGATATATGCTTATACTGATTGAAAATAAACGAAAGAAAGATGACAGAGGCTTGCTGTCACATGCTTTATGCAAAGGGTCATTTTCCTAGAATGTAGATAGCGTTCTCTTGAGCTCTATAGTGATTTTCTTCTGCATGGAAAATAACAAGCCTGTAGAGGAATTTAGCTTCTCAGCTCATTCCTTAAGTAGGCATCACTCACACTTAAATACATACATAATGAGTATCTGTTTGGATTCTGTAGTCAGGTTTTATCTTTCCAGTGTCATTCCTGCTTGGTTCAAGTTGTACTGAAACAAGGAAAACTAGTGAGCTGATGCCATTTAAGTGGGTCAACTGTAGTATACAAATTATCTATGTAAATAGGTCTGGGTTACTGTACTTTTAATTGAAGGAAGTGTAAGTATTTTGAACACATGCCAAAACGTGGAGTTGTTTAATTAAATTAATAAAAAGATTAAAAGAAAAATAATGAGGTATAAAGCTCATCAGTACATACACCCACGTAACTCCAGTATCCACCTACATTAGAGTGTGCAGGAGGTCTCATGGATACACGTATTCTCTTTACCAGGATCAGATTGGTGTTTGCTGCTTTTGATTCATTTAAAATTAGGTTCTGTTTTGAGAAGGAAATGCAACTTCTTCAGTGCTTGTTGTGTGCCAGCTAGGGCTATGGCTGTTCTAAAAGTAACATTATAATGTTAGTTATCAGTAGAAATAAATATAGAGAAAAAAAATCTAAAATCAATATTAAAACCTGCTGCTTTGGTCTGTGCATATGCTCTCCATTTTGTTGGGAGTAAAATCTCCAGAAACAAACAAACAAACATAAAATTTTCTCCACAAAGAATACATGCATAGAAGGACTGTCTTTCTTCTAGTGAGCTGGACTACTTCTCTGCATTACTATGATATTTATAATACTGCACATTGAAAGGGCCCATTATTCAAGCTAAACCCACTTACTACACAAATAGAAGACTGAATATTTTCTTAAACTACATGTATGTTCTTTTTCTGCAAATGTTTTGCTAGAGTATAACTCAAAGTACAACTGTGTTGATTACCATGGCCAGCGTAATAGGACATGAATTCCCAAATTAAGTATAAGACATTTACAGTTCTGCATTAGGACGCACACAGACCAGGTTGTTTGCTGTTGTGAAATGCTACTGAAGTCAAGAGGTTTAGCAACCTACATACATTAACTCCCACAGATGATCAATAGCAGAGCTTTTTATTGAGACATATATTTTCCCAGAGGTTTATAACAGCACTGTTACTCTTTTGGAATAAATTCTTGACAAGCAGGATCATTTAAAATCAGATAATTATTTCAGACAGATTATGAGTTAGGCAAGCTATATTTTTTATTATTATTATTATTATTTTTTTCCTAGTCTTATTTTTAAGAATTCAAAGATTTTTAAGAATCCAAATTTATGTTCCAGTTAAGTCAGCAGGAGACCTCCCTCTGACTTTAACAGAAGAAAAATTCAGTCTTTATGAAATGTATTTTACATAAAATTCTTAAAAATTCTAATTAAAAAAGAGCCATCTGAATTTTTCTTTGGAGTATTTGAAAACAAGCAGGAGTTGAGATATTACTGGAAAATGTATTTTTTACAGCTCCAGGAATTGAGATACTTTCTGTAGCACAAATTCATGTCATCAGAGTTTGAAGAGGTATTAAGCTGACTAAAAAGTAAGTCTTACAGTTGTACGTGAACACAGTTTCCTAGATGGAAGGAAGATTATATGAAAGAGTTTTCAAAAATTAATAGTTCAAATATGTTAACTAGGTAAGAAAATGTATGGAGCTTAAAACTTTAGTTTTGTAACTTTTCAGAATATTTTCTATTAGAGTTTTTGGTCAGAATTTTCCGGACAAGCCATAACAGGCCAATGTAATTATGGCCACTTTTATATTAACATGTTACAATATGCAGTTCCAGTTAATGTTACTATAGAAACCTAGCTAGCTGAAGGAATACTTTGTTCATATGCTTGTGCAGTCAACTTTCTGCAGATTGTTGGTGGCTTTAACAGTGATTAGAGCTCTTTTATTAGACATACCTGATTATTATCCCATGGAATAGTAGGATCTCTGTAAAACTTGTACTAAAATAAAACACAGATATGGAAGAAATGGAATATATCAGTTCCTCTTCTCAAGGGACTACAGATGCATTCATTTATCAGCGTGAAAGTTTCTTAATTACTACGGCAGTCTTTTAGTTGGACAGGACCAACTTTTTGTTAGCAGACAGGTTTTACTGTTGTTCTTAAAATTACCAGGAGAAAACCCATAAGAACTGTTATCTGATCAGGAGCATTGTTTTGTTTTGTGAAAGTAACAACTGGTTCTGATATTTATTGTTGGTACTGCAAACATTCTGCTTCTACTGCATTTATTTATTTATTTATTTATTTATTTATTTATTTATTTATTTATTTATTTTTCACCTACAGTGTTACTTTATAACAGATTTTAACACAAATTTCAGTGGATATTTTGCTGCTTTGTAATGTATATACATACCTATATATTTGCATTTAATCAAAATGAGAATATGGATACACTTATTAAGTATGAGCTGCGGGGCATTGGTATTATCTTAACTAGCTGGTTTCTGTGATTTATCTCTTAAAAGGTTATAGGAGCATTCTAAACTTGAGGAAGATAAAAAGTAATGCCTGAAATAATATCAGCTCTTATAAAGTGACTAAAGTGACTGCTCTTTTTTTTTTTTTTTTTTTTTTTTTTTTTTTTTTTTTTTTTAACAGTGAATATCAATAAGAAAATCTCTGTTTTGAGTACTTTAAAACTTAATAATCTAGTGTTTGTAGAAAAACTGTTCTAAATCTATTTGACAGGGCTCTGCAAAATGTACTACATAATTTTCTTCTCGTGGTATTAACAAATTGGACACTGGAAATATCTAAGTAATGGTTTATTATTACAGAAAAACAACAACAACAACAGAAAGAAAAAACAGTGCACCTGGAGGCTAAAAACTTTAATCTAAATTCCTGTTCATGACATGTGCAGCCACAGGGTGTAGGTGATGCGGTATCTAGAGATATATATAATTTAATACTTGTTAAGCAAATGCACGCATAAACAGCTTGCTTTAACCAGATGGACTGTGAGTAAACGTGCCTTGTCTACACTGAAAAAAGGAGCAGAAATAGAAAATGCTTAGAATAAACTTTGTCAGTTTGTCAGTTAATATTTTTTCAACAAAGCTTTTTAAAGATTAGATAGAGTAATATTTTGAAAACTGTTAAAGAGCACTATTTAAAGGAAGGGTTTTATTTCAATACTTAAAATGCTTGGAGTTTCAGTCCTTAGTTCTTGTATGAGTCATTTTAAGCAAGTGTCTAAGTGACTAGTTACATTGACTTCATTGGAACTGCTCAGACTCTTTAAGTTATTCCTGTGTTCTTAAAATCATCTAGATGGAAATCTAAGCTGTAAACTCTAAGCTGTTAGCTGGAGCCTTAGGGAACTAAGGCCTAAATGAGGCTCACAGTTGTTAATGAGCATCATTCCTTTGGCCTTAATAGGTAATGCATTATACCTTAACCACCGGGGCTAGGCCGGTGTGTTGGTCAAACAGTTAAATACCATACTTTGTAGATACTTGCACAGGACTCCACAGCCTGGAAAATAGTTCTTCAAGAAATATCATGGGCATTCAGAACATTTCAATAACTCCCCCCTCCTTATCTCACAATCATAACCTTCACTTGTATCTTAAGTTAGAAATGATCCAGTGCTTTCTCAATAGTTCCTATCTGTGACACGGTTCTTTTTGTTTTCTTCATGTATTCCCCTTGTGGCAGTATGATATTCCCAGTTTATGGCCAGGAAGGTGAAATCTCCCATAAGGACAAGGGCAATTGATCTCTAGATTCCCCCAAGCACCTGTAGAATATTTCATCTATGCCATCGTTCTGGGTGTGTGATTGATAGTAAGCATGTCCAATGACGTCTGCTTTGCTATCCATCCCCCTAATCCAAAGGCTCTCTGGTAGAGCTCAAGGGTACAGCCAATGGCAACGGCTGTACAGTCTAATCTCTCCATTAGGTACTGTGCAACACCTCTACCCCACCTTCACTGCCTACCCCTCCTGAACAGCAGATAGCCCTACATCCTAGTACTCCAGCTGTGGGACTCAAACCACCAAATCTTACTAATTCCAGTGACATCGTAACTCTAGGAAAGGACCAAAGCTTCTCATTTGTCCCATTTGTTCCTCATATTGTGTGTGTATACAAACATATTGGATGTGCTCCTGTACCCACAGTGCTCCCTGGAGTATAAATGCTTCCTTTAGCCTTGCCACCCTCAAACAGTGCCTTAACATCCCTTTGCTTTACCTCAGTGTTCCTAATCCCCCTCCATGTCTCCCTTCCCACTCAATCTTAGTTTAAAGCCCTCTCATTAAGTCTCTCCAGGTTATGGTGCAAGAGATATTTCCCCCTTGAGACAGGTGGAAAAATATTTTATTCCTCTGTTTCAGCACCAGCATGCATTGGAAGTATGGGAAAGTCAAAATATTTACAACATATGTTGGTTTTGCCCTGCTTTTTAAAAACAGCAATGGCAAAAACAGAAATAAATGATTCTGAAACTTCACAGTTTTTATGCATCCAATAGTTTTTACGGTTTTTTAAGATGACTTGCAGTGTAATACATAGCCTTTCCCTCTGAAAAATATTAGCATTGTAGTATTATATTAATATGTAGGAAAGAATACCTTCCTCTGACCTTGCGAAACTGATTTATAAACAAGGAATACAAATTGTAATATGAAAAACATCGTTTAATGCATTGTCCTATGCATAATGAATAGGAATGTTCTTATCTTTTGAATTTAAATTCATTATAATTCACAGCTCATCTGAAATCAGGAAATAATCTACAGAATAAAGAACATATTGGCCCTTTACTAGGCAACATTTAGTGCCTCATAGAGAAAATGGATGTGAAATGTTTTGAAGAGTGCAAGTAGTACAAACCAAAAACTAGAAGATTTGGTGTTGAGATAACCCATTTTATTTTCATATTTATTTGTGATGTAGCAGTCACTGTACTCTCTGCATTTTGTTCCTGGAAGAAATGGCAACAGTGCTGCACAATTCATTGAGGAGATGCATGTGTGATTTTCCTCTCTGTGAAAGAACAAAGCTTTTCTTACTGGCTGCCTGGTCACATCTGTAGTGCTATCCCTGCCGCACTAATTTTGCTATTATTCAAAATTAAACATTAGTTTCTGTAATTGGTTATATTTAAGGATGTGATCCAAACCTTGCTGAATCCAAGAGAGAAATGTTTAAAGAGGTTTATTGCTGTAAATGAGTATATATGAGTAGATGTGTTTCCAAGAATAAAGCCTGATTGAGAGTCCACTTTGGGAGTGACATCCTAATGGCCTTAATTTAAATTCTTCATCACGCAACTAAGTGGACTGTGTATTTCAGTTAAACTTGGAGAACATATGCCTTTTTAAAACAAGATTATAATCCACAGTAAAATACACAGCTTTTAATATTTAAAGTAGAATAACAATCTGAGTTTATCCTTCACCCTGAAGTAGTATAGCTGTATTAGAGCAGTAGATTTTGTTTTGTAATGGAATAGTATAACATGAGCATACTAGAAGAATTCTTGGTAGTTTACAGTAATAAATTGTCAATATTTAGGCTTTCAAGCTGTATAAAAGCAATTTCACAATTATTTATTTATCATTAGGTTAAAACCTGTTTGACCTCTGCAATGTGTAACAGAAGTTAGTGTTTGCATTTACTTTTCATGGACTGGATGTTCACCCAATACTGTTTTCCCGTGAGTATGCCTAACAATATAGAAATGCTGCCAAAACATGTGAAGCTGTGTTAGTTCTAGACAGTATTATCTCCATCAGCTGAGTGAAGCTAAATATCTCTTTGTTTTAGCAAGTCAAAACTAGACTCTTCAGAAACATTATAGTTATCGCTTTCATAAATAGGTATCACTGCATTTTAAAATTAACTCTTAGTTAAGGGACTGGCATGCATGAAACACACTGTCTTTGTTATAGTTATAGAGCGTATTCTACCAATTTATAAGTTACACTAAGAACAGGATAGCTGGGGAGTTTCATGACATAGAGGTTTCTCCTGTGTTAGTTACTGGAAGAGAATGTCTTTAAATGGACTTTTGTGGAGATACTGAAATGTAAAACTGTAATCCATATATAATAACAATGGTAGACAATGATAAATATATTTTAAAGAAGGTAGGTGCTTATACTTATTTTCCTAATATTTTCTAACATGAGGAATGTCCTATAGAGAAGATGCAGTTGACAAAAGTCAAAGTTCAGTCCCAGCAGATACACTTCAGTGAGTAGAATAAATGTCACTGACAAAGGCTTAATGCTTTGTAGTCTTAGTCTTGAAGGGTCACACTGGCAAGCTGGACTTATGCAAAAAGGGCTGTGACCCTTTCTTCTTTGTACTTGTAGATTACAAAGTTGATTAGCATATAGTTGCATCTCTGTAATTGCCAGATGCAACAATGGCACTCCAATTCTAATACCTTTAAATGGAAACAGAGAGTAGTGGAAAGAAAAAAAAATCTTCTTTCTTTTCTTCTTGGCTCCTTAAGCTGAGAGAACTAACTACCTTAGAAGTTTGAACTGGTGGGAGAACAGCATTGTAAGAAGAGAGAGAAAGAGGGAGAAAGCCAAGCCACAAATAACTGCAATACTGTGATCCCTTAAGCCCTGCAGTTAAGAAAGGGAAAAAAATCTCCTTGCTAAGAAATCAGAGAAGGCAGAGGAAATAAGATGGGTGAACCGCAAGATGGAAAACCAGTTCCAGACTATGATGTTCTAGTGACGCAAGCCGAAAAAGGTGCTGTGGCACAACTACACTCTCCAGAGACCTGGCAATAGTCATTTCTATAGGAGAAAAACCACATGAAGACAATGAGTAAGGGAAATTTTAATACTGAAGTAGACTGAAAGAGACTGCAAATGCAAACTCTTTTCAGAACACATTTCCGTGTCTGAGTGGAAAACAATGAGGACTTATCCACAAATGAAATGACGATAGAGGATATACTGGTCATTCTTCTAAAAAGCTGAAAAAGTCAAGGGTAAAGAAGTGGAGGGGAAAACATACATAATGCTGTAAAAGTTAAACAATCAAAGCAACAACATCAACTACAACAACAGCAATAAACACAACCCCCCCCCCCCAAAAAAAAAAGGCAAAAAAAAAAACAGTGTGCTTGAGTGAAGCAGAATAGTAATAGAGGTAGTTTCAAGAATACGTTCACAATGGACCAGAGAAAATGGAAGATAGGAGCTGTTTCTTGTAACAAAGAATTCAGTCCCACATCAATTATCTACAGACATATCAAAATCAATGTAAAAGCTGAGGTCCCAGAGCCTCTATCAGCAGTTGTGAAGAATCAACCTGTACTTGTAACTTGTTTAAAGTTTTTTTTAAATTCTTATTTTTTTGATCAAGAGACACACCATATTTGTATTAGGCAGTCTGAATCACAGAGACTGAAAAGAGATTTGGGAGATCTCTTTTTTTCCATTTGCCTTTATAGAAAAATCTTTCATAGATGTTAAATATGGTTTGTGAATAGGAATATTGTAGGAGAATGCTGTCTCTAAATGCCGATGAGGAATTTACAGTGTTGTTACGCTGGATATTTCTTACCATAATAACACTGAGAGGGGAACTGGAGAGTCTCTGGACCACGTTCCCAAGCTGTCAGTTTGTTTTGAGATTCTGACCTCAAACCCATATAAACAAAGTATTTATTAAAACAGATATGGCTCCCTCACTTGAAAGGCACTGCACTGTAACTTTTACTTCTGTTCCTTTTTTGACTATCTTAGATTTAAAAAAAAAAAAAAAAAAAAAAAAAGAGATTGTTACAATTTTTGTACAGAATTACGTCCTTCCTTGAGATTGCAAACTTATATAGAACCAGGTATGATTTAATTGAATGTTTCAGTACTGTAAGGCCTGAACACTACGATAAGCATGTGTGATTTTGCATTAATGAAACAAAAGGTCTGTGCATGGCACCAAAGAATACTTCCGTATTTAATATTTTTGGATAAATTCTTGGAATCAAATTTGGATAAGCACAGGGAACAAACTGAACCTGAAGTGAAATAGTGTTGATAAGATTAAGTTCTAAGATTAAAGATAAATTAATTTGCAACATTGCTAATGAAACATACATTTTAATTAACTTGGATGACAGTGATGGTATATTGTCCAAAACTAAGTAAAAAAGCTTTCTATAAAACTTTTCATTCCAGAAACCTTCCTATGTTTGAGCAACAGGTAGGTAATGTTGCCTAAAGGAACACAGAGCTTCTCGCTGACAGTTTTCTTCAGAAGTGCGTGAAGGACATAATATTTTCAGTTTCCAATTGGTCCTAATGTAGTGACATATTCCAAAATTTTTTGCCATTATGATTTCAAAAAATCACATTTTACTTATCTGAAATTGCTCAATAGAAAAACAAACAAACAAAACCACTACAACATCATGCTTGATTTTGTATTCATATGTATTAACTCGTATGATACTCGTATGATTGTTGATACAGGAGGAAGTTCAGATGCAGGAGGAAGATCCTGCACATAAGCAGACAATGTAAAATGTTACATTGTGGTGGTTTTACTGTGCTGGGCAGCTAAACCCCACAACCGCTCTCTCCTTATCTAAAGGAGGGGGAGAAGTAAAGCAAAGAACAACTCACGGGTTGAGATAAGGATAATTTAATTAAAGGGAAATAATTATAATAATTAAATAAAGACTACCATGAACTAAACAATTTAACTAAGGGGAAATAAAAGGGAAAGGGGAAAAAGGGAGGAAAACAAACAAACAAAATAAATGAAAGCTATATGGAAGTGCAGAGGAAAGAAATTACTCTCTACTTCCCACAAATGAGCGATGATTGACCACGTCCTTGAAGCAAGGCCTCAATGCACGCAGCTGGTGTTCGAGAGGAGGACCGACGTCTTCTCAACGAGAGCCCACCCCTCCCCTCTTCTTCCTGTTTCCACCTTTTATTGCTGAGTGTGACACCACATGGTATGGAATATCCCTTTGGTTGGTTTAGGTCAGCTGCCCTAGTGATGTTTCTCTCCTCACTTTTTTGCCCACCCCCTAGGAGGGTTAGAGAAAGGCCCAATGCTGTTCCACTGCTGCTCAGCAGTAGACACAACACTGGTGTGATAACACTGCTGTTCCAGCTACAAGTACAGAGTACGGCACTGAATGGGCTGCTGCCGGGAAAGTTAACATTCCAGCCAGACCCAGTACATACATGAACTGTTTATGTTAAGATACTTTTTGAGGAACAGTTAATCAGGTAAATCATGCTTGATCTTGTGTCCACTATATTTTTCCAACTTTACTTTTGATTAAAAAGTGAAATACAGGATGGCTGAAATCTCTTCCAATTGAAATCAAATAGACTGTTTCTAAATGATAGTTAATTGAAACATTATATTATTACTGAATTTCAAAGATGTACCCATGTACCGTAATTTCCTGGTAGGGCAATGGAGGTGTTACTGTCCCAGCTGAGCTATTAAGACACCAAGACACCACAGATAAGTTAGTATAGAAGTTAGTATAGAAGACTTTTTTATTTTTATTTATTTATTTTTTATGTAGAATGTGATCTTAAGTCTGACATTAAACTGAAATACTAAGTGGGATTAACTTGTACTCAGTGTCTGATTTTTCAGAATTGCTGAATACCTACCCATATTTTGATTTGAACTGTAGATGCATAATATCTCTGAAAGTCAGAAACAATGAAGTACATTTTAAGCTCAGGAAAGGGAGAGGCCATAGAGGCTGGCCTTTAGTCATTATCGTTTATGTCAAAATGGAAAAATGTGTATACAACAAATACTTTATATAATTTTATTATATAATAATTGTGAGATTCTATATGGAATGCTGTGTTCAGTTCTGGGTTCCCTCACATAAGAAAGACATGAAACTGTTAGATTGTGTCCAGAGGAGGACCATGAGGATGATCAGAGGGCTGGAGCACCTTTCCTGTGAAGACAGGCTGAAGGAGCTGGGATTATTCAGCCTGGAGAAGAGAAGGTTCCAGGGAGACCTCATAGCGGCCTTCCCATACCTAAATGGGGCCTACAGGAAAGCTAGGGAGGGACTCTGTGTCAGGGAGTGTATTGATAGGACAGGGGGGAATGGTTTTAAACTAGAAAAGGATAGATTTAGTTTTGGTATTAGGAGGAAATTCTTTACTCATAGGGTGGTGAGGCACTGGAGCAGGTTGCCCAGAGAAGCTGTGGATGTCCCATCTCTGGAACCAGGCTGAATGAAACTTTGGGCAACCTGGTCTAGTGGAAGGCATCCCTGTCCATGTCAGGGGGATTGGAATTAGGTGATCTTTAAGGTCCATATCAACACAATCCTATTCTATTCTATTCTATTCTATTCTATTCTATTCTATTCTATTCTATTCTATTCTATTCTATTCTATTCTATTCTATTCTATTCTATTCTATTCTATTCTATTCTATTCTATTCTATTCTATTCTATTCAGAAGCCTGCATGTATCAAGAAAACAAGAGCTGGTCATTCCAGGTATAAGAGACATGATAGTATTTCACTGCGATGCATTCATATAGCAATATGCGATAAATTAGTATTAGGAAAAGCCACATCACTAACTATTTCCACTAGTCAATTTTTACTAGTCTATTTTCACTGAAATAATTCACTGCATCACAGAAATGTGCAAAGATGGTCTGTCATGAGCCAAAATGATTGCATGGAGATTGTTTTCCTGAGAAAAATCTTAGCTCTGTATCCAGTTGTAGAGGTTATTTTATTGGCTACTTAAGTTTGAATAAACATGTAGACAAGTAAAAATGCTTATTTGATAATAGCTGGTGGTCTTTGATTCATGCCATACAAGTAGATGTTATTAATAGTATTAATAGTTATTAATAGCTCTTCCAGTATTCCAGTATTCCAGTTATTCCAGTATTAATAGTTCTTCCAATCTCCTCTCATGGTAGTTTTTCACTTATTTGTTCTGAGAGGAACTAAATGCTATTCAATATACTTTTACTTTTATGATGACATGAAGAAAACTAGGGAATGATTGTGCCTCACAGTTATTGCTGAAAAGTCTCCAGAATAAAAAAATAGTCATAAATATTTTCACAATATGACTGTGCTGTAGGTGACAATTCTCAGAGTCACAGTCATTGATGAGTACTTTTGTTTATTAACAATTCCATTACATGCATAGCTATCTCATCATGAAAGACTAGAAAGACTTGCAGTAGTAAGAGTACTTACAGGTTTGGTCCTAATATTTTATCCTCAGATAAGCGGACACACTTGATACAGCAATAAGATAAAGTGTGTGCTCAACTCAAAGATAGAAACTTTACTTCATGTTTTGTGCATTTTGTTGATAAATGACACTAGGACTAATCATAGGCTTAAAGCTATTTGTGTGTGAGACTACTTTGACTGGTTTGCTGGATTTCAGGAATTAAACTTCAGAATGCTTAACTGATGATCCTTAAAACTAAAGTTTAGGTTATAAATACAGATGGATCGATTTAACCTATTTCAATAAGCAGGGAGAAAGAGACGAATGTTTTTTAAGGGATTAATGGAAAGTTAATAGCATTACATAGATATATATAATTAGAAGTAGAATTATAGAATATTCTGAGTTGGAAGGGACCCAAAAAGATCATCGAGTTCAATTCCTGTCTCCACATATGATGATCCAAGAGTTAAACTATATATGTAAGAGCATTCTCCAAATGTGTTTTGAACACTGACGGGCTTGAAGCCATGCTTACGCTATATGATTACAGCATTGTTTCCTTGTTTGGTTACAAGTTAGATTTCATATTGAGTAAATTATTTCTAGCATCAGCTTTATCAACAGTGTCTTTTGCTGATTTTCTTTGGTTAAGAACACCTGTAATTAGGAATTATACATAGTATATACATGTATTATAGATTATTGATGTAATTCCAAGACAAATAAACATTTTCCCTGTAAAACGCGTTATTCTCTCTATATTTAAATGTTAAAAACTAAACAGTAAACACAGTTATTCTCACTTTTGTTTGTCGTGTAATAGGAAAATGTTTTATTTTATTGAACTCTTACTAAACTAATTCAGTTAAATCAATAATTAACACACTATAAAAAGAAATAGAATCAATATTCTTTTCATCATTTTTACTGTAATTAAGTTTTTATGTCAGTGATTTGACTCTGACTTTTAATCTTGGTAAAGATACAAGGAACCCATTTTTGAACCATTAATTTTCATTTTTCTCATCTGAAATGAATAGAAAAGGAAACATTTGGCAGAAATAAATACAAGGGAGAATCATTGGAAGTTTAAATCACTTGATGTTATATTTGTTTATCATTCTTTACCCTGGCAGCCAAAGACTTTTTAATAATGAGAAACAAAAATGAGAAGACATGTGCTAGAACAGAATCTTAACAGATTAATTCCAATTAGAAAACAGAAGACACAGATGGTAAAAAAAAAAGCCACACTGCTAATTCATTTAACAACCTCGCAGACCAAACAGTCCTACAGAGTAAAGATGAGGAGTATCTGTTAAAACCATTCTTGAAGGAGTATAAGAAGGAAATCCTTTCATGCTTAGTGCACAAGGAATCCAAATTCTTTAGGGTTTACAAAGGAGGGCAGCCAAAGATTTTAGTGGAAAGCATGCAAGGCCCATATTAAATAAGTGTTTGTCTATAAGAGTGAAACTTGTAGAACTGCATAGAAAAAATAACGTATAATTTTCATCTAGATAAATATACAGCATAAATAAAAATGTACTTAAGAACATTTTAATTGAATTCAACTGAAAGGCTTCTACTGAATTTTTTATGCTTTCAATTTTAAATATAACACTCCTGAAAAAAAATTTCCATTAGATGATGCTCACTTGCTTTTTCATGGTTTTAAATAGCATGATTTAGTATTGACTTAATACAAATAATATCTGGGAAGCAGGGACTTCTATCTTGTTTAACCTTAAAATTGGTTTAGTAAATATTATCCTTAAGCAATAAATATTCATTTGAATATTTAAGAACCTAAAAAGTTAATAGTCACTTGTGAAAAATTTTAATGACACATAAAACTTGTCAGCAACTTGTTAAATTATGGGCAATTTACTTTAAATCCTCTTTCACCATGGCTTTCATAGAATCACAGAATCACGGAATGGTACGGGTTGGAAGGGACCTTAAAGATCATTGAACTCCACTCCCCCTTTCATGGGCAGGGACACCTCCCACCAGACCAGGTTGCCCAAAGCCCCCCATCCAGCCTGGCCTTGAACACTTTCAGGGATGGGACACCCACAGCTTCTCTGGGTAGCCTGCTCCTGGACTTTCAGGATGAAGTCACATATACAGACATCATTAAATTGTGGAGAATGGTCTATGTTTTTTAATTGACATTGTTTTCACACTGACAGTTCTAACGGTCTTTTGCAACAACTCCTATGAGAAATTTCACACACACCTCTGTTTTATACAGCAGCCTGTTGGTATCAAGTGAATAAATCCATTTATGTTATTGAGTGCAGGGGCAATGTGAGAATAGAGAGCTCTCATGTGAAATGGAATTCAGCAAGGTGGAGTAAATCCTAAGGTGAATTGACTGAAAATAGTGCTCTGGTCACACAGTACGCTTGATTCTTCTCTTCTGACTCTATAGATATTACTCACAGTAACATAAAATTTCAGACAAAAATATGTAATATTCTGTCTATCCATCCAAATATGTACATGCATAGCTGCTTATATAAGTAGTTATAAAAAATATTGAAATTTAAGAGAAATATTACTGGAGATGCTAAATAATAATACACATTCTTTGGTCAGTTCCTTAAGTAGTTTGAAAAGAATATCTGGAATTTGAAAAGTAATTTGGAAATCTCAAGATGGACTACCATAATTAATTAGATCGTGCAGTTCTATTTGACTCTTACACAACTCAGGCAAGCTTCAGGGTCAAATACTTGGCATGTACTGTGCCGTATTTTAATGGAAGTCTTTATGTTGTTTCTAAATTAACACAATTTAAAAAAATAATCCTACAGCCCTCTAATGAGAAAAGCAAACTCCTCATTCTTCCAGAACTCTATGCTTGGCCTGCAAATTCTTCCCATCTCCACTGTTTGCAGATAAAATTGCTCATGATCTTGAACTTTTCTTTCCAGAAGTGAAGTTCCCTGAGAAATGAATTTTGCTATTGTTTTTAAAGTTAATTTTAATTTAATAATTTAACATTAAAAAATAATAATAATTTACCATTGAATTTTATTTTGCATCATCTCACTTTTTTTTTTTTTTTTAATGATTTTATTTATTTTATCAAAAATAAATAAGCTGTGAAGTTCCTTGGCTGAAGTTTAATCCTGGCAATCATCTTCTAGGTGTAGGCCATTTAAGTAATTCTTTCATCAGTCTGGTTTCTGGTAGTCCAGTCAATGTTTTAAATCACCTTATATCTGCAACTGCACAAAATAACCATTCTTAAATTAATGCATATTTCATGGGCCCATGAAATTATACTTTGCATATAAGGATTTCTTAGGTCTCTATAGTAATTCTAAACTTTTATTTTTATTTTTATATTTTTTTCTCCCGATATTTTAATATTGGTAAGAGTCAGTTTTGAAAGCCAAATGCTCTCATTTCTGTATCCTTGGACAATATCCTTGGACATTGCCTTTCTTCATTCAACCTGGTACAGTCTTGTTCTGTTACAGCCTCATTTACAGTGTTTCATTGGCTGAGAATGTAGAACGTGGTTTTGACTGGACTCATTCCTGAGCCAAGACACAGTTGCACAAAACGCCAGGGGTATTATTCTGCTGTATCATCTGCTGACCTCAGAGACGGGAGTCCTGAACCAGTTCTTCTCTCCAGATGGTAATGCATATGTTTTGGTTTTACTTGGCTTGAAAACTCTTTGGGCACATCATGATTTTGTCCTGGCAGAACAAAGAAAGAAATCTAACAGAAGACTTGGATAACTTCTGGTCTCCGTGCGTGTGCACACATGTTCTTTTCCCCTAAAGAAACAAATAGAAAGAAGGTGCTTTACACATCATTCCAACTGTTCATTAACTGGAACTGATTCAAAATCCACTGAAGTCAATTTTAGGACTCTACTTTCTTTGCTGGACTCTGGGTCAAGGTTTGGAGCATCCTAAGTGTGAATCAGGATAACTCATAGTGATCTACTTCCTGAGCTCCAGTGTCTACAAGAGACCAGAGATTTTAAATCTTGCAGTCATGCATTTTTGAACAGTCCATTCTATTTATTTTCTTCTACTTGTGTGCTACTTCTTCCTATTTATTTATTTATTTATTTATTTATTTATTTATTTATTTATTTATTTTTTAAGCAGGCAGAGAACTAAAATACATATTATTACTTTTCACAGTAGGATGTCTCCATCTACACCATCTACACCTGCTTTCTTTATTCATAATATTCTTGATTTATGAGTTGAAAATTCAGTGACAATATTTTTAAATAAACACTGAAATTACTTTTGTAGATTCTATGTGGCTTTCGTAATAATTCTGAATGCTATATAAATTTGATTTAATCTGTCACAGAATTACAGAATCACAGAATGGGCAGGAAGGGACCTCTGAAGATACCTAGTCCAACATCCCTGCTGAGCAGGATCACCTAGAGCACATTCTGCACATTGTGAGCACATTGGTGGGTTTTGAGTATCTCCATAAAAGGAGACTCTGCAACCTCTCTGGGCAACCTGTTCAGTGCTCTGTAACTCTCACAGTAAAGAAACTTTTCAGTAGTCCATGTCAGTTATCTTGTGGTAATATTGTTTAGTAATGCTGCTGTCTGCTTGAGAGTTTTAGAGAAACACAGTATTATTTGCTACTTAATGCTTTAGATCTTTCACAAGTAATAATGATGAGATAGATTATTAATTAATTTACACCCATTATGCTTTATCCCATCGAAAAGAAAACTGCAGAAGATATGCTTGTACTGTTCAAATTTATATGAACTTAACCTGAAAACTATATTGGAGTGTGGTGTGAATATCTGGTTGATATGAATAAGGTTTTGTGGTAGCATAAGTGTGTATGTGTAAACTGAAGTTCTAGGACTGTTCTCTAGCATTAGCTTACATGAAACAGCTCAGACAGTAAGAGCATAGGCAAATGAATCCCTCCTGAGATTGTTTAATTAAACTGGGACTGTATAATTTACAAGCATACATGTTGACTGTATGACCGAGCTCTTGTTTAACACCTGAATTCCACTCTGATTTGTTTAAAAATTGTTCCATTAGCAGTGGATTCTGGCATTTGACCTAGTACTATTAGCACTGGAAACTTACCAGAAAAGTAATTATTAACTTATGTTAAACAGAGTTACAGTCAGGCAACATAGAAAAGAAAGCAGCTTAAACTACAGAAGGTGATTTGGGGTAAACTCAAAATAAAAAGGCAAAAAATAGGGGATCTATCCCTGTTAGGAAAGACTTTGAGGAAGAAAATGTTTGAAACAGTAATGATTTTCCCAGCCAAAGTCTGGGTCACATATTCAGCCAAAGAACAATGAATCAATACAATTAATAAGTTTTGGTCAGCATAAGTAAAGGAACTTTCACAAATGACGTCAATCAGTATTTTGACATTACAATGATTTAAATCCTTATTCGGCACATGCCACTTTTTAAGCTTGTGAGTCATTCGAGTGAATTAGATTATAATTAGACAGATTCTGAAGAAAACTGGTCAAGAACACCATTTATTTTCCTCTTAATTAATTTCATTTTAATTTCCTTTATTTTTTTTTTCTTATTTAAAATGCAAAAACATTTCAATTTACTGTGGCCCAGTAAATTGAGAGCAATACCAGAGCAATCAATACAGCCTTATATGCATATACCATGATGTATAACGTATGTACTTCAAAAGTATATATGCATATTCCTTCCCTTCCCTTCCCTTCCCTTCCCTTCCCTTCCCTTCCCTTCCCTTCCCTTCCCTTCCCTTCCCTTCCCTTCCCTTCCCTTCCCTTCCCTTCCCTTCCCTTCCCTTCCCTTCCCTTCCCTTCCCTTCCCTTCCCTTCCCTTCCCTTCCCTTCCCTTCCCTTCCCTTCCCTTCCCTTCCCTTCCCTTCCCTTCCCTTCCCTTCCCTTCCCTTCCCTTCCCTTCCCTTCCCTTCCCTTCCCGTGATGCTGACTAAAGCTGGTCTTTTGTGTTGATGGAACATTGACCAAGAAGCAGGACAGAGGACAAGTAAAATATCTTTGCTCCCAAGAAGATGCTGTGAAACACCGCAAGATGCAGGAAGAGAATATTCAACTGCAAAAATTGCTTAAAAACTCATGGCTAGCCAGCAATGGTGTTCCAGCTCCTGCTGGGTGGGGGCAACAGAGTGAATTTCCTCAGAGAGAGACCAATAGCTATTGGCCTCCTGCAGCACAGCCATTTCCTGCAGCACAGCCATTTCCCAATACTGTGTGGTAGTGTAGCTCTATGCAGTGGTACATAAAAATTGTTTGGATGGACTAGGAGGAAGTGCCATTCAAACGGTAGTGAAGTTCTCTGCAAAGGTGTGCTCTTTGTATAGTTGATCCATGTGTCTCCAGTTTTGAAGCTAGTATTTTTCTATGCAAGAGATGAAAATAAATTTAAAACTCGAAGGGACATCAGCTTCCTTTATTATCCCTGAAATCGTCAATGATTCCAAAAACCAAAGCATTCTGGAATGTTTTTCCCCATACTTTTGGCATTGTAACATTGTTGTTGAAGCTCTCAATCTGTTAAATGTCTGGAAGACCATGTAGATATTACACATAATTAAGACAGCCACTTCTCTTTGTGACTGGTCCAGCAACCCAGTATGACTTGTGCAATACAGTATGGCAAGAATTAACATGACACATCCAAGGAAACGTGAGACCAACCTCACAGCTAATAAAACAGAAGACTATTGATCAAATAAAAAACATCTGCAAATGCTGTTTTTCTTGTCTTTGATTAGGCATGACACATATTAAGGCTGAGAAGCTTGTAAGGTCTAGACAGTACCAGCTTTTAAGAGGATGCTTAGTGTGGGTAGGAAGACAAAATTAGTTCCTTTCACCCACTTGTTTTTGCCTGCGGAAGGACCAGATGAATTGCAGCACCTGACAGAGCTTCCTTCCTTTCAGATATCAGTTCTTCAAAGTAGAAGTGGATAGCAGAGATGAAGGCTCTGTGTGTGAAGGCCATGCACTAAAGCAATAAAGCAGCACCTTTGCAATATAGAGAAGCACTACTGGTATGCATTTACCTAGCTAAAAGCCCAGGGAGACAAATTTCAGACTGCTTCTTGACACATTCTTAGATCTGGGGACTTGGAGTTAAGGGAGTAAAAGAGATATCATTTTCCCTAAATATATATAATTTTTCCTTTATAGGACTAGGAACAGAGTAACTGATTCCTGTTCTGTGCACAGAAGAGACAATCCCTGATGCAATCTTGTGATTATAATGAGCTATTTAAGAAAGGAGAAAGTCAGTATTCTGGGCTTCAAGAAAGTGTGCTACAGTCTGGCTTCACACTGGTGCTTTAAGAAAATGACTTAAAAAAATGTTAAATGTGTTTGCAACAGGCAGAAGTCAGGCTTCTCCAGGGTGTGGGAAGTGTTGTAACTTGTCTTTTACTGGGAAAGACTTAAAATCACCAGTTGTACCCCTCAGCAGGATGTAATAACCTTCTGGCGTACCTGGAGCTGCTTTACAATCATTAAAAAACAAACAAACAAACAACAACAAAATCCCACTAGATTCAGGAATCAAAAAAAAAGCTTTTGGTTTTGTAGCCAAGTGACTAGGACACATATATGGAAAAGAAATAACTTAGACTGTGAGTCCTTTCCCCAGGAACTGTTTTTTATTTTCACAGAATTACACAAAATGGTTGAGGTTGGAAGGGACTATCTAGGCCACCCCCCCCCCCCCCCCGGCTCAAGCAGGATCACCTAAAGCATGTTACACAGAATTGCATCAAGGCATGTTTTGAATATCTCCAAAGAAGTAGACTCCACAACCTCTCTGGGCAATCTGTTCCAGTGTTTTGCCTTCCTCACAGTAAAGATGTTCTTCATATGGTGGTGAAACCTCCAGTGGTTCAATTTATACCCATTACTCTTTGTCCTATCACTGACCACCCCTGAGAAGAGTTTTTCCCCATCCTCTTTATGTTGTCCCCTCAGGTATTTATAGAAGTTAATAAGATCCTCTCTCAAACTCCTCTTCTCTAGGCTAAACAGACCCAGCTTGCTTAGTCTTTCCTCATAGGACAGATCCTCAAATCACTTAATCATCTTTATGGCTTGTTATTTTGTGTAAAATTAAGGAAAATAATTTGGTAGGAACCACAAGGAGAGAGTCTTCTTAGTCTTTCTGATTGAAATGTGTACACCCTATTTTTTAAAGGCTGCCAGCAGCAAAAGCTCCATTATCTCCTTCTGCAGTTTAGTTCAATACTTCATTGTCCTCAGTTAGTAAGACTTTCCCAGTGTTTAACCTGAATATTTCTTGTAATGAGCTATTTCTTGTTTTATCCATTGTGACCATGGAAACATGATATGCTATTTCTTTTTGCAGAAACTTGGTATGCACTTAGAGATTGTTATCAGGTTCAGTAGGATATAATACAGGTCAAACAATCTTAATTCTGTCCTTTCTCATACTTATTACCTACAGCTCTCATGACAGTCATTCCTCTCTTGTGGGTCCTCTCCGGTTAGTCCACAGATTTTGAAGGGTATTTCTCAGGACTGAATGCATTATTCCATCAGACGACTGTCTAGTGCTGAGTAAAGCAGAAGGCTATACACATAACTTGAAGGAAATACCCATGGGTAAACATCTGTGGATGGCATTTATTTATTTATTTATTTTTTTATTTTTTCCCCTAAGAGCATTACTTTGTTGACTCATATTCAGTGTGATTCATTATTATCTGTTCTTGGACAAAATGCATAAACAAGGTTTATCCCTAAGGACAATCGCATATGAGACAGTCCTATATAATGAGTCTTTCACTTCAAGGCTTAGAAAGTTGCTAATTCCTGAGGAGTCCTGATGGTATTTTGTTTTTGGCTGATTGAAAGAGATATTCTTCTCTCAGTTCAGGTATAGGAGAAAAATGCCTTTAGCAGTATTTAGCATGCTACATCACCACAAGCATTATTGTTTGAGCGTGAGAGTGAAAATTTAGCAAAGTGGATACCATCCTTCCTTCTGAAAGCACCGTGCTAGTAAGGGGCTGAGTTCTGAAGCTGATCAGCTTTTCTCAGCCTTTCCTTTTTCTTGGAAGGCACTGGACTATGGAAAACATTCACATTTTGCAGTATAAACTTTGCATGTAGAACTTCTGCAGAGCTCACTCTTTCCTTATATTAAGCAAGAAAAATGTAGGCCTAAGACCTTTTTCTTACCACAATGGCACACACTGATACTATTAGCAATATTTTAGCAAGATTTGACAAGAACAAGCTGTATTGTGGCAAAGTTATGCTTTTAGAGCTCAGATGGAAGTCAAATGATGGGAGTCACTGTATGGCTGTCATTCCTCAGTAAGTCTGCTGTTGGTGCTCAGATTTAGCAGTCACTCAGACCTAGAGGACTGAGGTGTTGCAATATTGGATGTTGCAGCACCTCACTCTAGGAGAATCCACAGCTGTAGTTGCCATGCATCATGGGATTTGAATGACTAATTAGAGAGGGAATATAGAGATCCTGTGTATCCTACTAGCTCATGGTAGATCCTGTATATGCTTAGTATTCTGCTTTAGTGAAGGTTTGTTAAATAGTCATTGCAACAGTGGTGTGGAATTAAATCTTACTGGACCAATTAATATTTAACTTGATCTTACAAGGTAATGAAAAAAATGATTAAGGGGGCTGCACATGAGAACACTTGTAGATCATCATGCTTAGAACATTTATCTTGGCAGAGAAAAACAGTTCTTAAGAACAGAAGGAAACTGAATATAGTTTTACTGTGTACTAGTTGAGTGCTTTAGTCCATGATAAAGGAGGAAATGCTGAGTTTTCTTCCAGCTGCACTTACTAAGTGCCAGGATCCAGAAAATATTTATTAAATGAAACTGTTGGAAAGTGTCCAGAGGAGGGCTACGAAGATGGTGAAAGGCCTGGAGGGGAAGACGTACGAGGAACGGCTGAGGTCACTGGGCCTGTTCAGCCTGGAGAAGAGGAGGCTGAGGGGAGACCTCATCGCAGTCTACAACTTCCTCGTAAGGGGTTGTCAAGAGGCAGGAGACCTTTTCTCCATTAACACTAGTGACAGGACCCGCGGGAACGGGGTTAAGCTGAGGCAGGGGAAATTTAGGCTGGACGTCAGGAGGGGGTTCTTCACAGAGAGGGTGGTTGCACACTGGAACAGGCTCCCCAGGGAAGTGGTCACTGCACCGAGCCTGTCTGAATTTAAGAAGAGATTGGACTGTGCACTTAGGCACATGGTCTGAACTTTTGGGTAGACCTGTGCGGTGTCGAGAGTTGGACTTGATGATCCTTAAGGGTCCCTTCCAACTCAGGATATTCTATGATTCTATGATTCTATGAAATGTTTCTCAGAAGTGAGATAGACAAATTTATGAACTGTAGGTGGACACAGGTGTGACATATGTGATTGCTAACTTAATGTATGCTGTGTCCCAATAGTGGCCACAAGTTGAGTATAGGACAGAAAATATGAAGTAGATGGGTACATTTGATACTTTTTCTTATCATTCCATCATCCACCAAACATTCAGCTTGGGGATTTTGTAAGCTATATGTGATTTCTACGTATCTAGTAATCTTCATTAGATTTCTATAGACTTGCCTGGTGTCTCTTAAATCCAATTAAAATTTCAGCATCAAAAGCATCCTTTGGCAAGTGACTCCACGGTGCAGTTATTTGTTTTGTGAAGAACATAGGCTTTGTTTATTCTGAATCTGGTTCTTGCTAGATTCCTTATATTATTATTCAGTATATCAAAAATCAGTCTGGATTTAAACAGTTCTATGCATATGCAGTAGGAATAACCTATGGGACTGTACTGCTAGAGGACACAGGATTAGAGCTCTGGAAATCCTCAGTTTGGGATTTAGGAACCTCTCAAGAAAATCAGTAGGGTTAGTAGGCTAAATCCTTCTGTGTATTTAGACCTCAGTCTACCAATGAATGTGATGAAGTTAATAGGGAAATTTGCAGGTTTGCTATTTGTATCTCACAGTGAGAATTGCCCAATTTCACCCAATGTAATTTTAGTTGGGTTTGCTTCCTACATATGTCAAACAGCTGAAGTTTGTAATGTCTAGTAAATGTATAAAGGTAAGTGTATAGCAAATCTAACAGATTTATAACAGCAGTTGACATGCAGGACTGGGTTTCAAGGGTTTGTAAATTAACAGCTGTCCTTTCATGAGAAGTCAGGAAGTGTGATTCTGAGGAAATCAGAACAGTTAAAAGGCACCCATCTCTCTCTCTCTCTCTCTCTCTTTGTCTCTCTCACTCTCTCTTTGTCTCTTTGTCTCTTTCTTTCTTTCTTTCAGATCATACTTAATCTGATGATACTAAACTGAGAGGTGTTGCTTACTCTCCTGAGGGACAAAAGCCTTTGCAAAGGAATCTAGACACCTCAGAGCAGAGGGCAATCATCAATGTCATGAAGTTCAGTGAAGAAAAATGCTGGATGAAGGAAAATCCTGGGCTGCATTCAGAAGAGTGTTGACAGCAGGTCAAGGGAGGTGATCCTGCCCCTCTACTCAGCCCTGGTGAGGCTCCACCTGGAGTATCATGTCCAGCTCTGGGCTCCCCAGTACAAGAGGGACATGGAACTACTGGAGAGAGTTCAGAGGAGGGCTACGAAGATGATGAGAGGACTGGAGCACCAGCTGTTGTACAGGGACAGTCTGAGAGAGCTGGGCCTGTTTAGCCTGGAAAAGAGAAGATGGAAGGGAGACCTCATTAACGTGTATAAATATCTGAGGGTACGTTGCTGAGAGGATGGAGCCAGTCTCTTTTCAGTTGTGCCCACTGACAGGATGAGAGGCAATGGGCACAAACTGAAGCACAGGGTGTTCTGGCTGAATATGAGAGGGCACTTCTTTACTGTGAGGGTGACAGAGCACTGGGACAAGTTGCCCAGAGAGTTTGTGGAGTCTCCTTCTCTGGAGATATTCAAAACCTGCCTGGATGCCATCCTACACAATGTGCTCTAGGTGATCCTGCTTGGCAGGGGACCAGACTAGATAATCCTCAGAGTTCCCTCCCAACCTCGGCCATTCTGTGATTCCATGTAAATTACCAGATACTCTTGGCACTCTAAAAGAATCACAGAATCACAGAATTTTCTAGGTTGGAAGAGACCTCAAGGTCATCGAGTCCAACCTCTGACCTAACGCTAACAGCCCTCCACTAAACCATAAAGAAATACATACTCAAGAGGCAGACATAGTTTTCTAATAGTCATGTAATCTTAATCTTGAAAAACAATTGTAATATGGAGACATTCTTCTGAAATATTTGAATCCTCTTGCTATTATTAATTTTACATTATTAAGTTCATGTCTCCAACTAATTAAAGGTCAATAATTAGCTGCTAAAATATGTTTAAACCTGGATATTATCATATTATAATTTATTTTTTTATTTTTTTTTCAAGACAACAAGTAATATAATGATTCAGTCAACACCCCAAGAGAGTACATTTCAGTGGTTGGTGTAAATAACTTTGGGCATTATAGGTATAAAATTGTTTCAAAGAATAAAAAAGATATTAAACCTGGAAAAGAAACCAGAATTTCTGTTTGAACATAGTGATTTTACAGCAATAATTTCAAAATATACAAAGTACAGGCAATAAGAAATATATAATCATAGAATCATTAAGGTTAGAAAAGACCTCCAAGATCATCTGGTCCAACCATTTCCCTACTACCAATATCACCCACTAAACCATGTCCCTAAGCACCATGTCCAACCTTTCCTTAAACACCCCCAGGGACAGTAACTCCACCATCTCCCTGGGCAACCAATGTCAACTACACTTTCTGAAAAGAAGTTTATCTTAATTTCCAACCTGAACCTCCTCTGGTGCAACTAGAGGCCATTCCCTCTAGTCCTCTCACTAGCCTGTGAGAAAAGGCTGATCCCCAGCTTCCCACGCCTTCCTTGCAGGGTGTTGTAGAGAGCAATAAGGTCTCCCCTGAGCCTCCTCTTCCCCAGACTAAACAACCCCAGTTCCCTCAGCCGCTCCTCACAGGACTTGTGTTCCAGGCCCTTCACCAGCTTTGTAGCCCTTCTCTGGACATGTTCCAGGGTCTCAGTGTCTTTCTTGCACTGAAGGGCCCAAAACTGAACACACTACTCAAGGTATGACCTCACTAGAGCAGAATACAGGGGGATGATCACCTCCCTGGTCCTGCTGGCTGCACTATTCCTGACACATGCAGGATGCCATTGGCCTTCTTGGCCACCTCGGCACACTGCAGCTCATGTTCAGGTAAGCATCAACTAACACCCCCAGAACCTTTTCCTCTGCACAGCTTTCCAGGACCCAAAACACAGTGCATGTTGAACCTTATCCCACTGGCCTTTGCCCATTGACCCATCCTGTCCAGGTCCCTCTGCAGGGCCTTCCTACCCTCTGGCAGATCAACATGCTCCCCCAGCTTTGAGTTGTCTGCAAACTTACTGAGGGTGTACTCAACTCCCTCATCCAAGTCATCCATAAAGATATTAAAGAGGATGGCCCCAACACTGACCCCTGGGGAACATCACTGGTGACTGGTCACCAGCTGGATTTCACTCCATTCATTCTCTGGGTTCAGCCTCCCAGTTAGTTTTTAACCCAGCTGAATGTACTTGTCCAAGTGATGGGCTGTCAGCTTCTCCAACAGAATACTGGGGGAGACCGTGTCAAAGGTCTTGCTGAAGTCTAGGTAGACTATGTCAACAGCCTTTCCCTCATCCACCAGGTGGGTGACCTGGTCATAGAAAGAGATGAGGTTGGTCAGGCAAGACTTGCCTTTCATGAACCCATGCTGACAAGGCCTGACTGATTCCCTGGTTGTCCTGCACATGCTGTGTGATTGCACTCAAGATGACCTATTCCATCACCTTCTCTAGCACTGAGGTCAAGCCGACTTGCCTGTAGTTCACCAGATCTTCCTTATGACCCTTCTTATACATCCCATTAGCAACTCTCCAGTGATCTGGGACCTCTCTGGTTGACCATGACCAGAGATAGGTGATGAAAAACAGCTTTGCAATCAGCTGAGACAGCTCTCTCAACACCATCAGGTGGATCCCATCTGGCCTCATGGATCTGTGACTGTCCAGGTGGAGTAGCAGGTTTCTAAAATATGATTGTTTAAGCTAGCAAAATATTTACTCTTCAGCTACTTTTCCAGGTTTTCTTGGATCCAGGCTGGTGTAATCTTTCAGTATTGTATTGAGTATTTGTACTTATAAAAATTAAAGAGATAAACATAAAAGGCAGAATGATCAGAGATAATCTGAGATTTATAATCGTATTTTCAAAGTGATTTTAAGACCATTTTTTAATTAAGATGATAGAAATAAAATTTCTTATCTTGAATAGGGAAACTAGCTATTTGAAGTAACTTATGATGGGTACAGAATTTATTCATGATTATATCTGTCCCAAGAGACTGCAGTTTTTTCATGATTTAGGAGAGAAGGTTTATCTTGTGAAACTCTTTGGAAAATATATAATCAAAATGAGCTCTGAACACCAGATCCTTCAAATGCAGTCTTCCTGCAATCCAGAGAGGGTTTATTTCTATTTTAAATTGAAAATGTCAGTAAAAGTCATAGCTTGATGAATTTGGGAGAAAAAAAATATCCTGGCAGACAAAAGTACATCATTCCATCGTCTAAGCCATTTAGTCTATTTTTTTCTCATTATCTTACTTTCCTGGCAGACCACAACTAGGAAACAATATTTTTAGTACTTGACAGTTCAAATACAAAGAAGGAATCCAGGAAGCAATTGTGGGAAATAGAATGATGTTGTGTGACAACTTGTACTGTTAATTATGGATTCTAATTAATTTTTCTTTGATAAGAGAAGTAAAACTAATATTTATTCATTTATTCTTCTTGTAGGCTTTCTTCTTATTCATTAAAAATATGTCTTATAGAGATATCTGTGATTATATGTAATGTTTGTTTAAAATAGTGTGCAGAGATAAATTCTGCCTTTAATTACTATGGTGTTAACAAAGAGGAACTTCAATACATTTGCTGGAATACTTCTTTATAGCAACAATACAATTTTGCACCCGGATTCAGATATTAACTGCATGTGTGAGATGGGAATTCATTGCCAAATCATAGGAAAATTGCAAGTCATTATAATAATAGTTTAGTTAGAATATAAGTTTACTAAACTCACCATTTTCTTTTAAATAAGATTGTATATAATTTTCTATATTATGTCAGTACAGAAGACTGAAATGATTGGTCCCTTAAAACATCTGAAAAACATTTAGATAGATGTAAAGTCAGGGAATTGGTGTACCTGCCTGATGACAGTTTAAAAGTAGTTAAACTGGTTGTTAGTAAGTTTCAGGACCACATGTCATTCTGGCAACACTGAAGGAACTCTGATGCACAATGTCAGAATGACTGTCTACAGCATGCAACCTGCCATTGCTCACAGCAGAGCAGAGTGAGATATGACCCATCGGCAGATTGTGCTGTGGAGGGATCTGGGCAACTACAGAGCAATGGGTCTGATGCCCATGTCTGGTAAATGCTGAAGTTTGTAATAAAGAATTTGGTCAGTGTGTACATGAACATGACCTGTTGGGAAGGAGTGAGCATGGCCTTTGCAAAGAGGTTTTGCTGGCCTGCAGGAGTTCTGTGAGGGCTTCTATAAGAACAAGGATAAGTGGGAGCCAGAGATGTAAAATCTATATGTTATCAATTAATATTATTCATATAATATTAATTAAAATTAATAATTATATAATATTAATGTATAGATTATTAAATATAAATAATTTTATTACAATTATTACTTTATAAATTAAATATCCTGGGTTGAACTACAGTGTAAAATGTTTTCTACATCTTACTGCTTTTTTCATGCTGTTTCCTACACTATAACATATGGGAGATAATGGTGTGAATTTGTGATTTATGGACCAGTTCAGTAGAAATCCAGCTAAGTTACAATTCTCCTAACTCCACATAAGGGTAATGGAGAACAAGTAGTATTCTACATTTTCTGTAGCAACGTATCTGTCACACATATGGGTTAGAAAGCAACATGTACAGAAGCACTGTTTAGAAAAGTACAAGAAAAGAATATTCTGGTGCTGAGCTAGTTTTCTGCAATAATTATTACATTATTAGCATTCAAGAACTAATAATTGTTATTCATGGAACACCTTTTCTCATGTCAAGTCACTTGGAACTCTTAGGCAGGGGCAATGAGGCCTTTTCCTATATCCCCAGTGATAAAACTAAACTCCTTGAAAATTGTTGAGGCATGTTATGGCACTTTAAAGCTTGTAAGTGATCCACTGACTTGAAGTTAACAGCTGACATAGTTTCTTGCCACTAAAATATTTTTTTTTCCACCTAGTAAAATATTTCATTGAGAACAATAAGATGGTAATGGGAGCTTATACTTATCAAAGGCTGAAAGCAGTCGGCTGTGTCTCATGCTCAGCACTGCCATACCAAATTTTTCAAAAGGTAAAAATCCTGATGATCTTTGTTGGTTGAAGTCCATGGGGGTTCTGGCTATTTTTTTTTTTTCCTTGCAGCAACTGACTATGATAATGAAGCTGTGACTATGGAAGAAACAACAGAATGTTGAGGAAAATTATTTGACAGCAATAAAAATGTCATACGTTTAGCAAGAAATTTAGTCTTTGTTATTGTTGTTGTATTTTTTTTTTAATTATTTTGTTTATTTATAACTGTAATGTATTGCAGTTTGAAAAGTCCTCGGTGGCACTGTGGTGGGGTCATTATTAACATCCAGCCACTGGGTTTTGCCCACTCCAGGAATCTTCAATGTTTTGAATGTATTTAAGTTTGAGCTTTTTGGAGTCAAGAGTTGAAAGATTCTTGTTTCAAGTGAAAGAGTAGTAATGTAATGAATGCTGAATTTCATGGTTCTAGTCTTTTCCCTGGTTTGTGTATTGGCAGGTCCCAGTACTGTTTATGACAGAAGAAAATCAAATGTACTATCATTGAAATTCAAGGTTCTGGTGAGAACAGGAACCAGACCAAAGCCACAGTAAAAACTAAGCTTTTTGCACGTGCTAGAGCCCCCTTTCAGTACTTAACTCTGATTAATATGATTTATAACCATTTTATGTCTCATTGGCCTAGTCAACAACAGGAGACAAAAGGGCCTGTAAAGGGATCTAGTAATTCAGTCCAATTTCTTTTTCAGAAACTTTGCTTCAGAGATGTGTTTTGCGTATTTTAAATATGACAGAATAACATTATAATAAAATCTGAAAGAATAACTTAGTGGACCAAGTTTATGCTTAATTTTGCTGTGTTGTTAATGGTATTTTACTACAGGTTAGTTTGCTTTACTCTCAGCTAAAGCTATTTTCTCAGGGATATTAACTCTTCCTTATGTTGTAAAATATGACACCACCTAGCACTGAGTTGGGACCACTTATGAAAATACCGGCCACAACAAAGAGGGGATTTAGGGTCAATTCAAAGTAGCAAGCAGAGGTTACGTCTATTGTTGTAAATTAAATGTTTCTGCATTGGTCTCTGGCATTAAAGATTCAGCTAGTGTGTACAGCCCATGTTCATGGCATTTAAATCTTGAAACCTGCAAAACATTGTTCTCATATGAAACATGCCTTTTGGGAATGGCCAGTCCTAACTCTTGATCTGTGCTTGGGAACTACTTGGGAGTGAGAGAACACCCTGTGTGACTGATCTCAGGGTTTTCCTAATGATAGGTGTTTGAATCCTCTTACCCAGGACAACACAGATAGATGACTGTAAAACTGAAGAATGTCATCTGAGATGAGGTTGCATTTTTGTGCCAGTTGAAAAACCCCAGAGCCTGGGGATTATCTAAACTAAACTAGAAACTTTAAACTGGAGTTAAAAATAAAACTGTGGAGAGCAGTGAAGGTTTTAAATTCACTATGAGTCTTCATAGCTTCAAAATTACTCATTAATTTTAAAAGTGCCCACATGATTTCAAGTAAGGATATCTAATTCAGGTAGTCTTCAGAAAGATAATAAGAAAGATAATAAGAAAGTCTTCAGAAAGATAATAAGAGTAAGAAAATACTCTTCATGCTTCTGTTTACTTAATTTTCATCTTTGTATCACAGAAGCAAATTCTGCATGACTTCCCTTATTTAGCTGGCATAAGTTCCCCCCAGTTATCTGGGGAACCATAGAGTTACAGTCATTTGAAGATACTCGTAGAGTCTAACTGGCAGTTAATTGGAGAACTGCACACAGTGCAGCTGCAGCTCCTAATTAGGTAGTAGTGGTCCTCCTTACATGAACCTCCTCTTCTGTCAGAATGTAGGTCCATAAGCATCTGGGTCCAGGGAAAATTGACTGTTGTATGTGCGAAAGAGACCATCTGCTTTTAAAAATCTGAGCTGAAATCTGTAGATTTTGAAACTTCTGGAAGAGAAGTTAGTGAGGTACACAAAGGGATGACCAAACCCTTTTCTCGGTTGATATATGTCTCCTAAAATTCTCCAGTGATTTTTTTTCTTATTTTGTAATGTGATATTTTTTCTGCAGAATATATTAAGAACTACAGAAGAGGTTATTTCACACATTAATAACTAACATCAATTAATATATTTATTGTTCAAAACCAAATCACAATGGATTCAGACTCTGAAATCCAGTGAACAGGTATATAATTTTTTAATTTTGTATACAAAAATAAGGCACAACTTGTATAAAATGGGCAAATCAGAATCAAAAAATAATTGACCACAAATGAACAAAATCACTAAAAACTCAAAAAAAGCTTTTCTTAAAAAAAAACTTTCTTAAAAAAAAACAAAACAAAACACCAACTTACTTTAAAAAAAACAACCTTACTTTTACTCAAAAAAAAAAAAAAACTTTTTTTTTTTTTTTTGACAATAATTAACTGTGTACTTTATCAATAGCTCTCCTCGCGTAGCAACTCTAAAGTGAGACACTGGATATTTTCTTCAGTAATCTGAGTATCTTTCAGCTTTTGGAAGTTGATAATTGTTATTGAAACATTATTGTGTTTACTTCAGTTTTCTTTGATGCAATTTCTTTAATCTTTTTGTTTTAGTTTTTAAGGCCTAACTTTGTTCCCACTGAAATCAGACAAAAAACAAAAAACAAAACAAAAAAACAAACAAACAGGACTAAACGAAACATGTGAATTCATTTGGGCTATACTAAGTGTTGCGCAACAGTATTTTTTTTATATTTGGGGTTACAGAGAGGATACCCAGTTGTCATGTTGGGCCCTGATCCTGTAAATCCTTATACATGTGCATATGGCTATTGACATCAATGGCTTTACTCAAATAAGTAAGGATTGCTCACAATCACAAAAGTTTGAAGGATAATTTCCAAAATGGCTGAAAATTGAGTATTACGGATTCTACAACTTTAGACATTTTTCAGGGAACTTCTAGTGTTACTTAAACTCACTGCAGCTTCTTTTCCTGTTGATTTTATGCCATTCATAAAACCGTTAATGTTTCTAAATGCATTTCTTGGTTTTATTTCTCTTAAAAAGTGAGCCCTCTCTGGCTTATGTCGAAGCTGCAAGGATAACACACATTTCCTTAAAATTCTGAAGGGGTATCTTCTGCCGTAGAGAAGCTCAGAAAAGAATACTGCACTTTAAACCATCACTGACTTTTTCCAGATTATCCTCTCTTTAGAAAACAAACAAAAAGATCTCCCCCTCCCCACAAAAATACAACAAAACTCCTCAAACAAAACTCCTCAAACAAAACCACACACAAAGTTTAATGAGCTAACAATTTTATATATCAAAGAGCCAAGCTTTTCCTGCAAGATGTGGAGGTGCCAAACTCCTGCTGCAGTTTCTAATCTCACAAGATGCTCAGATTCTTCACAAGATGCTCTTCTTTCCAGAGGTGTTAAACTATTCAAACCAACTAAGTATTTACTAATCTGAGATGTGTTCAGTTTTTTGACTGGGGATTTTTCTAAAGCAAGAATTATTTTTGTTATTTTGTATGAATTATCTAGTTTTGTATAGTGAAGTTATTTTGTATAAATTATATACATGTACTGATTATATACATTTAGACATTATAATATAATTGTAATAACCTGAGAATCTGTAAGCTTAAAAAAATCAAAATTGACTTTAAAAGTGCTTTTTTTACTTTTTTGAGAGGGAAATGAAATAAAATTTTAGCATTATGCTACAGTGTATTTTAGAATTGCTATTAGATCTTACAAATGGTACTATATAAAGTTATTATGTAATATTTTATATAAATACAAATTTTTAAAAATACTGAATCAGAAGAACTGAATTTGAAACAAAAAAGAACTGGCACAAACTAATTTTACATTTTGCAATAACAGTAATTAAAATGTGCTGTGGAAATCACAGTTTCTGGTAAGTAAAATTTAAGAAATTTATACATTCTGAATTTACATGGCTGAGATACTGCATTTATTGACATTGTTTATAGTTAATGCTAATATGTCTTGTTATCATAAAAGTATATCCATTCTGGTTATGTCTTTTGAATCTTTTACAATGAAACTGTCATTATTATAAGTCTTTCGAAAAAGTTATGTGATAGTGCCTAGCAGTGGAAGCTAGTCAATTAACTCAATTAAACTGTGTGTGTTTTTTATCTTCAGCCTTTTTTTAAAAAACAAAACAAAAACCAACCAAACAAAAAACAAAACAAAAAAACAACCTCTACCCATTTAAATTATAGCTTCAAAATACAATTTTTAAGTATTTCAAAATGAGAGATAACTGTCATAAGAAGAAATGTCTACCTCTGACAAGGAAAACTCATATATGGGTACCCTTGCAGTACTGGTTGTTGAAAGAAAATTTATTGCTACAGATTTTGTTCTTAGAGTCACTTGCCAATCTTTATAGCATGACAGAACAAAATCAAATCCATGTTGTAGTTAAGACTAGAGACTGTTGATTTAAGACTTTCATGAATTTTCACAAAAAAAAAAAAAAATTGTTATGGAAAGAATGTTGTTAATCAGAAACATCAGGCATGACCAATCCTTACCAGGAAAGGGTTTAGGTGTAACCACAGTGCGGTATTTGTTCATATCATAATTAAAAAAAAAATAAAAATGTGTGGGGGAGGATGGGCTCTGATTTTATTTTTTCTATTGTTATAATTATTTTGAATGTATGGAAAATGTAAACTCTTCAAGGATTCCTGTGAGTGCAGTTTACATGAAGCTGGTATGGCATTGCTTTGTAATTCTGAATCTATCTTCTCAGAACTTAGTTCAAAACTTCCAATCCAGGCAACCAATAAACTCAGAAGCTGAGCTGAATGAAACATAATAATGAGAGAAGTGTATTTAGGAAGAAAGATTTTTCTTTCAGAGAGAAGTTAAACTCTGATGAATTTCTGCTTAGCTGTAAACCACTTTCTCTGTTTCTTGGAAGTACTGAACTAAATGGCAAACACTAAGTTACGATGTTTAATGTACTTCTGTAGATTATGTATACTTAAAGTACACAATATACTTTATAATTTCCTATGAGCAATATGTCATTTACTATTTGTTGACAGAAAGATAGAGAAATTAAATACAACATTTACAGAAAGTAAGTGTTAAACGGGAAGCAGTATTCTTTCCTAGTTAACATGGCAGGCTGAGAATCTGGAGATGTGGCTCGATGTGCTGTTCTTCCAGTAACTTGTGTAAGTTTGGGCAAGTTTTTTCATGCCTTCCCATCATTCCTTTGTCTTATCTCTTGACATAGTCTTGAGAGCAAAAGTACATGCTAAAATGCTTTAACCTCATTTTGGTGCATTTGGATGCTGTTTTAGCACATGTAAACTGTGATTGTACTTCATTCCTGTCCACAGTCACTTCATCTTCACTCTAAAGGATGTGTCTAGGTTCCAAAAGGAAAAATAAATGCTATGCTAGTTTATTTATTTAATTAATTAAAGAAAAAAAAAAAAGACATAGAGGTCTATTAGTGCACCTTTATTCTAGCATCTCAGACAGGCTAGTGAGGAATTTTTTTTTTTTTTCCCTGGCAAGTTTCCTTTAAAAAACAGTACAATAGGAGAAATTAATCTGTTGGTTCAAAAGGAGGTGACAATTTCAATTTGTATTCAGTTTATATGAAGAAGAAGAGAGAGAAAGATGTATAGCAAGCCACAATAAGGAAAGTATCAATAAGTGGACTTGCTAGAAATGTTTGTTTCAAAGATGATGAGTTTTGAAGAAAGGCTAGGGGATGAAAACTTGCTGACAATTCAAAGCATCTGGAAGTGAAATGAAAGTTTTCAACTCCTTGACATTTGTCAACAAAGAGCATTCCAGGAACAGCTGCTCTGAATGTGTTAGCTATGAGCTGCTGAAATAATGGATAATTTCTGGTTAGTTGCAGTGGGTTAATAAAGTCTGGATAATTGGAATGATCTCTGGGTAAAAGTGACCTCATTCCAATCTCCACTGATAATGAGAAATAATCTCAACAGTGTGTTAAAATGCCCTCTTCCATGTAAAACACAGTTCTGAATGATTTTTTTTTCTTGTGAACTCTGAGCCAGAAAACATTGTATGGAAGGCAAAGAACACTTAGATAATTCTTACATTCATTGCTAGTGGTATATATATTTTTTTCTTTTGATATTATAAAAACATCCAAATACAGGCCTTTGTTTAACACCTGACTTCAGGGTGCTCAGAGCCCTGCGTAGAACTAGTGGCTTATCTGTGCGGATGGATCTAGGTGATTCATGGAGAACTTAGATGCCAGGGGATAAGTTTCAGAATAGGTTGATAAAATAAGAATAAATATATAAATAAATCCACACCCTCCTCACAATGAAGTGATTCCATCTTCCAGGAAAATGTAAGTATTGTTAAAGAGACAAGGTCACTCACCACCTTCCTTCTGGAATCTGGGCTCCAGGTGGAAAACAAAAATGAACCCCAACCCATGCAAGTACACAGGAAAAAGGACTCTCTATAATCAGTTCTTCACAAGACAGGACACAGTGTGAGTTCAGTATTACGTTATCCTTCAGCTCTGAGTCTACACTTTCTCCACAGTGTCTTGCTATGGATAGGTGGGTTCCTGCACACATTGCTGGTTTTGAGTAGCTCTCTGCTTCAGATATTTTCTGGTTTGGATCAAATTCAGTGGTACTCAAGCAGAAGAGGCATGTCCAACTCTGTGGGCTGTTCATGCAGCCTTAGCTATTTTTCTGAGTTAGGTTGTACTTAAAAAAGGTTAGGAGTTAACTTGCTGAAAATTAAACACTAAGATATCAAATTAGTTTAGATCTCATCAATCTGTATCTTCAGGTTTCAAGATCTGACCAAACATAGAGATAAAGCTTGGAAGAGAGCTAGCGTCTGATAGTTGAGACTGGTTGTCTAAATATATTGTTCTGCTTTCCCACTTGGTCTTCCTGTACCCCTGTTAAGCCGGGTCAATACATCCATACAAAAAATGTGAGTAAGCCATCCTATGCAATTGTGTTACCAGTCTGATTATGCAGTATTATATATTTTGGGTGTCTTAATGAGCAGTTCTATGTTTACTGAAAAGCCTTACACTGTACGTTCAACTGAAACAGGAGAATCATAATAGTAATAAAATATCTCATGTTGCATAGTTTTCACAGATTGTCTTAAGATATGAAGAGTCTCATATTTATTTTTTTCTGCAGATCTTAATTTTAAACCATTGTATGGTATTAGAATATCAGCTCATTTCATAAAAGAATAGTTCTGGTTCTCAAGGTTGCGAAAGCATAAAGGGGTGAAAAAAGTTCTAACATATTATTTGACAAGTGCTCAGCATGAGCTTTGAATTTTCAGCTTTTGGCAATACTTATTCAAAGTAATTTGTCATCAGACAAGGACATGGAAGCATGTCATTTTGTATGGTGTAATGAATGCAGGATCAATTAAGTGTTGGTGTGAATAAGGCATGATAAAACTTTCAGATTTGTTATTTAGAATAAAAGTACAATAACCTAAACCTTTTGTGCAGTGGCAGGGGGGCAGGGGAATACTAGTTGTGATTGCATGATTTTTCATTTGTGGCATCGTTGTCAGCTTTTCTCAGGGTATACTGTCTTGCGAGATTGTGTAACACATTTTTTTTTTTTCTCTCTCTCTCTCTCTTTTCTCTCTCTCTTTTTTTTTTTTCTTTTCTTTTTTTTTAATTGCAGATGTTTCTATTTCCCTGTGTTTTGTTAGATTTGTGTCAACTGGAGAGCTTCCCGTAGTAGAATGAATGGTGGGAGGAAAATACGCAGTTATATTTCCCTGAAACTGTGAAACTCTCTTAACTTTACTCTGATGTAGGCCCACAAGTTGTTAATAAAAAAAACTCATACATCTATGGTAGATTTGTAACTCCACTGTCAGGTTTGTAACTCCACTGTCACAAGAGGACCTCATTTGAATGAATGCTGTTTATCTTACTGTCAACTGCTGTAGATCTTGACTTTCCAATAGAATAATATATTTATTTATTTATTTATAATATGCAAACCTAAACATTATCAGTTGTACCACAGGCACTTGTAACATTACACCCTGATGAAGAGAGATAAGGCTGCTTCTTTCACCTCAACTGTGGGGGTTCCGAAACTAATACCATAGACAGCAGCCTTCTTACAGACTCTGCAGTCATCCTACTGCTGCTGGCTCTTGCTCTACTCCCTTTTCCCTAATCCATGTTTCCACCACCACCTCTTCCTCCTCTTCCACTGCAGTTGCCAAGAAGCTACTTAAGAAATCTCAGCAGAATTCAGAATCTGGCCCAGAATTTCAGTCGGCTGATGTATTTCAGCTGTAGGGAAAATAGTAAATCAGGGCCTGAGAAACAAGGAAGTGGGGAACTGAGCTCAGTTTTTATGAGCAAACATTGTCAGTTGTCTCCATACTTGCCAGATGGCATTGCTTAGAGGACTGAATTTACTCTGAGAGCAGGATTGCAAGGCTGCTTAACATTTGAAGATGCAGAGTGGTTCCTTGTAGTTTTGTACTTGTACACATCACAGTGCCTGTTTGCAGGTTTGTGTGGTTTTGCAAATTGCAGGGACAGAAAGCCAGCCTTTTTTTTTTTTTTTTTTTTTGTTAACGACACAAGACTTGCACTTAGAACTCAGGGAAGAAATAACCTCTTTTATTATTTATTAAGAAGACAAAATTACACTATTCCCAATATTTTTCAGTCAATTAGGGAAGTTTAAAAAAACTGCAAAAACAATCTCAACCAGGAGAGATGTAGTTTCCCTCAGCTGAAAATCAAATGAAACCTGTTTTCACTAAATTATACATACTTACTTTTTGAGCAGTTAGGAGAGAAACCAGAAGAAAATTGTTTTGTCTCATGTAACCCACAGAGGTGAGCTAAGATTATACAGAAAGTGCTTTTTGAATAACAGTATCTTCTGTTGACAAGATATGTTTGTACAAGAAAACAAAAACAAAAACCCTAAAAGTATGTTAATAATTTTCATTTTTTAAAAATATTTTTAAAAATTTTGTATTTTCATGGTCAGAGACAAAAATGGAACCAGAGCTAGTAGTCAATTAGTTTGGATGCTTCATGATGGCTGGAAGACATTATTAGGGTGCTCATAAAATAACATTGTGCAGATGATTGTATATTAAATACATAAATACAAGAACAAATGTCAGGTCATCTGTTTTTTATATATTTACATGTATTTATATTAGTTTTCACGTCCTTGTTTTAAAATTTTGAAATGTTGGCTATTTGAATGAAATGCAAGAGATAATTCTCATTTGCATATAACCACAATTTATTACCTAAAAATTATAATTCTACTTTTAATTAATTATTTTTTTAAAAATAAAAGCAAAATCTTTTCAGACATATTATAGAGTTAACTAAGAATTAAAATATGAGTACTCCATTCCCCTCGCTTGCTTTTGATCCTTATCAAAACAAAGAATAAAGGAGTTTTCATTCTTTCTAGCAATAACAGGTTAGGTTGTTGTATTTGGATAGAATTCGATCTAATGACTTATAGTCTCTAGAAGAACTGTTTATTAAAACATCAACAACAAAACAATAAGCTTCCCACATCACAACTTCTCAGCCTGTGTTTGATATCATTAGAAATTAGAATACAAACTGTCTGTTCATTGTGTTTGGTGTCCTTCTTCTATATGAGTCTTTGTTGATTCATATTATTAATATATTGAATATATATATATATATATATATTTAAGTGGGCTGCAATAGGTTTGGAAAGTTCTCTGAAACCACATCAAGTCAGCTGTGATAGTCATCTTTAGTGAATTTTGTTTTTTGTTTTTTTGCTTTGCTGTTGTTGTTGTTTCCCTTTTGTTGCCCCTCCCCTTCCCTCTCTCTCTTTCCCCCTGTGCCGTCACTGCACATCTTACAAAGAAGGAGAGAACAGATTCTTTCATCAGCATTTGAATTATATTTGAATTAGCTGAAGATAAATAAATTGTAGCAAAATACAGTTGTAAAAACATGCCCCAAACAGTCCAGTTTACAGTCCCTATTTTCATCAAATTGCATGGAAATATTTGTCTGGGTTTACTCATAAAGGTAAAGCTTTTGCTGAAAATTATCCTAATGGTATCAGAACAAGAGGAGAATTAAGATTTATTGCCAAACAAGAAATAAACCTTTATTGAAATAAGTTATAGTAAGAGAAGATAAAGTATCCTGAGATTTCAAGTTGGTCAGAAAAGCCAGAAAGTATAGAAAAGAATGCTTCTCAAGTTGATATTAGCTGCAGAGAAAAAGAGTTATAAGCTAAAGGTGGGGAAGTTATGGAGGAACAGATAGGAAGAAAAATGCAAGATGTCTGAAGAGGAAAAGCATGACAGAATAATAGGACATTTTTAGGATTAGTGTATCACAAACCAAATAATATTTCTTTGTGTTTCTCCAACTATTTTAAATTTCTAAATAGCAATTTTGTTGTTGTTTTTTAATGATCACATGAAAATTATGGCGTCTTTTTCTACCAGTTACATTTATAGATGGGAATTCATCTTGGTCACCATCAAATTAGTCATCCAGTCCAAAATTACTTTAGGTTCTCTCCACAGTCTGTGGCCAAATAGGGCAATTCCTCCCTTTGTAAGATAGGATAGATCTTGGATAGGTAAGATGTGTTGTTCTTGGGGAAGTTTGTATCCGGTTAAGTAAGGTAGCACTTAATCCTGGATATGTACCTTTCACAGAATCACAGAATCACAGAATTTCTAGGTTGGAAGAGACCTCAAGATCATCGAGTCCAACCTCTGACCTAACGCTAACAGTCCCCACTAAACCATATCCCTAAGCTCTACATCTAAACGTCTTTTGAAGACTTCCAGGGATGGTGACTCCACCACTTCCCTGGGCAGCCTGTTCCAATGTCTAACAACCCTTTCATATGGCAAGTATTTGGTGAGATTAGTCTGACCAACAGATAGAAAGACAGCCCTTTCAATCTGCTGTTTAGGACTGAGGTTATTATAAGTAAATAAAGAGATGAGGGATAGCTATGGTTAAGTGTAATAATGACATGTTTATTTATATCACATACATATAAATCTCGAAGTTAGATCATTAAAATAGAGAAGTATTGGCCTATGCAATATTTAAATTTGTTTCATTCTATAATCATAAAACATTTTGATATGAAATATAGTTATCTTTGCACGCAACCTTTCTAGAAAGGCCAACCCTTTTTTTCTTTACATGCAACTTTTCTAGAAAGGCCAATCCCCTCCCCTTTATTTATTCATTTGTTTATTTATTTATTTTCAATGACAGCCAGTAAGCTTCAGCTAGATTTTCCCAGACAACATTGTTTTCTGAAACTATATGTTATGACATGCTGATGAAACCCAATATGATTCAGCAGAAGAACTTATTCACAGAATCTCCTGATCCAGTTAGCTATTTAATTGCAACTCTGAGAACAGCTTGCTGCTGCGTATACTCAAATTTTAATTGTCTGCTGAGCACAGATTTTTGTATTGTTTCTGAAATTCAGAAGCTCTACTTCAAGGTCATAATTACACTTAGTCAGGCAGCATATCAGAGTTTTAAGACAAGTGCACCTTCATGGACTTAGGTGGTAATAGGGTTTAGACCATGTAATTTAAGTAGTGAGCAACAAAAATTCTCCTAATATTTTGGAGAAACAGAAGTCCATAGATATCTATAGATAGACCCCTACAGAAAGCTGCCCTAGGTGACTGCCTTCTGCTTTTTCTAGAGCTGGTCCTGCTCCCCAGTGTGAGGTATGTATGGTGCATACTATGCTTGAATTCCCTTCCTTTATGAGTACATTTAACTGTTTTTTCCTAGGAGACACATATAGCTTTCACCAGGGATATCAGAGTATCTTTCTACAACACAGTCCCTACAGAGCCTTGTTAAATTAACTTTCTTCATGGAAGTCTCTCAGTAAATCTTGTTTATATTAAAAAACAACTTTCAGGGAAGGAAAAAAAAAAAAAAAAGAACAATCAGTTATTCATGCAACAGCTTTAGTTTGGTTAGAGGAAATGTTCCTGAATCCTTATAATTGCTCTTGAAAGCTAGCCAGTATGAAACACTGAAGTGATGTGGAATTAAACGCAGTTTCAAGTAGCTAGAAAAGAAGGAGCTTACAAAGGACAAATGTCTCCAAGCATTTGGACTACCAGGCAGACAAAAGGAAGAAGGTGATTTATCAGACAAGGGCCCAAGAACTAAAACTTTGCCATCATATTACAGGCACAATAAAAATGAAATCCATAATATTTTTTCACCGACTTAGCAATTTTCAGAGTAATTTTAATTGGAGGCATATTTAAGATTATTTTTATTATTATTATTTATTATTATTATTATTATTATTAATCTGATGTGTCTTTACCTGTCCTTATCTAATATGATTGCTTTTAATTAAGACAGTCTGGTTGTGGACCTGGCAACTGTTACAGTGGGATAAATCACATTCAAGTTCTTAAGAACAGAGCTACAGAGGGGAAGGAGGTGTCACAGTGCCAATTTAGAAACGATGCATAATATTCTGTATTTCCACGTTAAAGCTGGGTGCAATGCCATCTTCTTCTGATATAGCACATGAGCCCAGATTCATCCCATCTAAACAGAGGCACTTATCTGAGACATCTCAAGTAAGAGCTTACTTAATGTTGTCTTCTTATCTCATCATTGGAGAGAAGTAAGCACCATGAGAAGATAACTCATCCCACTTAGTATCTGACTGATCTCTTGCAGGTGCCCTTAGCTGGCCCTTTTGGCTGTGCAGAGGATGGAGAGCAACTAGCGTGCTAGTTTATGTGCTTTTGGTAGATGTTCGCAGCAAGATGGGGAAAATTTAGGCCACCCTATTCTGCTGTCTGATTGTATTCTAACCCTAAGTTAGGCCCTGTAGCTTTGCATATATATAATGGAGAAAGGCAGATAGATAAAGATGAAATTCACAGCAGCCAGTATACTCCACAGGGAATTGTCTCAGCCAAGGACAGCAGTGTGCATCAAAGCCATATTGCTGTTAGTATCTTATGTAGCACAACACCTACAGCTCTAAATCAAGGCATGATATTCTGCCTTTGCCTCTTCCATATAAACATGGACAGTGGGTACACTTCCCTACCCCTAATCAGATGACAGTCAGCTTCTTTAGGTCCAGTTTGAGTTCTCTGAGCACAGAAGAAAAATCTGTGTATGACTCCAAATCCCAAATGGTGGACACATGCCAAAGTTTCTTCTGTACGTAAAAGTTCAGACTGTTCTCCCAGGGAGAGAACATTTTTATGCATTTGTCAGACATCATAATTTGGTCAGTGTTTCTAAACTCATTACCAACATACTACTCCGGGCTTGAAGAGATGTACAGCAAATTAGGCCTACATCCAAAAGGGAATTTAGTGTTGCAATGCTGAGGCTTGCAGTGCTAGATGTTTAGGCGCATAATCTCCACAGTGGAGTCCAAAGCTAAAACTGTCCCTTGGTTTCCTCTGCAATGCACAAGGAGAAGCAGATTCCTCAAAATCAGATTCACCATAGATCAACACATTGAAAAGAGACCCATATGCATCGTGAGTGGGAAAGTCTGAGGACTGCAGTGTGGTTACAGTCATTGACTGTAGAATGTTAAGATGGCAAGGTATATCATGATAGTTCAGAGTCCAGTGAAGGGTTAAATTCATTTCTGAAATGAGAGGAGAAAGAGTGTTCTTCCTATTTCCCCTGAATTAGTCTACTTGCCAATGGCACCAGTGATGCTGCTGGTTGAATGCTTTGCCATCTTATTAACAGAGGCATTAATTCTTATTTACTTTGTGCTTTAACAGCAGGGGAAAGCTGAGAGGGTTCTTCCCAGAAAAATAACAGGCAGATGGGATGATGTTGGAAATAAAGCATGAGGAAACAGAAGCTGTGTTAGGTTTGTGTGTGAAGGTGCCATTTCAATGCCTATACAATTGCCACAGCAGTTTTTCAGTGCCAGGAAGAGTGAGTGGGCAGCTTTTTGGACCATGGGTGCTCATGCAAAGATCACAGGAAAAATGCTGGCAGCAGTCCCCCTCTTTTTGTTTGGGGCTGTGACACAAAGTGGATGTGGTAGGATCAGTATTCAGGAGGGAGTATACAAATAATCCCTTGACTGAAAATAGTTCCACCAAGATGTTAGTCATCAAGGGTAGGACTTAAACCACAACATACTGATCGAAGAAAGCTTGGGGCCTTGCCTAATCTAAAAAATGTGAAGCAGTAATAAGAACCAAGGTCTGTCTGCTCTGCTGCTGTGTTCCTAGTGTGCTGTAGTGTATGTCTAGATTTGCTGTTGTATATGTCTACATAGACAATGCTGTCTACAAATGAAAGTTTTCTGCATTCATTCTGTGCCAACTACATTGTAGAGCATTACAATAAAGACTGCTGCATTTTGCTATGGCAAACAGAAGCTGTTTTATAAGTATTTCTGATGTTTTATTTAACAATTTAAGTTTAAAAGTGCCAGCATCTTAGAGAAGTTGCTGTTACCTAGAAGAAGCAAAACAAAGCCTGCACCTTTAGTTCAAGGTGCAGTCACCTTCTATAATGCAAACAGGAGGGAAAACAAACAAACAAACAACATAGTAAAATTCTTTAAAGCCCATGCTTATCTGTTTGTAAGAGTCTTTTTGACTCATAAGAATAACAGATGTGGGTTAATTTTCACATGAACTTCTGCCATGCCTATCTTAGATACCCAAATCTAGACTTCAGTCCATATCTGCTACTTCTTGAACAAGAGATCTAACTACCAAACAGCTGTGCAAAGGCTGTACAGCACTTTCCCTTTGTTTTCAAAGGAAGTGTGTGACCTTGCTTTGCATACTTGAATGCATACCTATGTGCAGAAAGAGATTTTGCAATTACTTAAGTGTGGAATTTATCTCTGGAAGAACAACTTCACTGTGTCCCAATGATTGACAGCAAATCTATATCCCCCAAGCCTGAAGAAGATAACAAAAAACATCTAATCTGTATTGCTAGGCAGAAATCAGGTTCAAAGCCTTTATTTTCTGACTTTAACTGGTCTAATGGACAAAGCATAAATAGGGCATGTTGAATAGCCAGATTTTGATATTATCAGTGTCTGCTTTTCCTTAAGGAAACCTGGAAAATACAATCTAGATGAGATTGTCATTGGCATCTGCTCAACTGATATGTGTATTAATAGTATTTATTCAAGTGTTGCTGTCAAACTGTGAGACCGTTTCAGGTCAGTCCCAAGGTGTCTCTTTTGGACTGAAATAACTCCATCTTTTCTATTCTAAAGCAGAAATGTACATTCTGCAGAGATAAACAGAAAAAAAGTCTCAATATTAAAGAGCCATCCTTATCTGTCTCTTTCAGATAGTGTAATACATAGTTGCAAATGCTTCTTAAAAAGCTTTATTACATTCTAAATGTCTGCAGCATGTGACAGTCTACAAATTAATCCCCCCAAAAGCATTTCAATAATAAAAGCAGGAGCACAAATTATAGGACCAATGCAAATATAAACATCTTGCTTCATTCTTTAAGATTTGTGTAAATCTGCTTGAGATCTTGCTATAAAGCTTGTTTGGGATGTGAAAGGTAGCGTCCTATCCTGACAATACAAGAAGTAATGAAGTGAATACTGTCATGGAGGGAGGCTAAATATTTGTAAGTTAAAAAAAAAAAAGAGTATGTGTATTGATTAAATAATTCTTTCTTTCAAAGATTTCAGAACTGCATTAATCCCAGGTTTTGGAAACACTTGCATTTTAAATGGGAATTAACTATCATCAAGAGTGAGATTCTTGACTTAGGTCACACTTTTATTTCAGTCTGGGGGAAGGAGCTCTCAATTGCTACTTTGTCTTTCAAATAATTTCTGACTTTTATTGCTGTAAATGAGAAGAGATTGTAATCTTTAACAGCAGCCCATACGGTTTTCATTTCTATAGCAATGACATAGCAGATGTTCCTTTTCACAACACTTTTCACTGAATTCACCCTTTCTCTAAATAGTGATTTCTGTGAGAATTATCCAGAATAACAAGTTGTAAAAAAAATTAAGGTACAAGTTGTTGTTTCAGAAAGAGGTAAAAGTCAACACTTCCTACTAAATAAGTATTCCATATCAGCGATAGTTCATGTTTCCTGCAGTTGCACCAGCTGCTGCTGGCTGACACTGATTGTACCCAAACATATTTCAGTCTCATGTTGCTTGTTATACTTAGTTGTGTAGTTATTTATTTATTCATTTTTTAAGAAGCAAACTTAGAATTGAGTTATATGACTGAAAACTCCTTCTGCTACATACAAGTAACCTTATATAAAGATGTCAAAGTGTATTCATTATAATATCAGATGTGGGGGCTATAATATATTTGTTTTAAAAACAATTTTTATTGCTGTTCAGATGAAAAATATGTTTTAGTGGTGCAGACAGTAGAAAAAATTGCTGGTGTCTGTTATAGCTGCAGAGACTGTTATAGCTGCAGCATTGACATGGAAGGGAGACTGTTACTTGTTGCATAAACTGTCAATGATTTAACTTAGCCTTAGCTGTTGCATTGCCAAGCCAACTGAAAGTGACTGTTCAACATTATAACAGAAATGAAGTACTCAATTTATTAAAAATTATATAGCTTAAAGTATTATGCAGTTAAGGAATCTAGTAGTGGGTTACAGAGACTGTAAGTGGGTATATATGTATGATTTAGCATGATTGAACATCATTTGCGTACGATACCAATTCAGTGGTCTGTATGAAATGAAATTGGTGTTCTACAGTTTTTGTCTCTGTTGAGTGTTACTGAGCAATGAAATGAACTAATAGTAGGTGAAAAATAATTTCCTATCAAATTAAGAAATATTATTATTATTTTTTAAAGAAACAATTAGGTTAAAAATATTTAAACATAGCTAAGAGAACTGTTTTATCTGAACACCTCAATTAGATGTGGATACTTCTTCAACCCACAAATTCCCATCTCTTATTGGTAATTTACACATCATCTAAAATAACTTTTATGTATCTTTTACACAAATATCTTAACTCTGTCATATAGGTCATCTCACAGATATTGGCTTTGTCTTACAATCAGTTATTTGAAAAATATTAATTTTCCTCTTTCTTTAATCAGAGTTCTATTACACCTTTGTAAAAATCTTTCAAGTATATTCAATCATCATGCAGCATTGGTGTACAATAAGTTTGATTGGCAAACTGTTTATTGCCAAAAAGATGACCATATTAATAAGGCTGTAACAGCAGCTAATAGATTTAGTTTCCTTTAAGCAATAGCTAAGTAAATTAGATGATCATTTGTGTACATAAATGTCTACATAGCTCTATAAGTTACAGATTTAACTTCTTGTCTTACACTGTGTTTATGCTTGACGTTATTATTATCAAATGTATGTTTATCATTGAAGACTTAAATAATTTATCTTGAAGAAGACCTAAGTAAATCCAGCCAGCTTGCTGCCTTATTGTTAGCATAGCTTTCAATTAGATTTGGTGAAGAAAGGGGATGTACCTCTGAGTGACAGAAAAGATCTAGGGAACATCAACAATTTAGGAAGCCACAGGGAAATACCTGAATTGTCACGAAGGAATTTGAAAGGGCTCCTCTGAAAAGGTGATGCAACTGATATCCCAGCTGAAGTGCCTCTACACCAATGCACACAGCATGGGAAACAAGGAGAAGGAGCTGGAAACCACGGTGCAACTAGAAAGCTATGACTTAATTGCTATCATAGAAACATGGTGGGACGAATCACACAACTGGAACATTGGAATTGAGGGCTACAAGCTTTGCAAAAGAGATAGGCAGGGAAGGAAGAGTGAGGGTGTTAGGGAATGTTAGGGAATGGATTGATTGTAATGAGCTACTTCTGAGAAACAGCCATGGACAGGCTGAGAGCTTGTGGGTGAAACACTGAAACTATAGGCAGCTTGTGGCTGGGGTCTACTACATGCTGCCTGATCAAGATGCCTGGAGTGCATTGAGGATAACATTCTGGTCTGGGTATTAAACAAACAAAGCAGAGTAGAAGAGTTACTGGACCTGGTGCTCATCAGTGCAGATGAACTTATTAAAGAGGTTAAGACTGGAGGCAGTCTGGGCTACAGTGACTAGGCCCTGGCTGAGTTTGTGATCTGGAGGAATATGGGCCTGACAAAGATCAAAGTCAGGACCCTGAACCTCCGAAGAGCAAACTTCCAGCTGTTTAAAGACCTAGTGGATGAGATCCCCACAACGCTGTCCTTAGGAGCAAAGGAGCTGAACAGAGCTGGTGACTCTTTAAGGATGCTTTCTTAGAGCAGTAGAACTCTCCATCCCCTTGTGTAAGAAATCAGGCAGTGAGTGCAGGAAACTGGGATAGCTGAGCATGGACCTGCTGGTTCAACTGAGGCAGAAGAAGGAAATGCACAGGTGGTGGAAGCAGGGAGATGTGGCCTGGGAAGAGTACCGGGATATTGTCCTCATGTGCAGGGTGTCCTTCAGGAGTGTATCCTGGGACTGATACTGTTTAATATCTTTATCAATGACACAAACTGTGGGATTGAGTGCACCCTTGGCAAGCTTGCAGATGACACTAAGCTGAGTGGTGCAGTCAATACAATAGAAGGAAGAGATGTCATCCAAAGGGACCTGGATAAGCTTGAGTGGGCCAAGTGGGCCAATATGAACTGAATGAGGTTCAACAAGTCCAAGTGCAAGGTGTTGCCCCTGGGTTGGGGCAACCCCAGACATGAGCACAGACTGGCAGAAGAATCCATTGAGAGCAGCCCTGCAGAGAAGGACTTGGGGGCTCTGATGGACAAAAAGCTCAACACGAGCCAGCAGTGTGTGCCTGCAACCCAGAAGGCCAACTGCATCCTGGGCTGCACCAACAGAGTGGTGGGCAGCAGGTGGAGGGAGGAGATTGTGCTCCTCTGCTCTGCCCTCGTGAGGCCTCTACCTGGAATGCTGCATCCTGGTCTGGGTCCCCCAGCACAAGAAGGACGTGACACTGTTAGAGCAGGTCCAGAGGAGGGCCATGAATCACAGAATGAAGAGGATCAGGGGGCTGGAGCACCTCTCCTATGAAGAAAGTCTGAAATGGTCTACTCAGAGGGCAGTGATGCCCTGGAACAGGCTGCCCAGAGAATGGGATGACCCATCCTTGGAAATGTTCAAGGCCAGGCTGGACAGGGCTTTGAGTAACCTGATCTAGTGGGTGTTGTCCCTGCCCATTGCAGAGGGGTTGGAACTAGGTGATATTAAAGTTCCCTTTCAACCAAAACCATTCTATTATTCTATGAGTATGTATCAGCATTTATATTAAATAAAAGAAGCCTAAGCATATCTCATATAATTCCATTAGTACTAAATTTATGATATGTGGTTTCAAGGTTAATATATATGAGAATATAATTAGGCCATGTGAGTGCCTGTATTTTTTTTTTTTTTTAAATAAAATTCTTTGATTAAGTTAAAGGTCAAGGCATCCTGGACTTTTCTTTTGATTCATCAGAGAGTTATTTGTTCTCAAGATATCTACACTTAACACTTTCCAAAGCATGATACCATATGAAAACAAGGGGTCACAAGTATGAAGTTTGTGCCTGAAAGGACTTCTGTCTGTTTTGACTGTACACAGCCTAAGGATCATAACTTAATATATGTTTTTATGTTTATATTGCATATTTATATAATAGATGCTGTGCTCTAGTCATCAGAGTCAAGAAACAATAATTTGTGACATCTTTTTTTTTCAAATACCCAATTCTCTGTTCCCAAAGAGTGCATGATTCCTAACATAGTCCAGGGCATTTGATTTTGGGAAAAAAAAAATACAGAAATTACTTGGTTATGCTATAAAAAGTCACCCTGGTAGGGAATGTCACATTTCTGGAAAGTCTGAAACTATATATTTTTAACATAGATTGGAATAAAATGTGTCTTGAGATATTTTAATTTCCAAGTTTTATGCAGTTCTCCTATTACTGTGCTATGATTTCTCAAGGACTCAAACTTTGAAAACAGGACTATAACTGGACCAGTGTAATCAGAAGAAAAAAAAAATAAAAATGTTATCAAATTTCCAAGTTTATCCAAGTCCACTGTTGTAACATACTTGGGCTTTCATATGCTACGTGGTAATGACACTTATGAAATAATATTCAGAACAATAACCACGTCATCTTTTCCTGAAAGTGGTTTTGTTTGTGGGAGGGACAAGCAAGGCTGATTGTAACAGATAAAATAAATAAGAGTCAGGTATGACATTTTTGTAAATGCTGGGAGAAGAGATAAGCACAAGACTGAAACTTGCAAAGTAAGCAGTTTTGGCAACAGAAAAATGTAGTGAAGGCACAACAAGAAGCTCTGAAAAACTTCTGTTCTAAAATAAGTTAGTAATCTTGCACATATTTTTGTAGAGGTGCATTATTTACAGATAGATTATTTAAAGCCTGCCACTTCATATATTTAAATAAATAAATAAACTGTCCTTGGGAAACTTGTTTGAAAAGAGTCACAATCTCTGTATATTGCATACACATAGCTGAAGTTCATTTTGTGCCCAAACAAGAACATGAATATTTTCAAAAATCAGGAAATGTTACTAATACAAATACTCAGTTATTTGCTTGCTAAGAGTCATACAATGCCTATATAAATCATTGGGAATACAATAGAATATGAGCAATTTTACAATAAAAAATTGCAATATTTTTTAAAAAAGATTGTAAATACTGTATATATTTATAATATATAAAATTCACAATTGCAATTTTAAAATATAAAATTGTATTTGCAGAGTTTTTAAACCACTCTGCTGATAGTCATTAGGATCATTTGGACTTCTTTTGAGGTAATTCAGGATGAATATGAGTTTCTTTGGCAAAGAAAAACATTATCATTCTCAGTTTTCTAGGATTTTCTCTTAGTTTGTTCCTTCTTTTGGGCAGATGCTGATGTGTGCTCTGCAGTGCAAGTCCCAGGCTGAGAACAGCACCTGAAAACATGGGACAACTTTTAGAAGATGCCATAGCTCTTGTGTTTTTGGGTGAGAGCATTTGTGTGTCTGTACTGTATCACAACCATAATGATTTTGTGACATTTATTTCTGTGGGAAAGTACGTTAAAAATCAGACTTCCAAGTATTTCAGGTGAAATACTGATATTTCCTTCCTTAGATAAAAAGATTCTTTTGTATGCATACAGAAACAAGTCAGTCTCCAGTTGGGCAGTCAAATACTGAAAGTTGTATTGTTTGTACTAATATATTTAAAATGTAATTGTCCTGTTTCACAAAGCTGTGAGATTGCTTGGTTTTGAAGTACTTGCTCATAACATGATAATTTTAAAACTTTTTCATTTTTTCCCAAACTCAGTTCCAATGAGACTAGTGATTAATCAGAGGGCCCCTCAGTAGGAGCAATGACAGCATCTTCAGGTGAGACTCCAAAATGGTACCTGGCAAGGTAGTAATTCTCATACGTGTAAACAGAAGCAGTTCACAGTCTCTTTTAGTCAAAGAGAGAATTTGTTTCTGAATGACAGACAATGAATTTATGTAGCAAAACATGTTCAGTACAGCTCAATACAATATAGGATGTTCCATAATTATTTAAATAATTGTATTGTTGGTGCTGTGCAGTTTGCTTCAAAGTTACCTGTTCTGCCAGGGATATGCAGGGCCTGCTACATAAAACTGAATCATAACACCGTGTCTCAACTCATGACAGAGAGAACCACCAAAATAGAAAGCAGACACTGTTCACACCCCATTTCCTGAAATGTTTGCAATGAGCTATGCCTAGTTTCTGTTTATCTTAGGGTAACTCACCTAAGCGTTGCTGACCAACGTCTATTTTGAGCCATGCTGAGTTCTGCGGTGCTAAACAGGAGGTGAGGCTACAGAAAAAGAACTCTATCTAAACTATAAAATCTCTTGCTGCAGTAGAAAGGTATACTGGAAGCTCATGACCATTAGGAAACTGTTATAGAGCTCCATAAAAGACCCCAAACATTTCTACTGCCCAAAGTGCACTGTACTAGATGCAGTAATGTCAGCTTTAATCTAGTGATACAGTAATGATATGATGGAAATCCTGTGTCTTAATGTGGCTGCACTTGGTGTCCTTTCTGAATTTGAGGCACAGCTCGGACATACTGACTCTTTTTGGTTTGCTAGGCACAGCAAATTACATACTGTTTTGGAAAGTAAAAAAAAAAAAACATCTTTAAAGTACATTTCAGTAATATGGATGAATATCAAGCCAGGTTTTCCACAAGGTCTCTAAAAGGAAGCTTGAGAAGATGGCACTGAAACTGATAATGGAACCTGTAGGAATGTCTAGAACCAGTCAACAGAAGAATTTGCTGTGCTAAAGTTTTCCATGACTGTGGAGGTTTTGGATTTGCCAGATTTATCAGCCATTTGCATTGTTTAGTGCATGTCATGATCACTGTCCTCTGCTATGGTTACAGCAATGACTTGTGACTTCTGTCTTGCCCTCAACATGTTCCTTAGGTTATGCATTTTAAGTAAGGAGACAGAGAAGCTGAATTCAGGGAAGTAATGCAGAGCTCTGGAACTCCCCTGGAAGGTTGCAGGTTAGGCAGAAGTCAACTTACAGTCATACGTGTAATTTACATGCACAGCTTCAAGTGGGCTGTTCATTTTTCTAAGTAGGACAAAAGCAAATGTAAAAATAGGATCTGAATTTATGACCTAGAAAACCAGGATGGTTAGTAATGCAATCTTTGAAGCAATTGTGTACGTGTTAAGTGGGTCATATAAATTTGTGGTATGACACTTCATACAAGGAAGTTATAAACAGATGGCAGGAGGAAGTAACATAAGAACTGACAAATCAGAGGCAAAGTAGACAGAAAGATGACCTTTTGATTTTTTTTTTTTTTTAATTTTCTCTCTTTCTTTCTCACTCTCTCTCTCTCTCTCTCTAACTTCTTTTGTATATCTATAAAAAGTGGAAAATGCAGTGACTGTGTGATTTTCACAACATCTTTACTTATAGTAGATTCATTTCAGTCATAGGAGGCTTAGCAGGGAAATAGGAATTTCATCTGGTTGGTAGGAAGAATACCTACTTGGTATTCAGGGGAGTTCAGGTTCAGGGAGTTTAACAGGAGCAGCCCATTCAGCAGGAAAGTAATCTTTGATGTGTAGGTACAGTAGTTCAGTGCTCTGACACTACATTTGCTGGACTGGAGACAGGGAATGTGAGCTGTACTGGGATCTTGGATGTTCCTGATACTTCAAAGTGGCTTAGAAAGAAGAAAATAAATGGTATGACCCTTTATCTTTAATATTCAGGGACGGTTAAGTCTGTAGGAATGTTTATTCCTATACACCTAAGAACAAAAATCAGGCTTTTGAGTTGTATTCACACCGTGATACTATAGAAGGGACTGATTTCAACATAATGTAAATACACCAAAACATCTAGTCATTACATTATAAAATTTCCTTCTCAACTAGTGGAATTAATTACTTTACAGCCAGCAAATTACTATTTGATCTCCAGCTTCAATAGTAAAAGGATTCAAATTCTTCTTCTTGTATGGAATGATAACTGCTATTCTTAATAATTAAGGCAGCTGCATTTTTTTTTTTTTTAAATTATAATTTTTTTGACAAAGCATTTCGTCATTCATTGGCATTCATTTCCATAGAGACGTACCACAATCTAAATGCAGCTTTAATCAGTTTGGAAAACCACACCAGCCAGTGGGTTTATTTTCTGCCACAGCATTTCACACCAGGCTTATGTAAGAGTTCTCAGATTTTATAAAGACAAGATATTCATCATTGCACAGGAAATAATTAGGAGTTCCAAGATGCCTGAAACTTTTGAAATGCTATTTAAAAATTAGGTCTTTCATACAAGGCATTTTAAAGCTTTTTTTTTTAATTAAAAAAAAAAAAAATTTTTTTTTTTTTTTCAAGTAGCATTGAAAATGCTTTATTTGAGAATAAGCAATAAGGAAGGGAATAAAAGAGCCTCAATTTCTCATAGAGGTTGAATTGTGATGTCCTAAAACAGTCTGAGATATTGACAATTTCACTTAATTATTCTTTGAGGATGAAGCTCACCCTGCTGAAAAGAGCCAGTACAAGACCATATCTTACTTAGCTTTTATATATGTGCACACATTTTGTGCTGGCCTATTGCTGAGTAGAATTATGTCCCCACCCTACGACTTCTATTAATGTATTAACCTTCTGTCACTGGCTTCCCTTGTCCAAAGTAACCTCTTTGTCCTTTTCTACCAATACTAGATCAGTTGCGTTTCTTGACTCAGTCAGAGTCTCCATTTTGTGCTTGGCCCAAAGCTCCACATAACTCAGGTCCTATCCCTACTGCACATCGCAGCACATTGCATGTGTGCCTCAGCTAATGAAGCCCTGGAATCAGGAGCAGGATGGCCGTGTCAGCACCGTGCTGCCAAGCTCATTACCTGGGTGTGGTATCACACGGATGCTTCTATCCTGTTTCCAAGACACGAGCTGGTAACCTGGCACTCTGCTGTGCCATGCAGACAGACCAGTTTGGATATGTGCTAGCTCAGGATCTCTGCTTTGCATATCCTTGCACAATATGGACATGCTTTCTGATTCTGTTCAAAGGGCTCTGCCCATCCCCACACAGCCCTTACTGTTAAAATCACGCTGATGTTACCATTTGCTAATTATGACATTGTTCACTTAGGTGCAAGTAAGAATGGGAATACAGTATGTTGTTTTTACTTGTGCACTTTCTCAGTTGAGCATAATACACTGAGGTGTCATGAACATTCAGTCCTCACGGTGTTCCTGGCTTAGCCATGCCTCATAAAAGCTTTTATATAACACAACTTCAAAAAGAGAGAATGTTACTAGATTACGCACTGAAGTGATTCATGTCAGGTGCAGAACTTTGTGCAAAAGCCAAGCCAATTGTGTTATGACATAATTTCTTATTTGCAGAACTATTTACGTGTTATTACAAATCTTGTTTTTACAGCACTGACAATTATCCTGGCCAGTCTGTCCGGGTTGTTTGGTACTATGCAGTGCCAAGCAGAGACCTGTAAGAAGAATTTATTTTTCATATGAACAATGTTACCCTTAGGTAGAGAATCTGTATTATTTTTTTTCCTGTGTTAACAGAAAGCAAGCAAGATAGGAAAGTGAAATTTTTGAAAACATCAGAAAATCATCTTGATAGCTCATAGAGCCTGAGTCCTCTGAGCTAAAGCTGCTGAACAGCTCCTGGTAACCAACCCTTTCTTGCTTCAAATGCAATGAAATACATCTGATGGGACAGATTGGGTCATATAGTTGTAGATGTGGACATAAATCCAGACTTCACCAGTTTACTCCTTCAGCGTGCACCATCATGTGCCTGTGTTATTTATTGTCTACTGTAATATATGAAGCAGAATGATTGTGGCCTTGCCTCTCTCCTTGTCTAGGCTATATGGAATTGCAGGGAGTGTAAGAAAGGATTGCAGTGATATATAGAAGGTGTACAGTGGAACTAGGGAGGGAAAATCGCTTGAACCTGAAGAACCTAATCCACAACTGAGATGACCATAGCTGCAAAGGGCAGTTTGAAACCTGAGTTGTAGGGAACCTCTGTTTCCTCTGAAGCAAATATGTATCTCTATGATCTAGATCTACACAATTTACTGACTTTGTTAGCCCCAAGTAGTACAACTTTTTCTCCTTCTCTTTATCTTGCGTTCTTTCTTCAATTTTCCTACTCTGTTCTCCACCACCCACTCACTCACTACACAGTTAAATCAGTTAAGGAGAGGCCTGTGCTATTTGGAGTGTAATTTAGAACTGACTTTAAAGATGTTCACTCAAACAGGCTTCGTTATATAACATCTCTATTCACAGGAACACAGGCTTAGGTACAGGCTAATTTCCCTGCAAAGAAAGGGTAAAAGCAGCGAGCTTTGCCAGTTCCCTTCAGGTATGACAATCAAATCTTTTAAACATTGCACACCCAACCCTAGGGCAAAACTCTTGAGCATAGTGATTACAACTGATTAAATGGACAGCAGTCACTCCTTATGTATAGTAAAAGATTTTTGTAAGTATATCATATATTTCACAAGGTCATTCATGACCTATTCCTATGATGTAAATGTAAAGGAGGAGCAACAGTGTCCTAAAGCTAGCCCAGAGAAGCCTGACTGCACAGTGTCCCAGAATCCAAGCAGTCAGAGAGCAAAGTTATCAGCACAAGTCTGGGGACTTCCCCACCCAGAAGGCAAATGTTGCAGCAGAAATTATGACTTTCACTTCTTATGCGCAACACGCACTTAAGGACAAGCACATGACTAGGCATCATGTGAGCTTTTTACACAGGCACAGAAAAAAATAGACATCTCACTAAAATGGACCTTAATCTACCAGAGTATTTTATTTATCTGATTATTTTTTCTCAAATCCCTTTCTGTGCTGCTAGATGACTTCAACATTTAGAAAACATGAGCACTTTTTTTGTTTTTCTGTTTTGCAGCAGAGATGGTGAAAGTTAGCCCTTGGTTGAGTCCTTGTGCCAGCCATGACTCTAGGGAGGCATTACAGGAATGACAGAATTGACTTGGCAAGTGGACCATACAGTCTTCACTGCATAAAACTGATAAGAACATAGCCATTGTTCCACAGATTATAAGATATGAAAGAAACTGTTTAAAAACAAAGAAATGGGAAGGGAAAGAAATAAATATTGGAAAAGAAAAAATATATCGAAATTTTTATGATGGTATTACATAATAGAGTGGAAAAGGGTCTCCATAAGTACCCCTGACAATAATCTTTGCACGTAATTTGCAATTCAAGGTCTGTTGTATTCAATGACATCCAAAAGCTCTAGGTGTTATAACATTTGGACCAGTTCTGTAGCCAGCGTTAATCAGTTTAAATCTTCTAGCTTTAACTGTTCTATGTCCTTTTTCTGCAGCTGAGAATTTTGGGTTAGACCTAGCATGAAATTAAGGTACCCACAGATATGCTGCCAAAGTAGCTAACTTCATCATCTGGGTCCCACAGTGGTATTGTGGATGCAGATGTACTTAGGTTCTCAAACTTCCTGCAAGATGTGTGGGAATAGCCAGGTGTCTGCGAATACTTCCTCAAGCCCCATAAACTGCTGAGAGTTAGCCATAAGAAAATATTTAGGCACAAGGGCATGTTCCCTGTGTATGTGTGGCAGGGGTAGGTTTGTTCACTGTAAAACTGAACTTAATGCTTCATTTCTTCCCCAGTTTTTCTTCTGACACTGAAGCCTTTCTGTGGACAATGTACTTGATTTATTTTTTATTTTACACACATCATATTGAGCTTAAATGAGCTTTAAAAGTTTATAGATCTTCTTTTATTTAAAAGGAAAGTCCTGTTGATAGCACAGAAACAGTTAGGAATAAAGTATTGTAAAGAATTAGGTCCAGGGATTCTTACAGGTAAATATACCCCTTGAGAGGCTTAGGATGAGAGAAAACTGCATGAAAATGTCAACTGGTGACTCAGTACTTTCTGTTTGTCTTCCATCCTTTGCCATCATAGTTGAAATTCCAGTTAAATGCCGAATAGAAAGTACTTCAGTTGTGTGACACAGTCTTCAGCATTAGCCCACACCCTGGAATAGCATGTACACTTCCAGACATCCATATGCATGTGGGCAGAAGTATGCCAGTCAAGCATCACAGGTACCGGCACTGTGCCTGGCTTAAGTCAGTACTAATATTAAATTGGTGATAATTTATTTTTATTTTTTTAATCTCCTAACAGCAGTGTGGGAAGGATGTGGCATGCAGGAAGAAGAGCTAACAGCATAGCAAATAAGGATATTGCGAGTGCATTCCAGACGTGGATTCATGGAGTCACAGGGTTCCTGTCCTTAATCCTCTTGCTTTATAAGGTGGTCATGGGAAGGTTCACACATGAATCATGCATGGCCTCATCCTTACTTATCTGTAGGTGGCCTCTCTGAGGGCATTAAGGTTATTGCAGCAAAGGCCTCACCTGACAGGGAAGAGGATTCTTTGGCTGTGTGAATCCTACCATACAATCCAGTATACTGACTTTTATGGAGACAGGAAAAGGAGCCTGTCTGACAGGTAAAACGTATAGCCAAGTGTGCATCATGCTGGATTCAAAACAATTGGCTTGACTGGAAAAAAGGATTATTTTGCAATATGGTAGAATAGCTGTCAGGGTTTACGGTCGTTTTTCTGCATGGTACTACAGAAATGCAAGATGCACTGCAATGCCCTTGAGGTCTCCCCTAGGTGTATCTCGTTTTATATATATGGCAAAAAAAAAAAAAAAAATCTGAATTCAAAACAAACAAACAAAAAAATCAAATTACTCCTTAAATTTACAGATCTAGCCTGTCTTAATGTCATTTTCTTAAGACCTCCTGCAGTGGCCTTATGAAAAGTGCTATTTTGCAGTCAATCTGTGCTCCCTAGAATCTGGCTATAGTCTCCTACTTCTCTTGCAGAATTTTGTAATGTGGTGGAAGCAGCATTATCTCCCACAGGTTCCTGGGAACAGCACATTGAATTTATAAGCAATTGGTCTGACTGGGACATGAAACTTACTAATCCGTTTGCTGTGGGTCCAACTGTAAAGCTACACAATGCTCAGGGCAACAAATGAGCTAGAAACCAACAATTCATTAAAAATGAACAAGATACTAGAAGATTACCCTTCTGATGTGTAAGCACTGCAAGACTGAAAAAGTAGACTTCCTTTATAGGGAAGGCTATGCAGACTGGCACTGCCTTAGCTGCCTTTTGGAGGGTGATATTTAACATTGACCACTAATAACTGCCAATTCATGTCTAAATGCAGGTGTAATTCTACAGACCATCTTTTATTTGGAATTTTACTATTGACGCTGGAACTCTTTTTAAGGCCTTACTATCTGTGCAGGATCTTGAGCATGGAGGTAATTAATTAATTTATTATTATTGTTGTTGTTGTCATTGTTATTATTTTGAGGTTTAGTAATATATATCCTTTGCTTCAGTCAAGAGGATCTATAAAAACCCAACATTTTGGCAGTTCCCTATCTGCACTGTTGCTCACAACAGAGTTTAGCAGGGTGTTATACACCCAGCCCCAAGAAGGAGATTGCTTCTCACCATGCACTGATACTTCATTTTGGTATCTTGTGAACTAGAAAAGGTTTCAGGCTTGGTCAGGGCTCGAAAGGATGCTTCCTGGATGTTTTCTTGAAAGTAGGTGCCCAAATGCTGCCTAAAGGAATTCTTAGTCTGTTGTAGGTAGCTCTGATCTTACACTCTTTCAGTGTGTAAGACTTGACCCTAGGTGAGGTTACAGTGATCATAATGTACTAGGCCAAGGTATGGCTTCTAGTTTTCTGTGCCTGGGTGGGAAATCCAGAGCTTGGAGAAGGGCACTCAGTCACCAGTTGTCACAGACCAGGTAGGTAGCTGCAAAAGGTAGCAACCTACTAATGTTTCATCAGTGCCTTCCTTACTTACCCTGTGCAGTATGGTCTACTTCCACCAGAGGTTTTCTACAGGGGCAACAGCACTGTTGATTTTGTGCATAGCACCTGTGTTTCTTTCTGCCTGGATCATACCTGCAAATCTCATCAGCATTGTTTTCATCACTAACCCTTCTTAGGGTGTAGAAGTGTAGAGTGTGGAAGACCTCTGAACATCATTCCCTAAATGCCTGAGATGAAAGGCCCATATTAAAGCAAACACGCAAAATACTTCAGCTTGACCTTTGAAAACCAGAGGAGCAGGCTTCATTGCTAGAGGCTACAGGAGACACTACTGTGCAGGTTAGCAGGTTAGCTTGAATTACAGTTACAAGATAAATATAACTGCAAAGCAAACCAATTCAGATAGTTTTCTTTCATTCACAGGCTTGCCTGCACATTCAGAGAATCTCTTAAAAAGAAACAAAAATTGGGAATAGAATAGGAAAATATCCACCCAAACTATCACTGAGAGCTTTCTTATTTTCCCTATGCAGATGTAAAATATCCTATGAAATAAGAATTACTTTAGATTAAGTGAAATCCTATCCTGGTTATGTTAAAACTAATAAACCACCACCACCACAACCAACAATAAAAAAGAAGCTCTTGAATTCTTCCCTTGAAAAATATAGATTTCAAATATAGTTTACTTGTCAGGACATTTCAAAACCCAAAATATTGGGTTTCTTGCTCATTCTCTAACTTTCAGCCTTGAATTAGGTTTTCTTCATCCCCATAACCACAAAAAAACTACAAATAAAATAGCTATGAACTGTGGCATTTCTGGTTTGCCACTCCTCTTTATATTTCACAGCTTTCTTCCTAGTCACTCTCTTCACTGACTCTGTGAATATATACATCTCCTAAACTCATTCATTTGCTCAGGATAGTTGTCTTGCACATGAAAGAATACATTTTCAGTAGGTCTCACAGTCATAACTAGACCCAAGTGTTCAAGAGAACAAAGCACAGAGGAAGTCTTTAACCTTTTGTTTGTTTGTTTGTTTGTTTATAAAAAGAGAACTGAATTCTTTGGGTGTTGTGACCCTGACTGGTGCTGGGGGATAGAGGAAGATGTGAGTACCTTTGAAGATAGGATCTAGATGGGACTTACCTAAATTACAATGATACAAATATACAATACATGTTTGCTGGATAACGATATCAACAAATAGTAAGGCAATGAAATGATTCAGGCTTACTGACACTGTAAAAATCAAGGTGCCACAACTGGTTCTGCTATAGACACTCTTTGATTTTGGCCAGGTCACCTCTGGTCATGCCTTTGTGGGCAGGTGGTTATGGATGGTAGGAGTTATATACAAATATGCATTTACAAATCCAAGCAGGTTGTTTATCATTAAGTTTTAGAGCCTAAAAATATTTTAAAAGTCTTTTCCCTTAACCTATCAGTAATAATATAACTTCTTTCTCCTTTGCCTTGGTCTATGCCCAAAGAAGGACAATGAAGGTGATGAAGGGCCTAGAGAACAAGTTGTACAAGGATCAACCTAGGGATCTGACATTGTTTTGCCTGGAGAAAAGGAGGCTCAGGGGAGATCTTATCATCATTTATAATTATCTTAAAGGAAGCTATAGCAAGGTGGGGATCGGGCTCCTCTCCCAAGCACCAATTGATAAGGTGAGTGGAAATGGCCTCAAGTTGCGCCAGGGGAGGTTTAGGTTTGCTATTAAGAGAAATTTCTTTACTGAAAGAGTTGTGGAGCATTGGAATACACTGCCCAGGGAAATGATTGAGTCACCATCCCTAGAGGTATTCAGGAAACATGTAGATGTAGAACTTAGTAGCATGGCTTAGTGGTGGACTTGTCAGTACTAAAGGTTGGACTAGATGATCTTAGAGGTCTTTTCTGTCCTGAATGATTCTGTGATTCTATGTTGTCTGCTTAGACTGACAGTTCCTCAGGGAAGGAACTGCTGCTTGAACTGCAACAAAAGCCAAGGGATTTCAGTTAACTACTTGATGCCTTTGGATAATATAAAATATTGCCAGCACTAGCAAAGAGATACAAACCACTGTGGAAAAAGTATAGGGCTTTCATGCTGCAGAGATGTTTTTATTGCATTTTTTATTCCTATCTTTGAAGAAATGACCTTTTACCTTTTCAGACATATGGAAATAGGGCATTGTCAATAGCAATAGCAGTGATATTTTAAACTACTTCACATTTTCAATGCTGTTTCATTGCTCTACATTTTAAACAAAAGCAGCAATTCCTACATGGAGTTGCTGATAAGGCAGGTCTATTTTCAGTAAATGCATCAATCTTATATATGTACTTTCTTTTGAAATCTTTTGAACTTTTGTGGAAACTTTTGTGCGTTAATCATTACTTGATTCTTTGGATTTTATTATTTGATTTGCCTTTCAGATAGCTTCGATGATGGCAATGGGTTCTTCCCACCATGATAAAACTTCTCACTGTTATACTGTGAAGAGTGATCTGACTGAACAGGGTAGCACTAGAAACACCCTTGGTGTGGCATCTCAGTAACCCTTAAGGAATTTCACGATATTCAGGACAGACAAGATAAGTCACCAGTGAAGTGTTGATAACCCTGAAATATTTGGGGTTATTAAGTCAAGTCTAGAAAGCATAGGTCATGAAAAATATTTGTAAGCTGAAGGAGCCATGAGAAACACAGAACTATGGGCTATATTGCTCTTTTATATTCTAATATTTTGAAATGTCTCCCTTCAGTAATTTTGTAAACTGTAAAATTTGACTAAAAAATAGCTGCAAGGCACAATAAAATAAATTTTATTTTATTTTATTTTATTTTATTTTATTTTATTTTATTTTATTTTATTTTATTTTATTTTATTTTATTTTATTTTATTTTAAAGTAGTTTTCATGAAATCTACTTTACTTTTTACTTAAAAAAGCAGGTGTTGCATGCGAATACTAGCTTGGTGAAATTGCTGGTTTGTATGTCACAATCCTGTACAAGTTTTTGAACAACTTTTGCTGTTAAGTCTATTTTGGGAATATGGGGTGAGGTTAGAGAAAGATTAACTAACTAAACCTCAAATTAAGCCTAATATAGACACAGTTTATGGCTATTTACCTTGACTTAGTAAGAGACAGTGTTTGCTGTCAATTATGAATGACCTTACAGCTGCTTAGCATTGTAATCAAACTTGATTGTAGCAACTTGCAGGATTTCTGTAAAACTGCCTTTACAGCAGATGAATATCCTGGCTTTTGCCAACTACTGCAAAAGCTGACATATTGTGTTGCTGTCTCCTGCAGATTTCCCTGAAGTTTGGGAAATGGTTCTTACAGGTGCAGGGGGTAAAACAATACAAATAAAATAAAATAAAATAAAAAAATCTTCGTTTTTTTTTTTTTTTTTTTTTCCAGTTGACCATTAAGTAAGCTGATAGATGAACTGTGGAAGGTTCTGAAGCTGATTGTGAGCTGCAAAATGTGAAAAATTTAGCTCATATTAACCACACCTAAAACCTGATGAGCTCTACCCAGCTCTGAAATGTGCAACACTTCTCAAATTCTCTGTAATTCCCAACATATTGTTTTATGGTCACCAGGAAGGATATGTTATAAAATAAGAAGAATTTTTTATTTATATATCCTTATATAAACATCTTTATATCCTTTGCTGCAGCTATTTTTTTCTTTCAAATAGGTGCATAAACAAGTTAAATTTCTAAGGGCATCTCTGAAGATGCATATAGATAAGTGTATCAAGGTTTAATTTGGGAAGGATCTTCATGGTTTTATTTTCTTTCTAATTTTCCTGTCAGAGAGCCTTCAGAACATTTTAGGTGTCCTAACAGGGAAACAATTTGAACCTGAGCTAACTTCACTGGGGCAGGAAAATACTCTTTACTTTGATATTGTTTATCTTCACAAAGATCTTACCAATAACATGTGAGAAGTGGTAACTCTAAGAGAAATTTTTAGACAGGCACCATTTTTAAAATCATTGTGTGATCTTGTTTAAAAACAAAGATTTTAAATATGCCATTTAGCACGTACCTGTGGATGTCTGGCTGTTCATGGACTTCTGACACAGATACTACTGCTCAAAACTATGCACCAGAAATGCTGTGTGTAGTCCAAGTAATGGAGAAAAAAAATCTCTTTGCATTGTGCCAGACTTTCCCTCCTGTCCCAATATTTTGTGTGACATTGCTCTTCTGCTGTCACCTGTGAATTTTATTTAAAAGCTTGTATTAATTATTCTTGGGGTAAAAAAAAAAAAAAAAAAGATTTCTGATACTGTTATGTGAAGAACTCCTTACAGAAGTATCATTTATAATCCGGATTTTCTCTTTTGTAGAGTATTCAACTATGCTACTAGAAAAAACAAAACAAAACAAAACAAAACAAAACAAAACAAAACAAAACAGTTAAAACCCCCAAATACTTGCATTTTTAACAACAGCTTTGAATTTTTGTCAGTGGAAAACCTTATTTCTTCTTCCTCTATGCATGCTTCTCTTTTCATGTGGCAAGAAGCTGTGAATCATCCTGGGTGTAGATTACAATCACTTCTTTTTCCTCTACTTATCTTAACATGGATGACAAATAAGAATCAACGCACAGTATATGCAGGGAAACATAACCCACATAAGAATCAAGATGAAAATTTACTCCTATTCTGGCATTGCTTTCCCAACCCTCAGATTTCCCCAGCTTTATGAATGTGATGACACAAACTTTTCTTTGGAAAGTTCTTTAAGATTTCCATGTCTGAAAACCTAATTAACTGTTACCCCACTCAAAAGGGGAAAAAAAAAAAGAAAAAGAAACACAACACAAACAACAACCCCACAAACAAACATAAAAAGCTATGCGCCATATTACCATTGTCAGATACAGTGGCAGTACTAACAATTTTTCTGAGACAAGTGGGAACGTTGTTTTTGCTTGAAGGCATTCAATGACAAACATACTACTGATGTCAGCTGAGATCAAAGGTTATCCTGGAATTCATGGGCATGTTTATGTTTTATACCTTTAAATTTTGATGTCTTCCTACAAAACTGGTTTACAGCTTAGCAATCTAAAAATCTCAGATTTCCTTTTTAACGGGTTTTCATTTAAAGTAGGTTGTATTTGATCCATCTGTTTGATGGTACTGTTGTACTTTTTTCTTACTTGTAATAAAAATGCCATGTATTGCATGTTGTTCTTCCAGTCTCAGGAAACTTTATCACTAACTCCTGAACAACAGGTCTTTCTGAGGACTGCATGAATTGCTCTTTGCAGATCACATGAAATAAGATTTAGAATAGCCATAAACAGTAAATAAAAAGTGAAGTTTGGGGTGAAAGGGCAAAAAAGCTGGCTCTGATTTCTCTTCATCATGGTCAAGAAAAGATAAACAAGCTACTGATCAAAATAATTGGGTTTTCCTTCAGAGTAAGTATACCGTCTTCTATGGAACACAGACCTTGGAGCATTCCTCTCCCTCCTTTAGCCTCTGGGAACTTGTCTATGTAACCAAAAGGCATTGAGTTTCAAAGCTAGCTCATTTTACCTAATAGGACTTTAATACTAGTCAGCATCTAGTGCAGACAAGAATAATCTTTTACTTAACAATGTCCAAGCTGGAGCAGTAATATTAGACTTGAAGTGTCTCCCCAGCAGCAGAAGAGTTAATGCCTTGCACTCAGGCAACAGAAAAGTCACTTGTTCATCACAGCCTTATGCATAAAACATTTTGTGCATAAAATATTTTCTAAAGCTTTTAACAAGCCAAGATCTTTAGTATTAACCTCCAAAAGTCATAGCAAAGCAATTTGCCAACAGAGGAGAATAGAAAAAATAACTGCCAAGCTAGTGTTCCCAGTCCTGCAGGAGCAAAGTGTTTTCTAAGTGAAAATACCCACAGGAATTTAAGAAATTAGTGAGTTCATTCATACAGAATGATGCACCTTCTCCTGTGTTGCCAACTGGACTTGGTAGAATAATCCATTCAGGGTTAGCACTGATAATATGAAAAAATGCTCCAAACACACAGCAGAGAAACTTTCAAAAAGTTTTGACTTTCCTTTTCAATGAGGAGAATTTGCCTGCTCTACCCAATACCTCTTTCTGTGACCAGTCTCTTATGCTTCAGATCACAGTGGAGATGTTAAATTCACATATACTTCACCAGAATCTGAGCTATCCTTCAAAGGAAAACAAACTTGCAAGGTCCTACTGGGTGTTCTACAGCATTGCTGAAGCACAGCAAGATATAAATATTTTGGAGTACCCATACTTAACACACTCTTTCTAAGATTTCTTAGGTATCAGGTATTTCTTAGGTATCTGTCCTGCATAAGCCTTGATTGATTCTCACTCTGTGAAAGTCATTCTGGACATTCTAACATTTTTTAATCTTTTTTTTTTTTTTTTTTTTTCTTTTTTCTTTTTTTCTTCTTCTAACGGTGCTACTGCTTTTGGTATCACTCTGATAATCACAATCATTGGGGCAACAATAATAACTGTACCAAGACTAAAACTTCTACAAGACATTTGCAAGAAGTATTGTTACCTCACATGTTACTGAAAAAAAAAGTGTGTTAAAACAGTAGTGAAAATTTGTCAAAAATTTTTTTTTTGTTTAGATCATGATGCTGCAAATTCCACATGTAAAGATCAGGAGACAGCATAATGGAGCTCAGTCTATGGAGGAATATGTTTTCTTGATGCTTCTGATGCATTTCATTTTTAGGCTAGCCTGCTTTAGAAAGCATCTGTCCATGTAGAATTATCCTCTGGAAAGCCAAATTACATTAAAAACATTTCTATTATCTTGAGAACTTTTCTGAGTGAGTTAATTGTTCATCACATTGTGCTGTTTTTAGGATATGATGCATGGGAAGGAGACGAAGATTGTTTTGGGAAAACTGGAAAAAACTCTTTGTTTCCTCCTATGAGAAAACATATTAAACACACAAACACATATATGCAAATACATTTACTCTTTGCAAGTATTTGGGATGGATGAGTTTATAAAATGGGATAGGATGAGCTGAATTCCCTTGAGAAGAAACCTCCCAACCCTGCATTAGCCAAGAAACTTCCAAGAAGGGCTTTCTAGTGCATCTCTGCCAGGGAGGTTTGGACAAATCCTAGACTTTCTCTTCCCCGACTTAATGGCAAATTCCACTTCCCCTTCTTCCCCTCCCCTCCCCCCCCAACTTATTACCAAAGACTAGTGAAAGCTGGAAGAGGAGACACGTGGGATTAGGGAAAGAGAGAAAATATACAAATTTTAGGTCTTGTTTGCAGAGTAGATGACACCAGGGCTGGTTTTGACTCTACATTACTGCCTTAAAAATATTTCCTTTAATGTTGAGATACCTATCAGCTTGCTACAAATACCACAGATACTGTTGGTATTGCTGACAGTGGTGGATCCAGGGAGACCCACAGGTTTGCAACATGCCATATCAGTGACAGAGGGCTAAGTGGAAACTTTGTCATTTTTTCCTCATGCCTCCCTTTTGGCTTTGTATTTTTCCATAACAGTTGGAGATTCCAAACAAAATAAAAGCATAAGCAAATAAATGAATGGACTGTGGTTAGAACAGGAAATATTTATTCAAACACAAGAATAATGTCAGTTGTAAATTTCTGGATGCTTCATGTATGTTACTGTTTCTAAGGACATCCAAATGGATAATATTTACAAATGGTGGGCAGTATCCAAGAAGTCTTCAGTTTTATACCATATTAACTTGTCTACTCTCAATATTCTCTGTAGGCTTATCTATAAGTGGATATTTACATGGATATATATGTGGATATACATGGATATGGTGAGGCTGCACCTTGAGTACTGTGTTCAGTTTTGGCCTCCTCAGTATGAGAAGGACATCGAAGTACTGGAGCATGTCCAGAGAAGGGCTATGAAGCTACACAAGTCCTATGAGGAGTGGCTGAGAGAACTGGGGTTGTTTAGTCTGGAGAAAAGGAGGCTCAAGGGAGACCTTATTGCTCTCTACAGCTATTTGAAAGGAAGGTGTGGGGAGCTGGGGGTTGGTCTCTTCTTGCAGCTAACTAGTGATAGGACTAGACGAAATGGCCTCAAGTTGCTCCAGGGGAGGCTCAGGTTGGAAATTAGGAGTCATTTCTTCTCAGAAGGAGATGTCAGGCATTGGAACAGGTTGCTCAAGGAGGTTGTAGAGTCACCATCTCTGGGGGTGTTTAAGGAAAGGTTGGACGTGGTGCTTAGGACATGGTTTAGTGGGTGACATTGGTAGTAGGGTGATGGTTGGACCACATGATATTGAAGATCTTTTCCAACCTTGATGCTTCTGTGACTTCATGTTTCTATATTTGCATTCTAGCTTTTCAGCTACTGACAGTGTTTCAATTACAGTAACTTGAAATCAATATAGCATACATGATACATAGCATATTACAGAACTGTATAGGAATGAAGATGAAATTAATCTGCTTGTTTTAAATATATATGTGTACAATGTATGACTTTAAAAATGCTACTGTCATTATTGTGACATGTGTGTGGCACGTGCAATGTGGATATTCTGTGACCTAAATGTGCTGTAGGATACTTCTCTTTTATACATTGGAAAGTAATCCACGGCCATTTCATTTTCAAGGGATAGCTAGAGATCATCTTGGAACACAGCAACAGATAAGGAGTTTTTTAAAGAAAACAGTTAATAAGTTACTTTCCCCAAACTAATATTGTGCCAATTTCTGTCGCTTACATTGGCCTTAGAAATGATGAGATTGACGTACACAGCCTGAGATTATTAATACAAATAACAAAGCTGAAAATGATAACGTATAATAAGAACTCAAGAAATGTTACCATTAACTACATGAAGCTGGGAGCAAGACTTCCATTCTTCTTGAATGTTTAGGGAGAACCAATCACCCATTGATTTATGCACAGGTCTTTTTGAGGTTCAAGATTCAGCTTTAACATGTACACAAAATATTTTTCTTCCAGTTAATTAACTAAAGATAATTCCTCTTTTCCTTGCTTTGAGATGAATCTACTGCAATTTTGTAATCACTTTTTTGTCCCCTACATTCATTTCTGTTATTTCTTTTCCCTTCTTTACCCTGGATAGAGCTGCAAAAAAATTTGCCATTAAAAATCTGTGTAATTTCCATTGTTTCATTTGGTGCTGGAAAAGGAGAGTCTTCCTGATCTGCAGGACACTTCTGATGCAGTTTAGTTTGAACCTCTGGAGGTTCTAACTCTGATAGATACTTAGATACTAACTGTGTTGGATGAGGCCAAGAATGATGTCAGGTTGGGCCTTCTGGGTCTTCTAGCATTGCAAGTAGCACCTGAACCGTCACACAACTGCCTCTCTGTCAAAGTTTTGTGAAACATTTGCTCTTATGTGAATGGATTTTTTTTTTTTTTTTGGTTCTGACTTCTAGATTAGCATGAGTCAACCTACCAGATGCACATACTCCAGGCTCAGCAACAACACATTGCTAGTTCTAGATTCAATGTGTTACAACCTTGTTCCATAATTTTTAATGATTTTCTGCATAAAATGGTAAAGTGATACAAAAAATTCCATTTTGTGAATTGAGATTATTTGTCCCTATAAAGTCAATATTGGATTACTGACATTGTCTCTAACTCTTACTCCTTATACTTGATTTTTTTTACCCCTATTTTTGTATACCCATAAAGCAGATGAGGTAGTTAGTTTTTTTTTTTTCTTTCTTTTTTTCTTTTTTTTTTTTTTTCTGTTTTGTTGTTTTTTTTTTTTTGTTTTTGACTTCAGAGAATCCTAACTCATTTTAATGAGTTAATTAAATGCCAGTCTTGTTGTGAAAATACAATTTCTTTGTCAGGCCCGTGGAAGATAATGAATCATGTTAGTTATTTTAGATAATGACAAATGTTTGTAACATCCAGAAATAAAAAAACAGCTATTTAAAACAAATCACAAAATGTTATGACACCGTTTTCAAGACTGTCCTGGTTTCAGTTAGAACAGAATTAATTTTCTTCCTAGTAGCTGGTGGAATGCTGTGTTTTGGCTTAGGATGAGAAGAGTGCTGATAACACCCCGATGTTTTCATTGTTGCAGAGCAGTGCTTATAGCAAGCCAAGGACATCTCAGCCTTTTGCTCTGTCCTGCCAACGGGCAGGCTGGGGGTGCAGTAAGAGCTGGGAGGGGACAGACCCAGGACAGGTGACCCAAACTAGCCCAAGGGGTATTCCATACCATCTGACGTCATGCTAAACAATATATAGGGGTGGCTAGCCGGGGGGAGGGGGCGGGACTGCTCGGGGTTAGGCTGGGCATCGGTCAGAGGGTGGTGAGCAATTGCATTGTGCATCACTTGTTTGTACATATTATTATTATTTTCCTATTATCACCATTGTGTTATTATTATTATTATTGTTATTATTATTTTGTTATTATTATTTTCCTGTCTTATTAAACTGTCTTTATCTCAACTCACGGGCTTCACTTTCCATTTCTCTCCCCCGTCCCAGAGAGGGAGGGGGGAGGGTGAGTGAATGGCTGTGTGGTATTTAGCTGCCGGCCGGGTTAAACCACGACAAAGACCTATTGTATTCTGCTGTCTTTGTGAGTGTGATAAGTTAGTACAACATATTTTCAACATATGAAGAGGGAAGAGGTCTAATATTAAATTATTAAAATGATGAACACCGATGTGATCATACGTTCTACTATATAGCCAAGTAATATCAGATTTGTGCAGTACAGCAGAAGTAAATCAAAGAAGCTTTGTCCTGAAACATTTTAAATGATGCAGACAAAATTGTGTAGAAGAATAATTCAGCTAGGTTCCTAAATCTCTGCTTAGACACATACTTTATGTTCAGTTGCCAACAACCAGTATTGACTTCATGGCCCCAGAAAAATCCCATTACCAGAATGGTAATGGAAATGATTTATGTTAGTTTACACTTTTGTACAGAAAATAATTAAAAATTATGGAACAAGTCTGTAACACATTGAATCTAGAACTGGCAATGTGTTCTTGCTGAGCCTGGGGTATGTGCATCTGGTAGGTTGACTCATGCTAATCTAGAAAAAGGAGTCAGAACCAAAATGCCCCACCCTTAAAGCTGGCTATGCCAAAAAAGCAAGGATTTTAGCTTTGTATTTAACTTTCCTCTGCCTATTCATAATAATCTATCTGTGATTTTAAAGTAAAATGGATAATTTTGTTTTGAGATTTTGAGTTCCTTTGACTTTGAATATCAGGAGTGGAATGAAGACGAGCAAGAATAGCCAAATACCAAGTTGGTGTCTCATATTCTCTGAGATTTGACCCTCAAGGACACACTGTCTGTCAGGTTAACTCTTCAACTCCTGGATCTTCATGACAACATGGTGGCAGTGAGCGGCAAGAAGTAGCTGCAGCACTCTCCGGAAAGCAACACTATTACTTATTGATGAGTCAAAGATCTGTAAACTCCTTGGATCACCAAAGGAGCAGGGAAAGTGCAACCAAGCAAACACAGAAAAACGAACAAGAATTACAAGTCCTGTGAACACATACAGGAACCTGTCACACTGGTTGGGCACAGTGTAATAACAAAGGAATAATTTTTAAAACACTGACACTGAAACCAAGTTATTAAATGCATGACAAAAGCTTTTAAGCTGTACATAGGCCACCTAATCTTATTAGGAAACAATAGTCATTAGAAAAAACAGCAGTTACGTTTTTATGTAGTTTTGCAAAGTTGCTCAGGAATGAAAAATATTCAGATATTGAGATATTTTTGAATATAACAAAATTATGGATACAGAATAAACCCCCCAGATGCTCTGAATGGAGGTGTGTACCCTAGGCTGGCATATGGAACATAAGAGGAAATTCTGTCTTGCAAATGTTAATTTCAAAGCATGAAAGACAAGGTTAAAACAAAAGGTTTGATGGTTCATCTGGCAGCACAGCAGAGAAAAGGTATGTATATATGCCAGTTAGTGTAGATGAAAAGTTAGAAGAAATCAATATTCCAGTTGGTGTTGAAATGTAATTTCTTCCCAGGAAAGCCTTTCTTGGTCTGAAGGATCAGAGAAGCAGAGTGTTCTGATGCAGGTTTTCATACCCTTTAGGTGAGGAAATAGAGGAAGGGAAGATTCTGGGGCTGCAGGAATTATTACTGTGTTTTTGCACAATTCTTGATCATACTGGCAGCAGGGACAAAGACACAGAACCCCTCTCTTTGTGGTGAAAGCCCAGATTACTGGACTGTAGGGCTGCACATCCTTCTGTCCTGTCTCTTCTAACTTATGAATTATTTCTTTCTTGCTTTACAGAGACACAGCTTTGCTGGTGGGGAAGAGGCCAACTGCAATCCTCCATCCCTTCAGGGGTTTCACCAGAGAGGAAGAATTTCACAAGGAATAGGTTGAAATAAAATTAATTTCCAGCTTCACAGACAGGTGCAGCAAACCATTTCCCAGTTTAGTTTAGTTAAAGGCAAGAGATAGGAGGAATGACAGACATATGGGAGCTAAGTGCAGTGTGAAACTGCCACAATCAACTGGTGTTGGTCAGGGATGCTTGGCTGGTGCAGGCTGCGGGAATGGGGTTCCTGGGGTGGGCAGGGGCACAGAGGCTTCTAGAATGAAAGGAAAACTATTCCATTTAGCACTTGCTGAGCCACTCTGAGCTCCTGCCTCCTCCCTGATGTGTTTCACAAGCAGGCGCCGTGCAGGTGATTGCGCCTCAGACCATATAAGGGAGTTTCTAACCTGGCGTGCAGCTACGTGTCCTCGCTGGAAAAGAGCTCCTCTTGCGTCCGCCCCCTTTGTATGGCTGCATTTGCATATGGGGCTGACACAGTTAAGTAAGAACTGTAGTTTGGGTGAAATTAAATTGTCTGATAAATAATCACTACCATAAAAGCACGTGCATGGGGTTGGAGAAGAGAAGGTCACAAAGTGTTATTGCCTTGCTGCTAAAGAGCTGCACACTCCCCCATGTATTTTTTTTTCTATTGTTCAGGAACAAAAGTCAAAGGAAAAAGTAAAGTCTCTGCAGATCCCAAGAATTTTGATAAATTGTATCTGATTCCAAATACTTCTGTTATAAACAACAACACCACATGAAAAGCATTTCCACCATAGAAGGATATAATTATGTATGTGACTGTTGCATGACGCTTCCTGAACTGCACAAACATTTATACATTTTTGGGTGCAAAACTCTGAACATAAGTTATTAAGAAGGAATGCTTATAAATTCTAGGTTTCCCAAGTCAGAGTCTTCCCAATAACAGCAGTCCTTCTCACTAACTTGTGAACAATGAATGAACATTTTCATTCAGTTTCTCCCAGTTAAGGAGACTTTAGCTACATTAAAAAGCTTCAGAAGAAAGCTTGACTTGTTTTTTGTTCTGTTGACATTAAAAAGAGGCATGTGATATTTTATAACTGTAACAGTCCTCAGAAATTCATAGTAAATGCTGATTTAAATTTTATTTTTATTTATCTGGTATAGGGTAAAGTAGTACTTACAATCAATATTGTATGAAGTCAGCAGGAAAGATCCAACAGAAAGACTACACTGCAGTCCACATGGCCATGGGCAGGAATTGGTGTCAACACTGTCCATCATTTGGATATGTACATTGAATGTAAGCACACACTGGCTACTGAGCAAGTAAATTGGGAGTTGGATTCACTCTCATTTGTAATTCACAGCTACAATTCTGTTTAGCTGAAGGATCAGTAATCCATTACATAAATTTTCAAAGACTTTAATGAGAAAACCCTCACTTCAAATTCATGTGCTTCAACATATTAAGGAAAAATTCCCTTCAACTGTCTGCTAAGTAGCACACATAAAATCTTCAGATGTTAATACTCCTGAGGGAAGATTAATTCACCTTCCTTGCACAACATCTATATTCATTAACATACACTATTCTCTAACAGTAGCATCTTAAGGAATTCATTTTTAGTTAACAGAGTAAGTTAATATTAACAGAATAAAAGCAACAGTGCCTAAAAAATTAGATTTACAGTCCCTCACTGGACATCTGAGTAAGTTAAGCCATAAACTGCTATTTGCTAATGACTTTATGTGCACTTTCATGTATCTTCTCTTATGATTTCTCTTATGATGGCAGAGGGGTCCAGGAAGGCTGGGTGCTCTTCAAGAGGGAAATCTTAATGGCGCAGGAACGGTCTGTCCCCACGTGCCCAAAGACGAGCTGGCGGAGAAGAAGACCAGCCTGGCTCAGCAGAGAATCGTGGCTTGATCTTAGGAGAAAAAAGAGGGTTTATAATCTTTGGAAAAGTGGGCAGGCCACTAGGGAGGACTTTAAGGATGTAGCGAGGCTGTGCAGGGACAAAATTAGGAAGGCCAAAGCTCATCTGGAGCTCAATCTGGCTACTGCCGTTAAAGATAACAAAAAACGTTTCTATGAATACATCAACACAAAAAGGAGGACTAAGGAGAATCTCCATCCTTTACTGGATGCGGGGGGAAACTTAGTTACAAGAGATGAGGAAAAGGCGGAGGTGCTCAATGCCTTCTTTGCCTCAGTCTTTAGCAGCAATACTGGTTGTTCTCTGGATACTCAGTACCCTGACCTGGTGGAAGGGGATGGGGAGCAGGATGTGGCCCTCACTATCCATGAAGAACTGGTTGGTGACCTGCTACAGCACTTGGATGTGCACAAGTTGATGGGGCCGGATGGGATCCACCCAAGGGTACTGAGAACTGGCAGAGGAGCTGGCCAAGCCACTATCCATCATTTATCAGCAGTCCTGGCGATCGGGGGAGGTCCCAGTTGACTGGTGGCTAGCAAACGTGACGCCCATCTACAAGAAGGGCCGGAGGGCAGACCCGGGAAACTACAGGCCTGTCAGTTTGACCTCAGTGCCAGGGAAGCTCATGGAGCAGATCCTCCTGAGAGTCATCACGCAGCACGTGCAGGGCAAGCAGGCGATCAGGCCCAGTCAGCATGGGTTTATGAAAGGCAGGTCCTGCTTGATGAACCTGATCTCCTTCTATGACAAAGTGACGCGCTGGGTGGATGAGGGAAAGGCTGTGGATGTGGTCTACCTTGACTTCAGCAAGGCTTTTGACACCGTCTCCCACAGCATTCTCCTCAAGAAACTGGCTGCTCTTGCCTTGGACTGGCGCACGCTTTGTTGGGTTAGAAACTGGCTGGATAGCCGGGCCCAAAGAGTTGTGGTAAATGGAGTCAAGTCCAGTTGGAGGCCAGTCACTAGTGGTGTCCCCCAGGGCTCGGTGCTGGGGCCGGTCCTCTTTAATATCTTCATCGATGATCTGGACGAGGGCATTGAGTGCACCCTCAGTAAGTTCACAGATGACACCAAGTTAGGTGCGTGTGTCGATCTGCTTGAGGGTAGGAAAGCTCTGCAGGAGGATCTGGAGAGGCTGCACCGATTTGCTGAGGTCAACTGCATGAAGTTCAACAAGGCCAAGTGCCGGGTCCTGCACCTGGGGCGCAATAACCCCAAGCAGAGCTACAGGCTGGGAGAGGAATGGTTGGAGAGCTGCCAGGCAGAGAAGGACCTGGGAGTGATGGTGGATAGTCGGCTGAATATGAGCCAGCAGTGTGCTCAGGTGGCCAAGAAGGCCAACGGCATCCTGGCTTGTATCAGGAACAGTGTGACCAGCAGGGCTAAGGAGGTGATCGTCCCCCTGTACTCAGCTCTGGTGAGGCCGCACCTCGAGTACTGTGTTCAGTTTTGGGCCCCTCGCTACAAGAAGGACATGGAGGTGCTCAAGAGAGTCCAGAGAAGGGCTATGAAGCTGATGAGGGGCCTGGAGAACAAGTCCTACGAGGAGCGGCTGAGGGAGCTGGGCTTGTTCAGCCTGGAGAAGAGGAGGCTCAGGGGTAACCTTATCGCTCTTTATAGGTACCTCAAGGGAGGCTGTAGTGAGGTGGGGGTTGGTCTGTTCTCCCACGTGCCTGGTGACAGGACAAGGGGGAATGGGCTTAAGTTGAGCCAGGGGAGTTTTAGGTTAGATGTTAGGAAGAACTTCTTTACTGAAAGGGTTGTGAGGCATTGGAACAGGCTGCCCAGGGAAGTGGTGGAGTCACCATCCCTGGAAGTCTTCAAAAGACGTTTAGATGTAGAGCTTAGGGATATGGTTTAGTGGGGACTGCTAGCGTTAGGTCAGAGGTTGGACTCGATGATCTTGAGGTCTCTTCCAACCTAGAAATTCTGTGATTCTGTGATTCTGTGATTTATATTGTATTTTAAAATTTAGGCTGTCTACAGATTAGAGGTATTCGATCTCTGTCTTTTTGCCCTTCTCCTTGAAAAGGTGGGGATTGCAATGTCAAACTTGCAGGCAGGGAGAACAAAAGCTAGATACAACTGTTTTAGAACAGGGTGGTAGCAGGGTAACAGGACAGGGATTAATGGGGTTAGGGGGATGAGAAACACTGCAGAGGGACTGAGTACTTGCTGAAGACTTTGCAAAAGCCTGACCAGAGCATTTCCAAGCTGTTTCCATCTCTTGATTTTTGCTTTTATTAATGCTGCACCTGACTTCTCAGTTGTACTGGAGTAAATCTGGAGTAACTCCACTGAAGTTATGTTACTGTAAATAAGCTGGAAGGGACAATGGTACAAAAGCCAGCTCTGTAAAGGGATTAGCTGAACTCTGTTTATGGCAGATGCTGAACATGCACGATGAAGTACAAGCCTTAGATACTGGCTGTATGTGCTAAACATTGTGCACTCAAGTTTAATTTAAACATATGCTTAAAAAGAGGAAAATGCTTAACTGATTTAATGAGAAAGAGTTTTGTAGCTGTGGTTTTCTATCTAAAGTTAATTATCTAAATCCCTTTAAATTAAGTGGCCTTGTTTCCATAGTTACTGATTACCAACATATGCTCGTTGACTTTATACAGAGATGAAGCAGCTTATTATTTAAGTGTATACACATCTAATGCCCAAATTAAAACTACTTATCTCTTTTATAACAATTATAAATGCCTTTATTATCTTTATTTCATTGAATTCTGATGTGTTGATGTCATAAGATTAGTCTTATAATTAAAGGAAAAATATCAACATGCTGTAAACATCAATGGACCAACACTATTGAAGAGTAGCATGCTGTTCTAATACTGTTGAAGAGAGGACATTGCTAGCTCCTCTGTATAATTCAGTTCATGAACTTAGCATGTTCTGGAGTAGCCAAAACCAATTTCTTTATGTGTTTCCATTTGTTTCTATTATGACAACTTATATTGCTTGTATTTTTAATTATTATAACTTTATTATGACAAATTATATTGCAACTCTACTTTTCTAAAATAGAAATCTTCCTTTAAAGTAATTGTGACTTCTTAAGAAAAGAAGCAAAATGAGACACAGACAAGTCTTAATGGAGGCAGACTGTAAACCTATGTATCTTAGTTTTGTAGCAGAAAGAAGTGGTGGAAAATAACAGTGGGCTCCTAAGTAAAGACTGCAGTTTCAGTTGCAGGATGCTATGTGTTGTGAAGCAAAGACATTTAAACTCTAACCACTTCCTGTATTATGCAAGCATTAACTCCTTGTCACATAGGCACTTCAGGAAGCTAGAGTACAAGAGAAATCTCCTTTTTTTTTTTTTTTTTCTTTTTTTTTTTTTTTTTTTAAATAATGTAGAACTACTCCACCCTGCTGAATTGCACAGAATTGCATTTTTTATTTTTTTTTTTTTAATTTTTCCCAAAGATGCCAAAAATTTAAACTGACATATCTCATGCAGCTTTATCTTGTAAAATTATTTGCAGCCTGGCCTCATTTTGCCTGGATATCTGCCAGTTTGCTTAGATGATAATCTTTTGAGTCTTTGACTGTATTTGTATACTGACTTGTGCAATGGTGTTCTTACAGCTGTCTGAGATTTCTTTGAATTACTGCACAGCAGAGATTTCTAAAAAGTTTCTGAAGATAAAGCCCAAATGAAGATGTAGGATATCATGGTAGCTGGGAATTATGCAAGAGTAGTAGGGACGCAGTTAGATTTTTGGTAAGATGCAAATACATGAATTACTGACTGGGAGTCAGTAATCACTATTTAGATTTCTTGTGTAACTTGTATTTTCTTGTGTCTTTACATGGCTGAAATGGAAGAGACTTTCGGCTCTTTTACTGTGGAGTTCAAGGCAAGAAAAAAATACAACAAAACACCTTCTTAATTACCAAGAACTCAGTTGGTATTGGGCTTGCACAGAGCTACAGGACAGTGAAAAGAGCAGACAACTGCTACCATGTGTTTTTACAGAGAACCTGAGCTCAAATCAAGTGTCAGAAAGGTGGGCTGGTTAGCAAATGATCAGTTAGTAAGTTCTTTAATTGGCTAAATACTTACTGTGCTGCTAAGTCCATGAGAGTCTCAGATACCTTCAGTGAGACTGGGAAACTTGGTTTATGTACATATACGCTTAGTTGAGCGTATTCTCTGTTTTCCTATTGGACTTTTCTCACCTTATTTATCCATTTTCTTTATGTTGTTACTCTCTCCTCCATTCTCCTCTATTTCTCCTTGTTGCCGTGGTCTCACAAGCTCAGTTCTTCAAGCAGAAAAAAGCTCTTTGAGAAAAACACCAGAGTCAGGCAATAAAAGACATTAATCATCTTTCTTTTGACAGTCTTACCTGTACTCTTTCCTCTGGTATACCTCCATAGATAAAAACTGCAGGCATTCCAAGCCCATAATTGCTTCAGACAGATCTGCAACTCATATCACTCCATCTTTCCCTCCAGAATTACACTACCTTGGCCTAGGATAGGCAGAATTCAGCTTTAGATCAGTAACAGTTCTGGTAGATCTTGGTTTAAATTGTAGAGGAATGTAAGATAGAACCTGGAAGAGTGCTTCTTTTCCAGGAAGGCACAAGATACTCTTCAATAAGAACGTGGCAAAGTTCTTGGTGATGGGACTTTTGGTGAACAGCTACCTTCTTTTGTAGTTTTCTTTTTCTCCTGAATGCCTTTTTCTAAAGTCTATCTAATGGACACCAGTCACTATAGTATCTCACTTTACTGACTGGAGAAGTACAAATACAATACCTTTAACAGTGTTTGTAATAATGTCCCATGGCTGACTTTAACCCTAACACTAATACTAACCCTAATTTTTTACAGAAGAAAAAAAAAAAAAAAAAAGATAAAATTTTACTGTAATAAAAAATAGAAATATATCTTACACCAGAAGAATTACAAGGTATATCCATAATTTCACCTGTCCCCTATAGCCCTGTGAAGTGCCGTTCTCTTTCACTTTCCGTGAGGGAGTACAATTCTTATGTTCATGTTTTTATTAAGCACTGTGTTTGTAGGTGGCTTTTCCTGTCTCTGTGGTTTAATTAAACAGTGCTTTCTGATAATATGCAGCAGCTTTTGTGGTGTCAATTGGAAAGGAAAAAACACTGAGCAGTGATGTTCAATTGACATCGTAAATAGCACATGCATACATCAATTAGATGCTAATTTGAGGAATGGCAGGTTGTTGACTTCAGGACTGCAAAATACGTTCTTATTTTCTTTCTTTTGGTGTAGAATTCCAGTAAACAGAACAACAACAATGCATAGGAAATATGCTGCAAATATTACTGCTGTGCCAGAAGTAGTGAAGAAGGAATTCACTGTGTACTCCCTTTCAGTGTTATTTGTGGTCTCCAAAGAGCAAGGAATTTATCTAATCAAAAGGCAGGTGAAATTATGCTCGTATGTCATTATGGTAACAAAATGATTTACACAGCATTGATTTGGACAGACTGTCAAATAAAACAATGCAGAAAGGCATTGCAGCTGTGCTGAGGACATATACAGACACTTGTCTAACCAGTTAATGTCCAGATGCATCCACTCTGAGTTTGTGAGGATGCCTGGTTTACAAAATTCTTATTAGCAGGCATTCACTTTGTTCAGAGATTCACTCTAAATGTCACGTTTCAGAAGGTTATGTATTCATGATAGTTTACTGTAATATGAGAACTTTGGTCATTCCTTAGACAAATGAGGAAAGGGCCTACCCAGATTTCCAGTCCTTGCTGTTCCCACTGTACTGGGCAATGATCTGCCTACTGTTTTTAGATATCAAGTTTTCAGACATTTGGGGTGACACCTTGGTGACAGTGATGCTGTTAAGGCTGGGAAATTCTTGCACAAAGAGTACAGCAAAAATTTTGAAAACTTCAGGCCTCGTGGCTCCTGTTTTGTGCTGTTGGACACAGAAGAGCAGGAAAGCAAGTCAGACTGGCTGCTGAGTTATTGGAGAAATCTGCACGTGGGCAGAGCTGGCACAGTGACTTGCTGACAAGCTTCCATTTGCCTTAGGTGTAGAATGCATGGCTGAGAGAAGTCCTGGGTGTCTGATAACCCCAGATGCTGGAAAGCCTCTTGTATAAGCCAAGATGAGCTAAGGTGAGAGTAATTATACCCCTGGGACTATACAGCATAGATGCTGTATGGGATTCTGGCATTTGTTCTTGCATGTGGAGATGGTAGAAATATAAAATTTGCAAAGATATGTAGGAAAACATCAGATAGACAGACTAACTTGTCTGCAATGACTTGCCTCCTTTTGCCATCAGAGAAAAATTTAATTGCCAAGCTAATTTGTCTTTTTAACTCATTTTAAGAGGTCATATATGAAGTCATTGCTGAGGATACAGCCATCCTAGAGGAACCAGTGCCAGAATCCTTTTGTCTATCTGTTAACTGTGTGTTTCTGAAATAGCTGTCCAGGTGCACCAGGTCTGCCTATGTGTGGGTATGTGAACGAGCAGGTTCTTACTTCAGTGACTGGCTGGCGTGGGTGAGGAGGCTTTTTCCTCCCTCTGTATCCAAAGGTGTTCACCTCAAAGGACTCATTTAATGGAAATCATACACACACATATGAACATGCAAACATGCAAACACATGCACACACCGACATACAACTAGATTTCTATGTAAAGAAATTTTTATGTAATTGAGATTTATGTGTTCAAATGATTTTTTTTTTTTGCAGAAGGTGTTAGACTTTTATGAAATTCTCACAGTATTCTTGTGGTTTTACATCCACTGTAAGATCCATTCCCATATCTATTCCTATAAGTGCTAATCTGACAATAAGTAAATGAATAAGGCTGAAGCAGCTCTCCTTTTAAAGAGAGATGTATAATGGATGTGTAAAGGAGTAATGTATAATTTAATAAAAGCTCTACGATGTAATCTAATCTTGCACAAAATGTTAACGGAGTGATTTGATTTGAATGATATGTTCACAAACTGTACATAAAGTTCCTAAATAGCTGTATGACTAGCACTGTTCTTATTTTTAGGTACTAGTAAGCAATGGATACAGAAGATCTTGCCTTGCTTTAGAGGTCTGTTTTCTGTACACAAGGGCATAGAGGGGCAGAAGGACAAAAATCCTAAGGAACACAGCCCCAAGTGACAAAGTATTATGTGGAAAAGCTAGCCTACATGCTGTTCAGCATAAAGAATAATATCCTAAAAATACATTCTAAAATTATGTAGTAAATCCTGTTATCTGTATGCTACCTAGATTTTGTGTTTAAGAGTACGAAAACACTCTTAACCTAACACCTTATCCTGATGCTAACACAATACTCGGAACACCATTAGCTTCCATTGAGATTTGAAAACCATAAATCTTGTAAGAACCACCAGAAACAAACATGTACTGTATAAATCAATCACAATTGTTATTTGTCAGGTGGAAATGACTAGACTGTCATTTTTAACTTGCCTGTAACTAGCGGATAGGTACCAGTTTTTAGATTACTTAAGGAAAGTGAAAAATAATCTACAGCATAAAAGCTACATGAGAATGCATCTGTTGAGCAATGTCTGCTTTTCAAAATAAATATTTTACAATGTATACAATGAAAATGGATTTTCTAAATGTATTTTTTCAAAATGTGTATTGATGGATGAAACCTTTGTAAAAATGAGGCATTCAGATTTCCAAGCCTCTCAGCTCTTCCTCACAGAAAAGATTCAAGCAGACTCCTGTCTGCTTCCATTGCAACTGCATATGTCTGTCCCTTTCATTCAGTGTGACTGTAGCTTTAATCAGAGCCCAGACAGAACTATTGTTTGAATTCTGTAAGAAGGAAAAAGAAACTAAGCTTGTACAGTTTGAGCAAAGATCAAGTTTACCCCTACACTTCAAAATTATAGTGGACTTCCACAAACAAAAAAAAAAACAAACAAACAAAAAAAAAAAAAAAAAGAAAAGAGAGAAAAAAAAGAGAAAAAAGATATTTTCCTCCAAACTACCTCATGAAAATTTTCATCTGCTGCAGTATACCATGATGAGATGTATTGTTTAAAGAGTAGGAGGAATTTATAATCACAGGTGAAGATGTTATATATGTATGAGCTATTAATAACATGAAGCTTGTTTATCTGTTTTGTATTAAAGGATATCATAATTTCTGTCCAGTACTTCCATTTGAAGTATCTGTACATTAGAAAACCTATGCATAGGAATAATTCCAGGGCAGCTCATGCAGATTTCATATTTCTCTCTCATTGCAGAAATGTTATCTGTTCAGACAGAGTACAAGGAAGAGTTGCTATCGGGAAACTGACTGATTTATCCCATACAATTTATATATATCTCCAAGGTTGCTCTAAATCATTCACAGGAGATATCCACTTATCTTCTTTGTAGCAGAAGACTTGTCAGCTACCTAGATCAGATGATTAGCCACCAGTGCAGCTCAGACAGCATTAAGTGAGGTGCACCTCATTTCAAATGATCAGAAATGAATGAAAAAAGGAGTAAATTCTACAAAACTGGTGTGAAAGGAGAGACTATTGCATGTTTTCATACGTATGTAAAAAGAATAAAGTTTTAAATTTAATATATATTCCACTGGTGGAAAACATTAATAAACATATCTGCAGAAGAGTAAAGGGTGAAATTGAATTTAACAATAGTCCTTTCAGACAGGAAACACAGTATAAGAGAATTTTAAAAGCATAAGACTGTTCAACATGTCCACTTCTGTGGATCTCCTGTTGATAGCAGGGTGAACGCTGTGCAGCTGGGGGGCTGGCTAGAAGGAAGCTGAGACACACTGAATGTTCTAATTATAAAGTCTTGGTGTGTCTTTCCACTTTGATGCATAATCTCCTTTGTAGTACTTCTTTTTATTTTGCCTGTGGAGTTAGTTTTGTCATGATCACGTGGAAACAAAGAGGAATATTTGGAAAATCAAAGCAAATACACAGTATGAACCTGTAGCATTTTAAAAATAAGAAAGCAAACATCATGTGCCAAAATAATGTAGGAAAGTTGGAAGCAATTCCATTCTAGGAAGCATAGTCTAACAGTTAAGAGAAGGTGGAAGTGCATGGTTTTCAGGATGTTACTCTGGGTACAAAAAGTACCTAGGTTTCCCAACTGATCTCCAGTTTCTGTTCTTCTTGATAAGAAGCTCCCATGTTGTATAGAGTCACACAGGTTCTGTGAAAATGTCATGAAATTCTATTTACAAAATGTTAACTACATTTTCAGGAGAAGAAACTTCTTTAGTGTTTTGTCACCTTTATTTATTTATTATTATTATTATTAATTATTTTTACTTCTACGTCTCCATGTACTTGTAAATGAAATTATTTGAACTGAATTATATAAGCATCATGATTACCCATTTTGACTTTTGATGTGTTTCTGTAGTGTGGCGGTTTTTACTCAGCTGTGCAGAGTAAAACAACTGCTCCATCACTCCCCCTCCTCAGAAGGAAAAGGGAGAAAATATTATGAAAAGGGCTCAGGGGTTGAGATAAGGACAGGGAGATCAATCTGCGATTATTGTCACAGGCAAAACATCCTCAGAGTAGGGAGATTAATGTAATTTGTTGCCTATCACTAACAAGGTAGAGCACTGAGAAACGAAAAGCAACATAAAAACACCTTCCTCATCCACCTTCTTCTACCTCCTACCCCTGAGTGGTGCAGGGGAATGGGGAATGGGGGCTGTGGTCAGTCCCTGACGCTTCGTCTCCGCTGGCTGCCCACAGCTCTCCAATACCTGCTCCCACACGGCTCTGTCCCATGGGGTCCATCCCCCAGGAGCAAACTGCTCCAGCACGGGTCCCCCACGGGTGGGCAGCAGCTCCCCCCAGGCCCTTTGCTCCTGTGTGGGCTCCTCTCCATGGGCTGCAGCTCGGGCCCGGGGCATGCTCCTGTGGGGGCTCTCCATGGGCCGCAGCCTCCTCCAGGCCACATCCACCTGCTCCACCAGGGCTCCTCCATGGGCTGCAGCGTGGAGATCTGCTCCATGTGGGACCCATGGGCTGCAGGGGGACAGCCTGCTCCAACAGGGGCCTCTCCACAGGCTGCTGGGGAACTGCTGCTGCCTGCCTGGAGCACCTCCTGCCCTCCTGCTGCACTCACCTTGGGGGCTGCAGGGCTGGTTCTCATTCCTCTCTCCCAGATGATGTTGTGCAGCAGGTTTTTTTTTTTTTTTTTTTTTTTTTCCCTTTCTTCAATTTGCTCTTACAGAGGTGCAAACAACATTGTTCACTGGCTCAGGTCTGGGCAGCAGCAGGTCCTTTTGGAGCTGGCTGAAACTGGCCCTTATCTAACATGGTGCATCTTCTGGATTCTTCCAACAGAAGCCACCCCTACAGCCCCCTACTACCAAAACCTTGTCATGTAAATCCAATATATATAGTCACATTGGTTATTTGGGGGAACAGCTGATATTATCAGCATAATTTTTCCATTATTTTTATTTAAAAAATTAGGAAAATCACAGGACATTATGGCTAGCATTTTCAAAGCAGCCAACACTTAGCTATTTCTATATGATTTGCAACAGGTCTCTTACATAAAAAATTTTGAAGCATCTCTATTATGTTGAGTGTTTGAGTCTCTAGATCCAGTTGATGATTCCTCTTACTTTCCAATCAGCTATACATCCACCATGACTACTGAAAATGTAGTAGCTTAGCGCCACTAAAATTGTACTGAAAGTAGTTGCATAATGGAGATTTAAATATTAAGTTTTTCCAAACCAGGATGCTTCTAAAATGCATTTGGCTGTGCAACTTGAAATCAGCCAGTGAAAGAAATCAGGTGCCTGTCTTCTCTGGTCTAGTACTAAACCCACTGGCCTGTTCATCAGAAGTTTTCAAACAGCTTTCAGTTTGACAGTAGATGGAAATGGTGGTTTTTTACCTGTTAGAGATTTTCACTCAGCTAAGCAGCAGCCATTACACTGTAAAAACTCTCTCTATTGGTTTAGAAAACAATGCCAGATAATGAACTGAGTAATCATGTTTTATCCAGTTACCTTGTTCAACGGACATCCTGGAACTGGCGAACCAAGGTTAATTTAGAAAATATTTGTTCTGCAAGTGACTTCTCCCCAGCAAATCAGTTCTGTATCATAAAGAAGCTTTTTTTTTTTTTTTTTTTTTTTCTTTTTTTCCTCCCCTTCCATTTGTTTGTGTATGTTTCATTTTCATGGTGTTGATGGTGTTGTACTTAGCTATCCAAAATGCACTTTCTTATCTATGCTGTACAACACCATTCAAGTCTGGGATAAAAATTAAAGCAAAATAAAGCTGATGAACATTTTAATTGCAGTGGTGGTAAATTAAGTTCCCAAGACTCATATTAAGATGGCTTTGCTTTTATTATTCATCCTGTGTTTGTTTAAGGGTTTTCTCACATGCCCTTCAAAAACAGTCAGAAGCACTCAGATCATGGGACAGGGGGGTTAGAATCCAAATGGAACTTGAAAAAATGAAGATAGAGCCAGAGAGATCAGGAAAGGATTCTCTCAGTACAAATGCAAATCTTAGTCTTAAAGAATTGCATAAATAAAGAATGAGGCCAGCTGCTGAAACTGCATTTCTTGCATCTTGGGGTTATGGTGGATGCTGAGCTGGACAGGAGTGTCAGTATGATATCACTGTGGAAAAACAAGCACCAGACTATACTGTATAAAGCAAGACATGAATGGTACTTGTGTTCTACCCAGCAGTAGGTAAGAAGATTTAGAATTACTGAAAACATTACACATGAAAGAAATGAGAGTGATCAAGTGTGTACAAGATAAAATGAATGAACTGAGGGTTTTAACTTGAAGAAAGCAAGATAGGGGTGGTTGGGAGAAAGAAGGGGGTAGAAAGGCACTACATTTTAAGCACACAAAAAATGATGGAAAGACGAACGACATAATTTTTCTATGATTCTATAGATATTAGGAAGAAATTCTTTCCTATGAGGGAGGTAAGGCATTGAACCAGGTTTCCCAGAGAAGCTGTGGATGATCCATCCCTCAAAGGGCTTAAGACCAGGCTGGATGGGGCTTTGGGCAACCCAGTCTAATGAGAGGTGTCCCTGCCCATGTCAGGAGACTTAGAACTAGATGATCTGTGATTCTATAGATTCTATGTTTCTATATTTTTCCTCCCTCTTTCCATGGCACAGATACTTTCCATGTCTGTAGCGTCTGTAGTGTCTGTTTAATCAAGATATTGAATAGAGAAATTATCAAATCATCCTTAGCAGCTCTCTGACTTGCCTTCATAATGGCCTTTCTACCTGACTGTTGCCTTGGAAGAATAGGATGCCTGGGTGGTCTAAACATGAGGGTATTTTCTAGAAATATTAGAAAACACCATGAGTGAGGCCTAAAGAATGAAATCCTGTCTTTAGCCACAAATTCCATATAGAAAAATAACAGCATATACTATATATATATATATATATATATTTTTTTTTTTTCTGTGATAGAAGTGAGACATTAAATCTAGTCTTCATTTGTAATAAACCCCTGATATTGTTCCTGACATTATCAGCATGTCAGCTTCAGTAGGATAACCTAAAACTACCAAGCTCATATTTACAGATATTAAAAGAAAAAGAACCAAAATTCTGTCTGACTTTTCCTCCTAAAAGGATCTAGTAATACCTTGTGACTTCACTGATCATCACTTATGGCTCAGCATGAACAAGCATTAAGATAAATTTGAACCAGGAATTTAGAGTAAATATTTATCATTCCCATAATCATCCTAACCTTCTCTGAATTATTTAATTTCTTTGTTCTGGTCTAATTGGTGTGGGTTTGCATTACGTTATTGTGCCTAAATGAAGAAGCAATGTAGAGAGCAACCAGCAATATTTTGAGCCATGAATGGTTTCATTTAAAAAAATGATTTCAGTGCCAATAATCTGTAATTTTTAGCAAGTTTTCAGTCTTTCATATCATTAAAGCATAAAGGAAAGTGCATTTTGCAACAGAAAACAGTGGTGAGCAAAATAATGTGACACATATGGGAGTCTGAAATTCTTAGAGGCAGTTAAAACAGTCACACAGTTAAGGTAACAGCTATATGAGCTTCAAAGAGACTGCAGCAGCTCATAAAAAAACATCCTGCTGAAGGGAATTCGGTTCAGTTGTACCATGCTGCTGTTGTTATTTCAACCTTCAGTGACTTTTTAAGCAATTTTTACAGATCCAACAATATTTGATAGAGCTGTGAGTTATAACCTTTCGTACCCGGCCTTTTTCAGCCCACACTGCTTTTGTAGCTGTGCAGAGACCACGTGTCCTGCTTTGGATCCAGCTTCACCACACTGGTGGCTGCATCTTGGATCAGGAAGCAGGTAAATACAATCTATGTGGAAGAGTCGAAGTCAGGGCATTACTGAGCAACCCTAAGACAAAAAACTGTAGGGAATCAGGTTTCATCTGTACTTGCTGCTCATGAAACTACTTGTTTTTCAGAGATCAGTCAGTATGCCAGAAGGATCACGGATAGCTTTTTGTTTGTTTGTTTGTTTGTTTGTTTGTTTGTTTTTGTGGGCATTTTCTCTCTTTCTGGAGGTTTTGTTCTGTATTCAAAAACAAAACAAAACAAAACAAAACAAAACAAAACAAAACAAAAAAACATGTTGGCTCTCTGTAACAAATGGGCTGATGCACATCTGCACTTCAACTCACAGGCTGACCAGCAGTTTATTGTAACATTGTCTAGAGCCAAACAAATGGGACTAATTCTCCTTCCCACCCTGGCCAAGCCCAGATTGCTGAGCTTGGTGCCAGAAGACTCCTGAGGGAGGCAGAGTCAACTTCCCCTGGGTCACAGACACTCCTTGTCTATGGCATGGTGTGATACCAAGGCTGTCATAGCCCTTCCTGTCATTCTGCCTCTTCTGTGGTGAAAAAACAGCAAGAAGACCATGTAACTTCAGAGCCATACTTCCTGTTTTTCCTTAGCTTGTCTGTTCCCCATCAGCCAATAAACTCCCCAAGTCATTATTCTTCACTGATTTGACTGGTGATGACCCTTTCTGCGAATGTCTAGAAAAGGGAAAGACTGATTGCTCAGGCATAAACATGTCCATCATGGCAAGAAGGTTTAGGAGAGTGTGGAAGCTAGCCAGGAGTTAAGGGTGATCTTGTAGTTATGGAAATGTAAAAATGGAGAAAAAATAAGTAAGGTGATGGAGACAGTTCAGGTATCAATAGTCTCTGTGTTTCAGTGTTTCTGACCTTGCAGCTGGGGTAATGCCATGTCTCTACTTCACATATCCTAAGCAAGAAATATTTAATTAGACTAAGATAGTGTTGCAAACTGGGTGTATGTTTCTAGATGAACCATACATGCAAGAACATATCTCCAGCTATTTTTTTATCTGCATTTTTAGAAATTTGAGTGATCTGAAGCTCACACTTGGGCCCTGATTTGGACTCCCTTTTCTGTGAGAAACAGAGCAGATTTTATGGCTCTTTCACTCAGCAGAGTAGAAGTCTGAATGCTGTCCCCTGATAATCAATTTATCTGGTTTTAATTTGCAGTTAGCAAATCCCACACTTTTATTTTTATTTTTATTTTTTTTTGTGGATGATTTGCATCCTACAGGGACCATTCACCGCCTCCACTCCCTCCCCCCATCCTCAAACTGATGTTGCAACTGGAATAATGCTTAGAACATTTATAGTTTTTTTTTTTTTTTTTTTTTTTTTTTTTTTTTTTTTTCCCATGCTTTTTATAAACAGTTTGTGAACAGCTTTTCCTTTTCCTGTTTCACTGTCTTTATTTTCAGGCCACCCAAAAGGACACTTCTTATTATTTAGGACTATTTAGCTTCCTCTGAAACCTGGCAGTGCGCTAACCTTGATTTCTTTACTCAAAAACAAATAATTTTTTTTAAAGAAATCCACTACTCTGAAAATCAGTTCAAAACCAGGCTGCAATGAACCAAAGCTGTAAATTGCATTCACTTCAGTATTTAATTAGGTTTAGAATATCACTGTTCAGTGGCCACTAATACACTTATTTAATATTACCTCTTCTTATTGTGTGGTATTCATTACAACACTATTACAGTCACTGCTACAACCTATTACCATTATTTGATCAATAACTGCAAAAATGTGGCCAGATTCTGCATGAAGGTATTGTGCAGATCATACCTTTAACGACCATATATATGTATACATAAAATATTTGAAATTAGTGAAATAGTCTGAAATAGTCTTGAAAAACCTCATAAACAGTTATGAATCAAAGACAATGGAAAATATAACACGAGATGTTGGTGTTTGCTGAATTGACTGTAACTGGTCTCATAGTTCCAGTGCTGAATTTGAGAGACTGTACTTTTCTAGACTTTGTCACTTTATCATTGTAAAGTGGTATTTGTAAAGGGGTTTTAGCTGCAAATGTTCTTGTAAGAAATAAAGATGGTGACAGTTGCCAGCAACTTCATTCCAGATAAGAAAATAAGTTTCACAATGGAATGAAATGTTATATGAGCAATAATACAGTAAGGATGAACGAAAGAACTGGAAAATATTGTGATTAACTGCGATTATGATATACTGTAGATGATTTTGTAAGCCTTTCGTGTTAATTCTGTGATCTTTGAATTCCATTTTTTAATTTTTCTTGGTGTGAATATATGAAGGAAATATATTTTAATCTGATATAACCACTTATTTTGAGATTATTTTAAATATCAAATTGACTAAGTCTGTTAGCTTTGTGTTGCTTTGTTAAGTAAATCAGACAGAACTTGATAAATTAATGTTATATAGCTATGTAAGTGAATGAAATGCAGCTGCAACTTGACTGGCAGTGTGTATGTATATGTAGAGATTATATATATATATGTATATGTAGATAATATACATTCACCTGCAAATCTAGTAGATGTGTGATTTCTCTCTTGCATACATGTACATGTACATGTGTACAGACACAGATTTAACACACTTGGTTTTCTTCTTTTTGGCTATGTCTGCCCTGGCAACTTTTGGCTTTCTCAGAGGCTAGCGTAGACCTAACCTTGTAGGGTATTTTACGTCATTACTTCTTGTTGAAAAAAACATATAATAGGATGGATAACATCTTTTTCTTGAGCTACAATTCACCTTTCCCAACTCGTTGCCTAGCCTTGATGAAATTTCACAGGACAAAAAAAGAGACTTCTCTAGCTTGTGGGGTTTTGCCCATAGAGTAGTGAAGTTATTTTGCAAATAATTGAATTCCTTTTTAAAGAAAACACATAAAATCTTATTTAATAGAAAATGTCAGGCAGCTGAAGCCTATAGGTTAGTAACAGCTTTCCAGTACCAAATTATCTGAATAACAAATAGAACAATAATGAATAACCATTCAAATGCTTACCTCAACTGCTGCTGAGTCACTGTACAAATACTTTGGACATATATCCTGTCTCCGAAGCTGCCCTATTTATCTACAAATTGTTTCCCAAGTGTCTTGGCTGGAGGGATATCAAGAGATCCACTAAAGACATTGTCTCGCTTGAAAGATGAATGACTGTACTGGACCATTTATAGCAGATGGCTGTCTTAAAATCTTCCAGTAAAGGTCTTTCTCCAGCATCCATAGGTAGCTTTTTCCAATGCTAGATTCTCTCTATTTTTAAAAGTTTACTCTTTGCAGCAGCATTTTTTTTTTTTAGAACAAATTAAATTACATATAAGAAGAAAAATGTTAAAATAACCACTAGTAAACAAACCATGAGATAAGTATTTTTATTTGTAAGGAGATTCATTTTATATTTTATGCCAGCTGATGTGGAGGAGAAACTCCTTTTGACTTCTCTGATATTGGAATATGGCTTCAGGGGATATACAATCATTTCAGGTAACAAAGGCCAACAGCCACAGAAAAACAATATTCATTCTAGAAAGATGTTCATTTTTGTATCTGATTTCAGTTCAGACTTCCCCTGTTGTGCTGCAGATATGTGCAACCAGTCCAGTGTCTCAGCACAGGCTGGTATGTGCCTGGTCCCCACTGCTGGAAAGGACTAGCAAGATGCAGGGGCTGCACACTGAGGAGTGATGGGGTATGTGGAAAGGCTCCGCAGTTGTCTGAGCACCCTCAGTCAAGTCTCACCAGAGTATGAAAGTAGCAGGAGGGCTAGAACATACAACAGTAACAGTATTCCTTAAATTCATTAATTCTATATCCTTTTGTTATGTCCTTTCTTTCTCCTTCAGGGCTCTGTATGCAGTCAAGTCCCACTGAAGTGGTTAGCATCTCTAGGAGATTGGTTGCATACTGACTGGTCCATTAATCTCCAGGCATGTCTTTATCTAACAAAATCTCTCTCCTTCTACAGAAGAGACATTACAAATGATCCTTTAAATAAGGATTTTCTAATATTAAAATGCACTTTTAAGACCTGCCTTCTGAAGTTGCAGTTGAAATAAGAAACTGGTACTTGGAGCGAAACAGCTGCGAGAAATAGGCCAAATGTATTTAGCCTGAAAGATGCAGCAAATTTAATGTAAAGCTATAACACACACGAGATTTATAATTTACTTCCTCTCTGAATCAGGAAATTCAGCCAGCAAAGTTGACAGCTTCACACTGATTTAATTAAACTTTTAAAAAGCTATCCCTTTCTCTCTGAGCATTATGTGTAGATGTCAGCCATCTTCCTTTTAGTTCATAATTTATAGTCATACTGAACATAAAGATAATGCACCTATTAGCTGATTTATCCCTGTAAATATTTTTACTGTGTTATAAATAGAATTATTTTTTATCCTAAACATTGATTTCTCCTTGTAAAGTGTGAAATAAACTACTAGTTTTATTTATATCAACTTTAATAATAGCAACTATTCCATGCTTGCCAGAAGCCCCATTAAAGACATGTCTTTTGACTCAGTAGTTCTAGTGATAGAATGAGTACCAGTTCCTAGCATCTGGACTTAAATTGATTTCTGAAAATTAAACAAAACAAGCTAAGAACTTCTTCAAAAGAGCATTTTTTTTGTAGTCTATCTAGAGTTTTGCAAAGTATTAAAGTTTCAAGCTTGAGCTTAAAAATAACTCTCCCTAAGACTTATTCCAATCAGATAGTACTCACAGCTTGCTAATTTGTGCATGAAGCACACATTATTTGAATGTGGCTTGTATCAGTGATTATGTGCTCACTTGATTCACCCAGCGATATATAATAATTGTAAATAATGCTTATCTAGAAGCAACACTGTTCTTGGAACAGAGTGCAAAATGATTCATGAATGGAAATGAGAAGAGAGGAGCAATTGCTCTTTTTTCAGTAGTAGCCTTACTACTTTATTTACCCACATCAACATCATGAGGTTGAGAGAATGGATGAGTGAATGAAAACTCTGGCCATATATTTAATATTTGTATCTTTAGTTTAGAAAATAACTTACCAAGCAAGCTGATGGAGTCTTGATTTATACTAAAATTTCAATGTGTCTAATAAAGTTATTCAAAAGTGTAATTTACTTCATGAGCAGTCTGGATCACAGCTTACAGAGGACAAAGAAAGGAGTGGACTACAGTGACTACAATGATTTACAAACAGGGATGAAAAACATTGCTCTGCTCTGAGGGCAACCAGGGTAATATCTTGAATAAAGAAGATGGTACTTCAGACTACATGCCTTATTTCTCCCCCTCCTAATCATTACAGTTTACATTCTTACTATTACCTGCAGTATATAGCAGGTAATCTTAATAGAACTGCACAGAGCATAAAACCAGAAATGGGCACATTTTGCTCAGTTTGTGTCTGGTGTCATGAAATTTGCAAAACAGATGATCATCAGAGGGAGGGAAGAAAGAAAACTGATACAGCCAGATCACAAAATGTCTGCTAATATTTACAGATTTATTGCAAAATGCTCAGTTATTTGTCATCTTGAAAAATATTGTAATAAAACCAGCAGCAAATGTCTGGAAATATCAGAAGAGGCTCGCAAGAATTAGGAATTTATATTCTATTAAATCAAATCAAAGCTAGGTATCTAGTTCACTTTGCCTCCAGTCCTAACTTTTGTATCTAGTATTATATGCAAAGATCATTTCCCTGTGATGGTGCAGCGCTGCTTTCATTGAGGAGGTGAAGCCATTCATAAACCCGAGAGCATGACTTTTTTAGCAGAATGTAATTTTAAAAAACTGCACCACTAATGAAAATAAAATTATATGCTTGAACTATAAGTAGTGGAGTTCAGTACAACGTTACCTATTTTCAGAACACAGCTACACAATTTGAAATTCCAAAGTAAAGAATGGTAAGCGCCAAGGAAAATCTAGCTGAAGTTTGTTGTGATTTATAGGTTGATAAAAAATAAAATCTTTATTTACCTCTCCCTCTCTCTTTCTCTCTCACTTTTATTATTTATTTTATTTTATTTTATTTTATTTTATTTTATTTTATTTTATTTTATTTTATTTTATTTTATTTTATTTTATTTTATTTTATTTTATTTTTAATTGTACGTACCCACATCATGCAAAGAGAATGTGCTGTGGAAATAAACTCTGTGGGTTAGTGAGAAACAATGTGTTCATCCTGCTCCCAGCTGCTTCATGAAGTGGAAACGCTGAGAGGGATGTTCCCTATCATCCCCTGTGGAAGAATGGGGTTGCTGCTACATGGCCTACACTGTGTATTCCAAACAGCCAAAAATAAAGATAGAATGTAGTCAGTATGAACCGGGAACAAGAAAGGAGGTGCCTGACTTGCTCCAGAGAATTGTCTTGGCTTGCTTTATCTACTGCCTGAAATGTGAAGAGTAATATCTCATCTCACCAAAAGTTCCTGCATTTACTTCTTAAAGAAGGATTAATAAAATTAAACTTCTGTGAAAAACAGTCCTCTTCAGTTACCTCTTTCAGAAAAGTCAATTATATTTTTCTATTTTGCTGTTTTGAGACAGTCTGATAGTGAGTCACTCTGGACATCTGGGTACATCTTACAACCCAAGAAGCTGTTGTAAATGAATCATTGTATGATGGCATCTTAATACCACATCCATCCCAGGAAATCTCAAGACAAAGTGAGATTGTTTAGATTGTTTGGCAGAATACTAGTGGGAACTAAGTACTTCTAATGCCTTTTTACAATATTTCCCTCCCCTCCCCCCCCCCGCCCCCCCTTTTTTTTAAGGAAAAAATGAATGATAGTTGCAATTGAATTTCTACTTTCTGTGGATGCTCTCCACCCTATTTCAATTGTTCATAACACTGAGAAGTCAGTTTGGAACTGAAAATTAGTAGGCTTACTCCAATTCAGACTTGTTTCTTTTTTCAGATTTATCTTCTTAGAAGTAGTTATAAGAATGGTCTCTTTATGATGCAAGAGGCCTAAAAGAGCAAGCCTTTCTTGAGTGGATGTTTCATCCATGGGTCCTGCTCTGGGATGGATTTGCTATCCAACCCTTTAAAAGCAGCTAATGAGCCCTGAATGCTGCTTAGTGCTGGAGAAGCCTTCCCAGATGTCAGCTGGTGGTAACACCTCCAGGACCAAGGTAGCATCATTGAGATATAAACAAGATCCTGCTGTGCTCCCATGTGTGATGCTCACCTCTTCTGCACCCACAACCAGGTTGAGGAAAATAAATATAAATTATTTTCCCAAGTCCTCTAACAGACAGATCAAGTGCATTTGCTGAAGTCTATACCACTGGTAAGCTCTGCAATGTGTACCATTGTCAGTGCCCTTTTATTGACCATGTTCAGCACAGTGTATTTCTTGAGCAGCTCACATTTCCTCAGGCATAGCACCATCCTTTGGAGGAGCAAAGCAAAAGGCATGGCCAACAGCAGTTTCATTTGCTTGTTTTTAATTTGCCTCTGTGTATTCATCTTACCCTGAAGGCCATTTGAAACTGCCTGGCTACCCTGAAGGGCTTTAGGCTGACCTAAACTCAACAAATCTTTTCATTTTCCTGAGATTCCTAAGGGAATTTCTCAGCAGTGGCTTCTGTGTGCAGCATTGTGTGGAGTAATGGACTAATGCAAAAAGTCACTTCTGACTTTGGGTGCCATATCTGTCAGTGGCTGGCCTTAATTAAAATTTATATATCTTACACAAGCAAAGCTATGTTACAAAAGCAGCACTGCCAGGATTTTTAATATGAGCAAAACAATGTATTTTTTTTTCTTTGTCTTGTGCTTGGAAATGACTGAATCATGCTGGCTACATTTTCACAAAAGTTTTTCACTAGAGGCAGATATCCAGATGAGAAAAATTTAATCCAGAAGTTTTATGACAACATGATAAGCAATGAAAAGAAAAAAAAGTCTTTTAAGGCACGCAGGCAGGCATCAAATATTGCAGGTACCCAGGCACCAAGGGGGCGTGTTTACCTGTAATACTATACTAATAAAACAAAATATTATTTAAATCTGATAATGATGTAAGGGAATATATATATATTTTTTTTTATATGCCCATTTTACAGGTGTGACAAAGATCCCCTGAATCCTTGTCCCAGCACTAAGAGTCCAAGACACTTGCACCTGGATGACAGTCTGCTGTGATTTATGATTGCCTGCAGAAGATGTAACTGTTCAGCTGAGCTTTTACTCCTGGATCCTAATGTTGTCTATCCCTCCAGTACCATGATGCACCCCAGCTGCATGGTATCATTTAGTGCATCTCAGCAGGCGAATCTTAGCTGATTTTATAGAAGAAGCCATTGACAATTGGCCTCATTGACTCTCAGACACAACTGAGGTGTGACTCATGCCTTAGTCAGAAGCCTGGAAGTGGCTTCTTCACTAAGATAGGATGTTCTCTACAGCAAGATTTTTCTGTGCACTACTCATTTGGCTTCTGAATAAAATTAGTTCCCCATATTTTCCAACTTCTACTTTCTAGTGAACATTCTAGGAAAATAACATATTGACACAAATACTTTCAAAACTGTTTTTTTTTTTTTAAATAAACAGAAGGATTGAAAAATGGTAGATGAGAGATTTGTAATGAAATCACACAACTTTTTTCACTCTTATCAGGTCACTTAAGGGATTAGCTATGTCATACCACTGGAAAGTGATGGAAGAACTGGCCTCAAAATGACAGTGTTCTGGCTCTATACCTGTGCCTGTTCTCAGAGATGTTTGCCTAATCTGTTCCTTTCAGCACCTAATGGTGATGATTCTCCAGCATGCACAGGTATTTAACACAATTTAGGATTAAACTTTTTATTCTTATTTTTTTTGGGTGAGTTTTCATGGCAGTGAAAGTATGGCGCTCTTTTGTCCTTATTGCTGAAGATAAGAACTATTTTCCCCCTCCTTTCTTGAGGAATCCTTTGGGCACCTGAAGGGATATAATTGCCCAGACAACCTAATTTCATTCAGCTGGTTCCTCCAGCTCAAGTTTTCTGATTCTCTGAGTGTCTGACTGTTCTTGTCAGTCTTCTTCATTTTGTTTACACAAAGGTAGTGCAGCACCTCAAATGGGGCAAGGGTTGGGGCTCTGACAATGCTAACTAGGGCAGAGAGATTGCTTCTCATCTGGTGGCCTATACTACTCCACCTTGGAGTACGCATTTTCTTTGCAATGTTATGATGTGATTCTTTTCCTGCCTGTGCTTCACAGTGATCTTTAGATCCTTTTCTTCAAAGCTGCTGCCCTGACTGATTGTTCCTCTGTCCATGCAGTTGACACTTCTTGCCTGCTTATGGTACCCTGCAGCTTTTTAGTTTTGTCAGAGGTGTTTTTATTTCTCATCATCAACTCTAACACAGTGGAGATCTCTGTCAATGTGTGACACTGCACTTGTAGTAAGTTCTCTGTTCTTCCCAGTCATCACTAGGAATATTCAACAGGACTGGGCCTTGGACAATAGTCTGATAACCATCTTGATGTTATTTTCTTGAGGAATATTTATATATAAATCTTGTAACTGAAATTAAATTTTGTGTTCTGCAATGCCTTCATTCTTCCTTTTACAAAAGAAAGAGTCCAATATCACCCTTTTCCAAATGTTTTGGCCCAAGAATTTTCAGAATTAATCACTAACTAGTTCTGAGGTTGCTTTGGCCAGTTATTTTTTCCATCTGAGTTTGTCAGGTTCACTTTTTTATTTTTATTTTTATTTTTTAATACTTTTTGAAGGACATGATCTAATCTCTAATTTGCTTTCAATGATTTAAATCTGATTTTTTTTTTTTTTTTTCACTGGCATTAGTCAGCTTTTCTGATATTGTAGTGAAGATTGATACCAAGAAGACAATAGGAGTTTTTTTCTCACTCAGAATCATTCAGCAATGCTTTTCCTTCCTGCTAAATATCCAGCCAGTGCTCCTCTCTATCTTCTTTCTACTTCCCGAACAAATTTGTTCATTTTGTTGTTATCTCTCCCTATCCCCTTTAGTGTCTTGCCTTTTCTGGTCTCAAACCTGCACGTTTTTTATGCATGTCCTTAGAAATCTGTCCTAATTCTCACTTTCTGCATATTTACTTTTTGTGTTTTATTTCAGTGTAAAGAAGACTCGGGTGCTCCTGCATCCATCCTGTATAATGGGCGATTTAATTCAGCTTCCACTTCTTCAAAGTACTAATAGATCTTTTAATTTCTTTATTCCTTTATGCTCATTTCTCTGGGCATTTGAAAGTATTTCTTGGAGACCAATACTTATCTTGTTTATTACGTTCCCTAAAATTAGTGTTTTATTCTTTTTCACCCCCATTTTTTAACCTTGTCATCCTTTATTGGTTCCCACCCTGCTAGGTTATAATCCAGACAAGTTTCCTGACCAGCCACCACTTTTTCCAATCATGAAAAAACCCTCTTGTTTGTCCCAAGTACTTTTTGAGTAGTTCATATTTTGGTGTATATATATATTTTTTTTGATATCTCATACCTAACACCTGTATGACTGTGCAACAAGGAAGCATCAGGATTACGTGCGGCAACATCTGTTACACTTGGCAGCCATGATGTACAGTGGAAATTGGACTGATTTCTTGTGAAGAGTGCCACAAATTCTGACTTCTCATAGACAAACAGTCTGGAAATATCAATACTCTTTAAGTAAATATTGCAGAATAATGCTGGACTGAGTAATAAAAACTACAAAACGAGACAGCCTGAACAGAGTGGGAATAGGATCAAACACATTGCTTTTCATAACATTTCATGCTCAGCACCTTCTAGAATAAACATACTGATCCTCTGAAATATAGGTCATAGAAAAAAGGAAATCAAGTGGTAATTTTGCACATGTTCACTGAGTAATTATGGGGAAGTTCTTAATAGAGGGCATGAATTTGTCTGATATCACATGCCTGCTATTAAATTCTAGCGTACCAGAGGGCTAAAAACAGAAATGAAAGTCATTTTGTGATACTTTAGAATGTCATGTGTTTGTTGTCATATGTTGACTGACACAATAGTCCGATGGTCTGATGGTGTGTGACGGCTACTGGTCTCGTAGCTAACTCTATTGAGGAAGCACGGTATAATTCAGTTAGTATAACCTGTGAACCTCAAATGCTTTGCTTTTAGGATTTAGATTCTTTAAACACAGCAATAGATATTAATGATTATTTCTGAGGAAAGTCTGTGAAGAAAGTTTGGGGGAATTAGGTCTTTTTACCCTGGAGAAGGGAAGGCTTGAAGGAGACCTTATCACAGAATTCACGCATTTAGAGGGCAGCTACAAAGATGGAGTTTCTCTCTTCACAAAGAGCCACCTGGAGAAGACAAGGGTCAATGGGTACAAATTGTACCAGCAGAAGCCACACCTTAATTTAAAAAAGAAACTTTTTACAGTGAGAACAACCAATCACTGACACAACTTCCCCAGAGATGTGGTAGAATCCTGATCAATGGAGGTTTTCAAAATGTGATTGGACAGGGTGCTAGATGGTCTCATCTACTCTCCCTTTTCCCATGAAAGGTTGGATATGGTGATCTTTTCATGACCCTACGAACCCTGCTCTATGATTCTATAAAAGCTCTTCAAAAACTTCAGTTAAATTTCAGAATAAATGTTAGATTCATCAAAACATTGTTTAGTCCTTTTGAACTTAGTCACATCTGATCAAAATCTATAGAGCATTGAGTAGTAATCACAAACATATTTTTGCTAAGCGGTTACTGCAAAGTACAGTCAAGACATACAGAAAATGTATGCACATGTCCATCCCCTAAGATGTTTTATTTATTTATTTATTTACTTATTTATTTATTTATTTATTTTTACCTCTAAATTTTCTCACTTTAATTTTATTTATCTAATTTTATTTTTAGTATTAAAGTTTAATCTGGGAGAATATTTATCATACCACAATAATGCCTAAATTACTGAGGTACTCAGACTTCACTCCATCTCTTCAAAGCACTTTGGAAGAGTGGAAAGAAATAAAATGCAATTGTGGAGTGCATTAAAGGTGCCTAAAGAAGGGAGAGTCCCAAAGATGGGGCTTGCCCTCTCATTTTCAAAAAGCCAGCCTACAAAGTTTCTGCTTTTCTGTTTACCCTAACTCACATTGTGCAAGATACCATCTTCTCAGAATATAATTTTATGAGCTAATTCCTGAACAAACAGACTCATTTTTTAGCAATTGTCTTTAGCTGCATTCCTGCTTTAGCAGCCTATATTTGTATTTATTTATTTCTGTTCACTTTAATATACAAAAGTGCTAGTATTGTATTTAAAGATGATTAGACCTTGAATATATATGTGATAACAGTTGTCTTCTTGTGGGGTAAAATATCAAAAAATATCTATATGCCATTGGTTTTAAATTTAGTTACTTATAAAAATATAGGTAACATTGGAAAAGTATTTGCTGTTTTTCCCTCCCAGTTATATTTAAATATTTAAGCATATACACTTGGTCAAGTGGAATCTGTCAGCAATGTCAGCAGCAGTTTTTCACAGCCAGTGTAGAAATATGATATTTTTATTTGAAATATATATGAAGAAAAAATATGTTAACTTAAAGGGATTTTCAGAAGTACTTTATAGCAATCAGGAACACAATATTCGTATGTAACTCCAAAGAAACATTTCCTTACTTACAGCTAATGGAGGCCACCACAACCTTTAATAGATTTTTATCCACATTAATGTTCTCAGGAGATAGGAAATGTAACTTCATTTAAAGATAGGGACGTGACAAAAAAAGTGATTCAGTGTTGTTTTCATTTTATTGTGATATTTTGCAATAACTGGTATTTTGCTGGAAAATTCCTAGATCTTGAAAACAACATTAAAAGAATTGTAAATAAGTACTTCAATGTGTGAGGTAAAAAAAATATAACCAACCAACTGAAAAAAAAAAAAAAAGCAAAGCACAAAATCAACAGCCACCCCCCCCAAAAAAAACACAAACCAAACCAAAACAAAACATTTTTTCCTTCGTTTCCTGTTTTATTTATTTATTTTTATTTATTAATGTTATTTTTCCAGGGGAAGATGAAATCATGAAATGCTAATGAGTTTTGGATGTTTTACTGAGACAACTCTTGTGATTAATATGAAAAAATAATAAGATAGAGTGACAACTTCAAGACTTTAATGGTTTTCTTCAAGATTTTGAGGCTCAGAAACTGCATTGTCATTTACACTCCTAACCAAGACAAGTCTGAATACTGTCAAGAATAGAGATTGTATGGCCTCTTGGTCAAATTGCTAAGTGCCTAACCACTATCACCATGAAAATTGTTTGTTTTTTCCTTTGTTGCGGGGTGTGGCTGTTGCCCTTTCCTTTCCCTGTGCACCTCTGAGAAAGGTCTGTCTCAGTCATCCCTGTTCATGAGCTGAACACAGCAGTGGGTCCCCTCTTGGCCTTCTCTTTGAGCTAAGCAAGCCCAGATTCCTTGGCCTCTCCTTGCACAGCATCAGTCTGGTGCAGTGGCCCTTCACTGGGCTGATGGCAGTAATCACTTCTACCTACCTGCCGGCTATGCTCTTGTTAATACAGTCCTTCATGCAGTTTACCTTCAAGAGGTAGCTTCTTAAAGGGGATTCTTACAATGCAAAACTTAAATCAAGTTCTTTGAAAAATCAAAGCTTATACATCCCTTTTTTTGTTTTGAACAAATATGTTATTTGCAGAGCTATATTTCTCTGTAGGAATTAGGCAAAATATGACACTCTTCATTAGATTTGATTTGCTTATTTGCTCGACTGACTTCAGGAAGGAATATTCAGGCAGTTTTAATCTACATGAGCTGAAACAGATGCTTATTTTAGTACAGCTGTATTCTTATAGAAAATATCTAAAAATCAACACAAATTGAAAATGCAGATTCTACTGTTCACGGAATATAGCTACATAGAACAGGAGACAATTACCTATGATATATGAAAAATATGTAAAACTTTTACTGAATTTTAATCTCTTAGCCTCTCCAGATCATCTCATCACCTGGTTAATGTTTCCTAATGCATCCTAATGCAGGTTCAATCAAGAACACTGTAGTTTGTTGAAAGAAAAATTGGACACATGTCAATCTGGAGATATATTCAAGAAAAGGAATATAAAACTCTTAGGACAAAATAATGTCACCTGGTCCCATAAAACACCTTTATATGTTTTACATTAGAATTATGGAAAGAAAGCTTATTGAAATCAGCATAATACTTCAGATGATGTTATTCATGTTATATCCTTAATAATTTGTTGGTCTATACTGAAACGTACCCTTTCCAGTGGTTAGGTCTTCAACTTGCACGTCTTTTTTATTTCCCGGTGACATCTACTAGCAGAAGTACCAGAACAGTGGGAGAATGATATTTTCATATATTTCTTATTTAGCCAATTCAGGAAACACTGAAAACATTGCAAGATATTCAAGTTTTCTCATGAAATTTCAAAGCTGGCTGACCAAGGATCTGAGATGATTATGCAATCTGAACCACTAAACAGAGTGTGTTTATCACTCATTGTTATTAACAAATCGCACTCTCATTAAACAGTCACTGACTCATTTAGTTGACACAGCTAGTGATTTTAAATGGTGCTTGTAATAGCAATTGCACTGCAGGTCTTATGAAATTGTTTGTGACTTTCTAACCTTGAATATTTGTTGTTCATAACTGGAGCTGTGTGATTTCTTACTGGAGCCAAGCTAGTACCATTCACTGTTTTTGTCTGAGAGACAAACTTCGAGATTTCTGAACAGTCATTTGAATTGCAAAATGTTTTACTGAATGAAAAATGGCCTGTCCCCAAACTTAGGAAAATTATTGAATATATTATCATTTTCATTGCATCTTAATACTATCAGTTGGGGAATATTGTGACCTCATAAATCACAGAGAAATATGCTCTAGGATTAGAGACTGATCCTCTAGATTGTCTATAGAGATTTTAGTTTTCTTATCTTTCTTTTTCTTATCATACACTCTGACTTGTTAGGACCAGCAAAATCCCAGTAGAAAAACAAAATAATAATTCATTCTCAACTTTCACACAGTGACTGAAGTAAAGATGAAAAATATATATATATAACTTATGTATATAATATATATATATGACAGTTACTCTAAAGCCCATGCCATAGAAAATAACAGTTTCAGCATCTCTACCACCAAACAGAGACAATTTGTACCTCAGATTTAGGTATCCTGGAAAAATGCATTGGTGTGCCTTGTTCTGCAGCAGTAGGTCAGCATGCCTGACTGGACTGTGCATTTGATGTTGTCCTAGTTTCAGTTAGAACAGAATTTTCTTCCTAGTAGCTGGTGGAATGCTGTGTTTTGGCTTGGGATGAGAAGAGTGCTGATAACACCCTGATGTTTTAATTGTTGCAGAGCAGTGCTTATAGCAAGCCAAGGATATCTCAGCCTTTTGCTCTGTCCTGCCAACGGGCAGGCTGGGGGTGCAGTAAGAGCTGGGAAGGGACAGACCCAGGACAGGTGACCCAAACTAGCCCAAGGGGTATTCCATACCATCTGACGTCATGCTAAACAATATATAGGGGTGGCTAGCTGGGGGAGGGGGCCGGACTGCTCGGGGTTAGGCTGGGCATCGGTCAGTGGGTGGTGAGCAATTGCATTGTGCATCACTTGTTTGTACATATTATTATTGCTTTCCTATTATCACCATTGTATTATTATTATTATTATTGTTATTATTATTTTTGTTATTATTATTTTCCTGTCTTATTAAACTGTCTTTATCTCAACTCATGGGCTTCACTTTCCATTTCTCTCCCCTGTCCCAGAGAGGGAGGGTTGAGGGTGAGTGAACGGCTGTGTGGTATTTAGCTGCTGGCCAGGTTAAACCACGACAGATGTATACAAGATGCTTTGAAATCACCCTTACTCCTGGCCAGGTTAGTGTAAAATCAAATAAACACATATAATTTATATTATTTACAAAATCGAAGCTCAGCAAAGATAGTTACAGAAGCTATGAACAAGATTGACTAGAAATAAAAATAAACCATGCATGTATATGGTTCTCCAAGGCTTTTCATTCTGTCTGGTAACTGCCAGCAAGCTGTTGAACCTTTCCCAACAAACACGATGTACACAATACAATCTTTACATCCTAATACCTGCAATCAGAGAAGAAAGCTGTAGTTTCAGTGAGGAAGGACATTTTCTACCCTGTTTCTTCACAGGTTATTCAAGGATATATTCAGACTCAAATCCTTTGCTCTTCCATACCATCTTTTCCTTCTCAAGTAAAAACATATTCCTTTTGTTAAGTAGGAGGTAGGATTGCAATACTTACTCCAGGATTCTTAAATACTCTTGTGCTTACTTAAACAATTACTAAATCATTCTCCTTTGTAGTGAATCAACTTTTCTGTCAGGCCAGGGGCTATTCATAAGCTATTCATAGCATTTCACATGTTCTTCATGAAAAGCATGCAAAACAGCAACTGCATTTATGTGCTACCATGTCATAGTATTAATTTGGAATTAATGGGATTAATTTGGGATTAATGCCTGTGGCTCATTGAAAGCTATTATTTATGATAAAACCTGCCAATAATTTACTCCGGTATGATAATTTCAGATACCTGACCCTACCACTGGCTGGCCTGATTTCACCATGTTCTGTCTCTGTTATAATCTGGGCAGCTCCTTTTTGGGGCTGATCAGTCTTGCAGCAAGTAACCTCTACCTGTGATAGCAGAAGCAGCTCAACAACATGACAAAGCAGCTCACGCAGGTCAGAAAAAAAAGGTCTTCCAGAGGCAGGCAGCAGCTAAGTTTGGAGTGGTCCACACCACAATCAATGCTGTAACAGCATCACAGATATGTATCACAGTTCTTTCAGGTCTGCTACAGGATGTCAAGTGCAATCACAAGTCTAATTTTTTAATTTTCTTTATATTCGCACAAATTCACAATTAAAGGAATACAAATAATGAATAAAATACACATCCCTTGTCATTTATGTATTTACCATTTTTTCCCCTGTGAAAAGAACTATCTAATGAAGCGAAACTATTAACTTTTTGTCTGTGTGTGTATGTGTGTGTCTGTGTCTGTCTTCATTACTTAATCATTTGCACTCCAGCTATCCTTGTGAAATTTTATGGAGTTTGTTTTTGCAAACTACGTACTTAAGGGACCTTAAGCAAACTGGTGCCTTTCGTAATGCCCCTCCTGCCAGCATTTAAAATGCATTGATTCATCTGATGGATCATTTAAATTAACTTAAGTAAACAGAGATTTCCAGTAAAAAAAAAGAAAAAAAAAAAAAAAAAAAAAAAAGGGAATGTGGGAATGTGAAAGCTAAAGCAGCAGCCTAGGATTTTCCAAAAAGGAAGAGGATTCATTTTCTACAAGCTTTCACCTCTAGAACATCTCCTGGAATTATCAGGAGAGATGACAGCAGAAAAGTTACAGATTGTATCTTCCTGATAACCTTCTCAAAGATACCTCTTACATCATTATAATTTAGAGTCATAATATAACTGAGAATTGAACTTGCCCAGACTGTTGGCTACTGTTTATACTATGTGGAGATGGAAGTTTTATCTCAAAATTGTGTGTATATTTTTTCCTTTTTAAAATGTACTAAACTATAAATTACTGTGCCCTTATGGACAGATTTGATCATTATGCACACTAAGATGACCATTGAATTGGGGTTGGACTCGATGAACTCTTGAGGTCCCTTCCAACCCTTACAATTCTGTGGTTCTGTGTGAATTGTGATTTCCATTTTGCTGCCACATAATAAAACCTCCAGCACAGATGAGTTTAGAGCTTAGGTGCTACTCCTGAAGGGACAGACCTGCATTCATCACCAGCATGCTACCCACTGTACTGCACATAGAAGCAGAAAATGCCCATGACTCACCTCTTGAGCAGCAACATTCCCTGTCATATGAAAGTCTACTTAAGAAATTGGTCCAAGTACTTTCAAAGTTGTGCAACATTAGAATTGGAGAATCTGCCTGATTTAGTTCACACAAAATTTTGCTGATTCTGCTGATTATTTGTCTCATCTATCTCTAGTACTAGGCCTTTTGACAATTTGTCATTCTGTTATTCAAAACATAACCCAAACCCTCAAAGATATCTTCAGAAACTTTTCTCTCTGCTCTCTGACAATGCACAGCAACTCACTATTCATTTTCATCACTCCGGCATGTAAATACACAGAGGGTGACCAGGGAAACCAAGACCTTGCTGCCTTTGTGGATTCCAGTGTGGCTGCTTGCTGATACACATGCATTGCCAATGATCCCTGAGAATGAAACATTAGTATAAATCAACCTACGTAACTGAGTTGAAAGTGGTGTTTTTTTTTTTTTTTTTTTTTTTTTTCTAATACAAATTCAGTCAAAAAGTCATCAGAAATATTCTTCTGATTCCTTCAGACTTTGTGAAGCAGTAATTCATTAAGTCTGTCTTTAGTATCATCCTCAGTGTGTGAGACAAACAAAAATGGACTGGCTTAAGACAAAGTAACCTACATTGCTGCAGATTTGATGTGCTTGCAAATGGAAAGCATGCTCAAAAGCACTACAGAATATGCATGCAAGCATTGGCAAAGTCTGTGATTACACATTTCTGCATCAGTTTTGAGGCATGGTCTCAGGTACCTTGTTCTGTTTTCTGCAGTCAAGCTCATTTTCATCAGCTAGGTTTAGTCTTAGTTAGGTACCAGTGGAAAAACAATGAAAAAAACATATATTTTTTTAATCCTATCAAATGAATATAGAAGGCCAAATTAACAGCAAAGACAAGACCAGCAAAGACAATTAAGCTGATTTGGGGATGCTGCATCTAATAGAAACTTGATCCTGGGGAGAAGCTACTGTTGATAATGGTTAATGGGAGGAAATTAATAATTTGAATCTTTTTTTTTTTTTTTTTTTTTCTCCCAAAACAATGTTCTTCAATAAAGATTATTATTATTATTATTATTTTTAAATTAAATTTTCAACTGAATTATTTGGAAAGAGGTTAGCTAAGAAGAACATGATCATTTGGTTTTAATTGATCAGATTTTAGGTTTTGCTAGGCTACTTCTCTTTGTGGTCTTTCACCAGCTCAGCAACATGATGTGCATTGCTTCTGGTTACCTGATCTTTAACTGTTGGCTGCTTTTCTCTTTCACTTATAGGAAGCAGCTATGCATTATAGGAAGCAGCTATGCATCATAGTGGTGACTATGTTATCTAGACAAACAAACAAGCCATCATTTTTCAGTGTAGGGCTGGCTTGGGACTGGTCTCACTGTATGCCACAGCAGGGGCTTCTTTGGTCTGTGCCATGGCCTTTTGCAGCATTATGGATTTGTTCCACACTGTCTGCCTCTCATCAGCTTCTGCAATGAGCCTCCCCAACACCAGTCACAGCAGAAATGCTAGAAATGCATAGAAATGTTTTGCTTACTCCAAAACAAGGAGGAGGAGGTTTGTTCTGTTCATATGCTCTCTCACAGCTGTCTCACCACAGAGAGTCTGTGTCTTCATCCTTCATAAGAGAAGATCTAACGTTAATTCTTTCCTGTTCTGAGAAAGACGCAAGTTGAAAGGTTAAGGATGTGGGGTATTCTAAAAGTAAATGTTTCAAGCAAATACTTACCTCCAGGTAAAAAAATCACGTGTTGAAGATGTAAAAAGCAGATACTTCAGTGTTTTTAGAAACTAATATATTTTGACTTTGCATTTAATAGAAAATTAAAAACATGGGGATATTGTCATGATTCAGGATGAAATGACTTATTCTGTTTTTCATCTTTCACTAGTTGTATCATACCTCCCTCAAAATACAATGGAGCTCAGAAGAAAAACTCAAATTATATATTCTTTAATGAGGACAAGCAGGAATATCAATACTCATTAGACTGCAGAGAGAAAAAATTTAAATTGAAAATATTAATGTATGGCAAAATAGACCTTATGATTTTTTTTCAGTTCTATATTGTAGTAGAGAAGGCAAACAAATAGTAGGACAAAAAAAGACACACAATTCAACTGGTTTAACGATGTGTCTCATTTATTCCATGTAGTCCAGTTCCAGAACTTGCATTTGCATTTTATATTCAAAAGCAATGTTTCAGCTATAAAAGATACTACTAGATGCTAGGATTTTCTCAGAAGAGAATTCTCAAGAAAGAAATGCAAAAAGTTTCAAAAATTACATAAAAGATTAGAAAATAGGCACAAATGACTGAATTTTCAGAGCTAACATTTAATCTTGTAAAGTTAATAATTAAATCACATAAAACTGTCTACAGACACTTCTGTGATTTTCAAGAAATAAAATAGAAGGAAGACATACACAAAGTGAAAAAATAGGAATTACTCAGGGGAACAAGCAAATTCATATATTCACAGATATTAACAAACAGATAAATGGAACATTTTATGCCTTCATTACAGTAAAAGCTCATCAAAATACATGTATCTGTAGAGATACTGTTCGTACTATAGTCAAATACAGAAAATGCACTTTAGGTGGCATTTACCATAACATAAACACCTTAAGAAAAGGAACACAGTCGCCCATGAAAATGGAAAATTTGCTTTTAAATGATGTAGTAAGTTTTCTTCCCTTAAAGAGGAAAATCAGACAAATAAATTCTAGATTGAACAGGAATTTCATGTTGACTCAGCTGTCATATTTTTTCCTCATGACAGAATGAGAGAAATCTTTATGATACTCCACCATGAGTTGAGTTTTGTTGTGAAGTCACCACAAAATCAGGGGGTAATAAAATTAGGGGAAAGAAAATGAAATCGTTCTCTCTCTCTTTCTCCCTCTCTTTCTCTCACATATATTTTATGCCATAAGCGGTTTAGCCGTATTCTTAACTGAGATAGCTCAGTCTCAGTCTTCATGTCTGTGTGGATAAGAAGAGAAGAATAATTAATCCAGTATAATATGCATACTAATACTTCATTATTAAAGGCACAAGCACAGGAATGTTTCAAAATAACTTGAGGTAGACTTTGCAATATGATATTCTTGATGATCCAAAAAATGCAAGAGATGGTTTTAGTGTGGAAAATTGAACAAAAAGGATGTACACTTGGCAATATACAGCTTAATGTTTACTAAAACATACTGACATTTCTTTTTTTTTTTTTTTTTTTAACGGTATTCTTTTCAGAAATGTCAAGCATCCACCTGTCTTTTCCAGAATATTAAACATCATTGTTTCTTAATTGTACCTAGAAACAGTTTAAGAGACAAAGATCTGCTGCAGAGTATTTCAAGGGTGGACAAGTTGGGGACTTTAAAAATGTAATTTTTCCTGTATGTGCATGAAAACTAAAGAATATTTTATTTGATGCTTTTCTTTTGTAATACTAGGAATGTTAGGTCTTTTCTCACCCGATTTTACTTTGTAGTTATTTTAACCTAAATGGTTCCTGTTCAGTTAGATCTTTATAAATACATTATATACTGAAGTGAGTATTTATGGTCTTCTGTATCATTTTCACAGGCAATTCTCTTGCCTCTTTTGCCTGGGAGAAACTCTGAAGAGGTTTTAGGAATTTTATTGTGACCTGTCATGCCTTAGTTGAACTGGCAAAAATATCATTCACAGTATTGGAGTAGTTAAAAAGTCAGAAACAAAAGGTTGTGTACAGTCCAACGAAAAGTCAGGTTTCCTGTCAAATTGCTCAATTGTATTCTCCTTAGTCTATCATGACATCATCATTCAGCAGTTCTCCTGTCATCACACAGTCTTGGATGAAAGACAAAACCTGAATTTATATTGCCAAAATAAGGCAAATAAAGAGAAGATTTGCATTTGTTTGGGGAAAAAACAAAACCAAAACAAACATATTTCAGAACAATTTAATGTTACAAAGGCACAAAAGGCAGCCCGAGTCCAATTCATTTTTCTTCCACTGCTGAAGAATTCCAAATGGTATGAAATTTTCCTATACAAGATGACCTAACTAAGGAAGGAAAACAATATATATCATGCAGGGGCAGAGACATAGTGAAGTCAGCGAGCCTCTGTGTGGGTGTACAACACACCACAGCCCAGAGTACCATATTTCAGGGGCTGTTTAGGGACTATGTTGTAATGAGACCAGAAGTCTGGGGATGAGTGTGTGCTGGATGCTTCCTGCTTTTGATCAATGCAGATCAGCTGTGACTGCCAAGCCTGAGCAAAGAGTCAGAGCTGATCTAGACCGAAGTCTCAAAGGCCAGCTGCAGAGACCAGAGTTATGAGAATTTGGGGAATTTTCAATCTTTTTTTTTTTTTTTTTTTTTTTTTTTCTTTAAGCATAGGAACTAGGCAAAGAAAACTAGCAGCTAATATGACAGCAGATTGCCAAAGGAAAGAGGATACAAATAAAAAGTTTGGCTATGGAAGCCTGGCTGAAGAGTCACTTGATGGAAATTATCTAGGCATGTGGTAAGTGGTATATCCCACTGAAGGAGAGTTGAAAAATAGGAATGTAGGTTGGAGGTGATGTCGAGTTTTGAATGGGGGTTCGAAGATACCATTAAGATGAAAAGAGAAAATTCCAGACAGACAGTAGAAGATTTATAACAGCTCCTAAAAAGCAACCCATCAAGGTAGTTCTGACATTCTAATAAAATTTAAAATTTTATTACTACTTTAAAAAAAAAAAATTATTTTTTTTTTTACCACTACTTCCAGGAAGTCATTTTTTATACTATCACTTCTCTCTTGTATTTAGAATTTTTAGACAAAATTTCTTCATGACCACTTCACATACTTGGTTCCAGTGCCAATATTGTCCCACAGCTTAAGTACTCTTTTTCATCCAGGGTTTCTGATCATTAAATATTTATAGATGCTCATAATTTTAATTTGGCCTCCATATTAGATTAGACAAGACTCTCTAGTGTCTTCAACTGAGAGTCTGGGCATTCCTCTGACCTTTTAGGAGCCATCGCCCATATCTGGTCTGTTTTGAGTTTTTATTGGTTATGGATGACTGCAGCACAAAATAAACATATTCTCTCCGATAGTTTACACAATTAATAATATTTGTCACCTGGAAACTCCTGGGAGTGTTTTTATATTTTACTGTAAGTGCATCACTTTGAAATTTCATTGTTATGCTGGGGTAAATACATATCTGTGGGTTTATCCCTTCTCCAGATATTTCCACCTGATCACAAGCCTATTGTTTGGTCATGTTCTTTATTCAGAGGCCTGGCATGTCCCTGAAATAATTAACTTCCTCCCATCTGTCACTCAAGTAAAGAACATAATTTATTTCTGCGCAGTCTCCTACCTTTTCAGTTGAGTTTGTTAATGTAAATATTTAACAGACTTGGTCATAAGTCTGAGCATGAGAAACCCCACTAGCATGCAACCTGTTATCTTCTCTTTGAGCTGTACTAGCTGTCATTTCCTCTTTAATATTCCTAGTCCCATATATCTGCTGAGGAATACAACATCCAGTTCCTTTTCCTTCTCCTGCACACTCCTGCATTCTGCTGCAAAGACAGCTCTTCTCTAGCCTTACTCTTCTCTTGCTTTGATTCCTGGACCAAATATCCATGTTCTGCTGCAATTCTTCTATTCAGAAACATCGTCAGCTCTCCCAGTCATTCCACTGTTTCATGTTTTTGAAGGAGAGTTGATTGTGTCAGGTGGAAAAACACTCCTGTTCTAATTTTTATGATCCCCATATTATGGAGCTCCTGCTATTGAATTACCCAGATCTCTTAGATGTCTGATATATATATATATATATATATATATATGATATTATATATATATATATAATATCATATATGATTATATCATATGATAATATGATATATATATTATGTATATATACAAATTTTTTTTGGAATGACTTTCAGTCCAACCATCATCCACTTCTCTCATGAAGTTGACAGTTTTAAAGATGACAGATGATGATATGGCACATAAATGAGCCCTATCTATCCGTGAACAGCTGCCTGTTCTCAGCCTTATCCTCCCCCCACCAGCAGGTGTTCATTCCTCAACTGTTCTGCTCCTTTAGTTCATCTCCTTATACAGTGACATGTCCACATCCTTTCTCTCATCTCAGTCATGTCTTTTTCCATTTGCAGAAGAAATTTAAACCCAAAGAAATTGTTTGTTGCTAAACTGTATAAAAACTACTCTCTTTCTCTGAGACTTTTTATTCTGTTCCTACTCCTTCATACTCCTTTAGCCTGTATTAGTAAGGTCCTTCTTGCAGAAGTCACGCTGTATGCTCCTGTAGCCAGCCAATCTGAAGCCCCTTATCAAGGTCTTTGAAACATAGGATCTACAGTTTTAGGAAATGCACAGGGCTGCTCACTTAGCATGTTTGACTCAGACAGAATCTGAATTTTAGTAGCTCTTGGAGCATATTATCCTCCAATGCCAGGGTAGTACAAAGACAAGATATATGATCTGCTCTTCCCCAACTAGCAGCCCAGGCATAGGAGCAGCAGTAATGTCCCACCAGTCTCTAAGATCTATGAAGCAGAGACAGAAGATTCTGGAAGCATCTAGCCCTAACACTGCCATGCAAATGGGTGTATCATCAGATACATATAGCACAAATATGTCACCTGTGCCAACTCCGTTATGTCTTCCACTTGCTTCTATAAAATAGGCACAAAAATATATTCTCACAGACAAGTAAAGAAGCCACATTTTATAATTTTTTTTAAAAAATAATATACAAAAATACTTCTCTTTATGGTTGTGATTGCCTGTAATTTCCTGTTGTTCTTAATATTTTATTTTTGCAGTATGAAGGTTAGCATAAATCCTCTGTCATGGGCCACCACTTTCTGTTTGTATGTTTGTTTACCTCCTCCTCAGTAAGCTTGTATTATCTGTACTTCTTGTGAGTCAGGTGTATGCTTTATTCAACAGTCCAGTGACTGCCAATGGTTTCTCTCTGGTTTATCCTTATTACTTCAGAAAAGCAGCTGTCTGCTACACGGAGAACAATTACATCAGTCTAACATGGTGCATGTAGTCTTAAGCATATTTTGTAAGTGAATGATAATAAATCCCTTCTATATTTTCCAAGGTTAGATCATTCTATTTTCCTAATTCATTAACATTACTGAAAAAGAATAGCTCAACACCATTCTTCACCATTTTGAGCTCTCTGGGACTCCTCAGCAAAGTCAGAGTTTAAAAAAATCATCACCTGAACAAAAGCAGTCTGAAGAGACAGATCTGGCTCTCATTATTGGAGCAAACATCTTCACTATTACTTCTGTGAGTGAGAAAAACATGACTCCAAATATTGTCTCCAGACCACTGAGACAGCCCTCTCAGTCATAACATCCCACTGGCAAAATAAGAAACTTAAGAAGCTGTAAATACAAGCTTCTAAAGAACATGTGACTCAGAGCTGATGCAAAGATTTCCAATTTCCTGGGTGAATACACAGTTTGGTTTGAGCAACATTCCTTCTGGATCTACTTAAAGTTTAATGCTCTCCAAATAGAAATGGAGACAAATAACCCAGCTACGAAAAGTAAAACACACATGCAATTAATGTACTTAATTGTTCTACCTATCAGAGATGGATTAACTTTTTCATGCAATGTGATAAATTACTGTATAACCTTAAGTAGCTTTGCCCTGTTCTTCTTTCTCTGCTGTGCTCTCATGCTTTGTGTCATTCTACAGAGTATGCCATTAAAATCCAGCGTGTATTTAATGTAACTAAAACAAGGCATGATTAGTTGAGGAATATCTTCATAAGGAATATCCACTTAGAGAAAGCGTCCTGTTTTGTCACTTTGTTTGTATTTCATCTCAATTTAGAAATCTTGGTGTTGGAGCTGTGAAAAACATCCAGACAATTACACACCATTCAATACAGTTACTCTGCTGGCAAAGTTTCTATGTTTCCATACCTGGACTGTGATATCTCCAGGCAAGAACAATCAATCTAAATTAAACATTAAATACAATTAAATTTAAAAGAAGGGGGTGGGGTGTAAATCTATTTTAAGTTGCTAATTAGGTAAAATCTCTAACCAACATGGGATTATAAATTTCTATTTTTGATTGCGATCTAGGCTGCCCATGCCTTAAAAAAGGAGTTATGTACCTCATTCTTTTCAGATATCTCAGAAAAAATTGTTAGGTATATGCTTGTCTCTTAGGGCACTTAAATATCTCTGCAAATCTGTTACTAGCCATCTAAATTGTATTAGAGAAATGGACATTGTGGATTTAACTAAGTATCTAGAGGAATTGCATAACAACTTTGACTGCACTAACTAAAAAGCTGAATAGTAATTAAAAATTAACATGCATACATTATTGCTTGTTTTAGTGAAGAAATTCCTTTAAAAATCCATTAAAAAAAAAATATATATATATTTTTTTTTTGCGTGGAGAGTAAAAGCAAGTGATATGTTCCAGTATGAGCTAATTGAAAACCAAACACAACTACTTTTTATCTTGAAGACAAAGACTGCTCCTAGAGCAGATATCAGGAACTCAATCAATACCTGTGTAGCCGGATAAGTTGAACTTCCAAGTTACCGTTCAACAGCCACGAGAGCTTATTCTTTTCAAAATGCAAACCAACTGCCTTAAACAGTTATCATATTTAGCTGACCCATAAGCTGTATTTTTAAAACAGAGTTACATTTAACCACTAGGAGAAATGCTTCACCAAAAATGTTTACCATCTTTACAAATTGAATTAATAGAGCTCAGATGGAGCTTTGGCCTCTCCCAGATATCATGTGCACAGCACAGGGGTCCTTGTGTGACCTCTTTTCTTCAGCTACCCCACTTAACTAGTATCATTCAAGCCTTTGTGCCTTACTGAAATTCAGCTTATTTTTGTGAACTTCACCATCACTGGGAAATAAATAAATAAATAAATAGTAAATCTGGCTGATGGAATTGTTAATACATTATTACCAATACTTTAACAATACTATTAACAATACTATAACAGGCAAAATAAAAACAAATGGAAGCCATTTTTGCTCGTGGTGTGATATGCTACATTTCTCTCTTGTGGAGATAACTATTATGTTAAAAAGAATCTGTTTGAAAGACAAAAACATTGCTTCCTCCACTGGCTCAGAAATTGGATTTAAGAGGGTGCTTTTTTGGCAGAAAGTGCCTCTCTGTGAAGGGTACACAAATGTGCCTTTGTTGGATGCTATAAATTCACACAAGAACTCCCTTCACACCTTTCCTTAAGGAAACCAGAAGAAATGTGTGTGAAGACTGCTTGGAAATAGTGACTGCTGCTCAGGTCTCTAATTCATGTTGGCTGTCATCAATGTAGGCAGCCTCCCCTGCACTTACACCTCCATGTGTAAACAGAAAAAACATAACCGGCAAGAAGTTATAAAAAGAGTCAAGGAAAAGCAAACATGCAAAACAAAAGATGGCCTCTGTGAAATGTCCCAAAGGTCACTGCTGTTAGTGCAATGGAGGAAAGAAATCCCAGAATTAATTTATTTTTTTAATCTTTGGCCCTCAGTGCAAATTGATTCTAGGTACATCTGTTTCTTGAACATGCCATGAAAAAAACTATATGGAGTATTTTAGAAGATATTATTAAGATATGGTCCAACACAGCATATCAAGCTATTCCTAATTTTTCATGTTTGACAACGCTACAGTGTTACTGTTGTTCAGAAAGTAAAAGTCCTTTGAAGTACTTTTTTATTTTATTTTATTTTATTTTATTTTATTTTATTTTATTTTATTTTATTTTATTTTATTTATTTATTTTTTTTCTCAGACTAAAGATGTGCATTGTAGTTTCTTCTTTGATAGAAACTGAATGCTACACTGATATATGAATATTTTATTTATGGTAAACTATCATTTATTATTTCAAGTTTTATTGAATGCTTTCAAATGTTCCATGTATTATTTTGAGTGTGGGCAGAAGACAAACAGGTTGCCAATTGTTTTCATGCAATTCTTTGCCTCAGTCTTTAGCAGCAAAACCAGTTGTTCCCTACATACCCAGTACCCTGAGCTAGTGAAAGGAGATAGGAGAAGGATGTGGCCCTCACAATCCACAAGGAAATGGTTGGTGACCTGCTACAGCACTTAGATGTATGCAAGTCGATGGGGCCGGATGGGATCCACCTGAGGGTGCTGAGAGAGCTGGTGGAAGAGCTGGCCAAGCTGCTTTTCATCATTTATCAACAGTTCTGGCTATCAGGGGAGGTCCCAGTCAACTAGCGGCTAGCAAACATGACACCCATCTACAAGAAGGGCCGGAGGGTAGACCCGGGGAACTACAGGCCTGTCAGTTTGACCTCAGTGCCAGGGAAGCTCATGGAGTAGATTACCTTGAGGGTCATCACACGGCACTTGCAGGGCAACCAGGCGATCAGGCCCAGTCAACATGGGTTTATGAAAGGCAGGTCCTGCTTGACGTACCTGATCTCCTTCTATGACAAAGCGACGCACTTAGTGGATGAGGGAAAGGCTGTGGATGTGGTCTACCTTGACTTCAGTAAGGCTTTTGACACCACTTCCCACAGAATTCTCCTCAAGAAACTGGCTGCTCATGGCTTGGACTGGCGTATGCTTCATTGGGTTAGAAACTGGCTGGGTAGCCTGGCCCAAAGAGTCATAATGAATGGTGTTAAGTCCAGTTGGAGGGAGGTCACTAGTGGAGTCCCCCAGGGCTCAATACTAGGGACAGTTCTCTTTAATATCTTAATCAACGATCTGGATGAGGGGATCGAGTGCACCCTCAGTAAGTTTGCAGATGACACCAAGTTAGGTGCGTGTGTCGATCTGCTCGAGGGTAGGAAGGCTCTGCAGAAGGATCTGGATATACTGGACTGATGGGCTGAGGCCAACTGTATGAAGTTCAACAAGGCCACGTGCTGGGTCCTGCACCTTTGGCACAACAACCCCAAGCAGCGCTACAGGCTGGGAGATGAGTGATTAGAAAGCTGCCTGGCAGAGAGGGACCTGGGAGTATTGGTTGATAGTTGGCTGAATATGAGCCAGCAGTGTGCTCAGGTGGCCAAGAAGGCCAACAGTATCCTGGCTTGTATAGGAAGCAGTGTGGCCAGCAGGTCTAGAGAAGTGATTGTCTCCCTGTACTCAGCTCTGGTGAGGCCGCACCTTGAGTACTGTGTTCAGTTTTGGGTCCCTCACTACAACAAGGACATAGAGGAGTTTGAAAGAGTCCAGAGAAGGGCAATGAAGCTGCTGAGGAGTCTGGAGAACAAGTCCTGTGAGGAGAGGCTGAGGGAGCTGGGATTGTTCATCCTGGAGAAGAGGAGGCTCAGGGGCGACCTTATCACTCTTTATAAGTACATTAAAAAAGGCTGTAGAGAGGTGGGGATTGGTCTATTCTCCCACGTGCCTGTTGACAGGAGAAGAGAGAATGGGCTGAAGTTGCACCAGGGGAGGTTTAGGTTGGATATTAGGAGGAACTTTATTGAAAGGGTTGTTAGGCATTAGAATAGGCTGCCCAGGGAAGTGGTTCAGTCACCGTCCCTGGAGGTCTTTAAAAGATGTTTAGATGTAGAGCTTAGTGATAAGGTTTAGTGGAGGACTCTTTATTGTTAAGTCAGACGTTGGGCTTGGGAATCTTGGAGGTCCCTTCCAACTTGGATGATTCTGTGATTCTGTGAATGCAGACACAGTGGATTGTTTTGCAGTTGAATGGCTCAGGGAGACAGCTGTGCTGCTGACAGAGGCAACCCAGAAGAACTTCCATTTAGGTATTGAGGTAGAAAGCCAGATTTTCAACATGTTGCTGGCCTCAATTGTTGTGGTGACAAATCCAGAATTGTTAAGGAATCCATGGGGACCTTGAGCAAAAGATTTCAGAGACATTGACCTTGATCCTAGGGCAACTTGATCTAGTAGGCAGCATCCCTGCCCATATCTTCCGGAGGATTTTGAGACAATGGAGAAACTGAGCAGGACAAGTAACAGAAGTCTAGGGCAATCAGATAAATCTTCAAATAAAAATATCTACCATGCTACCACATCTGAGCACAATTATGTAGAGTTGATTCAGATAATTCTGCCCAGCTCTGTGTCAGGTCTTGTGGGGTTACTCAATCTACCTCTGAAGCAAAACTTCAGGATATGAACATCACCTAACTAGGATGATGAAAAGCCCAGGTTACAGGCAGGGCTGAGGTGTCTCAGATGCTGGCAGTGCTGGGAAATAACCTCGGCTTCTCCTCATCATTGAGGGCAGGGGTGGCTGGAAGACTCAATCTGCAGAGACTGAAAGTAGTTTTCTTCTTTTTAATTAAAAATTTAAACATAATTAATACCAAGTACCTCTGGCAGATAAAACAGCAACCACAGGTCTTTGATATGATATGGTTTGGACTAAGTCTGCAAGCAGAAGGAATTGGAAGCTTTTATTTTTATTTTTATTTTATTTTATTTTATTTTATTTTATTTTATTTTATTTTGTTTTGTTTTGTTTTGTTTTGTTTTATTTTATTTTATTTTATTTTATTTATTTTATTTTATTTTATTTTATTTTATTTTATTTTATTTTATTTTATTTTATTTTATTTTATTTTATTTTATTTTAAATGCATTTTATTTTGTACAGGATTGTGTGACAACACAGAAGTAGAGTCCCTCACAAAATGAGTCCCAAGGGCTCTCTAGCTCTATTTAGGGACAAGAAGATACAAGTTCTTCTGTACAGAGCAAAAAGCAACCAGAAAGAGAAACAGGAGCACAGTGCTCAAATCTGCACCCAAACCATGGAGCTTTCTTCTGAGAATCCTTGCTTGACGGTCATGGCTGAGCCTGAAAAGAGAGAAGACACGTTGGTCCATGCTTTGTTTGTCAGCAGCCACTCAATATCCTGGGAATAAAAAATAGAAATCTTCAAGCAACCAACAGTACTTCTCCAGGCCTCAGCCAGATTAACCAAGCAAGTATGGACTAGCCCTGCTCCAGTAACTAGGAGTCATAGGGAGTAGTAGAAACATTGTGTCCTTAGTTTACCTCCTCTCACCCATTCTGTATTTATAGGGTCTACCCCGGCCTGTTGTGAGCTCCATCTTGGCCAGGTCTCAACTCTGTCCACTGTATGAAATCAGCCAAGCTTTCAATTCCCTGTATAGGCAATAAATGTGAAAGCAGTCATGGTGTTACTGAAATTCTCGTTTCCTAACAAAGGAAGGAAAATAACTCCAAGTGATACATGTGCTTGAATACAAAAAAAAAATCAGCCAGAATGCATCTTCATTTCAAGTACCTGAATGTAGCCTGCTGAAACTCAAATCACAACAAATGGCATCACCACATGAAACATCTGCAGATAGTTCCTTGATATGTGCTTTGAAAATTCATTTGTTTTTGTGGGCAGTAAGGGAAAAATAAAATCAGTTAAAGCTGTTTTCTTACTCTCCTTCCAAATATGTTAACCTTTATGCTGAGTCACATATTATTAATATTCCTTTAACCAGAATGGCATCACAGTAACCTTCTGTTCTGTGTTGTCACAGCAGAGGGCTTTGAAAGGCCAGATTTGCATGTCTCTTCCCAAGATGATTATTTGTGGATGGTTTCCATGGCAGAGTGGTGGCATGGAGCTGATGCTGCTTTCCATGAAACTTTGAGATTCCCATTCCCCACCTCAGAGCAGAGCTAGGACTGATCCAGTGTCAGGTCTCAGTACTTGAATGGTACCATAAGCCCCCCATGGATTCCTGGCTTATGTTCTTGCTGTGCAGACTTTGACATTTTAGATGTATTTTGTAGCATTTATCCAAATCCATACACACTTGCATTTACTTATCCAACTGTTTACTCACTGAGAACACTGCCTTTGAACTTGCTGTATTTACCAAAATCCAAGGTAAGCCTTTAGCACAAGCTTAAAAATTATCAAGGCTGATTTAAGAAAATGGTTTAAAATCTGTTTTTACTACAAGCCAAAGCACACAACAATATCAAAAATGTAACAAACCAAAGAAAGCATAGAGGGAAGCATTGCAACACATGGTACTGATTTCTCTAGTGTGAAAACTCATTACTGTGACACCCAGACACCTTTTCTTGGAAAAGTGTCTTTAGCGGTCATGTAAAACATCCAAAGTGTTTATGGGCAACTTAAAAACAAAAGAAAAGAAAACATTTTTTTTTTTTTTCCAAAAAGTCTGAAAATAAAATTACTATTTTGAGAAAATAAAACCTATGATTTTCTTTTGTACAACCCAAATGTTTATGTACTTCCCATCAATATTCTTGACTTTCTGTAGCTTCTCAGTATCTCTACATTAAGTTACTGTCTACACAAAAAAAAAAAAAAGAAAAAAAAAAGAAAAAAACCTCCAAACCATAATCTTAATACTTTGTGGAGGTGGATTTTAAGCTTGTGAAAAAATCATTGCAATATTCATCTCCATGTCTGAATTAAAAAAGCAAATATATTATGGTATTACAACAGAAACAAATGGATTTACATTGCTCATCTTAATCACAAAAGAAGCTGAAGACTTAATTTGGGCCTCGTGCAAAATCCGTTTAACGCACGAGACTCCTAATGACTTTGGTGAGTGAAAACCATATCTCAGAAAGAAAGGAATTGTCAATAATACCAAGCTGATAGCAGAATAATGCCTTTTATACTTTCTTGCAACAAAGGTGAAGCATTTGTATTTGCTAGTGCAGAGATATGACCTACTCCACCATCAGTATGAGGACCACTTCTTGAATTACTACATAGATAGTAGAATCATAGAATAGAATGAATTATAGAATGACTTGGGTTGCAAATGACCTTAAATACCATATAATTCCCTATGGGTAGGGACACCTTCCACTAGACCAGTTTGCCCAGGGTCTTGTCCAACCTGGCCTTGAACACCTCCCGGGATGGGGCATCCACAGTGTCTCTGGGCAACTTTTCCCAGTGCCTCACTACCCTTTGAGTGAAAAACTTCCTCCTAACACATAACTTAAATCTCCCCTCTTTTAGGTTAAAACCATTTCCCCTTGTCCTGTCATTATCTGATTGACCAAAGAGTTGCATTCCATCTTTTTTATAACCACCCTTGTATATACATATACATATACATGTACATGTACATGTATATACTATATACATATATATATACATATATATATACATATATATACAGTTACACAGATGTATTTAGGTCCTGGGGGTTAATTGCATCCTGAAACTCACCTGTAAAATGCAAAGAAATGCTGCTCAAGCTTAAAGTAAGAGGAGAATGCAGGTAGTGTTTCTCTTCATCTGAAATGGCTGCTTTAGTGCCAGGGAATAATAACCCTCAAAATGTGCATCTCTGATTCAGTCTAGGCTAAACTCCTCGTTAAGTAAATGTTACAGCATGGGGCATAGTATCTGCGTGGCTTAATATGAGCTGCTTTTAGATACTGAATATTTATTTCTCTCTCTCCTATTTTTTTAAAAGCAGATTTCTTACTGAACAGTGGGGGCAAAGCTTGCAAGGCCTGACTGGCATGCATGGCGAAGCAAACACTGCTCATTGCCATAGAAGGAAGGAAATGGGGGTGGGGGGGAAAGGCAAAAACAGGAGACTGCGAAAAGCAGCACAAAAGAGCATCATGAAACAAAACAAACAAATAACAGCAACAAAACAAAAACAGAGAAGTAATGGACAAAGAGATTGGCCAGCATCCCACATTCCCTTATCTTTACAACAAGCAGTTCATAAACACATGTACACACTTTAACTGAAAAAGGAGAGATCAGAAATAGAGATGTGGTAAACAATAAAAACAACATCCCACTTATGACGCTGTTGGGGACAGATGCTGTAAGAGAAGTTTCCAGTGACTGCAGGAGCATCTGCTTGTGCACAGATAATGTGGACCCAAGAAAGAGAAATGTAACAGGCAGAAAGAGAATTGGCAGTCATTACTTGTCCAAGTATGCAGCAAAAAATTTGAAAGCCAGGCTCCCTAGAATCACACTCCTCCTCAGTGCATACATTCTTGTAATAGTCCACAGCATCACTCACACCCCCAGGGACACTTCTGGGGCAGGAGCCCTCAGAAATGGGCTTGGCTCCAAAACAGTTGCTTTTGGTACACTCTACAGTTATTTTAAAGGGAAATACAGTAATTCAAAAGGAATAAATCAAGACCTTCCCAATCAGGAACTTTTGGGCATGGGATTATGAAAGGCACAGACCTTCTATCTGTTGTGGTACTGGGTTAGAAGTCTGTGTCACTGCAGCACTGTTCATTAAGCTGCTCCTTCAGTTCCATTTTTGAAAGCTTAGTTCATCTGCTTTGTTCACTTATCCATCTTAAAGGGCAAAACAAACACAACTGAAAGAAAAGTCAGTACTAATGTCCCTCTTGCCTTGACTGATTTATGATATCACTTGCAGGGGTGTCAAAAGTCTCCTTTTCTGGCTGTAGTTTTCTGGTAGTTTTTCTTCTGTGGACATGTGAGAAGAACAATATTGTCCTAGGAAAGGGATCAGCTATTACACTTCATTATATATGTATAAAAGTTTGCAAATATCCACCATTTAACTTTAATATATATATATATATATATATTTTTTTTTTTTCCCAATATTGTTACACAATGCTGTTTGTTTGTTTGTTTTGTTTCTTTGTGTGTTTAAATTGGACAAATATCCCTGTACTGAGCCCTTACTGCAGGATTTTAGTGTAGGAGCACATTAATTTAGCTGTCCACTTTCAGGACGTGAAGGAAAAGTACCTGCAAACAATCTTGTTTCAAAAGAAAGGTCATAGCTGTTCTACAGTTCCACACAGTGAAGGAATGAGGCTCTGGCTATGAATTCTTGAGATGCTTATCAGCAGGAAGATGCTGGATCAACACGTGATAGGGTAAGGTTAGGGAGGACTCCTCAGTAAAGTCCCTTTGCCATGGAGATATTTCTGTAAGTGAAACCTGGCTCATTTATTCACCTTAGGCTTTGACTCCACATATGGTATTTCACTGGCAAAATAACACCTTTGCTCAGCAGAACCTGAGTCCATTACACTTACCTCTTAAGACAAGATTCAACCTTGAAAACCAGATTTAGTGCTGAAGAAGTTCTGATTGCTCTCTTCATCTTTTCAGGATACTTTGGTGATTCCAGTAACATTTTCAGTCCCTACAGGTTTTTTCATGCTCTTGTATCTGTTTATCGGGTCTTTTAGTGATAAATGAGTCATATTGCTTTGAACTAAAAGTAGCTGGCCTTTGCTCTGCACAGCTCCTGAAAAAGTGCCAAAGAACCTCACTGCTGCACTTTACATAGCTTGACTATATTTAGTATGGGCTATACCACAAACTTTAAGACGGTCTGTGGATCTTGCCTTTTGTTCAAGAGATGCAACTGATTGCAGGCTATGGTCTCAATCACAGGAGAAAAATTCCTGTCTCCTGTTTTTCCACCTTCTTCTCTTTCTTACTAGTTTTTCATTACTGTGTGCAATGTAAGATCAAGAACTCTGGGTCATACACTGTGTGGGAATATGGTAGAAAAATTTAGTATTTTTTTTTTTAATATGACATATTAATAAATACTTTGGCAGACTTCCTCACAGTTTTCTCCTTGTATTGAGAGATAAGTGAGCCTTTATAATGTGAATTAGTTTCTTCTTTGAATTGGGATAGTTCCTGAAGACAATCACCACATGGTAGTTTACTGGTTGGTCTTTTGTAGTTTTTCGAATTTAAGAGATTTAATTTTTGAAAGATGAATCAAAAGTATGTTTAAAAAAAAAAAAAAAAAAAAAGAATAAAAAATGGGGATTTTTGCATTGGGAAGCTTTTAATTTTTCTTTCCCTTGCAATTTATCTACTTGTCTAAATGGAAACATTTTTTGGGAATGTGTTCGGAATTCACAGAGCTCCAATAAAAAACAGGCAGTCTCCAAACTTAACTTGTTTATTGCCATATTTTGGAAAAAAACTGGTGTGGTCATACTGTTTCTACTCCAGGTTCTTTTTTCTTTAACAGGATTGTCCCATAGCTTAGAAATTCCAAGTTCACGATTTCTTAGCATTTCAGCAGTCTTGGAGCTGGTCAAGGAATTTGCACTACCAAGTATTCAGAAGCTTTGAACATTTCAGAAAGGTAGAACTGAAACATACCTGATTTCTGGAAATCTGGGAATTTTGCAATTGCAGTTCAATGGAGATATTTTACATTACCTTGAGAAGGACTTTCTGTTGGAGTCTGAACTGTCCTTCCATGTTGGAAAGCCAAGTTCCAGCCGACTGATTAAAATCTCATATTGCTTTGCATATTCACAGACCAGACAGTAATGGCCCATAGGTTACAACACATATTTTTCAAAAGTGGTCTCTGACTTTGTTTTTTAGCTGTTTCATTTATGAAAACTAGGTTTTCAGAGAACAGTTGAAGGCATGGGAAAATTCCTTATAACTAGCAACTTTGAACCGATGATTTCAAAAAGTGTTATCTTATGTAACATTTTAAGGTCATATAAGAGATTTGAGAAAGTCCTGGAATGGTAGACTATATGGCGCAATAATATGGTGTGATCCACTTGCTGTATTTGTAGAAAGAGGGAAAACTAGTAAAATGCTTATCTCAGCACATTTTAGGGATTTTTTTTTTTTTTTTTTTTAAGTTTTTACTGCTTGTACCTGGAATTTATGCAAGACCTTCCCAGAAACTAGTTCAGAGAAACAGATTCCCAAAGTGGTACATTTGGAAAACACCTTGAAAATAATTACTGTGACAATTTTAGAAGCTCTGCTAAGAAACTTAGCAGCATTATTCAGTGGCTGGCACTGTCTTCTGATGTACTGAAAGTTCAAAACCTCAAATTTTGCTCACAGCAGGAAACTGATCTCTACCAGTTACTCCCAAAGTCTCTCTCTGAAGCATGACCATTAAAAGGGCTGTGGCAGTTTCAGCACATCTGTGCTTATGACTTTAACACCAAAATCTCCGTATTCTAATTTTATCTTTAGTGTCTGAAGAAATGTAAAACTAGAAGCAGATGTATTTTGGAATAATATTAGCAGAAGCTTAGGAACCAGTCCAGATTCTTCAGGAATCCATACTTTCCTACTTGAATTTGGAGGGTCCTGTTTATTTATTTATTTATTTTTATTATTTTTTTCACAATTCTGTTAGAGGGAAATCATAATTGTTTCTGAACCAGAAAATGTTAGTGTTTTTGGAGATGATGCAAAAATGATGCTGCAGTCAGAGGACACGTGTTCCTCTTTTAGAAAATGAGATCTTGTCAGCCTCTAGGAGAAGGCGATGGCAGCTCACAGCCGCCTGAGAGAGGGACAACTTTGACCTGCCCTGCAGCCACCCTTCAGGGTGACTCAGGAATTTTGATGATGAGTTTGGTGTGAAGCCATGTTCATTCCTTGGCTGGCAGGAGAGCCCGCGTGATGTAGGAAATTGCTGAAGAAGGAGCAGATAAAATGGAAAGGGCAAGGCATTTTAATAGAGTCCTGAAATAAAAGCGTTCCTGTCAATCATCAAATAATTGCAAAGTGTCAGAAATTCCAAAACTTGAGAGGACATTAAAGATGGCACTGCTCAATGAAGAGTGACATATGCTTTCCAAACTACTGTTTACTTTCTTGGTGTGTATGAAATTGGACATGCATACTTCCTCCCACTCTGCCTCGCCTTTTTCTTGCTTTCCTGACTGTATGCAAAAAACATTAAAAAGTAATGAATTAATGGAAATTACAGGGCACCGAATTAATGGAAAAGTTCTCTCTGCGGATTTCTATTACTGTATACAGCCATGCCATGTTAGCAACACATGAGTTATTCTGATTTACAATCCTCATCTTGCTAATCAGAGTGAGTCATTTGAATCTAAGTATTTGCAAATAAATGTTGAACCTCTCTGTTCATGAGGCAGAAACTCAGTATTTCAAACATCCATGTAACCAGTGAGAAAATGGAAAGGGATGAACTATACAGATTAAAGATTTACTGCTAAATTGCTATTTTAGTTTATTTGTAGGGTTATGTGATAGAAATATTGTTATTTTTCACTATGTGGGTAGACAGTCTTTTCTATATATGCTATATACTATACTTATGTAAATGCCATTTTTTCATTCATTCTTTGTTTTCATTTCATACATAAAGAGCATTGTGCAAAAAAATAGTAATCTTACTAGACATTGGCCACAATTATGGGGTGCTTTGAGAGACTAAAAAAAAGGAATCACGCATGTTTTTGTGCTAATCATAATGAAATACAGATGTTTGTTGTCCTCCATTTTTATCAGTGGCCGCAATTCAGAAACTTAGATCTGCTAACAGAGCTGTTAAAAGTATAACTGTATTCCCAAGAGCAGACACTTCCAAGTGCAGTTGGTCTGAAACAATGTTTGTTTCCATTATTTGCACACAAGAAAGCACACAGTAAAAGGGCTGCTCATATTTGTGTTGTACGATCATTTGACCTTTCCTCCCTGTGCTTAACTAAAGTATAATTTAAAATTAAAAACATGTTTATGCCATGTTACTAATTCCAGATGCAGCAAATAAAAAAGTAATATATCAGTCCACCATGTTGTCATGCATTTACCATAAGTTTTTCATTAGTAATGTCCTCCTAGATAACTAGATTATCCCTGAAAACCAGCAAGCTCTCTCTTCAAGGTCCTGAAAACAGAATATTCAGCTTTAATTGGCCTCAATCAAATTGGTTATGAGCTTTGTTGAAAGTCATATAGAATGACAGTTAGGAACTTGATACTATTCCCATCAGGTTGATGGGCATTTCACAACAAGCTGGAGTAGGAATAGGATGGGTGTAAAGAATTTTCTGTTAAAGAATGAAGTTTAATAATCATTTAGTTTGTAGAGGAAGGACTTGCACTTGTAGACTTAAAATCCTGGACATCAGCTGGGTTTTAGATTTCTCTGTGGGCATTCTTCCTCTTTTTCCTTTCCTTTCCTTTCCTTTCCTTTCCTTTCCTTTCCTTTCCTTTCCTTTCCTTTCCTTTCCTTTCCTTTCCTTTCCTTTCCTTTCCTTTCCTTTCCTTTCCTTTCCTTTCCTTTCCTTTCCTTTCCTTTCCTTTCCTTTCCTTTCCTTTCCTTTCCTTTCCTTTCCTTTCCTTTCCTTTCCTTTCCTTTCCTTTCCTTTCCTTTCCTTTCCTTTCCTTTCCTTTCCTTTCCTTTCCTTTCCTTTCCTTTCCTTTCCTTTCCTTTTCTTTTTAATTTTCTTTTCTTTTCTTCCCTCTCCCCCTCCCCTCCCCCTCCCCCCCTCCCCTTCCCCCTTCCCTTCCCCCTCCCCCTCCCCCTCCCCTTCCCCTTCCCCTTCCCCTTCCCCTTCCCCTTCCCCTTCCCCTTCCCCTTCCCCTTCCCCTTCCCCTTCCCCTTCCCCTTCCCCTTCCCCTTCCCCTTCCCCTTCCCCTTCCCCTTCCCCTTCCCCTTCCCCTTCCCCTTCCCCTTCCCCTTCCCCTTCCCCTTCCCCTTCCCCTTCCTTTCTTATTGTTTTTGAGTATGTTCCTGTGCATAGCCATGACTGAATCAAAATGGCACTTTGCAAGGCTTTTGTCTACTCTAGAATTTTACTTCTGAATCTGGCATATAGCATTATAACCTTACTGCTCTGCTGGCTTTGTGTTGGGTTGCAGTGTCCTTACATACAATAACTTCCCTTTCCCATGTAGGTTTTTGCTTATGAATAACTGCAATGTATCAACCCCCAGAGCATCCTTCTTTGCTCTGGCACGAGCTTCTCAGCTGCCTGCAGAGTCTGGGCAGCACAGAGGAGCTCTGCTAGTGCCGCTCCTCTAGACACTGAACCATTGTTGGGAACAGTGCTGCCAGAAAAGTACATTCACTGCACTCCCTGATAAACAGGAACCTAATGCTCTGGACACAGAAAATCCAATTTTCAGAATCACAAGACAGAAAGAATTACAACTTTACATATATGTATTTAGGAGGCTTTCAGGCCATAAGGCTGATCTGCTGTTTCACAGCATGTTAGCCAAGACAGCAACTGATTAATCTCATAACAAATCTGTTTCAGATACAACACAAAACAAATCATAGTGACTTGCTATGTAAACCTGGGATTTTTCCATGCTTGTTGTTGGCCTGCTGTTACCCAGCTACTGTCTTGTGAGAGAAACAATCACAGGTGAGTGTGATTTCATCCAGTACCTTAATGCACTATGCATATAATAAATATCACTCTTCATTTAGATTCTGGCAAGCTATCATTGTAGTTGGAAGTTCACAATGTTTTCTTGTCATCTACACCTGGATACATATGATCCAATCCAAATATATATGCTTTAGTTAGTTATAAGTCTTAAAAAGAAATCCTTTCTTAGCATCCATCTGCTTGTGCTATCTTTCCACTTACATCTACCAAGTCCGAAAGATTCTGCAGCATTGCTCTGGAAAGTGAGCTGTAAATTGTGCCTTGATTTGCTTCTGTCTTGTCACACTGGGTGTGGATAAGGAGCTATGTTGCACATACACATAAGGAAACCCTGATATTTAACTAATCAATAATTTTGTTTGGCTGTTACCTAGGATTTTTTTTTCTTTGTTGATTTTGCATGTTTCCTTGTACTTAAAGTATTTCTGATCTTGCCAATGTTAGATAATGATTAGGCTGCAGGTAAAACAAAACAAAACAAAACAAACAACAACAACAAAACTACAGAAAGATAAACATCTTTGAAGGTATGAAAAAAAAATCAGATAATTTGCATATTTCCAAAATGAAAACCAAAATAAAACCATAGGAGTTCTCTGGTATGAGATGAAACAAAAAGTAGGATAAGGACTTATCGTCTATTTTTGTGCTAATGAGAAATTGGTCTCCTATACTTTGGCCAAGTTTAGCCAAGCATCTAAATGCTTTCTGTTTTAGATGTAAATTTTCATTACTTACCCCCCACCCCCCCCTTTTTTTTTCCTGCTGCTTTCACAATCTCTTTTAAAATTTAAGACTCTGGACCCTCTCAGTTCAGGGAAGTCAGAAAAATTTACTGTTGCTCTTCATCTGTCACTGACACAAAAAACATCCTAAAGCATACTACACATCAGAGCTGTGCAAAATGATCTCAAATACATGGCATTAGCATGCTTACATTTTTCGTTAAAAAGCAGTCTGTTAAGAGACAGATCACTTCTATTTATTTCCTGAACTAAATTTAGGAAAAAAAAATAGTATTATGTATTGAAAATGAATGGAATTTGTAACTTTGCAAAATCTCCATTCTGAAAGGCACTGTGTAAAATTTATAGGATTTCCAGAGAGAGAAACTTAGGAATATTTTCTGTGATCTACACAAAATATTTTCATTTTGTGAGACAGAAGGTGAGAGGCAGTGCACAGTTAGGCACTTGAGGAGTGCTATAATGGCTCGGTAATGCAAGCTCTGGAGTGCTTTAATACAGTTATAAAATGGATCAGTGTACCTATAAAAAGAATAAGTAAAAAGAAAAAAACCTCTGAATAATTTCCAAGTCTGCATCACAATGAGCTTATGTTATTCCCTATAATTACAAAGCCATAATCAAAGCTTAATGATTCATCATTAGGCCATCAGACTTGAGGTCACAAGGCAGTTAACAAGAGAAAAAAGGATAAAGGCATTTAGAAACTACCACACTTACACAAACATATTCTCCTTCTTACCTAGTATTTTGGGTTCTGGAGTGTGTAGCACATGATACTTCAAAAATTTCACAAGGGACAGCTAATATATATTTAAAAAACAAAACAAAACAAAACAAAAAAACAGGTAATTTTATTCTGACTCAGGAAGTTTATAGCTGAGTAAAACACCAGTCACTCATTTTTCGGAATGAATGTTACTTGCTTCAGCAGAAAATTTCTTTCCCTGCAGAAAACATTGCAGGTTTGAGAGCAGCTGGCTGGTTTTGTGTTGCCCAAAAGTTTATGACCTGTTCTGTACTCTTTTTTTTTTTTTTTTTTTTTTTTTTTTCTGGATCACTGTTGCATCACCCCCTAATCTTCTCTTCACTTCTCTTCCCTTTTAGAATGAACACTGTCTCTGATAAACCTCCCTTGTGTACATTCTGATTTTTTTTTTCTCTCAGGCCTTTCTCAAGGCTTCCTGAACCGCTTTTTCTCTTTTCTTTTCTTTTCTTTTCTTTTCTTTTCTTTTCTTTTCTTTTCTTTTCTTTTCTTTTCTTTTCTTTTCTTTTCTTTTCTTTTCTTTTCTTTTCTTTTCTTTTCTTTTCTTTTCTTTTCTTTTCTTTTCTTTTCTTTTCTTTTCTTTTCTTTTCTTTTCTTTTCTTTTCTTTTCCTTGCCCTCCCCTTCCCCTTCCCCTTCCCCTTCCCCTTCCCCTTCCCCTTCCCCTTCCCCTTCCCCTTCCCCTTCCCCTTCCCCTTCCCCTTCCCCTTCCCCTTCCCCTTCCCCTTCCCCTTCCCCTTCCCCTTCCCCTTCCCCTTCCCCTTCCCCTTCCCCTTCCCCTTCCCCTTCCCCTTCCCCTTCCCCTTCTCTTCCTTTCCTTATGACAATTTCTTCCCACTTATTTCCAGTGAATGGCCATTTCCACTCTGCTTATGCAATCTGTTGGGTGTGTTTGAGGCACAAACATGTTCTTGATATGGCATTCCTCTCACTACCTGTTTAATTTAATTGCAAATAACTCCTATAATACATGGAATACAAGTGTCCCTACTTTTACAGGAAGCCCACAGAGATTCAAGCACAGGTTAATGTATTTGGCACAAAAATCCTTCTCTAGGCACATCAATCACAACTGATTCAAGAATTGAAGCTATGTGAAACTGGTACCAATGTGAAGATACCACAGAGAGGGAAATGTCTGAGCACCTTTGCATGTAATTTGGCTACAAAATGGTAGTGATTAGCAAATGCTAGCAGTTCATTGGAGTAATTTATGTAGGCATGACTTATGGTTCCCCACATGCCTCAGCTGCACAATCTGTGGAGACCATCGGGGGAACATTATGCCCCTGGGAGAAGTGCTCTGGTTTTTCTGTGAGTTATGTGTAATGCAGCATTTCATGCTAATGCTTGATTCCTTCTTGTGTATCCAGCAAAATCCAGAACTGGGACAATTTAATGAAAACACTGACAAGTTTGTTTTACACAGCTTGGCCAGTGCTGGCCTTTGAAATATTTCCATGTGTCAATGACAAGAGAGTGTGGAGAGGGAACATTTGTCAGGCTTGCACAAGAGCACTGATGCTAACAAGAGAGAGGGCATAAACCAAGAGGCATTTGCAATGGCAACCTTAAAAAAAAAAGGATTTGTTATATTATAGATTGTCAATTCCCACACTGGTTTACATGGCATTTATACCATTGCCACTCTTAATTACCTCTTAATAGGAAGGAGGAATACTCATTATTAAGAGTCCTAATTCTTCAGCCTGTAGATATCAGTTTTCAGCATTACTCTGGATTAAAATCCCTTTTCCTTATGCATTAAGTCTCTATAATCTTATCATCAATGTCAGACATCTTGTGTTGGAAAGATTTCCTGCTTCCATTTATAGCACACAATTTGCTCAATGGAAGTATATTTGGGCATAAAGAGAAGTATCTGTGCTACACTTTTTCTTGGAAAGAAGCATTTCCTATAACAAATCTTGTTATAGGAAGATTAATCTCTGATACCCTGAAAAAGTGCTTTGTCCCCATGAGCAGGTTTTGTCACCATTTAACTGCTGAGTTTGTTAAAGACAAGAGTTATCTTCTTTGACTGATATTATTTACAATGCATTATTAACAGTTCTAAGTGGATTTAGCCAGCACACGGAGAAGATAAAAATGAACAAAATAGTTGGCTAATTGAAAATAATATGATCCATTGGCTTTCCCAGTGGGCATTTCCTTCCAGTAAATGCTCCCAGCTAAATGAGATTTAGAGAATTTTGTTTGTGATGCCAAGCATTAGTAAATGTTTTAAAAATCCATATTTGTTTGAAAAAAAAAAGAAGGGGGGGGGCGGGGGGGAGCAGTTAACAGGATGTAGTTGTCTTTCTCAGAGGGAATGCATTTAGGCCATGATTCTGCTGTCAAGGAAGTCAGTGAGAACAGGGTCAAACGATGAAGAACTCTTAATTAAGGAAGTGTGTTCCTCACAGGAGGTTTCTGAAGTCTTTTCAAATCAGAAAAATCACTGCAATAATGGCTGCAAATAATTAGTATAAAAGCATAAAAGCATGACTTTTGCCAAATATTACATTTATTCCTGTATGTTAATATCATTGCTCTACTTCACAACAATATAACATTTATTAGTTACTTTTTTTGGAATGTTTTTTTTTTTTTTTTTTTTTTTTTTTTTTTTTTTTTCCAAAGAATTATAGATCTTAAATCATCAATTATTTACAGAGAATGACAAGGAAGAATTTAAAGACCCTTCTCCTTCTTGAGTTAATGCTTGTGATCCACATGACTGGTTTCACAGCCCCCAGACTGAAAGACCATTAGCTGTTCCTTTAATGTTTCTAACGGTGTTATTCTAGTCAAGTAAGCCAGCTAAAACCTATGAAATAACTGGACACAGTTCTTGTATTTTCCATTCTCGTGATCTTTTAAAAAAAATGACAGCTGGACATTGTAATTTCATTTTTCCTCTGAGAATCCATGATGCCAGGAACCAGGCATCCTGTTCACAGCTATAGCTCTCAAGTATTATCATTACAAGTCTAAATAATGATGCAAGCTGAAAGCAATGGTAATGCTCTTGGGAAGAAAAGGTGGTGATCCTTGTAGTAAGAAGGTGAATCAACCTGATGTGACTGGCCCCCAAATGGGGAAGGGATGTAAGAGGAAGCACTGCTTTCTCCGCTGACTGGTCCTGTCACTGGAAGAAAGCTAGTGTCATGCAGCAGCTGGGACTGTGGCTCCATATGCCACAGGAGGAAGAAGAGAGGTGCAAATACCAAAGAGAGGTGCAAATACCAAAGTACCTTCTGGAGTATCTGTAGCTGCACACAGGTAGCCACCCATGTATAAGCAGATTTCTGGTATTTTTAAAGACAAATTTGTAGTAAAAGGAGTAGGATTAATTCACATATTTATGCATATGTCTGCAGAAATAAGAAAATATTGTGCATACCTATGATATGCTGATCATTCCTAAAACTTTGCCAGTTGCCTTGAAAAAGGGAATGCTGCTACCTCAGTACTTCTATTCTTCTAACTAGATCTATTCTAACCAATGTGACAGCCATAAAAAAAAAAAAAGATGAAAGGAAAATACATTAAGAAATCAAGAGTTGACTGCAGGAGGTAGAATAATGAGTCAACTGTATGGGAAATTAAGGTCATGAAATGCTTGTCTGCATCTTTCTCAGGGAGTTGCCTGGAAGGATAACAGTGAAACCTGAAACTATATGAAAATGGCTCTGTTTTATACAACGTTGAAAATCACAGCAGATTACTCAAAACAGGCCACAAAAGTCCTGCAGGAAAAGCTGTGTGGTGCCATGACTCTTTCAGCCAGCAGAGACCAGAGCTTTATGTCCAACAACTCAATGCTTGCTGAGGGCTGGCTACTGTACAGCTGCATTTGCTGAGTCTGAGCTGGGAGGCCCTGCTGATAGACCATAGTGCTGTGTGCACATATAAGTCATGAAACATGAGCCCACAGCTAGACAAAAATACAGAGTAATGAAATACTTACATAAGTTTGGACATGAGGCAATAAGACAACCTCAATAGCTGTTTTGTTCCTAGGGTCCTACACCAGCATCTTCCAGTAACCTGCATCTGCTGGCTTCTAGTTTCTGGCATGTTTTTTTGGCAGATTCAGTTTCCCTTTCAGTCATGAGAGACATTTGCTTTCTATTGAGATGAGAAGACTTTACCATTGATGGGATTCTGAAAATTGAAATAAAATAAAACCGTTCTCTTCCATGGTTGAAGCAATCCTTAAAACTTACCCTTTTCATCTTCCTAGCATGAGTCTTTGAGATCCAAGTCAGTTGCCTTCTTCAAAGGAATGCAGCAAATGCTGGAAGGATACAGAAGGTACGGTTCATTTTTTCTATGCTTGGCATATCCAGCAAGGATGGAAAATAGACCTCTAAAGCTATTGTTTAGACTCTGTGCTCAGAGGGAAACCAGGCACTTCCTGGGAACAATTAATTTCTTACTAAAATAGGCTATTTGAAATAGGTCAAGTGAATCATGGGCTGGAAGTGTCTCTTTCTCTCAGTTGACTACAGAGGATATCCCGGCAACTCCCTCTCCACCCCAAGAGATGTTGGCAAATTAAACCCACCTGCTCTCAGTCTCTTTGGATGCATCTATATTACAAACATAGAGAAACTTAAACTGTCTCCATGCAAACTACCTTTGATTTGAAACAGGACAGTTATGACCCTGGGACTCTGTACATGTTCTTTGCTTTTGATGAGATTTCACTTGGTGAACAACAGGTAGAGAACCTGCTGACAATGACTTCCTGAAGGCCCAGCTGAATGAGCCATACTCTCCTACTATAAGAAGACATCCCGCAGATTCAGGCTTTTTGTTTGGTACAGTAAGTCAGCTTATCCATTTCCTTTTTCATCTATGCCAGTAGTGTGGGAACATAAAATCTCAGAGCTCAGTACTTAGTTGCACTAAATGTCCTATTAGTTAGTCTTTTGCTTGTTCTGCTCACAAGGATAGTCACATAGGGAAGAGGTTTCAATTGCCCAGTTGTCCCATTACCTTCATCCACTTGCTCACTGCACAGTTAAACTTCACAGCTTCATGATGTTCTTAGCTCAAACAACTGAGTGCTTCTTTCCACACACATCCTAGGGACTAGCTTTAATCTCAGGGAGCTGATCTGCCCCTGCAACTCTTGTTGCTGTCTTGTGTAGAGAGATCCTGTGGAGGGGGGGGAGGGAAGGGAAGGGACACGAAATAGCAGATGGGACACACGACATCCTTTCATATACTTCACTGTGATCCATAAGTTATGGAATATAATATCTTATCCTGGAGTAGAGGAGCAGGATGTGTGGTGGTTTTACTCAGATGGGCAACTGAGCTCCATCACAACTGCTCTCTCATTCCCACTCCTCAGAAAGAAAGGGGAGAAAATACAATGGAAAGGGCTCAAGGCTTGAGATAAGGACAGAGAGATCACCCAACAATTATCATCAGGGACAAAACAGACTCAGTGTAGGGAGATTAACATCATTTGTTGCCTATCACTATCAGGCTAGAGCAGTAAGAACTAAAATTAAAATCGTCTCTCCCCACCCACCCTCTTCCACCTCCTCCCCCTGAGCAGTGCCGGGGACTGGGGGCTGTGGTCAATCCCTGATGCTTCGTCTTCACTGCTCCTTCAGGTCTCTCTCTGCCTCAGCTCCCTGTGGGGTCCCTCCCACAAGATGCTGTCCTTCCCGAACTGAGTCTGTGGGGCCTGCCCACTGGCAGCAGCTCTTCAAGAACTGCTCTCACACGGCTCCATCCCACGGGGTCCATCCATCCCCCAGGAGCAAACTGCTCCAGCACGGGTCCCCCACGGGTGGGCGGCAGCTCCCCCCAGACCCCCTACTCCTGCATGGGTTCCTCTCCATGGGCTGCAGCTCTGGCCCAGGGCCTGCTCCTGTGGGAGCTCTCCATGGGCCGCAGCCTCCTCCAGGCCACATCCACCTGCTCCACCGGGGGCTCCTCCACCCATGGGGGGGCTGCAGTGTGGAGATCTGCTCCATGTGGGACCCATGGGCTGCAGGAGGACAGCCTGCCCCACCAGGGACCTCTGCACAGGCCGCAGGTGAACTTCTGCTGCATGCCTGGAGCACCTCCTTCAGCACTGACCTTGGTGTTTACAGGGCTGGTTCTTCCTCCTCACTTTCCCAGCTGCCGTTGTGCAGCAGTTTTTTAAAATTTATTTTACTTTTCCCCCTTTCTTAAATTTGTGCTCATAAAGGCACAAGCAACCATGCTTAGTTGTTTATGACTTAATTGCAAAAAAATGGACATCTCCCTTTGGAGCTCGCTGAAACTGGCCCTTATCTAACATGGGGCAGCTTCTGGATTCTTCTCACAGAAGCCACCCCTACTGCCACCTGCTACCAAAACCTTGACATGTAAACCTACTACAGGGTATTACTTACTTTATATCTTACCACACTTTGTATCTTTTTATACTCTCCCTCTGCCTTACTTACAGACAAAAACTGTTTTCCTTGTAAACACAGATGAACATGTAAAAATCTTAGAATAGTGCGTTTATGTGTAGATCTTTCACTTTCTTAACAGTAGCACCTGAGACTGAGTTATTGGAACTGGCACTTGCAGTACTGCCTGCAGAAATTTAGTGTACAGATATAGTCACTGAATGAAGGTCCAACATTTAATGCCAATGTTAAAGCACCATCAAATCCCTCAAAACACCCTCTATTGCTCCCTAATTTGAGAAAGAGACCTTAATGCAGCTTAAAAATCTTTATCTTTTATAAGTCTATAATATCTTTAATATGACTCCAAGAAGATCTTAGAATCTGATTCGCAGGCTGTTTAGCATTTTTTTTTCCTTTGCAAACCACATAAACGAAATAAAAGTGAGTTCTGTTTATTGGCACCAGTCGTCTCTTTCAAACATTCATCTACTAACACATTAAAGAAAAAAAAAGTTACATTATGCACACAACTGTGCTTCCCCTCTATCATAATAAAAGCCACCCACAATAGCTTCTTAATGACACCCGAGCAGTGTCTATGCACAATGACCTTTCTTGTATGTTTCAATTTCTATCCTTCTTTCTATAAGAAGGAAGACCAGCTGTGATTGTGCTTATCAGTGGTCAACAACTGATTAGAAATGCAAAAAAACTTTTCAGCAACAATTAATTTTGACAATTTGGGGTCAGATATTATTGGTTTTGGTGTTTCTTCAACTTCAGAATGACCTTGTTTCTATGATTTCCCCCCTCCATTTTAGAAAGAAGGGAATCTTAAGTGCATTTTGAACAATTTTTAGTTGTAAGTTTAGTCATTCAAACTTATCACACACAAAAAGTCTGCAGAGTTTCACCCTTTGTTCATATCCACTGCTGTGAAGAATGTTTTGATGCCAGCATCAGGAAGCATGAGGTCATATGATGTTTATAGACCAGAATGGCATCAAGTGTAGGAAATTGCCTAGTTATTTCCTTTACAAAGTACAAAACGTTATATTTATTACTCATTTAATTATGATTTCAGAAACGAATTTGTAATGATGGAGGGAGGACAATATTAGTTAATAATTAGGGAAATGAGAAACTTGTGTTTATTCAAATAAGTATAACCCTTCTGTTTCATGGATGACAAATATCATTTGACAAGGTATGGTATCTTATTTTTGAAGTATAAGAAGGAATTGTCCAACTGGACATGAGGAAAAAAACAAGCCAAACCAAACCAAACTGAACCGAACCGAACCGAACCGAACCAAACCAAACCAAACCAAACCAAACCAAACCAAACCAAACCAAACCAAACCAAACCAAACCAAACCACACATTTCAGTGGGGCTACATTATTCTTTTTACAGGAATTCTGCATCCTGGAAAGCACAGCTATTTTGAGCATGATTCACTACAGCACTTGCTTGCGTTTTTACCATATATTATTTTAAGTAACACCCTACAGTGAATGAAAGAATAGGATATAAAATGCAAGTGCATATGTCATTGGATTTGACTGTTTGAACAGTTAGGGACTTTTACACATTTTCTAATAAAACTTAACAATATTAGAATAATACAATTGCAGTTTGTCAGAGTAAGTATAGTTAATACCTTGTAAGGAATGTAATCTGCTACATTTTAAAATGCTTTCTTAAACCCTACATTTTCAATATTTGTATTGTTTCTCTGTATGATACTGTCATGAACTACTCTAATGCAATTACTCTTTGAACTGGTTCTTATGTGTCATGCTCATAAAGCACATTTTAATGTTGCTTAATCTCTTTTAGAGTTGTTTTTCATCCTTGATTCTACAAAAGTCATTCTTATATCAATACCTAGTGGGAGGTGTTCCTGCCCATGGCAGAAGGGTTGGAATTAGATTACCTTTAGGGTCCCTTCCAACCCAAACTATTCTATGAGTCTATGATCAAATAAAGTCAGCAAAAAATAAATGTATAATTTTCTTGTTGATATTTAATCATTGTTCAAACAAGATGACAAAAGATGTTGCAGGTAACTGTGTCACATCTTCAAGAAATTCTTCCTATAATACAGGTATGGAAGTGAGCTATAATTGTATGCAAATATAGATCAGAAAAATCTACGTAACTAACTTGGCAGTCACAAAAAAGAGTTCAATGTAAGAAGTCTCAAGAGCTTCATTATTTCTACACTGAATACAGAAACAGGAAATGAATGGGGTGGTTATATAAATGAATGTAATACTTTGGGCAGAATGAAATTTGTATGATTAGGCCAAACATTATACAAGTAGAACTACTGACTTCATAAATGGCATACAGACGTAATTAGGATTTCCCAACCCTTGTTTATTAAACTGTCCCCAAACTACAAAGCTGTAAACCAAAACCCCAAATGGTGAGATGCAGTCTGGCAATTTGTATGTGCAGCTTATATGTGTGCTACAAAAAGTCTTATTCAAATTTAGATTCTAAAATTGACATTTTTAGAAGTTCTAGGGGAATTAAAGAAGTTTTTAAAAACTTCTAGTTCATTACTTTATATATGTATACTCCTATATGTACTACATAGATGATTTAGTTAAGTTTTGTAAACATTTTGCCACTATGCTAAAACCTTTACACACAAATACAAACAAGAGTAAATGAAGCTAATTGTAATCAAGTATTATTAATGCTGAAATATTTTTCTTTTTCATTTTTCTTCTGGATTTTTTTTTTTTTTTAAACTGCAGATCTGTAATTTGATGATCCAATCCACAGAGATATTTAACTCACCTATGAAACCCATGAAAAATGACCTATATATAATATATATGTTCAAAGGGCAGACAGATTTTCTGTCATCTCAGACTTGGGAACACACAGTACAAAGCACTCATTAGTTGGAACACAAGGATTCAATAAAAAAGTGGAGTTGGCCAGCGGGCAGCAGTTCCAGTACATAACAAAATGTTGCAGTTTCAAAATTTGTTTTCATTCTGGGTTAGAATTTAAAAAGAGGCCATCCAAGCATCTTGGAAAGGAACCTTATTGAAACGCCCCTTTTTAAATCGAAAAGGTCTGTTTTCTCAATTCCTTTTTCATTTTCAATGAAAATAAGCCTTGTATAATGTTAAAAACTGTAGTAAACCAGTGACACCTCTGCAAAATGTGGGCCTTGGCAAAACATTGTAATTCAATAAAAATAAAATAAAAAGTATATGTCATCAAGTTTTCTAGTGACTTCTAAGACAAAGTAACCAGTAAAATCTCAGTGATTGTGCTTATAAAATGTCAGTTTTAAGTGTTACAGCATCTTAGGCTAGAAGTTTTAATTAATGACCTAAAAATTACAAACTTGGAATCCTTTTTCTGCTTTAAGGAAAGGATGGACACAAAAGAGTAGCATAAACATAATTCATAATTTCTATTTATATTTTTGGCAAAAATCTGAATGCTTTTACCATCATTTTTTTCCCACGTAGGGATAATACAGCTCAAATATAATGACAGTGTGATGAGAATAAGCTTATTTTATGACTTTCTTTAGCACTGCTAAAGTGCTTATTCTTTCTAATAGATCAGAAGCCATTAACCACACTAACTTAGTCACCAAAATGTGCTCACCATTAGGTACTCCAGCTCAGCACCTTCCTGTAAAGAAGAAAACTTTCTACTAATATATGCGCCAGTTTGAATGCTCTCCACAGAGTCAAACAATTTTAGTTGGGCAGCATGTGTCATCTTTTATATTTCTTATTTCTTTCAAGCAATTACTTGAGGAGCACAGTGGTTGTATGCCTGCATTCAGCTCTAAAACCCATGGCCTGGTGCAGCCCTTGGTGGCTGTAGAGCTCTGTGGCATTTGCTGTGTATGATGGTGCTCAGGGATCTCATGCCAGAGTCCAGGTGTCATCATGTAAATAAAAGCTATGAGGTATGATACAAAAACTTTGAGCAACTATGTGAACATCACCTGGCGAGGACATTGATGTCCACAGATACACCCTGCTACCCCATAAACAGAGGAGACCTCACTCCACTGGGGTGGCAGCAACATGGGGAGTCTAAATTAGATGCCTAAACCTAACCATTGTGCCAACCTCCCTATGTAAGTCCTAGCACTTAAAAAAGAAAAAAAAAAAAAAAAAAAAAAAAAAAAGAAGCTGCATAGGCTACATACTTCCTTTCTTGTACCTTTCCTTTGGCAGCCATTGTCGACCCTTGGCTGATCCCATAAAACCATTCCTTCATGCTTGTTACTGGTAGACATGTCTCACTTCTCTTCAAACCAGGGACTCTATATAACCATATTCAATCTTCTGAATTTGTCATCTTGTCTCTGAGTGTATCTGTTATCAAGTGCTTGTAAGATTCCCTGCCACTTCATAAATTTATTTCTAAACTTTCTAATTAGGGGTGGTATTTTACTCTCAAGTGTGAGGGGGTAACAGCTTTTTATTTATCTATTTATTTATTTTGAATAACTCTCCTTAGCTGAAATACAGAGTCCACATTTTCTACATAAATCATGGTCTTTCTTTGAATACTGTTCTCCTTTTGACCTTGGTGACTGTACCAAAGTAAGAAATATAAAAAGGTATACAAGTTTCAGTGTGACCATAGCTACCGCTTGCCGTCTCAGCAACAGCTCTATGCAGCACTTTACAAGAATTAGAGCTTCAGAATCATTTCCTTTTCATCCTTTAGTTCAAAGAAATTAAGGGAATCAAACCTCAGCTGTTCTTTCTAACCACATACTTTTGTGGGTTACTTTAAGCATTAATATTTCTCTTTGAAATCAGTAGCCTTCTTGGTAAGCATTTCTGCAATTAGTAATTAGTAGCAATGATTAGACTTCACATTTTTTAAACCAACAATACTTTGAAATAGTCCTTCATCATATATAGGCATATTTTAACATATTTAGGGTATTGAAACGTACTTCCCACGGCCTAGCCTGAGAATGGGTAGTGTAATGTGGCTTTTTTAAAAAGGGTTCTCTTTCAACATATATATTGTGGAAGTTGTGCCCATATAAACCATGCAAAGTATTTGATTTTGTCCATCCTACAAAACAGGAAGATATCATTTCCATCTGTGTAGAGCTGAGGTAAGCCACAGTCTACTGATAGATAAGTGCTACAAGGTGAAAAGCTGTATTTGGATGGAATCTGCCCAGTGGGTATGCATTTCAGAGAGATGGAGTTGTCACCCAAATGAACTACAAATATTTTTTCAGTACAAGAAAACCACTGAGCAGCACAGAATGAAGCTAGTATACTCTTTTCTGATTAAGTTATACTTATGGAAAGATGATGACATCTTACAGAGTGTTGCAGGAATTCCACCACCAGATTGGATTTAGACTAATTTCTATGCTTAGCTGTGAATGAGAGGACCAGTTAGAATTTTTTTCCATGGCTGAATTTGCTAGTACTCATATGTCATCTTCGTCTTGGTATACATGAAGTCACTATAAGACAGTTCTCACCTGAATTTTATAGTGAATTTTAACCAAAATGTACACCCTAAGCTCAGAGATGGGAAATCACTTCTCGTATGAAGACAGGCTAAGGGAGTTGGGGCTGTTCAGCCTGGAGAAGAGAAGGCTCTGGAGAGACCTTATAGTGGCCTTACAGTACCTAAAGGGGGCCTACGGAAAAGCTGGGGAGGGACTCTTTGGATGGAGTTATAGGACACAGAGTAATGGTTTAAAATAAAAGAGAGTAGATTTATTTTAGACATTAGGAAAAAATGTTCTTTACTCAGAGGCTGGTGAGGCACTGGAACAAGTTGCCCAGCGAAGCTGTGAATGACCCATCCCTGGAATTGCTCAAGGCCAGGCTAGATGTGGCCTTGGACAACCTGATCAAATGGAAAGAGTCCCTGCCCATGGCAGGGGATGGAATTAGATGATCTTTAAGGTCCCTTCTAACCCAAACCACTCTATGATTCTCTGATCACTAAGAACCAGTTCCAATATAATGAAAATGCTCAGGCCTAATAACGGGAGTTAGGATATTATTAATCAGTGGAGTTTATGAGGCAGTAGCCACCACCACCAAGTCCAAAATCTTTGTTCTCAGGAGTGATTGAAGAAAGTATGTTAACTTAGATAGCTATTACAGCATGGAACAGACAAGAAACTTCAACTGTGTCATAAACCCAGATGAATTAGGAGTGCAATGGCCATACTTAACCAGGCCAGGCTTGAAAGCAGGGTGGTGAAGGGCAGTACACTTCCTGGTGTTGAAGGAGAATGAAGGAATAACTACAGAAGCCATGTGGTTCTATTTTCCATCCTGGAAAGAAATGTAATTGGTCCCTCTCTCTGCCTCATGCTGGAGCATACAGTCAGAAGGACAGCTGGATTTACTGGAAAAGGAAGAAAAGTATCCTCAGGAATACATAAAATATAACATATGCATACACAGAAAGTTCAGTTTAAAATTATACATTCTGAACTTAAGCAGGCTATTTCAATTTCTAGTGAAAGGCTTTAAATCATTGTCTTCACAATACTATTTGATTAAGTAATTAATAATATGCTTTTTTTTAACAAACAAAAACACACAAAAAATATGCAGTATTAAAAGCTCAGTTAGAGTTCATTTTATCCTTTTAATTCAGGTGATGCTTAATTTAACTTAATTTCTTGGTGGATCTAAATAATGACAGGAAAGAGAAACTTTGAAATCAATGTAGAATTGCATATCTTTCTCTGTGTATTTGTCCTGTGACTGTTTAGGATATATGGGGAGGGAAAATTCCACTAAAGGATAAGTAAGGGTTTAGGATGATGGAGTTTGGACGTAGGAGGTGGCACCGATCAGCAGTTCTCTGGGTGGTGGCTATCCTATTGTGCCGATTGTGCACCTTGGCTCAGAGGGATTACGGCTTCTGAGTCACAAGGGGCTGCTGAGCAGCTTGACCTTGGTGTTCATGTCAGGGTTATACCACAAGATCCATGGTAGGTCTGGCATAAATGCTGCTGAGGAATCAGAAGTGTTGGTAGTGGCAGAAGACGATCCCAATGGGTCATCTGAGGCAAACACTGCTGGGTTGCTTTGGGTGTGAGCAACCTCAGCCCCTCTACAACTCATGTCAGTGTGGGGCTTGCTGGCAGCTGCTTTCAGCAACATTAACAGCAGCCCTCCTCTTGTGTACATGAACAGCTAAATTTATCTTGGTACATGGCCATTAAGACGTGGCTGGCAGGGATGGAGAGGATGGCTTCCTTGGCCTTGTTATGACTCAACTAGTAATGTCAGAAAAAAGGAGTCAGCTGTATTCAGAAGCCACCTATATATTACAGACTATTAGAAACAAGAATATTCTTTTTCTAAGACCCATTCAGAATCTGAGGTTTTAAAGTCCTGCTTACTGCATTATGTGACTAAATGACATCATGGGGTACTATCAACATAAATTTATCAAACCACTTTATCAAATTTACCATAAAAGAGGTATAGAAAATACACATATACCATATGAGAAATGTATATACATGTAAAGAACAAAAAAGGAAATTATATAAGGTTTTGTTGTATCCACTTTGAATTCAGGAATGTCACAGAGCCTTAGGCCTGGAGAGGATAGTAGCTATATAAATATATATATTTATATTTATATATTTATATATATAAATTTCATAGCTTAGTTTGGGATGATTTTGTAATCAGTGAACAAAGAGCTAATTATAATTATGTTAATAGGCACATAAATGTCTGTTTAAGCCCATAGTTGTTGAGATCTTTTAGGTAATTAGATTAATCCATGATCATCATGAATGGAACTTGAAATATGGTTAGACCTTAATAAGATTATGTACTCTGCTTCTCATCTGGAATTGATACCAGCATCTTGCTCTCTCAAGGCATTTGATTGAGTAAGGCCTCCAATTTTCTGACTATGAGTATTGATAAGATTCCACCCAACCTCCTTTGTACATTCTTATTTAAATCCCCAAAGATATTATTTAAAAGGCTTCCTACATGAATGTGAAATCTTTTCCAAGAAATTCAAATGGCTCTCATTAAGCATTTTTCCCATTCAGTTTCCATGGCCAAATTAACTTAGACATTAAAGACAAGTTAGACATATAGCGCCAAGAAAGACATAGATTCCTAAAACAGGACTAAAGCAGAATTAGATGCCTACATATAGAATTACAGTCTGGAAAACCTTCATTTAATTGCCATCTACAATAAAATATTTTAGACTCTCTAGTTACCTTAGTTTTGACCTTAACATTCTCCAGATGTTTAGAATTTCAGCTCAGTTCATTTCTAAGCCTGCCCTTGTGTCCATAGCACTAATTACTTGGAACTTAATCTATGTCCAAGCTTAACTTGCACCTCAAATAGAAGCATTTCTCTTTGAGGCTCTGAATGGATTTCTGAAGGAGTCATTTGGACAGTAACAGAGCTGGGCACCTGAAAAACATCTGATTGTTACCTGAAAACTTTACTGTGTTTGAAATTCAGCTTTTCTTCTGTTCTTGACTGACTGTTCTGTAAAGCAAGACAATCTCTCATCCTCTCTCACACAGACACATTCTATTTTACAGCCATCAGTGCAATATCATTTTTTTTTTTTTCAGATTCACACAGCCTCACCAACAAAAGCCCTTCACTCTTGCCCCAGAAAAATTGATAGGCTTTGCTTAAGAAACTTTCCTAGCAAATAGAATATATAGGGCTGAAGAAGCTCAGGCGATGCCTAGTTATTTCAGATGTACATTTGATCTATTACTAGGATGTTTAGTAAAGGAGACAAAGTTCAATGTGTCCAGTTCCACAGACTTCTTTGATATGAGCATTTTGCTATCTATTCAGTCAATGTGGCAATACTTGCAAAAAGCAACATACTGTATTACAAACAAAAGCAGATTCTATTATATAATATAATCTATAATATAATATGATAAATATTATCACAACAGTGTGACCAGCAGGGCTAGGGAGGTGATCGTCCCCCTGTACTCAGCTCTGGTGAGGCCGCACCTTGAGTACTGTGTTCAGTTTTGGGCCCCTCGCTACAAGAAGGACATCGAGGTGCTTGAGCGGGTGCAGAGAAGGGCGATGAAGCTGGTGAGGGGCCTGGAGAACAAGTCCTACGAGGAGCGGCTGAGGGAGCTGGGCTTGTTCAGCCTGGAGAAGAGGAGGCTCAGGGGTGACCTTATCGCTCTTTTTAGGTACCTCAAGGGAGGCTGTAGCGAGGTGGGGGTTGGCCTGTTCTCCCATGTGCCTGGTGACAGGACGAGGGGGAATGGGCTTAAGTTGAGCCAGGGGAGTTTTAGGTTAGATGTTAGGAAGAACTTCTTCACTGAAAGGGTTGTGAGGCACTGGAACAGGCTGCCCAGGGAAGTGGTGGAGTCACCATCCCTGGAAATCTTCAAAAGACGTTTAGATGTAGAGCTTAGGGAAATGGTTTAGTGGGGACTGTTAGCGTTAGGTCAGAGGTTGGACTCGATGACCTTGAGGTCTCTTCCAACCTAGAAATTCTGTGATTCTGTGATTCTGTGATATATAATATATTTATTATATACTTATATGTTATATATTAAATAATAGTATAAAATATCTAATATATTTTATATATTATTATATTTGTTATAATATATATAATATAAATATAATATTATATATATATATTCTTTTTCAGAAGGTTGCACTTGAATATAGCAACAAAGATTAAGTACTGCCTTACTTGTGGAAGAAAGACCATTGGTGCCAACACCAAGAGGGCATCTAGCATATGAATGTGCATGGACTGGGACACTTTCCAAAAGCCCCAATGAAGAGCAACCTGAGCAAAACAATTTTCTTTATATGCTCAATCAGGGTGACTGCTATTTGTGAATAAAATTCAGCATGTTGACTCTGCTAATGGGAAGTCTTAAACAACTTTCCTCAGATGTAGATTCTGCATTTCACTGAGAACTTCTAAACTTTTTTTTTTTTTTTTTTTTTTTTAAGCTTTTTGCAAGAGTTATCCAACTTTCAGGGAGACAAAGGAAAAGCTTCTTTTGACTTGCAGTCACAGAATCATAAAATAATTTAGGTTGGAAGGGACCTCTGGAAGGTGTCTGTTGTAATAATTGCAAAGTTATCTTCAAAGTTAGATCAGGCTGCCCAAGGCAATCTCCAGCAAAGTTTTGCTTATCTCTAAGGGTTAAGAGTCTACAGCCTCCCTAGGAAACCTGTTTACCTGCTTACCCACACTCACCACAAACGTTTTTTTGCTCCTTATATTTTGTTGACACTTTTCCTGATGCAACTCTTGTCCCATAGCTGTACACTTTTGAGGTAAGTCTGGCTTCTTTTTTAGCACTTCCCTTTATGTAGTTGAAGGCAGCAATGTCATCCCTTAGTCTTTTCTTTAGAGAATGGAGCCAAACAAAGAAAACTCATCTCCTTCAGCCTCTGCCTAGAACTGCTCCAGCCCCTAATCATTTTAGTAATCCTTTACTGAACCTTCTGTGTTTTTTCCATATCTGCCAATATCTACTGAGAAAATCAAAGCTGGAAAGGGTATTTACAGCATTAGATGAAGAGGAATAATCACTTCTCTTATCTGCTGGCTAGATCCTTGTTGATACAACTCAGTATGCAGCTGACCTTGATTATCCGAAGGGCAACCTGCTGTCATCTTCAGCTTGTTGTCTGTCAGATCCTTTTTGGCAAAGCTGCTTTCCAGCCAGATGGCCCACAAGCTGCACTCTCACATGGGGCTGATCATCCCAAGTGTAGGACTTGGCATTTGCTCTTAAAGAATATCACAAACTTCTGATCTGCTTATTTCTGCAGCATTTGGGATTCCTCTGAAAGGCAGCCATGCCCTACTGTACATTGACCATATCATGCATTTTGGTGTCTTCTTCCCTTGCATGTGGGTCATTCTGTCCCTAGTCCCAGGGGGGTTATGAAAGTATTAAATGGTATTACACTTAACATTAGCTTCTAAACACCACCACCACTCACATGTGGTGAGTCACCACTCAGACTTCAAACCACTGATCACTACAATTGTCTCATGGTTTAATTATCTACATGCTTGATAGTCCACCCATCAAGATCACACCTTCCCAGTCTGGCTACAAGGATAACACTGAAAAAAACTGCTGAAAGCCTTGTTAAACTCAAGGTATCTGGCATCCACTGTTCTCTTTTTGTCATCCGTGGAACCAAAGACATCTTATAGCTGAAGGCAATCCGGTTAGTCAGACATGATTTGTCCTTGAGAATTCTTTGGTGGCTATTCATAATCACCTTCTTTTTCCTTGTGCTCTCACCACAGTGAGAACTGGCTGTATATTCCTTACATTGATATCTAGAATTTGGGCTGCCCCTTGAAAGTTCTTAGCTTAAGATTAATCTGTGATTACTTTACTTCTTTGTCTCAGGCATGAGACATATAAGTACAAATCAGACCTGTGTGAAAAAACTTCCACAAGGCAATAGTACAGGCTTTACCACAGGAGGCTTACATGTACATGGTTCATGCTGCTGCTAGATGTTTTCTTACCTTAGAACGCTTTTAGTTTGTTGTGATGTAGATCAGTACAGAAGGGGAAAGACAATGAAAATCTGACCCCTGTGGCCATTCACTAACTGATGTAATGCTGGAAAAGTAAAAATAAGAGAGGACCTGGCAAGGTCAGTTTAATTATCTTGATTCACATACAGGCTGATTTGAAAGCTACAAAACAAAGGTGGAATGCCTCTGAGCAAACCTCATGACAATAGGACCTGAGCAGACTGAGGATGTTGAGCTTTACTCTGACAATTGTGCTGGAAGAACCAGACCAGGCTGTGAAATCACTAAAAATATCAGTAATGTAGATTGGCTGCAAGTCAAGCCATTTCATCACCCATTACCTTTAATAAATCACTGAGATATGTGCTAAGTAAATCTGTCGATAGCAGTAAAAGATTTATGGAGTAGAGGGAAGAAGTCTTATAAGACTAAATCCCCTTTTAGAATAAGTATGCACTATAATCTATCATCATAGAGTGGAGGAGAAGCTGTGCAACTCCTTCCCTAATCAGTACTGAAATCGTGTCCAGACCTGTCTGGCACATATCTTTAGGCATCTCTCTTGTCTTTTCTTATGATGAAAACAGATTATTTCAGAAGGCTTTTATTATTTCATGTATGCAATTTGTAGCCATAGATTATTTTGCACACCCCCTCACCAATTAAGCCTTTCATTAAGAGCAATAGACATATTGCTCTTAATATATTATATATTTCCATTATCTTAGAATCACAGAATGACTTGGGTTGGAAGGGAACTCAAAGATCACCTAGTTCCAACCTCCCTGCCAAGGGCAGGGATGCCACCACTAAATCAGGTTGCTCAGGGCCTCATCCAACCTACTCCTGAACACCTCCAGTGATGGGGCTTCCACAGCTGTTCTGGGCAAGCTGTTCCTGTGCCTCACCACCCTCTGAGTGAAGAATTTCCTCCTAATCTCTAATCTAAATCTCCTCTCTCACTTTAAAACCATTCCTCCTCATCCTGCCATTATCTGATTGAGCAGAGTTGCTCTCCATCTTTCTTATAAGTCCCCTTTATGTACTGAAAGGTTGCAATGAGGTCACCCTGGAGCCTTCTCTTCTGTAGGCTGAAAAGCCTTATTTCTATTTGAACATCTCTCTTGATATACCATGCTATACAGCAGAGTTCACGACAAAAAAGAAATCCTTTACAATTGCAAATATTTCAAGATTTGTGGAAGCCAACAGCAGAATTAAATAACAAAGATCTAACTGTTTAACTCTTGCAGCTTCACATCCTTTTGTCAGTTTGCCAGTTTGCTGAGCTATCTACAAATGAAAAGAGTCAGAAAATGTTGGAAAAGGAGTGACTAATCTGTTTTGACATTTTACTATGCTATTGTATTTTGCAGGTAGAGGACAGAGCACGAGGCTTGTCGGAAAAATATGCTGAAGTCTGACAAAAGCTGCACACATGTTTATGTTAAGGAACATAAAAATACTTTTATTTTTATTGTTTTTTTTTTTTTTTTTTTTTTTTTTTTACTACTAGGGAATAATTTAGTATGATATGACATGTGACAGCATTGTATTTTATCTGAATGGGATGTTTTAATTCAATCTGTTTGCCATTAACTGTCACCGTAAAACTCCATTTGATAGTATGGTCTAACAAAGTCAGCCTAGGAGAGCTTGCATTTATTCAAACCATTAATACAGTGCCAAACACTTTGGAAATATATGTTATCATTTGATGGACTCAATGTATTATTAATTCTTATTTATTTTTTTATTTTATTTTTATTTTTATTGCCAGAAAGTCTGTGAATTTAGGAATAGATCCAATTAACAATTTATAAATCCAAGGCAGGATTTTGGTGGACACCTAACCAAAATACTAAGGCCAGTCCCTCTCTGCTCAGAGCGTACCCAACAGCGGTGGGACCTGAGTTCACACACCACTTCCCTGTATGACTTGACCTTACTCATAATGTCCTGGTACTACTCTGGTGCCTGTACGGGGCTTTTCCATGCTGGCCTAGGCATCAACTCAAAAAAAAGAGACTATTTCTCACTGTCCACAAATAAAACAATACATTGTGTTTTGTTCTTTGAAGGAAAAGTGTCGTTACTGGCCTTCAACAGGGTAACTGGGTCTGCTTGTGCAAAGAATCCCAGGCTCAGAGCAGAACGGGGTGCTGGATATACACCTGTGCTCAGCAGCTTCTGCTGACAGTCCTGGCAGAACCTGGCTTGGTGCTCAGGGCTTTGCATCACTGCCAAAGCTTCCAGTTCTGTCCATGCCCCATGGCAAGTGAGCAACTCACAGAAATGTTGGATTTCACCTTATGGACAAAGCACTTAAAAGCTACTTTATTATTATTATTTTTTTTTCCTTAACTGGACATAGACATTGTGACCTCTGAGAATCTAAGTTGCTCCATCCAGTAAATTACTGTTCACATGTGAGCATGAGAATGTTAATGCCTTCTAATTATAAATTGAAATTACCACAGGTTAAGTGAGAAGGATGAGGAAACTTTGATGATTCTTGTGTCTGCTTCACAAATGGCGATAATCCTGATTCAGCAGCTGGTGGTGTCAAAGACTTGTTTATATGAATTTCAATACATTAAACGTCCATTCTTGCAATTTTTCCAAAGATGATCTGAGAAACTCAAGGTCTGGCTTTTTATTTATTTATTTATTTATTTTTATCTTTTCCTTGCATTTAAAAATGGTGTTTGTTCTTTGCCTATTATTAAGAGGCATGTCCATTTGTTTTAGGCATGTCCACACAGAGATACTAGTGGCCTTGATTTAAGTGCTAGTCAGTAAAAACAAGGTAGAAACTTAAGTAAAGACTTCCCTTATAAAGGGACAGACTTTGAAGTTATTACATATTACATGTTACATAATTACATATTACAGCATTACGACACTCTATGATAGTTCTATAAATATTGTGACAGTGGGTAAAAGTGATGAGTAACAATTACTGTAATTAGTTGGCACTCATTGTAGCTTGTATTTTAAATATGAGAATATTAAATACTTGATGCCTTTGTTAAATTTTCCCTTGCACAAAAAGCAGAAGACTGGTTTCCAAATATGTTAATTTTTCCAAGCAGGCAGTACTCTGTGTTATAAAGAATGATTTAGACATTGAGACTTTTAAAGTGATGTTAGCAAAACCTTAAGGCACTCAAAAAAAAACCCTACAAGAATATCAAAAATAGAAAGAGTATTATTCAAGGAACTGCTTGGCATCACTCTTACCTTCCTTCCTGCATTTGGTGGTAAAATACAGTTGTCTGTGTAAGGACCACTGAATATGCTCCCACCTCTAACCAATGCAACTGCAGTTAGCATTGCCATCCTGTCAGCGATAGCATAGGTACGGCAACATTTTCCAAGTAAAGACACTATTTACATACATGTATGAAATCTTTTTTTTTTTTTTTTGGAAAAATTCTCTTTTTCTTCCATTGCTCTGGTTTCTTACCCATGGTATCACAAGATTGTCTTTAGCTACAGACAGACATTGTTCTAGTCGTGGGTAAAATCTGTGGAAGTCGGCATAAGTAGGTTTCTGTATAGAGAAAAGGGTCTGGTTGACTAAGAATTACTCTAATTTATTAATGAAGAAAACCCAGGCTTCAAACCCAGTGAATCTTTTCCCTGACCACACAAAATACTGTTCCTTGTGATTACAACAAAACTGTTTGGTTCGATCAGTGGTAGTCATCATCTGTGGACAGAAGTCAGGAATAGTTTTGCTGTCCTTGATCTCCTAGGCATGGCATTTGAAGGGAGCAAGTAGGAGCGGGGAATAGTTGATGAGGGAGATGTGCTCCAAACACAAATTTCTTACAGAAACTGGAAGAAAAGGCTTAGCCATTCATATAAATCTTGGATGAAACAGAATGATGGGAAAGGACAAAAAAGAGTGAGACTACCAGGTTGACTGAAAGATACACATGTATTAATCTGAACCCAGGATAAATTTTAGCATTGCTCATTTTAAACTGGGAGCAAACCAAGGGTGAGTGAAAGGAAGAAAGCATGATGCATTGTGTGTGAAGCCGTATACCTACAGAGGTGTGGATGACTCAGCCAACTATATGACTCAGGTGCTGGGAACTCTGACACTGACTCCTCACCATGATCCTGGGCAAGTCCCAGCTTTTCTTTGGGTCATGTCTGACCTCTGAGTAAGCAGACTGAATTCCCACTGCAGTCAGTGCAGTTGTATTTACATATGTTGTCCTCATATTTCATGGAATGCTTAATTTTATACATCTGTAAATGTTTGTTTTAGTTGAAGAGGTGCCAGAAGACCAGCTTCTGTAAGGAACTTCAAGCTGGAAATACCAAGTACAGAAGGGAGTGACAGAGACTTACCCAAATAAATGTTATTACCTGAAGTAGTGATAACACTTCTAGTCCTAGTTAAAATCACTGATTCAGTTTTCAAATATACTGAGCATCAGTTCACTCCTCTGAAGTGAATAGGTCCTTGAGGCACTTGACACCTCTGTAAATCAGAGCACCCATCCCCTTCTGGTATGTAGTCTCAGATCAGCCAGCTACTCTTCTTTAATTAGTTTATTTGAACACTAAAGATAATTTCCCTTCCCTTCCCTTCCCTTCCCTTCCCTTCCCTTCCCTTCCCTTCCCTTCCCTTCCCTTCCCTTCCCTTCCCTTCCCTTCCCTTCCCTTCCCTTCCCTTCCCTTCCCTTCCCTTCCCTTCCCTTCCCTTCCCTTCCCTTCCCTTCCCTTCCCTTCCCTTCCCTTCCCTTCCCTTCCCTTCCCTTCCCTTCCCCTTCCCCTTCCCCTTCCCCTTCCCCTTCCCCTTCCCCTTCCCCTTCCCCTTCCCCTTCCCCTTCCCCTTCCCCTTCCCCTTCCCCTTCCCCTTCCCCTTCCCCTTCCCCTTCCCCTTCCCCTTCCCCTTCCCCTTCCCCTTCCCCTTCCCTTCCCCTTCCCCTTCCCCTTCCCCTTCCCCTTCCCCTTCCCCTTCCCCTTCCCCTTCCCCTTCCCCTTCCCCTTCCCCTTCCCCTTCCCCTTCCCCTTCCCCTTCCCCTTCCCCTTCCCCTTCCCCTTCCCCTTCCCCTTCCCCTTCCCCTTCCCCTTCCCCTTCCCCTTCCCCTTCCCCTTCCCCTTCCCCTTCCCCTTCCCCTTCTTCCTTTCTTCTCTTTTCCTTTTCATGTGTTGATGTTACTCAGATTGCAAAGAAATGAACTAGATGACATAGGCTATTTGATCAACTGAAAATCTGTAATTAGCTCAAATCTTAACTTAAAAAAAAAAGTGCATAGTGCATCCTAAATAATGCAAATAAGTCAATTCTTAGTTTTCCAAGCATAACTGAACGTAGACAATACCCTGCCCAGAGCAAGTTGCCATTGGCATCTGAACTTATCTGCTTCAAACATATAGGAACAAGCATGTTATATTATGGAACAGGCTCCCCAGGGAAGTGGTCACTGCACCGAGCCTGTCTGAATTTAAGAAGAGATTGGACTGTGAACTTAGGCACATGGTCTGAACTTTTGGGTAGACCTGTGCGGTGTCGAGAGTTGGACTTGATGATCCTTAAGGGTCCCTTCCAACTCAGGATATTCTATGATTCTATGATTCTATATTGAGAAAAGGAAGGCTAAATCAAACAAACTAAATAATAATAATGTCAAAAAAAAAAAAATGTAACAAGTTAGCGTGTTTTTCAGTTATCTGAACAGCAGAGCAAAATGACTGTACTCCTGGAAACTAAGTTCACATAGTTATTTGAAATCCATCACAAACATGACTAAGTCCTATCTCAGTGTGTGAACACTACAAAACAGTGATTCCCAAATTGACCATCAGGGAAAAGCGATATCAGAAAAGAGTCAACTTGGCAAAATTGGAAAGCATATAAAGCAGTAAACAGATATGCTTGAGGCAATGAAACACTAAGCACAGCTGACTACCGTACCCAAGGGATGAGCATGAGTTTGTTCTGTTCTGGTGACTCATTTGCATATGTAAATGGTCTACTTAGGTGGTGATCCAAGAATGTTAATGTTTCTTGTCTTTTGGTAATTTTAGGATTTGCTGTTTTTCATTGCCTGCTGCATTTCTTTAGCATTCCAAATCTGTGCCAAATTCTAAAGAAAATACTAATCTAGCTTTTACCTCTGTAAAATTTTGTTCATTCAATAATCTTCCTAGTTTAAATGAACACCAGTCAACATGACGTTAACTTGAAGTAAGGTGTTGGACTTTCAAAGAATTTGATATATCACAAAGCAAAAGAGTTACTGAAATTTTCATAACAATGACTTAAAAAAAAAGAGGCTTACTTTTCAAGTTTGATAAAAACTTGAATTTCAATCCACATAGTCTCAGATTTGCTGTTCTTATTTGTTTACACTGAATATGTACTAATTCTTGCCAAGTTTCATATAGAACTGTGTTTCTAAGATTTATAATCTAGTTCATGGGATTTTTTGTCAATCAGCACTTTTCCTTTCTTCCTTTCCTTTCCTTTCCTTTCCTTTCCTTTCCTTTCCTTTCCTTTCCTTTCCTTTCCTTTCCTTTCCTTTCCTTTCCTTTCCTTTCCTTTCCTTTCCTTTCCTTTCCTTTCCTTTCCTTTCCTTTCCTTTCCTTTCCTTTCCTTTCCTTTCCTTTCCTTTCCTTTCCTTTCCTTTCCTTTCCTTTCCTTTCCTTTCCTTTCCTTTCCTTTCCTTTCCTTTCCCATATTAATGTGAAATTAAAGAAAGATTTGAAATTTTTGGTTGAGTTTAAACTGAAAATTGAATTTGTTCAATCAGATTCACATTCCTCATCAATCAGAAAAACAACTATAATACTATGGAAAAAGCAATATGAGCGCTTGAGAATTTATTTGTGTTGGATAATGCAGTGCTGCATGAAATAACAATGGTGAATTATTATTTTTTTTCCTTCTAAAGCCACCAATGAGTAGAGCAGACTTTTTGCTCAGGTTGCATGAAAGCTGATATCAGCTGATATTTTCAGATGACACTTATCACTGCTTACTGTATGTTGAAAATCATTTTGTGTTGCAAAAACATACATATATTTCTGAGTTAGATACCAAAATTTTCCAGTTCCTCACAGAGAGAACCAGACAAGATTTTCTAAAGTACAGAAGATGCTGCCCTAACTGCTCCACTGCATTCTATGAAAGCCTACTGACTTCCAGAGACTGAGAAGTAGGCCAAAGCTCAATATGTTCAAAATCTTAGCTTTGCACATTTGTGATTTTGACACACTGGCAACATCTTGTATTACACGGTGATGGAAGGAGTGAAGAGTTAGGAGACTATGTGTGTAGATATTTTAAGAGGGTAAGAAGTCCTGCTGGCACACGGGGAAATTACTTGCTATATTTCACCTCATAATATTATTCACTAAAAGTGAACTGAAAGCTGTTTTTCTTCTGGCAGGACACGGTACTTTTTTATTTATTTTATTTTATTTTATTTTATTTTATTTTATTTTATTTTATTTTATTTTATTTTATTTTATTTTATTTTATTTTATTTTATTTATTTTATTTTATTTTATTTTATTTTATTTTATTTATTTTATTTTATTTTATTTTATTTTATTTTATTTTATTTTATTTTATTTTATTTTATTTTATTTTATTCTATTCTATTCTATTCTATTCTATTTTATTCTATTCTATTCTATTCTATTCTATTCTATTCTATTCTATTCTATTCTATTTTATTTATTTATTATTATTATTTTTTTAATCTGCTGGCACTCACTGAAAACAGTGCTTTGCATCTATAGCTATTCTGGGAGCAGTGACTTTTATGAGACTTTCTGCTGTCCAGATAATTAATGTAGTAGCTCAAATGTGAATTGGAAACAACAGCAACAAAACAGCCAACCACATTAAAACTTGAGTGCTTGCCTAATGGGATTCTGAAGGATTTCAGGTAGTTTGGTGGAGTGGATTGAACACCACAGTTTGAAGGAAACTCAAGTAGTAAAATTATTGGAAGGAATGTGTTACTCTGAAATAGTTTATTTGCGTTCATTTCACTGGGTTCATTTAAAAAGAACTTCAAGAATTAAAAGGTGACAAATACAGATGTGGCCTGGAGGCAGAATCACCTTGCATGCACATTGCCTTGGTCTCTGTCAAAGCACTCTGAGCATTACAGAGCAGATCTAGACTGCCAAAATTCATGGATGAGTAAGAGAAGCAGAGACTGGCACTTGTCTTCAATATAAAAGGAAACATTGCACAGCCCTGAAATAGGAGGAAAGCACTGATGAGACAAACTGCAGAAAGGTTTGCATCAGGTCTCACCTATAAAACCCTGTCTCCTTCCCAGACTCCTCTTCTCCTCTCCTGAGATCCCCAGCTCAGCTTGGACTCAGACTCAACAGGGATGATTTTCTGGCATTTAGCCTCTGAAGGAAGGTATCATATGCAAAGTGCTTTTGGATAGTGGTCTCCATCCTGTCCATCTCCTTGGATTGTATCCAGGATTTTCTGGGAAATGAAATGGGATGAAGCCACTTCAAAAGTCATGGTAGTGATTTAACAGCATGGGAGATGACAGGCTTTAAGCCATTTTCCAGATTTTTTTAACTTATTAGTGTAGGTATCTTAATGCATGACATAGATGGTACAGAGCTACCACAGAAGGTCTCTGTTAGAATAGTGAAGGTATACACAAAGCACAAAGCAGTCATCTTATATAGATACAGCTACAAACTATAAGTGCTCCCTAAACTCAATTCACTTCCATATGAGTGTTGAAGTTCAATAATTTGTTTTCTTAAATAAAATTAATTTAAGATGTTAACATTTATTGGACGCTATGCTTCACAATATTCTGGGTACCCACCACATCCTGGGTAATACTGAAAAATCAGGAATTTAGGAAGAGGTGCTGCTCTGCTTTTCTTTATAAAAATGATTAGATTATTGCCAAGAGAACTGTGCTGAAAGTCAGGGAATTCTTGAACATCTTGGGAAGCAAAACAGCAAATGGACAAAACACTTCTGCTTATGCTTCCAGGCAGTGCGTCTGAGCAGAAATATGAAAAAAATGTGAAAACCTACACAGAAAAAAAAAAAAAAGTAGAAAAGAGAACCCATCTGCACCCCTGTGCAATTGTTGAACTGGCCAAATAGTAACTGATCAGGGAAGAAGAGTTGAAAAGATTTAATGTTCTTTACTTGAGACATTATTATTACTAAATGTAGAAGCAAAGTGAAGTAGTTAATGAATCAAAAACTGCAACTAAATTGCAGGGAATAAAAGCCTTCATGTTGAATGTGGACTAAAATTCTACCCAAAAAATCCTTTTGTTGTTGTTGTTGCTGTTATTATAATCATTATTACTATTACTATTAGAGAAGACTGAGGGGAGATCTCATCAATATGTATGAATTTCCGAGGGGAGGGTGTTGAGAGGATGGAGCCATTCTCTTGTCAGTTGTGCCCAGTGACAGGACAAGGGGCAATGGGCACAAATTGAAGCACAGGATGTTCCGGCTGAATATGAGAGGACAACTATTTACTGTGATGGTGACAGAGAACTGGAACAGGTTGCCCAGAGAGGTTGTGGAGTCTCCTTCTCTGGAGATATTCAAATCCTACCTGGATGCCATCCTGCACAATGTGCTCTAGGGGATTCTGCCCAGCAGGGACATTGGACTAGATGATCTACAGAGGTCCTTTCCAACCCTGCCCATTCTGTGATTCTGTAATTATTTTATACAATTAATGTTTCAGGGATTCCAGAGATGAGAAATATATATGTATGTATATATATATTTTTTTTTTTTCAGTGACAGTGAATTGTGATTTTAAGATAATTTACTTGGTTATGTTATATCAAACACTGCTCCCTCAACATAGTAAAAGCTGTTCCTCTGTGTAAAATGGAGAAGGTTATAGAAGTTGTTTCCCTATTTTAATTTTCTTCTTGTCTTGAAAGTAGAAAGTGAGAACTAAATTTTAACACTCTATGAATGCTGAAAGTCTGCTCTTATCTTGCTGTTGGTTCAGCTCCTTATTTCCTCTTAATACTGTATTGTGAAATTTCAGTCCAATTTAAGTGAGAAAGCCCCCATCATCTCCTGTGGTCAGGCTACCTCATGGCTCATGCCCTGTGGATTTTGTTATTTACCTATTGTGTGGTTAAGAATGAGAGCTGAATTTGTTCCAAACATACACACAAAAATTGTAACAAATGTGTCAAAGACATTTGACAAAGACATTAATCCTAGAGATTTTGAACGGAAAGAAATGTGACAAGTGATGTGGAGGAATGGGGAGGCTGCATTTCTGGGGAAGCTTTTTAGTGAAAATTTAAGCTTAATATTTCATTTTATTTTCACATTCAGTTGTAAACTTTCCTTTCTTTCTCCTTTGCTTTTTCTATTCTTTCCCTTCTTTTTTCCTCCACCCTCTTCTGATAAATAGAATGAACAAAGAAAGATAAAGCTGATAAGAATGAGCAGAAGGAAGAAAAATATCTACCTGGGACAATCTGGATCTGCTGACCAAATATTTTCAGTGGATCACTGCAGAGTGTATTTCAACTCTGGTAATTTAAACAATCAAAATTTCAGCTTCCTAAAAGACCTAGCAGGTCTTATAAAATATGTTCTAGCAGGTGCTTATAAAATATGCTATTTGGTTGTGGTTGACCATCTACAGTTGGAAGGCCAGATTAGTTGTAGCATAACAGAGATTTCTCTCTTTGCAATGCCTTTTACCCCTTCCCTCTCCCCCCTTCCACCTCCCCTCTTTTCTCTCTATCCTTTTTAATATGAATTTTTATCTTTATTTTTATTTTTAATCTCTGTTTCTGTGACGGAAATACATTTTCAGAAAATATATAAAATACAGGTAGTATTCAGACTCAAGTGACCTTTATCTTTTGTTTTGCAACATCTCTTAAAGACTAGGCACCTTCGCAATAGATATCAGACAGGGAACTTCCTTGTTCTTGTTCTTGATCCTGAGCTTTTCTTGGCTTAACTTTATATTGGGACTATTGATGGCCAATATTCTACCATTTATGATGCCAGCAAGAGACGTCATTTATTTGTATTATGCTTTGTATTATTTGGCTTGATTATGTAAGTGCCATAAAATTTAATTGGGTACCATTTCCTTTATACTTTGTCATGAATGTTTATGAAAGGAAGTTCTACCTTTTCAAAAGTGTAGAAACTTCACTTGACCAGGTAACATGACGCAAAGCTGCTGGTAAGTAGACTGTAGACACCAAAGTAATAATTCCCTATCATTTTCAGCCTTATGTGTTTCTACAAATTACTTTGGTTCTTCTCTTTGGCTTACTAGAAAATGAAAATGACCATATTATATGTTAGCCAATACAAAAACATATGGTATTACATTACAGCTATGACTGTGAATTGGCATCTTGCTTCAAAAAATATCTAGGGTCATATTATACACAGACACAAGCAGGGAGGTTGACACTAGGTGATTTTTAAGGTCCCTTCCAACCCAAGCCATTCTATGATTCTGTGATAAACCGAGAGCCTCTCTACTGAAATCAGTGGTAGTTCAATTACATGACAAATTGAGGGCACTGGAGCCTCCATTGGTTTGCATGGTGAAAACTGCCAAAAATTTGTGTAAAATGATTTGATAAAGAATTTGTCTGTTCCTTGCACCTACCTGAGGTTAATGGCTGCATGTGCTACCACATGTCAAGCAGCAGGCTGTCATCTTTGAAAAAAACAGCAATAATCAAGAAAGCCTTGGATTCTAAATGTAGGAAAATCTGCCTATGTTACCACCTGAACATGGCTGGTTTTCCAAATATCTCACTGGGATACCAGTGATCAAGAACATCTCAGGTGAGTAGAGATTTTATCTCACATATGGTCATAAAATCTGTGCAGGGGAGGCTGTTTGAGTTGGTTAGACACAGCTAGATAAAGGTAAGTGTGTCAGTGTGGCCATACTCCATCGTAAATTAAACTCAAGAAAAAACAGGAATTAAACAGGAAAAAATCTTCTTCACATACTTCACATGTCTGACAGACTTGTGAGTTTGTGCTTCATTGAGCCAGCCAGGCAGCTTTACAGCTTCCTTGACTCCTGCCGTGACAGCTACCCAGATGTCCATTGTGCTGCTGCCAAACAAAACAAAACTAATTTATATTCCTTGTGGTTAATGGAAATACTTTCTTTCATTAGGGTTTTGGGAAATCAGCTGTCCAGTGAGAGCAAGCAGTGATCTTGACCCTGCCACCTCTGGTATGACCCTGACTGCTCCTCCACTGCTGTTGTTATTCCTAATTTCTCCAAGGAGCAACAGGCAAATTATAAAATGGTGTGCTGGCTTCAAGCATCTTGGCACGAGAAAGGGCAAAGGAGCATGTTCCCCAGGACTGCAAAGGACTGCTAAGGAATTTCAGGTATGTCACCAGCAACATAATATCATATTCATGTGCAATAAATCTGCAGATTAGATAATGTATCAACCCTTTTCCTGCTAACCATCCTCACCATTTCTCACTTTGGGCAATCACCTAGAAGATGGTCACTTTACATGTAGTAACATGTTCACTAACTTATTTCCATGAAAACGTTCAAGGAATTCCACAAAATAATTAACTATTTCACAGTAAATATGGGAATCCACTGGGAGTCCTTTCATCTGGAAGTACACACATAGCTTAAAACTGACAAAAGCAGCATTTGAAGAAAAAAAAAAAAAAGTGAATAGTTAGAATTATTAGTTGTCACATTCCATTAGGTAGAGAAAATTTAAATTTACAATAATTCTCACTGCTTACATTGCTTTACCTGACATGCTATGTACAATAAGAAGAAATGGTATGCTCAGGTTTCAGGAGGTTGCTGAAAGCACCTCTACAAACCTCTAAGTCTGTTCAGCTAGAAAAAAGATAAGATTGAGCCTACTGTAGAGCAATGTTTGACAGCTCTTCTGTGTATGGCAGAAAAATAAGGATCAATTATTTTCACTGCATTTTTCAAAGAAATATCTATGATTAGGAGAGACAAAAAACAACCATCCAAAATGATAGATAATGAATATTTATAACATTTCAAAAATTATCTTCTAATGCTAGTGATTACTTAATTTAACAGAGCTGCAAGTGATCTGATCTTGTGTTGGAAACAGTCCTGCTTAGATCAGGAGGTTGAACTAAATGGTCTCCAGAAGTCTCTACTGACAGAATGTCTATGGCTATGAGTTTTTGTTCTCCCAAAGCAGCTAAGAACTGTACCCCACTGTTATATACCAGTTATGCCAGCTTTCCTGGCTGTGAAGAGGAAATCAAACATTTACTTACCTAACCCACATGGGTATAGGGAGGAGGATTATATTTACACAGTGGTAAGAAAATGTAAACTAGATGTCACAGGACTATTGTTGAATAACAGTTTGGAGGGGCTGTGTGTGAGGAAAATCATTTGTCCCTCTGTGACTCTGTACAGGGCCCTGAGATAAATATGGTTGAATTACCGAATTCCTGTGAGCTATGGAACTTTGGGCAGCTGGCTACCTGAGAAGTGGCTTGGGCACTTCTTTCCAACTCTCCTAAGGCCAACCAGAAGATTACATGGAAAAATGTGATATGCACAGATTACTCAAGATGACTTACACCAAACAGAATTCAAGTGTTTCAGTTCCCACGGGACCTCTGTCAGGACGGGTTGCTCTGGATGATTTCAAGGGGACCGTGAAAGTCAGGGACACGCAGGTATGCTGCCTTACCTTGAAGCACGCATCTCAGCCATCTGACCCATGTAGACTTTAGAGAATGGTAATAAGTAAAGCTACACTGAAAGCGCAAAAACAGGAGAATTGTGCTGAAAAGTGTATTTCCGTTCAGGAGACTTGGATCTTGTTTACAGAGCTGTGAGGACCTTTCCCCACTAGAGAGAACTATTTCCCCAACAGTTTCTCAAGTTACTAAATAATTCTATGAACTGACATAGACTTATGTCCCATTTGCATTATCATTTACAGATGAATGTTTGCCAGTGTCGACAAATACAGATGAAGGACACAAGGTTTGGCTCTGCATAACAATCCTAGAGAAGACATTGGGATGAGACAGATGGGCATTTGAGCACAGTTCTTGGTTCCAAAAAGAACACGGAATGAACATTCAAGAGAGGAAGGCTTAGTACTAAGTATCAGGAAATGCTTCTGATAAATTCCAACTTTTAAGCCCTCTTTGACTCTACCGCTGTTCATGATGGTTGTTTATTGCTTTTTTGACAAAAAGGCAAGATGATCCAATAAATATGTTCCTGGAGTGTTCTCAGCTATGAAAAAGCTCCTTAGCCTAATTTTATTCTATTTCTCTCCTAAAGCAAGAACACTCGCAAGGACAATTACTGCTCTGCACTAGGACTTTCTGAGGAAACATCTACATTTCTACTGGGACTGGCTTTTGTTAGGAGAGAATATCAGCTTCACATACAGAATTATTAGAGCAATCTCTTCTTTCATTTCTTATTCTCATTTATTGATATTGCAGCAGCACCCACAGGCCTTAACTGGGGAGAAGTCTCCATGGCACTAGACAGCGTACAAACACAGAGGAAGATGCTGAAGGGCTTGCAATTAAATAAAGTAATATTATGGTGCCTTTTCTTTAGCTACAGGAGAAGATGCTAAGGAATCAATTAGATTAAGATCATGCTTATCCCAAATCTACAAGGTTACATTTGCAGTCTCTTCCTGACACTCTATCTCTTAGAGAGCACTTGTGTTAAATAAACCGTATTATGGATTATGAGACAATACCAACAATGTTAATTCAAGTGAAAAAAACATCAATATGAGAACTAAACAAAGTATTGCATTTGACTCTGGCTTTTGATAAATCCAGTTATTTACTTAATCTTTTCTGTGTGTGAAGGTTTTTTGCTCATCACAATTTTTTTCTCATGTAGGTATTATTTCAGAAAAATTAAAGTGAAGGGGGATCAGCTGAAATCAAGGAGACATATTCTTGGCTCTGATAATGCAGAAATTATAGAGAATATTTTCAAATAATATTTTCAAAATATTTTTCTTGCCTTTGGACAAAGCATGAGAAAATCAGGGAGGCAGGGTTTTGGCACACTTTGCCTATTAAGCATGACACTGTATAAATATTGATAATTATGTGTAAAGGAAAAATAATTAAGTATTTTATCCCAGAAGTCCCAATAAGAGAGAAAAACCTGTTTTGTGTAAACTGATTACAAGACATGCTATACAGGCATTTTTATTATACACATCAGGAAAATTAAAATACACAGAAACCTAAGTATTAATTAAAAACAAATGTCCTGAAGATACAGATAATACGTAGTTAAATATATAATAAATAGTTACCTGTAAGGATATTATAATCTGTGTTCACAAGCATTCATATTAATAGCATTTTTATTATTTTTTTTTTTTAATTTGTCTTTTGGGAAATAATAAGAGAGCTCTAAGGATGCATTTTGAACTTCATATATGGCAATTACTATTGCAGGAATATTAGAAGACCCATTCCAAAATTCAGCTGTTCCATAATCCTTCCCAAATGAAACTTGAGGCTTTCCATTGTCTGTGAAACTGCCAGAACTGGGAAAAATGGAACAGTAATATAAAAGGTCTATTTTTTAAGTAGGAAAAAGTTCTGTTAATCTTTAGCTTTTTATTAATTACTTGCAAATTTACAGACATGATCCTCATGCACAATGGATTATCTCCTTTGGAGGTGAAACAGAAGCTGCAGAGACACATCTGGCTCATTCCTTACTCTTTCTGATCATCTTTCTGTCTGGGAGCCCAGTGCATGTTAACATAGACATGTTAACGTAAATCTGCTGACTAATGCTTCTGGCAGATGTCAATGGGTCATCTCTGAATGACCCATTGGTCACTGGAGAGGCTGGGAAGTATCAGCTACTCTTATTTTCATATTCAGACCCAGTTACCAGTCTTTTCTCATATTGATTTCTTCCCCTGTGTATAGGACCTAGGGGAAGCAGAAAGGAATTTCAGGGGACATGTCCCCATCTTGATCTCCTAACTTCCTTCTCCTAAGCTTAATGGTGGCCTGGAAGGAGGTAGCTTGCAGAGGTGCTCCTGTGAGCACCTCGGCCAGTAAGGCAGGTTGAAGGGACAAGCAACCCATTCTCTGAAAAGAATAATGCAGAGCAGGACTGCCATTTTGTCAGGATTCTGACAGCCACTCTGGGGAACAGAGGTACCGTAGGTCTTTACAATACCCTAGGTAAAGCAGCAATATCTGGTGACCCTAAGAATACCTTCCCTTGTACTACCTTGATCACCTAGGGTTTTCCCTGGAGCTCCCTTAGTTTCCTCTAGCTTTTTGAAATGTTGGCAACTGCTGTCACTATTCCCCATTTTGAAGAAACAACAAGGGAAAAAGACGGGCCAATCAGCAGGTGAAGAGATGATGGTATGATACGGGTGGGAATAGGCCACAGGTTGCACTATTGAAACAGGAGAACATGGGGCCCAAATGTTTTGTTTGACTCAGCCAAGGAAAGCTCTTGGCTGTGAGGACTTGTGTCTGTATGCTGGTAGGCTGAAGGGGGAACTAGTTCCAAAACACCTTGCTGTACTTATGCATATCCTACTCCTATGGTTCCTTTAATATCCCGTTCCCAAATGTTCCACCTCCATTCCAAAAGAAGCATGTTGTTCAATAATTTATGGAATTGTCTGCCTTTGGGTGCTAAAGCTATCTGTCTTTTCTGATGTCTCTCACTGGAATTTCTGGAGTGACATGACTCAGCAAATACTGTTTTTTTTTTTTTTTTTTTTTTTTTTTTCTTGCATTCACAAGTAAATAAAGCAATATCAAGTTTCACCAGGGAGTGAACTTTCTGCTAAATTGGTGACACCTGAATCTACTGCACTTCTGTTACTGGCTTCATTTTCTAATTAGTTCTGTAAAAAGAAATACAAGAAAAGAGAGGATCATGTGAGCTAGATTCCATTGGTGTCCAAACAATCCTACTTATTAAGCCATATTTTTTCCCTGTAACTTTATCCCTGAGTTCATGGTTTGTTTGTTTGTTTTAATAGAAATTATTTGCACAATCAGGAGGATTGTGTGTATAATGTCAAAGTGCCTTTAATGATTAATGGTTGTGGAAGAGTCAGCTCAAAGCTAATCTGTAGGTAAAAATGAATTTTATTCATTTGCAGATAAATGTCATGGTTAGCTTTAATTAAAAAGGAAGTCAAAGAATGGCTGATAATTCTCTCACTTTTTTTTTTTTTTTCTTTTTTTTTTTTTTTTCAGTGCTTGTGTGCAAAACTGATATTTAACTAATGTAGACATTCTAGGTTTAATAAACATTTTGTGATTCGTGATGTGAATTACAAAAGTATAGGAAACTTTATGGGTAGGATGTGTATTCCTGATGTATGTCTGTCATTATCGTGTATATGCAATGTGACTGTACAACAGTCACATGCATAAGCTAGGCATTAAGATAATCTATCTGTCTATCTATTGTGTGTTAGGCATCCTGACCTAAGATCAATATGGAAAATAAAGACAAATTCAATCCAGAACACAAGTACCTCAGTTTTACCTACCGAGTTCTTATTGTATAATCTGACTCAACACCTGCCATTCATAGCAAAACCAAGAAACCTCAGGATGACAATAAGAAAATACATGTATCGAGTAGGCAGCTACCTACACCTGGCCAGCAGGAAAGGCTGATGAAACTCTGTCAGATCATCCTGACTTGTTGGTGTTTAAACAACAGCCTCTGGTATCTCAACTGACTGTGGAGTCTTCCTTCCTATGCGATGCAGATCATAGCATTATCTTCTGAGGAAATGCCTACAGCTATCTGAAAGCACTAAAACAAAGAAGCAGCCCATGCACCCATCTTTTATAGAAAATGAGACTGCCTGTATCCATCCACCTAGTAAACCCAAAAGTCTCAAGCCTGAGAAGGATGTCCCAATGGCAGTTTGTGAGTTTGTCTTGGCCAGGGTATTTTCTATATAGCTACTGGCTCTTGTGCATCTAGGAAAATAGTGTATGCTGTCCAGACAAGAACATTTGGAAGGAAACCAAGGATCTTCTTCAGGGATTTGCTATAGGTGCTTAAACTAACTCAGAAAAAATATTTTGATTTTAAACAGAAGGCCACAAGTTGATTCTGATGTTGATTTTCAGATAGCATGTGTGCATTGCAGACTTCTGTATGTAAATTCTTCATCCAGGGCTCCCCCTTCTAAGATGAGTGCCTCTAGGGCCTGAATCACCCTTCTTTTGTGTTTTTTCTGTGACCTATTCTTTGTGGCTCTTACTATAGAATATATTGTCCTTTGGGGACCCCATTCTCAGTCACTGTCCCTGCAAAGTCATCTTGGCTCCATGCAAAATATCTTGCACTGACCTTGAGTCCAACTGAGGAATAAGCAGTAATCATTTAACACAGTGAAAATAAGATTAGAGCATCCATTTATTTTTGGCTGATGCTGCCAAATTTGAGACACATTATAATCATTCTGCTCTGCCTGAGTCAGCACATTTTTATACGTAAAATGTTCTTTTGATCATGGTCCAGTTTGTTGTTGTTGTTAATTTTTCCTGGCAACACCATGGAAATTAATATTTGGCTCTGAAGTATAATGCCTACAGCCTAAAGTAAAGCCAAACCCACTGCTACTTCTCCTCTAGAGATTTTTGGAAGGGAGGGTAAGACCATGCCAATCAGCTGATATCTGATACAAATGGAGATTAAATGCTGTAAATCAGGGGGCAATGTTGCAACATGTTTCTCTTATGTGCTGATTTATTATGTTTTATGGAGAAAAAAAATAAATGTTGACTAGACATATGCAAGTATCCTCAGCGTCTCGTCATAGGACATGCCCTCCAGCCCTTTTACCAGCTTTGTTGACCTCCAGTCATAATAGTTTATGGTAAACTGAACCACTCTAAACCCTGTATAATATATCATCCTAATACCACGAAGTAGATTCTAGTACAGGGATGCAAAAGATGATAGCTTTAAAAAAGAAAAAAAGACACAAGCCTTTGTCTTTTGTAAGATCTGAAATACAAAAATCTTTTGAAGAGTCTCATGAGAACAAAGATTCATGAGAATTTACTTAAGGGCATCCTGTGTGGAATAGACTGTCTACATTCAGTATGTTACATTCTTTCTAAGTGCCAAAAAATCTTTGAGGAAAGATTAAATTGTTTGCTACAACTACCAGTAGAGCAAAGAGCATTTGGCAGGATGGGGTTGTCTACCAGAGCAGAGGCCATTTGCGTGCTAAGAAGGACAGCAGCAAGTACTGGTAATCCTGACAAAGGGCTAATACAAAAATTCAGGAAGATTTTAACTAGGATCCTTGACTCTGGTGATCAGATGACATGCAAACAGTTTTTGCTACATTTTAAGCAAGATGCTGATAATTTTGATATAAAAACAAACTTTTCTTTGTGCTTATTTTCCCAAATTGCCCCACTGTAGCAATTCTTCTATAAATCATCTTAGTAGATCTTTCATTTAAAAAATACATTTTTTAAAAAATCTTAATAATCTTCAATGTCATCAGAAGGAATTTTCTGTATTTCATATGCAATGGACAAATCAAGCTCCATTTGCACTAAAAAGCAATGTGTTTGGATACCTTGATTTCTTTTTTTCTTTTTTTTTTTTTTTTTTCCCTGAAATTGTAGTGATAACATATGTAATTATAAAAAAGATTAATTGTTCGGGGTTCCATATTACAGTGTTACCTGTCCTATCATACTGTGCACAGCAGCATGGGAGCAGTCCCATGGAAAGAGATCTGGGGGTTTTGGATGACAGCAAGTTGAACACGAGCTAGCAGTGTGCCCTGGCAGCCAGGAGGTCCAACCATACCCTGGGGAGCATCAGGCACAGCGCTGCTAGCTGGCCGAGGGAAGGGATTATTCTGCTGTGCTCTGCGCTGATGCGGCCTCACCTCCCGTACTGTGTGTGGTTTGGGTGTCACAGTATAAGAAAGATATAAAACTGTTAGAGAGTGTCCAAAGAGATGGTGAAGGGTCTGGAGGGCAAGATGTATGAGGCGTGGCTGAGGTCCCTTGGCTTGTTCAGCCCAGAGCAGAGCAGGGAGGCCTCATGAAGCTGGGACAGGGGAGGGTCAGGCTGGGTGTTAGGGAAAGGTTCTGCACCCAGAAGGTGGTCAGCCCTGGGACAGGCTGCCCAGGGCAGTGGTCACAGCACCAAGCTGCCAGATTTCAATAAGCATTTGGACAATGCGCTCAGACACATGGTTTGGTTTTCGGGATCCAGGTGTTGGACTGGATGATCCTTGTGGATCATTCTGACTCAAGATATTCTATGATGCTATGATTCTATGATTTCTGTGATCATTTCCCATGCTATCAAATAGTATCTGGCCAGTTTACAAAGGAGAACTTCTGCAATTTATGCCTTCAAATGGACTGCAAGGTTGAGGACACAGCCATCAAATCCTTTCACAACCCTTCAAAGGTGACAAAAACCACTTGGGTCTAGGCAAATGTTTGGGAAAACTGGAGAAGATGCAAAAGCATCCAGCTATTCAGAAAGCTCTGTAAAGCAATGACAAAATAAAATAAAATAAAATAAAATAAATAAAATAAAATAAAATAAAATAAAATAAAATAAAATAAAATAAAATAAAATAAAATAAAATAAAATAAAATAAAATAAAATAAAATAAAATAGACAGTATCTGCCAACTATGAGATTTTTTACTGCTGTAAAATCACAGAATGATAAAGTAGTTTGGATTGGAAGGTTCTTTAAAGATTGTATAGTTCAAACCCTCCTTCCAGGAACAGGAGCACCTCCCACTAGACTAGGTTGCTTAGAACTCCACCCAACCTGGCCTTGAGCACATCCAGAGATGGGACATCTGCAACTCTTCTAACCATCCTGTTCCAAAAGTATCTTTAGATATATTCACTACACTCAAACAGAGTAATTAACTTTGTAAATTTGGGTATTTTTCATGGATTGTTCCTAAGAAGAGATTTTTAATCACATTTTAGACACAGAAATTGGGAAAAAACAATTCTATCTATGTGACAACACAGCAGTCAAAAATAGGGTCAAAAAAAAAAAAAGGGAGTAAGATAAAGGAATGTAAACATTCTTCTCTGGAGATATTCGAAACCCATCTGGATACCCTTCCTGTGCAATGTGTTCTAGATTATCCTGCTTGGCAAGGTGGTTGGACTAGATGATTTTCAAAGGTCCCTTCCAACCTTGGCCAGTCTGTGTTTCTATGATTCTGTGATACAGGCTGGAGCATAACTACATTTTATTCATTTACAATAAATCTATAATGTCACACTCTCTTTACAAGACCAGTGAGGAACTTGTAGATGTTTTTAAAAGAATAGGATGTAAGTGATAGGATATAAGGTAGGATATAAGATGATATATAAGGATATAATGAAAAGATATAACAAGATGTTAGAGGCCTTTCTGAACCTGAATAATTCTATGATAAATTAAGAAAACATAGTTATTCCACATACAGGCTTTCCAGAGACTGAATAGGTTGGTGATAATTGAGGAAGCAATTGGACTATGTATTTTTTACAAGTTAATTAATTTGAAAGTTACATGTTTTTAGTGACAGAAGGACCTTCACCTCTGTCTCAGTGACATAGATTTGCCCATCTAGCAGGTGCAAGAAAGCAGCTGTTGAGACCCTACACATGCAGAGGCTGGCCATAGCCACCAGAGGAACAGTATCAGCTGGCACACCTCTTCTTCAGGGAGCAGAGATTCACCAAGGTCCAGGACCAGCCTGGAGAAGATTTACATAGAAACTACTCCTCTTTCCACCCTTCTAGAAATAGACAGTTGAAATACTATGACCATCAACCCATTATATTTTTTTCTGAGAAGTTCCCCTTTCATTTCCATTTATACCCTCACCCATATCTCATTCTAGATAATACTTCTCTGGGTTTGTGGCATTAATTCTCAGATTCATGTAATTGAAAATCCAAATGTATTAAGTCTCTTCTTCAGGAACTGAACAATCTCTTCCATTATATTTATAAACCCCTCCAAATCCTGTAACTAAATTGTTAACTTTGAGGTATGGTGGCTGAATTTTACTACACACCACAAGTTTTAGGATAATAATCTCCAAGTCTTCTGAGAGGGATGTTTGCCTGGTGAAGTCACTTGAGAGCACCGCCAGAAAAAGGAGCAATAGCAGCTTTTGCAAATGTGTCTTCACTTGTGAAATATTCCCTCTGCCCCATCAGGCCCTAGCTCTGCTACCACACAAGGAGCTTTGGTTCTTGGCTGTGAGCACACTGGGAATCCCATCGGCTACAAATACTTGCTTTAATATAAAAGGACAATCTGCACCTATCAGAAACAGACATCTTTGCCTAGTATAAAGCTTTCAAGTGGCTTCATAGCTAATTACCTTCACTTAAAATCTGGCACAAGGTCTTTTGTACTTTCAAGAAAAAACAACAGAGGAAATGGCACAATGAAATTCAAAAACTTTTAGACATAGTAATAATAATAAATGGAAAGGGAGAAATTATAAGAAAGAAAAACTTCTAGATATTTTGCTACTGGTGACTTCCCTTCCTCTCCCTGCCCTCTGGTCCCCACACACAAACACCCTCCTCTCTGCCTTTCCCAGGAGGGAACAGATTTTGCAATGCTTCCTTACTGTGGTGAGCACTTACTGACACGACCAGTCCAACTGACATCTCACAGATGCAGAGAAATTTTACACAGCCAAAGGAGCAGGAGAGACAAATCAGCTGAGTTAAGAAATGTTTGGTACCACTGTGTTCTTTGATTTGAGAGTATGTGCACTCTACTTGCCACCTGGCCCATATTCACTTTATATTTGTACAATTTTCTGTAGGGGAGCTTGATGGTTCCCTGGTCACTATATATCCACAGGTGACTTCAAGTCCCTGTAGGTGAAATGCCTCCTGACATGACTGGAGACAACCTCCTGACATCACCAGACAACCTGCAGAATATCTTTCTAAGGCTTTGGGATTATTGAGCTGGAAATCTGCAAAGATTCAAAAACAGACAGGAAGAAATAGGTCAAGGGAGGTGATTGTCCCGCTCTACTCTGCACTGGTGCGGCCTCACCTCGAGTACTGTGTGCAGTTCTGGGCACCACAGTATAAAAAGGACATGAAACTGTTGGAAAGTGTCCAGAGGAGGGCTACGAAGATGGTGAAAGGCCTTGAGGGGAAGACGTACGAGGAACGGCTGAGGTCACTGGGCCTGTTCAGCCTGGAGAAGAGGAGGCTGAGGGGAGACCTCATCACAGTCTACAACTTCCTCGTAAGGGGGTGTCGAGAGGCAGGAGACCTTTTCTCCATCAACACTAGTGACAGGACCCGCGGGAATGGGGTTAAGCTGAGGCAGGGGAAATTTAGGCTGGACGTCAGGAGGGGGTTCTTCACAGAGAGGGTGGTTGCACACTGGAACAGGCTCCCCAGGGAAGTGGTCACTGCACCGAGCCTGTCTGAATTTAAGAAGAGATTGGACTGTGAACTTAGGCACATGGTCTGAACTTTTGGGTAGACCTGTGCGGTGTCAAGAGTTGGACTTGATGATCCTTAAGGGTCCCTGCCAACTCAGGATATTCTATGATTCTATGATTCTATTCTATGAAATGCCCCTTATTTCTTCTGATTCATGCAGCCATGTGATGTAATAGAACCAGAGATGTGCTGTGACTGCAGAACCAGATGAGCTTTGTCACTCATGTTCCGTACTTCAGTAGGATAAAAAAAAAAAAAAAAGAAAAGAAAAAGAAAAGAAATCATGAGATACTTCTTTTCTAGTATGTATTAACTACTGTTGAATAAAAAGGAAACTAGAAAGTAGATTGAACAGTGCACAAGCCTGTAAAACCCCAGAAATTTGAAGAATTACAAATACACTGGGTTGCTGATAAAAACGCTAATCCTTTCTTTTCTTTTCTTTTCTTTTCTTTTCTTTTCTTTTCTTTTCTTTTCTTTTCTTTTCTTTTCTTTTCTTTTCTTTTCTTTTCTTTTCTTTTCTTTTCTTTTCTTTTCTTTTCTTTTCTTTATTTATTTATTTTTATTTAATTGACTGTATTCAGCTAAGTACTAACTTTACTAATTAAAGGCATATGTATTTGCTCCAGTTTCTTGGCATTGCGTTTTCCCAAGGGTACCCCATTTAAGGTGGGGTTGTGTAATGAATGGTTATGACTTCCCCAAATTATTTGTCAAAAATATTAGTAGTAAGGTTTAATAAAATTTTGAGTTGTGGTTTAAGAAAGTTTTTTTTTTTTTTTTTTTTAATGAAGGAAGCTGGAAACTTTCACATGCGTATAATAACGTATAATAATTCTCTCCTGCTAGAGAACCCTGGCAATTCAGCTCATGAGAACCTATGGTGGGATTTCCAGATTTAAAGATTAAAGGTTTAAAGGTTTAAAGATTTTTTTTCCCTCAATAAACTCAATAAAGTCTTTCCCACATTCTCTGAATTTTACTGATAAGTAAAAGTTACATGCTAATCTCATCATCCCCAATCCCCCAAAGATTTTTGATATTTCCTGTATTTTACCAGTCTGAAAATATTGTCATGACAGCTTCCATTGGTTTTCAACCATATCTATGCCCATTTTTTGCTGAAACTAGGAAATGTAGGGTAGCAAATTGACATTTTCCACATTTTGAAAAAGATTCACTATGACACATTCCTGAAAGCTCAGAATAGATTTGATTCAGACTCATGTAAAAGACTGAACTGAAGTTTTGGAAAGCTCTTAGATAAAGCTGTCCCTTTGCAGATGAGTGAAGGTAACTCAGGTCAGGTGAAGACTAGTGTATGCTGATCAGGGACAGATGTGATCTACTGCCAGGGCCATTGTCTGCAAACAGATGATGGGGATGTCCCCTCCTCTGGTCAGGAAGCTTCACAGTGTGGGAACTTTTCCCTGTGGGAGATCACAGAGAGGACAACCTCTTCCTAAATTACAATGGCTTTGACGGGTGAAGACATTTCTTTCAAAATCAGGACCTCACCTCTCTTTGCATTATGGATTTATCACTGTCAGACCATTAATGATCTGCATTTAGTTCATCAGCTGGAGCAGTATTTGATGATACCCACAAAAATATGGATGGAATTTTCTCCTGGGATTAAAAGGAACAACATGACAACATGAAAATTCTTTATACAAACATAAACTCTCTTGACCTTATTTTTAATCCTCTTCAGGTCAGAGTTCTGCTCCCCCCCACACAACTTTTTTTGTAAACCTGTAAACCTGGCTTTGTTATATCTGCAGATAATTATGTTTTTAAAACTGCAGAATCCTATCCTTGGCTTCTCTTTTTGAGACACAGAAGTTCAGTTTCTAATTTCTCTGTTGCATCTAGTACCCCAGAGACATAAATCTATCTTGCACCACTTACCATGCTATTGGAAGGAGATATGGTACAGACCTTATTCATCTTTGTAGCATGATTATGATGCTAATTTAACTTGCAAGGAAAAACATGACAGGATCTTACACTGACAACAATCAGTCATTCTAAATCAAAGGGTTGATACTCCTTTCAGATCCAAATAATTTCTTGTGTTCTAGCTCATCCACTCTAAAGAGACAAAAACGGATCTTTAGACTGTGATTTTAGAACAAAGGTACTTCACTGGGAGCACATTCACAGAGCCATTGGCTTAATGTGGAGTACACAGGTGCTCTCAGTGGCCACAGGTCTGCTATATACTGATTTGTTGTTTCCTGTGGTTTAGTATTAGAAAAAAAGATGCCTAAATGTTCAGGTATATAACGTATATTTGAAGCTAAGATTTTTAGTTACTGTAGTTAAAGGTATTCACAGTGACAAGAGTTTCCATGTAGACTTCACATTTAAATCAGTGCTGTATTTTGAGCTTATATTGACACAAAGTCCCTTCCTACTTCCTATAACTTTTTATTGTGAAAAAACAGCTTTTGAAAGTACACTTGGACATGTAACACTAGAATATGTGAGTCTGACAGCATTTCAGATGATTGCTCCAAGTATCAATGTTAATAATCTCCAATTGTCCTAAGTTTGGCACAGTAAAATTCTGAAGAAAAGTGTAAAAGTGTGCTGGCCTTCTCTCTCTTCTCTCTCTCTCTCTTTTGTTATTAATTATTATTATTATTATTATTATTATTATTATTATTATTATTATTATTATTATTATTATTATTATTATTATTATTATTATTTTAATTCTGTGTTGGGGATCATTTCATGTCTTTTGTTTTAAACAATGCTTAAGCCAAGAAACTTCTGCAAAAGGAAGATGAAAATTTAAGGGACAAATTTTGTATTCATTATGATGTCTTACTGTAAATAATTAACATATTTTGATGGTTAAAAAAGAATGCAGAAGCATCAGTTTTCAGAATGCAAAAACATCTATAATAAAAAGGAGGAGGGGAGTGAACCGACAGGAGGATATGAGATAGTATGAAATAAAGTTAATAAATAATGCTTACAGAGTTAGTCATCAGTTTACCCTTGCATGTCCCATATGATGAACACTGCAATGTCTTATAACTATTTTGAAATGGGCTTGTTTTGTGTGGAAAATACTCATATCATATTTAAGCAGAACTTCAGAAGAATTCACTTCAGATTGGAAATAAGCAGAGGGAAATAAATCTAAACATTTTTTTTTTCTCTCACAGTTTCTTTTCTATTTTTATTTAGTGTGATATGATTCATAAATATTTGATGGACTATGGCTCAGTAAATGTCATTTTCTTGGCTCTGAGGGGAACTTCAACTTAGAGTGTTGATCAAAATGATATATAGTCTCTCTGGAATAAGTAGGACAAGTACTACAAATATGAAGGCCAGATGCTATATCTGTCAAAATAAATGTCAAAACCTCAATTATACTACAACATTAAAACAGTCCGGCTGTTGGAGAAATGCAGGTCCAAATTTTAGCAATGCTGCAGCGCTAGAAGATTTTTTTTTTCCCAGGTCTTCCCTTGCTGATAAAGCTGTAAGTTCAAGCAATAACTTCTGTAAACTACAAAGATACATCTTTACAGAAAATACTTAAAATGACTATGTCATTTTTCAATGATGTTTTAAAATTTCCTCCTGCCTAAGTCCCCAAACTCCTCTCTGACTCCTATGGTGTGCTGACAATAAACTGGGGCAAGCCTCCTTCTGTGGCTTCATTGACAAGGATGCATCAAAAAAAGTGTGACCAGCAGGTCAAGAGAGGTGATTGTGCCCCTCTGCTCTGCCCTTGTGAGGCCCCACCTGGATGGAGTGCTGAGTCCTGACCTGGGGTCCCCAACACAAGAAGGATGTGGGGCTGTTAGAGCTAGTCCAGAGGAGGGCCACAAAGATGATCAGAGGGCTGGAATACCTCTCCTGTGAAGAAAGGCTGAGAAAGCTGGGGAAGTTCAGCCTGGAGAAGAGAAGGCTCCAGGGAGACCTTATTGCAGCCTTTCAATACTTAAAGGATGTTTATCAAAAAGATGGACAAGGACTCTTTACTTGGGTGGATAATGATAGGACGGGGGGAATGGTCTTAAACTAAAAGGGGATAGATTTAACAGAATATTAGGAGGAGATTCTTCTCTGTAAGGGTAGTGAGGCACTGGAACAGGTTGCCCAGAGAAGTGGTGGATGCTTGAACGCCCCAGGAGGTGTTCAAGGCCAGGCTGGATGGGGCCTTGGCCAACCTGATCTAGTGGATGGCATGCCTGCCTACAACATGGGGGTTGGAGTTAGATAATCTTTAAGGAGCCTTCCAACTTGAGCCATTCTGTGATTCTATTACTTTCCTGGACCATGCTCAAAAGATGAGAAGCAGATCTGACCTGGAGGAGATTGCCATAAATTACATGCATTTTATCAAAACACTTTGTGATTTTTGATGGGCCATATAACAGCAGCAACTGGAATTGAGAAGGTGGAGGCTCATGCAGTCCATTTGCAGAATTTCATGGTGAAACACTCCATGTTTTTGTGGAGTTCAGTCTGATAAGAGAGGAAGATGAGAGATGTATTCCACATTTTTGTTGGCCTCCTTTGCTGACTTGTACACTTCATACCATCCTCTCCCAAAAGACACATAAGCACTGTGGCAGTGGGACACAGATTATTTGGGCAACAGACAGCTTGGCAGTCTTCCCATATAGAAATTTTTGTTTTTTTGGTGGAAAAGTTTTTGACTCAAAGTTTAGAGTTTCTAAAATACCAGAGCACTGATGAAGCATTTTCCCATGCAACTATGGCTGCCTCAGTAAAGAAAAGAAGACCGCCATTAATTTAGTAAAAGCAGAGGAAAAAGAATAATATTAGTTATTAGCTACCATCCTACACACAGAATTATGTTTTTTCTTTTATGACATTTGTTGCAGTTCATTCTATAAGCAATGACAGCAGTTAGCAATGGAAAAGGCCTATTTTAAGGCATTTCATGTGGTTCCTTGAGACATAAAATTGTCCCTACAAATGGGTGATTACTATAAAAATGTTTTGGATAATGTTTCTGGGGAATTGTAGTTGATACTTTTGGAAGTTCTGCTCTTTAAAATTGCTTTCTACTAAAAAACTTCTCAAGAAAACGGCCCTGTTGTACTGAGAGATGTGGATTTTAATACCTTCACTGTGAGGAGATGTTGAATATAGTGTCTTTCATCCCTTCTTACATGAATCTTTTAATTATTCCACTACTATCTTAATGAGTAATAATTAGAAGAGGACACCATTAACATCTCTTCTTATGCAGGTATCTTCCCCTCCTTCCCCCCCCCAAAAACAAACAAACAAAACAAAACAAAACAACAAAAAAAAAAACCAAAACAGACAAACAAACAAACAAACAAAAAAAACCCCTGCCATCAATACATTTTGTAGGGAGCCTTATCCCACCAGTGCACATCAGTGAAAGCTGTCTATGTTTGGACCTGCAGGGAGCTCTGTGGGATGGAGGCCAAGTTTGAGATGTGGCTGGGATTAGATATTATTGTAGTGCCAGACACCTCTGCACTGTCAAGACGCAAGGCAATTCTGGACATGCTCAGAGGTTTCACAGATGTTGAGTGGGTTGGCCGTAAAACCACAGGTTAGGGTTACAGTGCTGAAATTTTGCTGAAATCCCAGTTTAGTTCCCCAAAGGTTTCTGGGAGAGGTGAGTAAGAAGAAGAAGAGAAATATTTAACCCTGTATTTCTACAGGTTTTGTTAACCAAAGACTAGACTATCAAAATATATTTGTTGTTTTGCTCAGCTTTATAAAAAAATACCAGTTGGATTGGTACATGCTTGCCAAATTCCTTATGAATAAGTGGTGACATGAGTTGATCTGGAAAGCTTTGTATGAAATGAAGGTGATTTTTCAAAATTAATTTCCTTGTGATCTACTTATAGTACTCCACAAAATTTTCAGTCCAAAACTACTCATGCTCACTTTAATCCTGATGTTTTTAAGCATCTATTGACTGGTGCAGTACATATCCTCAGAATTTGTCTATTTTAGCAAGAGTTTTTAACTGTAATGATTTGCGCTCAGCCTATGGGAGTATAGAAAGGCCATTTCCATCCTCTCTCTTGCCTTTGGCAGTAAACAAATATGTCAATATTTCAGAAGAATGTGATAGCTCCAGAAGTTGCTTTTGTTCAGTCATTAATACCTCAGGAGAAACTTTTTATCCCTGCAAGCACAGAGACAGATGATTGTAACCGTGTTAAAGGGGATGTCATTAGCATTGATTAAATACACAATAGTTCTTGAATTGTCTGTTAAGCTTTTGTGCAATGGAGCCTTATGTAAGAATGTACTTTGTGTTATTGGAAAACCAGTAAACAGGACTGTCCTTTTGTGTTTCAACATCCATTTTGAGCCTCATTATCTACTACAGTTTCAGGCAAACAAAATGATCCCTTCTACTCACTTCACCTGGAAGTTCCCTGTGGCTGGTTTTGTTTTATTTGGTGAGCCAAGCTTTGAGTTTTGGGTGACATTAGCAGGTGACACAGAGCAATTGCAGTACCCTTACACAACTCTGTCATGACACCAGCTCATCATTGCCTTTGGAGTCAGCATCAGTAATGCAGTGTGGAAAATGACAGCCTTTTCACCAGCCTAGCCTTCTCACACCAGGTAAAAGAATGAGAACAATGAAAGAAGCCCTAAAATCCCACCTCTTACGAGAAGGATATGTTAGTGCAAGCCATATGGAAAGCTGCCATGAGCAACCATTCAGTGAAGACCTCTCAAGCTGGGCAAAGGGTGTGTGCAGTATACCCTGGAGCCAAGGTATGTCAGAGGCAGGACCAATTCACACAACACTGCAGAAATCCTGGACTGTCTTGAAGCCTATAAGGCAATATAAGGAGACAGCACCCTTCCAGTTACTAACTGGAGGGACAAGACAGTTATAGCATATTAACCATGCAAAATACATATAAAGATTTTCTAAGGAAGCATATCAGGGACAGAACTGAGGGAAAAAAAACTAGGAGGAAAAGAACACAAGACCTGAAGAAATAGTGATAGCCTCTCACTTACGAGAGGTTTGGAACAGATCATCAGAAAGTATAACTTGGGAGGGATCATAGAAGGCAGTAGCACAACATGGATTAACATCAGCACAGTCTGATTTTACATGCATGAAATATGGCTTTAAAAGTCATGAAAGAGGGAAAGGTTACATTGCAGTTTCTAAGGGGTAATAGAATAAGTATAAGCCATAACAGTTGAGTAGAAGGTATGGGGTATGCATTGTTATCCCAGCATATTTTATACATTGGCTTTATTGCACTTGAATGTATTGTATGTACTTGAATATATTGTATGTATTGTAATAAGGTGCATCCCCCTATTTGTCTCACAGATGCATGCAAGATTATTTTTTTCCAAGGAAAAACCCACAATCATGGGAATGCAACACTACTTAAAAGAAACCAGCTGAGAAGAATGGAAGAGGAAGCAGGCAGAAGCTAACACATTTCTGGCATAGATGTGCCAAGCTTGTTATGTGGGGGTTGCACATCTCCTCCAGATCAGAGCAGAACAAGAGAAGGGAAATTTATGCCAAACTTGCAAGTAAATGGTTATGTTAAGCCAAGACACAGATGCATGGGCATTTTGCTCTTTTGTGCTCTTCTCCTTGATGACAATCTTAAAGGAGAAAAACAAAACAAAACAAAATAAAACAAAAAGTTCTGTTTAAAAAAGTTGTTGTGCAATTATTTTAAGCAGTTACAGGTCATGGGAACATAGAGGAGAACGGCTTACAGGAGACTTAACTGGTCAGAGACACTGCCTTGTTTACTAATTAGGGGTGGGTGAAAATTAGAGGTCTTAGGGACCTACACAGAAAAGAGAAAACAGCAGCAAATCCTTCAGTACCACATCTCTGAGGCAGGCAAGCCAGATGAGCAAGTAGCTTGCTCAGTGGCATATGCGGACACTGTAAGTTTACTGCTTTTGAAAAGAAGAGATACAGGAACAAACTTTCTAGTTCAGACCTGCTCCCAGATTGTGTATTCAAGCCTTAAGGTATTATTTAGTTTAATTATATAAATTGTTTTGTAAAACATAATATGAAAAGTGGTATACAAATGACTGACAGCACAGAGTATGAATGACCATGTTATTCTGGTGGATTAAGAGAAAAGCAAAGTTTATTTTGGATAACACTTTGAAAAAAAAAAAAAAAAAAAAAAAAAAAAAAAAAAAAAAGCTATCCTTCAATTTCAGGTGAATAAGGAAGGATGTGATTGCATCTTATTTGGGTATTCTTTTAGAAACCAGACGAAGGTTTACAGACTTATCTGGATCCCAGGAAAGTTAGTGTTATGATTCCTATCTTTATCCATGTGCATAGGAGAAGTTCCTAGGTCAGTACTAATAAGTGTGGTGGAGAAATATACATTTATTATTATTATTATTTTTTTTCCCAAAGATTGCTTTAAGACCATGCACATTAATTTTGCCCAGTCAATTGTCCTGAATTCAGAAGTACTTTATCTCAGAAGCGCTGTTAAATGCCCATTCTTTTAGATGTTTTATTTAATGAAAGATTTTTAAAGGGAGATCTGAAATATCAAGATTTTATTTCCCCAGGTACTCCTCTTCATTCATGTTATGTCATGTACATATCAAGCTTGAAAGGTGCACTGCTTACAGTTTCAGTTTTGCGATTAGCATTTTGAAAGCCTTTATCTCCAGCACTATAAAAACAGAATTTTAGAGTGGAGGAGTTGACAAAAATAACTGTGTGGGCTGTTCCAAACCTCCCTGAAGAGGAGATGGTTATAGGAAAGATCTAGTTCCATATTTGGATGAATCATAAATTATAAACTGTATCTACTTGTTAGAGTGGGAGAAATGAAGAAAAATGTAACCTCTCAACCCTTCCTTCCCCCAACAGCTAAAGTTCTCAAGAAAACACAAACTGTTACAAATATTAATAATTCCCCTTAGAGCCTAATTTGTTGCTGAAAATCCCATTACAGAACTTGCCTTTTTATTTTATTTTATTTTATTTTATTTTATTTTATTTTATTTTATTTTATTTTATTTTATTTTATTTATTTATTTTTCATGAAAGATAGAGTATGGTAATTTGAAATCAGGACTTGAGGAAACATATTCATTAGTGTGCAAGTCTTCTTGGAATAGAAAATCATGTCCAGAGGTAAGACAGATGGCTTAATTTTGAATCTGGACATTGAACCAAGAAATATAGTAGCAAGTAATTATCATGGTATAGTGCAAATGAAGAATATATTCTCTTACACTGTCTGGATTTCATTCTGAATTCATAAAACTGATGTGGTGGGAAGGGAGTGGAAGAAGGGAGTCTTTGTTTTATTGTAGTGTTTTAACTCAAATGGGACCATGCAGTACGGATTACATTTACAGCCAAGGTGAAGCCTCAAGTTAGAATTAATATTATTTTTAATGACTGCTCTCAGACACATGAATCAAAGAGAAAATTTGCAGTGGGCAGATGAGGTCACATTTTCTGGGTTGACATCCCTGATGACTTGACCACAAGGCCAGCAGATGACAACTTGACACAGGCATGCCCAGAAAAATGGGGAAAGATTTCCACTGTGCGGGTGGCAGTAGCACAAGGACAACAATCTGAACTGTTGACATTTTGGAGGACATTTCTCAGAGCACTTTAACTGGCAGTGTGTAGGCTGACTTTTTATGAACTATGGATCCTATTAATAGGGAGGGACTTGGCTTAATGCAGGACTGGTAGGGTTTCTTCAAACAAAGCTAGCCATGTAACACATGCCAGATGCCAGACTATATATACATACGTATTTCATCCAGACCATTTTATAGCTTAAAAATACAAGTTCCCATCTAACATTTCACATTTTTCAATCAGGCACACTGCATACACTTCCCCCCCACTGTATTTTCCATCAATATTTTTGCCTTACTTGTATCTATATAATATTGTATTCACTGTCAGCTTTAAAGTGTCACACTAATGAAAGAGGCTGTGTCTTTGTTCTTAGCATCTTATGGAAGCATTTCCTTCTACCAAATATAGAAATCAAATTAACTGCTTTTCAGATCAGCTCCGTACAGCTTCTTATATTAATCAATTGAAAGTTACAGCTATAGTACAGAAACCTCTTACCTGATGTTTATATGCACTAACGTGCTTGTTTTCTCAGTGAATCAATACCTTCAATATAACTGCGAGACATTTTATTAACTAAAATGCCATATTTCTTGGTACTATAGTCCTATATTTTATGGAAAAGTAGATTCTCTTTGTGTGCAGTCAATTCTTTATTTCTATATAGCTAAAGTTATTCTGAGCACTCTTGGGAAGAAGCAGTTGGGAAAAAATAGTTAATACGTGGTCAATCAACACAAATAAAGTGGAAAGCTACAGGTATGCATTTGTTATTGTTTGGAATAACTTAACTTGCCAAAGGAATTGGCAAAGAACTTGAGCAATATTTATCTTTAGGGAGTAATGCATAATAAACCCATTCCACATTTTTCATTGCTTGGCAATTCTTTCTAAATTGGAAATGTTCAGATGTAAACTTTTCATAAGATTTACTCCTAGCTACATTGCTGAGGCTGAGATGCATCTTGATATTCCAGAAAGGATAACTGTGTATGATACTGATCCACTTGAAAACACTTGAAATAAATGGGATGATTTCATTTGTAAAACTAAGTTCAATACATTCATTAGAATGGCAGATTAGGAAGGTCACAAAGAAAGATCATGACATTAAAAGGCAGGCTCATTAGTTTGTTCAAAATTATCAATTAGGAGATAAACAATAAAACTATGAATAAATGTTACAACATGCTAATACACTTAACAGTTTCATTACCAATTAAAACCCTGCAGCAAGGTGACACACCAAACTTGTCTGTACACTCAGCTCTGTTCCTTACTCTAGAAATTAAAATAAAGGGGAAGATATACCGTGTAGCATCAACATAGAGGTATAATAATTTCAAAATACAATGTGGAGCTTTATCATACATGAACAGTATGCGTCCTGCATTAGCCCAGCTGCTACACATGCACCTGCATGTGGTGACATGGGCCACTGCACTTGAGGTTGGCCATAGCAAAGCATCAGCGAAGCAAATTATTAAACTAAATAAAGGGCACTCTACAGAATTATGGAAAGAGTCAAAGTATTTTAGCTGTTGGAGTGATCAAAATCCTAAAATTACCAGAGCATTAGAAAACATCTGGTTTAAAAAGGCTGGTAAACAGTTGTTTTCCACAGATTGCAACGCAAAAGCAGTTTTCTCATTCTGGTTCAATGTACAAATGAGTACAGATCAGTATAAAACATATCGGTAATGCTTTTATTTTGCTACACAAGCTTATCTGCAGCAGCTCTCAGAGGCTATTCATGAAAAACACACTGACACACCTGGCACCTTCTCTGACAAGGAGACAGAAGGTTGTCCACTCCCATTCCCCAGCCTTTCAGAGGAATGTCCTCACCCACCCCCAGTTCACCACTGAGCCAGGCTGGAACCAGATCCCTGGTGTGAGATAATGATTTATGGCTGTTTGAATCTAATTCTCCTAATCAACATTTCTGCTTTCTTCTGAAGGGCCCTCAATCTGTTCTGGAGAAGTAAAGAATAAAATAACATAGCATGACAAGCCCGTAACCTACTCCAGACAGCTGACAAAGGGTAATGTTTTTCCTAGTTCTTCCAAAAGGCAATAAGTTCAAGTCCCAGGGACAGGATTAATTACTGTCTGTAAGAATACAGAAGCAATTGGTTTATCTAAATATATATTGGCCAGCTGGCCCATCCATTGCCTTCTTTCTGCTTGCCATTCTCAAGGGAGAGAACACTTACTTTTTCCTCCCCCGTCCAAACAAAACCCCCTGACGCTGCAGGGTTGCACGCTGCTGCTCTGAATGTAGATGGAGTGACTTACAGTGGGAACATATGGGGAGGGGAGTACAAATGTGCCACAGCACTCTATGAGCATGCATACACAGTTCCTGTCTGAGCAGCATCTATGTAGAAATGAGATAGATATAAAGGGAAAAACACACTGGCAGTCTAGACTCATACGTATTTGTCTGGCTCCAAAATTTCTGTGAGTGTATTAGCACAGGGCTGAAAAAACATTTTCCACCATGAAATTGCCTACAAAGAAGAATATTTTTTTTGTAACTATCAAATCATTTCTCCCTAACTGACCTGTGCAGGAGCTAAATTTGTGTCTTTTTTCTTTATTGAGGAAATGGAGGTTAGGGGATACACCAGTTTGTCACTGGCAATGAGGCACTGACAGGATGCATCCCAGGCATCCTGGGCCCAGCCCGGCCTCTGTCCAAAAGAGCATTCCTGTCCAGCCTAGCAGATGCAAAATCTCAGTGGTGGTTGACTGAAGGCCTGAGCATACAAAGCACTGCTCCTCTTTGGCCCATGTCTTTGTCCATGTGATGGGGGCTCACCGCTGTGCTCTGGCCTGCATAGTGGAGGGTGCCACCAGAGCCACAAACTCTGGATCCTTTAACTGCAGATAACCATTCAAGAAGTGGTAAGCTAAGAAGGGTTGGTAAAAATACATCTCACTCAACTCCTGCTGATTACAAATGACAAACTACCCAACATAGCATTATGGGGAATATATGGGATAATTCTACCCCTTCCAAGACCTCCAAAAATGTGTAAATCCACAAAAAGGAGGAGAGAAAATGCTGCCAAAATCCTGAACTCCAGCAACAGCAGAGAAGAACAACGAGATAAAATGTGCCCTGATAAACTTGTAGTATGGATCATATTCTCTGTATGATAGACAAACAGAAACAAACCTCAAATTCAGTAATACATCCCACATGGGCTTCAAAAAACTTAGAAACCTAGGCCAAGTTGGATAATCACAATAAGCAAAGAAAACCCACCTAGACTTGCAAGGCATCTCAGTAGCATCATTATAAACACAAATATATCCCACATGATACTTCCAAGAATAGCCCCAGTTTTTCTACACATCTGCATGGAGGAATCCCCCTTCCTCCCTCTCTCTCTGGGTAAACACCACAGCACAATTTCTTCCAAAACCCAGATGGATGCGTTCTGCCTATCCACGTCCCGTTGTGCTCTCAATATATACTTGCCAATGAGAGGAGAAAATTTACCCCTATACAAACTATACCAGAACAGTTTTAGGTGCTATTATCTGGAAAAAGTAAAATCCTTTTTGTGCTGAGTCAATGATTTAACATCTTCCATTTACAAATACTTTTGTATTTTGAGGTAGTTTCCAAGCACTTTCCAAGGTTTTCAAACAAATATCATGGTCATACTATATATCTACACATGATGAGATCAGAACTTAGGAGAGAAACTCATATACTTTTTCATTTTCTTTCATCCAACCAATATCTAATACAGATGCAAAAAACTTACCCAAGGCTAACCTAATTTTAATTAGTTCCTTGTTTCTGTTCTGTATGATGTTATACTCAGTTATTATTGTTTATAAAGGGTCACTAAAATACATCCATGAACACTTACATTTAACTTGCTATGCTATCTACAGATATAGTGTTGAAATTTCTTTCTCCCTTATTGTGCATTGAAGTAGCTCTTGGGGGTTTAGAATAGAAAAGCAAGCAGCATCCAATCAGTCTATCAAAATCAATGTTCCAGATTAAAGTAAACTTTTCATGCCTCAGCTATCATTCACAATTCACTCCAAGAATGTACTGAAATTCCTGTCTGTTTGGATGTTTTTTTCAATTCACTCTGAAAATAACAATAAACAAATGAAACTTCACCTGGGAAACACATGAAGCTGCCGGTGATTTCATATGTGTATGTGACTGGTTCTGCAGTACTGACTGCATTAAAGCAGATGCTAATGCAGATTTAGAAACACAATGAATTAATTTAATGTTCAATTTAGGAAATTTACATGAAGTTTAATCTGGTCCAGATTAGAAGAGAGCTTTCTTAGCTTAACTTGAACATCTGGCTGCCTTTTGCAAAGTGAATAATTCATACTCTCTTTAACGAAGACCTGGCTGAGAGGGCTAATGAGCAGTCACCTGCAAGCAGTGGAAAAAACAAGGGAAAAAGGACCAGTAAAAGGACTTGACAGAGGTTTATCTCCCTACAAGAGAGTAGGACTGTTTTCATCCAACATGTAAAACATTCTAGATATTCCTTTCTTCCAAGGGCACAAACAACATGGGCACAAGCAGGACCATGAAGGGTGGCCAAATACGAGAAGCACTAATCTGTTGATTCAAACTTCATCACTGTCTGCTTGTCCACTTGCTTACTGGGATGAAGAAATAAATGTGGAAAACCTGTATAATATTGTGTGAAAGACACATTTCTCGACTTATATATATATAGCTTCCTGGACTAATCCTGCTTATGGAGAAAAGAAAACAAACAAAACAAACAACAAAGCTTTTCATTTCAAAATAGATTCCAGGCCAGCCTCTGCAAAAGTATTCATATGCGAGCAATAGCATGGAAGAAACATAAAAGGCCCACTTTGAATTTTATTTTAGTATTTACTTATTTCCTTTATAGCCTGAGTCATACTTTTCATTATGTGAGTCTGGTCCAATATGTTCCTGTCTCTTGATTATTTTGCAGGTAAATAGCAAAGGTAGACAGAAAACATAGTTTTCCCTTGGGAAAGAAACCAAACACAAATAGGGAAATGTCTCTAAATAGAAATAAAAAAATAGAAACTTCAACCAAAAATGGTAGAGTAGTTCTAAGAGAATCGTAAATAAATAAATAAATAAAGGAATTTATTGTCCTGCTGTCATGCTTTCTGGCTTCTTAAACAGCAAATAATCCAGCCTGCTTAAATGGCCAACAGAAATCAGACAGGGAAACTAGCCACCCAGCTAGCTGGCATGAATAGACATATAGACATTGTTCTCCAGAATTTTTCTTCAGAAAACAAGCCCATTAGAAAACATGTGGTCCATTTCATTACAAAATTAACACCTTTCTTTAAAGCCTTGAAAACAGACTCAGATGAAAATCAATTTATTAACTGCTAATAAATAGAATACACGAATACACCTATTCACTTTTTTTTTTTTTTTTTTTTTTTTTTTTTTTATCTGCTTCTCAGTTCCCCACTGTTCCCCCACTGTTCAGGGAAGGCATAAGTAGAACATGGCATGTTCTACTCTTGACCATATTCAGCATTGAACATGGTCTTGACCATGTTCAGCATTTCTGCCCTCTAAGAATGTGCTCTGTGTATGTGTATGTGTGAGATGTTTGAGAATAAAGCTTTAGCTACATTTCATGTGATTTATAGAAGAAATCCCCATACATTCTGTACGGTACCAATCGTTTCGTGACAGTAACATCCGCTGAAAACTATCCATTGCCCAAGTTAACCAACAACAAATGCTAATAAGTGGAAATTTTTGACCGTGTAGAGCAAAACAGGCTGCAGAATATCCTAAAAAAAACCACTTCTACACAATCTATACAGATTCTCAAATACCAGCCCATGTGAAGCAAAGTATGGATATCTAGCACACTTGGATGAACCCTGAAGACATACATGTAGTTGTCTTTATTGTCCATTCCTCAGGTTTTTTGTGGATCCTCATGCTGCATCACATTGTTTTCATTTCTTTCTCGTTTTCTGTAAGATTCAATGTTCTGAGTTCCAGCACAGAATTAAGTGACTAGGGAAACATTCACATATGATGGAAAAGGAAGTGAGTGCCAGTCCAGTCCCAGGCAATAGTCAGAGACCTCATGCAGGGTGCAGAGAGGTAGGTCCACATTCTCCCACTGCACAAGTGGAACCACACTGCTACCTACTTGAGGATCTTATTTTTCCCCTTACAGAACTGTGGCAGAATTGGGCCCCTTCAGTCTGTTCTGTTTAACTTACTCCCTTCTATCTAGAAATTTGATCAAAATTAAGTCAATACTAGAAAGAGTGACTATTACAATGGTGAGGACAGTCTTTTAAAGAAAAAGCAGTTGGAGTCAGACACATAACAAGAAGAGAAAGTAGCTCACAGTCACGTATCCAATACTCTGGAAGTGTGGTTAGCTTCTCTGTGAGTAGATGGTCCCTCAGCAACACAACTCTTCATCTAGTTCTCTAGAAAAAAAGAATTTGTGGAAGAGGAATAAAATATCATCTAAGCAGACATCACTGAACAGCCCTGCTGTAAAGAATGAAGCTGAGTTTACAAATGTCAACTAACTACAGTGTGTGCAAGAGTTTATCAGCACTGCGTGACAGCCCTGGAGGGTTCATATACATGGGTTCAGGTGAGAGAATTGCAGATTGCCCTCTGTTACCTCTAAGCTTTTTTTTTTTTTTTTTTTTTTTACAGAGCCATATCTTTCCAGAATCCTGTTCTTGTGATAAACAAAACATTGACAGCTGTGGAGCTCTACGTTGACTCCTGGGTGTAACAGAAGTTCCTGGGCTGTTGTGTACCATGTTTGACCTAGTCAAGTTGTCTATAATATATACTATATTGCATGCCCATGATAGGATCTAAGCAAGGCTGAGGGAAAAACTTGGAACCTTCCTTTCCAAAAGTCATACTCTTTCTGCACATTCAAGGTCTCATGGTTGCTGAATACTGTTTTCAGAATCTATAGTTTGGCTCTGCACACCCTGGCAGCAGGTGAATGCTGAAGCCTTTTCCATAGCATACAAATCCTTTATCAAATGCTGACTTGTTCAGTCTTCTTATGTGTACTTGCATAAGCTGAAATGTTCCAGGATAAGCTCCAGTACCAGAACCTGGATAAATAAAACAATCTTCTGTCTCTAACAAACCAACAAATACAGCACTGGAGATTACAGCACTTCCCTGTTGGTGTCAAATGCAGCAACAGAAGTTCATGCCCAATCTTGTACTGCATTTAATGCACTGATGAATGATTGGGCACCAGGGAAGGAAGAAACATTATGCTGTCCTTCAGCTGACAAACACTAATGTAATCTTTCACAAATAAGTAGCACATCTACTAGGAACAATATCCCAACCAGACACACTGGATCAGTCTTTCTCATTGGCCCTGAGAGTTCAGTTTTTATTTTCTATGGACTCTCCTGAGTGACTAAAACACTTTAAGTGCATACCAACATCCTGTGTAGGTGTTAGATTTGGGATCCGTGAGCCATTCATCTGGAGAAGTCCTCCTTGTAATTTACGGTTAATTTTTGCTTATTTTTAAGCCATTCACTCAGAACAGATTTGGTTCAGATTAAACCTAAAAGATAATTTACTGCTTTACAGCAGCTGGCAAGTAGGCAGACATCTGTTTTACACTGCCAAAGTGGAACGCTCCTTATCTTGATGACTCTTTTCTTCAAACATGAATGTCTATTCTTACAGCCTGCAAATAGCAAAGACCATGCCATCAGGCTTCAGATGCATGGGTAGTATCTTACAGTTAGACTCGCCTAACTGCTCACATTGTGGCAAAGTCAATACTAGTAAATTAAACAGTTAAACAGAGGAGGTTCCCAGGCAGTAGAACTCAATTACGAAGACAATCACATTGTCCTGGAATAGTTCTGGATTTGGCTGAATGATTATTTTCCCAGATGATCCTGAGATCAGTAGTTAATACAGAGTCAATCCCAATACACACAGAGTCTAGATGCAGATATCATGTTCTGGAATTTAATGATACAGACAGAGACCATGCAGTTCATGTTGATTCCAGATGAGTCCTACATGTGTTTAATTTATTCATAGAGATGAGAAAAACAACATCCAGTGAAAGTAATACTGTGCTTTGCCTTACAAATTATTCAGTTCTTATCAAGATCTGATGAGGCCCAGAACTAATTGGTCATGTATACTGCTGGGAGGGACTGCCAGTGCATTCGAGGACAGTATTAGAATGCAAAAAGTTCTTGGAAAAATAGAGAAAATTGTCCTGAGAAAAGAAAAACAGAGACTACCAACTTAGTCTGAATATAAGACCTCTTTTGTCAAGGACAATCAACTCTACCAGTTCAAGGTAGAGTACAGTTGTCTAGGAAGCAGTTTAGAAGAAAAGGGTTTGGACCTTACAAAAGATCATAAATAGGTGTGACTTAGCAGCGTCAACAGCATGAAAAAGGCAAACAGTGTCTCTATGAGCAGGAAGACAAAGTAATTTTACTTGGTAAACTTTCACCTCAAATATCTTGTCTGTCTTGGGGAAATCTAGAGAATTTCTTTCTTCCTCCTCCTTCTGTTTTTCAAAGAACTGTGGAGCAAATGAAGAGAGTCTAGAGAATAAACAAATCTGTCTAGAAACATGTCTTTTGTGCAGAAATTGGAAGAACCAATAGTACTCAGACTAGAAATGAGAAAATTGAAGGACTAAATGGTATCAGTCTTCAGACATGGAAAAGCCAACAGGAAGGGAATAATCTATTTTCCACATAGTAGGTATTCAAGGAATTAGCTAACTGAAAGTGCTCACTAAATAGCTGTTAAGACATCATTGAGTGGAGAGATGCTTCAAATGGGACCAGTGCTCACAAAATAGCTGTTAAGAAATTGAGTGGAGGGATGCTTCAAGTGGGACTAAAGGGAGTCATGTGTTAATTCTAGCATTATTCCACAAAATACAGACACAAAACTGACAGTAAGTATGTATGGAAATGACAGAAAATAAAGCTGGAAAGGGTCTCAACAGAACAAAGACTCATGAGTCTCCTACAGTGCCAAAGTGGGTCGTCTAAGGAAGCTGAGGAAGTGCCACGGGAAGAAGGGCATCCATACTGGGCATATTGAGAAGTGGCTGGAAGGTGCTCCATGGGCACCTTGAATTTGACTTGGAAGTGATGATCTCTCAAGATTGTCTGCTAGCTCTTTGACTACCTACTATATGCTTTTCCTAATACTTCTTGGTGCATTGCTCAAACCACACATACACCAAAATCTCTAGCTTTTAGTATCCACACAATTACATTTCAGCTTGTCATTCTGCTTCCTCAGATAATGCCATCAGGCCTACAAAACAAAACAAAACAAAACAAAACAAAACAAAAACAAACAAACAAAAAACTTATTTTTTAATGAAGCCACATTCATGGCTGTAACTTGACTCTTATTCTTTAATCCTTCAGTAACCAAAACTCAATTTACTTCATGTGAATTTGTTCTCTGTATGGTGGTTAGAAAATTGCTTGTAAAGAGCATAACCCTAATTCAACAAGGTTTCATCAACTGTCATTTGGTGAAAGGTTTCAAAGTAGTAAGAACTTCATGAATACTGCAGCATGAAAAAAGCAATAGAATCTCAGGTATTGCTGTAGCATAAGATGCCAATGTAGATGAAGTCATTTGTATATGGAGAACAATCTTTAACTCAGAATTTCTATGACATTTTCTATATATCAAGTATCAGTCCTACCTGTCTCCTATGTGAAACTAAAATTGAAACCTTATCTATGAAAAGACTGAACTACCTAGAAGATTTATTTCTTCTCTGTTGATTTAGTAGAAATAGGGAGAGAGAGAAAGAGAGAGAGAAAGAGAGAGATTCATTAGAAATGAAGAGTCATGATCAGTTGATTACAGACCAAAGTGCACAAACTCCTGGCTATTACCCAAGAGGAAGGTGACATCCTTTTTTCTCCGTGATTTTGCCAAGCACAGGACCTGTAAATCATCTGCTTGGGTCTTTTTGTTCATTCTTTATGAAACAATAATATGAAGGAAACCACTGAGAAACAGCTGGACACCAAATAACTTTTACTGACTATACCATATTTGTCTATATTTGTTGCTGGCTGCTGACAGCTTCTAAATATAAACTTTTTAAAACAAACTAACTAACTAACTAAATAAAAAATCTGCCATCTGCTCCTATGCAAACTAACTGTATGACTGTGATATGACATGGATCATCCTCTGGTGCAGAAAACTCATTGTATATCAGATATAGTGACTTCATTTTGCACTTCTGTAGGTTTCAGCACTCAACCAGTGGCTTTAAAGACAAATTACAGTCTTTCTGAAGGAGCACTTTGTGCTATTACATCCTCTTCCATGTAAACTTTTTGTGGAAGGGTAGAACGATTGATTTATGGCAAGACACTCAGGACTAGCAGCGTGAATTCTACTGCTTGATCTCTTTTAGAAAAGCTTCATGATCTTTGGCTAGATCACATAATTCTTGATATCTGTAAAACATTAATAATATTAAGTCTTATCATCAAGGTGGATTTGTGGGGATAAACTTATTAGCATGATCAGGTGCTACAGAGTAAACAGCATTGCAGATATCTAGACAGAAACTTGGCAATAGAAGCTGTGAAACTCTGTATGTAAATCTATTCTTGTATGAACTAAAGGGGAGAACCATTTTTATTTTTTTGTTCCTCCATAGGAGCAATGGTCCTTTACATGAAGCAGAAGCGAAGTTCAAAGTTTTCTTTATCTTCTGTTTTTTCCTTTATTCTCTTTCTTTCTTAAGTCATCTAAGTCATCTAACAAGTTTCCACACCTTTCTTTGGACTTGCTTTAAGAAGCTCTTGAATTTTTTTAGTGAACAGGATAGATGCTTTTCTGGAAAAGCAATAATGTTCTTTTGTTAACAGTACCAGCTAATTAGGCTAAGATAACAGCCTCAGTGTTCAACAGCAAAGAGACACTTAAAAAACAAACAAACAAACAAACAAACAAACAAATAAATCTTTGAAAGCTGCATTTCTTTCTAGTTAGTATGCCTGATTCTGATGCTATCTAGACGGAAGAAGACAGACACGGTAAAACACAGAAAGGTTTTTAATCCGTCTATTTTCTTTGCTTTATGAGTAAGCTCAGAATAAGAAAGGTATTTTCTGTCTGGCCTCATGATTATGTTACCACCATTTTTTCTGATTAAGCAATGAACAAAAGTGATTCCTGGGAATGGTTTAGGCTTCTTGAAACTTCCCAACAGAAGTCTCATTTGTCACCGCATCGTAGAATCATGGAATAGTTTGGGTTGGAAGAAACCTTAAAGATCATCCAGTTTCAACTTCCCTACCATACAGAGACACCTACAATGTTGCCCAAAGCCCCACCCAGCCTCGCCTTGAACACTTCCAGGGATGGGGCATCCACAGATTCTCTGGACAACCTTTTCCAGTGCCACAAACCCTCTGAGTAAAGAATTTTTTCTAGGAAGGATATTTACATATCTAATATATAAAATATATCTAGAATATTATAATATACATAAATAATTACATATTTATATATATGCATCTATAGATGTGTATATAGATACCTATCTATCTCTCTATATAGATATTGGAAATATCTAATTTAAATCTACCCTTTTTCAGTGCAACCCAAAGCTCTTTCCACCAAATGCCAAGTGAGACAAAGGGAGTTTTTGACACAGGCTTAAAAGGAATGGGATGGAGACCACCAAGGTCATTTCATGCAAGACATTGCACAATCCTTACATGGTAGCTACTTCAACTATATCCTTAATGTAATAGGAGAACTCCTTAATGTAACAGGAGAAGATCAGACTTCTAAGACAGATAAACAGGCCTCACCACATCCTGATTTGTATCCAAATTCTAGAGTTAAGCTCTATTCATTGTGTTTTTGCTGTGGTTCCTTCCTACCATTCTTGGAGGAAAAAAATGTTGTTCAACTGACCTCGTATTTTGAAAGTCAAGTCCCCAAATTACAAGAAGTTAAGCAACATTTTGGCAAGTTTTTGCCTTTTTATTTCCTTCTTTCCTGCATTTGTTTTTGGCTAAAGCAGATCTCTGTCTTTTTTTTTTTTTTTTTTCTTTTTTTTCCTGTCTGCACAAATTATTTATTACTGAAGGAGATTTCACCTTCTTTCAATCCTTCCTGAAATTTGCAGACTGCTTTTTGTTTTTTAGTCTCTTTTAGAAAATGTCTTTCCTCTCATTGTCCAAAATTTTATATATACGTCTCTGTAAATATATATATGTATATATATATATAATCTTAGTATCTGTTACAGATCCTCAATCTCTCCAAAGGTTTTAGCATTTAATTTTCACATTCTTTTTTCTGTTTACAGTATCTCCTAAGAGATACTTTTACAAGTAAATCACTGTGCTAATGAGAAGAAAAGCAAGTGTGGAGGATATGCTCCTCACTAAAAACAGAAACTCATTTCTAGTTTTTCGTGTAAAGAATCTGCATTTCAGTGTAACTCACAGAATCACAGAAACACAGAATTGTCTAGGTTGGAAGAGACCTCAAGATCATCGAGTCTAACCTCTGACCTAACACTAACAAGTCCTCCACTAAACCATTTCGCTAAGTTCAACATCTAAACGTCTTTTACAGACCTCCAGGGATGGTGACTCCACCATTTCCCTGGGCAGGCCATTCCAATGCCTCACAACCCTCTCAGTAAAGAAGTTCTTCCTAATATCCAACCTAAAACGCCCTGGTGCAACTTTAACCCATTCCCTCTCATCCTGTCACCAGGCACATGGGAGAATAGACCAAACACCAACTCTCTGTAGCCTTTTTTAATATACTTATAAAAAGCGATAAGGTCACCCCTGATGTCACTTTGTCACTCTTACTAGATAGAAGGTTAAAATACTATGTGCAAATATTAACTACAAATTAATGAGTACATAAAAGAGAAAAAACAGGCAGTCATTGTCTTTCAGCAAAGCCTGGGTTGCTGCAGAGGGATATTTTTTGTATTCTTCTAAAAAAGCCTTTGCGCAGGAGGTTGGGAACTATAGTTCTGCTTCACATAAATCCCCACCTAGAGGGGGGAGTGCACTAAGAAGATAGTGCACACATAGGACATTGACAAGACGTTAACATAACATCTTTCCTGACTCCATATCTCTATGTAAGACTCATATCTCTATGTAAAATTCCTTCTGCTCATACATTCATAAAATCTCATGCGATTTAAGTTCTTCTCTCACATGTTAATAATAATTTCAAGTCTTTTTCTGCAACTTTCTTCATAGGTAAAATCTTAATGGTAGAATACCAATCAGTAACTATATGGCCAGTCTCCTGCTGGATGATTGATACTCTAGATAGAAATCAGGACATTTCATGTATCCTTGGGTTGTTCTGTAGCTGCTTAATCCTGTTTTCTAATAACTCAGACTCAGACTCTAAAACTCTGTGCATAAAAGAATATATATATACATTAGTAGAAATAGATACAACCACTATCAGAAGGTAGTACTCACAGAGACCACTACTTATGGCTTATGAGCAGATGAATGCGATTTTAGGCTGAAGCATTAGGAGGACCTTGAGAATTAGGAAACAGTGTTCTATGAGAGACTGTTCTGAAACCATACCCCTTATTATAGGAAAAAAAATGAGTAAATAAGGGCTGCTAAAATCAGGGTCATAAGGCTGCCCCAGTTCCCTTTTAACCTAATCCTCTTAGCAGTATAGTAGTTGGGAGAACTATTATAATCTTTCATTGCTTCTGCTACTTGTCCTTTTGAGTCTTTGGAGTGTGTGGAGTGTGTCTTGTAGATCTTATCTATAAGGTATTATTGTGCAGTGAACACTGTTAAGAATTTTTATTTAATGTAGATCTCTAGTGACATTTTTGAAGGCCTTGTATATGATGCATGGAATTTCAAGGAGATGCATGCAAAGGTAAAAATAGCCAAGAAACTTCCTTTATATCATATCATCCAAGCTGCTTAGCACTGCAAGCTTATGAAAAGTGGGATTTCTGAATATCTACATGGCGTTAACAAGATACTGGCTGATAACAGCTAAATCCTGGAATAAGAAAATTCTTCCTTATTCCAACTAGAAGTATTCCAAAGCAATGCTTCCATGGAACACTTTTTGAAAAGCTACTGCAACTTATTGTTTCAGTAACACTGTTTTACTGAGCTTACTGTTTCAAAAACTTACTGTTTCAGTAAGATCAAAGCATATTATTTTGATTTTACTGAAGTTTCCATTTATTCTAAGAGTCCATTCTAGTTGCTTCCATGGGAATTTCAATAAAGAATGACAACACAATTTTGCCTTTTCTAATGAAAGAGTGTTTAAAATACATATAGACAAACTCAGATGAATTTTAAAATGAAATAACAGAATAGCACTTGGAATTGTTTACTCATGCCATGGTCTAGCTATTAAGACTTAGCATAAATGTTTCGAAAAAAAAAAAAAGATTGAATTATAGTTGAGTCATCTGTGATCTGTCTCAGGTAAATAGCTGTCTAGAAGAGCAATTAACCAAAGGTTTTACATTATACCAAAAAAAACTATCTTTGCGATGCAGAAATAATGCCAGTTTGAAATACTCCTAGTTTTAAAGAAGATATTTTAGCATACATAGAATCATAAGGGTTGGAAAAGATATCCAAGATCACCTGGTCCAACCATCACACTACCACCAATGTCACCCACTAAACCATGTCCCTAAGCACCATGTCCAACCTTTATTTAAACACCCCCAGGGACGGTGACACCACCACCTCCCTGAGCAACCTGTTCCAATACCTCACTGTTCTTTCTGAGAAGAAATGTCTCCTAATTTCCAACCTGAGCCTCCCCCGGTGCAGCTTGAGGTCATTCCCTTTAGTCTTATCACTAGTTATCAGCAAGAAGAGGCCAACCCCCAGCTCCCCACAGCTTCCTTTCCGGTGGTTATAGAGAACAATAAGGTCTCTCCTGATCCTCCTCTTCTCCAGACTAAACAACCCCAGTTTCCTCAGCTGTTTCTCACAGGACTTGTGTTCCAGACGTTTCACCAGCTTGGTAGGCCTTCTCTGGACACGTTCCAGCACCTCGAAGTCCTTCCTGTTTTGAAGGGCCCAAAACCGAACACAGTACTGAATTCCCTCCACCAAATCATCAATAAAGATATTAAAGAGGATGGGCCCCAACGTCAACCCCTAGGGAACACCACTGGTGATCAGTCACCAGCTGGATTTCACGCTATTCACCACTACTCTAAGGTATATATGAAACTTGTATGATTTATGAGGTTCACAAACTAAATGTTAGCAGTTACAGTGTCTGCTCAACATGGAATATATATACATATATATATAATATATATATATATATATCCTGGTTATTTTTTGCTAATCATATTTTTTACAAAGACTTACTATCAAAATCCCAGCAGATTTTTAAGGGCTGTTCCCTGACTTCATTTATCTTACTGCAGTTCAAAAGTGTGTGTAGATGTGCATATCTGCATGCACAATTAATTATTGAGGAAATGTGGCATTATGTTTGACTTATACATTTTTTGACAAAACAAAGTTGTCTGCTTCATTTCTATAAGCCTCATTTTCAAGCCTTTAAATTTGCTCTCTATTTCAAACAACGTGTCAGGCATTGCTCCTTTCCTTCTGGAAATGGAAGACTAGCTAGCCACTTTGGGAAAGTTCTTTACCCATAAGATGCATTTTCAACAATGGCCATTATTCACATTGTCCAAACTTGATGAAAAAGAGATTTCAGTGTGTAGATCTGTTCTTTATACTCAGGTGTCACTGAACAACTTCCATTTTCTGTGGCACAAATTAATACTAAAACATTTCAGCTTGTGCTAGCCAGGATCATAAAAACTGATGCTCTTACTTCTGTCTCTCTCTGTGTTGCTTTGTCAAGTTTCAGAGGAATTCAAATTGTTGTGAACTGACGTAATTCTCAAAAGGACAGCCAGGATGGAAATCACCACTTTCACTCTCAGAAAAATGGAGGACTATGGAAAATCTTCAGCCTTTACTGGATGTGAGGGGGAACTTGGTTACAAAAGATGAGGAAAAGGCGGAGGTGCTTAATGCCTTCTTTGCCTCAGTCTTTAGTGGCAAAACCACTTGTTCTCTGGATACCCAGTACCCTGAGCTGGTGGAAGGGGATGGGGAGCAGAATGTGGCCCTCACTATCCATGAGGAAATGGTTGGCGACCTGCTATGGGACTTGGATGTACGCAAGTCGATGGGGCCGGATGGGATCCACCTGAGGATACTGAGAGAACTGGCAGAGGAGCTGGCAAAGCCATTTCCCATCATTTATCAGCAGTCCTGGTTATCATCCCAGTCGACTAGCAGATGGCAAATATAATGCCCATCTATAAGAAGGGCTGGAGGGCAGACCCGGGAAACTATAGGCCTGTCAGTTTGACCTCAGTGCCAGGGAAATTCATGGAGCAGATTATCTTGAGTGTCATCATGAGGCACTTATGGGACAACCAGGTGATTAGGCCCAGTCAGCATGGGTTTATGAAAGACAGGTCCTGCTTGACGGACCTGATCTCCTTCTGTGACAAAGTGACGCACTTAGTGGACGAAGGAAAGATGGCGGATGTGGTCTACCTTGACTTCAGTAAGGCTTTTGACACTGTTTCCCACAGCATTCTCCTCAAGAAACTGTTCGCTCATGGCTTGGACTGGTGTACACTTTGTTGGGTTAAAAACTGGCCCAAGAGTCGTGGTTAGTGGAGTCAAATCCAGCTGGAGGCCAGTCACTAGTGGTGTTCCCCAGGGCTCAATACTAGGGACAGTTCTCTTTAATATCTTTATCAATGATCTGGATGAGGGCATTGAGTGCACCCTCAGTAAGTTTGCAGATGACACCAAGTTGGGTGCATGTGTCGATCTGCTCGAGTGTAGGAAGGCTCTGCAGGAGGACCTGGATAGTCTGGACTGATGGGCTGAGGTCAGCTGTATGAAGTTCAACAAAGCCAAGTGCCAGATCCTGCACCTGGGGCGCAATAACCCCAAGCAGCACTACAGGCTGGGAGATGAGTGGTTGGACAGCTGCCAGGCAGAGAAGGACGTGGGAATATTGGTTGATAGTCCACTGAATATGAGCCAGCAGTGTTCTCAGTTGGCCAAGAAGACCAACAGCATCCTGGCTTGTATAAGAAGCAGTGTGGCCAGCAGGGCTAGGGAAGTGATTGTCCCCCTGTATTCGTCTCTGGTGAGGCTGCACCTCAAGTGCTGTGTTCAGTTTTGGGCCCCTCGCTACAGGAAGGACATGGAGGTGCTCAAGCAAGTCCAGAGAAGGGTGACAAAGCTGGTGAGGAGTCTGGAGAACAAGTTCTACGAGGAGTGGCTGAGGGAGCAGGGTTTGTTCAGCCTGGAGAAAAGGAGGCTCAGGGGTGACCTTATCGCTTTTTATAAGTATATTAAAAAAGGCTATAGAGAGTTGGTGTTTGGTCTATTCTCCCATGTGCCTGGTGACAGGATGAGAGGGAATGGGTTAAAGTTGCACCAGGGCGTTTTAGGTTGGATATTAGGAAGAACTTCTTTACTGAGAGGGTTGTGAGGCATTGGAATGGCCTGCCCAGGGAAATGGTGGAGTCACCATCCCTGGAGGTCTGTAAAAGATGTTTAAATGTTGAACTTAGCAAAATAGTTTAGTGGAGGACTTGTTAGTGTTAGGTCAGAGGTTAGACTCGATGATCTTGAGGTCTCTTCCAACCTATGATTCTCTGATTCTGTAAATTGACTAAAAATCACAAACTGCTTTACTGCAGAGCTTCTTATCTTTGGACAAAAAAGATAGTGTGCTTGAGAAGAGTCACTGAGGTTCACCCTTATCATGATATCTATCACCTGCCAGGTGATATCTATCATCACTTAATACACCATCAGTCAACAGAAAACATGAGTATCCTTTTGAAGTTAGCTCATTACTAAAGTCTATAACAAAAGCTGCCTTTATGATTAGTACCTACTGTACAAATGTGCAAAGATAAACAGGAACATTCGGAAGGTGCCTCATAATGAAAGATAAATTCTTAGAAAGAAGAGGTGAAGTACAGTACTGCTTTCCAGCACGCTGTGTGTTTTAGTTCTGCTCTATGAATCTCACTACTGTTGCCTCTGCTCCTTGACAAACATGGAAATAAGATATCCGGAGATAAGATTGTCATAATATTATCCAAATTGCAATATGTATTTACTGATTACAGATCCCTATATTTTTTCATTCTTTGCTGCTACATCTGCTTGGAGCATGAGGGAAAACTTCAGCTGGAAAATTGTGTATCTTTGCTTTTAGTGCGAAAGGTTACTTTTATGATCCTGCCCCTGCAACTTCAGAGCACTATTTGCACTAGCCAGAATATCACCATGTCACGCATCTTCATTTTTCACTTTTTTTTTTTTTTTTTTTTTTTTTTTACAAAGTAGTGTGTTGTTTGAATCTACCTGAAATATAATGTGGAAAGAAATGATCATTAACAAATCCACACAAACCAGGCTTGGATTTCTGCATATCCTTACAGCTTTCATAGTCCTCAGCACACAATAAGACTGAATGCAGATTCATCTTCTGACATTTGTACAGAGAAAGGGCAAGAGGCAATGGTCACAAGGGAAATTTCAACCAGATATAAGGAAAAAATGTTTCACAATGAGAGCGGTACAGCACTGGAACAAGTTGCCCACAGAATCTGCAGAATCTCCATCTCTGGAGACTTTCAAAACTCAGAAGGACAAAGCCCTGAACAGATTGATCTGACTCTGAAGCTGGTCCTGTTCTGGAAGGCTTGTTGGGTTAGAGGTCAGTCCTCTGGAGATGCTTTTCCCCCTGAATTATTCTTTGGTCCTATTATCTTAGAATCAGCCTGGTCAGGTGAATAGGAAGAATTACAGAGATAAAGCAAGAGCTGACTGAAAGCATGTGTGCAAAAATAGTGCAAGTATGTTCAAGACATGCCACCCACTATTGTAGGATGAGAGATAATATTTCAAAAGAGACTGGGGACTGGAAAGAGCTTGGGAGATACATAGGGAAAAAAGAAAAAAAAAAAAAAAAGAAAAAAAAAAAAGAGTCCTCCTAAATTTAGTCTCCTCCTAAATTTCAGGGGGTGAGGAAGAGAGAGGGATGTCAGACCCCAGGGATTCTCCTCATGGGAGAAGCAAGGCAAATGTTATTAGTAATCAACCCCATGCACGGTAATGACATACATAAAACTGGTTCTACCTGAAGACCTCTAGGGATAAATGAGAGACTGGTGTTTTCTTGATGGAATTAAGAATAAAGTGTGAACTCTCCCAATCACAGAGAAAAAGCAAAAGACTGTCTAAAGCTCAGGATAAAGAATACATAAGCAAAAGGTATGGCAAATAACAGAGAATATATTTTAAGAAATAGTTCAAGGATTTGGGGAAAAATTAAAAACAGGAAGTGTAAAGAACAAATAAGTAATTTCTGTTCACATTTTTTGTAAGACGAAAGTCAGTCTGTTCAGCTGGAAAGGAAAGATAACAATATTTGATCTTGAGGTTTTTTTCCAACCTAAATGGTTCCACAATTCCAATAGTGAACACAGAGAAGGACAATGTATGGGATGCCTTTTGTAGGAAGACTAACAGAGCAAGGAAGCTGATAATAATTAGGATGAGTGACAAAGGGTGATGAAGTCAGCCTGGAACAGGAAAAGAGGAGGCTGTTTACATGGACAATGGTTTTGAATTGGGTTGTGAGGGAGTGAAATCATCCCAGAGCACTCAGGGAAAGATTTATTGCTGGATGAGTTTCCAGAAGACTGAAAACAGCAAAAGAATAATTAGTTTTGAAAAAGGGGCTGGGAGCAGCCAGAAGACTGGTGACTGGTCAGCCTAACTTAAAGTCTTTACAAAATACTAAAATAAAAAATAAATCCATTACAAGAATCCTGAAGATAACACTGAAATAAAGAATAACTAGTGCTGATTTGTCAAGAACCATCAAACCTAGTTTGTATCTATGAAAAAGTAAGAGCCTTTGAGAAAGAGAGGTGTGTACTACACTAACTTGGAGAGGGCTTCTTTTCACACCACTTACATTAGTAAAAAGCTTAGATTCAATACTTGTCAAATGAGTGCAAATGTTAATTGGAAAGTCCAGAGTGCAATTTCAATGCATTTACTGTCACGCTACATATATATGAGGTAGGATTTCAAAAGAGTTTGTCTGAGATTTGGTACAAGATAGTATTTCAGTTATTTTGAGAAATGTAATTCAAATTCAACAAGCTCTTAACAAAAAGATTTTTGTGAAAAAATTTAAAAATACTGTTCCAGCAGAGATAACTGGGACATGAACAGTTAGGTTGCAGGTTTTCAGAGGATGAATCTGATATTAAAACTGATAATAAACTGTGCACAAAGCAAAGCCACATTACTGAGAAAAAAACCACCAAATTTAATGACAAGTCTGAGAAGAAGTTTCATATCTGAGACAGAAGAAATAATCCTTTTGCTTCATGGGCTGCAAGCAAGTTCTCAGCCATTTCCCGAGGGAAATGCAGATCAAGTGGAGAGAGTGCAGAGGAGAGCTACAAACAGATCAGAGGTCTAGAGAACATGACCTGTGAGGAAAGAACAGTATTTGTTTATTCTTAACAAGAAGAAAGACTGTGGGGAGACATGATAACAGCCTTCAAATATGCAAAAGGCTGTTGCAAAAGGAGAAGTAATAATCTCTGCTAAGTAGAGAGCAAAAAATAATGGGCTTAAATTGCATGCCAGTACATCTAAAACACAAAGACTTTCTCTAACAATGAAAACAGGTACTTCAATAGGTTATCGGAAGAGTCTTCTAAACTTCCCTCAATCAGTGACCGTAAGAACAAAATCAGTGCTGTTGTATGAGTATATCAATAGTAATTTTGAAATAGATTATTCTGCCTTCAGGACAGAAGAATGACTTTTTGAAATCTTTCCTCTTTTCACACCATTCTTTACCTCTTATTCTATAAGACCCAAACAGTTGCAGACAAACTTGTTCAACAGATACTGCAATTTATGAAACAAACAGTATTGAGAGGGAACAAGGGTAACACAATAATTTATTTGAAACCTGAGTCTTAAAGAAACAAACAAACAAAAAATGCAAAAATGTTTTAATTCCCAAAAATGTTGGGATATCTTTTAGAAGTGTCAAGAAGATTCCCAGAGGAGAATTTCTCTAGTAATTGGGATACATCGCAGAAGTCTGGGTATAAGTAGATTTAAAAGCAGATGTCAGATTTTGTACAAACAAGGATACAACCATTTATATAGGACACAGTTAATCCTTTTTATTGTAGTAAATCAAATTTCAGAAAAGAGATACTCATCTGGTCAATTTGACCTTATATAAATTGCTTTTTTTTTCTGAATGTCATTTTACCTCACTTATCAACAGGGTTTAATATGCTCAATGTTTCTGAGCTTTGTTTCATCAGCTGAAGGTGAAAGCATTGCTGTCACCTCTGATGAGAAGAAATAAGACATCTATCAGAAGCAGTGCGGCCTTTACTCTGATAATGCAATAAAAACCCTCCCTGCCACCATGGAAAGTTACCTTATAAACCCTGTTGTTATGTTTCAAAAGGATAATTTTGAAACTAAACACCTACAGATTTACAGCTAAACACAGGGGCTAACAAACTATGCCATTAATAAATCCACTTAATAGAAGCTTGTCTGCAGCAGAATATCCTCTATGTCCATGTTGGGCTATTGAATCTGTAATTTAAAATCAAATACCCAACTGCTTGCAGCATTACCTTTAAGCACAGTATCATGGCTTTTATTGAGCCCTTTTATATGCATACAGGTAAGTGTACCTTGCAAACCCTCACAGAATCACTGCCAATGTAAGAAAGCAAGATTGTTAGATAATGCATAGAGATTATCATCATTTAGATGGCTGTAATTGGTAATAAGTACTTGCTATCACAAAAACCACTGTGAGGTCTGCAAGCATTTTCTGGGTCAGTAATTCATTGCTGCTAACTGTGGTCTGTGGTTTTTTGCTGAAGTTTTTTTAACCATGCAAACGCCTCATTTTGCAGGCAAGAGAAATGAGGGATTTCCTGTTTCTCTCTGTGAGTTTTGAAGGTGGAAGGCAACTTGGCTGAGTCTGTAAGTCTATGTTACAGAGATAAAGCCTATCATTTTAACAGTGAGATTCTGTGGTTTTACTCTGTTGTCATGGCATCATTCTGACAATGGTAAATCGACGGCTTTGTATCTCTCCCCAGCTAAGGTTGTAGTTAGAAATTTTGAATTGCAGCTCATTAGAGACCCATGAAAAGAAGAGCTGGAGCTCTGTCTTGGCCTTCCTCTGCAAAGGAAGGCACTATAAAATCAGAATTTTTTCAACTGTATGAGATTAACATAAAACCCTTTTAAACACCAGCATAGCTATTCTGAAGAATGGTACTCTCCTTACTTCTGGGGTCGTGTTTTCAAATAGATTTCCTTTGAAGGTGTGTGTTTACAGATGTGAATTTTGTCAAAACCAAATCAGAAGAAGGTAAAGGATGTTTTGCAAGTCATCCATTCAGAAATGTTTTGCTTTTCTAAAATGTGTTCTCTCTGTGTGTCTCAGAACATTTTATAAAGAAGCATTAATATTACTTCAACCCAGCTGCTGCGTTTGTTTTTGTAATGTATTCTCTCTGCATTAGCTTGGGTAAGCGCAATACTAAAAGAAATATTGTAATATATTCCTTAAGGGTTTAGTGCAGGAAACATTGACTGGTATGTACTGGGGAAAAAGGAATTAATGAGGAAACTATGGATGAAAAATTTCTGATTTTATAAAGTTTGCTTGTTAAAAGTGTCAGGTACTATCTTTAACAATGGTTAAGGGATGAAAGGGATAAAAAATGAATCTACCTCCCTTTGAAAAAGAAAAATAATTCTTTAACACTGACTGACTATATGCATTAGAGATGGAAAATGCTGTTAAGCCATCTATTTTGCTATCTGAAAGGATGCATTCCTTAGATATACAAAAATTTGTAATTTAAATCTAGCATTTTTTCTAGACATATTAGTAACACATCCTTTATGTTCACTGATATGTGAACATAACAAAACAAAACAAAACAAAACAAAAGCATGATTTTTTATTTCATAGATTTCTACTAAAATACTTTGCAGTAGGAGTCAGCTCCTGCTCAAATACAGGTTTTCAGGCATCAGGAATGAGTCTCCCCAAGCTTTGTCCATGATTTCTCCATGAAGCAAATGGTGTTGTGGCCACCTGACTAGGCTATTTCTGTATTATCATATCAATCAGAATGTCATGGGTAAATAAATGAAAGAACAAACACTGAAAAGAAAAAGTTCTTTCAGTACAAAAAAGGGTGTGTGTAACTTTCTATTTAAGTAATGTTTTATTAATTGACAATGTTATCGATGGAAGCCTTGAACTTCAGCCTATTCCTGATATTTTCAAGCATCTGTGTAATTGTGAAAAGCCAGTACGCAGCTACCTCTGCATGGTATTTTGCTCAGTAGCCAGACATCTGTCACCAATTGATCTGAATACCTGAGTTGTATCACACTGTACTAATTATTCGGTGATCCTCAGCACAGCAAAATAATTTTACTTGGAAATTATCAAAAGCTTGTAGGCAAAATATTTTAAACCAGCATCTTGGCAGATGTTAAAGAGCAATTCTAAAATACGAAGGTACTTGACTTCTCTGAGTCAAAATAAGATGGTATTATATGTGGAAGACACACAGCTTGATGTACACACTGAAGAATTTAAACCATGTAAAACCCAGAAATTTGGAACTCTTGGAAGATGTCAATGAAAGGGGATTTGTGTACATATGTGCATGCATGTGGGTTCCAAGAAAGATGGAAGTCTCATAATTTTCAGCCTAGCAAGATTTTTCTTATCAGTGTACACTAAGGCCCTAAATAATAAATTACAGTATTTGAATTCTTAAGAATGGTTGATCAGTGTTAAGGACAAGAAGCACCAAACAGGTAATAGGAAAACATACAGGAAACTGAGAAAATTTGCTGGGTAAGCAAACCACAAACCATGAAATACATGGTGAATCATTCCTATACAATGACTGAAAATGTGGAAGTTTTACTGCTAATATTTTGTAACATGTGGATCAGACAAGAGAGTACCTTTGTACAGTATCAATATATAATTCACAGATTGATGGAATGTCTAGAAGATTGCATTAATGAAGAGGTTCCTACCTTTTAGATAAGACCCTACAGTTAGATGGTCTTTTGCTTGGTGGGTAATCTTTCCGTAAGGGTTTGATTGCAAGGGCCCATAAAAACACTTTCTATATGAGAATATTTGTCACAGATTTTGATTTATATTTTTCTTGAGCTAGTTAAATATGAAAACGTTGAAATGTCAATACACAGTGACGCAGATAGATCTAAATGTTAAAATATATACAGGGAGAAAAGTATATGCCAGAACTGACATGTATATCAGAACTGACATAGAGGCTATGTTTTAGAGGTGTCTTCACTGGGCTCAGCCAAGTGATATGGTCATATGTAGTCACTCCCAGACCAGCTCTACTGTCTGATGTAGGGACTGTAGCAAATAAGCTCTCAATGCATGTTGGTCATAGAAATAAATATGAAGAATTCAGGATAGAGAGAATTTTGCAGTTACTGTCTTCATTATGCATCTCATATCATAACCAGGTTGCTAAAAGCTCATTCAGGCATATCCCTATAAATTGCCTTCATCCCTCCATTTCTACTGCAGATATTGCCAGACTCTCCATTTTATGGAACTGCTTATGGAAAAAACATATACAAAAACATATACTCTTTTTTTTTTTTTTTTTTTTTTTCCCCTGGATGTGTGCTTTCATGCACACATACATGTGATCCATACAAAACATTGTGTAAGTGTCCTAAAATGACATTCCAGTGGAAGTGGTAATTGGATATGGTAATAACAGTTCCTATTTTCCGGTTCCATTCAGTTAATTAATGAGAAGACTTCTCTATTTCATTTTATTTGATGTGTCCCCAAATTTAAAACCTGCCTTTCTTGAGAGAACTACTGGTGGAAAAACTTTCATGATGGTCTTTTCAATGGCCTCAGAACTAAACTAATTAAGCCCAGCACTGATTTTTACTCTGGCCTCCCTCAACCCTGACGTCCAACTTCCAAAACAGCTGCCAGGGCCCTGTGCTCACTAACAGCCTCTGCAACCTTTTTTCCTCCTGGTCAGGGCTTAGGGCCTTTCTCTTCATCATCAGCTCTTGTCTTATAGTCAGGGCTGACCCTGGCCACTGCCACCAGCCCTGCTCTGTCTTTCTTATTTGGGTGCTGTGGGATGGGGTCCCGCCTAACTGCCTGTCCCCTTAGCTCCCAAATTTCTGTTCTTTTGTGGAGCAGACTGTTCCCCTGTGCCTTGACACAAGTTATGACACAGATTACCTAGCTCAGATCCCACTCAGTGTGGGTTATGAACTGAAGAGGCATGTTCAATGTTAAACCAATGAGATAATTATCCCACTATGTTCTTAATCCTAGGCTGATGTACTTTCATCTTACCTAAAAAAAAAGAAAAAGATTCACAAACTCTTACTAATTGAATGTAGTTTTAAGTCATATACTATGTCTTTAGTTAGTTCAATAGGAACTAGATATTACATAGACAGATTTTTTAGTTCTCTGAGTAAATTGTGACAAAATGAAATATATTTCATAAAATGATATTACTGTAATTTGAACTGCAACATCATCTGATTCTTCTACTGTTACACATACAATATTCCCTTGTATTTTCACATCTCCCCTGGTTCTGTGAAAGAGTTGTTTCCAAATAGGGTTTCTAAGAGCCAGAAAAGGCAATCGTCCAGCCTAGGACACATAAACATTCTGCCTGTCAGCTACAATGAGAAATCAGGAATAAAAAATTGAAAGAAATACTTTCTAATACTGCTTTTATCTTTCTTTCTAAACAGCAAACATAATGATCAGACTGCATGAAGATGAAAAAAAAATCTGCTGGAAAAACATCATAACAGGTTTGTTCTATGAAATTTTGATTTTATATCATTCCCAGCTATCATTTTAAATTCTATTTTAAATTCTATCTATTTTGGAAATCTCAATCTAAACTAGACAGGAATAAATTCTTTGCAATAACTGTTATTATGAAAACAACACATTAGTGTAACAGCAACTTCAGTTCTGCTGATTTTACAAATGACAAAGTACAACACAAAATAAAAAACAAAGAGATTTTCCATTTGTAATACATCCCCCAGCTGCAGAAATAAAATCATTAAGAACTGCAATAAGAGCTTCCTGTTGCAGGCATATTAAACATAATTTTTTGTTTCATTTGAGAACATCTCATGATAAAGTAGCAGAAGATGTTGTGTTGGTGAAAATAACCCTCTTTTTCCAGTCACTTAGTGAAAGACAGAAATATTCTATTTCCTGATTTCATTCATGGGGGCACAGAAGCTACCCAGCTAAGAACGATTCTTCCCACGTAAAAACAAACAAACAAACAAACAAACAAAAACTTCATCCTAAAAACAATTATAGTTGTATGTTAAACGGGATTGTTTTGATGATTAGAACATAGTTTTAGACTTATTGCCTTCTGCTTGGTTTTCTCACTTGTCACTTCAGAAGACTTTTTATGTGTGTGTGTGTTTGTCATAACTAAATATACAACAAGTATATTTGTATGGTCACTGTCAGGACAATTCCAGATTATGTTGCATTTCTCATGTTGAGGATAACATCTTCCACCTTACCTGCTCTTTTTCTTCTGTGAATCATTCTTTGTTTCAAAAACTTCTGATCCCCTTTATTTGTTCTAGAATAAGAATTTGACCAATAATGTGGTGTTTGTTCATGTCTTTCATAAACAAGCACCAGCATTAATATTAAATTTGATATGAGGAAGTGCATATGCTTTAAGCAGCTTTCACACAAGAACTTTAGAAACTGGAGGAACAAGAAAAATCTATACATTTGTGTCCTCTCTTCATGGTTTACCTTATTATTTTTTTTTTTTCTCCAGACTTCTCCTCTAATCCTCCTATCATCTAATCATTGTGCTTTCTGAATTTCTTTCTTTTTATTTACTTATTTGAAGAAGTCAGTTTATGATATACATTAAAATATCCAACCTTGGAATGTTTACTCTATGCTCTAACTGAGGTAAATAAAACGAGGTTACAGAATCACAGAATGGTTGAGGTTGGAAGGAACCTCTGAAGATCATCTAGTCCAACGCCACTGCCAAGCAGGATCTCCTAGAGCACATTGTGCAGGATAATACCCAGGTGGGTTTTGAATATCTCCAGAGAAGGAGACTCCACAACCTCCCTGGGCAACCTGCTCCAGTGCTCTGTCACCTTCATAGTAAAGAAGTGCCCTCTCATAATCAGCCGGAACATCCTGTGCTTCAGGTTGTGCCCATTGCCTCTTGTCCTGTTGCTGGGCACAACTGAAAAAAGAGTGGCTCCATCCTCTCAACTCCCTCCCCTCAGATATTTATACATGTTGATGAGGTCTCCCCTCAGTCTTCTCTTTTCCACGCTAAACAAGCCCAGCTCTCTCAGCCTGTTCTCATATGACAGATGTCTACGGAATTTTTTCAGGTGATTAGTTAGTTCACATTAAAAAAGTCAAAAATGTAAAAAAGGATATGAATGAGCTAATTTCTCAAACAATAAAATGTTTGTATCACAGCCTGGATCAACAAGGTTTACTTTCAAAATTTCCACTAGGCAATTTCTTTTCTGAAATAAAATAAGACCCACTTTCTATCTGAATATCTACAGATTGGCTGCTTTTTTTAAAAAAACACTCCAGTGGAAAACACTTGTTGTTGTAGGATGCCAAGATGGGGTATGCTGTGCTAATTACTTACGTGTATGCAAAGCAGGCAGTTCTTTTCCAGCAGTTCACTGTGGGAATATACATAGAGATTCTGAAGGGGGAGTAAAGGGAATGGCTGCCAACAACATGTTTGTGTGATCATCTATACAAAAGTGTTAGGTAATTAAAGTGGGAAGGTCCTGAAATGACCACATTTTTCTCACAGGCTGTTTTCAGACTTTCTTCCACTTGCAAGTAACTTGGCTGTTTCTAGGCAGACTTTCTTTCTTTATTGGTTTATGGGATTTTCAGGCTGAGCAAGTTATTTGGTCTTTGCATCCACTGAATAAGAGTGGTGGGATCTCCTGGACATTTTTGGACACATTTTTGGAATCCTGGACTCATTTTTGGATTACCCTACGGCAATCAGGAATGTTCCCCAGCATTACCAATGAACTCAGAGTAAACAGAATTTGCAACCACAAAATCTCAGCTAATTTAAACTATAACCTTATTTGCCTGCTTGTACTGGAACAAAAGTTTCATATTATTTTATAATTTTATTTTCTTAAAATAACCTCTGTCTCCTTTTTTCTCTATTGGATGGCTGTTTGATTCACCTCGTACTCTCTAGTTCCCAGACTATGTACAATATTATTTAGACTTCATCCAGTACCCTAAATAATCTATGCTCTTTTGAATTCACTTGCCTTACATTTCTTCATCTATTTCACAAGGTTAATAATATCTGCAAACAGGATTCTTACCACCATCAGTCAGATCTTTTATCTGTGTCACATGGGATCAATCTAGTGAATTATTCTGCAATGGCTAAAGTCTATTATGATGAACATAACATCCTATAATAGACTTATTCTAGAAGGACTGTAAACAAATACATCTTTTGATTGGCAAATATTATCTTGAGGTGACTCCATGGAAAGATTTCATCTCTTAGTTCTTGGGAAGTGTTATAATTTTAAATAAATGATAGTTTATTTTTTATTGCCCAGTCTAACAGAGACATTTGCTAAAAGCTTTACACAGTCAGCCTGGTACAACAGAGGAGAATTTTTTGTCTGTATTTTCAAGTAGATGCAAATTCTTTCAAGATGTAATAGTATGGTTTTGAAATACAGGTGTTGTTTTTCACATTACAAATACATATTTCTGAAAGTCAGGCCTTGCAATGCCTGTGGGTTAATGAATTTTACCCTTCACCTCTCTCAAGGAGAATCCACTCTTTGGTACTACAGTGGGCTTTATGCAAAGCCTGAACATTACCTCAAAATAGGCTTCCTTATGACCACTGTTGGGGCCAGGGAGCTTCTTAAAATCTGCTCAGATAGTGTATATTCTGCACATAAGATAGACACTGGGTCTATCTAGGGCTTTGACACCTCATTCCAGGCTGGGTGTCCCTTTGTCCTGGATCATTTCCTGAAATGTCTTGCTAAAAATCTATATTGAAATCACCCTCTTAATTCAATTTCTAAGTGACAGAAATGGTGTCAGTAAAGGTAGCCAATTTAATGGGGCTCTAAGAAAATTGGTTTTAATTCTGTACTTTCCATTAATGTTCCTGAAGCTGCAGTTACAATCTGGGCAGAATACCTTGGTTCTGCTGCTGGAAACCCCTTGCTCAGAGGGTATGCTCCCGCACCAAGCAATGAGGGCAGAGTGTTCGTCTTGGACATCTGTCCAGCTGTGAGGGATTGCTCATCGTACTACTGCCACATTGAAAAAGAGTAAGCCTCTGAGAGGTGGAAGATGTCCTTTATGTGGTTTCCTGCTGTCTCTCTGTAACCAGATCCCTTGATAGTATTTTAATTTCTTACATTACCTTGTTAGCTGTCCAATATTTTTTAAGAATTAATTATTACTATTTTGTGTGTGTGTGTTTCGCACTTTACAGAGCCAAAGGTCTTGAATTATAAAATTTGTATTCTCTATTTTATTCAGGTTTGGAAAATGTAAGTATTGTGGCACTTACAACTGCATAAGGGTATACTACCACCAGGTCATAATAAGATGTGAAGTAGTCCTAAGTACTAAGGGCTATAAAGATGATGAGAGGACAAGAGCACCCATTGTACGAGGACAGGCTGAGAGAGCTGGGCTTGTTTAGCGTGGAAAAGAGAAGACTGAGGGGAGACCTCATCAACATGTATAAATATCTGAGGGGAGGGAGTTGAGAGGATGGAGCCACTCTTTTTTCAGTTGTGCCCAGCAACAGGACAAGAGGCAATGGGCACAACCTGAAGCACAGGATGTTCCGGCTGATTATGAGAGGGCACTTCTTTACTATGAAGGTGACAGAGCACTGGAGCAGGTTGCCCAGGGAGGTTGTGGAGTCTCCTTCTCTGGAGATATTCAAAACCCACCTGGGTATTATCCTGCACAATGTGCTCTAGGAGATCCTGCTTGGCAGTGGCGTTGGACTAGATGATCTTCAGAGGTTCCTTCCAACCTCAACCATTCTGTGATTCTGTGATCAGACTGTGGCATGTATCAAGACTGAACCAGCTCTGGCTACACTCACAGCCATACTATGTTGTTATTGCACTATGTCCAGGCACAATAATTTTCTTTAGAAACAAGGCACACTAACCTGGGAACAGCAGTGCCTTGGCTTTTGGCAGCAAGGAAACAGTTTTTCTGACTTGGTGGTGTGTTGTACAAATCAGCCTTGAACCTTAACCAAATTAGTGCAGCAGTTAGATGCAAAAGCATGTTCAAAGGACAGCTTTAATGTTGCTCCACAGGCCCTGTATATATACAGCAATATTTCTTTACCATTGGTAAGACTTCTTACCACAGTTTTCTACAGGTGAGGGTGCTTGCTTGTTCACACTGCAACTTGTCCACAGAGAACATTAAAGAAAAACTGTGCCAACTGTGTTCAATAAAAACATCTGCCTTGTAAGCAGTCTTGCTGGTATTTAAAAACAAAGTAGCTTAGAAATACTAATATTCGTTTTAGAGAAGACAGATGGGAAAAAAAATCATCTGGACTTCTTGTTGTGCTGATTGTATGCAGAAGAGGGAGTGATCTGGGGACCCAATGATGTGCTGATGAATGCTGTGTTTCTGCTGATGTTGAGCAGATCTTGTCCTGCATTAGGGCTGCAAGGCAAGTGGAGGCCCGTAGGGCTGGCTTTCCACACTCTTCGAAGAACCGAAGAACCGTGAAACAAGCTCTTGTGGTACTCACATAGTAATGCTGCAGGAAGTAATGGCCAGCTTGCAGTCACCACTCCTCATTGCCTCAGTAACAAATAGGACATGGGACAGGAGTGGAGAAGAAAGGCTCAGTCTCTTCATCGCTCTAGTTCCTTCTTTTGGGAGGTGAAACCAAATATTTCTGCAGGAACATTTGAATTCATTGGCAATTCTAGTTCAAGTTATATAAAGAAGATCTTTGTACTGGCTCTGTCTGGGATGTTAACTTTCCCTGCAGCAACCCTACAGTGCTGTGCTCTGCACTTGTAGCTAGAACAGCAGTGGTATCACACCAGTGTTGTGTTTGCTGCTGAGCAGTGCTGGCACAGCATCAGGACTCTCTCTAACCCTCCTAGGTGGTGGGCAAAAAAGTGTGAAAAGAAACATCACCAGAGCAGCTGACCTAAACCAACCAAAGAGATATTCCATACCATATGATGTCACACTCAGCAATAAAAGGTAGAAACAGGAAGAAGAGGGGAGGGGTGGGTTCTTGTGAAAACATCAGTCCTCCTCCTGAACACTGGCTACGTGCATTGAGGCCCTGCTTCAATGACATGGTCAAGCATCACTAATTTGTGGGAAGTAGAGAGTAATTTCTTTCCTCTGTGCTTCCACATAGCCTTTTTTTGTTTTGTTTGTTTGTTTGTTTGTTTGTTTTTCTTTTTTTCCCTTTCCCCTTCCCTTTTCCCCGTTCTTTCTTTTCTTTTTTTTTTTTTTTTTTCCTTTAGTTAAATTGTTTAGTTAATAATAATATTTTCTAACTAATATTAATAACTATTATTATTATTATTATTCCTTTAATTAAATTATCCTTATCTCAACCCCTTATCTCTTCACTTTAGTTCTTCCACTCGTCATCTAAGGAGGGGGAGTGAGAGAACAGTTGTGGTGTTTAGCTGCCTAGCATGGTAAAACCACCACAATCTTCTAAAGAACAGAGCCTGTCCAGAGAAGCAATATGTGTGCACTGCTATGAAATATTTATCCAATATACTCAACTCCAAGTGTTCAGAAAATCCTTTGATTTTAAAAACAATACTACATTTAAGGACTGACAGTTTGTGAACTTTTATTTTGAAATTTTAAAGTACACATTGTTCAGGCTCTCAGTAGTGTAACAGCAAGAGCTGAAAGCACTTAAACAAACAAACCTAGATTCTCTCATGGTCACCTGACTACTGATGTGTATTAAGAAATATCCCCACTAAAATATGTATTCAGTTCCGAGCCCTCCATTAATCAAAACTGACTATCCTGTCACAATGTCTATGTATATATATACCAGCTCTCTGCCAAACTTGCACTCTAAACACTTCTTGCAAAATCCTGTGCAGTATAAGCACTGTCCTAGTAGTGCTATTTCTTCTCTCCTGTTGTTGTTAGAAGAGAACATTTTTGTTTAAGTCTGAAAATAAATTCCCCGATTCTCCTGTTCCCTATTGACTGCCCTGTACACTAGTATGTACTGGAGGGCAAAAGAGAGAGGTTTTGTAGCTTTGTTGGAGCTAAAAAATAACTGAATATGATATAAAACAAAACAAAACAACCAAACAAACAAAACAAAAACAAACAACAAACAAACAAACAAACAAAGAAAAAAAACACAAAGCACATAGAAATCCACATCTGAAGACCTGAAGAGCTAAGTATAACCTTCTGCTTGAGTTGTCAGGCTTCAGAACATAGCAAACCCTTTTAATCTGTAAAGGTAGGAAACAGGGAAAGTTTCAAACTTAATTTTCCACAAGTTGATATGTGAACTTCATTGCAAGAATAGTCCCAATAAGTCACTTATGACATCTGACATCTATAGCTTTTCTCTGGTTTGTTTGCAGAGTTAACAGAAAAAAGAGAACAATTATCTACTGTCATTAAATGCACAAGAAGAAATGCATGTAGCATAACAAATGATATTCACGATATCATTTCACTGACTGTGCCGGGCCTGAAAAACAAAAAAAACAACAACAAACAAACAAACAAAAAAACACAAATCAAAACAAAACAAGAATTATGTACTGAACTGCTTGTCAAGTTATCAAACCAACTGAAAAAATGCATGAAACCTTGGAATATTAATAGAATTTTCCTATGAAGTTTTATACCCAAAGACTTTGGACACAGTGCTGTCAGGATGGCATTCAGAAGTATCACAGACTGTGCAGCAAGAACAGATAACAGATAGCAAATTTTTAATTAATTTTCAGCTTCCAGCCAAGAGGGAACCTTGAAGTGAACTTTGTATAGGACAAAACCACTGAGAAGACACTGTACAACCTGACACTGATCCTGACGACCTTGACCCATTGAAGGCAATTAACAACAGGGAATTTTCCATCTGTGTGACAAATCTTTGTGATTGCTTCCTGAAATAATTATACAGAAATATAATATGGACGTATACTTGCCAGCTTAACATTTTTAGACTTGAACATGAAAGGCCCCATCCTGTCCTCTGAATTTGCTTCTCCTCCTGCTGAAAGCATCTAGTTGTTCACAGAATAAGTTCATGAGACCACAACCATTCCAGAGAGCACAAATAACTAATCTAGAGTCTATGTACCAGTAGACAATGAGCAGCTCAGTTTTCAATCCACTTTGATTCCTTCTGCAAATGCAACTCAACATGTTCATTCTGTCTAGGCCATTGAGGGGAATACTACAGGAGGCAGCACTAATGAAGTGACTCCAGGTCAGACGCTATCTACTTCATACTTCCAGAGTCTTGTAAATCAATGTCTCTATTATCACATTAGTGGATAGAAGACTTACTTACAAACACAAGCCCACCTCTCTAAAACATTCTAAAATTGTTTTGGGGGTTATTCTACACAATCTCATGTAAATCCAACCCAACTAAAGAAAACAGTTTCTATTGCCCACTGCAGACTATAAATAAACTTGAGTATAGCTCATTTCCACATCTGAGCTGTCCAGACATGAGCACAGTTTGATTATCAGTAATTTAAAGTGTCAGAAATTATTCAATAATGAATCAGAACCAGGGCTCACATCATTTCCATGCCCCAGCCCCCATCTGAATCAGCTTCAATGTCTCAAAACCAACTTGGCTAAGTACCAAACAGGAGAAAGCATTACCAATCATTAAGTGTCCAGATCATCATAAGAAAATTTCTACATTTCCTCACAGGCCTGGTTTTCTTTTCTTCTACAAGGAGCTGAGGGATTCAATGTTTGATGCTTGTGTTTGAGTAGAGATGTAAAAACAAGTGTTCTTCCAGGCTCAGTTTAATTAGAAATGCAAAAATATATATTGTGTCTAACTGAACATGATAAAGATCTCTGGTGTTCATACGCAAAACAATTATATTTGATGGCAAATGAGTTGTTTACCTTGATCTGTAGCACTTCAGGTTCTCTGTAGCTTAGGTATTTGAGAAATCACTTTGCCTTTTTTAGGCACCACAGGAATTTAGTCAGGGTTTCTCAGCACTGAGCCTGTGCAGTGAGCTTCCCAGTGTATCTGGGAAACAAAGGACTGACAGCAATGTTCCCTTCCTCTATAATTTACTTGATCCAAAATTTGACAGAGACAAAACTTACTGATCCTTCAGTTACAGTGCAAGGCCTGCTTATTGACCTAGGTTTGTGTCCAAATCTGAGTAGGACTCAGTTCTCTCTATACTATTTTTTTAAATGTCTCTCTATGTTTTTAGAATGTGTTCCAAGGGTTGTAATTTGGACCAAAGCAAAATAGCTACACTGCAACAGAAACATTCTGCTTTCCCAGAGTCTTTTCTTTCCCAATAGATTGTAGGGTTGCCCAGCCAGAGACTGTATTTATCTTACAACTGATGTAAAAGTACTTTATTATTTTGCTGAACAATCTGAAATGATAAATAAATCAAGTACATATATATGAGATTCTTCCTTAATGTATTACTAGAAAGAACACTGAAAAATAAGTCAGAAAATCAATAAGGTTATAAGGTTAAAATGTCTTGGTATCATCAGTCCACAGCAAAATAAAAACCCTCATATGCTGAATAAAAATCTTCCTCTGACATAGAAATTGAAGGACATATGTTGAGTCTTAGTGTAGACATGTCAGTACTTCATGAGATTTTATGAGTTAAAAGGATTAGCTGCTTTTTGGAGTCTATGAAACTAAGAAACTGGCATCTGTGAAAATACTTTTGGGATTTAAATCTGCTCAGAGGGTTTTTGTTTTGTTTTGTTTTGTTTTATTTTTATTCTCTTAGTTTTGTCCAGGACATTATTAAGTTTTTAGTTTTATGCTTTTCAGAGGTGGAGGGCGTGCACAGAAATAGAATACATTTTGGTATGCAGGGGATATCAGCATGCCAGGACATTTCTTCAGAAAATGACTTCCCTAAAGAGAGCCTGGCAAGTCCTGTAATGACAATTCAGCCTTCACCTACTAGTTTGGTGTCATATCCCTCCTCCTCCTTCTCTTCTCTGCTTTGTGTTAGCCATTAGATCTTCTCATTAGATCTTCAATCTAAACTAGCAGCAAGATTTTGACTAAATAAATAAATAAATAAATAAAAAGAGCATATGTAGTGACAATCTCCAAGAGTTCTGGTCTTGATTCTTGGACCTGTCATGGCCATAAATGGTCAGGAAAGTCTCTTAGGAAGAGATTTTCTGAAGAAGATAAAATAAAATAAAGAAAATAAATATCCAAGTTCTATCAACTATCTGTGGTATTTTGAGACACAGCTATTCTTCACGCCTCTAAAAATCTGATTCTACTTCTGTCTGCTTCACCATTTTGAAGGTAAAAAGAAAAGTCATTTCTAACTTTCTTATCTTGTGAATGCACTTTTAAGATTTGAAAAAAAATGTCTCTTCTTAATTTTCATCACTTAAAAGTACAATGCCTCTCCTTGTTTAACCCCATTTTCCCTACTATTAACAAAAGCATCTCAATGGTACTGCAAAGTTTTAAATTTCTATCGGTGTCTAAGAGTTTCTGATTTCTCTGAAGGTGATACTAAGATCCCTCATTTGGAAGTAGGAGCAGACTGCAACATGAAAGAAGCTTTTTAAGACAGAAAAAAAAAAAATCACTTTCAATTAAAACTGCTAAGGAGAAAAAAAATCTATGGTGATAGCAGCATTTCAGGTCACCTTTGCTGTCAGCTGGAAGTACAAATGTAGACTGATCAAAAGGTGGTGGTCAAACAGCCTGTACCTGACATTTGAGTCATGAGCTCATGCCTAATAAATCTCCCAATTTCTTCACAAATTACCTTTCATTACTTCATAAGTAATTTTGAGTAGAAAAAAATATTAATGGAATGTTCAGGTTCTCATTTTTGTTGTAAACTTAGGAAATCATACTTGATTTGTTGAGGCTGAACTAGAAGTGTAGACTTATTGCTCATGGTGGTCTAGTGGAAGGTCTCCCTGCCCATGGCAAAGGGATTGGTACTAGATGACCTTTAAGGTCTGTTCCAATCCAAACTATTCTATGATTCTATTATATACAACTTTAATAGGCAACAGGGTAAGACAGTGTTTTCCCTGTTTATTTAAAGGGATCACAGAGCTAATGACAGGGATCATTGTGCTTCTCAGTGATTCTGCTCGTTGACTGGAGCTTTATTCCCATTCAGTCCCACTGACATCTGCTTGTGGAATAAAATGCATATTAGAGTGAAAAAAGTACATAATCGGACCCTTTCTAGTTAAGGTATATAATAAAAAGACATAAAAAATCCTTCCCCCAACACACAAATTGTCACTTTCTCAGGATCTGGGCAATCGGGCACAAAACTATTATCAACTTAGCAATGATGTGGCTGGCTACCCGTGAATAGTCATCAGATCTCCCTGGCAGATCATCATTCTCAGTATTCATTTTTTTCACTCAGACATTATAGAGAAAACCTTCTAAGACATGAAGATATGAAAGATATACTGTTTAGCCCTCAGTTAGCACTTGTCTGCACATTTTTAACCTTCCCTGCTGCCTTTCTCTGTTATTTTTTGTGTCAGTGTTACATGATCTGTTGTGGGAGCTTTGAGGCTTCTGCATCAGTTAGAAATCCTGCCTCTTTATTGAATTAAGCACTTCCTAGTAGAGATTTCCTCATTACTTCATTTATAAAAGCCTTGTTATGTTGTCTACTTTTGCCACTCCAGTGTCCATAAAAATTATACAACTATTTAAGCATGATTCCCTGTTTATGTCAGATGTAAACATCATTTTAATACTTTTTAGATACACATTGTTAATTCAAACCAAGTTTTTGTTATGTCCATGTTATCAAAGTATCACTTACAACAATAAAAAACTACAACATTACTTTTGGTCATGGACACTTAGCAGCACAATCTGACATTATCATAATTACCTACAAATTTTGTGGCACTTCCAGGGATGGGGCAGAGACACTTTTCACTAGATCAGGTTGCTGTCCATCCAACCTGGCCTTGAACATCTCCAGGGATGGGGCATCCACAGCTTTTCTTGGCACCCTGTTCCAGTGCCTCACCACCTTCTGAGTGAAGAATTTCCTCCTAACATCTAATCTAAATCTCCCCTCTTTTAGTTTAAAAACCTTCTCCCTTATCTTGTCATTGTCTGCCTGAGTAAAAAGTTGCTCTCTATCTTGTTTATAAGCACCCTTTAAGTATTGAAAAGCTGCAGTGAGGTCTCCCCAGAGCCTTCTCCAGACAAAACACCTCCAGCTCTCTCAGCCTTTCTTCATAGGAGAGGTGCTCCAGCCTTCATGGACCTCCTATGGACCCACTCTAACAGATTCGCATCCTTCTTATGCTGGGGACCCCAGACCTGGACACAGCACTCCATGTGGGACTTCACAAGGGTATAGTGAGGTGCACAATCCTCTCCCTCAACATCTTGACCATGCCTTTTTTGATGTAGCCCAGGATGCAGTTGGCCTTCTGGGCTGCAAGCACACCCTGCTGGCTCATATTGAGATTTTGTCCACCAGAACCCACAACTCCTTCTCTGCAGGGCTGCTCTCAATGGTTTCTTCTTCCAGTCTGTGCTCACACTGGGATTGCCCTGACCCAGGTGCAGTACCTTGCACTTGGACTTGTTGAACATCATTAAGTCCACATGGGCCCACTTTTCTCGCTTGTTCAGGTCCCTTTGGATGGCATCCCTTCCGTCTGTTGTATCAACTGCACGACAGCTTGGTGTCATCTGCAGACTTGCAGAGGATGCATTTGATGCCATTGTATATGTCACGGATAAAGATATTAAACAGCACTATAAAACAGACATAGAGCCATTGAACACTACTCTCTGTGAGTTGCCTTCAAGCCAATTCCTCAGCCACTGAATCATCCACCCTTTAAATCCATCTCTCTCCAACCTGGAGATCAGGATGTCATGTGGGACCATGTCAAAGGCCTTACAGAACTCCAGATAGATGACATCAGTCAGTCTTCCCTTGTCAACTGATGCAGTCACTCCACCACAGAAGGCCACAAGATTGGTCAGGCATGATTTGCCCTTGGTGAAGCCATGCTGGCTGTCCCAGATCACCTTCTTCTCCTGCATGTGTGTTAACATTGCTTCAAAGAAGATGTGTTCCATGATTTTTCCAAAGATGTGAGGCTCACGAGTCTGCAGTCCCCTGGGTTCTTCTTTCTACCCTTTTTAAGAATGGAAGTGATTTTTCCCTTTTTTTCCAGTCAAAAAGGACTGGTGACTGGCAGTCACCCAACTACCAGGACTTTTCAAATATGATGGAGAGTGGCTTGGCAAAAGTAATTTCAGTCTTCCTTCATGGGAGGGGAGAAAATTTCTCCCCATTTCAACCCCCATCTTGGCCTGCTCCCCAGGCCTTGCCGTTGAAAGAATTGCCAGCTCCTGTCTATCACAACGACAGGCACTTTTCACAGGTTTGGGCAACAGGGAAATTTTCACTTCTGCAATTTAATAGTATGATATAGCAAATACGTCAAGGGAAGCATTCAAGTAGTTAGAAGTTTACTTTGACTCATCTGTTAGCTAGTCAGCTAAAAGCTAACACTAAACAAGATATTCTTTTGTTCCACTCCCTGTGCGCAATCTTGATAACCTCAAGGGCTGGTTCTGTCTATTTTCCATACAGAGACAACCTCAGAGTTTTCAAAGGAATCAGTTTTATCTCCAACAAATGAAATCAGATTGAAGTGTACCTACAGTAACATTGGATGCTACTTTGATCCTTTAAAATCTCACAGTGATTCAGAAAGCTTTGAAAATACTAATTTGCTGATGAAGAAACAGACAATGAAAGTCCTGTTGCCTACACTAGTGAAAATCCCAAGGAGAGTGAAGGTAGCTTATAATTCATTCTAAAATGAGAAATTGATCATTCTTAAGACAATTTTCCACACACTTGTCATAACCATGTCTTTAAAATGGATAAACTAATCTTCCTGGGTAAAAATAAATGCAAGAAGTGCTAATCTAATTCTTCAGACAAAAATTAAATTCAGTAGTTTTAAGGTATGAAAATAACTATAGAATCTGAAACTGTCAAGGTCAATTCTTACATTCCTTTAACTGCAATCAGTAGTACTAAAATATGTCAAATAAAGGTGTTTTCTTGTTTTCTTGTGATTTTTACTTTTTTTTTTTTTTTTTTTTTTTTTTAATACTTGTATAATATTAGAGCTCTCTTTAATGAGATAGAACAAATTAACAGCCTACAACCACCAAAAAGCTGAGCCTTTTCTTCTTCCTTTCACCTCTTCTAGTCAGGAGAACCTCCAGTTGAGGCAAAGGTCTGGCTCTGGGGAACATTGTGTTTTCCAGGTCTCTCATCAGTGAAATCCAAATTTGAATTTGAAGACTGTGTTTGTGGATTGCAGAATTACTCAGGTCATGTCCTCATTTTGACTGCAGGAGCAGAAGATATGTTCTCAAGAAGGAATTTTTTCTCCCTCAACCAGAAAGATACTAGTACGTCAGCGGTGAGGGTAGGGAACCTGCCTAGTTTTAAATTGTGAGGTATATTGGCTGGTGTGGTCCTATATTACACGTTTATTGCTCCACACAGCTTCTCAGCTCCTCTTTGTACATACCTGGTATTGAAAGGAAAAAAAAAAAAAAGAAATATATATATATATATATAAAAAAAAAAAATGAAAAGGATCGCTGGTGTTGAAAGGAAGATAACACCAATACAATGTCAATAAAATGAGGAAAATTGTTCTCTGTGTAAACTGATTCTTGATTTCAGTACCTGAGATACTTGGGGTGAAGCTTGGAAAAACAGAAGCATACATCACTGAAGAGCGACAACATCCCTGTCTTGCACTCTGAGCTGTTCAGCAGAAATTAAGCTGTTTTGACTTTTGTCTGAATACTTCAGAAATTAAAAATATTTTTTAATGTATCTTTGAGAAAGGGAAATGGTGGTTTTAAATAATTTCACCAGTGCTGTAGCTGCAGGAAGAACTCTGAATGCTCTAGTTTGCATTGGTTATGATTTTGTTTGTGTTCAGGAATAAAAGGATTAAAAACAACATCCAAACACAAAATGTAAGTTCAGAGGGGAAATAACTGAGTATGGCCAACACCTGTGAAAGAATGAGGAGGGAAAAAAAAAAAAAAAAAAGGTGTTTGCAGTCTCCTTTTTCCACTCGCTTGTAAATAAGTTATATTTAATTGAAAAAAGCCCAAATTCTTAGGTCCATGAATTATTAATAAACCTATGTGTTTAACAAGAGGTATCAGAGAAAAATCAGGTTATGAAATTCTTACAGAAACAAATAGGCAGGCTGGCAATTGGCTTGCCTTTCTCAGTAATGCACTCACTGTAGGTAACCACTGGGCTATTCTAGTACTCAATTAATGTTTTGGAAGTTGCCGAAGCAGTCTTCTGAAAGCAATGAGACTGTCTGTGTATGTACCAAATCTGGAACATACATGCACATGAGCTTAGCATCCCAGCTTCAGTAATGAGAGGAAAACTCTGGGAAAGAAACCAGCTTACCAGCTTTATTCTCATCTGTTCCACTGTTTTAATACATCCCCTTGTGATTTTGAGAATACACTCAAATGAAATTACCACCTGCAGTAAATAAACAGTTCCATTTAAACATCTGGAAATGCATTAGTTTGTGTTTAGAAAATAATAGTTATTAATTTATTGACACATTCTCTGTAGCAGTCCTCAAATGGGCACAGACATAATGTAAAATTGCTCTCCTTTCAGAGTAAACCTTACCAAGTTTAGGCTCTATCTGCAAAGATAATAAATCCAATCATACTTTGCATAATAGCAATTTACATAATGTTTTTATCACAAAATGAGACAGAATTTCACAGAATTTTCTAGGTTGGAAGAGACCTCAAGGTCATCGAGTCCAACCTCCAACCTAACGCTAACAGCCCTCCACTAAACCATATCCCTAAGCTCTACATCTAAGCATCTTTTGAAGACTTCCAGGGATGGTGACTCCACCACTTCCCTGGGCAGCCTGTTCCAATGCCTCACAACCCTTTCAGTGAAGAAGTTCTTCCTAACATCTAACCTAAAACTCCCCTGGCTCAACTTAAGCCCATTCCCCCTCGTCCTGTCACCAGGCACGTGGGAGAACAGGCCAACCCCCACCTCGCTACAGCCTCCCTTGAGGTACCTAAAAAGAGCGATAAGGTTACCCCTGAGCCTCCTCTTCTCCAGGATGAACAAGCCCAGCTCCCTCAGCCGCTCCTCGTAGGACTTGTTCTCCAGGCCCCTCACCAGCTTTGTCGCCCTTCTCTGCACCTGCTCAAGCACCTCGATGTCCTTCTTGTAGCGAGGGGCCCAAAACTGAACACAGTACTCGAGGTGCGGCCTCACCAGAGCTGAGTACAGGGGGACGATCACCTCCCTAGCCCTGCTGGTCACGCTGTTCCTGATACAAGCCAGGATGCCGTTGGCCTTCTTGGCCACCTGAGCACACTGCTGGCTCATATTCAGCCGACTATCCACCATCACTCCCAGGTCCTTCTCTGCCTGGCAGCTCTCCAACCATTCCTCTCCCAGCCTGTAGCTCTGCTTGGGGTTATTGCGCCCCAGGTGCAGGACCCAGCACTTGGCCTTGTTGAACTTCATGCAGTTGACCTCAGCCCATCGGTGCAGCCTATCCAGATCCTCCTGCAGAGCTTTCCTACCCTCAAGCAGATCGACATACGCACCTAACTTGGTGTCATCTGCGAACTTACTGAGGGTGCACTCGATGCCCTCGTCCAGATCATCGATGAAGATATTAAAGAGGACTGGCCCCAGCACCGAGCCCTGGGGGATGCCACTAGTGACTGGCCTCCAACTGGACTTGACTCCATTCACCACAACTCTTTGGGCCCGGCTATCCAGCCAGTTTCTAACCCAACGAAGCGTGCGCCAGTCCAAGGCAAGAGCAGCCAGTCTCTTGAGGAGAATGCTGTGGGAGACGGTGTCAAAAGCCTTGCTGAAGTCAAGGTAGACCACATCCACAGCCTTTCCCTCATCCACCCAGCGCGTTACTCTGTCATAGAAGGAGATCAGGTTCGTCAGGCATGACCTGCCTTTCATAAAGCCATGCTGACTGGGCCTGATCGCCTGCTTGCCCTGCAAGTGCTGCATGATGACTCTCAGGAGGATCTGCTCCATGAGACTGTTATAATAAAAATAATTTCAAAAAGAAATGTTTTAATAAGACCACCTATTAGGATCAATTCTTAATACTATTTATATAGCTGAAGAAAATGAAGAAAATACTTGCATACCACGGAGAGAATAGATTTTTTCTATTTTTTATTTTTTGATTTATTTTATTCTATTTTCTAGAACAGTTTTTTTTTTTTCCTCTCTCCATCTGTTAAGGCTGCTAAAGAGTATGGATATAGGATTTACTTCCAGAATTTAATTTTTAATTTAAATTACTCTGAAGTACAGCTAAAAACTTATCCTTTTATGTGGTTATTGTCCTTTCTATACTTCATCAAGGTTTTTAGAATGTTAACACAATGTTTTAACTAAATTCCAAACCAGGTATTTTTTTTGTCCTGGCTATCATTTTTGTTAAAAAAGCATCATGAAGTAAAAGGAAATGGATAAACCTGCATTCCTACACTGTTACCACCTTTCTTCTGATACCAGTTTGTATATTTTAAAATTATTATTTCCTCTCTTTTGGGAACTCATTCCACCCACCAGACTAGTTAGTTTATGCATCAGAGTTTCTGTGTTATCTAAAAGATGCAAACATCTGTGCTCTTGTATTTATTTATTTATTTATTTTTTCTATTCTATGATGGAAATAAGTTATATTCTGAATTAAATTTTATGCTGCCAAATTTTTATACAAGACCTGGGTGATTGATCTGATTTCAGAGATTGGTCTGATTTCACTCTTTTCCTGAATGCAATGTTTGTAATTATTCCTAAATAACTGCCATTAACCTTTGGAAAGAGTGAAGTTAATGTATAAACTCTCTTTCCCACTCAGCACTCTGACTATGTGTATCTATAGTGTTCTGCAGTTTGCAGTCATTACCTACGAGAGCAACACTCTGGGAACCTGTGGACCAGAGTATTGCTAGATGTTGCACACCAAAAAACACAATGCACTGCTATGAGAGCACGATAAACTATGTGCCATATGCTGGCCAGGAGTGAATGGTTGAATTATTAACACTTGAGGAGCATCAACACAGGTTCAGCTCTGGTGGCAGGAAAACAAAGGAAAGGGGAAACATCAAAAATAGTCTTTCTTTAATATAACTTATATTGCTGATGTTTGATGTTAGCCTATATCTATTAAACAGTTTTCACCCATGCTTCCTTTTTAGCTCCTTAGTGTATTAGAAAATTAAAAAGTCATCTCTTAGCCAAGAGAGACAGTGCAAGTCACCAGTTGGAAGAAACATCTGACTTAGGTCCAAATAAGTAAAGACCTCATGTCAGGCACTCAGATACTAAATGTACAAATCAATCTACAGCTTTATAATTCTCACCTCCTCTCTATAGTTTGCATAAATAATGAAGAGAGAAAGAAGTTTTAAACATCTAACTGGTCAAATAAACTCTCTAATCAGCTCCAGGTCTGAGGCTGGTTCACAGGAGCTGTGCTATAAACAGTTGTGAATATAATTCCCCTCCTTTCTACAAGCCAGGCAGAAGGATCTATACAGGCTCTATATGAGGTCATTTATTCTTAATGAGAATGGATAGGTCAGCTTGCTCCTGGTGTTAGTGAGGCCTTTGGTCTTTCCATGCTGTTTTCGTCTGTGTTAAGTAGTATTATTTACCATTTATGTATCTGGATGCATCTGCACACTTTCTCTAGGTTAGTTCTGAGTTTTCATGTGGTTATGACATTTTTCAACATATGAGTCACCACAAGAAGTACAGCATGTGCACTGGAGTAAAATCAGGAAAGGACAGCTGCAACTGATATGAGAGGAAGATACCAATTCTCATGACACTAAATGAACTAATATGGGGACTGTTCAGTTAATTACATCAAGATAAACAGAAAACAGCCAACATGCAAAGATTAAGGAATCAGGCATGCTCATCAGTCACCACTCCATCTCCCTGAGAACAGGGTTGCTACAACGCTTTCTGGGATTTCCAGCACTCGCTGGAAATTGGGGCATGCCAGGGGGACAATGCATATGCCAACGTGTTCAATGCTCAAGCTGCAGTGCCAGTGTTTCCTGGATGCATCCAACTCCCTCTACTTTTTTTCAAGATGAGCTGCCAAACTGACCTGAATCTATATGATAATACCAGGTATCTGTCAGCCAGGAAAATGTTACTACTCTGACACAGCCACTGTGTGTTTCGGTAAATAACTGAAAACTTCAAAGACTTCCTGGGAAAAAGGGCAGGTCTTGGGAAACTCAGTTGCATGACAACACTACTTGGGAAAAAGAACAATCCCGTGTGAAGCAGGGCTACATGAAAGAGTGCACAGACCTCTTTTCCCTTTTTCAATTCATGTGATTATCCTGTTGCAATGCATGTCACTTTGGACACAGCAATGCTATATTAAATCAAAGACAGAGCCTTGCTTGTCCACCCAGGTGGCCCTTTTTCTTCTCCCCCATGCAAAGCTTGTAAAGGCTTCTGAAAATAGCTCACCCTAAGACTGCTGTCCAGGCTGCATGGAGAGCTTGGCTCTTTCCACCAACACAACCCTCACTTTGAATCCTCAAAGTTCCCGTGTTTCCTTATGTCCAGAGATAAGTGGCCATTTTTTTGTGCCATAACTCTGGTGATCTACAACATAGTTCTCATGCTCTGCCAGATAGTTTGAACTAGAAAAGCACACATTAAATAATGCAGCATTATCACACAGGACTCAGAAGAGATCCAGGATTTATTCTGTAGGGACACAGCTATTGGCTGCAGAAATTGTGTGGATATACAAGTAAGGCAATTGTACCACTTGGCTTTAGGGCCAGGGACTACTCCTTGGCATCTTTTATTTAGCAATATGTTTTGTACAGAGATGTACACTTTCCTACACATAGAGTTCACCTTTCACAGAATCACAGGGTGACTGGTATTGGAAGGTGTCTCTGGACTCCATCTGGTCCAACCCCCCTGCCCAAACAGGGTCACTTAGAGAAGGTTGCCCAGGAAAATATATCTAACAATAAACTAATTCAGAACAAAACTTTTCTCTAACCTAAGGGGAAAACAGCGCTGCACGAGTTTTGTCTGTACTGTTATGTACTTTCTGACCTAAACACTTAGGATTTCCCATTCTGGGAATGTCCTGGGCCTAAGCAATCCCCCAAGCAGTATGTCAACATCATCAGGAAAAGCTGGCAGCAACTAGTGCTGTTCCAGGCATGTTAATAGCAAGGACAACAGCACCATGGTGCTTGTGCCCTGACCTTGCCAAGCTTGCCATGTAGCCTGTGAGGGTATTGAACAAGCCAGGGCAGGTGCTCTGCTAGGGAGAAGTCAGGAAATCCTGTGTACTCAGTCTTCAAAGCCAACTGGTAGTTTCTACTCTGTCTGCAGGCAGATGTGGGTGTGCAAATTGATTAAGTTCAAAAATTTCATTGAACCTTTATCTCTGCCAGTGACGGGGTGCGTAGGATGCACTTAAATGTTCTTGCCAGAGCAAATTATAGCTCTCAGTCAGTCATTGTCAACACATAAAATATTTGGAGACTTTACAATTGGAAAATCATCTGGAATGTGTTGATTTGTACTTGCTTGTTTTTAAATTTTACTTTGAATGGCTAATAACTAATCTAAACTGGGCAGTGGAATGCTGCATAGAATTCACCCCTGTGATTACACCAAGCTATTTTTGAGCCTGGGACAGTCTCTCAAAGAATGATGAAAAATAAAAACAATCATACTTTATCATTTAAAACAGTATGCATGTTCTGAACACTGAAAAATCAATTTAAATCATATTAAACAAATGAAACAGAGAAAAGGCAAGAATGTAGCAAACTCTATATCCTGTTTTAATTTTTGCAACCATCTCAACATATTTTAAAGATATTTGAACTCTCATACCAATGAACAATTAAGTAATTTTAAAATTTGGGTCAGAAGCATGTAAAGACATAGGGCAGGAAAGAGGCCATGGGAAAACATACAGAAAGTATTTTGTGAGAAAATCATAATAATTTCATAAATCATAAATTTCATAAATAATGAACCTTCACCTGAATTATCTTTGCTTTGGATAAAGAAATAACAATGTACCATGTATCCCTAGTGATCATAACAACCACATGAACTTTCAATCTCTAACAGTTATAAATATAGCTGTTATGAGTCAGGTCATTTGTTTTTGAGCCATCCAACTGACAGCTATTTCTATATGATCCATTACATAATCCTTTTCATTATTTCTTCTATAATCGCTATTTTAAATATTCTTCCCTATATTTTTCACAGAACAATTGCTACAAGTTTATGCCATTGCATCCCAAAATAGAATTTGCCATAATCCTACTGTGCTTCTACAAATAGATATTTCTCAGATACATAGTATCACAGTGTATCCTTCCACTTACATGTTTTGTTATTTTGTAGTGGATTAAGTGTTGGTGGTGTTTCTCTACATAATATTAAATAGGTCAAGTTACGGATGATGCAATAGGTTTAGAAAATGTCCTGTATACAATTATTATTCATACATAATATTTTGTAGTTTAATGCTCATAGATATTCCTTTAAGAAAAGAGTGTGATGTCTTTTATTTATTTATTTATTTTTTAATGAAGTGGAATTCAGTTCTCCATTGGCTAGTTTGTTAGGATACCATTTCACAATAGAAGGCCTTCAGAAGAAGACCTGTTATACAGCCTTGTCTTTCTTTCCATTCTCTTTCTTTTTTTTCAGTCATACTAATTGACCAGTTTTCTTGGCCAAAATCTGAATCAGAAATGGTATAGGTCAAAACCATTTTTTTTTTCTTTCCTTTTTTTTTTTTTTTTTTAATTCTTACTGTATTTTATTTTTGATTTAAAAGACTCTGTGAGATGAATACACTGCAGTAGATTTAATTCATTCCTGATTTCAAGAGGAAGCACTCTATCTCCTGTTTACTTTAAGGGACACAGAAAAAAAGAAAACAGGCTCCTCCTCTCCCTTTACACATATTCTTCTCAGCTGAATAATCAGAGACCTGTCTTTAAAAGTTCACATAATATGTAAATTATAGAAATAATCACTGACAACCTTATTGTTCAATACCTTGTGCTGCAATGGGACCTTTGCTATGGACAGGACTCAGCAGGAGGAGTGACTTGGTCACAGTTTAACAGAAGAGAAATACACTCAGAAACTCAGATCCACTCCCTCTATGCATAGTGACAGCATAGTTAGTTACATGACTAGATAAATAAAACAGCGAACCTTTATCTTTTCTAGTAAACCTATTTGCTAAATAAGCACCACTTAGGGAGGACTAAAGAATGTTTCTGCTTTCTGTTGAAGATGTTTCCTCTTTTCTAGTGGAATATATACTGATGTACTTATTTGCATTTTCCTAATTCTGTATGCAAATCAATAACTATAGACTTCATAAAATTATCCTCTTTGGGTTCTTCAGTATTAGTCTATCTCTGGTCCTTTAAGGTATTTTTACTGTAATACTAACATTGTAACATATAGTTCTTAGACATTTACTCAGACCTCACTCTGATTCCATTCTTGGAGTTTCCTTGAAGGGTTGTTCAGCTACCTCTGTTGTGAGAGAGGCATCTCTTCTTTGGGGTAGTCAGGCATGGGTGGTTCTGACAGATAAAGGAGGTAAGAGAGGCTACTCTGGTCTAAATCTTTGTCCACAAAGGCTTAACCCAGCTTAAGATGTACAGAGTTCAGATAATTTTGAAAAAGGGGAAACCATGCTCCTGTGCCAGCACTGCAGGAGAGCACACCAGCAGAAGCTGAACAAAAAGACCTGAATCTAGGAATGAGGAACCCAGAATCATTAGCAAGGACATATCCTGCTTATCTGAGTTGGGTGACTGTAAACAGAGAAATCTATACTTCCACTGTTCAAAATAAAGTTTTCACATACACATTACTTTTTATGACTTAGAAAATCTCCTTCAAAGTTCGTGTTACTTAACTTGCCTGTTGCTACTTGAATTGGTTCTCATCCTAAGAATTAACAAAATCATTAATTGTTAAAAGAATATTCTCTTAAGCAATCTCATCAGTTATCAAAACAAACAAACAAACAAACAACAAATCACTGTTTCCCTATCATCTTCTCTAAGCTGTCTATTTTTAAAAAAGAAACACTGTTTATTATTATTATTATTATTATTATTATTATTATTATTATTATTATTATTATTATTATTATTATTATTATTAATAATAATAATAATGTTGCATTTTAATTTGTACTGCTACTGAGCTATTCTCTTCTAATTAGGAAATATTTCTTAAGCACATTTGAACTAAAGACACTAAGTTCCAGACATTGTTTTTGGCATTTTAAAGTAATAGCCAGCTAATAAAAAAAAATTTCAACGTTGTTAAGAAACTAAATAATATTTTAAAAGACATGTATTTGCATAAGAATATAATGCTATTTATCAGTCTTTATATTTCATATAGAAGGATTCAATGTACTTCTCTAAACCAGTTCAAGTCATAAACACGCTATATAGCTGATATTTTATTAACCCATATCTACATAGTATGTATCTATCTTTATATTTTTGCAAGAAAACATTAAAATTCTTATTCATCTTGACCATTGTTTCTGAATAATACAGTTGGATGTAGAAGACAGTAGATACAGTCCTGGTGCCAGATGAGTCATTTGTGGAGGAGGTAAAAAATAAGCTTTACCCACTTGGCATTTTCCCAGGCTGAGGAGAGAGCTCCAGCCAGCTTGTGTCTACTTGCAAGAGTGCCACAGGGGATAACATCCTGATGGTGCCACACAGGCATACTTCTATGGCTTACTGTAGGCTACCAGTAACATTTATAGAAGACAGCGCCTACCCGTGGACCATCTACTGTTGTCCAGATTTACCTTCGTTTGTCACCAATGAGAACTAAACGTAAGAAAAAAGACATCCATGAAAAACATTCTCTACCCCCAAGGAAAAAAAATAAATAAATAAACAGAAGAGAAGGGAATTATAGCAAATCCTAGTGTATAGAACTGGATTATCTCCTTTACACACCAAGAGAAAATGATCAAAATCGCCTTCCATTGTTCTGAAATAAAATATTTCCTCAAGAAATAACATGCTTTCTCAGGACCAGATGCCCTCTCAAATATCCTCTTGATTCTGGCTCCATAAAAATGAGGACAACAACAACTTGTTCTCTGTTCACTACTCTCCTTGTAAGAAATTTCACCCTTTTATTGCCTCATTCTTTATCAAACTATTGAGAAAGCACTGAAGGTGTTCTGGTATGAATTACAGGCCTGGAATTCTTCCTTTATTCCTATTCTAACGTAGCTTTTCATATAGCCTGGGCATCTCATGTGTAAGTGAGATCTCCTAGGTCTCCTGAGCTGTTCTCATATCATTCTACTCTATGGCTATGCAAACATAAAAACATTTTCAATCAGTGCATTTGAATACACAGTGCTAATAGGATCAGACTCTCAATAGGGAAGATGACAACTAGTGTTCTGATACCACTAAATTAAAGTAATTTGTTAAAGAGAAAAATTTTAAATTATGCCACAAAACATGTGGCATAGCCAGTCTGGGGTAAGTATTCTTCCTTCTGAATGAGATAAAACTGCCAAAGTGCTAAAGTATTGATAGGAAGGATGGAAAGGTTGAAGATGCCCATCTTTACAGACAGGCTTGATGTCATGTCTGCTTCAATCACAGCAATCTTAGCAGGGTTTTCAGAAGTGAATACTAGCTCTCCTCGAAGCCTTCCCTCGTGATTTTCATTTTGGATATTACATGGTTTCAGCCTACTTTTTACTCTGCCTAGAAAATCTGAGGTGAAAACTCACTGTAAATCCAAATAAGATTGAGTTAATATTCTGCAAAATGAGTCTGTCAAGGAGAAAAATGAACAGAAGTTAACTAACAAAAACATAAGGGATAAAGGAAGAGATAAGTGAAGAAAAATGTAAGAAATAGAAAGGAAAGGATGAAGGCAGAGATCACAGCGATGAAGTCTCATCCGTGTCTAGTCTGCACTCACTGCAACTAGCAGCGACCCTCATTGACAGTTCCAGCATAGCCATGTGCACAAATTAGGTTCAGAGTGTCTATTTAACTTATTTTCCTGTATAGCCAACACTGTCCAGGTTCCCAGTAGAGCTTATTGCTTTGGACACTGTGCCACACTAGCATTGTTATTTCTATATGTTATATGTTATTTCTAGATGTAAATTGGCTCATTTTCAATTATATCATAGAATGTGCATCTGAAACTTCAGGCAGTCTGAATGATTGACAAACCTATAACTAATATCCTATTTTTATCCTTTAAGTAGTTTAATCTAAATTAGTCATATTAATTTAAGCCAAGATTTTTAGGACAATATATGGTTTTCTTTGCTTATCTAGACCAAGTATATGTGAACAAGTTTTTTCAGTAGCTATTGACTGAAGAAATTTGTCAGGATTACTTCTAAGCAAGTGTGTTCCCTATATTAGTTCTCCAGTCTTTATGTGACAATTTTAACTTCTCAAAGTGATATTTCCAATCATAATCTTCCTTCCACAAATCTGAGGAACATTTTGAGCCATCTCTCTGAGACCAAGGACATTTATTCCAATAGAAAACCTTTTACATCCCTACTAAAATAATTTGATTCAATTTTATCTGCTTAATTTATTCATGGCACTACCTGCCAATAATATTCCACCACTATGGCCATTATTTCCTTATCTCCTGAAAAGCATATCCCCTTCAATATCAGTGTATAAGAAATTTTTGATATTTGGCTATCCTATCTCACCAGACAATCATGGCTCTGCCTGAGCTCAACAGCATATTTCAGCAATAAAATAATGATAATCAAACATTTCTTCAATCTAGGCATTTATTATACAGTGCATTTCAAACTAGAGATAGATAGTCAGTTTTGCAATAACAAGGCCTCCAGATCACAGTGTTTTGAAATATGTCTTGAAAATGACTTCAACACTTCTCTGAATTTAGTGTTATCCTGGTTTAGGATGAATATGACTGTCTGTTTCTTTTGCACCAAAGTGAGTGGCTATTTCTGAGTAGTAGAAATTGAAGTGCCTAAATGTTAAGCACAGTGATTTTGAGCCTGACTTGATTTTTTCCAATCTGACTACCTGCTACACAATTGGGTGTGGTTAACATGCAAATGTTGACTAATAATCCCACAAACATAATAATACAAGCAATTTCTGAAAATAGATTGGTTGTTCCCCATCCCCAGCTCCCAATACTTTCTAATTAATTTTTAGACAGACAGCAGGAGAAGACAGCCCATGAAAACTCTATTCAAAACCAATTCTGGAGTTGACTGCCCAGGTTGAATGGAGCACTGTGGTGGAACATTTTAGTCAACAGAGAAATGGAAAAACAGGAGAATGCAGTCCAGCACACTACAGAGACAGTATTCAGTATCTCACACTGAAGGACACAATTTTAGAAACCTAGTCCTTCTCTGTTTTTACTTGAAACTCAGAAGACCTTTCTTTATGGTTAGGTGTCACTGTTCTGTTAACAAATTGACCTGCATTGAAAGGCCACAGTTGCTCCATGAGATGATTCATAAATTCAGCTGAAAAATCACAGACATTAAAGTGAAGGAGACAAAACTGCACTACTGTTGTTTGTTAAGTCTTAAGCTATTTTACAAACCTTAGTCCGTGTGAAGGTTTATGTCACTTTACTTTGTTTCTCCACTGATTATTAAGTTAATTTTTCATAGACACAGAATTTCAAAGGCATGGAAAACCAATAAATCTTTGAGGATGTATTTTTTGTTGCTGCGCCATTTATATTACAGGGATCAATAACCAAAAGGTGAGAAAATGTAACTTCACCCACACGTCTCCTACCCAAATTGGGTAGTGCTCTGTGAGAAACAAGCAGCAAGTCAAAGGAACTTAGGTGTTGCTAAGTGAATTCTTCAATGTAGCCTGAAATCAGTCTCTGTGTTTGGTAGTCTGCATTTTGCACTCTATGTTTGGGAAGACCTAAGGAGATTGTGCTGGGCTAAGGAGGTGATACATGGTACTCTGTTCCAGAATCTCCATTTAGCTCCATCTAGGGTTCTGAGCAACTCCATGCTCTGCTTTTTTAGAATTGCATATAATAAATACTTAGATTATTTACCACAGAACATTCATAGAATCATTAATCATAGAATCATTAAGGTTGGAAAAGACCTCTAAGCTGATCTAGTCCAACCGTACACCTACCACCAATATTGCCCTCTAAACAATGTCTTTAAGTTCCACACCCAACCTTTTCTTAAACACCTCTAGGGACAGTGACTCCACCACTTCCATAGGCAACCTCCTCCAATGACTAACCACTCTTTCCAAGAATAATTTTTTCCTAATATCCAGCCTGAATTGTTGGTAGATGAAAACGTACTAGGGCAAACTCAATCCCTTACATCATCCTTTAGCAGTTAACCAACAGACAACTATGGCCAAGGCTATTGACACTTCAGGATTGGAAAGCTTGAGATTTTCTCATGTCAAAGTTCTTCTTGGATTCAATTTATGGAGGACAAGACTGATGATTTCCTAGTTTGATATATTTACATTGGCAACCAAAGTGTTAAGTCAATCAAGATAAAGCAAGAGGTAAAATTCAGCAAAGCTCCATTTGATTTTCCTCAGGCTGTGATTTTACTTCAGATTCTAGTTTTTGCTGCACCAAATACAAATAATTTATAGCTGAAGAGATATTTTTTGGGCAGAGTAGTAAATATAAAGTTTTATCTCTCCACCTCAAAAGTATCTGAATCTCCATAGTAGCACTATAAAAAGGTAATAAGGAACGAGGTTCCACAATGCAAGAGAGAAATTCAATCAGGGATTTAAGAAACATGTCTGTTGACTGTGGTTTTAAATTGTTAGATATTACTGTCTATTACTGTCTACTTTTCCACAAAGTAGAATATCTTACAAACCCTACCTCGACACTTCTAATTTCAATGTAATAATCCTATCTTTAAACTGCAGTTATAAATTGATGACATTCAACACAAATGGGGGCAATTTAGAGAAGGAAGTACACAGACTGCATAAAGGAAAAATACCTCTGATGAGCTGGGTAGTTCATGCTTTAAAAGAACAAACTGCCATATTTTAAGATGAATGTTACTCTTTTAATTTAAGCATAAAATCAATAGCTATAAAAAAAAATTGTATTTGAAAAAGAAAGGCTCTGGTGCAGGCAACAATGTTTTACACAAGGAATTTTATTTTATTTTTTTTCAGATAAAGATGAATTCTCAAGAACGCTATACATGTTCTTTATCTTATCAGGCTTATTTCAAGGGAATGGACAGAAAGAGAAGACTGTCATGAATGAATGTCTCAAGTATTCTGACTTTACATAAGAAAAGCAAGAAGGTGAGTAGAAAGCTCAGAAACAGGGAAGTGGACATTGGCAAACTTTGGGTTGTGTATGGTCATCTGATGCCAAAACTTGATTAATGTTTCATGCACTACTCCAACCTCTACTATGTAATATGGGAAGATGCAAAATATCCAGTCTGTCAAACAATAAATATTGGGGTTTTGAAAAACATATCAAAATTGGTCAGGCTAATTTCTATTTGAGTCACAATAATTTTAATATGCTAATTAAATTTGATACATTTCTTCTATTACTGATATCTAGTCTATGCGCTTAGTCCTTCCATTGCATAGTCAGCAAGGAATTCAAGGTAAACATTCATTATTCACAGCAAAGTGCCAGGACAAACTGAGAAAATAATTGGTATCAGGCAAAACCCAGACAGTCTTTAGACTCTGAACATTCCCAGAACAGCCTCTAGCTTTGTTCGAATTATTTCAGGATTAAAGCACATACTTGTTCCAACAGTAATAAAGAACAGAACGGGGAGTGATGTTGTGAGTCTCTGCAGAGAATCAACACCTGCTCCTGACTGCTAGAAAACAAGAAATGGGAAAATGATGTTTATTCCTGTGATGTGACTGAAATGTGGCTACACTTCTAAATGATATTTAGAAAAGATTCATCCTTATTCATCAGGTTGGCTTGTAAATCAGGAATAATGCATTCATTCTTCCTGATTTTTAATGGAGGAAATTTAGAAACAATGAAATGACCAGAATACAAAGAAACTGACTTGGTTGTGCTACACCAAGCAGCAAAATGGATGAGACGTGCTCTGAAATAGCAGTCTGTGCTTGGTTGTGGAGATTACTATATGACCACATAAACACCTAACCCATCAATTCTCCTGCTTTGAGAGTGTAAATTCCAGCCTGTAGGTAATATTCTTTAGAGTTTATGAATTCTAATCAAGATTTAGCTGCTTATGTTGAGAGAGAAAAGTGACTGTTGAACAGCCTAGTATGTGTGCCCAAGTATCTCTTTGACAGTCTTAAACATTTTTACCTACCTTCTATATGTCATCAGATCATTACTTCTGGCATCATTTAGTGCAAAATTAATTATTTTGGTAATTTCCAAAATATTGGCATAAAGATCATGTGCTTTAAACGTACGCCATTCTATCTCTTAATCATGATGGAGACTCATACTTCTGCTGTAGTTTCTGACAAACTTTCTGGAATAAATATGAATGACTCCAGTAATTTTCTTCAACAGAAATCCTATTCGTTTTATTAAACTCTGGATATTATGACATATTTTTTCCAGTTAATAATCAAATTTGGGCTTCACCTAGCATGCAACTTCCTTGGATTCAAGAGAGGGGTTTGTTTACACCATCTGAGCATCTTTACATACCAATATTGGTCTGAATAGTTTTTAGAGTCTGTCTGTGTAATTACCAAGTACCAAGTGGAAATTTTCATCTTGTTTTATCATTACAAGGACAAATGAAGACATTTCTTATCTTGCACAACTGCACATAATATTTCATTCTTACTAAAAAGGATATATTTTGAGTAAAAAAAATATAAATAAAAGAAAAGAAAGAATCCTGTAGTAAACTTTTCTGCACATTGTAAACTTTTTTTTTTTTTTTTTTTTAATATTCTTCCCAGTGCATAATTGGAATCTCCTTTGATATAATTTGGGTTTGTCACATCTAGGATCCCTCCACCAGACTTCTACATATGTCAGTACACTTGTATTTTCTCTCTGTCTTTTCTTCCTTATTTTTAAAAGTACCACTTCTTTTCATTTTTCCTCATATAACAGGTTTTCCATAATTTGCATGAAGCAAGGCTGACCTACCTTGGGGTCTCCAAGTTTGTTCACATATATTTTTGAAAAGTAAAGCCCAAAAAGTAGTGCGGCACGCTAGCTGAGATTCTGAAATTGCCCTCCATTCTCACTGACTTTGAGAGGAAAAATGAAAAACTGTTTCTGGAGCATTAAATGGCATGTTTGTCTGGGATTTCAGGAGTTTGGTTATGCTAACATAGACATTCCATGCTTTTTTTTTTTTTTTTTGCCATTATTTCTTTCCATTTGAGGTGTTCAGAAAATGTGCTATGGTTCACGTTCTGCTACATTTGTGAATAGTCATTTATGCATATCTAGTTTTAAAATAAGGTAATCTTTTTAATTTTGAAATATCATTTTTTTGGTGTTTTCTTGACTTTCCTGTAGAAATCCACACCATTCACTGTGTGATATAATCAGAAAAGTTTGAATCTAACACAAGTGGTAAAAGCTAACAAAAAAAGAGCTGTTAAGAGACAACTGAGTGCCCTGCTTTGTAGAATTTCTCCTTCTGACAGTGTCTATTTCCTGGATACATACTAGTGAATGCTTCAACTGCTTTTTACTCTGACTATTTTTACAAATATTCAGAAATCCAGTGAAACTGTTTCTTCCCATAAGAAAGTCCCTGAAAAATAACTGATAATTTCAAATTAATATCACAAGGATATTTTTCTTTCTGTAAAGGAGAATATCTCAATCTTGCAATATAAGTGTGTCAGTTTGACTTGATTAATACTTGTATTGCCTTAATATTAAAACAACAACAATAACAACAACAAAAAAAACCACAAACACAACGGATAATGTAATTCATCTGAATAATAAAAATGAACAGCTTTTATCCTGCTGAAGCTTCATTGTTGAATGTTGTCTTCCTCACTTGATACTTGATGTTCTCAAAATCTAATGCTCCAGGGGATCATAAATTTTAATGTTTGAAAGTTTGGTTTTTTTTTTTTTTTTTTTTTACTGGAAAATCTTTACTCTCTTTTCCAGCTTAAATGATATATATATATATACATTTTTTTTTTAAAAAAAAAAAAAAAAAAAAAAGGTTTTGTAGCATCTGAACTACCCACAGAAAGGTAATTCTAGTTTCCAACAACCTTGAGTACTACACTTTCATAAGAAACCATCTCAGAATAAAATCTATATACTGGTTTTTGAATGTTTAGTGCCGGTTATAAGGCATGATATGCATTCTTCCTGAAAAGCCATGCATTACTAATTCAATGCACACCTAAATACATTTTTACATGACTGAAATACAACTTTTTTTCTCTGCAGAGGATTGTGATGCTATGAGTATCTGTTATTTTGTCCACAAGTTTGTCACTGAAACTGTTGCCATCAAAGATCAGTTTAAACCAAGCTAAGCCTTGGATGCCATATGGCCGCACCCTCCCTGTATGCCAGCAACAGCCTTCATGCAGTTGCAACATAAACCAAATTAGGGTGTTGATTTGATTCCTTTTTTATTGTTGTTGGGCTACTTTTCAGCCACTTGAAATACCTGAACAAGCTGACTCTGTGGTTGCATGAGAATATACCTGGTGTTAATATTTCTGTGAGTGTTTACCATTCCTAACATACACATCCAGTCTTGCATATAAGCTCTTCCCCCATGAAACAACCAAGCCAACGCCCCACAAATCAGATGTGTCCTAAATACCAGGGAAGCTAGTCAAGTTTTGTTGTTACTAACATTTTTATTCTATGGAAATGCAGCTATAAATATGCTTTCCTTTTCAACACAGTATTCCTTAATGAAGTACAGATAAAAAGTGGGTTGTCTACCAGTGGAGAACAGTGTGCAGTTTTTTGTTCTGTTACAGGAGGAGCTGTCAGTCAGCATCTTTTCCCATCTGCCAAATCTTTTGTATTTTAGCATAGATATAGGCATTGTGTGCTCAGATTTCAGCCACTCCATATTTACATTCACAATTCCCATCACATGGTTGCACCAATATAGTTTTTGCCAGTTCTTTCCTTAACATGTGTCCCTTCTCAGATCAGACCAATGTTCAGTCCTTCTCTAGATCAGCCTAAACTCCTCTTATTTCCTGTCAAACAACCTTCATTATTTTTTTTATCCTGATTGCTCCTGCCTTTTTCATAACTCTTTTATTGAAGATCTAATTTGTCCAAATTGCCTGAACACTGTGGATGCTCCGTTGTGCTAGTCGAGATAGCTGTGCTGAATTCAATGAACTATTCCTCAGTTTGATTGTAGGCATGTGGCTGAAACAAGTCTGGGGGGCTCAGCAGATCAGAACTCAGGCAACCACTTCAGCCCAACCATTAATACCTAATATTCCTGTTGCATGATCTGTAAATGTGGAGGAGAATAAATGAGGGTGCTCTTCCTTTTAGCCCTCACATACCAATCCAATGCACTAAAGCCACTGTGGGGAATCCAAGCATGCAAGGCAGCACAATATTGAAAGCCATTGTACGAGTACTGTGAACTCTTCCAACACCCATTTGTGATTATCTAACTTTTTTTACATAACGCAGCACAGAAACACAGATATTGGTTCTTTCCCCTATACCCAAAGGGGAAATGATGGAACATTTATTATAGTAATTTATGTCAGTTTTGAATGCACTTATAACAATAAAACATCCTGCCAAATACTCATCCAAAGCCAAAGTAGTATTCTTGAAGAGAGATAAAAGATTGTACTAAACACATACATAATAGATATACAGAATCACAGAATCACAGAATTTTCTAGGTTGGAAGAGACCTCAAGGACATCGAGTCCAACCTCCAACCTAACGCTAACAGCCCTCCACTAAACCATATCCCTAAGCTCTACATCTAAGCGTCTTTTGAAGACTTCCAGGGATGGTGACTCCACCACTTCAGACAAAACTTCTATTGAAGGATCCAGATATACCTTTGATGTTATATAATGCCTGAGAGTTAATTATAACGATATCTGTTTCTGTCAGTGTTTATTATTAAGCCCCTTATTGAAGGTTTCTAACCTGAACGAATTTACATTGGATTCAAGCCTGACATAACACATTAGCTCAAATGTAAAGAACTTGTTTTAGTTTGGTGGAGGGTGGGTGGAAGAATCATTTCTTAAAAATAGTTTTTGAGAATTTGGTTGTGATCAGTATAAATTCACACTTAGATTGTTTAGAATATTTTCATCCTCAAATGGAATCAAAACAAAAATTAAAGTGCCTATCTCAATTTTCTTACATGCTACTGTTAACTCAGAGACAGTATTTAGCACCTGCTCTTTCTCAAAACATAGTGATATCAGGAAGTCTCACCTCTCAAAAGAATGTAAAATAAAATGTTGAAAGAAGTTGACAGATTAACTATTTCTCCTTTAAGAAATATATCCTACTTTGCCTTAAAAGGGTAAAATCTCCTAATCATTGAAGAGGTGGTTTAGAATATTTTGGGGAAAATTTTATGTTTTTTATATTTTTCATTGTTCAATTTTCCTGTTACTTAATGGCACATTAAGTAAATTGTTACCAGAACTAGCATTTTCTGATGCCTTTTCTTTGTTTTGGTAGTTCTCATTGTGCGGGACAAATTAATAATAAAAATACTCTGTTACAGTGATTCAATATTTAAGGGATAAATCCATTCTAACATGTACAATCCAAGTGAAAAAAAAAAAAAAAAAAAAAAAAGAACACATATGGGGTTCCCCATAGCCAGGAAAGAAACTTATATCTTTATTGCTTGAACATAAGTGACCAATAGATAAAATCCTGTGGAAAGAATCTCACAACTGTTTTGAGGCTTTCCTATTCTCTAAGAGTGGATGATGATTTTGTTGCCACCATGGACAACACCCTAAGAACTGGACTAAGAATCTCCAGAATTAACAGTACTGCCTGCTTGGATAGAGCCTGTGTTTCAGGAGAATCTCATCTACTACTTGTTTGACATGAAGAAGGTCTTTATAAAGCACACATAGGCAGATATTTTATTGTAATTAGTTTACACACCTTCATTCACCTGTCACATCTATCGGTGCTGTTTGCTTGTATTTATCTTCTGCTTTATCAGAAAAAGTCTTACATAGACAAACTCAGTGATGTCTTGTGTATGAAAAGCAACAATGATCAGGAATTTTACAAATTACTGCCATCATGAGTTACTACCTACATAAACTTATGGTTGCAACTAGGTAGATATTTTGGTGTATTACATGTATATCATGTGCCCAAGGACTCTGCTTCCTCACCACCTGTACAGACACCTCTGTAGTTCCTCCCAAAGGAGTGCTGGTTTTGTTCAGCCTGAACTAATCTAGTTGATGTCTTCAGCTACCTAGTCTTCAGCTACCTAATCAGTCATTATAGACTGATTAGACTGGTGAATCAGACTCTTCTCCAATGAGCATGGTGAGAAGATGGGAAAGGGACAAAAGTTGCAGCATTGGAATTTCTCATTTGATATATTAAAAACCAACCAACCAACAACAACAACCACAAAAAACCGTCTTCATCGAGGGTGATTAAATGCTGTAAATTATGTTTTTTTTTTTCTTTTTTTTCTTCTTTTTTTCTTTTTCCCAGTAATAATTTGTTGTATGTTCATCAATAAAACTTTTATTTTGTTGGGGTAAAAGATGCCAATGGACTTTATTAAATATGTCTTTGCTTGAGAAGGACAAAGTATGTCTACTTTTCTATTAACACAGCTATGAGCAACAGAATTTATGGCTCATAACTGTGTTTTGAGAAGACAGCTCCAAACATTCTTGATTGGATGGAGCTTCCTACAGAAAGCTGGAAGCTCTTACTGCAGTATATCACAATTGCTGCAATGTAGCCAAGATGTGAAGGAAGTAAGAATACATTAATAGGGGTCACTGAGATCCAGAATGGGTCATTGTCTAACGAAAGATATCATACCGCTCTACTCATTAATATAGCTACACAAGTATTTTGCATCTTGTAATAACCCCAGAGAATTTATGAACTGAACAAACAGGGGCAGGTACTTCCACCAAAAGAGATGCCCTTGTGGCTGCACATTTTTCTCGCTGTTTTCCATGTGAAATCCATTGATGTAATGTAATTTGTTCAGGCTTAGTTTACCCAGCTTCTTCCTATTTTTGAACTGAATTTATCAAAGCAGAAAAGACAACAGTGTGGTAAGATGTGAGCTGTGCAGTGACTGTAATATCTAAATAATAGATTACATAGTTGCCTTTTTTTTTTTTTTTATAATAAACATGTACTTAACAGAGGAAAAAAAAATATATATATATTTTTTTTTAGCAAACGACGTTTGCATGTTTTGCCCAGTGACTATATTGCTTACTTAAAGCAAACAGAATTTGAACTTTTGCTTTGAGTCAGTATTCTTTTAGATTCAGTTGCAAAAATGAACTTCAAGATTCACTTATAAAAAATGATTTCAAGTAAAGACAAGGAATTGTCTTCAGGATTAAGCTTTATACAAGATCTGGCAATTATTAACTTTTCCTCCAGTTTTTATTTGACCATATTAACTGCCAAGTGGAGAACTCAGAGTACACTTTTTTTTTTTTTTTTTTTTTTTTTTTTTTTTTTTTTTCCGGATAAGTCATAAATTCCTTAGGGGACAACTTCTATAAAAAAAAAATAAATAAATAAAATAAAAAATAAATCCTAACTTAAAACAACAGTCTAAAAACTAAAATAAGTTAATGTTGTGTTGATAGATGATATACCATAACAATCTACTCTGCAAGATGAAACACATACTACACAAAGGAATGTGAGGACTAAGCAGGCTATATATAACTTTCTGTATCCAAGAATTATACATTTCCTGTTCCCTTTTGGTTCAGAACTAGCTATGCACTCTGAAGATATGCCAGAAGTGATAGAGAACAACAAAAAGAAAAATTAGGGTATAAAAACCCCAAGCCCCATATCTATCCTAATTGATGGTCATCACAAATCTTGTGAACTACAAAAAATAGCTGTTATTTTTGCTCTTTTCTATAAGACAAAGTATAAAAGGACACACATCCCAGTTCATTTTTGGAGATTCCTCTATGGCATTTGAGATCATTGGTCATCCATTCCTGTCCACCTATTCACATTAGCTTTGCTTTTCCTGGGCAGGGGTGTGGCTGGTGATTGGAAATAAGAAAATAGGATATTACAGTCTTTTATATTCTCTCACATCAGTAGATACTGTTTTCCATACTCTGCATCATAAAGCCAAGGTTGGCCTCACATATAAGCAGATATGATTTCATGAGATGCCAGGACTAAACATGAAGAACTAGATCTCAAATCAGGATGTTTTGGAATACTATAAGTATGTGTGTTTTCTGATCATAATTGCAGAGATACCCTCAAAAACTGATATGAAGAAGTCATGCTTACTGTTTATCTACTACTATCTTGGGTCCTACTCTGGGAAAAATATGGGTACATCTACAGAATGCTTTTGCTTCTCCTAAAGGTTTTTGTGACATGTGACAACATTTTAAATTAGTTTTATCGATATTGGTCTCACTTTACTGATGTACACCTTAATGCAGATGTCTTTCAGGACACCAGAAATAAGGTATAGTGCACAACCATGCTTGCTGCACTGTAGAACCATTTGCAGAGAAGCAAGCTATATGAATTATGTAGTATTATTATACTGCATGAAAAAAAAGTTTTACTATGCCCTGAAAAACAAGTTGCATGGTTGAATCTTACACAGAAGGTTGCATGAGAACATGGGAATTATATTATGAAAATGAAGAGGAATTAAATATATTGAGGGGACCACACATTGCTCCGGAAAGAAAGCAGAAGGTGATCCTCTTGTAGTATAATTTGTTCCTATCCTGCATATTTGCAGAATGGATTCACAGTTTTGGACTGCGTTCATGCTGTATACTGCAGAGTATCTGTTGGTAACGTCTCTTGTGCTCTGGACTCTAGCATGTCCCCCCACCCACCCAGGCAACATGAATATGCTAAAAAGCAGCTAGGAAAAAAATGCAAATTCCTTCCATGCTGCTACTTAGCCACCCCTTAAAAGTATTGTCTGTCATATACTAACTGCAGAAAAGTGGTGTTGTCTATCATAAATATTAAGGATTCACTTGTTTTCCCACGGCTTCTGTTCTTTACCTATAACCCGCCTTCTTCTGTTCTTAGAGTCTCTGTCCTGATTCAGATATGCCTCAGGAACAACAGTACCCACTCAATCTCCAAACATCTATTTAGTAGTACAAGCTGTTACTGTTGCCTCAAATGAAACAGAGATTTTCCATTTTTCTCTTGTGCTTGAAATGGCCACATTGTTATCTTCTGATCAGAAGTATAAACTGGGCACATCAGAAGACTGGATTTGCAAACTACTCTTGCATCTTAATTTATGTAGTGGTCTGCAAGGTCAGTGTTTCGAAGCCAAAATACAATTCCCTGATAGAGAATAATTTATTAGGCTGTTAAGATATAATGAAATAACTGTTTTCAAAAAGTCGAAGGTTACTTTTAATGCCTATTTTCTCAGCATGGGCATAGCTAGTATGTAGTCTTGCACATTATTTAAGAATATAACATTTCTATGGCAGTGGTGAGATGATAGAGGAAAAAAAACTTTAAAAAAGATTTTTCAGTGAAAATATTATTTGCTTTAGTTTATCATTATTGTGGTTATTTGCTGCAACTGTGTTAAGCCTGCTGGAGTCTACAGATTCATCTGTGCAGAACAGTGCCAGGAAGACATGTATCTAATTATTTAGAATGGAGGTTGTAATTTAAATTGACAGAATTTTCTTTGCCACACCAAAATACCTCCAATGCATTTTAATCAAAGTTCTCTAAAAGGATATTGGAGGACATTTAAAATCACCCATATTTAGCAGTTCACCAAAATTGTGGTGTGTTGGGGAAAAGATGTGAATACAAAATTTCTCCGTCTTGAGTTTGTGGAAGTGATTAAACAGGCTAGAGGACAATCTGGGACAACTGGGTGTTCAGGCCTGCTTCTATCACCTGCTGGAATCCATTTGGATCTGTCATATACACAGGAGACAGAGGAATCTTCTTGGTCCTCTACATCAGATACCATACATTTCCCTTACTGGCTATGTATGCATTGCTCTCCCTTCCATATGAACATCACTCTCACATGCTGCCTCTTTGGCATCTCTTCTCTCCAAGAATGTGAAGAATGTTTATTCAGAGGATTGAGGCAAAATGTATCTGTGATTTAGCTGGTGGTAGACCACAAAACAGGAAATTGATGGCAGAAAGAATCACTTTCCATGCCTGGGAGCTTGTATGAATATGGGAATCAGGTGATTTGCATATTCATTTCCCAGTGCTTTCTATAATGTGGAACCAAAATATATGACTTGCTGAACTTTGCAAAATGCATTCTCATTTTAAAGCTATGGCATTACAAGATAGGAGAAGGGTTTAATTTCTCCTTTCACCACCTGAGTGTTTACTCTGTGGAACCTAATAGCAAATATGAAATCCCAGGGCATTTCTGCAGTTATTTAACTTACTCATTTGGTAGAAATGTATTTGAACAACATTCTCCATGACAAATACAGGTACATTATGCCTCCTTCGTCTTAGAGCATTTGGATATATTTTAAGTAGGTCAGCATATTATGAGGGGGACAGATCTGTAATAAATCACTTCATAATTTTCACAGTAGGTAGCAGTCAGTTATTTTTAGGGGTTAGAAAAATTTTCTGGAGATTTTTTTCTACACTAGACACTTTATGAGAGTGAAAAGGAATATAATTCATTCATTCTCCTAGAACACAATGTAAACTCCATTTTGTTCCAGGCCCTAGTACTGTGACAAAAATTACATTTGAAACTTTACCTACTGGACTTATATAAATGAGATATAGACAACAGATTACCTGAGTATAACCAAACGTTTATCTCAGCAAAGTATCTTTCTTTTCACATACTACCAAAATATGATCTACATTAATTTTCTCTCTTCAGGTAGCTAAGACAGAACAGATGAATTTTGGCATCCAAGAGTTCATATTCTGAAATGTAGCTTCCATTTATCTTTTTGCCATCTGGAGGTTCTCAGCACTCTAAATGCTGAGAACACTCACCAGAATGCCAAAACAGAGATGAGAATGTATGCGTCTAACTTTAGAATCCTGCATATGCAGTTTTGCCTTTTGCTTAGCAGACGGCTTGCAGCAGTTTTAGATGGTATCACCATTTACATTTCAGTTCCTCCCCTTAAAATAAAAGACCAACGCCTTTTTGATGTTCATGCTGTGATAAAAACCACTAATAAGAGAATTTAAAATAACACCGCCAACGCAGAAAGATTTCCTCCATCATGGCAATTTGTATTTCCATATATATAGCCAAGTCCTGCTATTTTTAATCTACAGCTAGGAAGCTATACTAGGCATTGAGCAAGCAGGAATCATGGTTCCATGAGCCAGATTTTTCACATTAGTGTGGATCTGTCAAAACAACACTGAATCTTTTTCTCCAGCAGAAACGCCCTTCCAAAACATGGCCCAAGAAAGGCTGCAATTGAGTGTTTGATTGCATTTTGGCAAACTCACCCTGCCTATTGTGAATGTCATAATGTGTTACTTAATTGAGAGAGGAAACAAAATTTATTGAATGTTGAGCAACAGCCAATTTGCCAAAAATTATTTTGAAGATAGTGCAGAGCAATTCAGGATATACCATTACAAAGACACTTAATAAATGTGTCTAAAATTCTACTTTTTCTGTTTTGAGTTTGTTGTTGCTGTTTTTCCCTATATCACTTTCCCGTCATAAGTAATGGATTTCTGAGGATTTGTTAGAGTAGAACGAAGGGAAGGGAAGGGAAGGGAAGGGAAGGGAAGGGAAGGGAAGGGAAGGGAAGGGAAGGGAAGGGAAGGGAAGGGAAGGGAAGGGAAGGGAAGGGAAGGGAAGGGAAGGGAAGGGAAGGGAAGGGAAGGGAAGGGAAGGGAAGGGAAGGGAAGGGAAGGGAAGGGAAGGGAAGGGAAGGGAAGGGAAGGGAAGGGAAGGGAAGGGAAGGGAAGGGAAGGGAAGGGAAGGGAAGGGAAGGGGAGAAAATACAGGACGAGCTTTATATGCTACCTACCTTTGTGAATTCTAGTGGCTTTTGTGGTTGAAAATCTGTGATTAGACATTGAAAATAGAAATGTTAAGATTCTGATACTGAAACAATCAAATCATTTTACATGCAGTACCACCATCCTTATTTGGCATAGATGCTATGCTTAATATACTTGAATAATTTAAGCAATGTAATTAAATTAAGGCTCGTCATGGAAAAGTGCTCAACAGAGCAACAACTCAGAGGAAGTGGGCAATTGTTTTGAAAAATTCAGTCACCAGCAAGAAAACCCAATTCAACATCCTCACTTAGCCTTGGTTTATAGCACAGAAAATGAAATACTTTCAGACTTGTGCTAGGAAAAAATAAATAAATAAATAAAACCTGGGGGGGGGGAGGAGCAAAGTAAACTTGGAGGTCATGAGTTGCAATGACCGCAGTTCTTTCATTGCATATGATTACAATGATGGCAAAAAATATTAAGACCAATTGCTTAGCACTATGAGCACAAGTTTCATTATTTTAATTTGGCAGCTGAATTTTCTATGGACTTTACTGTGGTTGTGCTCAGCTTCACAAAGTTGAAAGAGATTTTCAATTTTTTAAAGAAAAAATAACAACAACAACAACAACAAAAATCAAATGCAAGTTCCTTGCCAGGCAGATTTTTCCCCACAGAGTTCCCACAGCTCTAATTTTAAATACTGTGATAGTTCTCTGAAAGAAATATTATGGATTATTCTTTTAAGGCAATTCGAAAATGATAATTGTTGCCATCTTCAGACATTCTCACCACAGTATAGAGAATTTTACACTGCCATCAAACATCTCCCTCCTGCAGTGACTCTTAGGCTGCAGCATGCTGTGTTAGAGACCAAATGCCCTGGCTTCTCTCCTTCATTCTGTGCTTGGAAAGTCATGCAGACTTACTAGCTTCTCCTATCCACACAGAAAATACAAACCCATGATTTTGCCATGTAGACTGCCCCAATTTTATGCAAGTCTTTCTCAAATGTACAGTCCTAAGCATCTTTGGCAACTGCGCTTTTGGAAACTGAAACTAATGGCCTAAACCAATTGGCTTGAGCCTAATGAACATGCTAGTCTGGTTCTAGACTCCCAAACTAAAGAGTTTATTTCTCCAAGCACTGTGGAGGTGTGGTTTTACAGTTCTGGGCAGCTGAACTCCACCACAGCTGCTCTATCATTCCCCCTCCTCAAAGGGAATGGGGGAAATACAATGGAAAGAGCTCAGGTGTTCAGGTAAGGACAGGCAGGTCACTTGACCATCATTGTCACAGAGAAATCAAACTCAGCATATGGAGATTAATTTATTGCCTATCACAAGCAGACTAGAGCAGTGAGAAACTAAAGCAACGTAAAACTCCTTCACCCCATCATCCTCTTTCACCTCCTGACACAGAAGAACAGGGAATGGGGGCTAGGGTCAGTCCCTGATGCTTCATCTCTGCCACTCCTTCACGGTCACTCTCTGCCCCTGCTCCACATGGGGTCCCTCCCACAGGATGCCATCCTTCCCAAACTGAGCCTGCAGAGGCTGCCTACAGGCAACAGTTCTTCAAGAGCTGCTCCCACACAGCTCTGTACCATGGGGTCCATCCCCCAGGAGCAAACTGCTCCAACACGGGTCCTCCATGGGTGGGCGGCAGCTCCCCCCAGACCCCCTGCTCCTGCGTGGGCTCCTCTCCATGGGCTGCAGCTCCGGCCTGGGACCTGCTCCTGCGGGGGCTCTCCATGGGTTGCAGCGTGGAGATCTGCTCCATGTGGGACCCATGGGCTGCAGGGGGACTGCCTGCCCCACCAGGGGCCTCTCCACAGGCCACAGGAGAACTGCTGCTGCATGCCTGCAGCACCTCCTGCCCCCCTGCTGCACAGCTGGTTATTACTCTTCTCTCTCCCAGGTGCTGTAGCACAGCAGGTGTATATATATATTATTTATATATATATATATTATTTATATGTTATATTATATATATATATATTATATATATATATAATTTATATGTTATATATATATATATATATATATATATATATATATATATATATATATATATATATATATATAATACAACATATATATATATATATATTTTTTTTTTTTTTTCCTTCCTTCAGTCAGTTTCCTACCTTCCCTGAGGCCCAACCAGCATCACTTACTGGCTTGTCTCTGGCCAGCAGTAGGTACTTTTTGGAGCCAGCAGGAGCTGGCCTGGGGCAGCTGCTGGGATTTGCTCAGAGAGGCCACCCCTGCAGCCCCTCTGCTATCAAAACTTTACCACGTAAACCCAGTACAGAAGGTCAAAGGGAAAACAAACTATTCCTTGGAGAACTACATCCTAGACTTCTATTACTCGATCTTTAATCTTCTCCTCCAAAAACACCAACAAAGATCCTGTTTTAAGATAGTCATATAAGATGTTCACTATTGGTGCAGACAGAGGATGAATTCTCAAAAAATGAAACAGATGAGTGAAACAAAACAACATCAATTGCATTCGATATAAGACCATGCCATGGGAAAGTTTAACTGCCTGGAAAGTAGACAAACTAAACTCTTTGAAACCAATCACATTCTTGTTTAAAAATAATAATAATCTATAGTGTGAAAACAACTCTTACAAATATGAGAAGTACAGTAAAAGCAGTCAGCCCATCTACCATCTCCTGGGACTCTCCTGCAATGCTCTGTGGTTCCCCTGGAGTACCTCTGTGTCACTAGATATTGGTAACATACTTTCACATAGCTTTCACATAAATCTGTATGCATATGTTTTATGCTACCTGGGTTTTGCAATGTTAAAGTACAGTCATGAGCATTAGATTCAAATACCTTATCTGCCAACAAGATTTTGCCTGCTTCTGCTTTGCTTAATCTGCCCACAATCCCTATACAGATCCAAATGTCAGTATCCAACCCTATGCTGGATAGCAAGCCAGGAGTAAACATGGTCCTTTTAAACAGCACATCCTGGAGAAGACTTCTTCCCACCAATCTCTCCTCACCCAGGAAAGAGTAAGAGTACTAGGGCTGATCTGAGAAAAAGCTGTCAGCATCATTTCTGTCACTGTTCTCCAAATAACAGAATATTGTTTTTATTTTATTGCCCATTTAGGACTGGAGAATCCCATTTCCTTGTTAGAGAATCAAATGTTTCTTTTATTAGTGAAAAACAATATATATTTCTCTCTCTCTCTCTCTCTTTTTTTTTTTTTTTTCTTTTTTTTTCCTTTCTTTAAATGGTTTTAAATCACATGACCTTTTAAGAAGATTACAGAGTACAAGAGGATTCTGGGTGTACTGATAATATCAGTCTCAGGAGAGGGATAAGTGTTGGTATCTATAATGGCAGTTACTGGTTGTCTCAGAAATGAATATAATATTTACTATATAGACAATTTTCCCACATATCCTTGGACTTTAATTTTTTTCCACTAATTTATTCATTATACATTGCCAGGCCTTTGAAGATTATGATAATATGCTTTCATTCCAAATTTGGAAATATTAACTTCCTGGAGGTCCTTCTGATATGTAGTATAATTGTATGAATGTGTATATATTTAGGATGAGGCTTCGGACAAAATCCCACCCTCCTGTCATCAACCTGAAATGGAGACAAATTGATGATTTGAAAATTAATTGGGAAAAAATAAAATTATATTAAATCTGTTAGCAGAGAAAATCATCATGGAGTTTGTGTGCACAAACACAACCTAAAATCTTAAGAAAAAAAAAAAAAAGCTAGGATCACAGTTTGAAAAGCTGTACACAGACCAGAGGTCTGAGATAAATAGTGCATACACATTCAGCCTACATTTTTTTTTTTTTTTTCTATCAAGGGAAAGTGTCTAAACATGCTGTTTATAAAAGCTTACACAAGACCTTTATATGGGTACAGGACAGTTTGGGTACTTCATGTCTATAACAGGAGGTAGAAAGCACCTCATACTCAGAAATCTTATGTTGCCTCTAACATTTTTTAAGCCTTTCAGTGGCTCCAAGACAGCTATGGGGAAGGATCAGAAAAAAAAAAAAAAAAAAAAAAAAAAAAAAAAAAAAAAAAAAAAGAGAGACACGTGTTTCTTTGTGACCTCATTGTGACCTTTCAGTACCTAAAGAGGTCTTATAAAAAGATGGAGATGGTCTCTTTACTCAGGTAGATAATGATAGGACAAGGGGAAATGGTCTTAAACTAAATGAGGGTAGATTTAGACTAGACATATAGGAAAAAAATCTTCACTGTAAGGGTAGTGAGGCACTGGAACAGGTTGCCCAGAGAAGTTGTGGATGCCCAATCCCTGGAGATGTTCAAGACCAGGCTGGATGGGGCCTTGGACATCCTGATCTAGTGGTGGCATCCCTGCCTATGGCAGGAGGGGTGGAATTCCATGATCTTTGGGTTGGAAGTCCCTTCCAACCCGAGCCATTCTATGATTCTATGATAAGTAACTAGCAAAGATTCTTGTCTTAGATGATGCAGGCATAGAAGCTAGGAAGTAGTATATAAACCTAAATATCAGCCTGATTTCTTGGTCATGGCAGTAGGGTACCATGTTCTGCAGAAATATTTTTTCATCTTTATTAGCAACTGAGCAGACAGTTTGACATGCTGACATATGTTGCTGGTCTCACAAGGAGAGAATCTGTCTCCCATGTCATAGAATCATAGAATCATTAATGTTGTAAAAGACCTTCAAGATCATCCAGTCCAACCATCACCCTACTACCAATGTCACCAATGTCAATACTACCAATGTCACCCACTAAGCCATGCCCTAAACTATACCCAGTGCCACGTCCAACCTTTTCTTGAATACCCCCAGGGACGGTGGGTGCAACCCACCCCTGGGCAACCCGTTCCAATGCCTGACTACTCTTTCTGAGAAGAAATATCTCCTAATTTCAAACCTAAACCTCCCCTGGGGCAACTTGACGCCATTCCCTCTAGTCCTATCACTAGTTATCTGTGAGAAGAGGCTGATCCCCAGCTCCCCACAAGACAGAGAAGGAAAGAAATCTGTTTTTTAGCAGGTTTGGCCAGCAAGGCAATTGCCCTCAACACACAAATCTTCATGCAGATATTTTGCCTCCCTTTCTATCTCTCTGGTTACAATGCTTTTGCAATGTCCTCATCCCTCAGCTCTCACCTTTCTCACAGGCCTATCCTTCACTGGTTTACCACATGGAGGAGCCTGTCTTCTTCTGCACACATATTTGTATTTTCAGACATGGACATCACACTGGTTTAGGTTGTTAACTGTAGCAGCTTTGTAGATGTTTGCCAGCTAAAACAAACATCCATCATGTGAGCAAGGAGTAAACCTACATTGCATATTCTGTAATGCTCAGTGAGACCCATATCCATCATGCCATCTGCAAAACAGATCTCACTCATGTATCAGCTGTTGTGTGATCGTGAAGTACCTTCATTGGAGGACACCTATAAACAACAGACTAGAAAATCAGAGAAAAAAGATAGGGAAATCCTACAAATTTTCGATTAAATTTCATTTTTCAGCTAATCTTTCAAATGTAATAAAAAAGTAATTGTACAGGCACAGTGTATATAAACTTTCCAGCTAATTCTCAACAGGTTTTGACAGGATCAGTATTTGTCTTATACCTGCAGGAAATGTTCCTGTTCTAAGTGTGCTTTTATCTAATTCACCTGTGGGGTAGAGCTAAAAATAGTTATAAAAGACAGTTTGTTAAGACAAAATGGATTGCTTCAGATTTACCCTTGCATCTTTAGAAGCAGAAAAAAATAAAATAATAGAAGTTTTCTTTTTTCTTTCCTCTTTTATTTACTAGAAATCACTTTGTTACCTCTCCCACATTTGTTCACTAGGACCCTATTTTGTGCTGTTTCTGAGACAATTCCATACTAATAATAATAACAACAGCAATAACCATAACAATAACAACAGTATCTTTATGAATAGACCTAACATACAAGATCTTTTAAGTGGAACTGTAACTGAGGGTTCTTCATAGCTATTGACAGCAGCATTGTCTGGAGTCACCAAAGTCAGCATTAAAAATGATGGCACAGGTAACAAAACCAGATTAATTTCAATAAGAGATTCACCTGGAACAAAGTTATAAATGAGTAAATACTTAACACTGTATTTTCACCCTGAACTTGCTTTGGTCACAAGTGTCTGTCATAGAACATCTTAAGTACAATACAGTGCAATTAACTGAGATTACTCTGCTATAAACTATTATTATTTGTGATCATTATTTCCTCCCATCTCACTCCTTTCTTCCTCTGCCTTAATTTTCAGGACTGACTCAAAATCAAAGCAATAAATGTTCTTACTGGTGTAAATGGCCCTTATAACAGCCTTCCCATAGTTAAAGGGGGCCTACAAGAAAGCTAGGAAGGGACTCTGTCAGGAAGTGGAGTGATAGAACAAGGAGTTATGGATTTAAAATAAAAAGGGTAGATTTAAATTAGATATTAGGAATAAACTTACTCAGAGGGTGGTGAGGCACTGGAACAGGTTGTCCAGAGAAGCTGCGGATGCCCCACCCCTGGAAATGTTTAGGGTTAAGTTGTATGGGTCTTCGGGCAACCTGGAGTAGTGGGAGGCATCCCTACCCATGGCAGAGGGGTTGGAATTGGACTACCTTAAAGGCACATTCCAATGCAAACCATTCTATGATTCTATGATTCTGTGAGTCTATGATTCTGTGATCTATGAAATGGATAGTCAGTGGCACTTCAAATCACTCTAATTTTCTACTTTCAAGTCTCACATTTCATGAAGACTATTTTCTAGTGGATGATTTCTAAACAATTCCTACTCAATAAAACATGCTTCAACAAAGAATGAGGCACATCTCAAGACTGCTTCCCATCAGTTTTACTTGTAATTATTTAAGAAATTACCACGTGGTAAACATTAGGCGTGCACTTCTGCTCTTAAAATCAAACCAAAAAATCTTGAAGATTTTTTCTTGGCTCAAGAAAGTTTAGGCCACCAAGTGTGTTCTGGGTTAGAAGTATACACTATAAAATGGTTTTTAATTTGGTAAGGATGATAAAGGCCAACACTATTAAACAGTACATCCTATCAACTGTTTTTCTAATATTAATTCTCTGGCAAAAGAATGATGGTGTTACTCAGAACTGAACTAATCCTTCATTTATTAAGCTTGGTTTCAGACCCAAGCATTCATTAATAGTGAAGAACATCATTGTATAGAGACATTTATGGATATATTATCCAGGATAAAAAATACTAAGGAATCATATTCTTGGGAAAAAGTGTCTGAAAAAAGTGAAGAAATCCAACTGTCTCAGAACTGTTTGCAAAATTACAACGTATTCTTTATGGGAAAAGAGAATTTAAAGCATAGTTAAAAAGAAAAGTGATGATTGTTCAAAGACTGGAATAGAGTATCTCACAATGAAGAGACATAGAAGGACAGCTAAGGAAATGGAAATTAATTATGTTGATGCAGAGTATTTTTGCCATAACAGTTGCACTCTGTAAATAAGTTTTGACCCGGCAAGGTCAACAGTTTATTCCCATTTACTGTAATAAGAGATTCTTATGAGTGATTCTTGTTCCAGCAGAATGGAATAGTTTCAGCAAAAACAGTAACCTTTCTCCCCTTCCTGTTCTTCTCCTCCACATCGATCTCCTGCCAGGTAGAAGTTCATAAGTATCCTCATATCCTCAGTTTGTATTATCAGCTTATATGTCTTGAGTGAGGATACAGCAGAGAAGGAAGCTCCATCTTCAACTAGACAAAATTAAATGAGCACTTGACTTCCTTCACTTTCTTATTGGAAGCCGGACCTCTTCAATTTAAATCAAATCGTTTTTCCTAATAAATGTTTAAAGAACTTGTGTGGTTTGCCAGTTGTACAGTTTTTGAAACTTTCTATCTAATGACCAGAATATTTGAAAGATTGTTGTGAATAGTGAAAAAGGACTTAAAAAATTGGAGGGCTACTGTAGTAGGGAAATATGAATCCAAGCAAACAAAATGGCAGAGCAACATAAGTAAATATGATATGCTTGACAATCATGTTTAATAAATAATAATAGCAGAAGGTATCTTTAGATGGTACTTTTATTTATCTGAAATCTGAGTTTCACACGTAGACACAAAGGTATTGCAAATTTTCCCCAACCTACATGTGGCCAACATTCCCTCCATGATTTTATATGGGGGAAAAGAAAAGAAAAGAAAAGAAAAAAAAGAAAAGAAAAGAAAAGAAAAGAAAAGAAAAGAAAAGAAAAGAAAAGAAAAGAAAAGAAAAGAAAAGAAAAGAAAAGAAAAGAAAAGAAAAGAAAAGAAGATTTATATATCAATATTTTGAATCCTCTGATCTTTTTCAGTTCAGGAGGTATTCTCTTAGAGAAAACTGTTTAGATGTAGAGCTTAGGGATATGGTTTAGTGGGGACTGCTAGCGTTAGGTCAGAGGTTGGACTCAATGATCTTGAGGTCTCTTCCAACCTAGAAATTCTGTGATTCTGTGATTCTGTGTTTGAAAATTATCTTATTAAGATAGGGAAACCACAATATCAAAAAAAAAAAAAAAAAAAAAAAAAAGCATTCAGAGTGTATCACTACTTTCAGAGTGATATTCTGACTTTTGTTTTTGTTTTTGTTATCCCAAACAGCCATCTGCACTCTTAGTTTAATTTCCATCATAAGAAACATTATTGTGTTTTTTTACCTCTAATATTCTCTCTGACAGTGGCAATAAGAGATGCTATTTAGGAAGAATGAGACTAATTGCTGTTCTCTTCCATGCCTTCATACATTCCCAGTAGTAATGATTAGGGATGTTAGAAGGAAGATTCCTTTAGCGCTTATTTTAGACATGTTCTCCAGGATTTACTCTTATCTTCTTATGGACTTAAAAAAAAAAAAAAAAGAAAAAAAATCTTTTCTAAACCAGCATATGCCATTTACAGAGCTGCTTTTAGACTACCTAACCTATAAATGCATATACACATATTTTTATATCAGTTCATATATGTATATATGCAATGTATTTGGAAGAGATCCACACGGTACCCATGTACATGTATGTATGAAAGATACATTAAAAAAAGTCTTTTTTTTTTTTGGTAATTTTCCATTGTAAGCACCATACTATTTAAAGCAGAGACAGAGAGACAGCAATCGTTCTTTAAAAGGTGCATAACATTTCACAGGTCCTATTGCCTCCAGCAAGATATCAATCACTTTTAGGATAATAAAAGGGCATGTGTCACAACTGGCAGTTCTTCATTTGAATGTCTTTGAAATAAGATCTGAAACTGTGCTGTTTCTTTAGTGGTTGCAACTCCCAACTTGACAAGGCAGCTGAAAATAAACCCTTAAAGAGCAGTGATTAGTACTTGCTATCCTTTTATCAACATATTTTCAAGGACACTTGAATGTTTTCAAGTGTTCATTACTTCTTTCTTGAAGTGAAAAGTCCATCTTGAAAACCATCCTCCACACACACAGACCTCTGAGATGAAATATAAAGAGGAAAGAATATGTTAACTGGTGAACTAAATGAGATATAGATTTTATATGTCTGACAGAGTTTTTGCCTGGGAGCATGTCAAATATATTACTAATTTTCTCTTACTTTGCATGAATAGTCTTGTTTCAAAATGAAAAAATGTCTTGGCACTGCAAGATGTTTCCTTAGACTTACATATTTAGTAGCTATAATATGTATATATATATATATATATATATATATATATATATTTTTTTTTTTTCTGAACATTTGAGAACTTTTTCTGTACGAACTGGAACAATTAAGACCCTAAAGCAATATTTTCTTGCCATTGTTTTACTATCTATACAACAACAAGTCTGCATATAGAAAGGGCAGCAAAACCAAACCAAAAACAACAACAAAAAAACACCAAAATTCTTACACCATAGAGAAACCTGTCAGGAGCTCTATAAGCAGGTTCACTGGAGGACATATAATAACAGGCAGAAAAAGCACCAGAAGGTTCACTGGAAAAGGATAAAATTCACAAAGAGCCAGAAGACCCCTTGAGCTCCAAATTGCCAAAGTCTTTATTACCAGAAAGATTTAAAGGTCTATTAATCTTACTCCTTAATTCAACCCAGATGACTTGTGCTTCTCAAGGTGAAGTTAGTTATTATGGCTGAATCTAATGTCTTTCTACAACCGAAACAGTAAGCTCCTTTTCTTAACACTTTATTCCCTGTTTCATACCTAATGTTCATATCCCATCTCTGGCACCCACTGGTCAGTCATTCCAGCTTGCTTAATGAGTCAGAAAGTTAATCCAATGCAAAAATTTAAATCTTTATTCCTGTGTTGAAAAGCTAAACAAGCTCACAGTGTGGGCAAGCACATGTCAAAATCTGTGCAAAGACAGGGAGAGGAGTGAGGGGAATGGGAAGTGGGCAAAGTACTTTTGCCTTTTGGCAGTGGTGAGGCACAAGGATGGCCAAACTGTAGCACCTAATCACCTCACCAGGGGCTTCAGCTGGGTAAAACCACCACAATTGTATATTTTAGTAAGGCTAAGCAATCGAATCATGTAAAAGTCATATCGTCATATCACTTCCTCTACCATGACCTAAAATCGTAGTTGATGCTAAAAAATAAAATGATTTTAAAATCATGCATTCTTTAATTGGCCTTCTGAGAATGTACTTTTCATTCTGCTAGTTGTTGTTTTTCTACCAACATCAGTAACGAAGTAAAACAAAAAACAAAACAAAGATTTTCACAAGCCTTGAGAAACTAGTGTTTTTTTTTGTTTGTTTGTTTTGCTTTTTTTTAAGATCAAGCTAAATATCATGAGACCCATGATAAAATACATAGTTCGCAAGAATGCTCTTTATGCTCTATATTTTCTTCCAAAGGATGAATCAAGCCAGATGGGGTTTTTTGATTGTTTGTTTGTTTTTGGTGTTTGTCTTCCTCTGTTATACTGGCCTGGAGAAAGTTTTACCTCCTATTTTCATTTGTTGAGACCAGATCACTCTGTAGAAAGCAGTAAAGAAGAGTTGGAATAAGGGCTTGGGTTTTTCTCTTTTCTGTTCATTTTTATTCTCCTCCAGCCAGCCTCACACAAGTTGTATTATTATACAAGTACATATTAGCATACAATTATGAAGAGTATATAGCAGAACTAGTCCTGATTCCATTCAAACAAATGAACATGAAGGCTACACATTTCAAGGGAAATCAAATATCAGGATGAGTTTCTTTTTAGATTATTATTTTTATAGCTTGGCCTCCAGATGGTGAACAATTGTTTGCTAAACTAAACTGATGTTAGAGAACAGCACTACTTTTTAATTACATCTTTGAACACAGAGTGTATTGAAGTGGAGGAAATGAGTTAAAGCTAAAAATTATTTATTGGATGAGGCATTTAGTATGAGACTGCAGACAATTACAAGAATGTCTGCTTCTAGACTGAAACACAGAATTGCTCCATTAGCTTAGTGGCAAAGAAATGATCTGAGAAACACCAGCAGTTTGTCTTTCACAGCATGCTTTTCGATTTAATGAATGAGATATCAAGCACAATTCAAGTGTGTCTTTTCAGTGACATTATCCTAAATTAACCTTTGGTACTAGCAGCTGAGAAACTTTACCACTTTACCACAATGCATTTTGCATTGTAATCTACTAAATGGAAAATGTGTTCCAGGGCCAAAGGTTAATAACCTTGGAGTTTCTAGATCACATTTTGTGTTGACACCCAGTCAGAGAGTGAAACTGGTTTCATGGTATTTTAATCATTTTCTGCATAAAAATCTACTTTTTGCACTGATTTTTTAAAGTTCATAGGTTTGAATTCTTTATATTAGTAATGACCTGAGTGCCTCTAGTACTCAAATTTGAGGCTGCTATTACAGTTAAATTAAGAAATGCAAGATAGGAAGGGATCTGTGATGTTAAATCCATCCATAAATATGGCAGAAATAACATGCTATTCTGTTCTTGAAGTAGCTAATGGTCTACTTCAAAACTGGTATATAATTCATCACCACTTCTATTCTAGATGTTATTCTTAAAATCTATTTTATTTTCTGGCCACATTTATTAACAGCCAGTTCAATAATCACACTAATTAAGATTAGACTTAATTTCCTAATTCAATTCTGTAAGAAGTGGAGGTGCACAATCAGGCACACAATGCAAATTCAATAGTATCAAAGGAAAAATGTAAAGAACAGGAATAGTCCTTAAAGAACAAAATACACCCTCAAGAATCAATGCACAGAGCAGATATAAAGCATAAAGATGATACGGAAAAGAGTAGAGTGGATCTGAGGAAGAGATTTGGCTGCAAAAATCCTGTGAAACATGAATCACATTTTTATTCCAACTATTCCTAGTAATTCTAGGACTGACTGAGTGAAACTACTCTTAGTTATTAGGTGAAATCCTTTAAATGAATTCAAAGGTAAGAAAATTAACTTTCTCATAGAAAAATAAAACTTTGATTTTTTTTCCTGATATATTTTAGATATACAGCTGGTAGATATTTATGTGTAGAAGGAGGTCAGAAAAAGAACAGACGTCATCTGAACCCTTTTGAATGTCAGAGGAGCAGGAGTGGACCAGGGTTGTGGGTGCCCACCCTTTAAGTAGCTCACACGGCATATACTTTCCCTGTGCAATGCACACAGATACTTTATCAAACCCAGGGAAAAGACATTTGTGTTGATGGGATTAAGGCCAAGTTTCTCCCAGTCTTCTGTTTCAGAATAGATAGGGAAAGGGAAAATTAAGAATTTGTTTATCATAACAGTCTGGAAGTAGTATATCACTCCCCCTCCAAGAGTGATTAATTGGCACTGCTGACCTTGCCATATGCACACACAAGCACAACTGATCTCATCAGCCCATGGAAACTGCTCCCTGGGCATTGCACAGGCAAACATCATAGGGCTATCACTCCCCACATTCCCCCAGGGACAGAGTGGCCAATCCCCCTTTTTTTTCACCATCATTCCCTGTGCCCAGCTGCTTGAGAAAGGAGAAATGTCCTCTTTGAGCAGTTCCTGATATCATACCCAGTATGTCAGTCCTGATGATCGTTTTCATTACTTCCTTTTTCTTGTTCAGAAAGACACTGAAAGCAGCGCAAGTTCCCAGCTCCTGTTCTGCAGGGAGGATCAAGGTGTACAGATATCTAGCTCTCTCTGCTTTCTGTCACTGCATGTTTTACAAGGATAAGGCTCACTGATAAGCAGGGATGCAGACTTGCATAGTAGCATACAAGTAAAAAGCAAGAAAAAAATCAATTGTTAAAATATTTTATTTTTCTTATTTACTGACACCACTGATTTGCCCAGCTCTACTGAAGACCTTGCCATTTAGAGACTATTTGTAGATTTAGGGAAATGAAGAGGTGGTAGAGATGGAATTTCCTTTTTAAAAAAAGATCATAAATCATCTAACGATAGCAATTGATATTTAGGCAAAGGAACTCCACCTTCCAAAGTGATTTTATAACACATATTTATTCCAAATGTCAATTACAAGTGGATTAAAAAAAAAAAAAAAAAAAAAGTCACTACATTTTAACTTACAAGTTATGTCTCAATAGGTGTGTCTGCGTTCTCATTTCTTGTACCTGAACAATATAAGAACCCAAATAAGAATTATGGTGGGAAAAAAACATGCAGCAGCATATGGTATTCTCAACAGAAAAGTGTGTTACAATAATTTAAAATAAAGAAAGCACTTAACCAACATTGTCCTGCACTAGGGACAGTTTTTTTCACATGCTGCTTCTTGTAGTCCTATGCTTCTGTTAAATTCAGGGCAGGAAATTTGTCTGAAATCCCTATGCTAGTCTCTGGAAATTGGGGAGAGCTCTTATGCAGTAGCTAATGCTTCTACATGTCAATGTAAAAAATGATTGTAGCTGTCACTAGAAAACTTGATAATTTTATTTCCATGTAATATATCCCTAACAGATTTGAGGATTGCTTTCGGATAGCAGTCACTGTACAAATATGCTTGTAACAGACACTGGTAAAATTATATTTCATATCTCAAAGAATCATAAGGTCATAAATATCAAAATAGCCCACTTCAGAAACTTTTTATTCACCACCTGTTTGTGTCATGTAAATGTGATTTTAAATTTTGTTTTATAATCACAAGACTAAAAACTTGTATCATTAAAAGTATGTTGAATTCCCTACATAAAAGCAAATAAACAAAAACAACAACAACAACAAAGCAGAAAACACACAAACACATGACCTTGGAAACAAATGGATCTTTAAGAAAATCTACACTGATTAGTGAATATTAAGTGTGAGACACACTAAGGTGACACTAACCACACACTAATCAGATTAGTCCTCCTGGCTTCCTCCTGGCAAGCTACGTCTCCCTCTCCTCTGCCTCAGTTTCTCTGACTGCATTATTGAAAATGTAGTCTGAGACTGAGGAAAACTAACATAAAAAATTCAACATGTCAACAGTTCTGAAGAAATCAAAGAACATGAAATCTCCTGCAGTGAACATGATGTTTAACTGAGATGCAAATCAAAACAGTCTATCAACATACAGAAAACACAGTAAACTTGACTACACCAGATACAATGCAGGAACCATAGAGTGGCATGTTTTTTTCTAATGATACATGAAAAAATTAGTTAAGGAAGCTGCATGGTACATGAGCCAGGATTATTACAAATAATTTAAAATACAGCAAAAATGCTTCCTCCTCTTCCAGGCCTCACTGAATGCCTCATTCTCCAACTTCAGCCAGGAAGCTGTGTAATAAGTTGGAGCATCTGCAACCAGCCCTGTCGACATGCCCATAGATATCATGACTGTAATGAGGTGAAATGGGGACAGAACTCGGTTTTTCCATTCTACTGGGTTTTTACATAAAATTAAAAGGTAAAGTATTTCTGTTCATACAGACTAAATGAGAATAACTCCAAGATCATTTGATTCCCCAGTGTCATATAAAAAAATAAAAATCCTCTTGCATGCACTCATAAGAAGACTTTGACCTTACTTAAGTGTGTTTCTTATTGTTATCCGGGTAAACTTTCCTGTGACAGATATAAATGTGGTTAATGAGATTTTAAAACACATTTTTGAGTAGTTCATTTAATTACCTTACACTGGCTTTGAATGTGGCCTTTAAAGGCCACTCCCTACAGCTGCCTTCTTTTATAATCATTTGAGAGCTATCTACTATTTAAAAAAGAGAAAACTTTGCACTAAATAATAATGAGGAAGCACTGGTCCTTGTTGCTTTGTTGAATGAAATTCACAGTGGGATTTAAGACTATAGCACCCCTAAAGACAATTTTCTACAGGCCCCCATTAAGAAAGAACAGGAAAATTCATTTCATAGGTATCTGTAGCCAGTCTTAGTGGTCTTTTCACACATAAACCTTTAGAAACACTTTTACTGTCAGATAAATTTTTCAAAATTACTGATCAGGTAGGTCCAACCTACCTTAACTGCTTACTTAACTTTATTAATTTTTTTTTTTTTCTATTTAATTTTGGTTCCAGAGCAGGAGCAAAGTTAAAGGCTTTCTTCCACTACAGCACTTGACAAATCCCAGGCATTATGGGAGACAGCTCTGCTACACTTTACCATCCTTTACAAGAACCCTGGTATCCAAACTTACAGAGATTACAGTGGTTCCCCTGACACCTTGAGATGCCACAGGAAGTAGAAGAGAACATGTGAGAAAAGATGACAACAACAGTAAGATATTTCTCTTGTCTTTCTTTTTGTGTGGTTAGGAAGGTTCATGGCAGTCTATAACAAGAGAGGACCAAGGAGCAAGCTATTGTACTGTATTTGTGATGATCCATTGTGCTGGTTATAGTAGCTGTTGTATTTTGTCCTGTGCTAACTAGCATTCACCAGGAAAGGTTTGGAGGACAGCATCATTTCTAATAGATGGCATGGACAAGACTGAAACAGGTCTTTCTCCTGCTAAACAGTCCTCCAACTGTATCTGAGTCCTAAGGAGTATTGCAGTGAATCTAAGAATGGCAAGCTTCCTTGTTGATCTGTCTTGTCCTGGAATTCAATAAAGATAAATAGCAATCCAGTTTTTATATTTGGATACCTTTGGCTCTGAGGTACACAAAATGTTATTTGAACTGTGCTTAACCTTTAAAAATAATTTACTTCAAGTGATGAAGTCATTCATGAGGAGTTATTTTTCTCTTTGGAGCATCTGTTATCCTAAATAAAATTAGTGGCCATGCTTTATCATGTCCCTCCTACCAGTCTTAACCATATTTTTAATCAGCTGAACTTGAAACTCACAGACTAATGGACAGTCCATGTGTAAGAAGATAGTGAATCTGTCAGAGAAACTGAGACACTGATTTGGTTACTTGCTTTTCTTCTTTCTAAAAGCAGAAGGGCATATTCTACCATTTTATGACTGCAGTTCCCATCAGCGTCAGTGATACTTGGATCCATTTGCAAAAGGAGTGAAATTAATATACAAACATAAATCATCTGTGTTTGATTATCTGTTGATATTCTGATGTTTCCAGCTGAACATCCCTGCTGGTTTTATTCTTTCCACGTGTATTTTCTGGATGTCCTGCCCTTAGTTACTGCATAAACATGCATTACTGAAAAATTTATGTGGATCACCTTTATACAAATTTAGTGCAAGTGAAATACTGTAAGAGGCTAAGAATCAAGTCTTTCATAGATACTTCATTTAGTCTCATAGACCTGAATTCATTAATAAGAACAGGGATGAGCAGAACAGAAACAGAAATTTATGTCCTTTAAGAAATACATGATAATGTAAATAAACGGAGTCTATCACACTGAACAAACTGAACAGGAGAGGATGCCTTAACAAAATTGTACTAAAAAATGAATGTTCAAATGTGACAATATTTTCCTTGACAGAGAAAAGCTGTTGCCCCTCAGCCAAACCAATAAAATAGATTGTGTGAGTACTCACATGTCACTGGGAAAAGTAAGGTTTGGGTAGTTTCTCTTAATCTAGACTTCTACTCTTTTAGTCTTACTGTATATTGTTCCACATGGTGCCTGCACAGTTGCTGCTTGCCCCCTCCCGTCTTTGGTAAATGGGAACTTTTTGGAGGAAAAATTTAGAAGTCTTCTTTTAAATATTTACTCTTAGTAGTAATTAATTTCTATACTGCTTTTTTTCGATTGCCTTTTTTCTTGATTTTTATCTATTTTTTTCCTTGTTTCTTCTCAACTATCATAAAATTAACAGAACTAGCAAGGCATTAAAAGCATTTATCCACAATATTTTTTTGTGGTATGCTTGTATCAATATAAAATTTCTACTGTATTTTCAAGAATATAAAAATATATATTTCTACTTCACCACTTGCTAGAGTCATCAAAGGAACAAACTATTTTCTAGTCTCATGGTCACACATATAACCTTATTTTCTTAAGTCTGGTGATTGAAATGATTCCATCTATTGTAGAAAACTGTCATACCATAATTTTGAATTGTATTTGATTTAATTATACTTAACTGGGTAGCTTTGGATCAAATAAAGAGGATATTTAAACATTAGACATGTAATCTAGTCTTATCTCTTTATAACGCTTCCTTTCTTGTGCAGCTATCATGCAATGGATTTACTATTCACACACCTAGTTACTTAATGACAAGGTAACTTTCTTCATATTATGCTTGTTCATAGTCTATGCTCTTGTCTGACATAAAAAGCCAAAATCAAGGGTCATGCAATTTCTGTTATTTCAACAAAAGGTTAAAGCTCTTTCATAGAAACATAGAATGGTATGGGTTGGAAGGGATCTTAAAGATCATCTAATTTCAAGCCCACTGCCACAGACAGGGACATCTTCTACTAGACCAGGTTGTTCAAAGCCCCATCCAGCCTGGCCTTAAACACTTCCAGGCATGGGGCAGTCACAATTTATCTGAAGGAGTGGTGGAGATGAAGCATCAGGGACTGACCACAGCCTCCATTCCCCATTCTCCTGTGCTGCCTGGGGGGAGGATGTGGAAAAGGGTAGATGGAGGGGAAGTGTTTTTGATTTTTTTCCTTTGTTTCTTACTTCTCTAGCTTGTTAGCAATAGGCAATAAATTTTACTGTTTCCCTTCTCTGAGTCTCTTTTCCCTGTGACAATAATTGTTGCGTGATCTCCCTGTCTTTATCTCTACCCTTGAGCCCTTTGCATCGTATTTTCTCCCCCTTTCCCTTTGAGGAGGGGGAGTGAGAGAGAAGTTGTCATGGAACTCGTCTGCCCACCTGAGTAAAACTACTGCAGGAAAGAGTCTTGATGATGTGCCAGCACTGTTCAGCAATAGACACAACACTGGTGTGATACCAATGTTGTTCTAATTACAAATGCAGAGCACCGCACAATATGGACTGCTGCAGGGAAAGTTAACTCCATCCCAGACAGACCCAGCACAGACTGGATTACCCCAGCCCAGGTGCAGGACCATGCATTTGGCCTTGTTGAACATGAGATTTTCAAAGGTCCACCTCTCAAGCCTGTCCAGGTTCCTATGCATGGCATCCCTTCTCTCCAGTGTGTCAACTGCACCACACAGTTTGGTGTCATTGGCAAACTTGCTGAGGGTGCACTCGATCCCACCCTCTTGTGTCACCAACAAAAAAATTAAACACTGCTGGTCTCAATATTGACCCCTGAGGAACACCACTTGTTACTGATCTCCATTTGGACATTGACCACAATGGCTCTTTGAGTGCGACCATCCAGCCAATTCCTTACCCAGTGAGTGGTCCTTCTGTTAAATCTTTTTTGACAGCAACAAATACTTTGCACAAGTCCAGGTAGATGACATCAGTTTCTCTTCCCCTACCCACCAATGGTATAGCCCCGTCACAGAAAGCCACCAGATTTGTCAGGCACAATCTGTCCTCAGTGAAGCCATGTTGGCTGCCACCATTCACCTCCTTATTTTGCATGTGCCTTAGCAGAGTTTCCAGAAGGATCTGCTCCATGATTTTGTGAGCAGAGAGGTGAGACTGACTGCCCTGTAGAAATGACTAAATCAGTTAGAGATTATGACCTACACTTACTGGGAATTCCTCTTCTGTGGACAATAATTGCAATCCCCAATCCCCATCACGAATGGGTTTCAATGGGTGCCTCCTGGCTTCGGGCAGACACCATTGAGCCAGTCACTGTAGCACACATATAGCCCTGGATGTCTAAAGGTACAACAGACCTGTTATTGCTCAACCTTGGGTGGCTGAATGCCACTCATCCCTCTAAAAAGTTGGATTCTGACTGCTTGGGGGTCACATGCCAGAGTCTGACTTTCATTACTGTAGAGTAAGCGCCTACTTTACTTGGAAGTGGATGTAGATGAATTCTCCACTACCAACAAACATTATGAATTTCCATAACACCTCCCCTTTACCGTCTTTTTTTCCTGCAGAATGAAATGGAGTTCTCTGGAAGATTTACATATATGTGACAGAGATTGAATGAATATAGCCAGGCAACAGTTATCTTGAACAGAAATAAAGCCATGAGTGCCCTCAGCTGGTATACAGAGAACTATGCCAAGGCATTGCTTTACCTTGTCCCTTAGCACTCACAGCGTGATTAATCCTGTAAGTCATGGTCTGTCTACCTAAGGGTAATAGGTACAGCAGTTTTGACCTTAACACTGAGAGATTTCACAGAAGGTTTAACAGGAAACCTATCATTTAAAATGGCTTGTTATCTTCCAAAAATAATACATTTTATCAGAAAATTGTCAGCTATCTCAAGAGGTTTCGATACCTTTCCTGCTTACAGCATGTGGTCCATTAGGAGGGCTAAGAAGGCAGCAACCCTCCAGGATTGGCTACACTGCAGCAGTGGAGCAAGCACAAAAGTCATCCTCTGAAAAAAAATCATCTCCTCACCCAGGCTGTGCAAAGTGCATGTCTGGCAGAGGAGTGCCCAGCCATGCCTTGCAGGCTGTGCCCAGTTCTTGGGCTGTCCACAGTCAATAGGAAAAATTCCCTCTGCTCCTGGATGCTTTTTCAGATTGTCCTTGGAGAGAAAGACAGGAATAGACAGTCTTCCTACTGATGGTTAAATTAAAAACTTCTCCATATCAAGAAAACAATGTCAACACACTGAGTTCTTCAAGATGAAAACAATTCCATATGATGATATGTACGGTCTCCTCAGTGCTATGAGTCTAAACTCCAGCATGCCTCCACACCAGAAAGGAAAGTTATGTTATGTTTAATTAAGCAGAGTGTATGAAATGTATCGGGTTTAGAACACCTTTTCCAAACAACCTCATCACTGCAGAACTTTGCTTGCATGACAAAAATACTGGTATGTATCTTTGTCAGTAGATTAGACATCTTTGTGCAGATGTTCAAGTTGGAACTTATTTTCTTAACAGTTCTCTTTCATCAGGAAATACACTTAGTACTTTTTCCCCCTCTCTCTCTTAAAAAGTAAAAATAATAAATCTCTGCATTGTAAGCACTATGCTTCTATTCAGTGTATCAGTACATGTATTTCCCTGAGAGTTTGAGAGCTTTTTTTCTCTTACTACTGTCAGGCCAGCTGCACATTGGTTTCCTGAGAAATACTTTAACACTGCCATAACCCACAATAAGAAGAGAATGGAAAATACAGCAAAAGCAGACTTATCTCTACATAAGCCTTGGAAATAGCTATGCTCCTAATAACACCCAGTATCCTACTTTGGTCAACCACAAGTCAATATGGCAGAAGTCTTAACAAACCAACATCTTTATCCACAAGTAAAATGGAAACTACACCTGTTACAGTCTAAACTCTGGCCAAATAAATAATTAGTGCTGGGAGTATATTTCCAAACACATCACATTTCTTTGGAAACATGGAAGTTAGGGTTTGTTGACTTGGAATATCATTAGAATTCAGCTGACAGCTAACCCTCAGCTCTTCCAGACCTCTGTCTCACAGAAAACCAGAGCTTCTCAGTCCCTGAGTGCTGGGGCTCTGTAACTTTCCCTTCCAAAAGAAATAAACTGAAATTATATTGGCATCTATAGCACAAACTGAATTTTGCTTTCTTACCAAGAACTTAATTGAAGACCATTCTCACAGCAAGAATCAAGCCTTTCTCTTAAGCTAGATGCTCTGATGTTATGGTATTGGCAAACAAGAATTTATTCTGGGTTAAGGACTTATATAATGGGCATGACTGGTAGGGCCAGACTGCCAGGCAAAGCTGAGAATAGATTTAAAATAAGATGCAATAAATATTACAGAGTAGCTGCACACAGTCTCTGTACCCTGTCCTTTGCCAATATGCATGCTTGTGCTTACTACTTCCACCTGTTCAAAGGAACTAATTTGGAGAAGAAACAGGACTTGGATGGGTTCTCAACATAAATTCTCCAAGAGGGAAAAGGACTAATAACAAAAAAATCATATTTTGCAATATTTGGTAATTGTGTACCTGCTGCCTTGGAATAAATGTTCCTATACTACTGCCTATAATACGACTTAATTTGTAGGAAGAAAAGGAAGAGGAAGAGGAAGAGGAAGAGGAAGAGGAAGAGGAAGAGGAAGAGGAAGAGGAAGAGGAAGAGGAAAAAACAGTATTCATTGAGCACATGTTATTCTGTTCTAGAACTGTGCGTGAAGTACAAGAAAGAACAGCAAAGCAGTTTCTGGTGACCCACTTTCTTCTGGACTTTCATATATTTACATAACATAAAGATCTATCAATGCTTTGAGAAATATTGCATTTTTATATAAGAATATCAGTTTTAGATTATTTTCCTATCTATGCTTGATTTGGAGGTATCAGAAACACTTTCCAAGAGTCTATTCTCTCTGACTGTACAAGACTTTGATTTTGACCCTGTTTTGTTGTTGTGAGAAAATGTTATTTTAAATGCAAAACCTTGTTTCATTGGAGTCAACAACAGAGACCTAAACACAAGAGCATAGTCTTCAAAATCTTCAACCTTTTTTCTGTAATTCTGTAAGCCAGTACTGACAGCCACAGAGGAAAATGTGCATGACTAAATGTACTTGTTATGTCGAGGACCATTTCAGTTTGACTTCTAGTAGTAGGATTTTCAAACACCAGTTGAGTCTCAGATACTCAAGGTACTGTGTCCAGGGCTCTGCCTGAATGGGATGCACCCCATCACTGCTGTATTAATACAGTATTGTTGCTCATATGACTCTTAGGGATCTTGAAGGACTTTTCTACACAAAACCTATACATTTTTAACTACTGGAAATAGTTATCATGGAAACAAATTTATCAAATCTTTCACGGGGAAGGGGAAGGGGAAGGGGAAGGGGAAGGGGAAGGGGAAGGGGAAGGGGAAGGGGAAGGGGAAGGGGAAGGGAAGGGGAAGGGGAAGGGGAAGGGGAAGGGGAAGGGGAAGGGGAAGGGGAAGGGGAAGGGGAAGGGGAAGGGGAAGGGGAAGGGGAAGGGGAAGGGGAAGGGGAAGGGGAAGGGGAAGGGGAAGGGGAAGGGGAAGGGGAAGGGGAAGGGGAAGGGGAAGGGGAAGGGGAAGGGGAAGGGGAAGGGGAAGGGGAAGGGGAAGGGGAAGGGGAAGGGGAAGGGGAAGGGGAAGGGGAAGGGGAAGGGGAAGGGGAAGGGGAAGGGGAAGGGGAAGGGGAAGGGGAAGGGGAAGGGGAAGGGGAAGGGGAAGGGGAAGGGGAAGGGGAAGGGGAAGGGAAGGGAAGGGAAGGGAAGGGAAGGGAAGGGAAGGGAAGGGAAGGAAGGGAAGGGAAGGGAAGGGAAGGGAAGGGAAGGGAAGGGAAGGGAAGGGAAGGGAAGGGAAGGGAAGGGAAGGGAAGGGAAGGGAAGGGAAGGGAAGGGAAGGGAAGGGAAGGGAAGGGAAGGGAAGGGAAGGGAAGGGAAGGGACACAGTGCAATCATTTCTGTATATACTGTTACACAACCACACTTATTCTAAAACTGAGACAGAAACTAGATTACTTTCTACGTCTTTGTTTAGCTGCTAGTTTATCAACACAAGCGTAAAGAAGCAAAAGATAGAGAAGCAATTTGTAATATTTTGAAAAATGCACTCCATGCCAGTGAGATGGATAGTTTCTTATCAATAGGTTTGCCACAATACAGGCTGCAGTTACATAAGAAGTCCAAACAAACTCCAAACAGAATAGCACGATTAGTTAGTAAAATGCATTATTAACAGGAACAAAACTGGAATAGCAAACAAAACTTCATGTAAAAGGGAGAATATTGCTTGGGAAGTAACAGCAGTTCCTACCAGAGTACAATTCTGTTTTTTATAGCATTACACCAAGCACCAATACAGCAGTCAAACACAGTTTTGTAAGTAATTAGAATGAGCTATAATTAGAATATTAGTTGTTTGCATTTGAGGGTATGTGTAAGCAGACAAATGTAGGTGGAAGCAAGTTTATTTTCCTGTGCGCTTACTCATAGAGTTGTGGTCCAGGTCTGGTCTCTCCAACCAGATCTGGTCCAAGCTCTGTACAACTATGTTGGCATCAACCTCTCCCCAAATTAATATAGGCTGCTCCTTTGCATACTGATTATAATAAACTTGCTTAAAATGCCAAAGGTACTTCTTAAGGTAGACTTTCATTTGCCTACATTGGGAGCATTTACTTGCAAGTATTTCTGCTGTTTGGGATACATATCTTGGATACCTTTAGTGTCTTTGACTTAGATAAATTACAGACACCTTTTACATTTTCATCCTAGAAGTTCTCAGTTTAATCAACAACAAGTTAGACCCTTTTGAAGTCAAGTACTTTTGCTACAGGTCTATTTTTGTTTACTTTCCCATGAATAAACACGTGAGCCAGGAGGTTTGACACCAGCTTGCTATTCTAGCTTTTCACTATTCTTCTGAAGCAATTTAAATGCATCTCTTAATGATGATTTAAGATTTAATGATGATATCAGAGCCTCATGAATTTAAATATATTTGGTTTTGAACAGATGTTATATCTTCTAGTGGCAGGCTTTTTCTCTCCAAGATGGGGTAACCCCATCACAAAAATCTTTCTTTCTCTATTTGCTGGTCACTACTACTCAGGGTTGATTTTCCAGCTATAATTCTGGTGGTTCCATTAGGCTATTATGTCTTTGGTGTCTTTTAAGATGTAATTAATTACATTTCAGTTAATTCAAATCCCTTCCTTTTTTCCCTTCATCTCCCTGCAATACGAAACATTTTGGTTTGTACTGACTGCCCCTGATCTTCTATTCTGAATTGGTATGCATATTTTTTTTGTTTAACTGCATCAAACTTCCATTAACACTTGATATTAGCACTTCCTTTTCCTTACTGTTCATTCTGCTGTCCTTCAATATTCTGTCTCATGCCAAATTCTCCTTCACTCATTTTTCCACATCCAGTTCTTAATGCCATTGGTGAAGGCTGTAAAAGCATTCTACTTCCTTCTGCTGCTTCTTTTAAAACTCTTCTTTTTTTTCAGACTTAGTCCAGAATTACTTGTGTCTGGATGATATTTTTCACTGATACCTTAATATTTTACCATGTGCCAGGAGTTCTGCCTGGCAGCAGGAATTCCTGGAGGAATTCTGGTAAACTGGAATATAATGATAATATTAAAACAAACAAACAAACAAACAAACAAACAAACAACAACAACAACAACAAAACTACAGAGATGCTTATACTGCACTTATACTACAATATTCCTCAGAAGTAAAATAACAGCGTTTAACAATGTTTCAACCACACAGTTAGACTTTAACATCAGCATCATTACATTAACATAATGGGAACTATTTGCTTTTTTTCTTTCTGCTATCTCAGACTATGTACATAGCTGAGCATTTATTAATTTTTTTCCTCATGTTCTGATTATCCTCACAATACAGATGAAAAGTGATTTCCCGGCCATTCTGCATTCCTAGTAAAATCCTCTGTATGACGGATGTCGTGGACCCTCTCCGTGGACCAACTAAGTCATCCTCTGTAAGAACATGATTCACTTTTTCTTCTGTTTCCTCAGCACTTAAATATTCTGGTCCCCATACCAAGTGCAAAAGTCAGGCAGAGCTCACTCGGATTCTTGCGTAAAAGGAACGCTTGGGAATGGACAACTGGTGCATGACTGTTGAGAGAGGAATCATGACTGGGAACATGGGGCTGTGGAGAAGGGGACTCACAGTGGCATGGCCAGGGCAATGACAAACCTCTCTACCAGGACTGTTATTCCTTACTATTACAACAAGGATTCAGGGCTTTGTCACCAAAGAGAAGTTTGAGCAATATTTAAGCAAATCTATTTTGAGCTGGAAATTGGACACTTTTCCAGCCCTCCTTTGTAACCCAGAGGTTACAAAGATACGTCAAAGGTACTCTTACCCACCCCAGGTATTCCAGATACAGATTAGGTAAAGCATAGAATGTTTTAACCTTGTGGTTTTACAGCTGGCTTTCAAATGCATCTCTGTTTAAATATTTGCCATACAGCACAATCTAATTCCTGTACCCAGGGACAATGAATATGCACCCTAGATTATTAGCAGTAAAATCCAGCTTGCAGCTGAAGGGCTATTAGGTGTTTCAGGGTAATACCACCCTGTACTTTTTGCCAAAATAAAGATATCACAGTGGGGAAATCCGTATGTTGTTTACAGAACACACCTCTTTGGCTGAGCAGGACACTGGAAAGATTTGATTGTTACAATACACTTTTTGAAAATGAACAGTGGCATAATACTTTTTCCCCATGTGTTTGCACCTATGAAATCAAATATCCGGCATTTGTGTAACACTAAGACAACAAGACACTATTTAAAAAAAAAAGTAATAATAATAAAATCACTTTTATAGTTATGAGTTCATGTCCTGACAGAAATTCAAATAAGACCTTCATAGAAAATCTTTCCTCTTTGTAAGCACACTTTGTTTAATTGAATTCCCTGGTATTAATTAAGTCCTCTTTCTTAGAGGAATGGTATTGATACATGCATAATACCATCATCATGAAAAGTAAATGTAGTCACACCTGTAGTTTTTTTGTTGTTCTTGTTTTTCACTTGACATGTCACCCCAAAGCCAGCCAAAAAAAAATGTTTAAGACTTTTTGCTTTTCCTCCACAATGAATTGACTATGTACACCAAAGTATCAAATACAGAGAGGCCATGATAAATTTTAGGCTGGGCAAAGCCTCATGAAGTTAAGAGGTGTGCAGGTCTACCCCTAGAGAATAATTGTGCACCTTTGCAGGCTGGGAAGTAACATACTGAGTAGCAGCCTTCCTCACAATTACCTGGGGACTGGGCACAGCCCTAAGAAACCTGTAACATTTATTTATTTATTTATTTATTTTTATGGAAAAGGAAATGCTCTCTGTGCCACCTCCATGAAGTCCACATACTTTTGGGCAAATTCTAGAAAGTACAGTACGTCTTTACACAAAGTTTTTTCCACAGTTGCCCTAACAGTGGTTACACAGAGTTTCTATATTTTTAGGTTCCTTCTGCTTAGGGTTATTGTAGTTTTAATATCATTCTCAATGAGAGAAAGACTGAAAACAACATTTTTTCCTTCTTGTATTGTGACAAATGAGTGTTACTCTGGCAGAGTGGCAGGTTTGCCAGGGCTGCCAAACTTTATTCAGTGGAATGTATCAGTGATTCTACTTATTTCTCTGACTTATCCTTATCCTTATCCTTATACACAATACAATGTTCTAACCTTATATAATTAAACCCTATATGTTATGTCGTAACCTCATATAATTAAAAGATGACAAAGTTTAATATGTTTAATTTTAGACAAGTACCTCTGATTCAATGAAAAATCTTTCTCTTAGCCAGCTTAACAGAAATGATAACATCTCCAAACTTGACATGTATTTGCTATTGCTTTGAAATATTTCCATCAGGAAAAAAAAAAAAAAAAAAAAAAAAAAAAAAAAAGTAAAACATTTTTTGCTGTAAAACAAATCCACAGGTCCTCTATTGTTTTTTCTCAGTGAGTGTAACTAACTGTGAATTGTATAAAAATCTCAGCAATTTAAAAGCTATGTTTAAATAATGTGTAAGTTGTCATACAAATTGTTAATGTTTTGCACTGTATTTTATCTCTGCATTTATTTTACCTGTTCATGACATGTATGCAAGAATGTGGCAAAAGCTCAGATTCATGAGGTAAGCTATTCACTTACTTATTATTTTCTTATTACTGTTGAATAATAAATACTACTGTTATAAAATAAATAATAAAGATGGTACAAAGAATCCAAATTTTACTGTTTTGCAAATCTGAAAATTATAAAATATAAATAATATAGTGTAACTTAATTGTCATTGCTTCTAATTGCTTCTGTCCTAAATTATGCGTGCATGTTTCCTTTTTCTATTGTCCCAGTTCAGTGTCTAGTGAATTACTTGGTTCAAAGGAAAGACTATGTGTTTGTGTGTGTGTGTGTGTATGCTGAAAATGCTGTTTTTTGAATCTTTCTTTAAACAAAAGGTAGTGTGGAGACTGAAATATAACTAACCCTTCCTAAGCCTTTGAGACAGTGTTCAAGAGAGAGTTTTATGATGTTAAGAGTGAGTTTAATATCTTATATTTCTATTTCTTCTTTTTATTTGAGATTAATACAGGCAAGTGTTGCTGTATATCCAAGCTAAACAACAAGAAATGTTATTAGACCTACAAGCCTAAGAACGATACAGAAAAAGCCTAACAGTCCTTTGAATACATACACAAGGTTCATTTAATCTCCACAGCACTTCAGAGACATCACTTGTCCTACATCAAAATGTTTTTTCATTACATCTGTCACAAGCTGCTGTCCAAGAATTGCATTAGGATACTTTGAATGACGAAGCAGGTATGCTGAGTCTAGAAACCATCTTGAATTTATTTCCCAATAAAACACCTTAAAAATTTTTCCAATTCATACATCTGAATTTTGGCCATTGCTCTTATACTTATTGACTTAATACATGTGGGATTGGGTATGTTGACTGAGATGCAAGTTCCTTACACAGCTTTTTTTCTAGGTTTAGAGGAAATTTGTTGACATGTCACACTTCCCCACTTTGGGTATATCTTGAAGTAATATCCACATATACCATTTTAGTAGACTTCAGGTCCACATCGTTTCCTAGGGGAGGTCCTCTCTACTGCCGTACCTGTAGCTACTGATGCATATACTGAAATCAAAGATGCTCAGTAATATAGTCCTTGGCTTGCCAAAGAGCTTCTGTTCAGTGGTAGCACATTTAACACATCCATGTATGCTACATTTACCTACTTTCCAGCATCACAGCACACAGGGTTATAGCACCCCCGGTGGCCTGATGGGTATTTGAGTGTATAGACAACAAGCTTAAACAGAACCATTGGATGGGGAAAAAAGGACTACGGTAGTTTGCACAGTTGGATTTTCAACTGTGTACCACACCAGCAATATGCTAGCTTCAGCTTAAATTTCCTTCTCACACTGTAGAAAAAATTTTGCTGCTCACAGGACTCCAGAGGGGTACAGCAAAACTCAGTCAAAGGCTGAGTGGTGGAAAGGCAGCAGCTGGAGATGGAGCTGTTTGAACACACTGCTTCACTGCAATTACCAGAGAGCACTTACATTTAATATTCCCACTTTTGTGTCAATCCTGAGCCCCAAAGGAAAGCCCATAAGCCCAAAGGAAAAAGCAGCTGAAAATGACAGGCTAAGCTAAATATGGCAGCTTGTGGTTGAGTTCTGCTCTCTGACAATGTCAGTGAAGTCCTATTCTCCTCTGCAAATGGTCCTCTTTGCTGAGTTAGTCTGGATTTTTTAACAGCTATGCAAGTGTAAAGTTTAAGCCTCTACGTCTTTTCCTGAAATACAGTTTATAGTTGGGAGCAGTTGCATAAACTTTGTTTACTTTTCACTCCTACAGCAGTTGCATTTGTTCTGCAACTGCTCCTTTTCTGTCCAACCGAGAGTGAAAAGAATATCCAGAAGTCTGTGCCACAGGGACATTTACTCAGTAGAAAACTCAAGAAAAGTGAGGGAAAACCTTTCTGGTTCTTTTGAGCACCAGAAGGCAAGGCTGGAAGCAACAGAGTACCAAGAGAGGCATCTGGGACAAGCAACAGCTCCAAACTCCCAAATTCAGTAGGAATTTCAGACTACTGTTTTGCAAAAGGATAAGTATCATAGATACTATCATCACCTCAATTCTTTGCCACACTGCCTCTCCCAACCCCAGCTAACTTCTAATCACATATTTCACTTCAGCCAGGAAAGAAAACCTAATATAGCAGCCCCCAAGAAGACTGCCTGCATTGGTAGCCCACACATTGACATCTTTCTGCCGTACACTGACATCTTCCAGAACCAAAAACCTCATAACACTTACAGAAAAGTAAACTAAACTTTTTGGTGTTGTTTAAACTTGCTTCTTTAGGTAAAGTGGTTAAGATTACAGGGGTTTTTCTGCTTGTTTGTTTGTCTATATTAGTTCATTAAAATATGATTTGTGGCAGGGACTTTCAGAAATGTTTTTTCTGAAAGCCAGATATCTGTATATGGTTTTCAGGTGCATGCAATGACTCAGTTTTGTAGCCTTCTGAAAACAAGACAAAAAAAAAAAAAAAAAAAAAAAAACCCCCGAAACCCCACTGTTTTGTTTTTTGAATAAATCAGCCACAGCCGAGGAAAACCACAGACTCATCATGCTCATATTTAAAACCAAAAATCATTAGCCCTAAGCAAGTTTAATTAAAAATACAGAAGAGTTTACAATGCAGGAGAAATAGGTCAGGAAGGGATAATATAAACCAAAATTACTTCTTGAAAATAATCCAGGAAAAGCAAGGCAAGTCTGAACCCAATCATTAATGATATCATGGAGGAGATGGGATTGTGAAGGGTAACAGAGTCATGGGAAAAACAAGGACATCTATTATCCAGACATAGCTGTGGAGCATTCCTCTTGGTTATTTTGTGAGGAACATTACTTTTCAATATGCGGTTTGTGGTACAAAGAAGAGGTTAGACTCTAGTTTTGCTTTTTTTTTTTTTTTTTTTTTTGTTTTTCTTTTCTTTTTCTTTTTTTCTGCACTACTATTTAGCCAGTAACTCTCTGAATAATACAAATTCTCCATGTACTCTTTAAAAAGCCTAGATTTTGGGCACTTGGAGCAGAAGTTCCAATGTAGCACTTGCTTTACACTGTTGAATGCTCTCTCTGTATAACAGAGAGGTATGAGTCATGCTGACTCATTGGAATTGAAATTATAGTATCTAGAATACTATACATGTTATTATTTTGGATAGTACCTAGAGAGTTACTCTATAACCAAGATTCAAGAAATATGTGAGTTCATCTTCTCCAGTTCCTCTCTGTCTTTTGAAAGTATCTCGGGAAGTTCAGTTACACTAGAACAAACTTTCAGTAAGGATCACTCTTCCTTGCCTCAGACTTCAGACATTGGCTTTGTCATATCTTCCCATCTCATATGCCAAAACATCATTCCAACAATCAACAACTTTATCAAGATGATGATTCTTGAGCACAATAATGTTCAAAAAAAAAAAAAAAAAGAAAAAAAGGGGGGGGGGAGAGGGGGAGCCTAGGTTTAAAAAAAAGAATATCATCCTCATGCTCTGTAGAGGGAAATTTTTAGAAAAAAAAATAAAAATCAAATAACTTCAGAAAAATAAACTGCTTGACCTTTGAGAAGAATCTTTCAATCACACCAGACATATTGCTAAGTGCTATTACCGATATTTTCAACTCATCTGCCAATTATTTCATTTGTCTTGGGTTCTGAGGTATATATAGTTTTCCACTCAAGTAATATTGTAAATAAATCTTTTCCTTCTTCAGCTAAACTTCCTCATCTTAAGGGTGCTAAAAACTAATCTGTTCCTCAGTGTGTGCATGAGTTCTGCTTTTGGCTTCCTGGTGTTTCCATGACTTCTGGGTCCTGTGAGACATTTTCTGCTACTTCTAGTTCTTTCCCTGTCAGTTTGGCTATGCACTTATGCTGCTGTTAATTAATTAATGACATAGCTGTCAAATTTTGAATAGATCTTTTGACTTCTACCTACTCTTTGGACATTTCCCATACTGTCCCATTTACCTTCCTGAGCTGCTTAAGCATGATATGATCATCATTTACAAAACAGACTCACTCATTTGTGTGTACAGATTCAGAGCTCTGCTGCATGCCTGGTTCTGTCAGCTTGAATCTAGAGCCAGAACAGACCCTGAAAATAAGCCTTTCTGTCTATCACAGACCTGCCAAAACAGGCACAGTTTTTCTGCGGCACTTGAGCAGCATAAGCAGAAAACTGCAGGACTATAGTCATTTTAAGTAAAATCCTCTAAGCAACATCTCCTCCTTTAAATAAAAAATTGGTGAAGTTGCAATCCAAAGCTGGTGCAGCATTCAAGAAGGACAAATTGCAGGCAGATGTCTGTGGTACAGATAGAGCAAGACTAGTTAATAAAGACCAAATGCTCCAGCTTACTTCCAGAATAATGAAGACCAAAAAAGAACATACAGAGAGCAGATTGAGGAAGACACGAGGTGACTGGACTGAAGCACAGCTGTTAGCTCCTTGGACAGAGAAGAGTTTTCTCACACAGTCCAAAAAACTGGACCTAAAGGTTCCTGACTCTTCCCACTGCTTTAGGTAAAAGGGAAATAACACAGTGATATTTTTCTTTCCTGTGTATTTCATAATTATAGTTGTGAAATTATATATATTATAATATATAATATTATAAATTATAGTATATTTGAGAAAATATACTCTTATAGCAGCAGGATGGACAGTTTTATGAAATCCAAGCAACAATTTAGGCTCATAACAAGTCATACAGTGCTAACCCAATACTCCCAATAAAGCAAGTCTGTCTGTCTGTCTCAGGGGACATTCATGAGGGAAATGGGTACCACCCTGTACTCCAGCATCCGTTCTGATGGCTGGAGTCTATGCATGGAAATGCTGGTTATTTTTGTTCCTCTATGCTATGCTCACATGGTAGGATGTTCCTATCATGGTCTGACATGCTGCAGACCCCACAGACGCATCAGGAAAAAGTCTTACCCTACTGTGTATTTGATTCTCCTCTCCAGGATACATGAAACAGCAGAAAACCTTCCCCATTCTACAAACTAACTTCTGTGAAGATTTTGGAATATCCAGACATGCTAAAACAAAACAAAACAAAACAAACAAACAAACAAACAAACAAATCAAGAACAGCAACAACAACAACAACAAAAATAGAATCATAGAATATTCCAAGTTGGAAGGGACCCATAAGGATCAACGAGTCCAACTCCTAACCAAACCAAACCAAACCAAAACCAACCAACCAACCAACCACCACCACAAAAACAAACAAACAAACAAAAAACAACAACATCAACAAACAAACAGGGACCATGACTCCTTTCATTCTTCACCATTGCTGTTATTTCCTGATGTTCAGATGGAACATCTCGTGTTCCAGTTTGTGCCCATTGACTTTTGTCCTGGCACCAGGCATCACTGGAAAGAGCATGGCTTTGTCATCTTTGCACCCTCTCTTCAAGCATTTATAGACACGGATAAGATCTCACCCTGAGTGCCAGAGCTGCGTGTAGGTGGTTGCCTCTTCTACCAAAATCTCATCAGGTAATGAGAACAGACTTCACTAATGACAGACATGTCTTTCTGTCATTTATTTGTCTCATATCCTCACACACAGGAATTTTGAGGGATCACATACATCATCTTTGTTTGCTTAACCCTTCAGCCTACTTTAATAACTTAATTATGAATATGACCATTCTACCAGCCCTCCTTTCTTCAGTGAACAAACTGGCTGCAACATCTTCATGTCCTCACTAAGCATAGAAGATAAATTTCTGATTTTTTTTTCTTTCTCCTTATGCTGCCACCTGAATCAACTCTGGCCTACAGAAACCTCCCCATAGTTACAAGGGGCCACCCAGCTGAGGTATGACTCTACAAGTCCTCATTCTCCAAAGTTGCTTTCTCCTTCTTTCAGCCCCTGGAAAGAGCAGCGGCAAGGGAAACCATGCAATAAATCTCTTGAATAGCAAAAAAAAAATTAGTTGATACATTCTCTAAAGTTAACAAGTGACAAGCCTCGTTAGGGGCCAGAGAGAGGACTCTGGAGGTGTCGACCAAAACATCTAAAGTACCAGAAGTGTATGGATTGCCACATACACTGAAGACATTTAGAAAAAGGACATGCCAAGTATTAAGCACTTAAGCTTCAGGTACTGCATATGTGGCACAAGCATTAAAGTACCAATATAGACAGCTTTCAAAGGGTCAAATACAGCAGCCTCCCTTCTGAGTGTGAGAAGTATTAACATTCCTAAGAGGGCAGTGTAATTAAGACAAATCTCTACAAAATATTAGGATATCTGAAGTGCAGCTACAGATTTTTAACATTGTCTAAATGTGTCACACATACAGGACCAGTTTCCGTTCTTTCAAGACTTGCCACCATCTGCCTGTCAATGGTGATGGTTACAGGATTTGCTGACACCAAAGCAATGCAAATCTTGAAATTTACAGAGGAGAGGATTTTAATTATAAGGGGCCTGGGATACAACAAACTTCTTCCATTCCTCCTTTGAATTATCATGTTGATTACAATCACTTTTTCCTATTAAGTATGCTTAGTTTAAGTATAAACCAGCTTTCTAATTCCTCTGCAAATGGTGATTGCTCACTTTTCTAAGCAGGTTTGAGTGCTTTGATCTATTTCTTTGTTTTTCTTATGCTGCTCGCAGAACACACGCTGCTTCCAGGAGTGCTGCCAGGCTGATGAAAGAAGTGATAAAGTGTTACTGCCAGTTACAGTAAGCCTTTAACTGGCTAAAACATAAGGCTTCTGGCAAAATGAATTTTTTCAGTGTTTTGAAGTTCCTTCTTGCTTCAAAATGGGTATTTGTATTTGATAATGAGTAGAACAGAAATAAAATAACAAATAGCATAATTGTTCAGTATCATTTGCTTTTATCACTTTCATGTATGTTTTTTATAGTTAATAATAAATACCAGAAATCAAAACATTTTCTAGAGTTTGTGTAGGAAAAATATGTTCCTAAAGTATTCTGTCTTTCAGTTAGTTACATAAAACTTTTGCTAACTAAGGAAATTATGTATACTGGAAACATGCCCCAAGGAACGGAAAAGTAGATTTCTTAAATATTCTTAAATTATCCTCAAAATATTTCAGATTATGAGGGATTATTTATATGAATTTAGGAAATTAGCTTTTTCACATATTCTCTTATACCCTACTTCTCTAGGTTACACCACACTTATCAATGCATGTAAATATATCCACTGACTTCAGTATGGCTTCCCTTGAGATAAAAGGTTCACCACTGCTGTGCATATGGGAAATTCTTTTTGTTTATTATTATTAGTAGTAGTAGTAAATGTCAACTCAATTTACAGTTCTTGGATTTTTGTATTCAATAGATTTAAGAGCCCCCAAATTTATGTTCAAGCAGCAAAAATTTATTAACTTACACTAAAAATTATTCATTATTAAAGTGTTTATTTTTGTTTATTTGTTTTTGCTTTTTTGTTTTAAGGTAAAGTGCAGAACTTTCTGAGCATTTTGATGGTATCTGATATATCAGATAGTAAACCATCTCTTTTCAAACTAGATTACAGTTAACTCATATAAAGCACTCATTGGTATACATCATAGAATTGTAGAATGGTTTGGATTGGAAAGGACCTCAAAGATCACATAATTCCACCCTCAACCCATCCCCCCCAACCCTCCCTCCCCACCCTCCGCCACAGGCAGAGACACTTTCCACTAGGTCAGGTTGCTGTCCATCCAACCTGGCTTTGAACACTTCCAGGGATGGGGCATCCACAGCTTCTCTGGGCAACCTGTTCCAGTGCCTCACCACCCTCAGAGTAAAGAATTTCCTCCTAATATCTAATCTAAATCCACCTTTTTTCAGTTTAAAACTATTACTCTTTGTCTTATCACTCCACTCCCTGACAGAGTCATTCTCCTGCTTTCCTGTAGGCCCCCTTTAGGTACTGGAAAACTGCAATGAGGTCTCTCCAGAGCCTTCTCTTCTCCAGGCTGAACAACAACTCCCTCAGCCTGTCCTCACAGGAGAAGTTCTCCAGTCCTCTGATCTTTTTGGCCCTCCTCTGGATTCATTATAATACTTCCATGTGCTTGTGCTGGGGATCCCAAAGCTGAACTCTGGGTGGAATCTCATGAGAGCAGAGAGGAGAATCACCTCCCTTGACCTGTTGGCCATATTTCTTTTGATGCAGCCCTGGACACAGTTGGCTTTCTGGCTGCAAGTGCCTATTGCCAGCTCATGTTGAGTTTCTCATCAACGAACATAGTCAGGTCCTTCTCCTCAGGGCTGCTCTCAATCCACAGACACTCAGTCTGTTTCCATGCTTCGGACCTTGCACTTGGCCTTGTTGAACTTCATGAGAGGTTTGCACAAGGCCATCTCTCATGTGTGTCAGAGTCCCTATGGATGGCATTCCTTCCCTCCAGTGTGTCAACTGCACCACACAGTTTGGTGTCATTGGCAAACTTGCTGAGGGTGCACTCGATCCCACCCTCTTGTGTCACCAACAAAAAAATTAAACACTGCTGGTCTCAATATTGACCCCTGAGGAACACCACTTGTTACTGATCTCCATTTGGACATTGACCACAATGGCTCTTTGAGTGCGACCATCCAGCCAATTCCTTACCCAGTGAGTGGTCCTTCTGTTAAATCTTTTTTGACAGCAACAAATACTTTGCACAAGTCCAGGTAGATGACATCAGTTTCTCTTCCCCTACCCACCAATGGTATAGCCCCGTCACAGAAAGCCACCAGATTTGTCAGGCACAATCTGTCCTCAGTGAAGCCATGTTGGCTGCCACCATTCACCTCCTTATTTTGCATGTGCCTTAGCAGAGTTTCCAGAAGGATCTGCTCCTTGATTTTGTGAGGCACAGAGGTGAGATTGCCTAGCCTGTATTTTCTTGGGTCTTCCTTTTTTTTTTTTTTTTTTTTTCCTTTTTAAAAATGTGGGTTATGATTCTCCTGTTCCAGTCAAAGAGAACTTCACTGGACTGCCATGACCTCTCAAATATAATGCATAGCAGCTTAGCAGGTGCATCCACCATTTTTCTCAGGACCCTCAGATGCATCTCCTCAGGTGCCATAGACTTGTGAACCTTTAAGTACCTTCACTGGTGCCAAGTTCCGTCACTGGTCCCAAAACTTTTCTCCTACAATGGGAGGTTCTTCATTCTTCCAGTCCCTGCCTTTGCATTCTGGGACTTGGGCTATGAGACTAATGCTCTTGCTGGTGAAGACTGATGCAAAAAAAAAGTCACTGATTACCACAGCCTCCTCTATATTGCAGGTAAGCAGGTGTCATGTTTCCTTCCATAGATGGCCCATAGTGTCCCTAGTCTTCCTTTTATTATTGATGATATTGATATTTTACTATTGTCCAAGTATTACTTGTTCATCTATGCAGGTCTCGACATTTTTGCCCGACTTCCTCTTTGCTGGAATACATTGCTCTTAAGTTTGGAGGAGGTGATCCTTGAATATTAACGAGCTTTCTTAGACTATTCTTCCCTCCAGGGCTTTGTCCCATGGCACTGTAAGTGATGGCTGTGACCATGGCAGGTCTGTGAAGAGGACAAAGTCTGCTCTCCTGTAGTCCAGGGTAGTGAGCTTGCTGTGCTACTTCCTCACTGCCCTCAGGATCCTAAAGGCTCAAGGCTGCCCTTGAGTTTCACATTCCCCTTCAGCCCCTCCTTGTTTGTGACAACATGGTCCAGCACATCATCTCTTATTTGTTTCTGTATCACTTATAGAAGGAAGTTATCATTAATGCATTTCAGGAAACTGTGCCCTGCTGTCCCTCCAAAAATATCAGTATGGTTGAAGCGCCTTATGAGGATTGGGACTTCTTCACATGAGGCTGCTTCTATTTGTCTGTAGAGGGCCTAATCTATTTGGTCTTTCTGATCAGGTGGCCTGGAGCAGACCCCCACTATCATGTCCCCTGTCACTGCCCTCACTTTAATCTTGACCAATAAGCTCTCTGTCAGCTCCTCATCCATCCCCAGGCAGAGCTCCATGCAATCCAGTTGCTCATATAGAGGGTGACACCCCCTCCTCATCTCATGCTTTACTCTGGTTCAGTATTCCAGATCATAAAAATGTTAATAACTTTTCCATGGATAAGGGTACTGTATTGGTTCCTTTCACCTACTCATCGTCCCACTGATTTCCAGCAACTCATGCACAGCTAGGAGGCTGTATTGAACATTAAGCTCATCCTGAATGTCAGAACAGTCATTAGCAAATTATGGTGGAGCACGGAAAAGAGCAAGTTACATTAAAAAGATGGAAAAAAAATAATGTCACCTCTGAACTAATTTTAGATTAATAAGTTCAGACATTTTTATCAAGATAGCAGTACTTATCAAATATTTTAAGCAAAAAAAAAATACCATAGGAATAAGTAATTAATACATTCTTTCCTGCTTTTATTTGATAGATTGCAAATCTTTATATTCCACCAAGCACTGTTCATGAATTCATTTGGATTCTTATAGAAACATTGATTTACTACACAAAATTATTGCACGTAACTGTGTAGATAGCTTTGTAACAGTGCAGGTCAGATGAACCATTTTGCAGAACAGCAGCTAGGTCAGGCTGTTCTCATAGGAAGCCAGGATGTTCTCATATGATGCCAGGCATCTCTTGCTTGCTAAAAGTTCCTTAAGATTTTTGTTTCTGAATATCTAGCAGGGTCTGTAATGTCATCTTGGTTAGAAGATTCAATAGCTAAATCTTATTAGTAAGCAGAATACCTGAAAATGTAAATTTCTTGACACAGAAATCATGGGAATATTTCCTTTTCTACAGCACACAAAATGAAGATGCCTTCCTGATCAGATGTCATATGTAAATTAAGTAACAGGTAACAATGTAATGGTGTCACTATTATGCTATTTCTAAAATCTTTGGGGTTTACTGTTTGTTTGTTTGTATCTGCCCAATCTTTTCTCTTTACATAGCTCTGCCCATGCCTCAATACCCAATCTTGGCTATCTAATACATAACTGAAATGTTTGCTGCTGGTGTTTACAATGCTTCTAGCTGTCTGGAATAACAATATTAATTATAAGTGATGAATCAGACATCAGATGTTAGTCAGCAAATTCTCCTGCTATTTGCAGAGCAATATTGGTCTAAAGTCTAACTTGCTCATTTCCTGCCTGGTGGTAATGAGGCATATGAACCTTGGATGAACCTTAGGTTCAACTCCAAAGGGCCATTTGTAGAAGTATCTTCTGTACATTAAAAGTTCACAGGCTGGGATACATTAAAAATAACACTTTTGGAATGAAGTATTCTGAAATCATATTGAAAACATGTAATTTTTTCTGCATAAGTAATTCAGTGATGTGTACAATAAATATGGTTTTTATACCAGTTATAGAGTATACCTGCTGCATAAAAATATTTTTTTTGTTTGTTTACTTGTTGGAGATTGACAGAAACCATTCTTTTAAACCACAGATTGAGGAGTCAATGTCATCTTTCTTAGAGCACAGAAGGCCCACAAAAACACTTTATTTGGTTGGGGTTAGGTGCTGCAAACATAAGTGCAGCAATGTATACAGAAACCATAAATAAATAAATAAATAAATAAATATACGTATATATATACATATATATATTTGATATCTATATTATATCAAAACCATTTACACTTCTACTAAAAAAGTCATAATTAATTTATGGCAAAATGGCTCAATAAAATACAAGAATAGCAAATAGTAGCCTATGGCTATGTAACACCACATAACTTTTCTGTGATATTATTTCAAGACAACATGTACCTCATAAAAAAGAGAGCCTTCTGCAAGATACCTTTAAAATATTTCTGGTAAGGCTTTTTGCTAGGACTACTGAAGGAAATATTATTCCATAGGTGCCTGAGATTTAGTCAGTTAACTACAACTTCGAAATGGAAATTAAAATTTAAAAAGAGTGCACAAATTACACATTTTGTTTTGAAATTGCTTCAGGCTGCCAGAGAAAAGAAGTCTTGGGGATTTTTGAGATTCTGCATCTACAGATTAAAACAAACAACTAAACCAAAACAAAACCAAACCTGACAAAATTACCATAAAAGAAAACCAACATAATTTATTCCAAAAATAAGTGATTTTTTTTTCTTCCCTCTAGCACATGCTGAATAGCATGATGAACTGTACCCCATTCCAGCACATATTTTGATTTCAGCTGAAGTCTGTAGTTACATACCATACTACATTCATTACCATATGCTAACTAAGAAAATATCTCTGATCCACTGTGATTTTATCTTTACTTATGGATTATCCCTTCCCAAAATATTGGAGAAATTCTCTGCTTTCTTCTGTAGCTTCTCTTTCATTTCTATATATCCAGCCACAGATACATAAGTATCCTTATCCTTATTTAGGGTTTGGAAAAACAAATGTGTTTTCATTTATTTTTGGCTTACATTGCTGTAGAATATCCTGAGTTGGAAGGGACCCATAAGGATCATCAAATCCAACTCCTGGCACCACACAGGTCTACCCAAAAGGTTAGACCATGTGACTAAGTGCACAGTACAATTGCTTCCTAAATTCAGGCAGGCTTGATGCAGTGACTAGTTCACTGGGGAGCCTGTTCCAGTGTGCAACCACCCTCTCAGTGAAGAACCTCTTCCTGATGTCCAGCCTAAACTTCCCCTTCCTCAACTTAACACCATTCCTGTGGGTCCTATCACTGGTGTTTACAGAGAATAGGTCACCTGCCTTTCCACTCCCCCTAGCAAGGATGAGGCCCCCCCTCAGCCTCCTCTTCTCCAGGATGAACAAGCCCAGTGACCTCAGCTGCTCCTCATACATCTTCCCCTCTAGGCCCTTCACCATCTTCATTGCCCTCCTCTGGACATTCTTCACCAGTTTAATGTCCTTTTTGTGCTGTGATGCCCAGAACTGCACACAGTATTCTAGGTGAGGCCACACCAGCACAGAGTGGGACAATCACTTCCCTCGACCGACTAGCAATGTTGTGTTTGATGCATCCCAGAATACAGTTGGCCCTCCTGGCTGCCAGGGCACAGTGCTGGCTCATATTCAACTTGCTGTCAACCACAAACCTCAGGTCCCTCTTGGTGGGGCTGCTCTAGTGTCTCATCTCCCATTCTGTATGTATAGCCAGGGTTGCCTCGTCCCAGGTGCAGGACCCGACACTTGCTTTTGTTAAACTTCATGTGGTTGGTGATTGCCCAGCTCTCCAATCTGTCCAGATCTCTCTGCAAGGCCTGTCTACCCTCATCTGAGTCCACAGCTCCTCCAAGTTTGGTGTTGTTGGCAAATTTGCTCAGAACACCTTCTAGTCCTACATCCAAATCATTTATAAAAACGTTGAAGAGGACTGGCCCTAAAATGAAGCCTTGAGGGACCCCACTAGTGACCTTCCACCAGCCAAATGTGGCACCATTTACCACAACCCTTTGAGCCCTGCCTGTCAGCCAATTACACACCCATTGTATGATATTTTTGTTAAGTTGTATGCTGGACATTTTGTCCAGTACAGTCCTACAGGAAACCTTGTCAAAAGCTTTGCTGAAGTCCAAAAAGATCACATCTGGTGGTTTCCCTTGATCAACCATAAAAGGAATATCAAATTTTTTAGGCAGACCCTACCCCTCACGAACCCATGTTGGCTGGGACCAGTGACCTCATTGTCCCCCAGATGCACTTCAGTAACTTCAAGGATCATCTCCATAATTTTACCAGGCACTGACGTGAGACTGACAGGCCTATAATTGCTAGGGTCTTCTTTCTTGCCCCTCTTGAAAATTGACACAACATTTGCCAGCTTCCAGTCTACTGGGACCTCTCCAGATTCCCAAGATCATTGAAAAATAATTGAGAGAGGTTCCATGATGATGTCAGCCAGCTCTTTAAGCATCCTGGGTTGAATCCCATCTGGACACATGGACTCATATGGATCCAGGTGGAGCAGTAAATCCCTCACACATTCAGGGTCTGTTAGGAGTTTGTCATTCCCACCATCATGGTCCTCCAGCTCAGGGCACAATGGGTCCCAAAGCCCACCATCAGTGTTGAAGACAGAGATGAAGAAAGCATTAAACGTCTCTGCTTTGCCTATATCATTGTCTGTGAGGAGACCTTCCCCATCAAGCAGTGGACTTATGTTTTCTTTGGTTCTCCTTTTTCTGTTCACATACCTAAAACTTTTCTTTTTCTTTTTTTTTTTTTTTTTTTCTTTTTTCTCTCACAGACATGGCCAGCTTCAACTCTAGCTGGGCTTTGGCCACAGGAATTTTCTCCCTACAAACACGAACAGCATCCCTGTATTCCTTCCTCGTCACCTGACCTTCCTTCCAGCAGCTGTACAGTTTCTTTTTTCACCTAAGTTTCAGTAGAAGATCACTGGTCAGCCAGGCCGGCCTGCTGCCCCACCTGCCTGACTTCCGATATTTTGGAATTTCCTGATCTTATGCTTTTAGGAGGCAGTGCTTAAAGATTGACTGGCACTGATGAATGCCAATGCCTTCAAAAGCAGCTTCCCAGGGGACCTTGCTGACTAATTCCCTGAGAAGCCTGAAGACTGCTTTCCCCATATCCAGGGCTGAAGTTTTGGTGGCAGTTTTCCTTCTGTCACCATAAATTCTAAACTCAACCACGTCATGGTCATTATGACCGAGATGGCCACCAATTGCCACAAGACCCTCTCTGTTCTCCAGCAGTCATCACCACAAAATACCATATGGACTGTCTTCCATACAAATGCCTTACAGTAAGACAGGGCAAAGAGGTGACTGTAATGCTACACTTCAAAGATGCATTTCAACCCAACAGTTACCTAAATTATTCAACATTTTGATGAGAAGATAAAAAGAAAAATTAATTGGTAGCAAAGGCAATGTTTTACAATTCGAAGGAGGAGATGAAAATAAATTAGCTTTCTAGATAACTGTGAGAGCATAAGCAGAGTAAATCAACATGACAGAAAGATGGTCTGAACAGGAAGAAAATGATGAACTGTTGAGAAAGACCTTGGTGAGAATGTCACAGAGCTGAGCTGCCCTGCCACTTATAGGTAAGAAGTGACATAGTCTGATAGATCACACAGTAGCTTAAAAACCACTCAGTCTAATCCTACCTCTTCTATTTTAGGCAATTTTTGTTTTGGCTTGGTTTGGTTTAATTTGGTTGTTTGTTTCATCCCCAAAGGTATGTGTTTAAAGAGAAATTTGCCAGCTATGGAGATTTGGAGGCATGAGGTAGGTGAATTAATCTTCACATCCTAATGGCAATGAATGTTATCGTATTGGTAATAAAATAGCCTTAGTGTGGGCAAATCACAAAGCCAGGGTGGCTGTTATAGATAGAAAAGTAATTAATGGTTATGTCATCCATTTTTTAAAAATAGGATTTATGCCTGATACTTCGTTATAGAAAAAGTGCGGAAATTCAGCTGCCTTAACTGTAAGATATTTGGCACTTATAAAAACTTTAATAAGGCCATTGTTTACATGAGAAGAATAAACAAAATTTCCAGTAAACTGTTAAATACTTTATCTGTATCTGTCATGTTGTGAAGCACTATTGCTCCAGATGTCTTTTGTCAGTATAACATGACAGTAATCTTCTTCTCCCAGAGAAATTAAAGAACAAACATTTATGTTTGTCACGTTTTTGTCCTTTGTGTGAGGAGAGAGGGTGACCACCACAGGCCTTGTTTGCTTAGTCTGCTTTCTGGATGTTTTCAAACATTATTTTAAAATTACATTTCCACTTAATCCTCCTCTAGAAACAAACAAACAAACAAACTTATCTCTAATCAGTTTAAATATAGCACAGGAAAGAAACAACCTAGTAGTCTTAGAATTTGTACACAAGGAAATGCAAGGCATATTTACTACAAACTTCAAGAAGAGGGCAATTAAAGAAGTACTAGAAAAAGAATGGCACAGCTCCAGGCAACTGCATGAAAATCTATGAAGCATCTTGAAAACAGCTATGAAACCAATCCGCATGTTTTCAACTTTATTTTGTAGCTGATAACAGAAAATAGAGAAAAGCATCTGATACACCAGAGGGGTGTGGTGCCATCAAGAGGGGCTTCAACAGGCTGGAGAAATGGCTTGACAGGAAACTGATTAATTTCAACTAGTGAAGGTGCAAAGTCCTACACCAGTACCCAATTTAGCAGAACATAGTGGCATCTGATGGTCTGGAAAGCAGCTTTGCAGAAAAGGATCTGGAGATCCTGGTGGATGCCAAGTTGAGCATGAGCCAGCAACACACTAGGAGCTTGAAGGATGTGATCTGTCCTCTCTGTGGGGCCAACTCTAGAGCTCTGTGTCTAGTTTTGGGTTCTTTCCAGTGGTGCCTAGTGACAAGGCAAAAGGCAATAGGCACAAGTTGAAATATTCGAGTTTTCTCCTGAACAAAAAACAAACAAACAAACAGAAAACTTTTGTGAAGAGAAGGGGAGGAGGGGAAGTCAAGGCAAGGCAAGGCAAGGCAAGAAAATGTTGTGTACTACTTTCAAAATCGAAATATTCCTGACTAGTGTATTATTCTCTGCCTTACACCTCTGCTATGAAAGGGTATTACCAAAGTCATGAATCTTTGCTGAACTGCTTGCTTAAAAGTGAAAAAAATGTTACACAAATTCCAGCTATACTCTAGGGAAGTGTCATGTCAGTGAAGGATTCCCTAATGTCAGTGAAAGATAAATTTATCTATAAACTTTACAATTACTTTCACAAAATACACCGTGTTTCAGAGCTTCTTTTTCTCTCTCTCTTTTTTTTTTTTTTTTGATAAATTTTGAGAAATCAATCTGAAATAGAGTAAATTGTCCAATAAATGTATTGTACCAGTTTATAACGTCTGCAGTTCTAGAGCTTATGGCTTCTCTACATTTGGGATAGGCTTGACTCAGGATATTTGATGAAATGTTGATTGTTAACAAACCAGTAAGAAAATTCATATTCCTTACGTTAATTTCAATATCTTTATTTTTATGCAACGTAAGTGAAACTGTGCTTATCATTGCCTTGATCTTTGCTTGAGAACTTCCAGTATTTAATAACTCAGAACATATAAATCAACCTTCTTCTAGACTAGCTGTTCTAATACAACTGCATGTTTATTTACCTACAGCTTTTTAACCTTGACATGACAGATATAGTTTAAAAACAAAAATACACACAAGAAACCTCACTGTTCACTTGAGAACACAGACAAAATAGAAATCAAGTGGAAAGATGACCTGAGTTAGCAACATTCTCTTGCAAATGCAGTTCTGGCTACAGATTAAGTAAGAATTTGAACCATTTATCAGAATTGGGCACTGACAGCCCAAAATGCAGGGATCTCCCATAGGAGTTCCTTGGGTTATTTCTATCTCCCCTCTCCCACTCTTTCTTTGTCCATGCCTCCTACATGGAAGTAGGTCTTTAGAAAGCACCATGAAATGGCTGTAGTATCACATTCAATGCAGAGGATTACTATTTTCCAGAACAGTCTGCTTTAAAATTAAGTGACTTTCTGAGGGTGACTTCACCCCAGAGAAGAGTTTACAGTTCCTATGCTCAAACAGTCCCATAAAAACAAAAAAATAAAAAAAAATAAAAACAACCAAAAAAAACAAAACAAAACTTAAAAAAAAGCAAAAAAAAAAAAAAAAACAACAAAAAAAAAGGAAACAACAAAAACACACACGCAAAAAAAAAAAAAAAAACACCATCAACAAAACAAAACAGAAAACAGTGACCATCCATTAGCTTCCTTTCAAGAGCCTCTGTATTTTTTGCGGTTAGACACCTACTGAGGCAGTACACTTACAGAGAGCTTCAGCTTCCTACACAGAGCTTCCTCCCAAATCAAGGTCCCTAAAACAACTAGCCTACAACAGGTATAATACTAATGGTGCTTTCACAGATCTTACTTTTAGATCACTAAACAGCACTTCTCACATTAAAAGAAGATGGTAAAAGATACAGATTTCAAGTTGTATCCCATCTGTAGTTTCATCACCTCCCACATGACTTGCTAACTGCTGGCAGTAGGGTCATGCTCACTCTATGGGCCTTTTGGTGAATGCTCCAACTGAGTGGGATGTAAAAATAAGTAACTGCAGAGAGTGGGGTATTGCTGGAAGCTCTGCCCAGCTGACATGTTAAGGTCAACTACTGGGCTGTGCTACATTCAGAAGGGATAGTGGAATGGAAGAATAAATTCCTTGTGAAATAGAGGGAGACTGGGCATGAGATAGGTATTTGGCTGTACAGCACTGTGATGATTTAATGGTCTGAGCCTGCCCAACCAGCAGACCATGTGGCCCATACACAACTTTTAACAGGAATAAATAAATAAACAAATAAATACATGATATATTTATATGTGTATATAAATGTATGTATGTATAGATATCACAGCAGGACTCCAATATGCCTACTGGGTTAGATGCAAGATGAGAGTAATTGTGAAGGTCTGGAGTTAGAGCTTTTGATGCCTCCAGGACTCTCATGTTAAGAGTCCAAGGCTTTTAGTGATAGTGAATGGCTTTAGCATTATTGTGTGCCTGGCTCTCTAGTTTCACTGATGAACGCAAGGTGACCTTGAAACAGATATTTACTGGATTTTTTTTTTTCTTTTTCTTCTGCATGACTGAGAACGTGTAATGCAGTTCTTTGCAGTACAGTACACTTGCAGCAAGTTTAGGCAGACTAAAGCTTTTACAGCTGAACTCATGATTTCCCCAAAACAACAAAGAGAGCAAAAACAGCATTAAGAAAGGTATTAGCCTTTTTTTTGACAAAGCTGTTTTTTGTAAAACACAACCTGCTTGCTATTCACGTTTAGCTGAGAAGCCTTGGTTTGGGTTTATATTATGTATCGTGATATCTATTTCTCCATTATCTGAGCTCTTGTTCCACTGAGAAATACTAAGAAAACAACTTCCCACTTCCTCTGGGAAACAATTTACAGTTACTACTATTATTATTATATTCATGTATATTACTAATTAAGTATATGATTATAAAAAAAAAAAAAAAAAAAAAAGATAAAATCCAAAATTACATTAACAGACACAAAAGTCCTGTCATTCTAGTAATATAGCAAAGGACAAATTAGTCAGGGATATTAAAAAAGTATTCTGAATTGTGAACACTTTGAACTGTGTATTATACTCAAGCATGTTGATGTTCCATTGCAGTTATAATACCCTGCCTGTCTTAGAAAATGTAATGATTACATGGCTTCCAAAAACAAAAATGCTATCTTGTCAGCCAAATGTAGGCTTAAAACAAAAAGCTTGCTCTGTTGGCTTGTACACTTGGTTGATTTAACTTTGCTACAGAAACATGCCATATAGCGTTCCCAAAACTGATTTTAAAAGAAAAATAAAATCATTGCTTTTAAAAGTTAAAAAAATATATATATATTATATATATTATTATTATATATTATATATTACATATTATTATATATTATACTATATATTGTATATAGCATAATATATGTACATATATATATAAAATATATATTATAATTAAAATTATAATTTAGTCTATTATTCATCAGACACACTGTCTTACATATGATCCACTTTAAAAACATCAAATTTGAGAAAAATTGACATTTCCAGTTGCAGGTAGCAGGCCAGCTTCCTTCTTTTTCCTTTAACCAGTCTTGTGATTCTTTGAAAGCATTAAAGCACAAGGAGAATAGAAATTGGTTCATGTCAATATGACAGGAATTTCATAATATAAATAGAATGTGACCAATAGCAATAAAAATCAGACTCTACTAATTTCTGAGCTCTCTCACACAGTGTGATGAAATGTAACCCACATTTATCAAATTCCTTAAAGCTACTTGTTTTCACTTCAAGATAATTAACTTTTGGAAACTGTTAGTTTAGCACCTGAAATCTGTATAACCTGATCACAATTAGAAAAAGAGAAATAGGAAAATAATTTGTTAGAAAATATTATTTGCCTAGTAAATTTTCTCCTTAGATTGTCAAGGAAGTGTACACATAAACTATCACGTATAATCCCTTTGAAATCTGTATACAAGAAACTACTTTTAATTCAGCAGTTTTGACAATGCTGCTAGTGGTCAGAGTAGGAAACCTGACAAAACTTTCCTGGGAACCAAGTGCAGTAAATTTGTTCTCTAGGGATTTAATTTCTTGTTTTGACCCCAGTTTTTGAGCAACTGGTACTTGTATCTTCTGCCAAGAAAAGAAAAATAACCATGTACTTAATGAAGTTTCTTTATTTCAGCTCAGTTTGTTTTGCCTCAGCATGAACATAAATCTGACCTTGGGATACACTTCAAATGGCATGAGGTTCCCATCCATATGACTCTTTAATTACAAACCTAGTGCCATTGCTTTACAACAAATATATTTTCCCATTATTAAAAAAATTTAGTGGGCTCATTGCCTGTAAAAATGAGTTATATCTTAGCAAATAAAAACATTTAAAAATACTATCTCACTTTCAGCTGTATTGCCCTTACCTAGAATCTCACTGAAGCTTGACTGAGTGTAAACTTTTGTGCCATTCACAAATGTTTTTTAATAAAAATATACAGTGTTAATATTTATGGTGAGTGACTTGTTCCACACACACTACACTAATCCCTGAAGACACTGATGAAAACTCAAGCCTGGACATGCCACTGGATTCCACAGTAAATAGAGGTCATTTAAAAATGACAAGATAAATCTTTTAAAATTGGCTCTCCAAAGAACATTTTGCCAGTCTACTAAGAGGAGCATATGATTGTGAAATATTGATGTTTATGTATACACACACAACTACAAAATAAATTTTGAGAGGCTTAGTTTTGCGGTATTTCACCATACTGCTGAATATCAGGTGTTTTGGGTACAAACAGTCTTCATTTTAAAGGTTATGGGAAATTTCCCAACCAAGAAAAAAATTTAATTGCTTAAAGGTTTAAACTATTTTGTTCAGTCCTTAGGCTTCTGTATCTGGAGCTCCAGGTGTTGGCTACTTCTGTCTCAACTACATAATTGATTTAACTAAAGTTATCTGGCTTTGGGTGTCCAGTTTTCTACACACCCAGTCCCCTCCAATGGACATTTAGGCTATTGCGAGCTATCAACTTTGACCTGTACTCCCATTCTGGAGAAGTTCAAGCCTGAACTGACAAGCTCCCTTCCAAGCTCTATAGCAATATATGTTTTCTGAGATCCTGGAAAGGCAGTTTTCTTGTTTTCTCAAAGCACCCCTCCTTGCACTGCTTCCTTTTTTTGCCCAAGGGAAACAGTGCTCTTTTTTTTTTTTTTTTTCTTTTTCTTTTCTTTTTCTTTTTTTCCCCTCCATGTTTAGAGGAAGAACAAGAAGTTATTCCTCTCCAAATCTCATCCAAGTGAAATTGCTGCAGGTTGTACAGTCACCTTAGTAATCTCTCATCATTACCTTCCATTTTATTTAACCAAAAAGAATAACAAGACACCAGCCATAACTAATTTCCTGTCGTCTCTTCATACCTTTTCGACATTAGTGCTTTCTTAGAGTTGACTCCACAGTACTTTTCTATGACCACTTCCTGCTGAGCGACATTATCAGGTTCTCCCATTCCTCACTAGTTTGATGTTAAACAGTCAGTATATGGAATTTAAATTAACGTAATTGTGATTAAGAAAAGAATGTCTTGGAAATGTATTCATCAACATCCTCTACCATGTTCAAGACTCCACATCACCCACTGAGTTCAACAGAAGTTAGGCTTCTAAATAACTTTGACATTGTAGCCTTACACACGGCAAAAAATCCGTGAAGGATAGAAGACATAAAGCAGAAACTCACAGATATACACACAGAATCATAAAAACATTGGCTGGAAAGGACCACTGGAAGTCATCCAGGACAAGCTGCTTGAGGTCAGCCTATGAAAAACACGAGGCTGGAGGTTTTAAAGACTTGGCAAAGCCATGACAGACCCAAGCACAGAAGTTCCACAGCCCCATGGGAAGCCCATTCCAGTAGTGTATCACCTAGCTGTGAATTAACATTTTGTACAGGCTAGCCTTCTAGGCACTAACATGGCCACTGTCCCTTATTACTCTGTTCAGCTCTATTATTTTTATAACACTTCCTCAAATAGCTGTTGGCTGCCATTAGACTGCTCCTTAACCCTCTCCTTGACAAATTAAGACCAAGCTCGGATCCCTCAAATCTATGAGTCCTCATAGGTGAGGTTCTCTAAACAATTGGCAAAAAGACTTTGAACTTTGAAGCAAAGTCTCTCATTCAAATCAAAATCTGAATAAAAAGAGAAATTTCTACAGTCTAGAATTTTAGGATTCTATTTCTTGTTTGCATTATCAGATATTTTCTGTAAGCACAATGAACTCATACATCAGAATATTCATTACCATCATATGAATTATATTTACCTATTTTTTGGGGGGGAGATTGACATTTCATAGAGTAAGGATATTTCCAAAGAAAGAGAGAAACTAAAATTTGCACCAAATCCTGAGACTAACAACTGACTGGAGTTACCAGTGTGAACAAGAAGTAAGGGTAGAATGAATTCCTAAGCATCTCTTAGGCCAGCTTTCAGAAGTCCTATTCCTTGCACCCTGTGGGATCACTGCAGAACTGCTATAACAATGAGACATTGCTTTATCGGAGGAAAACAATCCTGAGTATCCAAACAACATAAAACAGAATGAGACTGAATAATGCAATAGGAGGTTTTGTGCAACTGCACCAAAACTTTTTAACATAGTTCTGCTACGCAGGCAGAACTGCAGTTGAAAGTTTTTCCTCCTTTCCCAGCACTCTGCTTTCTATGTAAACAAACATCAATGATTCTTCATTTTTACTTTTTTTAGTTGCATACAGAACTTTCAATTTTTAAGTGTTTTGTGAATTAGTATACAGCCAGAAAAAAATAAATAATAAAAAAAAAAATTAAGAATGCAGAACTCAACACTTGAGATTTTATCAGAGTGACAGAAGTAAATGCCCTTGTAAGTGATCAAAACATTTGTTTTGTTGAACTGGTAAGAACTTTAAACTAAGAATGACAGGGAAGGAGTTATCAGCAATCCTGGGAGAGAGTCATGAAGAGGGTTGACAAGCAAAGAGTCTGGGATGATATGTATGAAAGGGAACAAAATCAACAAAACAGAGCTTGAGTGAGATCACCCCAGACACTTCCATATATACAAGGAGGTGCATGCAAGGCACCATTACTGGGAAACTTCTGAGACCCTTTACTGGGAAATCAGCATGCCAGGGTGTCTCTCAAATGCTTGTAGACTAACACAGGCAGCCTGGACAATATGTGTTTATTGTTAAGAATAATGTTATGTGTTAAGAATAAGAGATCTATGTGCTGTTGCAAACATGGTGAGATGTCTTGCGTGACCAGAGAGCTGTGATGGAAGGATATAGGCTCTTTAGGGTGGATAGGCTGCCCTTTATATGACAGGAGCAGCAGAAGTGTGTGGAGCTCTGGCTAAAGATGGATGATAAGCCATCAGAGAGCTTATGGGAAAGGGCTAAAAAGCAGACCAATATGGGTGACATTGGATGTTTGCTATATGCTACCTGATCAAGAAGAACAAGTAGATGAGGCTCTCTTCAGGCAGCTAGAATTACCCTTTATATTCAGAGGCCCTGGTCCTAGAGGAGGACTTCAGCCACCACAGTATCTGAGGGAGAGACAACATAACAGGGCATAAACAACCACGGAGGTTCCTGGAAAACATTTATGACAATTTCATGACCCAAGTGATAGAGAAGCCAGTAAGCTTAGGTATTCTGGTGGTTCTCACACTTAAAAATGAGGAAGAACTTTGTGAAGACTGAAAGCAACTGTGGCTACAATGACCATGGGGTGGTGGAGTTCAGCATTTGGAGAGGGGAGAGCAGAGCAAAAACCAAAAACACAGCCCTGGACCTGAAAAGAACAGTCTCTGAATGTTTCAGAGATCTGTTTGAAATGGTCCCATGGGATGAGTCCAGAGGAATGAGGAGTCCAAGAAAGCTGGATAATATTCAAGGATTATATTCTTCAAGGTCAAAAACTCAACTCATCCCAGTGAGAAGGAAGTCAAGAAAAAGTGGCAGGACATCTGTGTTGTTGAACAAGGATCTTCTGTTCTTCTGGCAAAATTCAAACACACACACACACACAAAAGTGAGAATACAGAAGCTGGAAGCAGGGACAGGTAACCTTTAAGGAATACAGATACACTGTCCAAGCATACAGAGGTAGAGTTAAGAAAACCACAGCACAGCTGGAGTTGAACTGGGCAAGTGATGTCAAAGACAACAAGACTGTAAGCATTTAAGGGTGACTGTAAACATTTAAGCAGCAAAAGAAAGACTGGGGAAAGTGTAGGCTCACTGCTAAATAAGGCAAGGGCCCTGGTAATGCAGGACGCAGGGAAGGCTGAGCTACTGAGGGCCTTCATTATTTCAGTCTTTACTGATAAGACCATATTTAAGATATCTAAGACCCTGGAAACCAGGCAAAGTTTGGAGCAAGGAAGACACCCTTGGAGGAAGAGAATCAAGTTAGGAAATATTTACACAAACTGGACACACATAAGTGCATGGGCTCCAATAGAATGCAATCATGAGTGCTGAGGGAGCTGCCTGAAGTCTTTGTGAGGCCACTTTTATCATGTTTGAATGATCACTGCATTTGAGAAACGCATGAGAAGGTTGGAGGCAAGCAAATGCCAAATACCACTTCTACCTTCAGAAACGGTGGTAAAGAAGACCCAGAGAACTGCAGGCAGCCTCATCTTAGACTTTGGGAATGTAACGGAGCAGCTTATCCCAGGAAGTACTTCCAGGCACATGAAGGAAAAGGGGGGGGGGAAGGAGAAGGGTGAGTGGAGGAGGAGAAAGAGCGGGAATTAGAAGATCTTTTGCGGACTTCTCAGTACTAGGTTAAAGTTTTGGACTACATGATCTTAGAGGTCTTTTGTCTTTTCCAGCCTGAATAATTCTATGATCCTATGACCTTTAAGGTACTTTCTAGCTCAAACCATTCTATGATTATCTTTCACCCATTTCCATTTTATTTTTCCATCTTGTCTGAACAACTCATTCTCCTCATTCTTTGTGTCCCTGTCATACTTCCCCTTTTCTCAGTTTGTACCAGTGATCCCATACAAGAAACAGTGGAGATGAAATTTTGCTGTGTAAGCATGTATTTTTATAGCAGTTTTGTGAGACATGCACAAGGCAGTAACCAGTGTAAGCCCTTAGCTGTCCAGTTCCAAGATGCTGAATTTCATGTGGGTTCAAACTTTCCAAAACTTTTTGTTAAAATTTTTCAAGGCAACAGGAAGCAGCACTTTCTTGATAGAAAGGCCACAACGGTGACCAAATCTTAACTCCTTGCTCCAAAGCATAGACAGTACACAGTTAATCAAAGAGAATGTTGCCAGGGTTTTAACATTGCGACACAATGCATTTTCTCCAACCTTTTCTTGGAAATGGCAAAACTGTTTTGGCTGAAACTTTCTGGAAAAAATAAATAAATTAAAATAAAATTAAAAGTGCCCCAAGTCAACTAATGGCAAATTTTAGCCTAAGAGGTTAACATTTGGCCAAGTTTCAAGTAAGCTAAGATGGAGGTATTGTAACAAATAGGTTTAGTAAATCTCAATGATAGTCAATGCTGCCAATACCAGCAAAATGCAGTCCCATATGAAAGCTGGGGAACTGGTGATCAACAGTAACACTGAGGAGATCCAGCCAAGGCACTAAGTTGAGTAGTAATGGAAACAGACTGCAAGCCTTAAATTTGAAACAGACCAGAGAACTGGTCAGTTTTAAGCGTATCTCCTGTCCTTGCACCACTCTGTATAACACTCAGTTTATCTGCACTATTATATATGCATATAGATTCACACATTAAATTCTTAGTTGACACTTATTTCTGACAGACACAAGTATGTTAGCCCTGATGCACTAACCACTAAACCAAGTCCAGTTAAGAAAAAAATATTTTTAAAGAAAAAGTCCAGGTTTCAGCAATCCCGAGACATGACTTAACATAGCAGCAGTGTTGCTAGTGTCTGCACATTATAGAGGATTATTATGTTTTGGTGCATTAAGTCATTAACTCTACATTGTTAAGAGTGAAACTACAATGAAGAAAAAATGTGTTTTATTTTAAAAAGAAAACCACAAAATAGCTTTTTGGGAATGCTAAAATGAAAACCTGGACAAGAGAATTTTATGGGTTACTGTGGTGTAGGCTTCTCAGGCAATCATACCTCATCTAAATTCCTCAACTCATGATGATTAAGACTATTAATACAAATTTAATTAGAACCAATGTAATATCATAAATCAAGAATTAATCATTAATTATTAGTAATTCATTTTATGGAAATCATATGTAAGTTAATGTATAATTTAAGGTCTGAGCCATCAACAGCTGAGTGCCCCCTCACCTCCCACCCACCGAAGCCTACACTTAAACAGCGTAAGGTCTGGTGGGATGACTGGATGGAAACATATACTTCAGTTACACAAGAGGATCTGGATAGACTGCACCGATGGGCTGAGGTCAACTGCATGAAGTTCAACAAGGCCAAGTGCCGGGTCCTGCACCTGGGGTGCAATAACCCCAAGCAGAGCTACAGGCTGGGAGATGAGTGGTTGGAGAGCTGCCAGGCAGAGAAGGACCTGGGAGTATTGGTTGATAGTCCACTGAATATGAGCCAGCAGTGTACTCAGGTGGCCAAGAAGGCCAACAGCATCCTGGCTTGCATAAGAAACAGTGTGACCAGGAGGGCTAGGGAGGTGATCGTCCCCCTGTACTCAGCTCTGGTGAGGCCGCACCTTGAGTACTGTGTTCAGTTTTGGGCCCCTTGCTACAAGAAGGACATCGAGGTGCTTGAGCTGGTCCAGAGAAGGGCGACGAAGCTGGTGAGGGGCCTGGAGAACAAGTCCTATGAGGAGAGGCTGAGGGAGCTGGGCTTGTTCAGCCTGGAGAAAAGGAGGCTCAGGGGTGACCTTATTGCTCTTTATAGATACCTTAAAGGAGGCTGTAGCGAGGTGGAGGTTGGTCTATTCTCCCACGTGCCTGGTGACAGGACGAGGGGGAATGGGCTTAAGTTGAGCCAGGGGAGTTTTAGGTTAGATGTTAGGAAGAACTTCTTTACTGAAAGGGTTGTTAGACATTGGAACAGGCTGCCCAGGGAAGTGGTGGAGTCACCATCCCTGGAAGTCTTTAAAAGACATTTAGATGTAGAGCTTAGGGATATGGTTTAGTGGGGACTGTTAGCGTTAGGTCAGAGATTGGACTCGATGATCTTGAGGTCTCTTCCAACCTAGAAAATTCTGTGATTCTGTGATTCTGTAAGAGGCGGGATTATTAGACCAAATGGTGTTTTCCAGCCACTGGATCTATTTCATTAGAGATTTAACAAGGCGAAAGTGCATAGTTTATAAGGCTACATTCCACATGTGGAGTTCAAAGATCACAGATAGCAGAGAAGGTAAATGCTAGGAATACTGTTGTCACTGCTTACAAGCAATGTGACTAATCCCTGTTCAGGCACTATCCCAGGCTTAGTGACTGCACAGCCAGTACCTGCAGCTAGATTACTTTAGATTAAAGGTAATTTCTATTCAGTGATCGCTGTGCTATAAGCAGTGTTCATAAATAGGCACAGAACCTTTGGACAGCCAACTACTTAGTGCATAGCATGACTCCACACTGGCCATAGCACACACCTGCAACAAGGCAGTCTGCAGCACATGCAGTAAGACTGGAGATGTGGTGCTGGGTCTCTTGTGTTTAAGTAGTAAATTCAGTTTGTTGGACCTGTGTTTAGCTGGGTGCTGCCTCATAATCAAAAGCAGAGCTGATGGTACTGGAAAACCCAAAGAATAGTCCACAAGTGGTTTTAGTTTATAAACACCAAATAGTTAAAACAAACAAACAAACAAAACCTACTTTGGGAAGGCAAAATCTACTGTTAAACTTTGGTACCCAAATATCTATTCAAATGCTTACAACCAATAGTTATTTCACATGTTCAAAACCCACTTAACTTCATATACAACAACTTCCTTGGTTAATAAATAAACAAACAAACAAATAAATAAATAAATAAATTTGTGTCATCTCATCCAACCACCTTCTCAAACCAGACCCAGCTTAGATTGCTCATGTTGCTGTAAGTCCTGATGCTTAAATAAAGAAATAAAATAAAATCTCCAACTTTGGATACCCTACAGCCTCTCTGAGCATCCATCCAGTGCTTAACCACACCCAAGTGAATAATTTTTTCCCATATCTGTTTGGGATGCACGTGTTTCGACTTGCGACTGTTCTGTGTATCTCTGATTTTGGCTTGAGTTCCTGAAGGAGCTAACAGAGAGGACAAACAGTGCAGTTCAGTCCAGTTCCCTCAACCAAGTTTTTTCTCCTCCAGGCTAAGCAAGCCTTGATTCCCTGAGCTTCTCCCTGTACATCTGGCTCCAAGTCCTAGTGACCCACTTCTAGGCTTTGTCATTTGGCAATAACTTTCTCATACTAGTGTCTCAAAACTGGACACAGTGCTCCAGAAGTAACCCTCAGGACTGCTGAACTAAAGGGAATAATCACTCCCCCAAAACAGCTCTCTACATTCTTGTCAACACTCCAATATGTAATTAGCCGTCATGGCTGAAAAGGCATAATGTTGAGCTACAGCCCCTGTCTTTCCACTGCAGTTTGGCACATACACACAGGTACATACCCTGAAGTCCAAACAGTCCTGAGCAGATAGGCATCTAGTTCAGACCCAAACTTTGACACAGTTAGAGAAAATAAGAAGTCATCTGCTTATCTTGCTCTAGAAGATTTGATCTGGCAGACTTATTTTATGTAATACAACATAAAACATCTGGTTAAGTAGGAATTCCCCTCCTTGTGGATATAACCTAGTGGTTAAGTGACTCATTTACGTGTGTTGTGGAAACTCAGGTTCATCTCTCTTATGTGTATAAGAGGTTTTGAGCTTGTGCACCTTGAAAAGAAAGCACCTCAGCTCTTCACTGTTCCAGTCTATGAGACTGAGAGAAGGACAAGCTCTAAATGACTTGCCTTATATCCAATTTTTGGTGAAAGAGGAAATGAAAGAAAGGGCTCCTGTTGGGTGATTTCTGATCCCTACTCTCTCTAGTCACACCCCTTTTCTCACTCTAATGAAGACATAAATTTTTCAAGTTAAGTGTAACAATATAAACAAAAAGTAGCAAGAAATCTCCACTAGAAAATTCCAGGAGGTAAAACAGGTCACAAATTCTCAAATCCACTGGCCGAAAGTTTAAAACATAATCCTCCCATGTTTAAGGTAGTCATGCTTGATGATTTCAGGATGACACACCCAACCCTCATTTGGGTGGCTGGGTGGTTCAGTGAGGGCACCAAGGGGAGAAGTGGAGAATAAATGAAGCCCTAAAAATCTTACATTAGTTCATGGGGGAAAAAACTGTTTGTGGAGGGGGTAGATTCTGGAGGTTCCAGATTATGAGGTTAGAAGATATAGGAAATTCAATGTGAATTTGAAAAAATATTTAATATCAACTCTGAAAAGAAAGTGAAATTCGAGATACGCAAATTATAAAATAAATAAATAAATAACTAAAAAGGCTCTTTAAAATTTTTTGCTTATCAAACATGTAAGAAAAGGTTATTAATTAAATTGGAAAATAGTTGCAAAGTTTTTCTGAACCTTCTTTCATTTTCTTTTTGACTTTTGACCAGAGTCTTGACGCTAACTGACTACAGTGTTATCAAAACAGTGGGATTTGCATGAAAGGTTCAGTTCAAAGAAACAGGAAAAAAAAAAAAAAAAAAAAAAAGAAAAGTCTTTAGTATATTCTACTAATGCTTGAGTTCATCTCAGTAGAAAATTAAAAAAAAAAAAAAAAAAAAAAAAAAGTTAAAATTATGCAAGTAAAGAGAAATTAAAGGGAAGAGCTGATGTATATATTAGAATATAGGAAAGGAAGGGTAGCAAAGAATAGTAAAAGAAAACTTTTATCTCCAGTGTTTGACTTTGTCTAGGTTACTCAGAAAACATTCTGAAAGTTTATCTGTGCACCAGTTCCTCCTATGGAAGCTAACCCAAACTAACAAGGACAACAGATATTTATCTTTCCACCTCATGCCCCTTGACATCAGGTCTGACTTCAGTGATAGTTACTTGATAGTGGTAGATGAGGGATCCCACACTTGCTGAGCACTTGCAACCTCAGCTCAAGTCAGCAAATGCTTGTGAATGGTGTTCTTAATCTAACCTGACCCTCTTAGTTACCTGTAGGCAGAGGAGGACACTCCCTCTAGACCATTTTTATCTCCATTCTTTACTCATCCTGCAAAACACACAACTGACAGGACTACAACAACATTTGTATTTTGATATTACTTTCCACTAATGTCTTGTGAATGCTAATGAAAAGGCTTATAAGACCTATAGTTATCAAGCTGGTCTGCATAGTGTATCCTAAATAACTCATACAGGTGCTAACAATAGATAGAGAATTGATGTGACAAAGAACACTAATTTTTATGTTAACCCTAACAAAGGAGGTGCAAGTCGCTTCCAAAAGACACCAGGAAATTTTTCCAGGTATTTCTGCAACTCCTAATCTCATTTCAAGATTTTTAGTTTAGCAAGGGAAAGTTGCTCAGCTGGACTCACATTGCATAAAAGTTGGCCTTGAGTTTCACACATAAACACATCCCCTGTCCCTTACCTAACACTATCATGTTTATATAACTCACCAAGACTATAGAAGATTTAATTCTGATATAACTCTTACAGCTCTGTCTCATAATTCTCAGGAGAGTACCTAAATACTAGGCCCACTACATATTGCCCACTTGCAGCAATACCCTTAACAATGGGGTGTAGTCAGAAATTTCCCCATTCATCTGGACTGATGACATTTATTCTATACAGGCATGATAGCATTTCAGCAAGCAGGTCTGTGAAAATGTCAGAATATCCAATAAGCCAATGTTCAGAGCAACTTGGTGGGACACTCAGACAAAAGGGCATCTGTCACCTCCAGACAGACATTCCAGCTCCTTAGCTATCAGCCAAAGAAGGAGGCTGGCTGAGAAGGGGTTAACATGTTTCCTGCACCCTAAGTGAAGGTGCAGATTGCTCTGCAGCCTGAAGTTATTCACTGAGCTATTTCAGTGCTTTATACCTAACTCATTTATGTAGGTCACCATTTAACAAGTAGATTCTAAGGAGTTAAGCTCCTTCCATGTGCTGAAGATGAACAGGAGAAAGTCCACCCTCCTTAGGCTCCTTAGGTAGCCAGAAATATAAAAGCTGAACTCCTTTTTTTTGTGTGTTGTCTCCTGGTCTATATTCAGGACAAGAAGCTGCGAATGACAACTCTGCTTATCATGAACAATAAAATTGTCAAGGACAATAGTAAGTCTCATGAGAGAGAAACATTTCTACATTTGGCCTGATGAACAAAAAATCTCCCATCAAGAGGTGATTGAGAGTAGACTCTGCAGCCACTGTGACGTGATGAGAGACAAGGAAAAATAACTCTCTCTGCTAACAGAATATGGTGAGAGAAAAAAAAAAAAAAAAAAAAAAGTGAGAAATTGCTCCAGAGGAACAAGAAAAAAATGTTAAATGCCACTAGCCTTATATATATATATATATATATATATATATATATATATATATAAAGTTCAGTTTCAACAGTAATTAGCATGTCATAAATATATGATATATTCATATGTTCATATTCATTCGTGTATATTCACCTATAAGTGAGATGTGGGAAGCTACCACTCCGATCTGAATGTGCACGGGGTACTGCATACCTATGAACTTGCAGCCACAAATGCCAACACACCACACGGTGCGTTGCAGTGGCTACTGCTACAGAGAGGCAGGCAATTAAAGCCCTGGATAAATCCATAGTTGTTTATATCTGGGAATGCAAAATAAGTTGCCAGGATGATCTTGCAGACTCTTGGGTCTGGACATTAATACATCATGATTTATGGTTTGACTTGAAAGCAGATACATTTCCATTTCTGGACTAAATCTGACATGCTGAATGTGCTCATCTAGAAACAGTATTTTTAGGAAGAAATTGTTCAAGACATTTGGAAGAAGGCCTTTCTGTCTGAGTTTTCAATAACTTGTCAGTGAGTTTCCAAGCTTTTGCAATGGAGCAGACAGTCATATCAGTAAAGCAGGTCTCTGTGTTTGACAGGTTTGACAGACCTGCTTTCCTTAAAATAAACTGCTTATTTACTACAAGCTTATTTTTAACCTAGGCAAAGGACATTTTCTAGAGAGCCAGACTCTGTTGGCTAGATTAATCTGAGGTCAAAAAATTAAGCCTGTACATGTATTTGGCTGTTGTAAGTAAGCCCAGCTACTGACTTGGGGCCTGTAGAGGATTTTTTTAGACATTTGGACATTTGTTGCCCCTACTCGATGCTTTTTTTTTTTTTTTTTTTTTTCTTTTAAAGTATTTTTACTCAAAGATAACTTGCTACCTGAGCTGGTACAAAGTTTTCTCTTGGAATAGAGGCAACACAGGGATCTTCTGCATCCATTTGCTAGGACAAGGCACCAACATTTGCTAACATGCTAAATTAGCTGATCTGGAGACACCATTTGTACAAAGAAGTGATTGGTCCAGACTCCTGATCTTTCTGTTCAAAGAACAGGAAGAGTTGTCAGCTGTAATTGTGCAGGAAATGGAAGGGAGAAAAAAGAATGGGCAACAGAAATGATCTGGCAGAGCACAAAGCAAACAGTGTTCAAGCTGAAGATTACAGAAAAAGGAGAGAGTTGAAGAAGTAAAATATTAATAGATACAAGGCAAGAAGGCTATAAGCATAAGCATAGTAAAGCCAAAGCTCAGTGAAAAATAAAAATAAAAATAAAAATAAGAATAAAAAGAAAAGAGAGAGACTGAATCAGTTGCTTGCAATTTTCAGGTTGTTATCAACACTCATCTATGATTTCATGCCTGACTTTACCCACTAGTAGGATTTTGAGCTTTACATTTTAAGTCATTCAGTAACCTCCACATGCTAGTGTTCAGCAGAGAACTCCACCTGGGACAACTTTTTGAAGTTGAACAGGAACTTTTTTTATTACTTAAGGTCCTATAGCATCATTCTTCCTAGACCAGTTATCATATGTAAATATGCTTTAAAAAAAAAAAAAAGAGGGGGGGGGGGATGGAGGGAGGAAGGAAGAGAAGGAAGGAAGAAGTGAAGAAATCTATAGTTGTTACTATATTTGATTTTTTTTTTTTAACTATCACTACACCTGGAAACAAATTAGCAACTTCATATTATTCTGACTTTCTTAACAAAACCAAACCAAACCAAACCAAACCAAACCAAACATAAACACAAGCTTTTATTGCTACAGAAAACACAAATAGTATAACAGATTAATCTGAGATTTCTGAGATTTCCAAGGAGTGACATGCCTGTCTTAAGGCTTTCCATGTTGTGGCTCCCACATGGAAAGTCATTTGCCAACAGACTTTTCACACACAAGCAATTAAAGTTTTCTAAAATTAGTTTTTAAAAAGCGATTTTTTTTCCCACTCCTATGTCTCCATGTGTCCATGAAAACCCAGTCTTGTATTATAAGCAAAGGAATGCAATTCATGTAAATAAGACATGTTAGAAATGAGGCTTGTAAAGATGGAAAAACAAAAAGAAGAGGAGAGGAGAGGAGAGGAGAGGAGAGGAGAGGAGAGGAGAGGAGAGGAGAGGAGAGGAGAGGAGAGGAGAGGAGAGGAGAGGAGAGGAGAGGAGAGGAGAGGAGAGGAGAGGAGAGGAGAGGAGAGGAGAGGAGAGGAGAGGAGAGGAGAGGAGAGGAGAGGAGAGGAGAGGAGAGGAGAGGAGAGGAGAGGAGAGGAGAGGAGAGGAGAGAGAAGAAAAGAAAAGAAAAGAAAAGAAAAGAAAAGAAAAGAAAAGAAAAGAAAAGAAAAGAAAAGAAAAGAAAAGAAAAGAAAAGAAAAGAAAAGAAAAGAAAAGAAAAGAAAAGAAAAGAAAAGAAAAGAAAAGAAAAGAAAAGAAAAGAAAAGAAAAGAAAAGAAAAGAAAAGAAAAGAAAAGAGAAAAGAAAAAAGTATCTGTATAGCAATAATAACATATCAGCTTACCAGCCTTCAATTCTACCTAGTCTGTGTATTCAATTCTACCTTGTTAGTGTAACTTACCCAGCTTGTTGGGCAAGAGCATAACTTTTTCTCCCTTCTGAAATCTGTATATAACACAGTTTAAACAAGAAAGAAATTTCCTGGAAACTTAAAAAAAAAAACAACCAACCAACCAATCAAAAATAAAAGTGACTGCCTTCCTGCTTTTATTACCAATTAGAGACTACAACTAATTGATAGACTACCAGTAACTGATTTAATTCATTCAAAAAGGATTTAGTGACTAGCATCAAATGCTAGGGATTGCAGTGGTGTGCTTTGTGTCACTGGGTCTTTGTGAAGGTCTCTCTGTCCAGCCTGCTGAATTCAAGCCCTCAGCTGCATGTGAATATCCATCTTCTGCATCCCTGGAGGTGTGCAGAACCAACCCCCCTGTGCCCAGATAGGGGGAGGGAGGAGCAGGCTTGTTTTGCTGTTGTTTTATGAAAGAAAATAATCTGTGAGAACACTGTGGTATGCAGTTATCAGCTCGGATCTGTTTTACAGAAATCTGACATGGATAAAGGTTCCCTGCTCCCTCATAAACGATTTATATAAGAGCTGTTTATGACTTCTCGGTATTGCACATAACCACTTCAAGCCACAGCTCAGCCATTAGAGTTTACCTCAGCTCAGCAGGTCTGGCCGAAACAGCATTTGACAATGGGCCTCTGAGGAAAACAGGGCCTGTGCAAGAGTTAGTGGTAATTTGGTGGCTTCCTTGCTGAGGGTTGGTGCTGGCTACTTTCCACAGAACAGCACAGATTGGTACTGTGCTAATACAGGTGTTCAAGTGAGAAGCAAAAACTACATCTTCTTCATGAGTGAATATTAAAATCCCATGTCACTCCCTCCTCAGCACTCAAACACAGCAGTGCTCTTCCATTCAGCACAGCTAAGGGTCTGCTTCCATAATCCAGCAGTATTTCCTTTCTAAAACTTCTACAGTTATGGAGCATACACATGCATGTGCATGCATGCACCTCTCTGTCAGAGCAGCCCATGTCCCAAAGCACCGCAGCAAGCTACTAATCTGTAGTAAGCTTTGTCAAGCCCAGACCAGAGATACTGGTACCCGGAGACACGAAATACTACCACCAACTCCATGATGAGCAGCTTTGCAATGTTACCCAGACAGGGATGATGTTATCACTTCTGCTCATGCAGCCTAGGAGAAAATGCAGAAAGCAAGAACAGGAAAGGGAGAGCCAGATCCTTAGTCACAGCAGTCTGACCACAAGATTCAGAAAAAACTCTGTAAGCTTTCCTCATGGCATGCTGAAGCTGGGCCTGTATCTCCTGCACTCCTGGGACACCATGCCACAGTGTCTCCACTATAGATGGAAGCAGTTGGGATACTGCTATGACCTGCCAGGCCATGGTGCCTGGCACATGGGGCTACACAGAAGGCAAGGCCACACAGGTCATCACTATGGCCTGTTCACAAGGGGACACTTCACACAGCAAATCACCATGGACACAGCCATCACAGCACTTCAGGAGAACAAACTTATTTTTCCGGCAGAGAGCACAACACCAGTAAGAGGAAGGAAAGTCGGAGAGAGAGATGGCTCAAGGAAATGCCCTCACACCTGGCTGACTGAGAAAATGTACACTAGTTTCTCCAATACCTCCATCTGTGATGGCATCCTGTGGCAGACTATGCCAATCCAAGACAGGATATAGCGCTAAACAACAGCCTCTAGGGAAACCTTCACAGAATACCACTTTAAACAACCATGTAGTGCTGTCTTTAACCTTACTCTTTCAGGATTGATCAACAATCCTGTACTTTTCCTCTAGAAACTCTTCCAAGAGATCTGATAACTCAGTCCCTAAATTTGCTGGTTTCTTCCTGTGCATTTACAAGGCACTGTATTCAAATATACTCACAGCAGGGTTCCCAAAGTCCAAGCTCAGGTCTTGTTTTGGATCAAAATGTGTTTTGGGTCAAGGGTGGTGTATCTCTTTAATAAGTCATGGACATGGAGAACATGGAGACATGGAGACATAAGACATGGAGAAGAGCAAGCCTTACCCTCATTGGTAATTTTATCCTAAGTTTATTCTAATAAAATAAGCCAGGCCAGGGTAAAGATTCAAGCCCAGACATGGAAGTACAGTGTAACTGTTAACACAGCTCTTGACATAGCTTTGGCCTATGCCCACCAGTATTGCCCCAGCATTTCAGGGAATGTAAGCAGTCCTCATCTTGTGCTGACAGGCGGTGGTACAGGTCAGGCTACCGAGGATTGCTGGTACAATGTGGGTGGACAGAGTCTGCATACACTCACACTCTTATACCCAAGATGGAGTCCTATCCAGTTTTAGTTTACTGGTAAGGATATAACATGGGATGAGGCAGAGTTACTTGCCCTTGCTCTGCTGTCCTGTTCTGTTCTCTTCTCACCTTTCACAATTCCATCTTTCTCTCCTTCCTCCTAAAATTTTCTTCCACATACAGGTTTTCCTCTTTAGCAGGTTGAAATCCAACATATTCCACTCCCATAGATTTCTCCACATTCACAAAAAGCAAATGAAAAAAAAAAAAAAATTTAAAAAAAAAAAAAAAAGAAAAAAAAGAAAAATAAAAGTCAGTTTCGTTCTGGGTTTTGTCCTTAACATTGCTTTCCAGGCTGTTTTTTTTCTGTGGTCTTTTCAGTACTACTGTTAATTACTAAAACCATTAACCTCACCACCCTTTTGTGCTTCAGATTTCAAAGCTGTCATTTTTCTTTTCCTTTTGAGCCAGCACACATCCCTTCCTTACTTCTTCCTGAACTTCATGGAGCTTTTTTGAGTCACAGTTTTTCTGAGTAAATAGAACAATTTTCCTGGTTAGGCCACGTCTTAAACTACTCCTCATGTCTATCAGTGCAACATCGTACCTGCAGCTTTGGTTCAGTTTTATTTTATTTCAGAGACACATTTTTTCAGTGCCAGCAGATATGTACCATACCAGATATGCAATGGAACAACAGTGACATCCATTGGCTAATGTAATAAAAAACTAGAACTGTTCATTATGTATAAATATTTTTTAATGAAAAAAAAAAAAAAAAAGAAAAAAGTGACAAATTATTCTATCATTCTATCATATTTTTACATGATTTATGATTATTGATATTTTTAGCTTAATGCCTGTTTCATATTTTTTCCCTTCACATCTTCCATGAGAAGCACTCAGTAATCTTACCTTGCCTAGAAGTACACAATGACTGCCAGATATTTACAACTGAAGAGAGATCTCATTTTCTGAATATTGCAATACTGAAACCTCAAACGCTCAAGCAAGTACTAAAAACATCTGAAAATATGTGAGGTACATCTGAAAATTTGTGAGGTACACTAAATTATTTTTAGTCTTTCTAGCTTTGTAGGTACGGTCCAAAGGCTAGAACTTAACTCCATTCTGAATTAAAGAAACAGAAGTCCTGCCTGCCTCTTCTTTCTTCTTTCCCTCTTTGTAAGAAAATATTTTCTTTAGCTGTTTCAGTAGCTTTTCCAGGAAATTCCCCTAAGTTGCCAGCATTTGGAAATGACACCAAAAGCAGTCACAGTATTCCAATCAAACTTGTGGCTTATTCTAAGTACAGATGTAGTACAAGTTTCTGGAATTCTGCTGGCACATTCAAAATCAGCATGAGATGCCTAGAATGCAACGTACTAGGCTGTTGCCCGCTATTTGATGCTCAGGTCTTCTTTTCATGTTACCATTTTCACAAGGAAGAGTACTTACTTTTAAACATATGATTTTTATCCTCAGAGGTATGACTTTTTATTCTCAGAAGATCTTAAAACTGGTCTTCTTAAAATATGGCCTTTCCATGCAATCAGTTACAAATCACTCCACAGCCTACATCGTCATCCAACATCTTCCCCATGCACCAGTGTTCAGTATTATCAGCCACTTTTATCAGTAGTAATATTATGTTTTTCTCACTAGTAACATATTAACATAACACAGGCTTAAAACACAAAATGTAATTGTAACTTTTCACCAAGTTACCAACATGTATTGAGGTCAACCTAGAATCAAATTATTAATTCAATAATTGAATTATTAATTCCATTAATATTAAGAACCAGAAAACTAAAAGCTTAAATAAACATTGCAAGATACTACATCAAATACTTTCTGGTAGATTGGTGTTATATCTTTGTTACTGACCAAAGGTTTCATTAAAATGGAAGAAACTACATTTGTCTTGCAATATCTTTTCTCCACAAACCTATGCTGATTCACAGAATTACATTACTCTTAGTTATTATCTCAGGCTTCATTAATCTAACTGTCACAGTTAGATTGCTGGCTCTAATTAGCCATCCTGTTAACCTTTTCTAGAGTTTCATCCAACACTAGCTTTCTTCATTTTTTTCCTTGGAAATTCCATGCTGTTCTAAGGTTTACTGAAAAATCAGTAGTACATCTTGGAGAGTTTTGGGGGCATATTTTATAAATTTCTTCTATACAATTGGCTGGTATAGAATAAATTTTGTCTACACACATACATACATGTACATGTACACCCAAACACACATATTTTTTTATCTACTTTAAGTGAGGAAGTGAAAAATCTCTGAAGTAACTATACCCCAGCATTCCACTTAATTCAAATTTTAAATTTAAAGATTTAAATAAAAAGCATATCCTCCATCATGATATAAATGAATATTTGAATTAAATAATTAAATTAATGAATATAAATGAATTTCCTCTGTCTTTCTCAAAACACAGAACAGCACTATCACTAGACCTCTCTCTTGCACATGATAATTCTAATTTCTGAATACATCTTGAAGACTAGCATAGACCACCACATTCTTTCTATTTTTAGTTGTCTAGTTATTCATCAGAGTTACTTGATCCCAGTTTAATGTACAGTTTTGAGTGGGCAGTTCATGACTGAATGCTTACATGAGAAGGAGAAGTTGTACTGTTACTAAATCATTTGTCAGATGATATTGTGCTTAATTAATTTTGGAGTATCTTGTATGGAAATCTACATTGACTATTGCATAATGTAGACGTCAAATCACTTGAAAATACTACTCTTAGAAAGATTAGGGACAATACATTATATATGATGATGAAGTGAATCATCCCATAAAGCTGGTTTAGGAGTGCAAAAGTTTTGTGAATCTAGTCTCTTCCATTCATAAAAAGGAGAGTTATCAGAAAAAAAGCATTATAGTTTGTTTTATGAAAATCTATCTGTTTTGATCCAAAAGCATTCTAGCTAGTATCAGTTATAAGCAAGAAAAACACAGACTTCTTTCCAGTTTATATTTTAGCCCATCAGCCACATCAAAGAAATCAATTATTTGCACAGTACTATTTGTATGACTTGTCTCTTACATGGGAGGAAAAGTCTGTTTACAAGTTCCTTATTAAATGAACTGATGTGAATGTTGATTTAAGCCTGTCACTGACAGCATTACTCAGAGGGACAGATCATGAGCAATGTCCTCCAGCTGGCCACATTCAAACTATGCTAATGACACTTGAACCTGATCTGAACTTGGATGCGGCTGAGAATCTTTACCAACTATAAATGGAGATCACTGCCATAATATGTCCATTCTGGAATTTATTTATTTGGCACTAAGAATCCACAGGGTGCTTGAATAAGGAAACAATATTCCTAACAAACATCTGTCTTCACATAAGTCTTTAAGATGGTTCAGTCTAGCTTTGCTTTTCACTTGAGAATTTAATTTGGTAACCTACCATCATGCTCTGGAGAGAGTTAAGCAGCACATGTAGTAAATGTTCTTCAAATCTACTTGGAATAAGCTTCTATACCACATTAAACAAAATGTGCAGGGATTCAGCTCACAGTGGAGTCTCCTGCAGCATTGTGAACTACCCTGCATTGTAAGTGTGGGTGGAGGCCTCCCCAGGTTTCAGGTTCAAGAGGAGATAAGTGTGTTCTTAAGCACTAACTTGAGCAGGAATGTTTTTCTGAATCAGAGCCAGAAAGAGCAGCCAGTATGTCCTCTCCTAGTTAAAAGAGATGTGCTTTTTAAAATTATTTTTTATTTCCCTGATGCTCTCTTTAACTCATCTATTTTCTACTTAAAAGGATATCAGGAAGAAAAAAAGATTTTTATTTAATGAGTTCATCTGATCCCTTTCTGATCTCTCAGCCTACATGAGTAATCCCTTGTAAGAGGAAAAACAATAACTTTTCTACCAACTGGATGAACTAGTAAAGATAACCTCACGCAACAGAGCAAGGAATAAACACAGATGTTCTCTAAACTACCTCCCAGTGTCTAAAAGGTGGGAAAAAAGCTTCCTGACCAAGATGCAAGAATTACAATTTTTATCATGTTCCTTTATCATGTTCCTGAAGTAAATATAACAAGTGTTCAGCACTCCCTGTAGCTACATGTTTAACATATCTGCTTCTATACTTGTTACTGATCTGTGAGTTTTTTCACTTTTTACATATGGCAATACTAAAAGCAGGACATATACATCATTTCCATCCATCTTCTCCCCATCTTTGGAAGGCTCTCTGGCACTGTGAATGAGCGTCATTACTAGATTAAAAGAAACAAATATCATTAGTCTGTTTAAAACCACTGAGGAGAACATTCTAAGACAGAATTTTAAGGCTATATAAGACAAAGCTGTTACACACTGAACTTCCAAAGTTGGAAACTAGAGTAATATTAACCCACTGCTACTGTACACCACTATTTATATAAACACAGTAAACCTGACTTGGATCCCTCAAAGCTCAGCAAAAGGGTTTCTCACAGAGCTTGTTAAATATTGAATCAGACTTTCAGGCACTGCTAAGGCTGAACTGAATAGAGCATCTATTGACATCTCTGTGTCTAGGAACCTAATTCCTGCTATATCTCTCTGGGAAGAAACAACCTAAAGAGGCAATATCCTAAAACCTTCTTCTGATTTGAGGCTGAGATCATTTAATCTTTCAGTGCAGAACTGAGAATTTACCTCATGAAAGCTAAATCCACAAAGTACTGCATGACAAGCTCTCTAGTGGTCAAAGCTTTCAGCTGCAGAGGGTATGACCAAAAAAATCTCTCTTAAGTCAAGGACACAGGGACTCCTTTTCATTTCCCAGTGCTCATCATTTTGCCAGTTCATCACTAGTTATTTGTGTTTAGACCAATACAATTTGGAGAACTACCACATTAGGAGACTTTGTAAATGGGCAGGCTATTTAATTTCATTTAGCAGTAGAGGGGCTACAAGCAAGTGCATAATGAAAAAAAGATAAAATAAAAAAAAAAAAAAAAAAGAGAAGTTATCTTTTACTCTGCTTCCTGCTTCCTGCAATTTATAGCCAAGGGAATTCTGTACTCATGCCTTAATGGAATGAAACTACATTAATGTGACTAATAGTTTTTCAAGCCTGACTTATTCACCTTCACAGCCTCCTGTTTCATGATGTCCTGCAGTTTACTCTTTTGTGGTGTGAAGATTTATTCTTTGTTCTGAACCATCTGTCAGATCTGAAGCCTATTCTGGAGCTGTGAGAAAACCTGGATAAACATTTGTAAGAAGTAGCATGAAAGAAAGTGAACTGGCAGACTACAACCTCCTTCATTAGTTCCCCTAAATAAGGAGCCTATGCTCCCTATGTATTCACTAGAGTCCCTGCAGCATAGATGCGTCAAGGATCTCACCTCTAGGGTTATGTTAATCACAATTTTTTACCTTAACCAGAGGCTGGTTTTTCCTTGGATATTTATTTCTAGAAGCCTTCTCAGAGACTGTCTCCCATGTAGCCTGAAGCAGCAAAACCTCGCCATGTGCTGCTGGCCATGCTAAAGTGAGCAGTTGCACAGCCTTCTGCCCCTGAGACAAAGGGAGTCTGTACACCACCACACCAACCAGCAGCCAAAAGGGTAACTACAACCACAGGACACTTAGTCTCAACCACCTGCCAAGAGGACATGGATTTGAACAAATCTTTCACTAACTCAGCTTCTAAGCATATGCATCAGCCTTGTCTTGTCAAATACCACTTCCTTGACATTTCCCTGTCATTGACAGGTTGTGCTCGTAAGCATACTGGTACAAGCATCTTTCACTGTAAACAAGGATAGACATTTTTTATTCTGATGTAACTGAGATCAAAAGGTGCCCTTCCCACACATCACCAAAGCAAAGATATAATACAGTTTATTTTTGTGTGGTGTCAAGCTTTTGGAGTTAATTAGAGACATTATTATTTACAGATGTCAAAAAAATAAAAGCTGAGTAAAGATGTTTGACAAGGTCACAGGAAAGAGGATGATTTACATGCTGATATGCCTAGGGAAAAATATGTCTTTATTTCATAACTAGAGCCCTGTCAGCAATGTCATCGCTGATATAATGAACAGAAGTTGTAAAGGTTGTTGATGACTACAGAAAAAGATGTGACCAGAAGAGTTCAAAAAGGGCAAGCAATAGAAGGTAGCTTATTCACTTGTACAGCATATTTTTATTTTTATTTTTATTTTATTTTATTTTATTTTATTTTATTTTATTTTATTTTATTTTATTTTATTTTATTTTATTTTATTTTATTTTATTTTATTTTATTTTATTTTTTAAGAAAAAAGCCATTCTGCAGCAAATACTCTGAAAATACCAGAAGCAGAAGGCTGTTTTATCCTCTTCTCACCACTGTTCAGCCAGACCATGTGATCTGTGATGCGAAGATTCTAAGACATCGGCACAAGGGCTTCACACAGTAAGTGAAGTGAGTTCTTCCATTGACATTAGAAATTAAAGATTTCATCCACAGGGTGTAATTCTGCTTTTTGGTACTAGTCAGGCTCTTTGCCCTTGCAGTTTCATGAGCAGGCTGTCCCTGCTATGAGTGCTCATCCTCTGCTCTGTGAATTTTCTTGCTCACATACTGAATGGGTACACAGACCAACTTATCCTTTTAACAGTAACTATTTTTCCACTGAATCTGCAATTTATTGATTTGACTAAACCTTAGCCCTCAGCAGAAGCTTTAGAGCTTATGCAAGGGGAAGTGTAACATTTTTTTCAGAAGAAGCACCTGTTCCAAGTAGGGCTTTCAGAGTGTTAAGGAGAAAATAGTTCTTCAACTTTAAGGAAAAAGAAGCAAAAGGGAAAGCCTGTTCACTTGTTTTACTGCTACCTTGTCCTTATCAATTAAAGAAAGTAAGGACATTCAGTATAAAAGTACAGAGATGGCCACACAGAACAGAGCTTGTCAACATTTCCCACCTGAGAAGCAGAACATAAGCTCAGAATAGGAGCGTATATTGATTGATATAGATACTGAGAAAAATTATTCCTCTAAGCTTAGGTAGTACAACATATGGAAAAAAAAA